>NC_064631.1:225994686-227336572 GCF_023864275.1 Schistocerca cancellata | reverse complement strand
GGCGCGAAACGGCCAGGTCGCCGCTATCGTGCCTTCACTTCCGCCGATAGCCGCGCGCAATCGCACGCGGCGGCAACAGTTGCGCTCGAGGCGCACGGCCGCTTCTTTGTGGCTCTGGTAATTAAGCGCGTGGGTGACGTCTCACTTAATGGCCACTTGCGTGCAGGCGCTCGCATCGCCGCCACCATTAATCACTATCACGGCACAGCGTCAATGGGCGGGCGCCGGGGAGGCCTTAAAAATACCGCACCGCCGGTGAACTCGGTAAGAAATGAAGAAGGCCGCCGGGAATACACAGTGCCTATAACGTTTCGTTACAATGCCTGCGCCACGGAGGACTGGCCGAGATAGAAACCTGAATCAACACGGCCTCGGGCAGCAGTGGGTTAAATGACATCATTAATAACGTACGGAAACTAATCAGCGTTGGAAACGTGCGCTCCTGTCCTCTTCCCCTACCGGTTGCTCTCCTTCAACGCCATCTCATTTTTTTCTCTAACTGTTAATTCAATCACAAACTTTCCAGGGAAGAGACTTTTGTATCCACTATTTTTGCACGTGTAATTTATTTCTTTCTGTCCTTTTTCCTTTCCCTCTTATTTGTTCTGTGTTACCTTGTTATTACTCCCATATTACCTCTTTTCTTCCAAATAGTATGCCCTTTTTACCAACTGAAATGTGTGAACAGGGTGCTTCAAATGGTCTAGAATATGCTTTCTTTGCAGCAGCAATGTCAGCTTGTATGTCACTGATGAATATGTTACCGGCATTGTGTGAAATCCGACACTCTATAGAATGCTTAGGTAATGTAAAGAATGCATAAAAATCGAACGTCAAAGTGTGAAAAGACTGGTATTTTACATATTGCCTAGACATCGTATACTTTGCGGGATTGTCTGCAGGCAAAGTATATGTTCGCCTAATAATCCCATTCTTTTTCACGCCGCCACTGTTTGCGGTGGCGTTCGGTTCTTTGTTTAAAGGTTGCGAAGAAGCGTATTGTTGTACGTCGTCCAACTATCACAACACGGATATAGCCGTAAAAGTTCTCCAGTATATAGCATCCGGCTGAAGTTCCACAGACGCCCTCCCGTCACTTTTCCCGTTTTTTTTTGTATCACTATGTCGGGAGGGAGTGCCAAGATAGGAATCACGCCATGCTGACATGCAATGACGGTTCTGAGATGAATTATCTCAAGTAAGAGCCAATGTCGCTAAAAACTGTGCTTCCCTAACCAAAACCAATTACCAAAAGTCAATGAACGATGTGAAAAAGGCTAAGACGTCCATGAAGAAGGAACTACGGGACTATTGGCTGCTGAAACAGTACGACGTAATGATGGTCACGAGTAAGACTAAGTTGATATATCCTTTTAAAGAAGACACGACTGTTATTCAATTTTACCTCACGGGCTCAGAGTTATCTGAGACACTCCGCAAGGCCCATTTGGCCATTAGTCATGGAGGGCGGGACAGGATGTTCAAAGAACTTTCAGGCAAGTATAAGAACAGTACACGACATGATATTTAACTGTATATTCATCTTTGTAAGCCTTGCCAGAAGAAAAGTGTTAAAAAAGGTTTTTTTTTTCAGAATTCAGTTCCCGTTGGCAGGTCGATCTCATCGATTTTCAGTCCCATCCTGATACAGAGTAAAAGTTTTTAATGGTCTACCAAGATCACCTCATAATTTTATAGTTATCAGGGCTCTGAAATCAAAGAGCGCAACCTCATCGACATATTTACGTTTCTTGGTGCTTTAACGATTCTACAATCCGACAACGCGGGAATTTGCAAGCAATGTAGTAAGCAGTATAGGAGTACAGGCCACATTGAAGATAGTCCACGGTAAGCCGCGCCACTCACAAATCAGGGGAGCGTAGAAAGAGCAAATCAGGAAATTCAACAGATGCTTTGTGCTTCGAAGCAAGATGAAAAAACTAGTTGCTGGAGTGACGGACTGCGGTTATGAAAAACGGAGCTTTCAGGTCGCCACACGAGGCACTGTTCGGCTGCAAAGCTGGAGTAGGTCTGTCAACGTCGTCCCTGCCTGACGACGTTTTACAAGACGTATAGACTGAGGAAGAACTGGAAAAGTAACAGCAGAAAGAAATACGAGATGAATCAATGCAAGCGGCACAGCTCCCTGCTGAAGACATAGACGAGGATGCAATATATGGTGGAGTAAACCAAAACAGTGATAAAGCCGTAGCTATCGAAGAGCCTTCCATTTCCGTGGGTATCGAAAATCATTCTTTTTCTATCTGCTGCGTCTGCTTCAAAGAAACCGCGGTGCTCATACGTGTCAAAAGTGTGGCCGAAATTGTCCCTTTGGATGCCTCTGTGCGAATTCCGACGTCCGACGTGGACAAACGTCAGGGTGGCTCACGCAGTCTGTTGACAGTTGTTATGAACGTGTCGGAATATGCCTTTTACTGACTTATAAGTGCAGAAAGAATCTTGAAATAGCTCTATGCAAGGTCAGAATTCAGCGTATCTCCAAAAAACTTTATGAGAATTGAAGGCGTTCCTACCTTTTCGATCTCCAGCTACTTCTCAGTCACAGGAAGCGGCCAAGGATTCGTCAGGTGCCATGTGCAACACGAAATGCCAAAATATAAGATGTCTTTGCGTGAAAAATAAAATTAAGTGAAATTCAAAATTTCGTTCTATCAATCCCTGCACAAGTACACCATGACAGTTCTGCTTTGTGTTTTACCGGTAACACTATTCCCGTTCCCATTCTTCTTTAAGTCGTGAAATGTATGTACAAGATCAAACTGTCAACATGTAAAGTGATTTTTTTTTTTGAGAATAAGAAAAGTAAGTAGTTACTGTAACAAGTACTTCAATCTCAGTTCTGCTTTCATTGTTTCCTGGTAAGAATGTCCTCTGCTTTATTTCGTAGGTTTGTTCTTTCAGTTTCAAATGCGTATTAGTCAATAAAGGCTTCTTATCGTGTGCCCTTTTCACATTTTGCTTAAGTGGTACTGGTCATTCCGTATAATTGAATTCTGTTTAAGGAATTGGATAGAATGCCTGGGAAAAGTACGTAAGATTTTTACAAAATACTTATATTTCATCTTTTGCCGAAAACCATGAGGCATTCTATACACTGCCGAGGCATTGTATACATTACCTAGCCATTCTATAGCACACTGGAATGTCACACAATGCCGGTAACATATATCTGCAGACTGAAGCGACACATGAAAATCTGTAGAAAGGCCGGGATTCGAACCCATGGGTTCCGCTCCCTAGGCAGATGCGCTAACCATCACGCCACAACTTGATATTCCCCAAATTCGAACAGCATTGCAGAGGCTCTTCAGCTGTATTGGAATAGCACCTCTCCTGTTTCCTTTGCTTCAGTTTGCATTATACATCACAGATGTTTTATACTTGAAAAAATCTCTGAAACCATACAGTTTCATTTAATTGCATGCCATTTTTTGCATAATATTCAACAATAGCATCTCCGTTATACAATGGTTCTCGCTGGACCACTTTCTGTTCTCCAGCCACTCCTACTCATGGTGTAATGACGTCTGATTGCATTATCGTCTTGAAAGATACCAGAGCCGTTTGAGGGAAAAACGACAGAGAGACTAGACATCAAGGAAAGTTACTGTACGTCCACAGAGGTCAACATTCCGGCGATGAACACATGTCCCATCCCAAGCATCCACTCCTCTACAATCGACACGCCACACGCAATGTGTCTCTAACCTCATGTCGTTAACACAATATAGCATACCGCCGTTTACGGAGCAAAATAATACGCGCCTCTATTTCACTTTATCAGCCTTTTACCTGGTTATCGCAACACGCTAAACGTTTTCAAATCAGAATTCACATAGTGCAACGGTTATGCAATGAATGGTGATCACGGCTGCTCTGTGAGGCTGTTTGCTACTTGGTTCTCTGTACTGAGTTCGTTGACACATGCGAGTCACCATACCCACTGCTTTCATCTGCTGTCAACATTCCAACACACTTCGCTCAAGTGCAGACAGATCGTTTCTCCACGGTGAAATAAATCTCGATACACAGTGCTATTCAAAAAGAGGGAGCGAAAATAAAAAGCCGTCACTAAGTCTCATTATCGATCGTCTGTGTTATTTCAGTGAAGTATAAAATAGGTTTTGCGATTAAAAAAAAGTAACGCTGTGTTTATTATATGGTATACAGTACCCATCGACGACTTCAGATGTGCAGGCATAACGAGAAGGAGGTGCTAGCGATCCAATTTCCCAGAATTTGTCCTTAATCACACAATTTCTTTTCGATTCACTCTCCACCGCTCATCTCCAATTATTGCAGTTGTTATGTGTTTGGATACTGCGTAGTAAATTATTGTGAACATCGTCAGCGTACGTGAACGAGTTTCTCTGTCATCTAACATTTATTGCCCGTTCGAGTGTTACCATTATTTTTGTTATTGTGCTCTGTCACGAGATTGTCACTTAACTGTAAGCTGATTAGGAGAGATGTACTGTATCTGCAAGTCATATAATTGCATTTACTGATTTGTAGCTCTATTCGTGTTGTGAATCCTTTTGTGTTCGTGTCCTAACTCTTTTGGTGTTCGTGCTGCAACTCTCTTCCTGTTGTAACTCTCTTCCTGTTGTAACTCTCTTCCTGTTGTAACTCTCTTCCTGTTGTAACACTCTTCCTGTTGTAACTCTCTTCCTGTTGTAACTCTCTTCCTGTTGTAACTCTCTTCCTGTTGTAACTCTCTTCCTGTTGTAACTCTCTTCCTGTTGTAACTCTCTTCCTGTTGTAACTCTCTTCCTGTTGTAACTTTTTCCGTGTTGTGTTTTTGAGGTGGTGACGAGTAACCAGGCCGGCATTTGTGTAGCTGGCGGTGGGAGTGCACCTATAAACTACACTCAGGCCCACCAGTTTGCCAGACAAATGGTCATTAACCCGAGTCGAGGATTCATCCCGGGTCTGGCACATCTTCCTGTCTCACAAGTTAGTGCGCTATACGAGCAGGTCAGTTTATAGTTTGGTGTGGTGTTCATAATTTAGTGAGGAATTGTTTAATTGTACTGTAGAATCAGAAAGAACAGAATAGGAAAAATACAGAGAAGGGTCACATTTTGGCAAAAACACTGAGACTGAGGTGAAGAACATGTCATCCTCCTTTCTGGATACAATAATTGCGATGACAAAACATTTCGTAAGACTGTCTCTCCTACATGAAAGAAGACGGAAGTCTGGGATGAATAATAACTCACACACAGAAACTAAAATTTTACCAGGGCGCCATATGTAGGCTGTCAGTTAATATGGTTGCTGGTGGGTGTCTGCCTGGTGCAGATACCTAGTTCGCTCGCTCGCTCGCTCGCTCTCAGACTAGCTCGTACATTACACAAAGGGCATCGGCATGACGACAATACAGCAACAAAAGGAGTTTTGCGTTCTCCGTTGCATACAGTGCAAATGCGCGGCGTGATTTTCATTGAGTATATGGCACTGCACTTCCTACAGCTCAAAGCATCGAAGATGGGACCGGCAGTTCCAAGGCCCTGGTTGTTTGTTTAAGGGGAAATCGACAGGTCGCTCCTTTGTGAGAGTTCAAGACGCAATCTTCTGCACGTGGTCTACAAGAGTCTGCTGGTGGTGCCAGCAGAGAGAGAGAGAGAGAGAGAGAGAGAGAGAGTGTGTGTGTGTGTGTGTGTGTGTGTGTGTGTGTGTGTGTGTGTGTGTGTGTGTGTGTGTGTGTGTGTGGTGATTCAAGTGTTACAACGAATATTTGTGGAAGGTAAATTAAAGCTTTGATTCTAAAAGTACTGTTACAGTAAAAAGCACTCCAACGTTTTATGTGCATACATACAAAACTGGATAGTCCTTTATACATTCAAAAATTTGTGATCCTATGTGTAAGACGTAGGGGATCCAGTATTAGAAAAAATTTAAAACAGCTCTGGAATATTCGAGTTCAAATAAGGCAGAAGGAATAGATAACATTCCGTTGGTATTTCTAAAATCATTGAGCAAGGTGGCAACCAAACGACTATTCACGTTGGTGTGTAAAATCTATGAGATTGGCTGCGTACCATCAGAAAAATATCATCCACACAGTTCCAAAGATAGTAAGAGAAGATATGTGCGAGAATTATCGCACAATCAGCTTAGCAGCCCATCCCTCCAAGTTGACGAGAAGGAAAATGTACAGGAGAATGGGAAAGAGAATCGAGAATTTGTTGGATGGCCACCGGTTTCGCTTTAGGAAAGGTAAAGGCATCAGAGAGGCAGTCCTTACGTTACGCTTGATAATGGAAGCAAGACTATAGAAAAATCAAGTCATATTCTTAGGATTTGTCAGCCTGGGAGAGGTTCTCGGCATGTAAAATGTTACAATATCTTTCAAATTCTGATAAAAATTGGGGTACGATATAGGGGAACATGGGTAGTATAAATATATACAAGAACAAAGAAGGAACAATAAGACTGGAAGACCAACAACGAAGTGCTTGGATTAAAAAGGCTGTAAGTCAACGATGTAATCTTTCTCACCTACTGTTCAGTCTATACAATGAACAAGCAATGACGTAAAAGTTCAAGAGTGGCATTAAAATTAAAGGTGAAAGGATATCAGAAAATTCGCTGGTAACGAGTGAAAGTGAAGAATAATTACAGGATATGTTGAATGGAGTGACAAGTCTAATGACTACAGAATTATGGGTTGTTGGTAAACCGAAGAAGTGCCGGCCGCAGTGGCCGTGCGGTTCTACGCGCTACAGTCTGGAACCGAGCGACCGCTACGGTCGCAGGTTCGAATCCTGCCTCGGGCATGGATGTGTGTGATGTCCTTAGGTTAGTTAGGTTTAATTAGTTCTAAGTTCTAGGCGACTGACGACCTCAGAAGTTAAGTCGCATAGTGCTCAGAGCCATTAAACCGATGGAAGGCGGAAGTAATGAGAAGCAGCAGAAATGAGAATAACGAGAAGCTTAACATCACAATTGATGGTCACGAACTAGACGAAGTTAAGGGATTCTGCTACTTTGGAAGCAAAATAACCTGTGATGGACTAAGCAAGGAGAACATAAAAGCAGACTAGTGCTGGCAACAAGGATATTCCTGGCCAAAAGAAGTCTGCTGGTATCAAACATCGGCGTTAAAATGAGGAAGCAGTTTCTGAGAATGTATGTTTGGAACACATGTAGTAGTGAATTGGTGGACAGTGGGAAAACCGGAACAGAAGAGAATCGAAGCGTTTTAGATGTGGTGCTACTGAAGAATGTTGAAAATCAAGTGGACTGATGCGATGATAAACGAGGAAGTTGTCCGCAGAATCAGCGAAGAAACACATGAAAACACTGAAAAAAACACGGGTCAGAATGGTAGTACATATGTTAAGACATCGGCGAATGACCTCATGTTACTATAGGGAGCTGTTCAGGGCAAATGTCACCATTTCTGCCTCTAAGCTGGTGGTAGGTTGTGTTCCATAAATGAACAGCATAGAGACAGAAGTGATGACACTTTCTGCAGGACCTGACCATCATTTTGCAGGACAATGCTCAAGCACGTACAGCGCAAGCTGTTACTGGTTTGTTTTATTGATGGGGCTTCCAAGTGCTATACCACCTTCTGCACTCCCCTGACTTAGACCCTCATAAGTTCAACTAGATTTCTAAACTGAAGGAAACACTTCACGGCATTCGCTTCAGAACTGCTACAAATTCCTTGGGCAATAGATCGCGCCGCTCGAACTGTCAACACAACTGGCACTGTTAAGAGTATCCTACGACTTCCACATCGCTGGCAACGGGTTATACACAATGCTGGTGACTACTTTGAAGATCAGTAAAACTTTGAAACAAGTATCTATTTTTTACGAGCTGTAAATAAATAGTTGCCACTATTAAAGTTCCAACCCTCGTACTTGCGTGCGCAACGACCGCAGCCGGCTTTGGAAATCAGTCCGTTGAGTTGCCTATCTGTAGGCGCGAACTAACTGGTTGCGACACTAAAAAACGGATGACTGATTTGTCTACATGTTCTGTCACGCCTACTCCCTAGTGGTGCTGTCTGCAACTACACCACGGAGCGTATTACGAATCGAAACTCCGAGAGATGCTCTATCCGCTGATATGTTTCATTTTTCTGTACGATTTGCAGTTTCTGCGAAGTCGTCTTCTTAGACCCTGAAGGTACTTAAGAATACCCCAGTGATGCGTAAATAAACCAATCGCGGAACTGTGTACATAGTACGGAGGTAAACTGTTCGTAATTTCCCACGTTTCGTTGCTGCTGGCTGAATTACTGTCACGTAAAGAGTGCGCCGGTTGATAAAGAGCTGACGTGTGACGGCGTCGGTCTGGGCGCACCTGCTGGCAGCGGATAGCGACCCTCGATTGCCGGGCTCACCGCGAATGGTAATTAGCCGGGGCGCGCCGCCGCCGCCCCGTCGTAGCGCCTTATCGCGTGGTTCTGATGGCCAAATAGGCTCTGTATTTCTTTCTTCGCGTTTGCTGGTGCGCATTACCTCGCTGCGTCGCGGCACTGCGGGTATTGGTGCGCCAAGTTGCTCAGAATATGTAGGTAGTGTGTCGATGTATCCTATATGGGAAGCAAACGGAATGCGTGTTCAGAGAAACATAATTCGTATTAGCGATGGACGTAAAGTTTTAACAATCGTCTCGAAAAAATAGCATTACGCAATTAAGTTTTCATTTGTGATTCTTCAGTTTCTCCTGGCGTATTTGTTGCTCGAATGTCCACGGGTATACTGCCGGTTCATAGTGTCCAACAGGCACAATATTTCGGCGATCAGACATGTCCCCATCGTCAGCGCACCTGACGATGGCGACATGCCTGATCGCCGAAATATTGTGCCCGTTGGACACTATGAACCGGCAGTATACCCGTGGACTGTTCGAGCAAGTTTTCGTTTATTTGCAAGTACATGTCTGCAGCCACGGTAACGTTGCAAGCGGTAGAGAAGCAAAAACAAATTGTTCTAGCCCATTGATAAAGGGGTATCACTAATTTCACACGAAGGGAGACGAATGTGACGTAATTACGACGCGTACACGTTATATTGTAGACGACAGAAGTAGTTTTTCAAATTTCGTGCTGGATACTATAGGCTGCGGTACCCATTCTACCTCACGAATTAAAGGAGCAGCTCATTATATCTTTAACTGGTACATTCATTGCTATTTTGGAAGCTGCCTTTTCTCTCTATGAAAGTGATAACATGCCGACTTTATACTCTTTTTATTTACATATAAGTGGTGGCCAGAAACAGTTCAAAAAGCTTGTAAAGCTGTTGCAGGGTAAATTGTTCTGAGAAATTATTGTTAAGAAAAAAAATCCTACACGTTGCTCCATTTCCGAGTTAACTGGCATTGAAGTTAGCCAATCAAGCCTTTGCGCGTGCAAATTCAAGTGGCCTGCCAGAGACTGTGTTGCCATGCGTGCTCTTCGTTTGGTTTCTTAAAATCGAACAAGAGAGCGCTACGCAAACTGGACATGGGACGGTAGAAAGGTTCGAAGCCGAGTCAAAAGCTGGGCCATCTCGTGCGCTATCATCTACTCTATGAGAATAACCGACAGTAATTTGTCTCTGACGGGTCACTTGAATTTATACCTACAACGACCTGACTGGCTAACTCCGGAACGGCGCAAGTTATCGAATTTTTTTCGTAATAATTATTTCTGAGCACAACCTACCCTGCACGCACCCTTCAAGCTATTCAGACTGTTTCTATCCACCCAGATTCAATAATTGCAAATACTTAGCTTATGTTAAACAAATACGTTTGATTGCCGCATCTTGGCATGGGCTACTACTAGGAACGTAGAGGCCCTGTGTTCAAACCAATTGTTACAGGTTTTTTTTCAATATGAAACATGCCTCGAAGTTGTATCGTGGTACGAAGGCCACGGTAAATTCGGAGGAGGCAAGGGTATATTGAAAGTAACAGGACCATTTCGGTGTCAGAAACATTCATTTATTATGGTGCCCTCTAAAAGTACATCGTCACTTTGCAAACTATTGTGCAATTCATGGGAGATAGCACTGAACTCGTGTATGGATATCGGTAGGAGTGATAGCTTACACGTTTATGTGCGTGCTGCACTATGTCTTCTTGTCTTCGCAGTCTATACAGGTCGATACGTTGAGGGCTGATCTCCGATTTTTCACTTAACATTATTTCTTATAATTAGGCTTTCGGTGGATAATTGTGGTCTCTTTTCGATGGGCATGCTTTTTCACCATTCTGGTGACCCTCTTTCACTAGTCAGTGACCATTCCTGCTGGCCTTATTTGTATTCGTTGAATACGCGCCGTTAGTAATGTTTGGGTGGATCCCACACATTTGATCAACGTTCTAAAATGGGGTATTCCATTGTTTTGTAAGCAGTTTCTGTAGCAAACGTTTTAGGCGCATGCTGCTTTACAAATCTAGAATTAGTTGGCTGCTTCAAAGGGCTCTGAGCACTATGGGACATAACTTCTGAGGTCATCAGTCCCCTAGAACTTAGAACTACTTAAACCTAACTAACCTAAGGACATCACACACATCCATGCCCGAGGCAGGATTCGAACCTGCGACCGTAGCGGTCGCGCGGTTCCAGACTGTAGCGCCTAGAACCGCTCGGCACCACGGCCGGCCTTTGATCTGGATGACAGCGTGTGCGAGCATCACCATCGACCTAGAACAACAGAAAACGTGATTCATCCTACCAGACCATACCTTAACACTGATCCACAGTTCAATCTCGATGGTCCCCTACCCACTGCAATCGTAACTGCCACCGTTGTTGGGTCAACTTGGGTAAACGTTGGGGTCAACTGATGCCAAAGCAAACGTTCAACATTATGCACTGAACAGATTGATCCGAAGCACCCAGGCCTGCTCCATTACTGTGCTCTGTCGTCAGATGTATCGCAGATCGTTGCCTATCGTGCTTTACAGAGCAGTCGAGCCCCCAGCATTCACATTCGGCGATGAGGCGTGAACAGCGAACACCTTGTCCCCTACTCGTGGTTTCACCGTCCCACAACCGCTTTTCATCGATGCTCACAGTAGCACGCAAACAGCTTACCAGCTTTGCCGAGGTGCTCGTTCACAGGCGACAGGCCATAACAATCTTCTCTTTATGAAAATGCTGAAGTCAGTGAATTACCCCACTTGCAGCCACCATCGTAGCTAGAATGATCGTCCATTCGTCTCTTCTCAGCTTATCTACTCCTGTGAGACGTGCCTCTAACGCCACCGGGCGCATTCAGTATGGCGGTGGCTAGTGGTCATAATTTTTTCTCTCATCGGTGTAGTAAAGCAAAGTGGACAATTACACTGTATAATTCCAGGTATAGCTATAGCACAGAGGAACTCCAATAAAACACAAGATTATACTGTACAGCACAAATGTTTACAATTACTGAATGTAAAACGGCTTATTATCGCTATGTGCGGCCCATAACAGGATTATTTTACATAAATTTCAGCCAAAGTGGCACCTGAAGGAGAAATAACTTATCTGCATATTGCTCATTGAGTACACTGTGTTTTTTGTGTTGTGTTAGGCTGTAGTCAAAATAAATATTGTATATTGCAGATATTTTAATACTTAACTTTGTAATCCAGAAATACGTTGTATCAATACATCGGTTTCTTTGTAAAGTAGTTCCAGCTGAAACAGTCCATGTTTCCACCATGTGGGGGCAATATCTGCAGTGTATTGCACCTGTGTCACATGTAAACGTTGAAGCACTTTGGTTGTGTGTGTCATTACGAGAGTTGTGCTGGTTCAGGATGGTTCGGACAACAATAACGTAGAATCAGAGGCTCCGTATAGTCACACTAATGGAGCAGGGAATGCGACAGGTGGACTTCGCAGCAAATGTCACTGCGAATCAAAATGACAGTCTCCAGACACTGGAACGAATTTCTAGTGACAGGTTCAGTCGAGGATCGTCACATAACTGGCCGTGGAAGTAAAACAACAGGTGCGCAGGGCAGATATCTGCGTATAACAGCAAGCAGAAAGTCTGAACTCAGTGCTACACGTCTACGGCGACAGTTTAAAACAGCCACAGGTGTCAAAACGAATGATACAAAACAGGTTCTCTTGAAGAGGGATTACGTGGCAGATCATCTCTCGAGGCGCCTCCTCTAAATTAGGTTCGGAGTGGCGCTCGTGCGTCATGGGTACGAAATCACTCTTTGTGGACTAGACAGCAGTGGGACACAGTGTTCTTTTCTGATGAGACTCACACCAGTCGCCATCCTGAAAATGCGGACATTCGTGTATGGATGCAACGAGGACAACGTTTACAACTTGACTGTACTGTAGACCGCCACACTTATCAACGCAGTCATATTTTTGGGTGGAATCATGTAAGGCTGCAAGATATCCCTTGTTCCAATACGTGGGAGGATTATTGGTGTGAAGTATCGCGAATACGACACCCTTGCAGTATTGTAACTTCATTTGGTGAACATATTAGAGCAAGATTCACGTTGATGGACGACAATGCGTGCCCTATCGTCACAATCTTGTCAACACCTCCCAAGTGGAGCGTAGGATCAGTCGGATGGAATCGCCTCCACATTCTCCAGATCTCAGCTGCATTGAGAATGCATGGTCCATGCTAGAAAGAGCGGTTTGTAATCACCCTGTCCTACCAGAGATCTTACAAGGCATCATAGAGGCTGCTGTGGAGGTATGGGACAAGTTGCCACAGGCTTTCTAGACAATTTGGTAAGAAGTATGCCTAACCACATTCAAAAGTGTCTCCAGTTACGAAGAGCCTCAATGGTTTCGTAAACAACGTGTTATGCAAGATGACAGTAAGAAGAAACTGTAGTGTTTACCGGGGAAACTTCTGTAAGGTTCTTTTTGTCTTTATCAAGTGGAAATGTTTTGGTTTTCTTTATTTTTGCTTTATTATGACTGTACCTGATAGAACAAAATCATTTTTGTTTCCGATCATGTCCAACGACAGTCAAGCAATATGCAATATTTATTTTGACCACTGTATTTTCTCGCGGGTGCCTGCGAGATACAGGCAAGAGCATCATTTCCTTGGAAACGCGGCGTCGTATTTATAGTCACTGCCTGATCAGGATGCCATTTACATTCAGGTTAATCGTCTGATATGCATGCCGAGCATTTGCATCGGGCACAGCCTGGGCCTCATCTCATATCTCCGATGCACGTGGCTGGTTCATGTAGGACACGACATTAGTTCCCTGCTGTTAATTACTCCGCTAATGGCTGCGTCATTTATACACATCCCCTCTGGCGTAATTTCTAGATGCTCACCGCAGTTGTAGTGATATGTTGAACTGCCGGACTTGTCGATACCTTTGTAAAACAACGCCGTAACGACTACAGAGATGTGTTTTAAAAGCTGTTTGATTATTACGACGGAATCTGACAAGGCCTCGTCATGAGAAAACAGAGTAATTAAGCATCCAGTATTATTTCAGGCACCATCCATCTTTCTGCGGCTTCGCAGCCTCTGTATGTCAGACAGAACCTCTTAGTCTCTGCCGAGGTGTGGTTACCCTCCTCACAACAGTTACCTCCAGCGTCGTTCACTTCAGTGCTTTAAAATGTTGCCTACCTCCACCGCGCAGCTCCCACACTCGTCGCTGATGTTGTCCGCACTGTGCAATTGATTATTGGCGCAATTGAAATCGATACAGATTAACTGCTTACACTCCTGTATCAAATGAAAGAATTTTTGCTGTAGTGTTATCTTTTATTAAACAGAATTGTGCAATCAATAATGAACAACTGTGCAGGAAAAATAATTTCATTTGATCAAATCTACATGGCTTTGATCAAGGAAAAGAAGTTAACTAGTTAGCTGTAGCTTAATGCTGCAGATCTAAGCCCAGATGCTTTCTGATTTCACTCGTAGAACTACATATCGAACTACTTCGCCAGAAACTATGCGCCACTTAATTTCGAGACTAGTTCCTTCCATCGTGCAAGGTATCTCACAAGAAAGTCTCAGGACAGCAATTAAAAAGTACGGGCATCAAATCAGTACACACAAGCACTTCAGTTTACATTTTGAACATCTTAGCTAATTACTTATCAGTACCATTGATGAAATATTTCTCCAGCTTTCTCTTAACTCTGCAACATAACACAGTGGTGTCTGCCTAAAATTAACATTTCAGTTCTTCATCTCACAGTACGCCAAACGTGGCAGTGTCTACTAGTAACAGACTCTTCGAAATCTTAGTACCCAGGGCTACAGTAATTTGTTTTGCATTTGGCCTATCACCCTGTCAGCACTGTGATGTCGAAGAGATTGCCTTTGTCATGTTAATAGGTATTTCGACTGGGTCTGTCTGCAGATCTACTTATTTGTCTTCTACTTTCTGCCCTTCTACTTCTCGCACCCCTCCCCTACTTCTCGCACCCCTCCCCTACTTCTCGCACCCCTCGCCTACTTCTCGCACCCCTCGCCTACTTCTCGCACCCCTCGCCTACTTCTCGCACCCCTCGCCTACTTCTCGCACCCCTCGCCTACTTCTCGCACCCCTCGCCTACTTCTCGCACCCCTCGCCTACTTCTCGCACCCCTCGCCTACTTCTCGCACCCCTCGCCTACTTCTCGCACCCCTCGCCTACTTCTCGCACCCCTCGCCTACTTCTCGCACCCCTCGCCTACTTCTCGCACCCCTCGCCTACTTCTCGCACCCCTCGCCTACTTCTCGCACCCCTCGCCTACTTCTCGCACCCCTCGCCTACTTCTCGCACCCCTCGCCTACTTCTCGCACCCCTCGCCTACTTCTCGCACCTCTCGCCCTCACCTACTTCTCGCACCCCTCGCCCTCACCTACTTCTCGCACCCCTCGCCCTCACCTACTTCTCGCACCCCTCGCCCTCACCTACTTCTCGCACCCCTCGCCCTCACCTACTTCTCGCACCCCTCGCCCTCACCTACTTCTCGCGCCCCTTGCCCTCACCTACTTCTCGCGCCCCTCGCCCTCACCTACTTCCTGGGGCCCACGCCTACTTCTTGCACTTGCGCCCCTCGCCTACTTCTTGCACTTGCGCCCCTCGCCTACTTCTTGCACTTGCACCCCTCGCCTACTTCTTGCACTTGCACCCCTCGCCTACTTCTTGCACTTGCACCCTTCGCCTACTTCTTGCACCCCTCGCCCTCGCCTACTTCTTGCACTTGCACCCCTCGCCTACTTCTTGCACTTGCACCCCTCGCCTACTTCTTGCACTTGCACCCCTCGCCTACTTCTCTTGTCTCCTCCTGCTTCTCCTACTTGTTGCCCCCGTTCACCTACTTTCCTACCTGTTGCAGCCCTCTCTTAATTATTGCAACCTTTCCTACAAATTCCTCCTCTCTACTTTGTTCTACCTTCTTGTTGGACATCCAATTACTGTTATTATTTATGTTCTGACATTCATTTTAGTGTCAAGCGTTGTCATGAGAAGTCCTCTATCGTTTAGGGCAGTCCAGAAATAATTAAAAAAGACACTAGCAGGAAAGACGATTACCAATTCGATCGGATTTTTTACTTTACCATTTTATACACTAATTTACAAACGGTCTTAGTAGCTGTCGGACATATTCGGTCTGTTTTAATTTTTTGCTTAGAGCATCAGCCGAGGTGGAGTAATTGAAACAAAAAATCGAGCCTCCTCTTGAGGGAAGGGAGGGGAGAGGAGGGGAGGAAGATTAAAAAAACCTGCGCAAGATTTGGATGGATGAAGGTTGGGAGGGGAGTGTTAGGAGGCAGCGTGATTTGGCTGAGAGAAATGAGGGTTATCAGTTTCCGTCCGGCTGGGGAGGTAGGGGAGAGGTCGCCGAGTCGCTTAACCCGAGCTGGCCGAGAGGGGGGGCACCGCGGCACTGCGCCGCCGCCGCCGCCGCCCTGATATAAAACTGCAACACCTTGCCGCGCCTAATCTATCATCCCTTTATCGTGTAATACTGACGGCCGGAGAAATTAAAGAAGGGCCGGAGGAGGCGGCAGGGCCCAGCGGTGAGTAATGAGGCGGCGCGGCCGAGCGGTGAGTAAGTGCGGCCTCGCAGAGCGCGGACACCTCAGCCGTGGCCGCAACCCAGAACATCTCGCCTGCGCCGATCTCTCTTCTTATTGCGTATTTAAGACACCAACTGCACTTGGAGATTTCAAAAATGTTCACTGAATTAACAGATGGCCGGAAACTATCACACTACTTTTCATTTGCAATTGTAGATATCGTCGACGAGACGAGATCCGACGGCCATCCCGTTACCACGAAGAAATGCAGAGAGATTAGAAAAAAATTTCTACTTGGTGTACCAAGTGGCAGCTCTTTTTAAATACGAATAAATGTAAGATAATGCACATAAAAAAAGAAAAGAATCAGACAGTATCCAATTACAATTTTAGTGACGGGTATCTAGATTACATCACATAGTACAAACGTTTTACAGTGATACTAATAAGCGATATGCAATGAGGCTATGACTTAAAATTAGTATTAGGATAAGTGAAAGGCTAATTTAGATTTGTTTAAATGTGTTCTCTATATTTACGAACAGGATTTGGCAGGATCATGTAACTGGAAAAGACTGTTCGATTATTTTTACTGCCACCTTGATAATATAGGTATCTTGCATACGGATCAAAAAAAAATGGTTCAAATGGCTCTAAGCACTATGGGACTTAACACCTGAGGTTATCAGTCCCCTAGACTTAGTATTACTTACACCTAACTAACCACACTGGGCTCGCATTCGGGAGGGCGACGGTTCAATCCCGCGTCCGGCCATCCTGATTTAGGTTTTCCGTGATTTCCCTAAATCACTCCAGGCAAATGCCGGGATGGTTCCTCTGAAAGGGCACGGCCGACTTCCTTCCCAATCCTTTCCTAATCCGATGAGACCGATGACCTCGCTGTCTGGTCTCCTTCCCCAAAACAACCCAACCCTAACTAACCTAAGGACATGACACACATCCATACCCGCGGCAGGATTCGAACCTGCAACCATAGCAGCAGCGCGGTTGCGGACTTAAGCGCCTAGAACCGCTCGGCCACAGCGGCCGGCATACGGATCATGGGAATAAGATATATTAGGGCGCATGCAGAGCCATAAAGACATTTTTCTATTGCACAGTGAAACGTCTCCTTACAAAAATTAATGAATTACTGTGCTGATAATCCTCTTACGTTATTTGATTTTCAAACAGCTGAGCAAAACTGAACGTGCACAGACATTTCTCTCTTTACTTATTCAGATCATCAATAAACTGACCTACAATATTTTTAGCGCAACGCAATCTGACTTACAATAATCCCTACAAAAGAATGGCCGTGACTACCAATAACCTATACCTTTCACAAATCACTTACCTCACAAAAATCTTCGTTACTCGAACTACTGCAATACAGCGAGCACCACTACTGCCAGCTAAGTAAAAGATTCTAACTACTGAAGGCACTAACTACTGATAGGTATTGTCAGCAAATGAAAGATTTTGATAAAGAACAAACAGTGTATTTACCTTAATAATGTTCAAAAGTCGTCATATATATGTATCAGTTCATGATATCCAATAATACAAATTTACTGTTTCTAATGGACACACGCTCTCAAAACTCCGCCCTCTCTCTCCCCACATCCAACACTGCTGGCGGCTCACCTCCAACTGCGCAACACTACGCGCTGTTCACATCCAACTGCCCAACACTACAATGGTGAATTCCAACAACGCAAACCAGCCACAGACTGCACACAGCACAGCCAGTGATTTTCATACAGAGCGCTACGTGGCGTTACCAATATAAAAACCTAAACAGCCTACTTACAACAGTTCGCAAATACAGTGGGAAAGACATATGACATTGCAGTGCCTGTGTTGTTCAGAAATGGCGTTATGAAACACGAAAAATGTATTCGCAGTCGCGAGTATGGACAAACATCAGCTGTATAGTGGGATGTTTGTACCGGACCGGGACTCGAACCCGTACTTGCCGTTTATCGCGAGCGGTCGACTTTCCTATAGGCTACTCAAAGACGCCTCCAGGCCAGACACAAACTCCTGTATATCGCCAGCCATGTTTCTATGAGTGAGAAACCATATTTCATTCCTATATTGTCGTTATGCCTGTAAACGAATATGCTATGTGCAGTATTATTCTAAATGTTTGGTATGTGCGCTTGCTGTGATTCACAACACATCCTTTCGTAACTGGAAAGCATTTTCCGATAGCTAAATTTATTCACGCGCGAGAAAAATATTGCAGAGGAAAAAAATCTGATGAAGAAGGCACAGATTATGAAAGATTGCAGATGCTGTGAATAATATTCGATGAGAAATGTGTGCTTTTTTTCTGAACCTGTCTAGGCGATACACGGCATTCGGTGTCGCGTGTATCACGGCGTCCCGGTAGCGGAGAGACTGCTCGGTGTGCCGGAGCCGGCAGGCGCGTGTGCGGGGCAGCCCAGCCACGCCCCCCTTCAAGTGGTAGCCGCGTACCTTTACTCACCTCCTCAATTTATAAGACTCCCTTTAATTGCCTGAGATACAATCTATATAATTTTCCAGGCTTATGCGCCCAAATTGACTGTCACCAATTACATTATAGGGGAGCGCTATCTCCGAGTGGCTATTAATTGAACACAGTTTTATCGTAGTGGGCGGATCGATCGCGTTCTCGTTAATTCCCTGCGCGCGCGCGCGCGTGTGTCTGTGACCCAGCACAGCATGGCACTCGATCCGTTAAACAGCGGGGCTGGTGGCAGAGGCTGTGCCAGGGCGTGGCTGCGGCCCGGCTCAGAGTGCGGGCGTAATGAGCGATAAGCATCTGGGAGCGGCGCGCGTAATTTAGAACTACGGCGTTTAAATGGAGGACCGCGGGCCACACGCACCTACATCGTCGCCGTCGCCGGCCGCCCTCACCTCCGCTCGCAGGCGCCAGGCCGCCAGCGCCTCGCAGGGCACGGCCGGTGCTCTCTTTGTCATTCTAATGGACCGATTGTCTGCTCCCGGCGGACGTCTATTGACACCGGAGGCGCCCTCCTACATACAAGACGGCGAAACCGGCAGCGCCTCACACAATACCAGCAGCTACTAATGCTGTGGCAGTGGACTTCGATTCGAGTCAAAGTAGCTACCGTACTTCGTCTTTATTGTGGGTATTCCTTGGAGTCGTCTTTCCATTTCTTCTTCGTTACCGCGTGTCCCTCCTAAGAGCCGTTAGGACCATTTTCTCTGGTCTTTCGGCAGATATTTGCAATCTCGTTTTTGCGTAACTGGATTAGCCCAAACAAACGCTGCTCATCGCGTCTTTCATAAGACGTTTGCGGCTTGTTTCCCGTTACAAACAAAACTGTGATATCAAAAAAAATTGTTCAAATGTCTCTGAGCACTATGGGACTTAACATCGGAGGTCATCAGTCCCCTAGTACTTAGAACTACTTAAACCTAACTAACCTAAGGACATCACACACATCCATGCCCGAAGCAGGATTCGAACCTGCGACCGTAGCGGTCGCGCGGTTCCAGACTGACGCGCCTAGAACCGCTTGGCCACACCGGCCGGCTGTGATATCCTGTATCGATACCACCCCTTGGGCGTTAAGTTGGCAATGGAACTGGAAGTTTCCATCGAACGCCGATAGCGGTCTCGCGCAATCCGGCGGACGCAGTGGGACATGGCTTCTGAGGCACGCCTGTAGTGCCTCTGGATTACGAGTTGCGCCGGCCGGGGTGGCCAAGCGGTTCTAGGCGCTATAGTCTGGAACCGCGCAACCGCTACGGTCACAGGTTCGAATCCTGCCTCGGGCATGGGTGTGTGTGATGTCCTTAGGTTAGTTAGGTTTAACTAGTTCCGCAGTTCTACGGGACTGATGACCTCAGAAGTTAAGTCCCATAGCGCTAAGAGCCATTTCGATTACGAGCGCCCTCTGCCGCCGCAATGTAGGACGGTCGGCCACTCGGCCCACTTGTGTAAGGAGCCATTTCTCTACACAGACACCGTCCTCTCGCGGCACCGACTCCATAGTTCGTGCTTAGGACAGCGAGTCTCATCATAAAATGTTCAAATGTTTGTGAATTACTAAGGTGCCAAACTGATGAGGTCATCGGTTCCTAGACTTAGAAACTACTTAAACTGCCTTATGCTAAGAACACACACACACACACACACACACACACACACACACACACACACATCCGCACAGAGTGAGAACTCGACTCTCCGGCGGGAGAGGCAGCGCAATCCGTGACATGGCGCCTCAAACCGCGCGGCTCATAGGGGATACTGTGTGAGCTGAACTCGATTTCTTGTAACATTATTTGTACCAAATCTTCTTACGTTTGGAGAAATACAAGTTAAGGAAATCATTTTTTTGCAGTGTCACTTGTTCACTGATCGTTTCTGCTCCTGTCATGCTTTCCTACGATGACAGCTGCCGCAACAATCTGTAGCCCACCTCTCCTTACCATTGTGTATGAAGCTGTACACAATTAAAATTATTCATGAAGTAGTGCAAGTGGTAATTTCCTACGGGAACAAACTTCAAATTGGAATTTCACGTGCCAAATTAGATTAGTTCAATAATTTTTGTCGGTATATATATATATTAGCGTGAAAATTAAAAAATGAAGAATAACCAGCACTTCAGCGCGTAATTTAGAACTACTGCTTGCCGGAAGCAGTCAGCACGCGCCAGGCCGGTGCTGTCTGATGCTGGAGCACTGGTTATTCTTCGCTTTTTACCGTCCCTATTACTAAACATCGATAAAACGCATGTCACTAAATTGAGACGGCTCAATTGAATGAGCGCTCAAAATTCCGCTTTAAGACTCATTTTGTTTTTAACGGGAACATAAACAAAGGCTTTCCATCGACATTGACGAGATGAGCACTATGCCGGATGCCTCTCCTAAGAGTCGTCAGATATTTAAAATTTCGTTTCTGTATTGAGTAGCTTGCGTCATCCCAAGCAATTAACTGATCGTCACGTCTTTCATGCGACGCCTGGTGCCAACAGAAAGTGTCGGTCTTTCTCCGGTTACGCGACTGATGACCTCAGAAGTTGTCGCATTTTTTTCCGGTTACAAACAAAATTATTTTAAATCAGAATTTTACGTTCTCTTTCGACAGTGCGGCCACTGTGTAGTCTAGTGCGATATTTCTTTTATCTACATGTATTAACAGAGGCGGTAAAACACCAAGAATAAATAACAATCCAACAGCGACTCGGTAGCGCTGCATGCTTGGCGATAGCAGTCAGCGCGGCTCAGGGCAGTGCTGTCACTACTGGCAATTCTTAGAGTTTTACTATCCCTCCTAATACACACCGACAAAACAAATATCGCACTAGTGTAAACAGAGACAGCTCTATCGAATGTGCACGTAAAATTCCGCATTGAAAATCATTTTGTTTGTAAGAGTAACAAGCTGACGATTCCTCTCGACACTGGGCGTTGCATTGGAGACTTGATGAGCAGTATTTTTTTGGGCTGACGCCAGCTACACATTACAAAAACGAAATTGCAAAAATCTACTGAAACACGAGAGAAAATGCGCCTGATGATTCTTGGGAGAGACGCGCTTTATACTAACTCACAAAAAAGTGAAGAACCCGAATGTCAATGTAACTTCGTACACACACGCACCGCGGTGGTATATTTAAATGATTACAGTTCTAATTCACTGTAACAGGCACATCGTCGACCAGAGTGCATCAGCGTTGTTCATGTTTAATGTTATCACCAGGCCTGGTAGGGTATATGTGCAATACCCAGATGTGTGGGGCATTCGGATGTGACGCTGGCCTGATTCTGGACTGCGTGGTAACGTCACGGCAACGTTCTGGTCGATCACGCCTGGCCACCACTGTGGAGCTTCGCCGTTCGTGCACCAAACGTATCGTAGACCTTCACATCTGTGACTGCCGTGTGAGAACAGGTAATGGACTCACTGCAACATTCTGCTTTATCCCGCAGCTCTGTCCGCGATATAATATGTTTCAGATGAGCTCGGACATGAACACCGTCCATGTGCCGCTACCCAAGCTAATAACGACATGTCAAAACAGTTGTTGGCGAGATTGGCGAGCTTAGCTCAGGAGAGAATACAACGGCATTATGACACCTTTCCGAGCTGATTGTGAGTGCATGCCTCTAGGCCAGGCCAGGTTCAAAGTCATATTGAAAAGTGGAATCATACTGGCAAGTCTTTGTAAATTTGACCGTATTTTACAAATCACTTAAGGTACCCTCTCGAACCCCCCCCCCCCCCCTCTTCTGGGTGCTTCCCCAATTTTTGGCTGCAGTGTTGTGCTGAGATTACACGAAAATCATTGCTCTTGTTACAACCAATGTAACGACTCATGCTGATGGGTACATGAAGACAGTGGTTAAAAACCGATGAGATTTTGTCCGAATGCAGTGGTGGTGACTGTCGCGTGGTTGCTGCTGCTATCCTTATGTAGCCTGGTATATAATGACTATTTAACGCGGATGGTATCCAGAGAGGATTTTATGATAATACATGGCTCTGAAATCATAGATTCGTATATATAGAACAGAATAGTCCCATACTCGGGGAATGGATGCAGGAGGAGCAGATGCAGGAATCCTGCACCGCCACTGGTGGCAACATCCTATTGAAGGTGGTTTACCGTCAACTTACTCTTACCTGTTATGAAGCTTCGATTGTGGGTGACTGTGGTGAGTGCTTGTACAGTGTAAGTTTACGTTTATGTTGCTATGGATGAAGGGAAGGGAGAGGATGGAGCCCGGTGCTGCCACACAGTCTATTCCTCTCGAAAAGCGCCAAGGCGACCGCCGAGCTTAACGTCCTCATCTGAGGGACTGATCACCGTCAACAGTGTCACGTGTCCCCACTTCGCGAGACACTGAAGAGTGGTTTGGAATTTAATCCACGACATTGGTGCAAAGACTGGTGATCACAAACGTTTACGCCAGCACCTCTCCTCTCCTTTCCCGGCCCGCCAAATACTGGCACGGAAAAATTTCATTTACCACCAGGATTCGAACCGGCTTATCTCCGAGTCGAGTGCCGCCGCACAGGCGTACATTAGCGACCTCGTCATTCGTGCATATACACTCCGATATTTGTACTTTACTTTCTGACTGTGGAGAGTTACAACGTAGGTAACTGTTTGAACATAAATACGTGCGAAGCTAGACAGCATTAACTCAAATATGAAGCTACTCAGAAGCAAATTAAAGTAATGGTAACAAAAACATGTATTTTGTTTATATTTCCGGTGAATGCTCTAAAAGACAGACCTTTTTAGACGCAGCATATATGTAGGAAAAAGAGCAGGAAATTTGTATCATAGCAAGTTGTATGGTCTCCTCTGGCTCACTCTCCCCCCCCCCCCACCCCCTTACCGTTCAGACGCGCCCCTTGTTTACAGCGTGTAGGTGCGCGCTCCTTTTCTTCAGAAGAACACGCCGCGCTCCCTGAGTAGTCTGTAGTCTCTCGGCTACCCTCCGCCGTTCTCGTTCCAATTTTTTGTCGCTCTCCGCCATATGGAGCCGGCGAGGTGATCCATCACGGCAGGGCCGGCGCCCCGCCCCCGCGGCCAAATAAAGTTTTCTCGGATTTTTGGTTAATGGCTCGCGATTAATTCTGGCCGGCGATCGCCGTTAGCGTCCGGCCGCAGCTGGCCAGGTTCCCTCCGCTGTTCTCTGCTGTGCCGCGCGTGTGCGAAGAAGTGCGCGGAGCGTCTACCTCTGCGCCCGCGGCTGAGTGATTGCTCTCCTTGGGTTTTACAGCTCCATCGCCCGCCTTAATAACGCCCACAACTTCCGCGCGAGACGCAGACAGACCCCACCTGACACACTTCTGCGCAGCTGCTCATTCGCCGCCGCCTCTGAGCGCCGTGAATTCAGACGCCTCTGACACGGCGAGCAGTTGTGGCGGATTTCCTGCCCGTCAGACAGAGACATTGCTCGTAGTCAGAAGTTTGTTGAGGCAGAACAAGAGCGACACTGAAATAGTGGGTGAACCTTTCTCCACTTGTGATGTATACATACACTGCTCTGTCATTCGTGTGGCTATATTAATACTTAGCAGTTCCTTGCTACGCGAAACTTGGTTCGTCGGACACCGGCTAAAGAGGGTACCTAAGATAATTTTATGCTACAATGTTAGTTTTTGTATTTAATTTTGTTTGATAATTGATGCTGAGCTCTCCGTTTTCTTTCGTTGTTAATACGTTTTATTACATTCCTGTTCGTCTTCCTTAACATTATTGCAGCCTGACTTTCAGGTTGCCGTCGATTAAGTGAATACTGGAATGAATATCAGCTTCTGACAAATAGCCATAATTTTGTGCGCAGTGATGTTTTCCGACAGACTTCTGCGGCCCACGCGACTTATTATCTCTTGTCATTCCTTTCATTTCAGAGTAGCACTTAACCCATAAATCTCAATTATTTGTTCTATACGAGACGTAATTATACCGTTTTGTCGCTGAAAAATGTCAATGCGAGACCACAACACTAATGATGATATTCCTTTTCACCGTATTCACTCTTCAATGCGACACATTTTTCTCGAAAACGGACGACTCGGCAGAGAACTTGGTTGTTGAAGTGCGTTTTGGCTGTTCAGGAACGTTCCACATCCAGATTATGTCTGCGTCATTCTGAAATGCTTGCCGCGCAATGATTTCTTTATCCGAGGAAATACGCTGGATACGATGCCAGGAGAAGACAAATTCGATAGCCCAAAGAAGCAGCCTACATGCCTCTGGCATGTGCAGAATGAGCTGGGGAATTATCGTGGAGCATAAATACCCTTGTAAAGTTTCCCGTAACTATGTGAGAGTTCACCCCTTACGTAGACAATCTGTTAGTACCAGACCACGGCAGTCCCATAAACACTCATCACCACCTTGCCTCATAATGATCGATTGATTCTTCGCCTTTTTCGGCGGAGGTAAACCCACTGCTTGGTTTACTCCTTTGTCTGTGTCATGCTGATAGGCCCAGCTCTCGTTCGTGATGATGAGGCGACCGAAGCAGTCGTTTGGATTAGCCTAATACACCTACAACTTATCCACTGCTGCCTCAGGTGGGAGGGCTTTTAAAATTACATTTACTTGCTTTTGGCAAATGACCATCTTCAGGGAGAAATTGGGCGTTGTATGAAATGTACATTATCTGTTTCACGGGAAACCTCGTTAGTGGGAAAAGTATATAATCACCTACAAAACAAAACCCTTTACACAATCAGGATTGTATAGAATCTTAAATGGGGAATGTGGGAATTTATGTGAAAGGCAACAGGTAATTGTTTCTCCATCAGGGAAGAAAGCGGGAATTTCGAATTCTCATTTAGTGCACATCTTCATAATTACAATCATGACACTAGCAGCACTGGGGAATCTTTGGATGTACTGCATAAACTGGAGGAGGGTATATTTTAGGGCGCTCTGGGGAAAACTGAATGTATCTTTAGGCTGGTTTTTAAAGGCGCTATAAATCTCAATGGAAAAGCTGACCACAGATATAAGAGTTTCCTACATTGTTTTAGGCATTTGCTGTGATGAGCTATAGGTACACGCTTTTAGCTTTCAAAACCTCCGATTTGACGTACACTGTTCACTCAAGATTACGCTCTAATTCTGCATTAACATTAATGAGTAATGTTGTAACATGCGCCAATATTTTTTTTAAGACGTGTCACTTTTTCCGTGCTACCATACCTCCCCTCTTCAATTGAATTTCTGAGAAGGTGATATTTCAATCACTTCAAGTTTCGTTCAAATATTTACACAAAATTTTAAAATTTTGCACATATAAATTTTTAAAATCCCTTACACTGTTTGAGAAACAATTCACAGCAATGTTCCGTTATTCAATAGACGAGATAATATGCTCAATTTACACATAAATCATGAAAGCACAGTAAGAGAGATTGTTTGTCATAGTTTAACTGTTTAGAAGTTGCTTAAGAATAACTTGCTTGTTCTGATAAGATTGAATACCGATCCACATTGAGGACTAACAGAAATATGACAGCCATTAATCACAGACAAACAGCGCTGTACGTGAGACTCCAAATTCAATTTCTATAACAAGGAGTTTCCGCAAAACAGAATTACATGTAACAAAATGTTCTCACTATCTTCTTTCTATGCCGATCCTTAGCTGTGTAGTAAATTCTGGAAATTCATCATCTACAAACCAAGGCATCAGAAATGGGAAACGTTGAATCTGAAGAAACGTGTCCGTGACCACGACGACCGAGGGAAGCGGTAATTCTTCAAATATCGTAAGCCTCCTTTTCATAATTAAGGAATAACATTAGGAATCGGACGTCAGTCCTCGACGAACAAACATTGAGAGGTGGAGAGAGAGAGAGAGAGAGAGAGAGAGAGAGAGAGAGAGAATTGTACGGTTAAATCCCATCGGTGAGTGGCTGCGCTGAGTCTGGTGGGAGGCCAGCGAGCCTGTCGCTATGACACAAAATACAGAGAAGTTTAATGAGGGCCAGGGATGGATACCACCACCACACGCATAATGATTCTATGTACCTAGCATTTATTTCCAGACTACCCTGGGTGTCGTAATATGACATCGGATTTTGTATGAATGTGAAAGTTAACAGATTGCAGATTTATTGTACATGCAATTATTCTGCTAATACATTTTTGTTCGAGTGTTATTTCCCAAGACCAGGAAGGGTTTGTGCGAGATAAACTAAAGTTGGCATGCGTGTTTCAAGATCTCAAAGACAATTGTTCAAATGTCATGCCAATCGCTTAACACTGGCGCCAGTAGTGCCATTATGAGGATGCAAATCAGGTTTGCTTTAAATACGCACTGCAGCGGTCGTGGTAGTTACTTACCTTTGAGTCTGGACGTGGTCAGTTGATGTTAGTCAAAAGTACCTTTAAAGTGGTGCCATTGTCAACACCTCACTGAGTTTGAACTAGGTCGTCTAGTGGGCCTACAATAAGCTGGCTATTTCTTCCGCAGTATTGTAGGAAGGCTTGGCAGTAATACAGACACTGTGCATGATTGCTGGCAGCGGCGGTCGCGACAAGGCACGCAAGAAGACCGGCTTCCGGACAGCCACTTGACACTACTGGTAGGAAAGACCGTGTTCGACGTATGGTTCTGGCGCACCGTACCGCATCTGTCAGCAGCAATTCGAGCAGCAGTCGGCACCACAGCGACACAATTACAAACCAGTTACTTCAAGGACAGCTCTGAGCCAGACACCCTGTACTCGTATTGTGCATTCCACTGACCCCAAACCACCGCCCTTTTCCGATTTCTTCAGTGGAGTCAAGCGAGAGCTCTTTGGTGGGCGGATTGGAGATCTGTCGTATTTTCTGATGAAAGCTAACTCTGCCTCGGTGCCAGTGATGGATGTATGTTTATTATAAGGAGGTCAGGTGAGCGCCTGCAACCAACCTGTCTGCAGTGTTAAGACACACTGGAGTTAGCCCAGGAGTTGTGGTCTGGGTTGCGATTTCGTACAACACCAGGAGCACTCTTGTGGTCATCCCAAACATCCTGACTGCAAATCTATACCTCAGCCTGGTGATTCCACCTCTCGTGCTGGCATTCACCAACAGAATTCGGGAGGGGGTGTTTTCCAACAGCACAACGCTCGCTCACGTAACCTATACCCCAGCATTATCTACAGTGTGTCGACATGTTGCCTTTGCCTGAACGATCACCAGATCTGTCCAATAGCGCCCATATGAGACATCGTCGGTTGACAACTCTGATGTCATCCACAGCGAGCTTTAACTGTCACTGTATTGACCGACAAAGTGCAAGAGGGTGCAGAGCTGCATCCCACAGACTTAAATCCGACACCAGTACGACACAATGCATGCCCGTTTGCATGCTTGCGTTCAGTTCAAATGGTTCAAATGGCTCTGAGCACTATGGGACTTAACTTCTGAGGTCATCAGTCCCCTAGACTTAGAACTACTTAAACCTAACTAACCTAAGGACATCACACACGTCTATGCCCGAGGCAGGATTCGAACGTGCGACCGTAGCAGCAGCGCGGTTCCGAACTGAAGTGCCTAGAACCGCTCGGCCACAACGGCCGTCCCTTGCGTTCAGTGTTCTGGTGGTTATACCGGTTATTAATGTAGCAGCATTTCACATTTGCAGTGGTAGTCGGCACTTGGATGGGTGACCATCCAGACCGCCATGCGCTGTTGCCATTTTTCGGGGTGCACTCAGCCTCGTGATACCAATTGAGGAGCTACTCGACCGAATTGTAGCGGCTTCGGTCAAGAATACCATCGTAACGACCGGTAGAGCGGTGTGCTGACCCCACGCGCCTCCTATCCGCATCCTCCACTGAGGATGACACGGCGGTCGGATGGTCCCGGTAGGCCACTCGTGGCCTGAAGACGGAGTGCTTTTTTATCTCGAGCTTACGTTAACCTGTGGTCCTGCAGTGTTAATGTTACCAAGATAAAGGTATTCCCGAAATTTAATTACCCGACACTGATTATACCGGGTGATCAAAAAGTCAGTACACATTTGAAAACTTAATAAACGACGGAATAATGTGGATAAAGAGGTAAAAACTGACACACATGCTTGGAATGACATGGAGTTTTATTAGAATACCAAAAAATAGTTCACAAAGTGTCCGACATATGGCGCTGGACAGCAAAACGTCAGTAACTGCCACCGTGACGGGTGAGAGGTAGGCCGATATGTTATAGAATCGTATCATCCCCAGCCTGGCTGATAAACACCTGCTGGAACGTACGATGTTTATGCAGGATGGCGCTCCACACCTTATTGCTAGTTTGGTGATGATCGTGTGCTCAGCCGCCACTGTCGTCATGCTTTGCCTCCC
Organism: Schistocerca cancellata; assembly: GCF_023864275.1. Classification (NCBI taxonomy): domain Eukaryota; kingdom Metazoa; phylum Arthropoda; class Insecta; order Orthoptera; family Acrididae; genus Schistocerca; species Schistocerca cancellata. The sequence goes on along the minus strand of NC_064631.1, from coordinate 227,307,742 downwards.
AGGTCCCCAGACCTCAGTCCGTGCGATTATTGGCTTTGGGGTTACCTGAAGTCGCAAGTGTATCGTGATCGACCGACATTTCTAGGGATGCTGAAAGACAACATCCGACGCCAATGCGTCACCATAACTCCGGACATGCTTTACAGTGCTGTTCACAACATTATTCCTCGACTACAGCTATTGTTGAAGAATGATTGTGGACATATTGAGCATTTCCTGTAAAGAACATCATCTTTGCTTTGTCTTACTTTGTTATGCTAATTATTGCTATTCTGATCAGATGAAGCGCCATCTGTTGGACAGTTTTGGAACGTTTGTATTTTTTTGGTTCTAATAAAACCCCATGTCATTCCAAGCATGTGTGTCAATTTGTACCTCTCTATCTACATTATTCCGTGATTTATTCAGTTTTCAAATTTATATTGACTTTTTGATCACCCGGTATATTGGTGCTGGGATTTTTTTTTTTTTTTTTCAAGTCAGTGTACGTTTGCAAATATTTGACAGTGACAGGCGGAAACTGCAGTAGCACAACAAAAATAGTTGCGGCCGTGAGTCGAAAATGACGTCATTTAAAAAGACGTGATATGATTTTATAGCACTGCGTGCCGACCCGCTTGCCACAGAGTCGGCCTGCTCGCGGGTGGTTCGAAGTGACTTCACATAGCCGAGCGGGAGCGGCTTCACGCCCCGGCGGGTGTGCCACGGCAGCGTCAGCGCCCGCGTGCTAATCGCTCGTGCCTGCTCTGCCTCCCCCGCGCTACGCACCGCCTCCACGCCCGTATCGTGCCCGCCGTGTCCGCGGCCTGCACATCAAACCGTGAAGTCTCGCCCGCCGTGGAATTGCGCACTCATTACGGCACGCTCGGTGCGAGCGCAGTAGAACACGCTCTCTGATGTGCGGTTCCGCACCGGCCTCACAGGTGATAGAGGGCGACCCCGGCCGCCTTTCTGTCCGCTGCACTGGCGGCGCGGCGCGGCGCGGCGGGCGGCGCAAAAATCGGATCAGCTTTCATGTCCGTGGCGGGCGGGCACCGCTGCGTGTGCGTCTGTCTGTGGAAGGGGGAAAGGGAGATGGAAAGGGCGTGGAGGGTGTCAGGAGGTGGGGGGACGGAATATCTTTGTGTGGAAGATATGCAAAACCTGACAGAAATATTTTGTGTACGTGGTGTTAAACAGTTTAAAAAAAAAATTTAGGAACTGTTTCTTGTAACAAACAGCTGTACTTGTTTTTATTGGGTTGGTGCACGAGATGGTAGCATTTCTGTTTCGCATGTTGGTATTCCGGTTCTGCGGTGTGGGGTTGATCTGTTATTCTGCGCAACGGATTAATCTGAGATGTATCCTTTACTCTGTGGCTCCTGCAAGATGCAATTTCCACCCCCACACTACTACAGAAGTCAGACAGACGCTCCTAACGTTCTAAAGAGAAATGCCTGAAAAACTTTCAGCAATAAATATCTTATGGAGTCGTCCGCTGTAAGGAAATGACACAAAAATTCACAAAATTTCTTACGTAACTAGTGGGATACTTGGGTACTGGAGTAGTAATAGTTAGTGTAAGAAAAAGATGAAACTAACGAAAGTTATTATTTATTTTGCAAAAATTCTGAGAAATCACAGTGGCACTTTTAGTAATGAATTCAACAAGTTATATCCTGGTTCTTGTCGGAATGCGAAGTTACTTCTCAAGGATAGGATTCGCTAATGAAATTTCTATACAAAGTTTAAGATGGTTGTTGACTTGGCAGAATGGCTGAGAGGCACGCCTACTCAACTTGAATAATTATCCATTAGAATGTTGCTAGGTACGGTCGAGGCTGTCACGTGTGAAATGCAGTGAAGTGTACTGTTGTGGAGGAAATATGGGGCTCGCAATAGCTGTAGCGCACAATACCGTAAGCTGTGATGACTGCTGTCTGCGCCGCTCGCTGCTGACAAATCTTATAATTCTCCTTCTATCTGGATTGACCTTCGCCAATCAAACTCTCCCTATGCCTTGATCAAGTCAAGGATTCCTATTCGCCCCTAGTCTAACTATTGGCGTTGGTACATCGGTCAGATAACCAGTCCACCGCGATGCCACTCAAAATTCGCTCACAGGCGTTTAACTATAACTGTCCGTTCACACCGCACAATAAGTGTGTCAGCCAACACAGTCAACAACGCTTAATCGCAAGGACACAATATAGAGTAGCACTTTGATTCGCTCTCGACAGAGGTCTCTCCTAGTGAAGTACTGAGGAGAGACTTTTTCCTCGCTCCAAGAGCAACAACAGAACGGCCTCTCCACGCCAGACGTGAAGGGGTATATATTTTGGTCTCTTCCATTATTCCTTCAGCTAAAGGCGTCAGAAATATCATCTACCAATCAGCATTGCTGTTCTAAAACGGGAGAATGAGGTTTCGTTTAAGGCGACCAATCCAGAAACCTGTAGCATTGGCGTTTGCTGTCTCCCTGTGAAAATCTCTGAAATTGCATGTTGGGTGTAAAGAATGTGTAGGCTGGCCGCTCCCACACAATATAGCGGAATTTGCTTTTAAGCCGAACACGGGGTTGTTCACCCCTTTCACTCGGGCCCACGCTGTCCACTACACGGGCGGTCATCAGCCCACATAGGCTGGGTCGTCCTCTGAAGGGATCGGCATCCCGTTGTGCAGTTTCTCTCCCAAACTAAAAGCTTCTGTGACCGTCGTGTCTGGAATGTATGTGTGTACGACAGCCTCGAGTATTTCAACCACAGTGCGCTTACTTGTTAATTGCATATTGTTTAAATGAATTCATACAACATTGACTTTATCTTATCGAGTTTGGGTTCGAATGAAGCGTCTTGATGTGCGGAATATGATTGTGAGGGCGGAATATGTAAGTAATGAAGGTCAGGAGACCACGACGTCTTACACGGATGCTAGGGGTTTACTTATCGATTGCAATTTGTTATTTGTAGTTAACTGTTGCTGTTTGAGTTTACATATTGTCATCCAGATATAGTGACTGAGCCTGTGGACGCTAGAAAATGGAGTACCAAGCGGAGAAATCGGGATTTCCAACAATATTCTTCTGCTTGAGTTCGGTAGAGGGGTGATAGCAGCGGAGACAACAGGAAACATTTACGCCCCGTACAGTCATAATGCCATGGACAAAGCACCACAAGATAATGGTTTTTCCCGTTTTAAGGAGGATCGTTTTGACATTAGTGACTCTCAAAGTTCAGTAAGGCCTTCGGAGTTTGATGAAGATCGTTTAAACGCATTAATCCACAATGATCCACGCCAATGTAGTCGAACTGGTGAACTCTATAGATATTCGTACTGTGAAGCTTTGCACATGTCAAACAAGTCTACATCTTGAACGCATTAGACACATGAACAGTCGCCCAAACATGCGCAGAGTCCTCAGTTTTTTTATGTGGATCGTACTGTCTCAAAGAAATGGAAAACGGCTCCAGTTCCCCTCTTCTAACGTTTACGGTGGGTTTCCCACAGTTATAAACCAAGTGCTGAAACTGGACGTTCATTCGAAAGTATTCTCAACTGGAAGTATTCTGTGTTCTACTAGCAACTCTTATGGCACTTGGCTCAAAAGAACTGTTCTCTACCATCAGTCGGATCTCATTGAACCTGCTTGTAGTCGTCTGGATAGAGAACGACAAGTTCTTGAAAATGAAATGGATACAATCTCCTCGTAGACAACTGTCGTTCGTTCATAGTTTCAAAGCAGAATACCCCTTATGAAATAAAGACTTAAAAGACAATCGGCGGCTAGGCGTATAGACGACACACATTCAGCAAACACCAAGTTTTCAGATATACCGATGCGTGTTATTCAAAGTTAATTCTATCTAATTTATTTCCATCATATTTCATGTGGAGGTATTTTGAGTTGCACTTTCTTGTCTACACTTATTTCTCTGGCTTCAGAACGCAGTTTCTCTCTCTCTCTCTCTCTCTCTCTCTCTCTCTCTCTCTCTCTCTCTGTCTCTGTCTGTGTGTGTGTGTGTGTCACACAGTCTTCTCGTTGTTTTGTTCGCTCTCTCTCTCTCTCTCTCTCTCTCTCTCTCTCTCTCTCTCTCTCTCTCTCTCTCTGTCTGTGTGTGTGTGTGTGTGTGTGTGTGTGTGTGTGTGTGTGTGTGTGTGTGTGTGTGTGTCGCACAGTCTTCTCGTTGTTTTGTTCGAAGGTGCCAAACAAGCATTCGAAGCTTGCTTTTATCTTTCTATGTCTGTCAATTTCAGAGAACAGTTCGCCCTGAAGCAGACGAGTGTCTGAAAGTGAAAGATCTCTCTCTTCAGACTTTCCCAGAAATTCAAAACTTAACTTCCATATATTCGACGATTACTCATGTTTTGAGTCGACGAGAAATTTGTTAAGGATTTATTTATGAGGCTTTTGCATTCCTTTTCTGGTTACGTTTTGGCTCAAGAAATATCAAGGAGTGAGCTTTGAGATAAGGATAGCAAATTGGCTTTGCAAGTGCATGTAAAACGCTAGAGCCGCATGACGTGAAGGTATTAAAATGCTGTCTTTCTGACATCTTAATGGTACCGTAACAAATGGGAAGTCCCACACTGAAATCAGCTGTCGTGTCCCTACCTCAGCAGTATCCTTTCGAACGAGCTCGGTGTGGGTTTTCCGAAGCAAGAAGCAGTGTTGTCATTTGCGGAAAACGGTCAACAAATATAATAGCTGGTCTCAGTAGGTTTTGGCAAGTGTTCGTCAGTTTTCGGTAGCTGTCGATTTCCATATACTTCATTCACTAGAGACTGTAAAATTACTTTTACTTCGATAAAAGGGTAAGCCCTTCTGTTGTTATTTTGAAATAAGGTATAACTGCATAAAACCTTTACTTTAAGATCTGTATTGGATTAAATGCTGAAAAAAAAGATTTATAACCAGAACGAAATGCAGCAAGAGATTTTCTACGGCCTACAGTTCAAGATGTTGAGAAAAGTGTCGGGTAGCGTAGGTTTTTAAATTAAAAATTGTGTTTTTTGATTCGCAGCCGGCCGGAGTGGCCGTGCGGTTCTAGGCACTACAGTCTGGAACCGCGCGACCGCTGCGGTCGCAGGTTCGAATCCTGCCTCGGGCATGGATGTGTGTGATGTCCTTAGGTTAGTTAGGTTTAAGTAGTCCTAAGTTCTAAGGGACTGATGATCACAGCAGTTATGTCCCATAGTGCTCAGAGCCATTTGAATTTTTGTGATTCGCAAACAGTCGAAAGTAGAAGATTATAAAAACGGCTGGTTAAAAAACTTTTAACCTGTGGCCTACTGAACCTGACAAAACGTATTAATCTTGGGGGCTGACGTCTTTCTGTAAGACAGATCTGGAAGCTTCTTCATAAAGTTTTTGCAGAAATTTTAAGTGCCAGTATATTTTCTCTGTTAAATCCGTGAGGCAACAATAAATTTTCTGCCAAATCGTAACCCAACTTTTCAAAATCAATGTTATCAAGTGGCATTAATCTGTAATCTTAAATCTCTCACGAGTGCTACAAGTATTTCTTCATAACGTTCTTCAAATGTTGATTTGAAAAATCCCATCTGCAGTATTATTATTGTCTGTTGATTTTGTACAATGATTTTAATCACCTTTGCACTGTAGTTCTAGGAACATTTAAACCATCGTCAGCAGCCTCTTCAGTCATTTCGCCTTCCAAAATCCTTTAAACCGCTCGCTCGAACAGCAAATTTCCATTCCCGCTGAGTTACAATGGTTAGCAAAAAAGCGCATAAGCTTCTTACGGAGCAGTTTTGTGAAATAATCTCTCTTATGTTGCAGTTGTACGAGATCAACAACGACCCTAGAAGAAAAGAGTTCCTAGATGATTTGTTCAGCTTCATGCAGAGGCGAGGTAGGTGACATCACTCAATTTCTGGAATTCCAATTCCTCATGAACGGCTACCGAACGCAGTGGCGCCATCACCTCTACACCGGACGTCAGGACGCGCTACCGGCTTGCCACTACCTGAATTATAGCGACGTTATCACGCCTATCGATTGCTGCTCGCGCGGACAATGGATCATTACTGTTGAATGTTCAGCAGCAGCAGATAGCATTCTGGTTGCCGCATCCTTCCGTTGCTATTCGGTTTTCTATTCAGCGCCATCATTGTTCATTCTCCTCATTTTTTTTATACCTCTCTGCTCTTTCCCCTGTGTAATTCGATTCTGGTGTCACAACACGGTATTGTACACAGGGCAATCTCACAATGAGTTTCGGAGAGACATGACTTATTACGCCTATTGAGTTACATACCACGCTTCTATCAGTCACTGTATTACGCATCTCCACACTTTCCCTGGGGGGGGGGGGGGGGGGGGGGGGGAACAAACAAACACTCTTCTACTAGTGGTCAGTTGAGCTTGTGGGCGGATTAATTCCTTTTTTTTATGGTGCGAAGTCCGCCAGATCGTTAACAGGCTGATGTCAACAAGCAGCTGATAGAATCTCCGGCTGCAGGAATGATTGGTAAATGTTTACGTTAGCTTGCGAGGCCAATCACGTGAGGACGCACATTTAGAGAGGAATCGTGCGCACTCAGGGGCTGTTTGCGCAACCTAATAAGTCAGCGTTCGTTGGAAATAATGTTGACATCGGCTATCCGGGCGGCGGCCGTGGGCAGTTGGTAATGTCTTGGGCAAACAGAAACCCGCCGAGGCGCGCCCGAGCGGAGCGAGCTGCCGCTGCACAGGTAGCTGCGCTGCCAGGGCACTTCCTGGGTCTCTACCAGCTACTTCGGCCGCTCCTTTCACTCCGCACCGACTAGTTGTACGTCCGCGATTACTGCAGGAAAGCTTTTCGAAGAGTATTTTAGTTCATCTTTTGAGTATCTCTCAAAGTTAAATGATCACAGTTGTCATTAATCTAATTTTCTTTTTACATTATATTATCGTGAATCGTCTGTTTTCAACTGCCCTACTCTTTTTACTTCTTCTTGTCCGAAGAATTTGAATATTTTTAAATTTTGCCACTCTCTTTCTCTCTTTCTTTCTTTCTTTCCTTCCTACCTTCCTTCCTTCCTTCCTTCCTTCTGAACTCCTTTCTTCTTTCTCGGTCATGTAGAGTGACCCTCTGTTCTCACCTGGGCCCACAGCATCGTATGTGCCACGTAAGGACACTATTACACTATCTTATGAGACCAAAGACGCTGCTGTCTTTGATTATATTGTTTATTACTCTAGGCTTATTTAAGCGCGATTGCAGTCTTCAGGTTATCTGTGAAAAATACATAGAATTATGGTTTGCTAGGTATATCAGGTATAGAGTCCATATGACATCTATGTCTCATAATCAGTTGCTGTCACACCATTGTATAAGCTTGCTCCTTTAATGCATACCAGGGATCATGTTACCAAGGAATTAAAAGTAACCACAAAAAAGCATGCATTTAAGGAAACGTCATAAAATGTCACAAACGTCGCGCACCACAATACTATGTGGCATAACGATGCCATAAAAAGCACTAAGATTAAATTGCAGATGGGTGTAGAATCATATAAAAACGAATCACATAAGCAATTCAATACAGCTGACAAGAACAAAGAAATGACCTAGAGAATACCAAAGAAGCGAACGGCCTGTAACCATGCAACATCGCTGACAAGTGTCAACACAGCTGCCGCAAGACGTCATTATGAAATAAACTTTCATAATTCAACAACTATAAAAATAATTGCTCCAACAAAAAAGTTTAACATGTACTACCGCGCCAACAGCATGAGAGGGGCAACCGTACACAATAGTGTGACAGCAAGTTATACATAGATTTCATATGGATATCAACACCACCTGATGTAGGTAGCAAAACGTATTTTACCATACGTTACATTAATACTTAAAAATTTAAAATACTGTACCAAACTATGTACTTTTCACAGATAACCTGAAGATGGCAATCACGTAGAAATATGCCTGTAGTAATAATCAGTATACTCAAACACAGCAGCGTCTTTGGTCTCATAACTCTGCATAGTAGAACGACTTTAAATTCAGTTTCACAAAACGCAACTTTTATAAATTCTGATGGTGGACAGTATTCGTATTGGTGAAAGCAGCAGCATTCAACGTCTCTAGAGGGGAGCGCTTCTTGTTATCGACTCCAGGAATTTCATAAAGAAAGAGACAAATGAACTGTATCCCGCCATTTGATGATGATCTCTTCATTTACTATGTATCCCTTGTTTTTTTTGCGCATCTAGTATTAGCTATCATTAACAGAAGACGCAATTATGACTTATGCTGCCTACTGGTGAGTTTTCATGCAGTTTCGAAGAAAGTGTATTGTTGCAACACTATAATGGTAGTCACTACTGTATTGTGTGTTGTCCTCGTGTGAAGCTCGTGATATACAAGTATATTCTGTCATAAACTTCTGTATAAAATGTCTAAACAATGTGTAAATAGGCACAATATATTTTGTTGCGTATGCGGGGAATATACAGGGGAAAGCCAAAGGCATAATCTTACTCCCGTAGTTAAAAAGGCTTAGGAGTTGTATTTTGACTGCAGAGTTGGGGACCAAGATAAGCCTTTTGCTCCTCACAGTTGTTGTGGTACATTGCAGGTAACCTGCGTAAGTAACTACAGTGTTCCCGAGCATAAGTACCTTTCATAGCACCAATGGTGTGGCTAAAACAGAGGGATCCTGATACCGACTGCTATTCTTGCCTAAGTGTAAGGGTATTCTGCAAAACCAAAACATGCTATTCAATACTCAGACGTGCCCTCAGCCATGTGGCCAGTTCCTCGTGATGCTCCTCCACAATCAATATCACTTCATCGAATTACGCAGCCAGAACATAACGTCCTCAGTAGGGACTTGAATCTGATACAGTCACAATCTAAGTTACAAACTTCGCGATTCAAAGATGAACTTTGCTCACTCAGGGTACTAATGTGACTTCATGTAGGAACTCCAGAGTGTATATGAATCATTTTTCTCTTCCTCCGGCGAATTTGTGTACTGCAGTGACACAAATGTTATGTTTGGAGGGCTATGACATGTTCACAGCCCTGAGGAATAGAGACTCTTCGTTGATTTCTGGAAACTAACATTAAAGGCATTCCTCCTTCGTAATGGTAATAAATATCCATAAATTACAGTCATATACTCGGTTAACAAGAAAGGGGCTTATGAAACTATGCGTGACTTGTTCAGTTACTTGCACTGTGCTATGTTTGCAGATCTGAAAGGCTATTGACTGGTATGCAAGAAGGTTACACGATGTGCTGCTGCTTTTTGTGCGAATTAGAGAGTCGTAATAATAAAGAACATCACTTACGTAAAGGGTGGCCTAAGCGAAATGCCTGCTGTCCAGTGATTGTGTTTTATGAGCCGTTAGTAAAATCAAGAGGTACATCTCCCACCCTCGCATATTGAAACGGGGTTAATAAGGATTTTTATAAAAGGGCTGGACAGAGAAGGGGAAACTTTCGCGCACATGAGACAAAGTCTCCTAATATCAGCGGCGCAAAGATTAAAGAGGGACTACTTATTGGCCACCAAATGCGACAGCTTATGCAAGATACAGATTTCAACAAGTGTACGCAGTTTCTTAGAAATCACAAATCTGATGACTACAAAGAGATTGTGAATAACATGATGTTTCCCACATGTGATTTGTCATATGTCATTGAATTTACATTTCCTTCATTGCCATCACGACTTTTTCCCTCAGAACTAGGGGGATACAAGTGATGAACACAGGGAATGTTTTCATTACGACTTTGTGGTAATTGAAAAGCGGTTTGTGGGGAGATGGAACTGTAGCGAGTTAGCAAAATATTGTTGGTCTTTAGAAACACTGCAGTACATGAATACAAAACAAAACGACCAAAATGTCGTTTCAAACAATCCTTGGGAGAAATATTTGTCTTTTCAAGGTTTCAAATTAATGTATTTTTCTTAAATAACAAAACTTCTACTTTTGGAAAATTGTATGTAGTAGGAAGTTTTTATTTTCAAATCCTTATTCCCATAACCATGACAGCTTGGAAAGCAAAATTGTATCCAGAGGGCAGACAAAATTTTAAAATGCGTTGTATAGTAGTAATAGGGATGCTGCACTCTGTCGATGTGGATTTACTGAAAAATGTGGCGATGTAAGTCAGTTGTACAATGAGGCACTCAACTTTCCACCGGCTTTTCTAGCGAAGAGCATTCGAAGAACAGTGTAGGTGGGGAGACAGTAATGGTGCTTTCTTTTGATTTTAACGGCGTTTTCTTTTGATTTCGTCTAGCCATTTTACTACAGACTTTGACTACAGATATCCCTTTCTGAGCGCAAGAGTGTCGAACATCCTATCGGCGAACCGATGCTGTGAATAGGAATTAGCATTAATAGGCGTACCAACATCCACGCCGTACGAAAAGTTTTTGGCGACTCAAGAAGTAAGTAGAAAACGCTGTCCATTCTTCGGTTCAACAGTGCATTGGCTGTATTACTTAGCCCTTACTTTTTGAGGGACAGACAGTGCTTGAAGCCATAGACTTCGGTTGGTCGACGAAGTGAAGTACCACTGTGCTCCCCGAAATCTATATATATCACTACATCAAAGTTTCCTGCTGCGGTTTTCTGTTTGTAAGTGAAGGCTAGTTATGATACGATTTTCACTACACAGACTGATTCACAAGAAAAGTTTTTGTATATAACCTATTACCAGTTGACCGACCGTAAATACTTCTGTTAGTACACTGGAAGTATGAATTGAAAAACGCCTTCTGTCACAAATTTTCGTGTTTTATTAACTACACGATGCATTTCGGAGCCTGTGGTTCCAACCTCAGGTCTAAGTTGTCTTAATATATGATTTATTTTTGTTCTTGAATGAGATGAGATGCATGTTCCTGTCATGAAAAGGTTTGATGTTAGGTTATGAATTTCGCAAGTCAAATACGAAAAATTGTGCGAAACTCTGAGTAAAATGAACAGTGTAAACTTACCACATAATCCAAAAACGGCGTTTTTAACTTCCGGTTCCTCCATCGTATTCATGCATATCACTTCACTCGAAAGACACATTTGCATACACAGTTTTGTAAACACTTCACAGATGTTGTTGTACACGTATGATCAAAGATAAATTTATTCGTAGTTCCATAGAGTAAATATCTCTGGAGTGAGCATTGCGTTCTGCACAAGTTGTCAACATTAAACCAGGATTGTCACGTGTTTTCGGGACTTTGCTGTCCGTGTGTGCTTTCTGAAGCGTTTGAAGTTTATAATATCAAGAGTTTTTGTTGTGTTTCACCGTCTGTTGATAGTGCAATAGCGAGGGTGAATTACTGTTGTTGCTATCGGATGCAAAGAAAAATATGTGAAAGGAGGGATAGTAACTTTTCATGGGTACATACCATGTAGCTCTAATTACAGTTATCATATTATTAAGAGAAACTGTATATGTTTAAAAATTTCGAGACGCCTTATAATTAAGGCTTGATTCTGTAGACCTGTTTTTCTACGATTTTATGACTATATAACAGATATTACGACTCGTACAAAAGCTTACAAACAATCGCTTCCTCTCGTAAATTTGCTAGTGGAACAGCAAAGGGAATGGTTAGTTGTTTCAGTAAATACTATCCTCCATGCATTTATCAGTGACTTATCGATTATGTACATAGATTACTCAGTCTACTATTTATTTAATAAACTGGGAGCAAGTACTTAAAATGCGTTAAATAAATACCTCAAAGTACCACCAATAAGAAAAATTGTGCTTTAGGTCGCAAAAACGAGAAAATAAATACGCAGAAATACAAGAAAAAAGGACGAATTAGCAGGGATATAATCGCTAATGTGTGGCAAATTCGGTGTTTTTCAGACACTTGCAAAAGTACTAGTGTACTGTCGTTTTGCAGGACTATCACTGCAAAAATGTACGTCAGGCTCTGTAATACTGTAAAGTGCCGTATCATACCGAAAACTACCAAAAATCGAGTGCATCTGAACTATGACACCTATCGCAAAGAAGCAGAATGCAATATCACTTGCCCCTAAAAGTTACGTAGCTGGTTTATTCCCGGTATCAAATGGATACTATTAAAATGTCTGCGCAACATACATAAATAATCCACGACACATACGAAAAGAATCCGTCTGTACTAGGGATGTAGTGACATTCTAAATATACAGGGCGCTATACGGACAAACACACGTCGTCCCGAGATCACGTGACCAGACCGGCAATGTATGTTGACAACACAAAATCTGTTCTGCGCATGTGAATGCTCACTCCAGAGATATTTACTCTATGCGTAGTGCCAGAGAGCTAATTATTAAACAACTGACGTATGCAGAGAATAACTTACAAACCATAGATAAGATAGACATCATTTCACTGAAACCAACATCTAAGTCACGTGACTAGGGGCACGAAGCCGAGCATATCATTACTCATTTAGAGTGCACAATTTATGACATCTTTGTTACAGATCAAAAGTTATGCTTTTTACTAGATACAGATATAAAGACCTTCACATATGCTCAGATTATAGAGTTATTTTCTATACTGCAGATCAGTAAAAGTGACAAAAATCTCATTTGCGTAAGTGAATTACTTTAAAATATTTGCTGAAGTATTTTCATAAGTTAAAAGTTCGTGTGAATGTTGGTCCTTGGATGTAAAACTTCGTGAATGACTAACATTTTGAGACATGTCGTTAATATCCAGCTCGCTACACCAGTATAGTCAACGTTTTGTAATATATTACGCTTCCTATCTTGATATCGTTTCGGTATCTGCAATGGAGTAAGCAAAAGTTAGAAAACATACGTGTTTATTTTGTGTAAATACCTGACATTAAGCAGCAAAACGAATCTCCTCTCTTGCAGAAGTTTACTAAACCACTTCACACGTTTTCTTGTGGAATCATTAGAAAACTAATGCTGAGTTCGAAATTGTTACTTTGTCTTCCACTTCTGTGAAAGCCACGCACTACAAGAATTCACAGTGAAAAAAAAAAAAAAAAAAGTGACGTGTTCACTAAAGAACAGTCATTCTGTCGCTTATTAGAAGAACTGTCGATAAATTTCAACTTGACCACATGTAAAAACGATAACCACTGCTTTATTATCAGGAATTTCGGAAAAACTAGGTTAACTGCAGTGTAAGATTAGTACTACAGTTCGTTGAATTGTCAAAACCAATGCTTGATTTCAGCTGTAAATGGGAGGAACTGTAACTGTCAGCTCCCCTTCACACAGCGCACAATGACAGGAACTCGGCTTTCTGCCCCGAGTCATGTGACTTACATGTTGGTTTAAATGATTAACACGGCAGAGATAGAGTCATACGCGATCTATGTTATATACGGTCCATGGAATAACTTTAGAACAGGTCTTTAAAGTTACTGAGGCTTGTGGAATCTGTCTGTTCCCTTAACATGTATTCTGTTTTTTTTTTATTATTATTCGATGGAGATACGTCTCTAGTTGTTCTAACAGATTTTCTTGACAGGTACACGCATTTCACCTCATTCAAGAGAAAAATACATCATGCGTTAAAACCGCTTACAGCCGAGGAGGGACCCACAGGGTCCGAAATGCATCGAGTAGTTAATAAAATTCGAAAATCTGTGACTGAAGGCGGTTTTTAATTCATACTTCCAATGTACTGAATGCAGTCTAGTTTGCAGCTGCAAAATATGGATAAAATTAAATTTACATTAGTGTTACCCGAACGAAACCGGGTCGCATCGCTGGTGCAACACAGTAGGGCTTGTCTGGTGTTCGTTTTGACCTAAGTACTACAGCATCGATGACCAATTCAACGGGAAGGAAATTTCTCTTCATGAGAAGTCGAAAAATTCCCTACATAAATTTATCAATGGATTCATTGAATCTATGGCACACAGTTGTGACCATACTCAGTATCGCACGAGAGAATTTTTGCTGTTACTGAGACACTCCGCTGGTGAAATCATCCTGCTCTGCTTTGAGTAGCTCAGATTTTTCTGAGTATCTAGAACATCACACACCAGCATACTATAGTATTGTCTACCTGCAGTTCTGTCATATGTGGATCGGAATGAATTGTAAGCTTATCTCGTGTGATATTATCCATAAAGACACTGTCTTCTGGTACGAGTGAATTTCGCAGATATTTTACAGTCAATATGGTGTATCCCGAAGAATTGCGGTAATCGCGTAACTGTTGTAGTCGAGAAACTTATGGTCAAATGTACGTTACACAATGCTATGCTCTGAAATCGTTTTGAATGAACACATCGGTTCACCTCATTGCCACAAGATATCAAGGTCGGCAACACACAAATTAGAGAGAGGCTGGAAAAGTGTGCAGCTGCACGTCGTAAGCAGACGTGCTTGCTTGCTTGAGTGTCGGAGGTACTTCCTGCGCAAGACGCTTTGCTGGTAAGCACTTGAGCGCTTATTACGAAAGGCGTATATGATTGCAGAAAAGCCTCAGGAGACGTATAATAGACTTTTATGCCACAACGTTAACTGGTAATGTTATTTGAATGACATCATTTCCTTCTTGGCATTGACATTCATTCTTTACGGCTTTGAATGAATCGTTCCATTAACGGCAGTTGATGTCGCCACTGTCAATCGACTGCATTGACGTAATGGTTTAAATATAAATCTTTCATCTGCAAGTAGGTTAATATTAAACCTTGGGTTCAGATATCGCATCGGGGAAATAAAGCACTATTTCTTTTCCATACCCTCTTTGTTCATTTAACGGTCTTTTAGAGTATTCTAAAGAAGTACAGAATGAAAAAAATAAGTGTATCTTTGAGAATGACTTCCGCAGCTGACAGAATGGAATAACTGCAATCAAAGTTACGACCGAAAGTATGACCGTGTAGCAGCTTATATGCACATTAAAATGTTGTTCTGTCATTTTTCTTTTTCGATTGAAGGAGCCTATAGAAATTTGAATGTTATTCTGTCGAGTTTTCTACCCAGTAATAGAGCTTAATATTTGCTAAAAGTGCTTAACATCGTCGCTACATCATTTGGTAAGGCATTATTTGGGCACTTCAGTGAAACAGCAAAAGAGCGGAGTTCTTATGTACGTTTTGTAGGCTAAGAATGTACGGCAAAGACATCTCTCTGGTACTTGAAAAAAAAATGCTCCCAAAAAATAAGTGATAGATATGATGATCTTGCGTGATACTAGAAGAATAAAGACGTGAACAGGTTAAACAAATGTAAGTTGCTTAATACTGTACTGTATTCCTCCCTTGTAATGTTCTGTGATTTCTAAACATTACGATCCAGAAGAAAAAAGGTTGACGTATTTGAATTTCTCTGTTGGGGCGTATATTGAGAAATTTCTGGAGAGTACGATGACTAATTGGTATATACCAATGTGGAGAAGGTCTTAGCTGTAAGTGACTCTTAAAAGTAGTACAGCGATGCCTTTTGTATATTCACCGCTGGTAAGCGTCAAGAATGGGGCTGATCATGCTCGTATGCAACAAACTACCAACTAAGATTATCCCATTATAGTTTGGAATGTCACCTCCTACAGAGACTCCCACCGATTTGCTGATTGGACGGTAGGCATTTTTCGGTTGTCCGTTCTTTTAACCTAGTGCTTTGATGTCCCACAATTCATTATCTGTTCTAATTACCGATATTCGTAAGTAAGTGTATTGTTTCAACAAAAAACTTCATATTTCAGTTATAAAGTTCCCTCACCTCTTCGTCCCTATTCTTTTTTGTTTGAGAAATTACGGTTATAATGTATGCAGCGACGATTTCTGGAGATATAATTGGCAAGAGTTGATATTTCCTAGAGGGAATGTTAATCACTTGGACAGTTCTTAACTGACTATCAAATAACAGAATGATTTTGAATGTCTACATTCTTATAAGAGCCGTCACAACTTTCGTTGCATTTTCCATACCTATCATAGAGGAGTTTCTGAAGAGGTAATTACTACAGCTGTCCACATACAAGAAATTTATATTTTTATCTTCTGTCTTTGCTCACATTTATCGTGTCCTCGTGGTTATCTTTTTTCTTTCTTTCTCTTTCCATCAGGACTTCGCTCGGTACAATATCTGATGCAGCGGTTTGTCCACTGAATTTGGCCTTTTAAAGATTCCGGTTCAAGTGAGTGGTTTGTGACTCATACCTCCAAAGTCAAAATCTCGTCCGGAAATCTGCCCTGAACTGCAAGGGGTCATGTCTCTTACAGGTACTAAACCAGTAAGGAGAGCTTCCGTTCACTTGAAAAACTGCTAGAGGTGCTGCCATACAGAAGCACTGAGAACACACATCAAGTGTGCTCATGTCATACTGATCTCAGCGAAAGCCAAAGATATGGACTTGGACCTCGGTCTGGCACACTGCTTTAATCGATTCTGAAAATGCAGTAGCTTATAGAGTTCGAGTATTGGTGTAGGTGTTTCCACGATAACGTGGTATTGCACCACTATATGGTATTACATCTTACACCATGCATTTTTCCTAAATACAATACGAGTAACCTAGGGATAGCACGTGTCGTGTTTGCTATTCGGTGTGGGACGTTTGTACAAAAGCAGCCCACTGTACATACGGTCTTTCTTCATTGTAATTTCTTTTTCGCTTGTACAAATTTGAAGAGCAAATGGAAGAACGATGTTGTCTTCGATGCCGTTAATTACTTCCATCTCCGCAGCGTTTAAGTCGGGTGGCTTTTATCGTTACCCCGTGGCGAATATACATCGTTAAGTGGAATGACATTGCGTCATTAGTCATAAGTATTTCCGGTATTGCCGTGAACACGAAAAATTCATTTGAAAATTATACACTTAATATATCAAGTACCACGACGAAGCACCCTTTCTCTGTATGGAAGCGTTTGCTTTTCGGCTTCAAATGTTTGTACGCTGGAGACCTATAGACGGATTTACTGGACTTCGAACGCAGGTGTGGAGCGTATGATACTTATCTTTACTTTTTGTAGCTGATCGAGCGATCGAGGTTAACTACCAGGGACCCTGGGAGATTAATTTGATGTCGGGAGATTGGCACCGAGGAGCGGGCATGCGCGCGATTTGTCATCAATCACGGCTGTAATTAATTGTGTTATTTGAACCTAGGCTGTCTTACAGCGTTCGTACGACCCGAGGAATCTACAGCTTTTTTTTTATTACCTGTGGCGTGAAGGTTATTTAGCGCAGTGGAACTAATTGATGAGAACACAGATATTTATTTTTCGAAAAATAATATCGTGCAAAGCTCGATAGCATAAGTTAGTGACAAGTGCTGATATTTTTTTTCCTTTTATCTTTGTATAGTTTCAGCATAAACTTTACTGGGTGGACAACATCCTCCATCTCCGTCTATATAGCGTAAAAAATTGCGTTTTTTATTGCAGCTCCCCTGCCCGGATAATTTCTATTGAAAGTTGTTGTCTCTGCTTGCTAGAATTTCCACTTGACTGAGTCTCATAATGCTAGGGCAGTTTTATTTTGGTACTTTAAAATATCATTCACTACCTTCTCCATCTTTTTAGTAAGAAATTCCCAGAAAACCTCCTTATTGATAGGTTCTATTTAGTCCCTCTACATTTTGCATTTAAACTGTCTTCGTTACTTTCATCGGCCTCCTATAACATACATTTCAAATGCTGTCACTTTCTTCCTCTGTTATCAAGTGGTTAACGTTTCACTTTCATAAAGTCTCTAAAATCCACAACTTTGAGCACTTTTTGCTCTTATTTACTTTTTTTTCCTTCTCTTCCTCAATGATAATGCTACGAATATGAAATAGTTAATTTCTTAAGCAGCAAGCTGACTGCATTGAAGGACTATTTCGCCTGCGATTCGTAGCGTGGATATACGTTCCATTTACGCTTTTAAATTAAATTTTGAAAATAACTTCTCTTCTACCATTGTTGATTCTACTTAATTATAAAAAAAAATAGTTTGTATTAACGATGTTAGTTAAGGTTCGGTTTGCAGGCAATTACATTGTTGACGCTGTCGTGATCATTAATTCTCTTTCTCCTTATTAGCGTGCTGGTGAAGCGTGTCAATCTACAGTTGTTTAAATGTTTACTGCTGTTTCGCCTAGGTGAATAATCATAATCCTAAACATCGCGATGGCAGAGTGGAATCCCTAACGGGGAATAGAACCAAGAACAGTTAAGGACTTGCACTGGCACAGTGCCGGTCCTGCAACATTCGTTACTGGAGACGGAAAATGAACACCCTGAAGCAATAGTGTCATAAGATTGAAGTTTCATTCACGTATTATTCACGTTCCACAGTATGTCTGCCCACAAGGATAGACAGGTTATCTTGCACACCAAAGTGGTAGCCGGCCGTTGCGACCGAGCGGTTCTATGCGCTTCAGTCCGGAACCGTGCTGCTGCTACGGTGGCAGGTTCGAATCCTGCCTCGGGCATTGATGTGTGTGATGTCCCTAGGTTAGTTAGGTTTGAGTAGTTCTAAGTCTAGGGGACTGATGACCTCAGATGTTAGTACTTAGAACCATTTTCAAAGTGGTAACCAAGTTAAAACAAATAGTGACACATGAAACATTCAGTAGAAACAATGGCTGAATATAACTGAAAAAAAAAGAAATAATCAACAGTAAGATTGAAACGATCAAAACTGTTAATGATAAAATGGTAGTTTACTCTTATACGCTTTTTGAACTTCCAATAAATTTCCTTTTTAAGTAGGATGGATATGCCACACTCTAGTAACTTAGACTGTAATTACTGTGCCACACATTTGTTTGTTGTAGATGTGACTGTAAAATATACACAATGCTATAAATCAAACCGCTGTCTTTAAATGTATGTTCTCAGCTTCAAAAATGGTTCAAATGGCTCTGAGCACTATGGGACTTAACTTCTGAGGTCATCAGCGCCTAGAACCGCTCGGGCTCTCCGGCCGTCTTCTCAGCTTCGTTTATTTATTAGTTAACCGTCTGTGTAAAACTAAAATATCCGTGAATTTTGCTACGTGGCAATTTCTGCATGTTCTTGCAGTTGCTAAGTTTTGATATCGAGTGTGTTAACGAGCTCCCCTCTTCGTTGCGAAGCCAGCGTTAACTGACGCTCTCGGCCAGATGGTCTCGGCCAGTGAAATAAACTGACACAGTTCGCTCCAGCTGAGCTCGCACGCCGGCAGGGCCGCACTCGTAGGCCGATATATCAGGCCGGTGTCAAACAAGTAATTGGCTACGCTCATTGGGGACGCCGCGTATTAAGGAGAAAGTAAATTCTCGGGCTCCTCCGCGTGGGCCGATGCTGACAGCGGCGACCGCGGGGAATTTATCGCTCCGTGCGACACCGTCTGTGGCCGGAGCGGCCGCGTCCTGTCCGCTGAGGGCCACTGCTCTCCGACGCCACTGCAACGGTTGACGCGTTCTCCATCCACGTATCCCGCTGCCGTTAACTACTGTGTACGTTACCAAGTTTGGTAGTTAAACCTCATGCCTATAAGAAAGAGAGAGAACCGTCGAATATCTTATTAGACCTGGTGTGATAGTTGATGGGTGTAGCATGACTTCCAGAAGGTGATCTCGGCAGTTCCGCACTGCCCCTTAGCCAAGAAAATTCGAGCGTAACAGAACATAGAATGTCACTGTCAACGGAGAGAGAACTTCAGAAGTAAAAGTAACTTCGGCCGTAATCCAACTGAGTTGTTATAGGATCACTACTTTCTACAATGTACGTAAATGACGCAGCTGATAACGTCGGAAGTTTCACGAGACATTTCGATGATGATGCTGTTGTATACAGAGAAGTCACAACGCTAAAAACGGTAAAAGAACTGCAAAGGATAGATGCTGGGCGTAGGTATTAACAATTGACACTCAACATAAACAAGGGTAAACACTGCACATTAACTAGGAAGAAACATTCAATACTGTTTGGTTACACGATTGGAGGACAGTCACTTAAAGCAGTCACCCCCATTAAACATGTAGAACTGGGCGTACGGGGAGATTTCAAATAAAGTGTAACGACTTTATAAAACTGATCGTAGGTGAGGCAGGTGCCAGACTGAGATTCATTGTGGAGGGGGAAGGGGGAGGGTTTTCTGGAGATAGCTTACAATACTGCCGTTCGAGCAGTCTATGACTATTGTTTGTCAGTCTGGGATCCGTTCCAGACAGGAGTGGTAGAAAAAACAGAGAAGGTCCAAAGAAGAGCGTCGCATTCCGTTGCAGGTTCATTTAGTAAGCAAGAAAGCGTGACGGTAATGCTCAGTCAACTCGTGGCAGGCGCTGCCTGAGAGGCGTTTTGCATCACTGTGTGCTTTACTGTTCAAGTTAACGAAACGTATACCCCTAGAAAAGCCCATCAATATATTGGTTCATCCTCCATACATTCTACCGGCGGAAAAACAAGACACCGGTGTGGCCGAGCGGTTCTAGGCGCTTCAGTCTGGAACCGCGCTGCTGCTACGGTCGCAGGGTCGAATCCTGCCTCGGGCATGGATGTGTGTGATGTCCTTAGGTTAGTTCCGTTTAAGTAGTTCTAAGTTCTAGGGGACTGATGATCTCAGATGTTAAGTCCCATAGTGCTAAGAGCCATTTGAATCATTTTTTGAAAAACAAGACAACGATGCACCCTTAAGGAATTATCCGAATGGGACGGTAATGGTTAGACGTGATGTACATGTACAGACACAAACAAATGATTACAGTTTCAGAACAACAGGGTTATTTATTCAAGAGCAAGAGCTTCACAAAATAAGCAAGTTCTCAGGAGAATACACCGTGGCCTTATGGCATCCTTCGCAACTGCATCAGCGCATGCGCCCAGGTTAGAGGGGTGCAACGTCGTACTGGTAAGTGGGCTCACACTGGCAAGAAATTTTTAAATATGACTCTAATCTGTAATCACTGAAATAACATCAAATTCCCCCGCGCGCCTTTATGTTTCATTTCGTTTCTTCTTTCCCTTCTGGGCACTTCCCTTTCTTTCAGGCGGTGTATATGAAAGCGAAAAAATGTTTAGGCTTTGTAACACCAGGAGGAAGAAAAAACGCCTCCCTGAGCAACAGCGTGAACATACGTAGTTTAAACAATTTTCTTCAAAAATTCATTTCTTTACTAGGACAGCTCTATTGAAAAATGAAAACAGATTTTGCGTGGATTGGTACGTAAAGAATTCTGAGAAGTGTTTGTGTGCCATACTTGTTTTTGTGATATGAGTGGGCATCTTCCCAGAAATGACCAAGGAGGAACGTTTGTGTATATAAGTCATTCATTTTATATTTTGCCATATATTAGCATGTATTTCTGCATCATTAAAGTATCCCAAACCACATATAAAGCAGTGTTAAGTACGAAAGTATTCTTATGCTGTGAAGGAGAGGACATTACGCTTCCGAAGACCATAGCACTGTAATAAAACATGTGTTTACCATCAGCAAATTGTCGTAATTCAGACCTGTCATGGTTGCGTTCTCTGTACGAAGTCAGGATTTTTTATAACGTTCCTTTTTGGGAAGTGTCAATCACATAAAAGAGATATGAAAGTTTTAAATTATCTAACTTTACTGACATTATCACGTAACTGACTTTGCATTACTTGTGGTAGCAGTAGGGAGTGTTGCCCTCTTGATTATAAACAGGGAGATCACAACTCGATAAAGGTATTTACTGAGTGTAGTGTGGCTTGAATCAAAGAAGGGATATCACAACGGAAGATGTCCTATGTATGACCTACGAACGTTGCAGCTCGTCGAGAGAACGCAGACATCATCTCTGACCTGCCTGTTATAAACAAATGTGCAGCAAACTCCGCATCACGACGCAACTTAACAGATATTGGACGTGGGATGGTGATCGATGTAAGATGCATGGGTTTTAGAGTATTGAAGGTTACACAAGAATACCAGTTTTCGAGTGTGTAGAATGGATCTTCACTGTCACAGGGATTATGTTTTTGTTTCCACTCGAGTAAACCTCAGCAGTATACCATAAGTGTTTGACGACCAGAGAGTGATGCTTAGCGGTCGTTGCGGTGCTGAGAATCAGATCGTCGTCGGTCTGAATGCGGAACGTCATGAAAGTATTACTGCCGGAACTGTACGGAGAATGATGTAGCAAATAGACTTCAACAATCGACCACAGACATCACATCCAATACCTCCCAATGATTCTTCACAACTCATTGAATAAGAGATAGTCTGCCACTGCAGCTGAGTGGTCAGCGTGACTGACATCCTTGCAGAAGTCCCGGGTTCGATTTCCGCTACTGCCAGGGTGGAAGGACCGGACCAAGGTGCATTCGCTTTCGTGATGCCAATTGAGGAGTTACTTGAAAGTAACGACTCCAGTCACGAAACTGACAACGGCCGGGAAAGTGGTGTACTGACTCCTGGCCGCTTCATACCGCATCCAGTGACGCCATTGACGGAAGATGATGCGGCAGCTGGTCGGTCTATCTGTCTCGGAGGGCACGCCAGGGCCGTTGGACAGAGAGTATGTTGCATGAGAGATAACCACTGTGGTGAACAGTCCGTCTCAACTGGTGGAACGTAAAAGATGTTAACAACTGTACCAGATTTACCAAGGTTTCCGTGCTACGAATGAAGACTAAAATCTATAGAACCACCCTTCCCCCGCCCTCCCACCCCTCCCTCCCCTTAGAGATAATGTAGCATGAGTTCGTAACATTTCTGCAGAAGCTTAATAAACACAACAGATACACATAACGGCAACTTTAGTCACCAATGGAATATTTTCCATCCCTCTTTACAACAGTCTGTCAATGCTGGGGAGACTTCGATTCTGTGACGAGGCGTAGAACTCGTCGAGCCATGTTCGGAACGCATTTACATACGGAAAGGAAGTTCCTTGAAGGTTGTTCGATAGAGAGAGGAAAAGGTGAAAATCTGAGGGTGCAAGATCATGAGAATAAGGTGGGTGCCGAATGATTTCACAACCCAACCCCCGTTAGTGTTTCTTGTCAGTTCTAGCACGATGGTCGGCCGGGGTGGCCGAGCGGTTCTAGGCGCTACAGTCTGGAACCGCGCGACCGCTACGGTCGCAGGTTCGAATCCTGCCTCGGGCATGGATGTGTGTGATGTCCTTAGGTTAGTTAGGTTTACATTTTTTTTCTAGGGGACTTATGACCTCAGCTGTTAAGTCCCATAGTGCTCAGAGCCATTTGAACCATCTAGCACAACGCGAGCTAGCGTTATCACTTCACGCAATCTTCCTGGCCGTTGTTGTTGGACCGCGTCTGCAAGACGTCTTAGTTGTTGACAATTAATGTCAGCAGTGATGGTAGTACACCACACCACACCACAACGTCGCTGTTCCACCAGATGAATAACGTTAGCTTTTGGGGCTGCGTGGAGGTCTTTGTACGGAGAGCTGATGCTTTATTTGGGCTCAACCATTCCTTTGTAGGGCGTAGAAAAATTTCCGCTACATGTCACAATAAAATATTATTTCTTCGTCACACAGCCGGTTTCGGGCTTGTACCTATTCTCAGGTATTTATACATTTATGTACATGTTTATATTGCTGGAGATCACTGTATAAATACAAAGAAAATTATTTGCTGGTGACTAAACAGATACAATTGGAACAATTGCTAGTGGCAAGGCAGCATTTGTCGAAAATATATCTGTACTTACACAAAGATGAACCATCATTACTATAGTTACTACGCTGTGGTGACAGTTTTTCCACTTAGTTGCACATTTGCTATCATTTTCACGTCCATATTTCAGTTTTATAAAATTTAGTTGCATGTTTCACTATCGCGACGTGCACTCGTGAAATACACTGCGTAAGTACAGACCACTTACAGTTGTTCCACTTGTATGTGTTTAGTCACTTAATTTCCTTTTATTTATACAGTGATCTCTATCAGTATAAACATGCACATGAATGTGTAAACACCTGAGAACTGGCACAAGCCCGAAACCAGTCGTGTGAAGAATAAATAATCTTTTATTGTGACTCTTAGCGGAAATTTTTCTACGCCCTATAAAGAAACAGTCACGGAGTTCCATAGCATCCACCATGAATAAAATTCACCCAACCGTTCCTTTTTTTCCCTTTTGTTCCCATTTCTTCTCACCAGTAACGATACAGGATAGGAACGGATGGTGTTGTTCAGGAGCCAATTGATGACAAGCGAGCAGAGATGCAGCCTCTGATTTTTGTGATTTCCGGCTTAGAGGGTGCGGTACACTTACCCCCATTTTTGAACCTACGAGCTGCATTCTAACGTCGCTCGATGGTGGTAGACTCACAGTTCATCACATTTGCCACTTCTCGAGTACACACGCGGATCATTGTGGGTTAATGCGTCTAAACAATCTTCATCAAACCCCGAAGGTCTTCCTGACGGTAAAGAGTCACTGATGTCAAAACTTTCCTCCTTAAAAAGAAAAAACCATTTCCTTTCCATGGTCTTTCCAGTGGCATTATCCCCGCACACGGCGCAAATGTTTCTGTCACCCCTTCACTGACCTCAAACAGAAAAATATGTTGGAAATATTCCGACTTCTCCACTGGGCATTCGAATTTTTTTTTTCGTCCATAGCTCCACTCATTACGTTCAAATGACAGTACGTAAACTCGATTGGCAACAATGAACTACAAATAAGAAACGACAATCGATGATGACAGCCAACATGCAAAACAAAAACGCTACGAACTTATGCACCAACCTGATATGTCCAAGATGCTGATGATTTAACTCAACCTGTTTCACAACGTTTTTCGATGATGTTTCGTAACTGGGCTTGTGCTCGAGGTGAAACCGCGCGAGGCGACTTTACTGTTGCGCAGCGCTCATTCCGCCTTCTGCGGTGCAGGGCTGCAGCACGGAGATGTGGGCTCGCACCGCAGCCATCGTTTAATGCGGCTTGTGGTCCATGTGAGGGACAACGAGTGAAATCTGTGACCCCGAACACCGGGACGTCACTTGTGCAACTGGTCATCAACATCGAGCAGGTTGATATATGGCCCCGCAGCGGTTACGGGGTTGTCTCATCTCGGTCCGTGGCACAAATCACTTTGTGGTTAGACAGTAACAGAGCTAAGTAAATCAAAGTAAACCTCTCGTTCCGACAGCATTTTTCAGACTGTAGTTTCTCAGTTTGGGAAACACGCACTTTAGGTACGAAGACATACACTTGGCTCTATTCGCCGCAAAAAAGTTTGCCATTTATAATACTTCGTTAACTGGACCAACGTCATTCTTCGGAGGATATGCTGCATTCTCAGTTTTCGTTAAATTTTTAAGCCTTGATAACACCACGCCCGAGGGAAATTGTAACTGCACTAAATACTGAGCAGTGTACTTGCTGTCTATTTTCTTGGTGAACAGACTGGGCAGTGCCTTCTGTAAGATCTCTTACGCGCCTTATAAATCGTATGAATCAGAAATCGCTAGCACTGAAAGACACCACGAAGTTAAAAGATATGCTAGGCCTACTTACAAGAGATGCTAACAAGAATCTGATGGTTGCTTCGCTAGTCATCTATCAGTGAATAGTCTCCTAGTGACATTGTATGTATTCTGTATTAATCCGGGGACCTAGAAACGACGGAGAGGATCGTCCCGCCGTGGTCCTCAGTGGTTCACAACCCCACAACAGTCCACAGCAGTCCACCCACGCCGGCCGGAGTGGACGAGCGGTTCTAGGCGCTACAGTCTGGAACCGCGCGACTGCTACGGTCACAGGTTCGAATCCTACCTCGGGCATGGATGTGTGTGATGTCCTTACGTTAGTTAGGTTTAAGTAGTTCTAAGTTCTAGGGGACTGATGACCTCAGAAGTTAAGTCCCATAGTGCTCAGAGCCATATGAACGATTTTGAACTACATATTCGTATGGTTGTAGGTTAATCACATCCGGACGATTTCCATTCATTTCATTTTCATGCCGATAGTTCTTT
The DNA here is from genome assembly GCF_023864275.1 of Schistocerca cancellata. NCBI lineage: Eukaryota > Metazoa > Arthropoda > Insecta > Orthoptera > Acrididae > Schistocerca > Schistocerca cancellata. The sequence continues at coordinate 227,281,888 of NC_064631.1, read as the reverse complement.
TCGTATTATCACTTTACTTGTTAACAAGTGTCTGGTGACTTAACAGTACCTTGCGTCAAACCATTCATCCGCATAATACTGACCGTGTCAAAGATTAATGCATCAACGCCTCATTCCATTCCATTCCACCCACCCCACCCCCATCCACACCGAACCCAGGGTTATTGTGCGGTTCTGTCCCCAGTGCCCCTCCCGCTCCCCCAACCTGCCCCCCGGGAACGTCTCATACCGGATGAGTGTAACCCCAAATGTTTGCGTGGTAGAGTAATTATGGTGTACGCGTACGTGGCGACAGTGTTTGCGCAGCAACCGCCGACATAGTATAACTGAGGCGGAATAAGGGGAAACAGCCCGCATTCGCCGTGGTAGATGGAAAGCCGGCTTAGAAACCATCCGCAGACTGGCCGGCACACCGGACCTGGACACTAATCCGCCGGGTAATCATTAGAGACGGCCACTACAATCCTTTTATTGTAGTTTTCAGGAATCTGAGTAACGTGTTAAATGGAAAAATCGCTGGTTTTGTGTTTTACCAATGGTAATTAAAAAAAATGATTGATGCGTAAATACATAGGCGATAAAGTACGCTGGATAAGCGAGATGACAGAGTGATATCTGTCGTCTATTGAAATAGAACGTTACAGGGATACTGCGGTGGCACTGCTCGTTACTTATTAATTTTTTATGCACTTTATAATACAAATTCTTATGTCTAGTCACTTTTCTTATATTGAACTTTCAGCTTCGCTGTTCGGAGGACTATAACTCCACCATCTGGTGGCTTTGTGTCTGTTACTGTGGTTTCGACTTTTGCTAGTTCAGTGTACAGTATGTGGCGTAAATGCGACTTGCACAATATGCGACCACCGGAAGACAGTGCCACAAATTACCCAAAAGTCGTATATATCATACGTCCATGCCATATTAATAGACATATTTCACCCTGGTGATGGAGTTTTATCCTGTGAAATGCAAAAAGTGGAAAGGTATTGAACTGACTGGTTCAAATGGCTCTGAGCACTATGGGACTTAACATCTATGGTCATCAGTCCCCTAGAACTTAGAACTACTTAAACCTAACTAACCTAAGGACATCACACAACACCCAGCCATCACGAGGCAGAGAAAATCCCTGACCCCGCCGGGAATCGAACCCGGGAACCCGGGCGTGGGAAGCGAGAACGCTACCGCACGACCACGAGATGCGGGCGAACTGACTGGTTGCAATGATCTTTGTTTTCAGTTGATATTCCTAATGATTATTCCCAAGCCTAACTTAACAATGATCACTTGTAACGCCCTACATTGTCAGAGACAGAAAGATGAAACAAGATTAGAATGACGCTCAAATTCTCGTCATTATACATGTCTTAAAATTCGTTTACATTACTGTATTGTCTCAAGGCTCACTGCATTCGAATGCGCTTCTTACAATGAGCGATTAAATGTTTAGTCACTGTAATGAAACAAGTAGTTTACAAAAGCGGAGTCTTTTTGCGCGGCCTAAGGTACGTCGTAGACTTATCGCGAATCATTCGCAGATAGATTCTCTGCCACGTTTCCCCCTTCCCTCTCCTTTCCCTCAATAATCGGTTCTCCCACCCTCTTCCCGTCTCGCCGCTTGGCCTAAGTGAAACGAGAAGACCGAGGCGAGGGGGCGTCGACGACCGCAACTTATCTCTTCAACAAACCGTAAACAAGACGGCATCTGCCTCCCTGCGTTCCTCCTAATACCGTACATTACCTGCTGACGCGTAATAACAGGCTGCGGTGGAAATGGTTTTATAGCACGCGCTTAGTACAAGAGCCGACGCTTTAATCGATGGCACATGTATCGGATACGGGTGGAGTCAAGCGTGAGGGCCTTGTGTTTTAGGGAGGTTTGAGGGGTGCACCTTTTGTATTATTTTCTGAATGGATGTCTGTTTAACGGACCATTTAATGACTTTCGGTATTAACAGTCTATTAATTCTTAATACAAGGTTGTCGCATAACTTACATCAGACAATATTGAAAGAGTAAACTTGAAGGGAATTGTGCTTCATAATATTTAGTTTCTGATTACCAGTGCATTCCATTTAGTAATTCTTGTCGCCGCTAAAAATCATTTGTAGATGTTCATATTAATTGTCCAAAAAATGATTACTTATTAAGTAATATCTTATTTTTATCACATTGACGATTAATTCTGTAAGATCGTAAAGAGAGGTAGAGGAAATAATTAAAATTTTATTTTGAGGGAAGTTGAATAATAAAAACTAAATACGCTTTGAGACCTAAAGCAAAAACGTCATTTTGCGTGTTTAAAACGAAGAAACTGCAGAAATACATATTAGTTCATGAGAGGATTTCCTTTTATGGGTCCGCAGCTCGTGGTCGTGCGGTAGCGTTCTCGCTTCCCACGCTCGGGTTCCCGGGTTCGATTCCCGGCGGGGTCAGGGATTTTCTCTGCCTCGTGATGACTGGGTGTTGTGTGATGTCCCTAGGTTAGTTAGGTTTAAGTAGTTCTAAGTTCTATGGGACTGATGACCATAGATGTTAAGTCCCATAGTGCTCAGAGCCATTTGAACCATCCTTTTATGGTGGTACGCATTTCATATGCTCAGATTAAATAACTTGACGTGGATATAAAATATAGGTTCTATAGTTTATCTTCTGACTTTCTTGTGCCCTTTAATCTATCGTGCCGGTGGAGGTTCGAGTCCTCCCTCGGGCTTGGGTGTGTGTTTGTCCTTAGGATAGTTCAGGTTAAGTAGTGTGTAAGCTTAGGCACTGATGACCTTAGCAGTTAAGTCCCATAAGATTTCACACACATTTGAACAGTTAATCTATCGTGCATACAAAAAAATCAAACATTATTGTGGAAGGTTAGTATCTGCCTTTCATGGCAAAGGAATAAATGGTTGACGGTGGTGCTATAAAACGCAAGAAGTACTAATAACCTAAAAAACGGCTAAGTATCTTTGACTGAACACCATTCAGTTCACTGTAAGTCTTAATGAAGCAATGCAGTACAAGCTGAGCAAATCAGCTGTCCCTTCATGCCAATACTAATTTCTGGCCTCTGGATGAGGAACTACAGTTCTACCCAATTCATCCCAGACGATGTAGATGTTGAATATAAACCCGTAAAAAGAAATGCAAAAATGTAAAATTAAATGAATTGCTATTATGATAGCAAAACCTAAAGGTAATCTGCTATAGGGAGTATCAGAGGGAGATTACGTGTATGGTGGATATGGATTGTTGATGACATACTTTCAAAGAATTTTCGGGGATGTTTGTATTACCTGAGTGGTTCGACCAAAGTAACCAGTTGTCTCCAACGTCTTGTAATGAGTAGTCACATTTTATTCAGTTTACTACGTAACTGACAATGAAAGTTTGAATCATGTCGGTAAATGTGATCAGATCGGCTAATGCTTAAGGCTCCGGCTCGCAATGAGTAACAACTCAGGGTTCTAGTACCAGTGCAGCATGATTTTTCAGTTGTCTTCCGCAGAAGAGGCCCTGCAAACAACAAAGACGAAACGCACATGGCACGAAAAATTCGTTTTATTCAGTTGTTATTAGACGGATCCAAAGTAGTAATTCTCAACATAATATTAGAAGCAACTGAGGACGAAGTTAAAGATGTTACCCCCTGAGAAAACTTCCTTACATATAAATTTGTGTTGGATTAGCTACACATTCGTGCTTCGCAATGGAAGAAGATTCTTTGTATTCCGTCGTTTTTTAGCGTACGTACCTCGGTCGGTAAAAACTGAGTCCTTATTGGATTACTTTGTCAATAAATTTCGTATTCCTAGCCAAGAGAAGTCAAATAGAAATGAAACTTACGGAACGAAGCCAAGGAACTTCGTTAAGTTTTTAATACACAAAGCAAAATCAGTAAATCCTTATATCTCAGCTAGGTTATTTCAGTGTTCCTTTGTATTCTAAAGACAAGATTGTGGCGCTTAATTCTGTCATTGTGGCAAAAAAACAACTAAAATCGTCATCTGTTGGTTCTCCTGAGTACCGAAGTACTAAGCTGAGTCCTAAATCACGATATTTTTTCTTGATCAGATTTCGATAAAATAAAACCGATACGTTGCCCCAAGCTAAACGCAATTTACCCATGACAACCTCATGAAAATTCGCCTCGTAGTTGTGGAGATTATCGTGGTCGAACACACACAGTGAAACGTCAATTTCACAGTTTTATTATTAGCATCCATGTTAAAAAAATACAGATTTTTCAGAAATGCTGTTTCTAGTCTACGTTTTACGTCGTGTGTCATTCGGCCATCTTCGCTTATTTTGCTGGCCAAATAATGAACCAAATGTGGCTCATTGATAGACAGCGATTCCATAAAATCTCAGGTTCGAGGCTTGCTCGACGCTAGGACTTTTAACTGTCACTTACCACTTTTGGCACCGTAGGAAATGTCTGTTAATGTCAAAAATTCCGAGTTGCACCGTGGTTCGGAATTCACGTTAAGTTGCAGATCTCACTACGGCTGGTGTGATAATTCTGCCCTAAAGCGGAAGAAGGCATGCCTAGGAAAGCACTGTGGTGTTCAGACCGACTTTCAGGTCTATGAAGGCTTCACTTATTCTTATCCGTTTAAAGTTCGTGATAGGTCTCTAACAATCTCGTCATCGACATTGTGATAAACCTAGCAACACCATTTGGGGGGAGGGGGGGTACTAGATGCCATATATTTGAAAAAAAAAAGAAAAAATGTATTCTTTTCAATGAATTCTCTACCAGGTTCTGCAATTGTTTTAAATCATTTCATTTCAGTCAAATCCAAAAAATTTAGTAATAGTGACAGAATTTTCACAACGATTGTCATATTCACCCCATCGCATCACTCTCTCTGTAGAAAGCATGCTCTTAATGAAAGTAAATAAAAAATGGCCAGGTCCGAGTAGGACTCATGCAATGAGCGTTCCGTAATTATTGTATAGACAGATCACCCATTCTGAGAAACGACAGTCTAGACCATTTTTGCCTGATACTGGCAAATTGTGTGTCCCAAGGATTCAGAGATATCGAAGAATGTTCTAATTTCAGTAATATAAATGTGACATAAAATCATGGAGGAGCCAGGCGACTATTATTGTAATAATCTGCATTCAGGTTGATTGGGTCGCAATGGTAAAAGTCAAACAAGAGGTAAGGAATGACTGACTACTGTTCATATGACGCGTTGTCTGCGAATGTTTGTTCCACATGCAACTTGAAACACCGTATCTAGGTGCAGTAATCTCTCCTGGATATCTGATGCTGAATACATTCCGAAACATGTCATATGAGCAATAACGTCATTCCTTGCCTAACGTTTGACTTTTACCATTGCGACCCAGTCAGCCTGAATGCAGAAGTACTGATTGTTTGATTTCAAGTTTGACGTCGAATAAAAAATAATAAAAGAAATTTTTTCGCGTGATACAATTGCAAATTAACATTTTTCGGACTTTTTGCTTTCCTTAAACTGTGAAACCTTGCTTCTTAGCAAATCTCATTATTGTAGGTGTACGAGAAGCACCCTGTACATTCTGATGAGTGAGTTTTAGTGTATTAAAATATGTGACTTAAAATAGCGGTATCATTTGCTCGCATTGACTTCGAAGCTTACATTTATTACACTCCAAGGGCATGTAGACCTTGGTATGCGACATAAATTTCAACTGCACGCGTCTACCCGTTTCTGAGAAAAAGGGCTTTTAACAGTCGGATAGGCAGACGGGCAACAAAGTGCTCCTACAAGGGTTCCATCTTTACCGATTGCTCCACGGAATCCTAAAAATAGTTAACGAAATGTGTAGTGATTTTAAATTTTTTTCTGGTGGCCCCTTCCCCGTTAGCAGCACAGTGTATTGTGAACATGCGTTGGTATTGCTTGAGTTAAACTCCACTCTCTCCCTCCTCCTCTTTCAAAAAACAGTGAAAGTTTCGCTCGACAGCTAGGGATCGCCGCCCTAGTGTGTTAGTCTGTAGCTGTCAAATGAACGAACTCACTTGCGGCCTCCTGGTCGGCCGTCTTGCTTGCAGTGTTTCATTCGCCTTCCGCTGCTGCTGGCCTTCCCCCTCGCGGGCGCATTAGTCAGCCGGTCGCGGCATCGCCGTGTTTACACAGAGCGGCGCGGCGCGGCGCTAGTGCATGCGCGTCCAACAGCAACAGGCCTGGCCCAGCCTCCGGAAGTGCGCGGCTAATTTTAAGAGCGGCCGCCTACCACCTGCCGCTGCAACAGTAGGCGCCGGCCAAGACGAGGTAGGCCGCGGTTCGAAGCCCCGCGCAGGCGCTCAGCTCTGTACCATGGTGCCTCGCATTTATTTTCGTGGAAATTGCAACAGGTGCAGAAAGCACAATAACACAGTTAAGTATTCCAAAATATCGCTTATTGTCACATTTTTCATTTAGACAAAGTTCACAGCTGGAAGGTCATAAGAAGAGCCCTGTGAGCCCACGTCTTGTGTGGCAAATTCATTTTAGCCACGAGATTTTTGAGACCGTCTGGATGCTTCTTAGTTTTAGATACCTGCCTTGAAGTGACTGTGCTTTAGCGCCACCCAGAGAACACGCGTGTCTTATGGAATGCCACACAAAATCTTTGAAACAACTGAAGAAATCCTAACTTCTGATCTAAATATCTTAACCTGATATTTCCGTTAATGGAGGCCTCAACCAACTCAAATAAAACAGTAGTTTCATGTTTTCATCGCCCAATAGAGTGGCACATAGAGCTTCGATGTCTATTTTGAGGGAGACAAATGTCCCGAGTTCGAGTCTCGGTCCGGCACACAGTTTTAATCTGCCAGGAAGTTTGATATCAGCGCACACTCCGCTGCAGAGTGAAAATCTCATTCTGGAAACATCAACAATATGTTGGGATCACGTTAGATAGGACACTTTCTTTTAAAGTGTGCTACACTCGTACATCTGCTAAGCTCAAAGGCAGAAACAGCTTTGTCCGTAAACTCTGTGGCACACGTTAGGGGTCATCAGTAGACGCTCTCCGCGTATCAGCACTCAGCAGCAGAGTACTGCGCGCCTGTCTGGCTTAATAGTCCATACGTAAAAAAAAAAAAAAGATAGACGCACAGCTTAATGAGCCCATGCGCATTGTTAGTGGGTCGATACGATCTACTCTCACATACTGGTTATCCGTCTTGAGCCACAGAACATCTCCTGATATCAGACGGAAGAGCGCGATGCTGCATGAATACCAGAAGAATGCTGATAACACCGAAGTTCCAATATCGAACGACGTATTTCCTGCGGAGCGAAAAAGCCTTAACATCAAGACATCCCCACTTTTATCGCTGCCAGGACCCTTATGGAAACTGAATTCGATACCACTGACGAATGGAAACGCTGCTGGCAACAAAACTGTCCTCCACAATGCCTGAAACTGCCTTGCATTCAGAAGGAACCACCTGTATTCGGCCAGCTTCGAGCAATTTGGACAAACCTGAACCGCCTCCGAATGGGCGATGGAAGATGTACAGATACTCTCTACAAGTGGGGCAAATCTTCAAGAACATCGTGTGACTGTGGTGCGGAACGACAGACAGTTGCTCATATTACATAAACATTTCCCGCACGTGCCTACAAGGGTCTTTTCGAATATTTCGTGATAGCAGCGAGTGATATTATAAAATACATGAAAGATCTTGATATCCGTATACAGCTGTTGTCATTCGTGTTGTTTTATGCTGCAGAACTGTGTTTAAATGTTGACATGTAGTAATTTTGTAATCTTCGCATGTGTATTGGCACACGATAGACAAGTAAACAAATAAATCCATGTAGCCATCTCCGAACGAAGAAGATGGTGGCTTGATTTTTTTCGTGACAGACGCAGTGTGCTAGCTATAAATGCATGGCCCCCCTCCCAATAATTGATCTCTCACATCCTACTATATATACACACCCCATGGTCCACAGTATTTTTGTCCATGTCCCGAAAACTTCTCAAATGGTTCAAATGGCTCTGAGCACTATGGAACTCAACTTCTGAGGTTATTAGTCCCCTAGAACTTAAAACTAGTTAAACCTAACTAACCTAAGGACATCACACACATCCATGCCCGAGGCAGGATTCGAACCTGCGACCGTAGCGGTCTCGCGGTTCCAGACTGCAGCGCCTAGAACCGCACGGCCACATCGGCCGGCGAAAACTTCTCGCTAGATAGTAATGCTAGCCACATGTGGAATATAGACGCCCCAACGCTCAAAACTGCGTATTACTTTGGTGGGACTTGAGTGTCCTATCAGCCACAAAAGTGTTCAATGGAGGTTACGTAGCATTTTATCTGAGGCCTTACAGCCGACATTCAGCTGTGCACAAAATTCCTTGTTCGTAATTGGCCAACAACCACGTATGGGTTGATAGCTGTGCTGTTCATTATGAGGGATGGCACGTGACTGGGGACGATAGGGGCGTGTATTGTGCACGGCCTTCTAACCACTACTGAAACGCACTGCCCACCGCCTCATCGTCTCCTCGCGACGTTGGCCAGCATCGACGGATTTCGGTTGGTGCAATTTGTTCAGCGGTGAGGAATTCAACGACACATCTCATTTTTATATGCACCTAGAAGTTAGATACCATTTTTGAACGCTCCACTTCCTATGCTAACTGTCGCTGGACAACGAAACCAATAGGACATCAGCGGGAAGATAAAAAGTTAGTATTAAGGCCTCATAATCTGGCCTGGATGATCAAAGTCAACCGAAAAAGGTCAAAAGACATCAGCTCGAGACTGATCCTCGTATATTAGGAACCTGCGGGGCAAATCTCAACTATCCCCTGCTTACACAGTCGCGTTACTTTTCTATATTTTGTTATTGTAAATTTTGTGTTCGTTATTGCCTGCACATACTTCAACTGAAAGTTAGTGTGTTCATTTTAGACCGTAAGCTCTTCCGATTCTAATGTTTGATATCTGGGTGGGAAAGAACGGTTTCTAAAGGTATGGGATGTAAACCAATAAAAGAGAAGCAAAAGTGAAAAAAAAGAAAAAAAACAGTGAAATGATTTCCCTAAAAACAAGAAATGACGCAGATTAGAGAGGAGCATTTGACGCTCGAAATGCTATACAGCAGTTGAGATGTTTATTAGTTAGTGACGTAAGGAAACCACTAACAGTGAGTGAAATTCTACCAGACAGATTTCCTCTAGTACTATTTAAAATTCTAAGATTCTAACTTAAACTTTGAACTTCCAGTTCTAAATCGGCACCTGATTTACTCATTTGCTGTGCATGATTTCGAGCATCATACAAACGCAGTTGAAATATTCGTGTTATCTGTTCTATTTTTCACTTGTATAAAAATCATTTCACGAAACGTTTGACTTTTTCCAGTTTTTTTATTTTCAATTTTTCTTTGGAAAGGATGAAATACGGTATGTTCTATTATTATTAAGAGTATGTAGATCAAGAGAAATCAGGGAAAACGAAACCACACGCTGGTCGATTTCATACCCCAATCCCACTCTTCTTTTGGCTACGAAAATTTAGACAAAAATACATTGCGTAATTCCTAGAAAGTTTTGTATTCGCCCCAACCAAACATTTGACGAGAAATGGTAACTTAAACGACGTTTGAATTTAATATATTCTACAAGCTATGTTGTAATTTATTTTGAGGCTATTTTTCCATTTTATATCATTAAAATACACGTTTTTCGCCTTATATTATTTAATTTTTTTAGACAGCTTCAGCACGCGACGTTTAACTCCAAAATATGTTACATATCATACAATAGTTTGATCAGGAATGTTTTGCATTTATAGTATCCAGAATATAAGTTTTCGGCTTTGCGTCATTTTTCTCCGCCTATGAAAGAAGCGTACCGCAATGGCGCATTTAAAACCCACATCCGTGCACGGGGCAGGAGTTCGGGCCCACGATTCCGCGACAGCGACACTACCACTTCCAAATCTAGAGTGTATCTACGTGTGAACATGTGTGGCCATTTGTCAGAGCGCTGTGCTAAATGCTGTAAATTTGGTCGGAAGTCTTTGAGAAACCACAATCAAAGGCTGTTTCTCGCAATGACGGCGAAGTATTAAGCGACAGCGGTGCGGCGCCGCCTCGCTAGGTGAATAAATACGGTTTCCACAGCATTTACCGCGAGAAGCACACGTGCATTAAGCGCTTAAATGGCTCGCTAGTTGCAGAGGTGCACGCCGTAAGAGGCGCCTTGCGGCAGAGACACTCTCCTAAAAACTGTAATAACTGATTCGTTCCGCTAAGTTACAGCGACAGCGCCGAGATAAATGGCTGTGTGAACTGCCGGCGGCGGAGGTCCGGCGCTTTTGCCGCCGCTGAGCCTCCGCCGCGCGGGTAACGCAGCTGAACGCCGGTGGGAGGAGAAGACACCGCATTAATTGTGCGGGTAAGGAAGTCCGTCAGCGCCTCAAATTGGCGCTCTTCGCTGCGTACCTAATTGTAGATGCAGAAACTGTGAGCTGCTTCGTATCGAGATGGCTCGTGTACTGAGAAGCTTTGTCGGTGTTTGGTGATGATAAAGGAGTTGCAAAATACAGACTCATGTTACTTACAGAAGAATAGAGATGAAGAGGCTGAATAGTATACGGAAGTGTGGAGATCTGAATCGATCAGAAGTCCATAACAAAGCCTTCAAGGGCTAATTCTTCTAGTAAATGAGATCTCAAATCAATTTGGAAGCAGTCGTTGTCCCGATCCGTTATCTTGCAAACATTGTTCCTGTGTGGTATGCCCACTTTGAAGCTGAAATAAAATGTTTCCTTTGGTGTACCGAAGTAGCCCATCGTCTCCCCCTCTACAACGCACAAGTTTCCTCTGATGCTGTCCATTTATCCTATTTTGTTTGTCTCTAAATAGTTTCTCCTTCCAACGTCCTCCAAAATCGCTACTTTGCTACATTGTTATTTTTGTTTATGTCTATGATTTTAACCCCTCTGTTACCACCGTCGAGTACAACTTCTTCAGTAGTTTGTCACATCTCCCACAACCCTGTCTGTCTTCTGTTAATTTCTGTCAGCACTTGCTCTAATTCTTATCTGTTCTATCCACCTATATCCACAGCGTCAATTTCATTACGAATTTGTGGTAAGATCCTATGGGCCCAAACTGCCGAGGTCATCGGTTCCTAAGCTTACACACTACTGAATCTAACTTAAACTAACGCTAAGGACCACACTCACACCCACGGCCGAGGGAGGACTCGAACCTCCGACGGGGGCATCCGCGCGAACCGTGACAAGGCGCCCTAGGTCTTTATCGATGGAGTGATTTTCAGTGATGACAAGGAAATCGGTTGCGTCTTTTTATAACGAACCATCCCACCATTCGCTTTAAAAATTTAGTGAACTTCAGAACGCCTAAGTATGGATGACTAGACGGAGATGTGGATCTCGCTTCTTGCAAATTTCCAGGGTCCTGCCGTAACCTCTTTGTGTATCCCGAAATGTAACGTGATACAGCATATGTCTTCAAACTGCTGATAAGCAATGGCTAATTGAGAACACACAGCGTTAGGCGTGGTCGTTTAATGTGTATACGATAGCGTCATGTATTGTTGAAATTTATGGCACAACTTGAGTAACAGAAAGAAGACTAATAGAAAGAATCGACTGATGGCACACGTCATGCGGCGTCAAAGAGGTGTCAGTTCAGTAATGGAAAGAATTGTGCGTGGGGGGAGGGGGGGGCATTGTGGGGGTTGAGATGGTAGAGAGAGACGAAGGCTTGATTACAGTAAGCAGGTTCAAACTGATGTAAGTTGCAGCAGTTACTCGAAAAAGCAGAGGCTTGCAGAGGACACATTATCCTGGAGAGGTGCTTTAAACCAGTTTTCGAACTGAAGAGGAAGGAAAGAAGAAGAAGAAGAAGACGACACCACCACCAACAACATGTCTTATTTGGAATCACCACTGTCCCGGCTCCATCATAAACATTTTATGCATGCTACTCTCAGAGAGTAAAAGTTAGTAAGATACTTCTCCAAGAAAATTTGACAGAATGAAGTGATATTTCGGATTGCGCAGTTCATGCAGTTGTAGCTTTGCGGTGGATGAGAACGGTGAGACAAGCGGGTGTCAGGGGGACTGAATAGAAACGATCCAGATGAGCCTCGAGCTACTGTTCGACAGTTTGGTCTCCTTCAAGGGCTACTTCGACCCTCGCCCTCTCGTCGCCGGGCACACACATTCGTATGCAAATTCGGCGCACAGTCTGAAGACCGGTCATCGCGGAGGCGACGGAGAGAAAATAGGTATGGACGAGAAAAATCACTGGAACAATAAAGCAAATCTCGTGTGTGTGTGTGTGTGTGTGTGTGTGTGTGTGTGTGTGTTTGGGGAAGGGTGGGTGAACGTCAGCCTGGAAGACTGCCGTGTGTGCGAGGGGCCACCGGGTGATGTTAACTCGGCCGGCGATAGCATCTGCAGACCGAGGAAGGCGAGGAAAACTGGCGGAGGTCGTGTCCGGGCGCTGAACGAGACAGGCCACCCGAGGGGTGCAGCGTAATTCATGCACCGGGGCAGCGGCACGGAGGAACAGGGACGCCGATGAAAGAGTGGGAGAGGGAAAGGAAAAAAGGCGGTGGGGGTGGGAGGTGGCAGAATGGGCGAGAGGAAGAGATGGGCCCGCGGCCGTGACGGCGCCCATTAGTGTATATCACGCATTAATGCGCGTACATCACGCGCGGCCGTCGATTGCATTCGGCGTTTCGCGAGGAGTCGATCCCGGGGCCCGGCCGGCAAATTACGGCCGCTTCACGCCCCGCAGATTTACGGCCAATCAGAGGCGGGCGAGCGGCCGGCCGCGGCGCGGCGTCGGCGTCCGCGTCGGCGACGCTCATTGTGCGGAATGGCGAGATTCATCACGCGCATTCGCCGGCCCACCGCAGCCCGGCCGGCTTTTATGCCCGGGCGCGCGCGCGGTAGTTAAAACGGCGAGAAATTTGGCCGCGCCGGGCCGCCGGCTCGCTTACGGCTGCAATATTTTTGTCAAATTAAACGTGAGCGGCGACGCTAAGGGCCGCGCGAATCACGCAGCGTTCCCTTTGTGCGCAGCGGATGGGGGCGTAATAGCCCCACCCGGCCATGGCGTGGCGTAGCGTAGCGTGGCGATAATTCCTGCTTTTCAGCGGGCAGGTTGCCTCACTGCCAACATGGGCCGCGCCTTCATTCCTGAATGTGGCTCGCTTACGTTGAGTGACGTTGGACACTCTCCTTCGTACCTTTTCTTAATCACAGTGGCCTTTCTGTTCATTCATTTCATTGGCCTTTGCCGTTAGCCTTTTATCCAGACAAATGACCATATACAATCCTATCAACGATAAAAATCCGCTGCTATTGTAAACATTGTTTATTTCTAAATAAGAAAAATCCACTACCCAGTTTCAGGACATCTCCATGTACCTATTAAAATGTGAGTACACGAAGGATGCATAACTAAGGTTAAAATAGTGCATCCCTGGTACATCGCATGCAAGAGAATATCCAAGTCTACCAGAAAGTCTCTCGCGGAGGAGGACAACGATCCAGATGTAGGGGCGCGACACACACGGATCTGCGTGAAGACAGACAGGCGGTTCTTCGAAACACCCATCAGACTAGTACCTGGAGAATAGGCAATAGAGAAGCGAATTCCGGCTGAAAATGCGGAAATGCGATATTACTTCATATAACTTTGTATAGAATTGTTTCTAGGTGAAATATGTTAACAGTGATAATTTTAAAAAGCTTTCTTAAACACACAAACATTGACAAAGTAATCAAAAAAAAAAGTTGAAATGTGTGTGAAATCTTATGGGACTTAACTGCTAAGGTCATCAGTCCCTAAGCTTACACGCTACTTAACCTAAATTATCCTAAGGACAAACACACACACACACACACACACACACACACACACACACACACACACACACACATACACACATGCCCGAGGGAGTACTCGAACCTCCGCCGGGACCAGCCGCACAGTCCATGACTGCAGTGCCCCAGACCGCTCGGCTATTCCCGCGCGGCACAGTTCTTGGTAATTTACAATATGCGGTAAGGTGAAATTGGCAAAAGAATGTGTATCAGCAGAACGCGTTTGCTAAATAAAGTGTGCACCAATGCAGCGATGAATCGGTTGGTTGTGCTCTGGTGCCATGTCAGTTGCTGGGCTGGTGAAAGTCTCTACAAGACAGACACATTTATGGCAACGTAGGACTCAGTCGTGGGACCTCGTATCTTAGAACTTGGGGAAGGGGTGATTCTTTAAGTCCACACGTATACATCCTTTCTTGTCGGTTGTCCTCTCATTTGACGCTTCGTTATTTGTTGCTGACTAGCGCTAATCGTTGCTGACTAGCGCCCACGTTCATGCTCGCACTGCTGGCGTTGTGCCATGGTCGATCTTTGTGGCAGTCGATAGCTCGCATTCTACTGCAGATAAACAGATATTAGATTTTTTGCGAGTAATTTTTATGCTGCTTAAAGCAATATGATTTGTGAGTCAAATGTTATTGGTTGTGTTTTAATGAACAACCGTCAGACACTTTTCGGTTCTGGTCCTGTCTGAATTGTTTCTGCCGCCCGGGATTAGCCGAGCGGTCTCAGGCGCTGCAGTCATGGACTGTGCGGTTGGTCCCGGCGGAGGTTCGAGTCCTCCCTCGGGAATGGGTGTGTGTGTTTGTCCTTAGGATAATTTAGGTTAAATAGTATGTAAGCTTAGGGACTGATGACCTTAGCAGTTAAGTCCCATAAGATTTCACACACATTTGAACATTTTTTTGAATTGTTTCTAGGCGCTTCTGTCTGGAACCGCGCGACCGCTACGGTCGCAGGTTCGAATCCTGCCTCGGGCATGGATGTGTGCGATGTCCTTAGGTTAGTTAGGTTTAATTAGTTCTAAGTTCTAGGGGACTGATGACCTCAGCTCTTACGTCCCATAGTGCTCAGAGCCATTTGAGCCATTTGAATTGTTTCTGTTGCTCTTCAGGATAACACAGCATTGCATTGATCGGAATTAATTGTGGTTTTACAATGTTTGCATCCCTCTGTAACGGACTTGAGGTGTCTTTTGACATGAATGAATTCGTAATTAAGAATCGAGTGACTGGAAATGAAATTGCGTCATACACGAAAAAAATTGTGAGGTGTGTGCTACTCTCCTTTACTCTTTTTCGTTTCATGTTAGCTAAAATCCATTTCCATTGAGTAGATGGCCAGGATTTCGCTAGCAAAAATTTTCTTATGAAATCAGTGTGCAGCACGAAGTGAACTTTTTAAGACAATTGTGTGTTTTGTAACTACTTGACGTACATAAGCAAGGGGCATATTTGCTTCTTGTTAATTTTTATTCTTTCATCGAAGAGGATTTACATTTTTGATCGTAGTATCGGGCAATTATTAAATGCCAATACATACCACTGGTGTTCCACGATAACATTTTTTTTTTTTTTAGTTCTCTGTGAACCAGCTGTCGGCTTTCTAGACCTTCCTCAGAAATGTTAAGACTAAACAACAGGTCCACACATCACCAGCAAGAGTTTATAGCTGTACATAAATTAACCTTCTGTATATGACGGACAACACGGAGCTACGTTAGCACGTTTGATAATGTAAGGGGCGATCATAAAGGGCCGCACATTCCCGAATCGTTATGCCAATCAGGCATCATTGCCTGAACACTGAGGCAATCATACCACCGACGTACCAGGTTGAAGACAGCCATCTGGTAAGACAACGTGAAGAAGCCTGCTGCACATCCTCGTCCGACAGGGATCGCCGACCCATGAAGGTCTTTTCTAAGAGATCGAAGGCGTGATAATTGGTTGGAGACGGATAGGGACTATTGGGCGGGTGTTAGAGTGTCTCTCACTTAAGTTGGCGTAAAGTCTGCGTTACAACAATTGCGATATGGGGACGTGCTTTATCATAAAGCAGCAGCATCCTCTGTGGCAGTTTCCCTGGACGCACCATTCCACAACGGTAGTTTCCTAAAGACATATGCTGCCCATATACATTGTCCAGTGTATGTCTGTCGGTGTTTTGTATGTCTATCGGTGTTTGCGTTGAATGATTTAGGGAAATCGAGGAAAACAAATCAGGATTGCCGGACGCGGTTTTGAACCGTCGTCCTTCCACCCTACTTTCAAAAAGGCCCGGCCATTTTCCTTCTCCATCCTTCCTAATCCGAGCTGGTGCTCCATGTCTAATGACCTCGTCGACGGGACGTTAACCCTAATCTGCTCCTCCTCCTCCTACCGACGTTTATCCGTCGGCACCCACGAAAAGACTACAGCACTTTCAGACGTATTTAGTAATAACGTCGCCATAGTTCACGTTTCCGCGTTTACCGCACGCACGTCGGAAACAAGAATGCCAAGCTAATCCCATGCCTACATATCGGTGCTTATACACCCGCAGCGGAGATTGCATGTACCCTGCATCAGGGCACTGAAACGGAAGCTTATTGATCGCTCCTTATACGTCTATGTTCCTCCAGGTACCGGAGCAACATTCCACAATTGTTAGAAGAAAATACTAAAAGACTTTTAGTGCTCCGACTTTCATTAATTTAGGCACGAATGCCTCCAGCTGCTTCGCACAGAATACACAGTGTCCCCAGTTCCTTTAGGACTGTAGCTATGAAAAATAAGTCATATATTATGTTCATAAAGTCACTGTATTTATTCAAAATAGTCTCCCCCTGAATCAGTACAGAGCCAAAATCGTTTTAAAAGTGTTTTGAAATAGACACTATAGTCCTTTTTCGGAATTTCATTTAGTACTGCAGTACAATTTTCTTGTATGTCCTCATTTGCATCGTAATTGTCCTTTCATGTCAACTTCAGTTCAGGGGAATAAGAAGTCGGCTGGGACGAAATCTGGCGAATACGGCAAGTGGTCCCGGACTGCGATCCGTTTTCTGACCAAAAACTAGCACACAATCTTCACTTTGTGGGCTGGGTCATTGTAGTGGAGAAGCGACCAAGAAACCGCCTCTTCATATTTGGATCGAATTCGATGAATTCGCGCCCTCAGACGATGGAGGACACAAAAAGACTTGTTGTTGTCTCGATGCTCCACCGCCATTTTCTGACAAGTATCAGATACGTACTGTTGCATTTGCAGTGCGGGCACCTGCTGCAGTGAAGGTAGCATTTCGTCCTTCTATACAGCTGTTGTTGAAACTTCAAGGATCGTAACGCCTCGACTCGCCACGAGAAGCATTGCAGTTTATAATCCACACAAGCAGGCCTAACCGATATGGGACACACAGTATATTCCCGGTGCACGGCTAGCCTCATGCTCTATGGCGCCGCCTTCACAGTACACATTATTTAACCGGTGTATCCGATTCGAAGCTGAGCTATGTAATTTATAGAAACACGTATACCACCCAGCATTTGTAAATTTACATTTGTGTGTTCTCGCATGGCTGCGAAAGCAAAGAATGTGATAAATGAAATTGGCGCTTAAGCGTCAGCGAATCTTGCTTGCTGGCAGGAGAAGGAGAAAGAAGTGGGTGGCTGTGTAGTTGACACTTGTTTACAGCGTGTCCTTGCACAAGGCGGTTCGCGTGCGAGGCGGGCAGCGTGGGGGAGAGCGCCGTCGCTGCCGGCGCCTGATTTATAGCGGACGGGCCGGTAAACGGCGAGCTTGCGCCCCAATAGCAGGTTTGGTGAGCAAGCAGCGAGTTATCCGGGAGCAGGTAGCAGGTAGCGGCCACCGGGGGCTAATGGTGCTATCCGAGGCGCCGCCGCCCGCGGCGCTCTGGAGGTGCTGTCGCGAGTCAGACTAGCCGTTTCCGTTTGCGTCTGCGCAGGCGTAGTGAATGCTGAACACGGCAACTCCGGCCTGGCTTGCAATTGGGCTTTGAGTGGAGAAAGTTCTCTAGAGGTCGAAGTGCACGTCTTCAGTTACCTCAAAGACAGCAGGTGCTGACGAATATGTTACCGAACAATCACTTTACCAAACCACGGATGCAAAATACGAATTAAACCTACAAAAGACTGGAGTGACTGATGGGAGACTACTAGAGGCCAGATCACTTTCAGTTCAGGAGAAGTGTACGGACACACGAGGCAATGCTGACCCTTGTCTTGAAAGACAGTTTGAAAAAAGCCAGACTAACATTTAAATCATTTATAAGTTTATGAAGACTTTTTGAAAATGTCGATTGAAATACACCTTTCGGAATTTCTAACTTGTCGGGAATAAATTTCAGGGAGTGAAAGGTTACTTCAACTCGTGCTGAAACGAGATTGCAGCTGTAATTAGCTCCCTGGCCAAAAAAGTGGCCGGCCGTGGTGGCCAAGCGGTTAAAGGCGCTACAATCTGGAACCGCGCGGCCGCTACGGTCGCAGGTTCGAATCCTGCCTCGGGCGTGGATGTGTGTGATGTCCATAGGTTAGTTAGGTTTAAGTAGTTCTAAGTTCTAGGGGACTGATGACCTTAGAAGTTAAGTCCCATAGTGCTCAGAGCTATTTGAATCATTTTTGAACCAAAAAAGTGAAGCACGTAGAAGAGGAGGAGGAAATGGCGGTATGAGCCCACTCCGGACTTTATGCATGTGCTAATTCGGTCGGGAAAGGTCTCACAAGGCCGCTGTATCCTCTTCTGAGGCGATTTGATCCACAACTGTTGCAAACGGTCCTCAGTATCCTGGATAATGGCGCTGGGACTCAGTTCACGACTGAGCTGGACCCATGCATGTTCTATCGGCGACAGATGTGGGAATCTTGTTAGCCACGGGAGTACCTCAGTATCACGCAAACAGTTTATAGAGGCACGTGCCATCTGTGAACGAGCATTGTCCTATTGAAAAATGGCACCTCGATACCGTCGAATGAGAGGTAATACAAGAGGACGCAGGATGTCCAAGACGTACTGTTGTGCCGCCAGAGCTCGGTCGCCGTGACCTGAAGTCACACCCCACGGCTCCCCACATCATTGGCCTAGGGGTAATACTGCACATATTCAAAAAACGTTGGAAAACTGGGGACTTCTCCCCACTTCGCACCCATGCCAATTCTTGTCATCCAGAATAATGCAGAAGCGCGATTTATCGCTGAGCGCAATCGTCCTATCGTGGCACGACTACAAACGCAGTCGTTTGTGATGTCATGTTAACAGCAGCCTAAGCATGGGGCCGTAATTCCCTGCTCCGGTTGCTGCTAGTCTCCGACAAATGATGCGACATGACAAAGTACGTTGCAGAGAGTCCATTACTTGTTCCCGGATGGTAGGCGCAGATGTGAAGGCGTTACGATGTGCTTGGTGCACAATACGGCGATCTTCCTTATTGTGGTCAGACAATGTCAACCAGAAATAGAAGACGAGTAATCCTGCCCTCTTCTATGTGGCATGCCGTGTCCTTCAGTGGTCACTCAACATGTGACGACGTCGGCGATCCTGGCACGCGGGATAGCCGCGCGGTCTAGGCGTCCTGTCACGGTACGCACTTCTGCCCCCGTCGGAGGTTCGAGTCCTCCCTCGCGATTGGGTATGTGTGTCGTCTTTAGCGTAAGTTAGTTTAAGCTAGATTAAGTAGAAGTGTGTAAGCTTAGGGACCGATGGCCTCAGAAGTTTGGTCCCATAGGACCTTACCACGTATTTCCAAAAAAAAATTGTCCACGCCCCTTGCACGCGGAATGTAGTGTATGCGAATCGTGTTACGGAATGAGGCAATTGAAAGGAGTGCGAAAGTTTTATTATTTGTGCTGCACGATAACAGACAAAGCGAGACATAGAGGTGATATGAAATGTAGACTGGGAATAGCAACGGAGTGCTTCTGATGATGAATTCGTTAACATACAGTATAAATTTAAGAAGTAGGTACTTGCCTATGAGATAGGTCGGATAAGTAATGAAGGGGTACTGAATCGAACTGAAGAGAAATGAAATGTATGGCTCACCTTGACTAAAAGGTGGGGTTGTTACGTTGTTGACAACTAATTGAACTGTGTATCGTCAAACTTCGGCCTAACATTTGTCACTTCTTACAGCTACCTTTTTTCTTCCAGATATTTTTCTGTGACCATTAACATAGGCTGTATCAAATTGTACCAGTTTCACGAGATATCAAATGTCTTTGAGATATACTTCGTTACATTGAAAAACCTGTTGTTGTCTTTTGTGTCTCTGTATAAAAAGTTTTAAGCAACACACTCGCCACTATGTTTACTACCATTAAACATACGTCTCGTTATTTCGAACAGACAATAAAATTTAACGATGTTATGACCAAGGATGCAGTAAGTATTTACTACACTTGCTAAATAATGGGGGTACAACTCGGATTATATTCTACCACAGTATCTGTCTCTACAAGTTCTAGTCCATAATATTTGGAAGTTCTTAGAGGCAAAGATACTGTGAAATAGTTGAAAAATGTTTCATCAGAGATGGTGAGACTTATGAAAGCTATGAAATTCTTAGTTTACATCTCTTATTCCACGACTGTAAGATTAAACCTATTTTTTTAACGAAATTACTTTGATGAAATCCTTAACTCTAATGTTAAGGCCAATGTCTTTGCCTAGTAAAACGTGGAAAATATTGCTCCGTTTAAATATATAGTGGCAGTCATTTTGATATGCTACAAGGGTTCACAGAAAATCCTTTACTTCTGTTGAGCAGTAAGAACAGAAAGTATAATAATATATTCTACACCTGTGCGCTATTTCAGAGGTAGTATTTAAGTACTAGCACAAGGCGACACCTAGCATTTTCGCCACATCGTTGGCATCATAAACCGAACCACATGTGCCTACGGTGTAACATACACCAACAAAATGGCTCTGAGCACTATGGGACTTAACATCTGTGGTCATCAGTCCCCTAGAACTTAGAACTACTTAAACCTAACTAACCTAAGGACATCACACACTCCCATGCCCGAGGCAGGATTCGAACCTGCGACCGTAGCAGTCGCGCGGTTCCGGACTGAGCGCCTTAACCGCGAGACCACCGCGGCCGGCTACACCAACATTTATCACGGGCTAAGAAATAATGAACTCATGTCCTGCAGTTAGATAATTATTTCGCCACCATTAATATCTGCAATGTGAATTATTGTCGCCAAATATGTTGTTCTAACAAGGCTAACGAAGCACAATAACCAAGAATGTTTTTTTCTGGTTATTGTAGATTGCGATTTATTTATAGGGTACAGAGCAATTCTATCGCACTTTATGTTATTTGTTCTATGAAGACATTACAATGACATCTGTTCATGACTTGTAACAAAAAATATCACTTTAGGTTTGGTTGGTTGCAGGCCAACCCCTGTAGAGAAGAAATTCTACCAAACATCAGATGTGGGTTTTTTTTTTTCTCTACCGTTCGGAGGAAAAAAGCTAATCTAACCTGCGTTTGATGGGACTAATTATGAGCTCGAAAAATATAAGATATTAAAAATACTGTTCTCCTGTAATTCGTAAAATCATAAAAAGGTTTTATAGTGTCGGGAGAAACGACGTCGAGACCAACGCATGTGGGAGAGAGCTATAACGTAGGGGTTTACGGGTAGGGAGCCGACGTCCAACGAAAGAGGCGAGGATCAAGAAGCGAACGAGAAAAACGTATACATTCCCCCGGGGAGCTGCTGTCATAACTACAGTCTAAAGTAACTGTCAAGAATGCGTGCAAGAATATTTTAGTATCTAAGCCGGAAAACGTTTATTCTTTATTATTGTAATTACTACGGGCCCTCCACGAATACAAAATTGTCTTAAAATTTGTGCAATACTATTTTCCGTTTGATTTACTGCACCCGCCTACTGGTGATAACCGTCGTTGGCTGCTGACGTTGAGTTTCCGGAATCGATTTCCAGTTGCTAAACCACATCTGTGTAGATGGATAGCTCCCGAGCGGTTCCTTTAGTTCAGATGAGAAGCTTTTTAAACAAAAAAAAAGCGGCAGAATTAACACGAAAGCCGCCATCGAAATACTGTCAAAGGAGTTAATTTCACTCTGTGTTATGAGTGATATCTACACTGTACCACGTCCTGCATCGCTTAAGCCCTGTCTCTGCTGTGTATTCTCGTTATCTTGGAGCCAATGTACGATTATGGAACCAACGCACAAAGAAATTATTATTATTTCCATGAATACACGCAAAGCTATGGCCAACATCAGTGAACAACTTAATCTGCCACCACTTGAATGATGTTTCGTAACTGTGCGCACGAGTCCCCCTCAACCCCCTCTCTCTCCCCCTCAACCCCCTCTCTCTCCCCCTCAACCCCCTCTCTCTCCCCCTCAACCCCCCTCTCTCTCCCCATCACCCCCTCTCCCCCCTCACCACCCTCTCTTACTTTTTTCATATCTGGACTAGCCTTCAGCCTTGGTCTCTGCTCCTTGTCTCTCTTCTAAAATGTTCAGCCCAATATTGGGCGGTATCAATAGTTGCATTGCTTCCCAACCATAGATCTTCGAGCGTGCACTTCTCAACACTTAAAGGACAACTTAATAGGAGTGCCATATCCTGCACCTCGCCACAATCATAGAAAATGTTGCTGTCCTCTTGTAGCGCACATCTTCATAGGTTTATCTTAGTTGGTGAAATAGCTGTTCCTACTTTTTGAGGTTCCTCTAAGTTTGCCATGTGGGAAATTGTTTCTTAGTTAGTTGCTCAGAGGAAGCTTAATTAGAAAGCCTATTGTGAAGATAGAGGGAACACCAGTTCTTCGGTGCCGCGAGGCTCGGTAGCTTGGGTTAGTCATTGACGAGAAATGGAATTACAGAGCCCACATAGACGCCGTAGCCCAACGATCATTAGAGATCTTAAATAACCTAATCAGCATTAGGTATAAAAGATTCTATCTGCCAGTCGACTTAATCAAACTCTATCACAACAGTATATTGGCTGGCCAGTGTGGCCGTGCGGTTCTAGGCGCTTGAGTCCAGAACCGCGTGACCGCTACGGTCGCAGGTTCGAATCCTGCCTCGGGCATGGATGTGTGTGATGTCGTTAGGTTAGTTATTTAAGTAGTTCTAAGTTCTAGGGGACTGATGACCTCAGATATTAAGTCCCATAGTGGTCTGAGCCATTTGAACCATTTTTTGAACAGTTTATTGACTTCCATTGTAGGATAGAGGACGGGTGTGATGGCGCAAAGGCTCACGAGGGTGATGTCCGCCATGACTGTGAGGATGGTGCAGCGTAATATGGTGTTACGCTCTGTCGGGGCGTACAAAACAATATGAAGTAGGTTCAAATGGCTCTCAACACTATGGGACTTAACATCTGTGGTCAACAGTCCCCTAGAACTTAGAACTACTTAAACCTAACTAACCTAAGGACATCACACACATCCATGCCCGAGGCAGGATTCGAACCTGCGACCGTAGTAGTCGCGCGGTTCCGGACTGAGCGCCTGAACCGCTAGACCACCGCGGCCGGCTATGAAGTAGGGAGGGGCTCTGTTGGTGCTGATCGACTTGTTTGGCGCTATCTTTATATTTGACTTGTGGCACCATTCAGCGAGTAAGATCATGGTCCTTTCCACTTTTGTTTCTAAGTCTTCGCGGCTTCGGCCACCAACCTGCAGGAGGAGGTCATCCGCGTAGCACATCGTTACTGTGTTGTATATTTTGCATCAAAGCAGTGGTACCAGGAGAGAGTCCTGTGGACAACCCTTGGTGATTGTTTCACTTATTCTTCCGCTAGGGGATGATAACCAGACGTCCCTTTCTTCACAAAGCTCCTAAGACACCCATATAGCGGCCCTGGACATTCTTTCTCACGCAAATGGTTGAGCACTATGGGACTTGACATCGGTCATCAGTCCCCTAGAACTAGGAACTACTTAAACCTAACTAACCTAAGGACATCAAACACATCCATGCTCGAGGCAGGATTCGAACCTGCGACCGTAGCAGTTGCGTGGTTCCGGACTGAAGCGCCTAGAACGGCTCGGCCACAGCGGCCGGCCCGCAAGCAGGATAAGAGCGAAGGCCACCTCAGGTTGTCAAATGCGCCGCTGATGTCCACCAATCAAATATCTTATCGGCCATGACGTCATGGCGCTTACTAGCCGCCGTCGCCACACAGACCGCTTGACACCCGATCGCAGAGATTGCAACCGTCCCCGCGGTTGCGCTTAAATCGACCTAATCGACACTACGCTTTCCTCTTTCGGCGGAAAATCGCTCTGTGTTTACCACCGCCAGTGAGGCTGCCAGCCACAGAGGTCTGTCGATATATAATCGCGCCACGATGCACCCGAACGGCACGGTCACAGTTCACTAAACATCTGTCTATAAGAGACTGTTCGGAATATTATATGCGCCACACCTAGCCACAACATGTGGGCGGTCATTCACGGCACATCTTCAACTGGGCCAAACTTATCCTCTGACAGTCGGCCGTTAAGTTATTTTGCTGCAGGCGGTCCATTGACGTTTTCGGCATCGAAATGGCGTTCGGCCAGTCGGCCAGTGGAGGTGGCGGTGGTGCATTCACGCTCGGGATAATTAGAATATTCATAAGCGCGGCCGGCGATGTCTCGTAGCGGATGCCTGATGAGCGCCGGGGGCGTCGCGCTCCTTTTTGCTCGGCGCCGTTTAGAGTTGATTATCGTGAGGTGGCGAGGGTAAAGGCTCCGAGTCGGCGACCCGGCCCAGCCGATGACTTTAACCGAGAAAACAATATTTGAGCTTCACCTTGTTATCGCGGCGGTGATTAATGCATTTATTATTGCGGTGTCAGGGATCACTAATCGCTTTGTTCTACAAGCCCGCGCGCCATAATGGAACTGCTGGGCCGGCCTGATGAATTACACCGGCCGCGGTATGCCGCCGACACCTCCCCAGCGCTCCATCAGCCCTTACTCCTCTATCCTCTCTCCTCCCCTCCTCTCTGCCGGCCGCAACACGCCGGGCGATAAATATAGACGCGCGCTGCCGCGGTGCTCCAGTGCGAATGGACAGACGCTTTTGGAAGTCTCCGGCCGAGAGTGCGCGGCATAAAATTACTCGGACATATTTCGTGCCGAGAATTAGGTGCCATTCTGTTTCATCTCTTTAACTGCAGACGTCATCTATTCACAGATCTTAATCATAGCACCGGAACGGGGTCTCTGCCGCGCCGAGCGGGGCGGCTAGCAGTCGTGAGAAAGTGGATTCGATTTGCAGTCCGCCATTACTTCTGTTGGTACTCTAATAAAAAGAAATCCGAGGTTACTTACCGAGTCGCAGTTAGGACAGTAAATGCCTTTCGGCTATTCGTCTCGAGTTGCTCGTGTCTATCCGCATCAGTTCACAACGCTGTTTTCGCGCCTCTCATTCTTGGTTAACATTCATGGTAACGTTGTCTACATAATTCGTTGTAAGCTCACGGACAGACATATTTTAGGAAAAGAGACTAATATTTTCATCAATTTTCAAAAGTCCAAATATCGTAATCATTGGTTGGGAAAGACAGTCAAACTGAGAGAAACAATAGAAAAAGGATTCTTACAGGTCGAACAAGGGAAAGATACAATACCGATAATTAAGTATGCTGTTTAACGAGGAAGTATGTGATGCGGCTGTTGGAATTCACAGTATGTAGAATTAGTACCAAAGAGTTTGATCCTTGTGGCCTTACTTATAAACTCATTAGAATATTACTTATAAACTCATTGCTATTAAGATGTGATATTCTTTTCCCGTTAAGTGGCGATAAGAACGCCTAAATGGCTCTAAAATCAACTTCTTTTAAATATAAACATGTTAAAGATGTAAGTGCTTAGGTTTCCACGGCCTCAGTTTGAATAAATTCCTTCTCAGTGAAGGGCTGCGTTTCATAATTACGCTCCCTATCACCTTAGACTATTTCAGTCAAATGTTAAAAACATGCCGATCATGCAGAAACGTAGCATATTCGAAGGCTCAGGTGTCCACTGCAAAATCTTTACACTACGGCGTACAACAAAATAGGATAAAACGGCTGGAAAGCAGCCAGGGTTTGTCAGAAGTCCGTATATATGTTGACGTGAAAATTAGTTAACATGAACAAAGTGAAAATCTTATTGTGTCTGCGTTTCTTCCCGGGAATAGTCCAAAACATTTCAGACACGGATGACTCTCCGTATTAGACGAATTGGGGAAGTACGTAGTGCCGTATTCATAAGAACTACAAAACTACAGTATACTGCAGGTGGAACCCTGAAGGATAACAGAAAACTAGAAATTGGCGCATTGTATCAGACGGCTGGTGATAACGCTGGCGTGATCACAACACACATAATCCGATCTTAAAACAAGAGCGCAACGCAACCGGAGGGGTTTCACAGTTATTTGGGAGGAAGGCGGTTGCGATCCCCGTCAGGTATCCTCATTTCGGTTTCTAGTGGCACCGCAATACTATAGTAAACCAGTCTGCCACGATGACGCAACAAAATGAGAGAAGTTAACAGATGCGTTTTATAATAAAGATTATATCAGACTGGCAAGTGAATGCACCGTACTACGAACAAAACGGAAGTTGTAGAGAATCGTTCACTGTTGGGTATATTGCAGATTGCATCTGTTTGTATCTTTGTACTTACTATCTCAAATTGTAACTGGATGAGTTTCTGGAGAAGTGGATAGGGTAGATACTATGTAATTATGAATTATTTTTTAGATATGAGACCAAATTTAATTTTACTTGTTTTCATGGCGCAAACGAATTTGTCTTAGTTCACTTATTAGAGATTATTCCAAGCCCACCTAAAATTTGCAGTTTTATCAACAATTATGTAAGCTCTAAAGTCTTGTTTGCCGCTCCTGTACATTCTCTCGTTGCTGTCGCCTTTCACCATTGTGCGAAAACCCCAAGTATTAGAGAAATTATCGCAGGAACAGGCTTCGAACTGATGTCACCTGAATATAATAGTTGTAGGCTTTGACAGCAATAGTACATCGTTTTTCAAACCAGAATCTCTTCACACCATGGTCATACTGCGAGAAACTCGGCGAAGTACTACTTTGCTCTAAATTTAGTAAGAAAGAAATGAGTCCTGGAAGTTCAGTCCCGATGTACACAACAAGCGTTTTGAGATTTGGATCAGTAATTATTTTCTTTTATGAAATTAGAAAACCTCACTCTTCTTTTGTGCGAATGACCAGTTTACAACTGCGTTACAAATTCTCACATGTACGTTTCACTCCGTCGCACTCGTAATCGTGCAATGGAACCCAAAGAGCGCGCTCGTGATAGCCGGGGTTTCCAGCTACTGAAGGTGGAGCCTCTCTCGTTATGCCAAGCGAAGTGTGTAAACAGTTTATTTTGTAGTAACACTTTTTGTAGGTGTTGCTGGCCAGCTTTCATAAATATTAGGAATCGCATCCTTCAATACATAGATGTACGTATTTTGTTTAATGTTTACTACCGATCTCGGTCAGGTTCGTACAATGATCGGGTAGTAAAAGATGTATTTGAATGTGCTTTCCACCACTGCAATAATTATTCATTCTTTAAATGTTACATTTAGGCATAACATGCGTTATAACAAACATTTACTATGTCTTGCGATATAAACATTAATCAACAACGATTACAAGTAGTGATTGCAATGTTTATTTGAGCAAAGATATGAAAATCGAAGGGTGCCAAGTTCGGGTTGTATTGTGGATGATCAGACGCTTCCCATCGAAAACGCTGCAGGAACGTCTTTTCTGCAGCTGGGTGTTTGACCGAGCACTATCACTGTGTCCGATGACAGCAATCCTCTTCGCTTGTTCTTAATTGTCCTTCGTAGACTGTGCGATTTTCACGAACAGCCTGACCCACTCGCTAAGCAAGATCAACGGTTGCCACTCGCTTTATTCTCTGACCGGTCTGTATCATGCTTCAAATTTCCTGTAAAACTGGCATACTTCACTGTCACGCACGACAATTATGTTACCGGAACCCCTCAGCAAGAAGAAATCGGATGACTACACGCACTTCACTCTTGTGGACAGACGGTATTGTTCTAGGTATCTTTACGTGCTGACTGTGCACTCAGAACTGAAAAGTGCGATGTGAAGAGTCCGACGGGAAAAACTCATCTGCGCAAAGCTTCATCCGATTTTCATTGTGGTTTTAATTTCGCAACTGATCAGAAAAAAAGCCCTTGTGTTAAGTGAATTTTATTGCATTATTCTTGCCTTTTCCTGAACATTTTTGTAATTTCTTCTCTCGTCGATAAATTACACTGAGGTGACATTAGTCATGGGATACATATATGCGCATGTATGCAGATGGCGGTAGTATCGCGCACACAAGGTGTAAAAGGTCTGAGTACTGGCGCAGCTGTCATTTGTACTCAGGTGATGGCCGCACGAATCGCACGCTGAATTGAATGCGGATAGGTTGTTGGAGCCAGACGCATGGGACATTCCATTTCGGAGATCGTTAGGAAAGTCAGTATGAGAGCCACAGTCTCAAGAGTGTGGCGGGAGTAGCAAATTTCACTCATTACCTCTCACCACGGACAACGCAGTGGTGGACAGCATTCACTTAACGACTGAGAGCAACGGCGTTTGCGTAGAGTTGCCAGTGCTAACAAACAAGCAATAATGCATGATACAACTGCAGAAATCAATGTGGGACGTCCGATGGACTTACCCATTAGGGCAGTGCGACGAAATTTGGCGTTAATGGGCTGTGGCAGCAGATTACCGGCACGAGTGCCTTTGCCAATAGCACGACATCGCCTGCAGCGCTTATCCCGGGCTCAGGACCTTATCGATTGAACCCTGGACTACTGGGAAACCGTGCCCTTGTCAGATGAGTCCTGGTTTCCGGTGGTAAGACCTGAGATTAAGGTTAGAGTGTCGAGTGCGGCACAGACCCCACGAAGCAACGGACCCACGTTGTCAACAAGACACTGTACCAAGTTGGTCGTTGCTCTATATTGGTTTGGGCTGATTTACGGAACTGACTGGATCCTTCGGTCCAACTGAACAGATCATTGATGGAAATTATTATATTCTGCTACTTGGAGACCATTTGCAGCCTTTCATGGACTTCATGTTCTCAAACATCTATATATTTTTTATGGATGACAGTGCGCCATGTCATCAGGCCACAGTTATTCGCACTCTGGACAGTTCCAGCGAATGATTCCAGCCTGACACAAATCCTATCGGGAATTTATGGGATGTAGTCCAGAGGTCACCTCGTGCACGAAATCCTGCACCAGTAACACTTTTGCAATTCTGGACGGCTAGGGAGGCAGCATGGCTCAAAATTTCTTCAGGACACCTTCACCAACTTGCTGAGTCCGATCCACGCCGGGCAAAAGGATGTCCAGCAGCATATTACGAAGTATCTCGTGATTTTTGTCACCTCAATGCAAAGCTTTTCTTCTGTTACCAAAGGTTTCATCGCAATTGTGTTCTTTGTCTTTATCATCGTCTGTCCACCTTATGTGATTGTCTCGTGCCATATACACCCGAAAAGCGCGTGTAGTAAAAATTTCTTCTGCAGCAGGGGCTCGATTCGGCACGTAGGCGTGCTGGCGCAGCCTGAGCCGCGGAGACGGGCAGTCTGCAGCTGAGCTGAGGCGGTCGCTATCTGGGCGTGCGTGCCTGCTGTCGCGCCTTGCCGACACGTCCCGGCCAGGTGTGCGCGCATTGTGCGCGCCCAATAAATAAGTCCGGCAGCGGCGGCGCTAGCTGCGGCGCGCGCACGTCCGCGCCGCCACAATGCGCCATTACGCGCCCGCCTGCGAAAACACTTTGGCCGCTCGCGATCCGCGGCCGTCGATTCAGCGGCGGCTCGGCCGGCCGGGGGGCGGGGCGCCGGCCCGGGGCGCGCTGTTTATTCCCGCTGAAGGCCTCGGCGCCGCGCTAAACGACACGCCGAGAACGTGCCTCTGCGCCCGTGGCCGCGCCACAAAGGAACACTGGCTTACATTGTCTTCCCGCTCGTTTAGAAAACAAGTTGCCATCTTGTAGTCCTCCGGGACGAATTATTTGCCGCGCGTGTCAGAGTAGCGTATGCACAATCGCGGACGGCCGCCGATGTCGTTTTAGTAGCGAGAGCAGTGTTGTGGACCGACGCTGCCAGATGGCACTGCAGCCGCGTTACGCTTCATTTTAACTCCCTCCGGAAGCCTGGGTGTTTACAGCGGAGTTCATTGCTATTCTTGGGGGATTTAAATATCCTAACGTTATAGAGAAAAATCATTGTTATTTCAGAGAGGTATCGACGTCAGCCCCAAATGGGTATTGAAATAATAAAATGGCGAGACATGAAAATTTGTGCTGGATTTCGCACTTTAAGCGAGCTGTCGCCTTAACAGCTTCGACTATCGGAGAGCGCTTTCCTCCTGGCCCAAATTCTCAGCTTTTCGCACGCTACGAAGTAGCGTTCCTGGCGATTTACCTCATTTACACTCAGCGTTTCCTGTTCCCTGTATGTCACTTGAAGGGCTAACCCCTTGCCGTACTTCGACGAGTCCTACTTGTGGAACCAAATGCGTATCTAACGTAAAAATCTCGAGTCACAGTCGTGCGATCGAAAGATTGCTCAATTTTTTTGTGTATGTTGGATTTGGCTATTCAGTACGTAAAATAATCTAAGAAACAAAATACGGTCAGAGAAAGAAAACATGTGTTGATTACCGAATAGCCGGCCGAAGTGGCCGTGCGTTATAGGCGCTGCAGTCTGGAACCGCGAGGCCGCTACGGTCGCAGGTTCGAATCCTGCCTCGGGCATGGATGTGTGTGATGTCCTTAGGTTAGTTAGGTTTAACTAGTTCTAAGTTCTAGGGTACTAATGACCTCAGAAGTTGAGTCCCATAGTGCTCAGAGCCATTTGAACCATTACCGAATAAACAGGGCAGAGGTAACGTCCAGATACCGGCAAAACAAGCTTGGGAAACAATCACTAGGTGGAATACCTCTTAGACGCCAAGAACAACGTTGGGCGCATTTCCCAAATCATATCGCTCCAACTCCTTAAAAAAGCCAACAAAGATGAGCGAAGTTTGAGTGACACACAAAGTGGTAAGCGTGGGGGAATACACGGAATGTAAGGTGGCGTTACACATACCACTATGCTTTCGCAACTACCGTGCCGCGCATAACTACCTATTTATAGAGTTGTAGGAATTTTCCCATTAGAAATTCGTTCAAGAGGAGCATTTCTTCTTCTAATTACATTTTTTTATTGACAATATCTGCGTTTAGGCGTTGTGTTATTACATTCCTTCTGAAGAAGTCACTCCTGAAGATGCTCGCGAAGAATATAATTTCTATTAATGTATTGTTTATGTGAAAAAATTTATATTTTGAAGTATTTTTTGTAATATTGCGTTACAAAAAATATAGAGAAGGAGATAGTGATTAATGTTAACGTCTGCAAGAGCAATATCACATGTAACAAGTGAACTTGTACCTACATAACAGGTATCTGCATGTCGGCTTGTATTGCAATGTGCTCACGCATCACACTTGCCCGTCTCGGAAGTTTCGTCTCCAATCGCTTGGCCAATGATTTCGACGAACTAAGTGGTATGGTAAGGTGTTAAATTACTTCGGGATCTCTGACACACTTGTCTGGCTTACACAGACCTGTTATGATACTACACAGAATCTGCGAAAACGTTCAGAACTTACTGTCATGCCTCCATGACAAGCACTGCGAACGCAGCGGCAGACTAGGTCGCACAAGAATTCTTATGTCGGTTTCTTTACATGTGAATCTATCCTTAAAAAAAAAAAAAAAAAAAAAAAGCATACTCTTATATTTGCCGTTCCTATTATCGATTTTCATATTCGACTCATTTCATGTTCTTTTAAAGGGTATAACAGGTGTCAGAAATTAACCACCGATGTATTCGGAGGCTGTCGGGTTTTTCTCTTTGTTTTGGTCATTCAAATTGAAAGTGAGCTTTCAGAAATGGGCGGCTTTATATAGCTATAACATGTAACCACTCTTTTTTTTAGTTCGATACGATTTATTAAACAATAAACTAGTTTTGGAGCCACTTCAGGCTCATAATCAAGTGTAGCTGTTCCTGGAACATCATGTCTTTGGCCATGGTTAGCGAGTCGCTAGCGGTCGTCGTACTGGCGGAAGTAAGGGATGTTTAGGAAACGAAAATATTGTTATGTTAGGGGATACCCACACTGCATTGCCTCATGGCCTTCATGACAAATGCGTTTCGATAATGCACAATGTTGCCAGCTTATAAACACACACACACACACACACACACACACACACACACACACACACATTTTTTTTTCAAGTCTACTTGGTTTCACAGTAAACAAACATTAAACCAAATACACAGAGTCTAGCATCTTCAAGTGCATCTAAATACTTGCGTGTGTGTGTGTGTGTGTGTGTGTGTGTGTGTGTGTGTGTGTGTGTGTGTTTGTGTGTGTTAAGTATCCTCTAACATAACAATCTTTTTGTTTCTTTTGTTTCATAACCGTTCCATTAGCTAAATTTCTGTTACTTCCGCTAGCACCGCAATCCTAGCATCTAGCTTCACTTAATCCAAGATATAATGTTCCTGTGTCACCTCGATCTTATGATGAGCCTGATTGGCTCCAAAACTAATTAATGGCAATATAACTCGTAACAAATTTAGAAAGTGACAAGTTACATACTATACCTACAAAAACTTCCACTTTAAACCACAGTTTCAGTTCGTCATTCAAAATGTATGTAACGATATTTAAAAATGATTTCGCCAACACGTAGCAGTGTTTCGTGCTGTAACTTAATCGAAGTTGGAGTACCATCCTCTTCTTTTGCAGTAGGGGAAGTCACAAGAAAATTGTTAAACCAATAGCCAGTGCAGGCTAAAATGAGTCTGAGTCATATGAAGCGCAGCCGATGTGTGTCGTACCATGACACCTAATGACGTCGAACGTATTGGGGTTCTGAGTTCCACATGTAGATTCTAGCGGTGATTCATCTCGTGTGTACTCTGCGAGGTGCGGATTCTCGCAACACACCCGGACGAGGTGATTCCCAACCGCAGCCCCTGACGGGCTTTCCTGTCCCGCAACTCGAATCTCTCTTCAAACAGGTGACACCCGTGCTTGCTCTTCCAAGGTCTTTCCTTCTCCAATGATCAACGACCGCCTCCACATAAAAAAGTAAATACGATGAAATCCAGCTGCGTTCTCATCAATCCTGCTTCTAGCGTCTCACAGCTTAACCACATAAAGTTTGTTCTTGTCTTATCTATTTTCACCCCACACATGATTCGAGCACAAATTAAGCTGGGTCGCATTGGTGGAGTATTTTCGCCCACTTATCAGCATTACAATCATATTTAAATCATGTAGTAAATCACATGAGGTGAAGAACTTGTGTTTCAAGTTACCTTCCGTTAAATTGTACGTATTCGTGTGTTGAGGACAAATACACGTGAACTACGGCAGATAGGATACTGAGGCACAAAAAGTTAAATATTCGTATTGCTGTTCCACAAGAGTATTTGTTTGTTTATATAAATCAAAAGTTAAGGAGAACACGGACCGATCGGCTCTTTGGGTGTCAAAACTACCTTATCACGGTTTCCCTTCGTTTTACGCTGCTGATGTTTAGGAAAGCGGTTACTACCTTCTGGGACATGACAGCACGCAAGCGGATATTGGTATTCCATTGCTAAGAATTACTATATCAAACGTTATATAATTTTCTGTGGTGGTCGCATGTTTTTTAATGAGATTGTTGTATCTGATGGGACCAACAGTAAAGGAAATTTTCGTCCCTAACTGGAGGAAGATGCATAGGGAGGCTCAGCGTCTTCGATTAGAATCATATTTTTGAAGTGACATATAATGTGCTCCGTACGAGATTTTTAAAAAATTGGATTTGTCATACAGCGTATTCTGTGTACTTCCAGTAGTTGTTCTATTCTACCGACTTTATTTCGAAATGTGTATTCTGGGTACTCACAGGAGGGCACTAAAGAGCATTCTTCGTTCAAACAAGAAGACCACCATCATAAAAGTAGTTGCTAAGCATAAGTCATCTAGATAAACAGCGTTGGTGAAACTGAGAAACAGACTGGAAACGTATAAACATATCATTCATGGTACAGGTGTTACTGTTCAGCCTCTTAAAGTTCTTGTGAATTCATACTATTCGAAAGAGGACGTCCAACTTTTCTGCACTGCAAGACGAATCTACTTACGGAAAACCTACGGACAAGCGGGGGACTGTATCTTTTCCGTGATATTCACTATTTTTGGAGGAGAATTTTCTTTGCGTGTCCGTAACTGGGAAAAGCAATTCCTACAATTAAACTTTGTCGTTTATATTTTATTTGTCTCTAATTCTTGCCAAGTTTCGGAACTCAGCCTTATTTTGGAGCGCTCAATCATCGAGCAAGTTGTCGAGCTAAACCCTAGTATCATCTAAGACAACAGTGATCTGGCTGGAAACGACCGCGGTCGGTCTGATGAACCTGAGGATAAAATAACCCGTCTTTTCCTATCTATACAAACTCGCACTTTATCGAGTCACTGTGGTCTGTATTTTCAATAACGTTAAAATATTATTCGCTTTCCTCTAGCATCTTGCTCAGCGTTGGAACGGTTTATTTGCAAGGAATGGTACAGAGCCCCATTGATGACAGTTAATAATTCACAGGCATCTGCCCTCAGAATGACTAAGGTACTTCTAAACTCACATGCGGCTCCACAACACAGTCTCGATCTTCATTTTTTTTTTTTTTTGCCCAACTTCTGAACGTACTAGTACGTACAATAAATAGCATCGTTACTGCTGTTGTAGGGTTGTTCATTTACTTACGTCACGTCGCAACATAATTTCCGGGTGACTTCCACGATAGATAGACGAAGATCACCGCTCCCCGAGTACGTGAGCACCTAACATATTCCTGCGACGTGTTGTGCCAGGGAGAACACGTGCTCGTGAACGAGTGTATGGAGTGGGCTGCGGGCTTCCGCGACGGTACATGCAACTTCCGGGGTTGTTCTTCCTGTGACACTGGCTCACTTAGCCAGCCGTTACGTTACGTTGCGTAGCGAGACGGGTGGCCAACCGTTGCGAACTTAAATATCACAAGTAATTGCAGGAAGACGTTCGCACACGTAAATCGTAAGCGCGCTTTTACGCACTACTTTGTTTGGGCGACACACTCGCAATTTATACTTGGTTGCTGACTGATGTAGCTCTTACGTTGGGCACTACGTCTTTACAATTCTTACACTGTATGTATCTATGTACAAAAATAATCCGCGTGATGCAACTATCAGCTATAGTTGCGTCGCACGCTCCTTTTTTTTTTTTACCTAGTGGCTACAGTAGGAATTGTTTTGGTGGAGAGTAATGCAGATCCATTTTCAGTTTGGAATATATGGAAGCTTAAGAATTCTCACGTTCCTGACTTCCACGAAAACATTCTCAACATTATCGCTAATTTAAATTTCGAACGGCTATATTACCTTCACACTATCATAAGACTTATTAGTGAGCATTTTAACACACACACACACACACACACACACACACACACACACACACACACACACAGAGTTCAGAAATTAATCTTAAATCGACACCATAAGTTTCATCCTCAGTAAGTTTCACCTTCTCGAAAGGCCATTCGCATATTTCGAAAGTTGATGACAAGAAAAAATTTCTGTGTAGTTCGCTTGAATACGTTGCAGGAAGGAAGGAAGGAAGGATTTAACCTCCCGTAGACGTTGAGTTCATTAGAAACTGAGCAGGATAGGAAATCTGTCGCGCCCTTTCAAAGGAATCATCCCATCGTTTGCCTGGAGCGGTCTAAAGAAATAATGGAAAACCCACTTCAGCATGGTCGGACGCGCATTCGAACCGACGTACTCCCGACTGCATGATCAGTGTGCTAACCACTGCCCCACCTCGGTCGGTATGTGTGTCTGACAACAGTGTGGTAGAAATGATGCCTCACATTCCAATCAATGGCACCCTGAACCACGTTTGGTTGCGGGGGAGACGTTACGTCCCGTGTGGCAGTTTACGCGTGTGTAAACAGTGTCTCTGCGATACTAGACATCCACATTAGGCAGTGTTGGTCTCCGAAACCAGATTTTTTGTGTAATCTCCAATATGCAATGACGTATGAGTCTTTCACCATTTGGCATTCCGCGTTCAGTCAGTTAACTCACGATGTGCTGTCATGTTCACCGCATCTCTGTCTGTGACTGACCTCTACATCTACGTTCCTCAAGCCTCCTTACGATGCATAGCAGAGGGTACTTTGTGTACCAGTGTTACTTCTCCCTTTTCCGGTGGCGTATGGTCGCGGAAAGAACGATTGTTGGTAAGCCTCCGTGTGAGCTTGAATCTTTCTGATTTTGTCTTAATGGTCTTCTCGGGAGATAACTTTTCGCGACTTATAATTAAGAGAAAGCAATGTATTGGTCGACTATTCTAGAGAGTGTACGCTCTCGAAACTTTAACAATAGACCGTACCGTCATGCAGAACGCCTCTCTTGCAGCGTCCGCCGTTGGAGAGAGTCCCCGTGGCGCCTTCGCGCTTAATAAATGAACATGTTACGAAACGTGCTGCTCTTCTTTGGATCTTCCTATTCCCAGACTGACGAGCAATATTCAATTATTGGCCGAACCAGGGTTTTGTAAGCTACCTCTGTCGTGGGTGGTCTACATTTCTCGAGGATTCCTGCAATGAATCTTGTAGGCTATACTGATGATGATAATAAAATGATAAGATGGAATAGATGTGGGATTAATATAACTGGCTGCCCTTGATCCCCTATTAGCTGCATTCACAACATCGGTATCACCCGCCAATCTACTGCTATCTCGACTGTTGTGCAATAGGTCTGCTTCTCTTGTAGCAGGAGTTTCTGTTAGCTAAATAAAACCTTTCGATATGAGCAGCAAGTGTATCCTACAGAGCAGAAGACAGACAGATCTGATAAATAACTGGACATTTTGACGATTGCACGTGAAATGCGAGGTAGACTGTCACATTCTATTTGCAGTTAATTTAAACAATAACCTGGTACGGATACATCCTGCACCGGATGCAGACTAAATAATTGAGATAGCTGAATACATTAAATGAAGTGTGCAAAGTCATAATTACGTTAGAAATAGTTAACTGACAAGAGACCGGCGTTGAATGAAGCCTAGGCAGAGGCATCACAAACCAGCTTAACAAGGATAATGGTAATGATTTGTTCTAGCCACTGGTAACGTAGCCTACCAGCCCAGCAATTTTAGAAAAGAAAATGGCGCCAGTTCCATGTAGACGGGTAGCTCTGGTACCCTTCCGCCTCGAGTTTGGAAAAATTGGAAATTAGTGGTAAGGTCTTATTGGACCAAACTGCTGAGATCATCCATCGGTACCTAAGCTTACACACTATGTAATCTAACTTTAACTTACGCTAAGGGCGACACACACACACTCATGCCCGAGGGAGGACTCGAACCTCCGTCGGGGGTAGCCGCGCGAAGAATGACAAGGCGCCCTAGACCGCGCGGCTATCCCGCGTGGCCCGCCTCGAGTTAGCCATGGCGTGAAATTGAAATTAACAGCTCGGAAGGCTTTGCAGAATATTGCTATTTTTCAAATTATTAGGAATCATTATTAATCCGTGGTCTGGAAAATTCCTCCACCCAGACGAGACGATAGTTTTCTGTTTAGGGAAGCCCATTGTGGTATCTGATTGCCGGAGAAAATTGGTCCGATATTATTTACTCATCAGTTAATGTTATCGACTTTTGAGTTAATCATTTGAGTGACTCGTGACTTTCGTCATTCCATTAGTGATTTTTCGAGCTATATGAATCTGCTATCAGAAATGGTTGGTTCGTCGATTTGGGGGCGAGGAGCAAACACCGTGGTCATCGGTCCCATCGGGTTAGGAAAGTATGGGGAAGGAAGTCGGCCGTGTCCTTTCAAAGGAACCATCCCGGCATTTGCCTGAAGCGATTCAGGGAAATCACGGAAAATCTAAATCAGGATGGCCGGACGCGGGTTTGAACCGTCGTGCCGGCCGGGTTGGCGGAGCGGTTGTAGGCGCTTCAGTCTGGAACCGCGCCACCTCTACGGTCGCAGGTTCGAATCCTGCCTCGGGTATGGATGTGTGCGATGTCCTTAGGTTAGTTAGGTTTAAGTAGTTCTAAGTTCTAGGGGACTGATGACCTCAGAAGTTAAGTCCCATAGTGCTCAGAGACATTTGAACCATTTTGAACCGTTGTCCTTCCGAATGCGAGTCCATATCACAAATGTAAATTTAGTTTTATTCAACTCGCCTCTCTTTGTGAAGAGGCCGGACAGGGCTGCAATCGTTGCCTCTGCACGCTTTGTTATGGGACACAGAAAAGTCTCTGCTCTGCTACCAATGTGGCATCTGCCTTACCCGCTACTAGTTTTATGTGGTCGTTCTACTTAAGATCAATTCGTACGTATGCTCTTAGACTTTTTTATGCAACTATGCTCGCGCCATTTGCCACATCTAGGTACTATTTGTGCGCCAGACAGGGCGCATCGTGGTAGCAGAAACTCTTCCCTTCTGAATTTTAACTACTCAGCTAAAATTGATTAGAGGAATGTGGTAAGTATACCGCCTCCGTAGCTATGATGCAGAGGATATGGGTTCGACTGCCAGTGCAGCCAAAGGTTTTTCATTTGTGGAAGGACTAGTACGTGGTGGAATCAACCTCGTGATGTCATCTGAGGAGCTACTTGACCGAGTAATAGCGGCAGCTCTACGGCCTAGAAAGTTTGCAAAACGGCCGAGAGAGGGGTGCTCTCACCAGCGGCCG
Organism: Schistocerca cancellata; assembly: GCF_023864275.1. Taxonomy (NCBI): domain Eukaryota; kingdom Metazoa; phylum Arthropoda; class Insecta; order Orthoptera; family Acrididae; genus Schistocerca; species Schistocerca cancellata. The sequence continues at coordinate 227,243,157 of NC_064631.1, read as the reverse complement.
CATAACACCGTAAGGCAAAGGGTGACACGGCAGCCGGTAGACATCCCTTGGGCCATCACGGCCTGATGAGGAGCCCTTTTAGTGTTATGTTGTGTTGTGTTAACCGGGGACCTAGAAACGACGGAGAGGCTCCGTCCCCGCCGCAGCCGCAGTGGTGCGCAACCCCACGACGACTACCGCAGTCCACTTCACCTCTCCGCCGCCCCACACCGAACCTAGGGTTATTGTGCGGTTCGGCCCCCGGTGGATCCCCCCCCCCCCCCCCCTCAGTGAACGTCTCACACCAGATGAGTGTAACCTCTATGTTTGTGTGGTAGAGTAATGGTGGTGTACGCGTACGTGGAGAACTTGTTTGCGCAGCAATCGCCGACATAGTGTAGCTGAGCTGAGGCGGAATGAGGGGATCAGCCCGCATTTGCCGAGGCAGATGGAAAACCGCCTAAAAACCATCCACAGACTGGTCGGCTCACCGAACCTCGACACAAATCCGCCGGGCGGATTCGTGCCGGGGACCAGGCGCTCCTTCCCGCCCGGAAAGCCGTGCGTTAGACCGAACAGCCAACCGGGCGGGCTCGTTTAGTGTGGTAGTTGCCACACAAAACGGTTCCGCTCCATAGCGGTTGCCGGACCTCGGACGGCCAGAAGTCAACATTTACCGTCGACACTGAACTCGGTCGCCTTCCGTAGATATTTTTCACGTAGCAAGCAGGCGTAATTACCAGCCAGGGCAGAGGAACGCGGGTCGATTAGGCTCCGTTGCAGCCCCAGCCAGCATCCTTCACGCAATCCCGCTTGCAGCCGAGGCGGTGTGTTTCCTGGAAAGCGGCTACAGCCAGTGACACGGCCGCTTAGCCTCGATATAAACACACACACACACGCACATACACACACACACACGCGCGCGCGCGCACACACACACACACACACACACACACACACACACACACACACACTCACACACACACACTGACATTGCAACGTGCGCGTCGTTCCTCCCTCCCCCTGTTTTTTACCTCTCCGGTTTGGTCGCCAGATTACTCCGATGCCGCCACTCTCCTCCGAGTTTCTTTTATTTCGAAAACTCGCGCCGGCAATCACGATTGTGAAATCTGGAGGTTTGTTATTAAAGGTAATTTAACCGCACCATTTGCAAGTCGAATATATATAAAAAGGACTTTTCAATATCAAATAATAATACTTCGTGAGCGGCGTTTTCGCGTGCGCATATTCAAATGATACGACTGCCGGTCGGCCGGCGCTGGGTAATTGGCGACGGCCGGGGGCCCGCGTAATTGGCGGCGGCTGATATCTGGTGGCGCTGCACGCTTTTCGCAACCCTGCGGCGGTGGCGGCCGAGGGAACACCGTGTCACGTGCAGCCGCTTCACCACCTGCGCTAGTATCTCAGGGTTAAACCATTGGACGCTTGCCTAAACGTAGTTATTAATTTTACACTGAGATGACAAAAAGTCTTCGCACAGCGATTTTCATATACACAGACGGCGGTAGTACCACGTACACAAGGTATAAGGGCCACTGCTTTGGCGGAGCTGTCATTTGTAATCAGACGATTCATGTGAAAAGATGACCGAGTCATTATGGGAGGACAACGGGAATTAAAAGAATCTGAACGCGGAGATAGACGCGTAGGACATTCCATTTCGAAAATCGTTACGGATTCAATACTGGGATTTCTACGGTGTTAAGAGTGTAACCAGAATACCAAATGTCAGGCATTACATCATGGACAACGCAGTGGTCGATGGCCTTCACTTGACGACCGAGAGCAGTGGCGTTTGCGTTAAGTTGTCACTGCTAACGGACAAGCAACGCTGCCTGGAGTAGTCGCAGAAATCAATGTGGAACGTACAACGAACGTATCCACTAGGACAGTGCCACGAAGTTTGGCATTAATGGGCAATGGCAGCAGACGACCGCGCGAGTGCCTTTACTAACAGCACATCATTGCCTGCAGCGCCTCTCGTGGACTAGTGACCGTATCGGCTGGACCCTAGACGACTGGAAAAACGTAGCCTTGTCGGATGAAGCCCCGATTTCAGTCGGTAAGAGCTGATAGCAGGGGTCGATTGTGGCGCCGACCTCCCGAAGGCATGGACCCAAGTTGTCAACAAGGTGCTGTGCAAGCTGACGATGGTTCCATAATGGTGTGGGCTGTGTTTACACAATGTGCTGGGTTCTCTGGTGCAACTGAACCGATCATTCATGGAAATGTTTGTATTCGGCTGCTTGGAGAACATTTGCCGCCATTCATGGATTTCATGTTCCCAAACAACTATGGAATTTTTTATGGATGACAATGCGCCATGTCACTGAGCCACAGTTGTTCGCGATTTGTTTGAAGAACATTATGGACAATCCTAGGGAATGATTTGGTTCCCGAGATCGCCCAACACAAATCCAGTCGAACATTCATGGGACATAGTCCAGGGGTCAGTCCGTGCACAAAATCCTGTACCTGCAATGGACGGCTGTAGAGGCAGCACGGCTCAATATTTCTACAGTGGACCTCCAATGACTTCTGGGTGTTGTGTGCTGTCCTTAGGTTAGTTAGGTTTAAGTAGTTCTAAGTTCTAGGGGACTGATGACCATAGATGTTAAGTCCCATAGTGCTCAGAGCCATTTGAACCATTTGAATCCAATGACATGTTAAGTCCATGCCAAGGCTAGTTGCTGCTATACACCGGGCAAAAGGCGTTCTGACAGGATATTAGGAGATATCCAGCGACTTTAGCCATCTCAGTGTATGTGGGCTATGGAAGTCACAAGTTACAGTGTGTGGCAGTCTGACAGAGCTGTGGAAGGCTTGCGAGCAATGCATCCAAAAGGGATAGATAACAATCCTTGAGAAATTCTAAAATCATTGGGCGAGGTGGCAACCAAATGCTTTTTCAATCGAGTGAAAAGAATCTATGAGACTGGAAATTTGCTGTAAACTTGATACCTTTTCTCGATATCTCACACGCACACGGTTAGGCCTTACCGGTCGAAAGAAAAACTCCGAATCACCCAATTAATATAAAATCCAGTCACAGGTTCATACAGGAGGAGAAATTACAAATTTGATGACTGCAATCATGGGTCGATTGCACACATATTTAAAAAGATGAGAAACGCGATATGCAAATTTCCATTATAACACTTGTTTTCCTCGGTATATCCGACGCGCCAGTGTGTTGCTGATGTACAAGACTATCGGGCGGTGAAGTCAAAATAGTTTTAATACCCGCCGAGCATATCGTTTAAGAAAGTCCAATGATGGCGTAAATCATTGACGAAAGAGACCGTTTCGTTCAAATTGCTTCGCAGGTACGCTGCGGTGGAGGAAGACTTTATATGGACAACTTAACAGCTGGGGAGTCGCCCCTGCCCCACCGACAACAAAACCGCAGGAAAGAGTCAGTGCAGCCTGCGGGGTAGAGTACGCTTCAGTAACTACTTTATACAGGCGGAGACACGGAGACACTCCACTGAGGGAATAATATTTATCGAAACATACCAACCAGTCACAGTATGATGCAAGTTCCATCCAGCGTTGTTTGGTTTTTAGATCGCTCGTAAGAATTAGCAGCTATCTTTGCTGAGCATTTACTGGTTTCCATTCCTTTAGAATCAGTCGCGTTTCGAGTCATACTGGAGCACACACAATCACCTATGCAAGCTGACTGCACACCATATACCGATGCCACTTGAGTAAGAGTGACCACACATACCGCACGTTGCATTCGAGTCTCGTTTTTCTAAAGGTCGGCAAAATCTCCTGTCTTCCTCTCTAAATGTTTCCCCATGTTTATAGTATTTAGGGCTCCCGATTGTCTGAATGAAAGTTTTATTCATATTTAATAATTGCTTTTATAAATTGTTTTTCCTGTGTGGTACAACATAAAATCCAGAATTGTAGATTTGTATCATGCCATTCTGTAAAGGCTGCTTCATATTCTATTGTGGTAAACGGGGTATTCGGAATGTAAGGAATCGTCGGAAAGCAAAGGAGGCTACCTTCTATGAAAAGGGTATTGCAAAGTTGGTACAACACTACGGCAAATATCTAAGCTGGACTGTAGCTCGTTGTCTGTGCCAAAACGTCTTCATAGTCAGCGGTTCGTTTGAGTAGAGGTGAAAATCAGAGGGAGCCAAATCTCGGGCTGTATGGTGGTGGGTGATGAAACACCTCGCATGGGAAGCACTGCAAAAGCAATGAGGAAACTGTCATGGAGAAGAAAATACATGACAGTAATGTTATGTAATGTTGCATGAAATAAGGTGATATCTCCGGGCAGGCGCCCATAGGTGGCGGGAGGCCCTATTTTCTAGGCAGCTAAACGCGCTCACTGTGCGCTCAGAACTGGAAAGAGCGACGTGACGTTACCTGCGCGCACACTAGAGACACCGCCCATCACGTCTACGCAAAGCTTCATCGGATTTTCACTGTGGTTTCCATTTCGCGACCGATCGTTCCTATAGGTTCCGAATAACACTTTCTTTATTCCTGTTACGTATTTATGCCCTTCCGTCAGCCCCTTATTCTACAACGTTTTCTGGTTGAAATACCTACTGTAGGTCCGTTTTTCCGATGCTGCCACGGTCAACGAGACGGAATATTTTCAAACAAGCTATTAACTGCAGGCAGGGAAGAAGTAACAGTTACGGCAGCGAGTCCAGTAGTCACCCTAATTTAACGTTTAAAAAAATGGTTCAAATGGCTCTGAGCACTATGGGACTTAACATCTGTGGTCATCAGTCCCCTAGACTTAGAACTACTTAAACCCAACTAACCTATGGACATCACACACATCCATGCCCGAGGCAGGATTCGAACCTGCGACCGTAGCGGTCACGCGCTTCCAGGCTGAAGCGCCTAGAACCGCACGGCCACACCGGCCGGCTAATTTAACGTTTAATCTGGTTATCTCTTTGAAGTGGTTCTATTGAGACTCGTTACTATTCATTAAATAATAATTTTATATAATGTAATAACCAACGTCCGGTGGTTACAAACGTGGCCTTCTACAGTACTATAGGGCACACTGAAGAATATTGAATCAGGCAGCACTGAGGAAATTACTGTGGCAAATGAGAGACACTAATAGTAACAGATGATTTTTGGTATTTGGATAGCAAAGTACCTCATGATGGTCGAATAAGAGTGGATATACAAAGCAAACTGTCTATAGCAAGAAAAACATTTCTCAAAAAGAGGAATTTACATGGAATATCAATTTAAGTGTAAGGGTATCTTTTCTGGAAGAATTCGTCTGGAGTACAGTCTCAGGAAGAGAATGGAAACTTGTGAAATTTGGTGCTACAGAAGAATGCTGAAGATTGGATAGATGGACCGAATAACTGAAGAGGATGCGTTGAATCGAATCAGAAAGACGTATAAAGCAAAGCTTGATTAAAAGAAGGGATCGATTAGTGTAATTCATTCTGAGACATCTGACAGTGAGAGGGAGACGATGTCTTTACTACAGTAAATGTGGCTTGCGACACTTATGCAGAGGTGAAGATATTTGCACGGGATAGAACAGCGTGGAAATCCACATAAACCAGTCTTCGGGCTGAAGACTAAAACTAAAAACAGCCTAAGAGTGATCTACTCTAGAGTCAAGAATCTATACTTGACAGGAATATGAACAAGAGACAGTGGAGATCTATAGAAGACCCATGCTATTCGTAATAAGCTTATGAAATGCGAGTGGCCGAAGCTACAGAGTGGTGTTGTATCTGGCAAGTTTCGCAGCTAAAATTCAGACGTAAGTTGCTGGAAGAGTCGTGCAACCTATGGCATCCTGCCGCGTCCCTCCCATAGGATGACACTGGGAAAACTCCAGAGAAGTTCTGGTCTATATGAAGGCTCACCAGCATTCGACTTCACATTCCATTCATGAATCCAACAGGGAAGCGGGAACTTGGTAGTGGTAGTGTAAGTACCCTCCGCCACACACTGCAAGATTACTTGGAGTATAAATACAGACGTTCTTGGAAAGTGGATAGCGCTACACGAAAATCCCGCCTGCCTGCTGTGAGGCGTCGACGCATGCGCAAGTGCTTTGCTACACATTGCGTAACTATTCTCAAAAACTGACAGCAGTACACTTACCCCATGTCTGCAGAAATGTGTGTATTCGCACTCATCAGAGATGCGAAAGTCACATGCTGTGCAGTCATACCAGGGTACCATATCGACTGTAATTTTTTGTTGGTATTCAGCAGATATTAAGAATTCAGATATTAAGTTTATACTTTTTTCTGTGTTGTGGTATCATCGACCGATCTTTTCCAGTGCAACTTTTGGATTGTGGTCTCCCTGCGATTGTCAGGTATATAAACAGCGGAAGTTTCTGACGATCTCCTGAGAAAATACCTGAATATTTTGTGTTTCAAACATGGCGTCACAATGTGACTTCACGTGGCGAAATTACAGGTCAACGACGCCAGCGGCTGGCGGCTGGTAGGTTCGAATTTCACTCGCCACGAGGCTCATTCCAGTGGTTGAGCAAGCGCGCCGTGTAATTTGGAGTGGTTACCTGCAATGCGGGCTATCAGCCGGCGTCGTTTTATCTCTTCCGCTGCGGAACTAGTTTCCGGCTCTTCCCTATAAACTGAATACTGCGTCACGCTTCCCGGCGCTATCAGTCCATTACAGCCCTATTATTTTCCTCCGCGGCGATAAAGCATTTGACATGGACATACATAAAACATTCCCCTACGTTTACGACATTTCCCAACCGGCAGATAAGGAGAATTGTAATCACACATGACAGAGCCGAAGAAAAAAGCGCGCTAATGTAATGTACGTGATGACGCATGAGGGCTTTATCTAGCACATGCTTTGCATTGCGGACTCCGTGGGAAGGTGATTGCTGCTTATCAACTACCAATTCTGTGAAACTTATTACGGCAGAAAATGTTGGGCTTGCTATTGCGATACTGAAGAGAATTGTCAACAAAAAACTATGGGAACTATCATAACCTAGCTCCCAAGAGCCACCAATGAAATTGTTATTTTGACAGATTAAAAAGATTGTTTGATGATAAAACAAGGAGCGAAATACGTATTTGTGTGCAGTGTTGTTCAGTTTTTACGAACTGTATCATGAAACAAATAGCTCTGCTTGTTTTTACCTCTACTGCCGATTTGAGTAACACTCTGACCATACCCATCCAACTACATATAAAGTGCATACAATAAAGTACGTAGCGCTTTGGAAAACAATTTTCATGGGTTATATACATTGATTTCGCTAAATGGAGACCAACTGTAGGTAACAATATCTGAGAGGAATACGAGCAAAACAGGTCATTCGGACATACGAACGGAAACACGAGGTCGTTCTGAAAAGAAATGCCTCCGGATATTTTATGTGAAAACACTTAAAACCTTTTAAACAAAGCAAAAATTATTAACTTTCTACATATTTGTTCTCCATATCCACATATATGCAGCCATCTGCCTCTAGGGCGCTCCTAATTGTAGCGTTTAACATGGCGGAGTGCAACGTAATTACGGCGGTGCGTGACAAACGGCGTGCTGTGATCCAGTTTCGGATTCGAAGAGTTCGTCCGCACCTGGAGTCTCTCTCCTTCAGCATGTCAGTGCTAGACCGCACACAACAACAATCCGACGCCTTGGTTTCACTGTCGTCGATCATCGTCAATACAGTCCCGAGTTGTCCCCCATCCGATTCTCATATGTTCCCAAAAGCTCAAGAACACCTTGAAGAACAGCACTTTGATAGTGATGGAGCGGTGCAAGAAGAGGTGAGGTTGTGGCTGCATCAAGAAAGTCAAGCATTCTACAGTTCCGCAATAAACAAACTGGTCTTGAGAAATAAATATGAAGACGTGAAGAATAAAGATGTAGAGTGTTAACAACGTTTGTTGTATGTAAATTGCTTTAAGAGTTTACTCATGAAATATTTGGAGGCACCGCTTTTCAGCACGCTCTCGTAATTTACAAGGGAGGTACCCCCACTCTAAGGTGGAGATAAAAGATCTCTGACAATGTCGGTTTCAGTGATTGAAATCACACATGAGAACACAACAGGCAAGTAGGAATGCTCTGTCTGAACTGGTGTTGTGACTCCATATTCAAGAGGGCAGTAATGTTTAGCACGAAGTCGGCGCGCATACACACCGATACTAGGGATGAAGTGGATGCCTCCTATTATGTTACGTGTGAGCACACAGACGTCATGGACAGTTCTACTGTGGAGCCAAAACATTACTATAATCAAAATATTCCCGCGTGCCTAGTGTGTTCTCGTGTGTGCTTTCCATCGTTGAAACGTACACTGCAAAGATCTTTTATCTCCAACTTAAAGTGGATAGTACCTCCCTTGGAAAGCACTCCCGGGTATATGTCCATATGACCTTATTTGCCGCGTATCTTCTCAGGGACAGTTTCTTACAGTTTGACCCGTTTTAGCAAACTCTCCCTGTGTATGTATTAAGCAGTGTGACACTTAAGTATACAAAGAATATACTTACAAAAGACATATTTAACTGTGGATTCCACATGTTATACCAAAATAGAGCATTTCAAGAAATATTAGTCACTGCAGCTGTGCAATGCACAGTTAAATACGTCTTTTGTAAGTATCTTCTTTCGTTAATTAGGTGACAGACTATGTGAACGCATGTACCGTACACTCTGTGGTGACGATGATGATGATGATGATGATGATGATGGTGATGATGACAATGATGCTGATGTTTCGTTTTTGGGACGCTCAACTGCGCAGTCATCAGCGCCCAGTACACTCGATGTAAAACGTTACTGCATGCACTATACGTATCGTTGTACGTGTTTGGAACACAGCCTGAGAAAGGTAAATGTGTGACTAAAATCGATAGTCAAAATAAAAATATGAACAGCTATGTATTACACTAGGCAGTTCCTGACACACACAAAATATTTCGTTTATATTTGTTAATGTTATTAAAAAATGAAGGAAATATTCATGACAAAAGCTTCGTAGATCTCCCCCTTTGGTGAAATGAGGAATGACACATTCAGGAAATCAAAAAGAAGCAGGAATAATCTGTTCAAAGGCAATTACTCCAGATGACATATTCTCTATTGTGAACGACGTCTCCTCTGCTGAACAAGTGCACATAGGTCTTAAGGTATCCAGTCTAGAGCCTGTATTTACTGGACTTTTTTTGTTTTTGCACTAACAGTTGCAAAGTGGGTACATGTATTCCAGTGTCAGAGGCGTCAGAACGATTTTCTCTTAAAATTTTGGATTCGGTCGTTTCGGATGCAGGGTACTCTCTCCATCCGAACAGGCCTCGTAAGGCCAACAGTACCGACCGACCGCCGTGTCTTCCTCAGTCGATAGGCGCCACTGTACGGTTATATGGAGGGGCATGTAGTCAGCACACCGCTCTCTAGGCTGTTGTCATTTTTTCGTGTTTGGAGTCGCTATTTCTTAATCACATAACTTCTGAATTGATCTCGCAAGGGCCGAGTGCACCCCACCTGCCAACGGCACTCAGCAGACCCGGACTGTCACCCATTCAGACGCAAGCCACTCTCGATATCGCTAAACCTTGGTGATCTGGCGAGAACAGGCGTTACCACTGCGGCAAGGCCGTTGGCTTCCGGACAGAGGTCCCTTTACCGAAAGTTGATACATGTATCCTTCTCCAATTTCCCCGATAGTTTGTAACATCATCGCTGAATCACCTGATGTGTATTACATAGTTGTGGAAATATACTTTTTGTCTGACGATCTAAGCCAAGATCCGACAGTAAGCAACGGCAAAAACTAAGCATCTGCGGATGGTAAGGCAGAAAACAAAAATCGTGATCTATGTCGAATGACAGAACTTTTCAGAAAATGGTAGATGTGTGTTCCTCAGGCTTTCTCTCTCTTGATTTAAAGAAACAATTCATCGACAGGCTATAGAACGTCCTATGACCGTTACAATTCACGTTTTGTATTCACAAATGACTGGCCGTGATTTCCGGGCTCAGCTGCATTGAGGAAAGCGTTCCCTCGTAAGTGTTCTACCCTCCCCTCCTCCGCCCCCAAGCGGGCCGTCACGTCAGCGGTGACGGCGACGCCAACTGTTGCAGCAAAGTGCCGTCTATTTTTTATGATGAAGGAAATGCCGCCCGCCCCTTCTCCATATAGTTTGTCCGCGGAACAAATATCGCTGAGGTATTTACTCCGCGATTTTCCAGCCGGCTCGCGCCAGAGCTAACATTGACACAGCAAAGAACATTTCTCCGTGAGAGCGGCGTGGCTCGGCCGGCGTCTGCATAATGAGCGTGGATATCGCCTGGCGGCCGCGCCCAGTTAGCCGGGCCGCCTGGCTCGCTGCACGCAGTCTGGGCCGGCGCCGAGGTCACCCCGCCTCTGGACGGCGCGGCCGGCCGCTCCATCCACACGCAGGCGACAGTCCACGTGGTGGCGCGATGTAGTCTCCACTGCGCTCGGCGAGTTCGTTCCGACGGGATTCTAGTCGCTTTATTTCATCAAGAAAAATCGAGACGTACGTTTGTTTCAGACTTTGCTGTTTCCAGAATCAAGAATGTTTTGCTTCCAAACTATCACTTTAGGCTCCGAAACAGACCAGTCATGTGTGATGAACTCTTCGATACTGCAGTGCATGCATGTCTGAAGGAAGAGACACTGCGGCGGCAACAGATATGTGAAATGTGTGATTCTTCAGTTTCTCCCGGCGTATTTGTTGCTCGAACAGTCCACGGGTATACTGCCAGTTCGGAGTGTCCAACGGGCACAATATTTCGATCAGACATGTCGCCATCGTCAGGTGCGCTGACGAACTGAGCTCCAAAGGGCGGGCGGCCGATTTAAATCCCCTCCCACCGCGGAAAACCATTCTCGCATCTCTTCGAACACAGTCATCAATCCAACCCAATGTTTTGATTGCAGTTTGGTTTTCAGAGTAAAATGGAGCAGCTACGTTTCGTCTGTGCCCCACCACCGTGAGACCCAGGCTGAGAAAAGGGTTCAAAAATGGTTCAAATGGCTCTGAGCACTAGGCGACTTAACTTCTGAGGTCATCTGTCGTCTAGAACTTAGAACTAATTAAACCTAACTAACCTAAGGACATCACACACATCCATGCTCGAGGCAGGATTCGAACCTGCGACCGTCGTGGTCGCTCGGTTCCAGACTGTAGCGCCTAGAACCGCACGGCCACTCCGGCCGGCTGAGAAAAAGGTGTGAAGCGTCCTGAGGTCAAAAGGCGTGATACTGATCCCACACTCAGCAGTTTTATTTGCTTTACCCATGACATGTATATTTCCATATGGGACGTCCACCAACAGTCTCAAGAATCTTAATACGGCGGTTGCCCATTCCGATATAATGGATATTATTCAGGATTTATTCAGGAGCCTGGAGTCAAGATACGCTACAGAATTTAATTCAGTTTATTCAGGAATAGCCCTATTGGCAGGAATTTAATAGCGCAGACTTCAGAGTACCATGAAAATGAGTTATAATAAGACTAAAAAAAATATATAATCAGTAAATCTAAAAGGAAATTAAACTATAGATTCAGTGGATGACTATTAGCGGCAAGTAGTCGAAGACGAGCGAATGGATGTACAAAGGAATAAATGAAGATGATGTAAACTAAATATGAATTTCAGAAATAAGTTTTCAATCTCTCTGTAAGGGAAAGTTTACATCTGGGTATATTAACAGTTTTGGCGATAGCAGTGATACGTAGACTTTTAATAGGAAAAACCATTCGAAAACTGGAAATTTAGCAAGCAACATGGAGAAAGCCTACAGTTTGGGATTTAGTACAAGAGACAGGGAAACGAATCAGAGGAACAGAGGACTGTCTTCAGTGGATTTCTAAATAAGATGAAATGGAGATGCCAGCGACGTGCGTATTGCGAATGGTTGGTAAATGGACGAAGGAATTTGTGTGCTGCATTTCAATGGATGAAGGTCACCACTTAATCAACAATTCGATAGAAGACATTAGGAAACTTGAATGAGTGACATAGATACATATCTTCTTTCTTTCGCCTTTGCCCCGCATCTTACGCGGGATCGCCGTGGTGATTAATGGCGTGCTTAATTTAAGGGGTACCGGATGCCCTTGCCCTTGATGTCGCCAACCCGTTACCACCCCCGCCCCATACCCCTTCCCTCTCTTCCCAGCGAGGCATATGTGTATCACAGCTTTCTGCGTGCGGTGTTACCCTTGTGAAAGAACGCGAACATTTTCTAATTGTTCGCAAATTGTTTAACTGAGGAAGGACTTGAATACCAGACCGGTATTCACCAAGTTGGATATCGGAAACCGCCTTAAAACCGCATCCAGGCTGGCAGGCACAACAGGCCTCGTCGTCAAGTCGCCCAGCGGATTCGATCCAGGTCCGGCGCACCTCCCCCGTCCAGGAAGCGGTGCCTTAACGCGCTCGGCTACGCTTGCGGTTAGAGTGGATATATATTGTATGATAAGGTTGGGTGAGGATTTTATCCAGCAAAATGTGATGTGATGGTGACGGATGTGATGTTGGTGATGAAATGGTCCTTTGTGTTGGGATACCGGTGCACCTACCCCATAAACATGTTCGACTCTGTTTACCATTTTATTTGAAATTGTTTCCTTACTGTACGAGACCACTCTTTATCCTATGTTACGGAACACATCACTACGATTGCCAAAATGGCTGTCAACAAACTACTGCGCAATCATCTCGAAATTTTTACTAAACCAGTATAAAATTTCACGCTACTCTCCAAACATCTGCATTGTCATCAAAGATTGATATAAACAGAGCGGAGTTCTCCATAAAGTCTTGTTGTTTCACAACCGAGTTGCTCTTTCGCTCGTTGATTTAGTCATGCGTTATCGTGCCAAAGCGTAATAAACTGTAGTTGGCTTACAAGCATAGCAAGTTGTAGTGTAATTTGTATGTCGGTTCCATGAAGTGATTATCAGTGTTTTCTTACGTCGAAGTTTGGTCACCGTAATCGACTGTGTGCGAGTTCGAGGAAGACTAACCGACAAGGTTTGAAATGGCGCTTGCGACAACTGTTTGGTCTTCATGTCAATGCAATGGACGTCTTCTGAAAATTTCTGGATGACGCTCGTCACCATAAAAGGACTGAATGGTTTGAGAATCGTAGCCGTGCTTGAAAAGCATACACGGAACTCTGACTGCAGCGCTGCTCCCAGCCTTTATATCGGAAGAAAGTACACGAAAATGTGTGAATATTATTGCATGAAATACCCTCGAACGGTCAAATCGAAAAACTGAGAAGAATTGTTCTATTCATGCACATCAGATGCTTTATAAAGATATTCATAGAGACAGCAGGCACGAAATAATTCAACACAGTATATCAAATTTGCTCTAACCGATGGCCTACTTCTAAACCAAACTCAGAGATAGTGTGTAGGCAACATTTTGTTTATGAACCCAAGTCCAAAAACGTAACACGTAAAAACATCAAAAAATGTTTCACTGTCTCACATCTGCTCTAGTTACGCTTAATATTATTACATTTTTAGCCAATGAATTAAAGTTGTAACAATAGCCATTGTTAATCGTTTTTGTAGTGGTAGGACACAATGCGGACCTTAGTGGTAGAAGGGTGGCAGTTGTGCGTAACACATGACTAATGTATGTTTTGTGTATGCCGAAATGTTGATTATTTATTTCATATACCGTCCGTCTAAAAAGTTCCGAAACTGATTGTATTCCTGGTGTATATGGGACATCAGCGCAGTAGCTACGATAGGAGCTGTAAACAACGGACGTACATTTGACTAGCCAGTTGTGCGTAGGCAGTGTGACGCAGTGGTCGTGCAGCCGTAGTGCGTCAGCTTTGATGTGTCACAAATAGCAGTGGAGCAACATCTTTAAATCAAGTGTTCGACATTCTCCAGAACGTTTTGAAGAAGAGAAAAGTGTGTGAAACGTTTGTCCTGCACATCGTGACTCCCGAGTGGAAACAAATACTGTGAATGTCAGCCGCGACTTGATTGAAATGCAAAACACGGACGGCTCTTTTCTTAAAAAAAATCATAACGGGTGAGGAGACTCCGTCTTATCAATACGAACCTACCACAAAACGATAAAGTGCAGAAATTCCAAAAAGGGTCAACGCTTTGACGACATAACCGACATCGAAGACAATGTGACGCGCGGATTGAACAACATCCCAAAGGAGGACGTTTTTCACAGTTTCAAAATGTCAGCTATTTTTTACTTATGTCTCTATTTTTTATTAAACCAATCTCGAAATTTTTTAGACTGACGCGCAATAATTATCAAATTCTAAGTAGTTCACTACAGTATCTGTATCCAGCAGAAACAAGTGAAGAGGACGGGATGTCTTTCATGTTTGTTTCTGTTACACGGAAACAATTCTCCTGAGATAGTTTCCTACAAAAAACATCATCTATATGCCACCTTTTAAAAGCCATTAGAGTTTGTTGCGAGAATCTCCTATAAGGAGTTCGAATTGCGTAGTAACTTCAAAGACAAATGTGCAGCTCTCGCAAGTAGTAGTACTTCTACAGCCATTGACTCTAGCCAAACCCCATTGCTGACTAATCAGCGTTGTTAGTGCCCCACGAGTATACATACCTACTCAGCAGAGATGATATCACCTTTCACATTCTGACACCGGTTTTATATTAAAATAATACTGGATCGGTGTTTTTATTTCGCCTTAAAATGAAATAGCCGAATGTGATAGATGTATAAAATAGTAAATAACACACATGGACAGAACAAAGTTGCAGAACGATAGAGGATGCAGTTTCAAAGGAACTGCAGTTAGAAATGTTAGTTGTTCCTTCATTCTGGGTCTGCACAGTGCGATTGGCACCGATTTGTTACATTTGGAGCTCTTGTTTTGCAACTGTGTATTGTTGAATTGGTATTTTTGAGGACGCCGTTTTTTATGCGAATAATGAAGAAGAAAGGACTGCCTTTCAGCGCACAGAGTTCAGTTGGATTGTGGGAAGGGAGCCATTTAGCAACTTCGAATTTGCTAAGTGCACAACACATTGACTTTGAGGCGGTCAGGAACGTGTTCCAGGGTTGCGTGTGGATTTTCGCTACCTCATATTGTGCAGTTGTGGTTGTTCACCATGTCACTGATACGAAATGTTAATTCGTCGCTGAAGATTATTGTGTTCAGGAATGTCTCGTCCTTCATCAAATGCAACATTTCCGCACAGAATTCCTCAAGAGTAACCCTCTCTGCATAACTAATGTGCTGTACCATTGTGAATCTGTATGGTTTCGAGTGTAAACGTCCAACCAGTGGAATGCCAGTCTCGCGAGACACACGAGGCGTTAATTTTTATGGATTGCGGGCGAAGCTCTCTCTAACCTGTTCCACATAACACGCGGACGACCTGGTGATTTACCGTGCTCCAGTGGACAACCCGTCTCAACAAAGTTCTTGGGCCAAGAGTAAATTGTGGGGCTGCTTGGAGTTTCTCTAGCGTATTCGTTGCGAAATTTAAACCTAATATTTGTTACGCAGTTCGTTTCATGAAATAAAAACACACAGTGAAAGTAGCCATTTTAACTCTGTACTAAGCTGGCGCTCCTGGTGGCGGATTGGAGTACTGATGCACTACGTGAATCCAACTTGAGGCTATCTGCTACAAAATGACACATCTACCGATTCTGCAAGTTATCTCGATTAATATCTATACCATTCCAAAGTCGTAAAGTCCTTTTTGACTTATTCTGTAAAAAGCTTGTGGTTTTATTATTTGGATTATGAGAAATTACACTACTAGCCATTAAAATTGCCACACCACGAAGATGAAGTGGTACAGACGCGAAATGTAACCGACAGGAAGAAGATGGTGTGATATGCAAATGATTAGCTTTACAGACCATTCACACAAGGTTGGCGCCGGTGGCGACACGTACAACGTGCTGACATGAGGAAAGTTTCCAACCGATTTCTCATACACAAACAGCAGTTGTCCGGCGTTGCCTGATGCCTCGTGTAAGGAGAAGAAATGCATATGATCACGTTTCTGACTTTGAGAAATGTCGGATTGTAGCCTATCGCGATTGCGGTTTATCGTATCGCGACATTGTTGCTCGCGTCGGCCGAGATCCAATGACTGTTAGCAGAAAGTGGAATCGCTGGATTCAGAAGGGTAATACGGAACGCCGTGCTGGATCCCAACGGCCTCGTATCACTAGCAGTCGAGATGACAGGCATCTTATCCGCGTGGCTGTAACGGACCGTGCAGCCACGTCTCGAGCCCTGAGTCAACAGATGAGGACGTTTGCAAGACAAGAACCATCTGCACGAACTGTTCGAAGACGTTTGCAGCAGCATGGACTGTCAGCTCGGAGACCATGGCTGCGGTTACCCTTGACGCTGCATCACAGACAGGAGCGCCTGCGATGGTGTACTCAACGACGAACCTGGGTGCACGAATGGCCAAACGTCATTTTTTCGGATGAAACCAGGTTCTGTTTACAGCATCATGATGGTCGGATCCGTGTGTGGCGACATTGCGGTGAACGCACATTGGAAGCGTGTATTCGTCATCGCCATACTGGCGTATCACCAGGCGTGGCGGTATGGGGTGCCATTGGTTACACGTCTCGGTCACCTCTTGTTCGCATTGACGGCACAGTGGACGTTACATTTCAGGTGTGTTACAACCCGTGGCTCTACCCTTCATTCGATCCCTGCGAAACCCTACATTTCAGTAGGATAATGCACGACCGCATGTTGCAGGTCCTGTACGGGCCTTCCTGGATACAGAAAATGTTCGACTGCTGCCCTGGCCAGCACATTCTCCAGATCTCTCGCCAATTGAAAACGTCTGGTCAATGGTGGCCGAGCAACTGGCTCGTCACAATACGCCTTGATGAACTGTGGCATCGTGTTGAAGCTGCATGGTCAGCTGTACCTGTACACGCCATCCAAGCTCTGTTTGACTCAATTCCCAGGCGTATCAAGGCCGATCTTACGGACAGAGGTGGTGGTTCTGGGTACTGATTTCTCAGGACCTATGCGCCCAAATTGCGTGAAAATGTAATCACATATGTCCGCAGCTCGTGGTCGTGTGGTAGCGTTCTCGCTTCCCGCGCCCGGGTTCCCGGGTTCGATTCCCGGCGGAGTCAGGGATTTTCTCTGCCTCGTGATGACTGGGTGTTGTGTGATGTCCTTAGGTTAGTTAGGTTTAAGTAGTTCTAAGTTCTAGGGGACTGATGACCATAGATGTTAACTCCCATAGTGCTCAGAGCCATTTGAACCATTTTTTTGTAATCACATGTGTCAGTTCTAGTTTAATATATTTGTCCGATGAATAGCCGTTTGTCATCTGCATTTCTTCTTGGTGTAGCAATTTTAATGGCCACTAGTGTATGTTTTATAAAAAATTCAGCACAGTATTTTGTAAAAAAAAAAAAAGATTTCTCATTGTACGTTTTATCGCAAATTTTCAAAACTCGAAACTTGAAACATTCATAGTTGGCGTAGGAGGGGAGTGTTTGTATGGTTGAAGAGGTACGTTCCGCCTACCGAAATTTTAGAAATAAAGCACCGCCTATAGGGAAGTTGGGCTCCTGTTTGGAGGGTAAGGCAGCCAGCAGGAACTGCAGGTGAGACGGAGCTCGGAGCTGCCGCCGCCGCCTCCGCCTGTGGTCTGTGCGGTGGTGTTCCAATTAAGCGGTCCGCAATAAAACCGTGGGGGCGCGCCGGGCAGACGGCGACACCCGGCCGACAGCGGGGCCCAGCCGGCTCTCCTGCCTGCCCGCTTCTCTAAGCGCCTCTTCACGGACTCTGCACGGAGGACTTCATCTCGTTTTCTGCCTAGCTCGGAGCCGTTGTCTTCCACGCGCAGAGGAGAGGGAGCACACAGTTCTGTCAGCGCTGTCATACTAAATGGCATTTCCCGACGCATGAGCAAATAATTAGTTATTTACACCCGTACATGCATTCCCGTCTGTATTTGCACTGCTCAAATTGCCTGGAAGTCTGTGGCAGGGAGACTAATACGTACCGTTGTTAAACCGTTTCTGCTGTTATCGTCGGAGAATTAGACAAAGAAAAAAAAAACTGCCATACATCTTACCTAGCCTTCGCGAGGTGTCTGTTGTGCCGGAACCAAACTATCAGCCGGAACATTACCAACACACTTCAATATTTAGTTGGAAAATTCGGAGGCTAGGTCCGATATTTTTTGTCATGCAGCTCCTGCAGGAGCCATTATCTGACAGGCTTGCTTCCATGTGCGCAAGGCCAGGAGATCCTCTAGAGAAGATAAGCCTGGCGCCAGCTATCGTTAATTACTTATTCATATAGCTCCACCCTCCCTGCGAAGACAGGAAGTTCTGATGAAGGAATACACAAAAATAATGAATAACCCCCTACTACCTATCCACGATGATGATCCAGCTTTGGAGAGAACACGACTCCGCTCCAGAAATCCCCCTTTAAGACTGGCCCAACAACTGTCAGCTGCCAACTTCAGCCTGGATACTAAACGGCACGAGAGCTGGAGTTATAGTGTCTCCCCTGACAACCGTCAACTTGTCTGTCGATCAGAGAAACCTAAGGGCTTTGAACTTCCACGACAGCTATGGAAATGCCTAAACAGAATCCGAGCAGGACGTCGACTATGTCCACACAATCTACACAAGTGGGGAAAGTTTCCCAGCCCTAGCTGTGACTGTGGGGCACTTAATCAAACAATACAGCACATCGCCCAGGACTGTGAATTAAGAGCCTACCAGGGTAGTCGGGCTGACTTCTTCAACGCCAGACCGCCCAGCCTTGAATGGATCGCCAATTTGGACGTCAGAATTTTAAGACTTGTGTAACGCAAAATATCTGCTGTGATGTTACTTTTTATTGTGTTCATGTATTATATTATGTATTCACTTATGTATTTTATAGTGTAAACCATGTGTGTAGCGCCATACGCTAAATAAATACCAACACACTACACGTTCTCAACAAAGCCATCATCAGCAAACACAATTAAGACCAGACACTCGTACTTCGCAAGAATCTTTTTGAGTTAGTCGGCTGAAGCTTCCAGAGCCCCTCAAGAAACGCATTTGTTTTTCACGGTCATTTTTCTCAAGTTTCTAGATGAATATTTGCATATAAACGCTATTATTCATCCTTTGCACTGAAGTTACCTACATCAGCCGTTACCTACATCAGCCGTTACCTACATCAGCCGTGTACCGCAAGTCTCTAGAGGAACGGAAGGTTCCAAATGATTAGAAAAGAGCACAGGTAGCCCCAGTCTTCAAGAAGGGTCATCGAGCAGCTGCGCAAAACTATAGACCTATATCTCTGACGTTGATCTGTTCTAGAATTTTAGAACATGTTTTTTGCTCGAGTATCATGTCGTTTTTGGAAACGCAGAATCTACTCTGTAGGAATCAACATGGATTCCAGAAACAGTGATCGTGTGAGACCCAACTCGCTTTATTTGTTCATGAGACCCAGAAAATATTAGATACAGGCTCCCAGGTAGGTGCTATTTTTCCTGACTTCCGGAAGGCGTTCGATACAGTTCCGCACTGTCACTGAGAAACAAAGTAAGAGCCTATGGAATATCAGACCAGCTGTGTGGCTGGATTGAAGAGTTTTTAGCAAACAGAACACAGCATGTTGTTATCAATGGAGAGACGTTTACAGACGTTAAAGTAACCTCTGGCGTGCCACAGGGGAGTGTTATGGGACCGTTGCTTTTCACAATATATATAAATGACCTAGTAGATAGTGTCGGAAGTTCCATGCGGCTTTTCGCGGATGATGCTGTAGTATACAGAGAAGTTGCAGCATTAGAAAATTGTAGCGAAATGCAGGAAGATCTGCAGCGGATAGGCACTTGGTGCAGGGAGTGGCAACTGACCCTTAACATAGACAAATGTAATGTATTGCGAATACATAGAAAGGAGGATACTTTATTGTATGATTATATGATAGCGGAACAAACACTGGTAGCAGTTACTTCTGCAAAATATCTGGGAGTATGCGTGTGGAAAGATTTGAAGTGGAATGATCATATAAAATTAATTGTTGGTAAGGCGGGTACCAGATTGAGATTCATTGGGAGAGTCCTTAGAAAATGTAGTCCATCAACAAAGGAGGTGGCTTACAAAACACTCGTTCGACCTATACTTGAGTATTGCTCATCAGTGTGGGATCCGTACCAGATCGGGATAACGGAGGAGATAGAGAAGATCCAAAGAAGAGTGGCGCGTTTCGTCACAGGGTTATTTGGTAACCGTGATAGCGTTACGGAGATGTTTAACAAACTCAAGTGGCAGACTCTGCAAGAGAGGCGCTCTGCATCGCGGTGTAGCTT
This sequence comes from Schistocerca cancellata, assembly GCF_023864275.1. Classification (NCBI taxonomy): domain Eukaryota; kingdom Metazoa; phylum Arthropoda; class Insecta; order Orthoptera; family Acrididae; genus Schistocerca; species Schistocerca cancellata. The sequence continues at coordinate 227,222,812 of NC_064631.1, read as the reverse complement.
GCTCGCCAGGTTTCGAGAGGGTGCGTTTCTGGATGAGGTATCGAATATATTGCTTCCCCCTGCTTATACCTCCCGAGGAGATCACGAATGTAAAATTAGAGAGATTAGAGCGCGCACGGATGCTTTCAGACAGTCGTTCTTCCCGCGAACCATACGCGACTGGAACAGGAAAGAGAGGTAATGACAGTGGCACGTAAAGTGCCCTCCGCCACACACCGTTGGGTGGCTTGCGGAGTATAAATGTAGATGTAGTAGATGTAGAACTATATTGCTTCGTAGTATGTGGTACTACAGGGTGGTCAGAAACGGTCTGAAAATCTTGCAATGTTTTTGGAGGATAGGTTGTTTTGAAAAGAATTGATAAGATAAAAATTGGATACGTTGCGCCCTTTCAGAGTTAATTAGCACTGAAGTTAGACCATGAGGCCACTGTACGCGTGCAGATTCAAGCGGCCCGCCAGACACAGTAAACTAGTTTCCATTGTTCTCATAGCGTAGGTGACAGTGCACGAGACTGCTGGACCTTCGGCTCGGGTTCGATCCTTACTACCATGCCACGTCCAATTTTTGTATCGCTTTCTTGTTCAGTCCTTGGAAAGTAAACGAAGAACACATTTGGCGACATAGTCCATGGTAGGCCGCTTGAATTTGCGCCTTCAACGGCCTGTTTGACTAACTTAAATGCCAGTTAACTCGGAATCGGCGCAACGTATCCAATTTTTTTTCTTAACAGTTATTTCGCAGCACAACAGACCCTACAGCACCCTTTTACAAGCTTTTGAGACTGTTTCTGACCACCCTCTATATTTTTATTTACCTAAGTGGACTGTCCCTTTTGTAATGCTCGTTTTTCTTTCTTCTGGGAAAGACATCTAGACGACTCCAGCGCAATGCTTGTCACACATCGATATTCTTATGCTGTCGACATCCGTTCACGATTCAAAACATTCGATGCCGAACATGTCCACTTGAAGAGAGTGAAAAGAATTTTTGTATGGAAAACTACCACGATTTTGTTGGAGGTTACTTGTTTGGAGATGTTAACGGTTAATGTAAGGACATCAACTACTGCTATGGACCACTGATGTCATTGATAGCTACGTTCTTTAACGATACTAAGCATCTTTTATAAACATAACAGTTGTCGGGCGTTTCTTGCCATATTGTGCCTAGCTCATGGACTAATAAACGATCTCTGTGATCGTCTGTTCTTCGCAATCTCTGCTTCCCGTATACTATCAGCTAGAAATATATAAAACTTTTGATACAGATTTAATAAGAGAGTAATGTAATGACTCTGCACAATACATTCATAACATTATTGTCTATTCAATATAATTTTGCAGATTCGCGCTAGTGTTTGGCTATGCTTTGATGAAATAAGATGGGGCGCCAAATGAGATGTATCACAGTCGCTAATATTTCTCACTGTATTGCTGGTCTGTAAAATGTATTTCTTTTGGCTTTCATAAGAACATCTTCATAGATAAGGAAACGTATTGCAGAATAGCAGATGAAGCGAGAAACGGACTGTGTTTTGAAGACAGTGCACTTTCTTAGTTTCTCTTCTGCTTGCAATCTATAATGGCCTACTGGATAGGCACGAACGATCGTGTGTTTCCTCGGTGCGGCTGTCCTGCCCCGATAACAAATATTACGGACGGAAAGGCCAGCAGGCACAGACATAAGAGGCGCTGCCATTGTTTCTGCGAGATAACGATGAAAAAAATTCCCAGGTTTTGCGCATGCTCTGAGATAAGTACGTGAGCGTCGCACTTAACTAGGAGCTGGCGTCCCCTCAATTCTGCTACAGTTGGCTGTAAAACAAACACGTACGGCCCACCGAGCCCCGCCAGGCCGTACTGCGACGAAGACATTTGCGCTATTATGTTGTCTGAAGGAGGACAACATACGATTTTACTAACGCCAGCAGCTCTGGATAACTCCTACGTGGCTTACGAAAAGCGTACGTTAAACGGCTCGTGACAATTGTGTACTCCGAAGAGATTTCCCAATCAGACAACATATGAGCTCGTCATTTCTCCCGGTATAGGAAACTATGTATTTGTTTACTGACTTCTCTAGTTTGCTAATAAGTGCGGAAAATAGGTAGTTTAACATATTTATTGGGCTCATTAGCGATATTCCGCCATATCGAAAGACTGGGAAAGGAGCGAGCTCAGAGTTCGCGTCAAGTGTTTTTCTGAGACATCAGTTTGCTGCGGCACGCCAGGAACTCCTCTCCTGTGCCAGTCTGTTCATCTCAGAGTTGCACTGCCACCTACGTCCTCAATTACTGGATGTATTCCAATCTCTGTTTTCCTCTAAAAGTTCTGCCCACTACACACGCGTAGCAACTGAATTAACTCCAGGTCTACATCCATATTCTGCAAGTCACATTACAGCGCATGTCGGGAATACTACGTACTCTGGGCTTATCGCTTGGTTGTGACATAGTTAGCGTAATAGTGACACGCATATCCAACAGTGCGGTGCGATAACGCAAATTAGTTGGACGTTCCATCTTTGTGATTTTCCTTTCGATCCTCACAATATCACGCGGCCTTTCCATATCTAAACTGTTCACCCATTATTTCATCTGTACGTTTTCAGCGTGTGCAATAATTAGTATCTCCCATTTTATTGTGACTGTTTATATATTATTCGTTTTGTCAGTGTACATCAGGAAGAATGGCCTTTTAGCTAATCTCACATTGCTATTGGGTTGGTGCATAAGTTAGTGTTTTTTCGTAAGTTTAATAAACACAACAGTTTCAGAGACTTCAGTCATCAATAGTCAGCCGGCCGGAGTGGCCGAGCGGTTCTAGGCGCTACAGTCTGGAACTGCGCGAGCGCTACGGTCGCGGGTTCGAATCCTTCCTCGGGCATGGATGTGTGCGATGTCCTTGGGTTAGTTAAGTTTAAGTAGTTCTAAGTTCTAGGGGACTGATGACCTCAGCAGTTAAGTCCCATAGTGCTCAGAACCTTTCATCAATAGTCTCCTTCACTGTTTACAGCAATTTGCCAACGCTGGGGCAAGTTTCCGATTCCACGACTGTAGAAAGCACGTGGTTTTGAGGTAAAGAACTCGTCGAGCCATGTTCGGGGCGCATTTTCATCTGGAAAGCAAATTCGTTTAAGGTTGTTCCATAGAGAGCGCCAAAGGTGAAAATTTGACGCCCAAGATCAGATGAACCAGATGCGCCTGGAATGACTTCCCAACCCAACTCGTGTATAGTATTTCTTGCCTGTCTAGCAGAATGCAGGAGTGGGTTGTAGAGTAGCATCACTTCACGCAGTCTTACTAGTCGTTCCTCCCGGACTGCGTCCGCAAGACGCCTCAGTTGTTGACAATAAATATCAGTAGTGAAGTTGTTAAGAATAAATGTCAGCCGTGATGGTTATATGTCGGAGATGCATTTCGTAGTACACTACACCGTCGCTATTTCACCAGATGCATAACATCTTTTGTCGACGCGCAGATCTTTGTTCGGGGAGTTGCTGCTTTGTTTGGGCCCAACTATTTCTTTCTTTTTCTTATGTTAGCATTAAGACCCCTTTTCTCGTCACTAGTAACGATACGGGATAGGAAGGTCGGTGTTGTTCACGAGGCAATTGATAACGAACAAGCACGGATGCACGTTTCGCCACCCGCTGATTTTTGCGAGCATGCGGTAAACATACACCCGATTTTTGAACCTTCCACGTTGCATGCAAATATCGTTCGATAGTGGAACGATCACAGTTCATCACTTTTGCCAGTTGTCGAGTACACTAACGAGGATCAGCATGGATTAATGCGTTTAAACCATCTTCGCCAATCCTCAAAGATCTTCTTCAACACAGAAAGTCACTAATGTAAATGTTCCTCCTTAAAACGAGAAAACAATTTTCTTGCCATGTTATGTCCAATTGCATTATCCCCATACACGGCGCAAATGTTTGTGTGGCTGCCTCCTGTGCTGTCCCTCTTCTATTGAACTCAAACAGAAGAATATGTCTGAAACGTTCCGATCCCTCCACGTGGCACTACTTTTTCTAGCGTCCACAGGTCCACTGACTGTCTTCGAACAATATGTAAGTGAACTACAAATAAAAAATGACGATCGATAAAAAAACCACAGCAATCGGAATACCATGAAAAACAAAAACGCTACGAACACATGCACCAATCTAATATTATCCTATGAGCATGCACACAATATTTCCCACCGCAAGCAAATACTGATGACATTGCTCTCGACAGAATGTGTGAGAGCCCTAAAGACAGTGTGTCAGGAAATTCCAAGAGACGTTCATCGTTGTAGTAGAAACTAAACAAAATAACGTGTGCTGCAGCAATGATTGTCAGATTCAGCGAAGATGCCTTGCAGGTGTGACTCAGCTGTTCTGAATGACAGTCACGCGGAGGAGGAGAGAGATATTTCTTCGGGAATTTTTAGAAGCCTTTCTCTAAAGAGAACGCTGTTAATGGACACACAAATTTCAGTTTTCGTGGTGCTGAATAATGACTCAATTAAATGTCTAATTATACACGTCCTCGCATCCTTATTTCATGCTTTATCAAATGCCAGACGAGTTTCAAAATAAATTAGCGTTCTTGTTCCTTATCAAATACCGCAAATTATTACTGCCTCTGAAAACAACGCACTGGGGTCTTTTACAGCAAAGATCAAAATTGTTGATATGTCAAGGATGTTTATTTTGTAGGTAACATTGAAACTTTCGCGAAGATTGTCAAATACGGTATTCACATCGTGTTCTATTTTTATCTTCTGCAAATGACAGGATGAAACCCCCGTAAATGTCTCCTGCCGCAGGGTCTAAATGTCAAGGAAAACTAAAAGCAGAAGCTGTGACGCCGTATGAATAAGCCGATCCTTTAATGGTAGTTCATTTAGAATGCCTCTTCAGTTCTTTTATTACAAATTGTCCATTTGAATTTCGCATTTATCGCAATGCTCTGTAACGAAGTCTCCTTCCACAGTTAGTATTCCTTTGGTTTTATAGTTTTCCAACAAGACTAGCTCAGTGTTGATAGAGAAGAGGACTGCTTCTAGCTCAAGGTCATCGTAATTATTGAACATTCATTAAACGTGCCACCAAGCATAAGTACATTTCCATACCGACACGTTAGCATAAATGAGAGCTATAAAAGGAAAGAAATTAGACAGTGGATAAACTGATCTGGCACTGAGGTAGACTCATATTTACACGAAGATTGGTTGCACAGATCGCAATAACAGTGATGAATAAGACGAAAAGAAGCAAGATTAGGATTTAACGTATCGTCGACGAAGGTGTCATTACAGACTCGTATTGAGAAATCGTAAAGAAGAACATCGCCTGTGTCATTTTCAAAGGAACATAAAAAATATTCAAATGTGTGTGAAATCTTATGGGACTTAACTGCTAAGGTCATCAGTCCCTAAGCTTACACACTACTTAACCTAAATTATCCTAAGGACAAACACACACACACCCATGCCCGAGGGAGGACTCGAACCTCCGCCGGGACCAGCCGCACAGTCCACGACTGTATTCAAAGGAACAAATCCGGTGGTGTCTTAAGCGATTTAGGGAAACCCGTAGAAAATACATCTGATGGTCAGACGGGGATTTCAACCTTGGTCAACCCGAATCCAGTTGCTGTTTATTAACCATTGTTACATCTTGTTAGTTGGGGAAAATACAGTAATCGTCTGTAAACGAGGACTCTGAGCAATGATGAAAACAACGTAGTTTAGAACTGGACTGCACGTCGACAAATTGTGAATGAGCTCGCGCTTCCTTTGTGGCATTGTTATAATATATTGCCAACAGGCGTTTGCAGCGAAATAATTCCATTGATTCTCTCGTATAATAGTCGACTAATCTGTGCATTCTCACAGGGCGCAGTCAGAGCGGGGGAAAATTGTAGCCTACGAGGAAGGAGGAATTACTTAGGCATTTGATTACCGTGCTGCGCTGTTACTGCAGCGCGCTGCTTTCGTCGAAAGCGTCCAGCTATCCGTCGGAGAGACCGAGGAAAAGACCACATCCACCGTTTTACGACAATTCGTGATTAAATTTCCCATCTATGGAAAGGAGCCATTACGTGAACAAACGTGGGCGTTGACGACACACGGGGAGGCAACAGTCCATTAGTCACTGCTCGTCCGTAGCAACAGTTTGTTCGGGAACAATACGCGTAGGCTTTAGCACTCACGGGGCTGTTATACAAATAACAGGCTGCAAATCAACAGGCCTCGGGTGTCACAGCTGGTGGGTCTGCCAGCTCAAGTGCTGTCTCCTCTCAAACACGGCCTGTAATAAGCACTTCATGTTCAGAATTAGATCACATTCTGTCACTGTAAAAGGTTATACCACTTACAGATGTAAGGCGTTCTTCACTCTGGCACAAAAGACAAATTACAAAAGTACGCTATGTAACCCCCTAATTGTCTTTGTTTCAAATGGAACAGCGTCATACAAAACGTACTATTGGTCACTAGGTGTTAAAAAACAAATGAATAAAGGTGTCCTTAAATTACTTAAGAAGAATACAGAAGGCTCTTCCCCAGTCGTACCAGTTTTTTATTCCTACATGAACAAAATACACTTATTTTATGTTACACGTACATAAATTCAGATATTTTGCGATCCAATACTATCACCTATAGCGCAGTCCGCCCCGATAGCTGAATGGTCAGCGTGACGGATTGCCGTCCTACGGGCCCGGGTTCGATTCCTGGCTGGGTCGGGGATTTTCTCCGCTCAGAGACTGCGGTTGTGCTGACTTCATCATCATTTCGTCCCCATCCGGCGTGCAGGTCGCCCAATGTGGCGTCGAATATAGTAAGACCGGCACCAAGGCGGCCGGACCTGCCCCGCTAGGGGCCTCCCGCCCAATGACACCAAACGCTCATTTCCATTTACCTACAGCACAATCTACTTTCAGCAGAGAAGTGTACAATATGTGTGGCTTCCTTCTTCCCTGTTTTACGTAATATAACGGAGCGTACCCTCACTTACTTAGTAAGTACAGTGTGTGAATTCCAAAGGGGGTAAAAATTGCATTGCACTTGAGTCATTTATTAATGGTGTCGTGTACGCCAACAATAGAGACCAAGATAAAGATTTTTTTAAAGATATGATATTGATCAACCAGACCGATTGCTACCTCAGAATCTGACTGAAAACTTGATCGAGGACTGTCCAGCGAATACTAATGCAGTTTTCTCCGATGAAGCCAAGTCGTTGGATGTATCACGGACTATGTCAGAATAGGGTGCTCATCACATGTGGGGATAACACAAATAAAATTTTACTACGTAAAAGTAAACTTCCACCGCTAGAACTTCTCACTCATGTTGCATATATTCGCTGTGGACACTATATACGAGTTACCTTGCGCATCCGCTCTCCCTCTTGTTCTGTTCTACTTACTTACTCACTTGCTTTCTTTACGACCAATGATGTGGATCCTGGTACCAGAGGTACTTCCTGTCGGCATTGCCGATCGCGATAACTTTTTTTGTTCCAAATTTTCCAACAACAAATTTACCTTGTTGGCCAAATCCAATAACTTTTCTACCCGAAGCAATGTAGCGAACAAGTAATTTAAACAACTAAAACTAGACGGCCGCTGTTTCCGAGCGGTTGTAGGGGCTTCAGTCCGGAACGGTGCTGCTGTTACGGTCGCAGGTTCGAATCCTGCCTCGGGCATGGATATGTGTCATGTCCTTAGGTTAGTTTGGTTTAGGCAGTTCTAAGTCTAGGGCACTGATGACCTCAGAGCTAAGTCCCATAGTGCTTAGAGCCATTTGAACCATTTTTGAACAACGAAAACGTAAAAGCATGTAGAACACACATCCTGAAGTATTATTATTATTATTATTATTATTATTATTAGAAACGTAGAAATGAAAGTGAGAAGAATTAACCCTACATTTCCAGTTTAGCGAAACAAACAATTTTCGTTTTGTCAAAAAGTTGGGCTGGCGAACAGCTTCATTAGCAAATGTAACGTATTCTTGTTACTGCTAGGCACGTGCCATGGAATCTCTACCGTGTACCTCTATTGGAAGTAATAACCCGGAGTAGATGCTGTTCACGCTAAAACTGTATTAACTGTGATAAGTGCTTACGCAAACGGTATGATGTTCCAACACCCACTTCACTTTTTAGGTGGCGACCAGAGTTTAGATATTAGGTTGATGCATACATTCGTAGCGTTTTTGTTTTGCATGTTCGTATTCTAGCTGCTTTGAGTGTATATATCGATTGTAATTTTTCATTTGTAGTTCATTGTAGTTGTTTAAGTTTGCATATTGTTATTTGGAGATACTGAGTGGAGCTGTGAAGATCAAAAAATGGAACGCCAAGTGGAGAAATCTCAACATTTCCGACACATTTCTCTGAGTTCAGTGAAGGGGTGACAGCCGAGGAGGCAGACAGGAACATTTGCGCTGTGAATGGGGATTATAAGATTGGAATAGAACGGCAAGAAAATGGTTTTTCTCTGTTTGACATTTGTGACTCCCCGTTCAGGGAGACCTTCGGGGTTTGATGAAGACCGTAATCCACAATGATACTCGTCAGTGTACTCGAAAACTGGAAAATTTGATGAACTGTGACTATGCCACCATTGTGCAACATTCGTATGCAATGTGAAAGGTTCAAAAACCGGGTGTACGGATACCGCATGCTCTAAGCCCAAACCACAGAAATCTGCGGGTGACCGTATGTGCATCTCTGCTTGCTCTTCCTCAGTTGGCTCGTGAGCAAAACCGACCAGTCCTATCCTGCATTGCTACTGCTGACTAGAAAAGGGGTCTTTATGCTAACGTAAGAAAAAGAAATAGTTGGGCCCAAACAAAGCAGCAACTTCTCGTACAACGATCTACGCGCATCGGTAAAAGATAATGTTATGCATCTGGTGAAGCAGTGTCGATGTAGTGTACTACGAATTGCTTCCCCAAGGCGTAACCATCACTGCTGACGTTTACTGTCGACAACTGGGACGTCTTGCAGGCACAGTCCAAGAACAACGACCAGAAAGACTGCGGGAAGGTGTGCTACTCCACGGTAACACCCACCCGCATTCTGCTAGACTGACCGAAAACACTATACAGGAGTTGGTTTGGAAAGTCATTCAGCAGCCAACTTATTCACCTGATATTGGGCCTCGGATCTTCACCTTTTCCACTCTCTACCAAACAATCTAAAAGGAACTTATTTTGCAGATGTAAATGCGCCCCGAATATGGCTTGATGAGTTCTTCGCCTTAAAACCACCTGATTTCTACAGTTGTAGAATCAAAGGGTTACCACAACGTTGGCAGACAGTTGTAAACAGTGAAGAAGAATATATTATTGATGACTAAAGTCTCCGTTATGTGTACCTTACGAAAAAAACGCTACGAACTAAACGCACCATCCCAATAAAAGCGTTCTTGCTTAGCTCAGTGCCTGGCGTACAATTTTAATTAACTTTTAAAGGCTGATGTAACATTGCCCATACTCTGATATGCAGGATGCTTATAAAAAGTTCGATAACTGGACAAATATCTGAGTGACTGTGTGTGCTAAAAGTGCATGCATGCGCATTTTCATACTCTTTGACAAGAGCATCGTAGTGCCAAAAACACTGAGCTGAAGCAGATAGGTATCCTGCAATCAGCCAAACATGTACCGAGAGAGCTGACGTAGTGTGTAGCACACTGGATTCGCTTTTGGGAGGGCCACAGTTCAGATCCTCCTCCTACCATCCAGATTTAAATTTTACGTGTTTTCCTAAATCGCTTAAGGCAAATGCCTAGGCGATTCCTCTGAAAAAGGGTACAGCTGATTTCCTTCCTCATTCTCCCGAGCTTGTTCTCAGTCTCTAATGACCTCTCTGTCGAAGGGACGTTTAATACTAATTTTCCTTCTTCCGAAAGTTGTGTGAAGACAGGCGTCTAGTTGCGATGGAGCATTCTTTTCTACTTATTGGATAAAACGATGATCTCATTCTACAGCGCAGAAATTGTTAAGATTAAAATGTGTCTACACTGGCTTACGCTTTCAGAAAAAAAAGTCTTCTGGCGTGCCGTGTTCGGTCCGATCGTAAACAAATGTGGCATCCAGCATCGTGCAAGTACAAGGAATGATGGCGTGAAAATTGCCAGTCTGCCTGAGGTTGACTTGGGGCGAACTGATGGTTAGCAAGGACGATGCACAATTTGGAGCAGAGAATACTGATAGAAACTACTGAAGATTCCATTAACACGTTCATCGAGATCCTGTTTTGCGTAAGTCACGATAACGGGCAGCGGTTAAATCAGTTGCCATTATTCGTCATTACTTCAATCGGAGGTACCTAAAGTAATAGTTACAATCGTTGTGTATTTCATTTTATGTGACATCGTTTCGTACTCCGAACAAAAGATTCTTCGCCGACTATTTCTAGTAGTTTAATAAACATTGCTATTTACAGTTGCTTAACAAACAGTGCCATAAATGTTGTGACCTATGAAGATGACTTTCAGGCTTAATAAAGGTATTTGAATGCTCTGTTTTTCGTGTTTTGTGATATCATTTACCAAAATTTTTAAACACGATTTGTAATGCATATACGTAGATGTGTAGACTGAAGCGACAAACGAAGGCCGGGATTCGTACGTGGATCCCCTGATCACTTGGCAACCACTACGCCAACCACTACGCCACCCTGGTGCAGCGACTTTGTATATCTGCATGGAATACTCCAACTCGCCTCCCTCTTCCGTCCAAATTCCTATTCACGTCTCAGCCCACTCCGTACTCCCTTTAAACTCAAACAGCACTGCAGAAGCTCTCCAACTGTATTGTAATAGCACCTCAGCATCCAACGAAACGCAGTCCGTGGAGATGTGCAAAGCCACTCTGCCAGGATGGCGTACTGGTTAGCAAAAGACACGAGTTCGAATCCTTTCTTGGTATAAATTTTCATTCGTCGCTTCAGTTTGCGCTATATGCATCATAGATGTTTGAGACGTGCAAAGGTCTCTAGAAAAACGTAGTTTCTTTTGATTAAAAGCAGTAATATTTATAATCTGTTGAAAGTTTCTCGAGCCAGCGCGCGTTTGTATGTGTGTTTCAAGTCAGATCTAGCAACTTCAAAAGAGATACACCTGACTCGTGGAGTTGCGAGCCTGCCCCTATTGCCTGTTCGTCACTTGCCTCGCCTGTGGTTTCCCGAAGTAATTACACTTGCTGGTGTCAGGTGTCATATTGCAGTGCTGGGCTTTTATTGCATGGTAACCATTCACGTCATTCCTCCGCGGTATTCGTCAAGCGCGAATGACACAGTGTTCCAAGCATTACTTTTGTTATCTGTGTCAATCCGAAATGAAAAATAGTCGTTAAAGCTTCCTGTGACACCTGTGGTTATGTGGTTCTTTAGGCTGGCCGTACAGGACATTTATCTGTGGTTGATTTACGTCACAGAACCCGTTGCAACTTTCTGAGTGCGGCTATAACGTCTGGAAGGCCGCAGCTCGTCGCTGCGGTGCCGACATCGAGGCAAACAACAGCGTGTTTCAGCGCGACTGGCGCTCGATCCATCCCATATCAGGTCACAGTCTACTGTTGTCATTATTAGATTACTGCAGATATGTTGATTATAAATCGTTACGTTTACAGAGGCTATAAATACATGCCCATTTAGCATCAGCAACGGAGAGAAACTCAGATAAAAATTGAAAGTAAAGAGGAGGACGAGAGCGATGGAAGTGATAAGGAATTTAAGTCAGTGTGAGACTGAATTCTTTATTGACAGTTTCATTCGCAGCGAAAAGTTCATGAGGAAGGAGCGACTTGTAACCAACACAGGTAAGAACCATGAAATGCTGTAAGATTTGACATAGTGAAAAAGAGATCTTAATTTTCAATGTAACATCTCTTTGTCTGTATCACGAGTTCATAAAATATGACCTGTTTCAATCGTGCAAGCAATCATCTTCAGGTTATAAAATGTTGTTACAGAGTGCAAAATGTCTCATTTTGTACATTCAAGTACTGACATGGTCAAGAATGTGGAAAAGCTATCTTAATTTTCAATATAACTTTCATTTGTCTATATCTTGAGTTCATAGAATGATATCACCGCTTTCGATTGTGCTAGCAATCATGTTCCAATGATAAAACATTGTTAAAGAGTGTAAAGCGTCACATGAAATTTAATGACTCAGTATCTTATTGTTCAACATGTGACATGTTTGCTCTCTGTAACGATATTTTATTGTGTAGAGATGACTGCTAGCACAATCGAAATTAGTCATATCATTTTATTAATTCGCCATCTTCACAAGTAAAGGTAGTATTGAACAATAAAATGCTCGATGAATCGTTCATACTTCACACGTAAGAATTTTTAATAGAATAGGTTTAATATAATGTGGCAATGTTCATCAGAGACGGAGCACTACCTCGCGAGTTAGGCAAAGATTGAGGAAGAATTGCCGGCCGGTGTGGCCGTGCGGTTCTAGGCACTTCAGTCTGGAACCGCGCGACCGCTACGGTCGCAGGTTCGCATCCTGCCTCGGGCATGGATGTGTGTGATGTCCTTAGGTTAGCTAGGTTTAAGTAGTTCTAGGGGACTGATGACCTCAGATGTTAAGTCCCATAGTACTCTGAGCCATTTGAATTTGAATTTTGAGGAAGAATTCGGTCATCGCGTAGTCGAATAATTCTGTCCAATGGTCCCCTGAAATAATTCAAGAAATCCTCAGAAGATTGGAATCCGGATGACAAGCCCTCGATTTGATTCCAGATCCTCTCGAATATGCGTCCAGCGTCTTTAACTAGTAGGGAAATGTATGGACTGTAACTACGATGTCCGTATCCCTACAGTTTTCAAGTAGCAAACGGAAGTGGTACACAAATGCCTTAATCACTTCCTGAAATTTTTGCGTTGTTTGTTGTGGTCTTACACCCGAAGATTGGTTTGATGCAGCTCTCCACGATAATCTATCCTGTGCGAGCCTGTGCATTTCTGCATAACTGCTGCAACCTAATTCCACTGGAACCTGTCTTTATCGCTAAGGAATTCGTGGTTATTCCCGCCATTTCTCAATATTGGCTGCATGCCAGGTGAGGTTAGTATAATGATACAGGCTATAGAGTGCGTTGCAACTTATCACATTTGTCAGAGTTTTCTACGTCTACACCGTACTCTACAAACCACCTTATGATGTGTGACAGAGAGTACTTTGCATACCAATGTCGCTTCTGCCTTTCTCTGTCCCAGGAAGAACGACTGCTGATAAGCCTTCGTGTAACTTCGAACCTCCGTGACTTTTCCTTAGTGGTCTTTTTGTTTCGAAATATTCGTATGAGGAAGTAGAATACACTGAGGTGACAAAACTCATCGGATACCTCCTAATAGCGTTGGTTCAAATGGCTCTGAACACTATAGGACTTAACATCTGAGGTCATCAGTCCGTTATAACTTAGAACTACTTAAATCTAACTAACCTAAGGACATGACACACATCCATGCCCGAGGCAGGATTCGAACCTCCGACGTAGCGGTCGCGCGGTTCCAGATTGAAGCACCTAGAACCGCTCTGCCACCCCGGCCGGCCCTAAAAGCGTGTCGGACTTCGTTTTGCCCTGAGTAGTGCAGCAGCTCGACGTGGCAGTGGACTCAACAAGTCGTTGGAAGTCCCCTGCTGCCTCTGTAGCCGAACATAACTGCGGAAGTGGAAGTGTTGTCAGTACAGGATTTTGTGCACGAACTGACCGCTCGACTATGTCTCATAAATGTACGATGGGTTTCATGCCGGGCGATCTGGGTGGTCAAATCATTCGCATGAGTTGTCCAGAATGTTCTTCAAACCGATGGCTAACAGTTGTGACCTGGTGACATAGCACATTGTCATCCAGAAAAATTTCAACGTTGTTTTGGAACATGAATTCAATGAATGGCTGCAAATGGTCTCCAAGAAGCCGAACATAACCGGGATAGAGTCAATCCCATGTAGACACAGTCCACACCATTAAGGAGCCACCAGCAGCTTGGACAGTGCCTTGTTGAGAACTTGGGTCGATGATGGCTTCGTGGGGTCTGCGCCACACTCGAACCCCACCGTCAGCTCTAAGCAACTGAAACCGATACTCGTCTGATCGGGCCACAGTTTTCCAGCCGTCTGGTGTCTAACAGATATGATCATGAGTCTAGGAGAGGCGCTGCAGGCGATTTTGTGCTGTTAGCAAAGGCACTCAAGTCGGTCGTCTGTTGCCATAGCCCACCAACGCCAAATTTCGCCGCCCTGTTCTGACGAATACATTCGTCGTATGTCGCACATTGATTTTTTGCAGTTGTTTCACGTATTGCTGCTTGTCTACTAGCACTGACAACTGTACACAAACGCAACTGCTCCCGGTCGTTAAGTGAAGTCCATCGGTCACATCGTTGTGCGTGGTGAGAGGTAACGCTTGAGATTTTTTTACTCTAGGCACGCTCTCGTCATTTTGAATCTCGGAATATTGAATTCCCTAACGATTTCCGAAATGGAATGTCCCGTACGTCGAGCTCCAAATACTATTCTGCGTTCACAGTCTGTTAGTGAGGTCATAATTACGTCTGAAACTTTTTCGCATGAATCACCTGAGTACAGATGACAGTTCCGATAATGCACTGTCCTTCTGTATCTTATGTACGCCATAGTACTGCCATCTGCGCGTGTGCATGTCGCTATTCCATGACCTTTGTCACCTCGATGTACGAGAGAGGCTGCAGCTGGAAGCCGATTTTCGTCGTCGTCTTCCTCTTCCTCTTCGTCGTCGTCTTCCTCTTCGTCGTCGTCGTCGTCTTCCTCTTCGTCGTCGTCGTCGTCTTCCTCTTCGTCGTCGTCGTCTTCCTCTTCGTTGTCGTCGTCCTCCTCCTCCTCCTGCTGGTCTTCCTTCTTTTTTTCTCACTATAATTTTTTTTTCGAAAAGACAATTGTTTGTTGGGCTAGCAGTGGGTATCTTATCTTTTCAGTTTACGCCTAACGACATAAATTTGATTTCTCTCGCTGTATCAACATGGTAGATGCCTGGCGTCGCAATTTTGCCTTATTTTGTCGAATGACGTATTTATAATAACATGCTTTTTTATGCAACACCTACTGTCAAAATAGTTTCTGTTCGAGAAAAATTGTCGCGTGACGTCCTTATTTTGTGATCAGAAGATTCAGAGCAGCTGGGTGATAGCCCTGACCAGTTGACCGTCTGTCTTCTGTAAAGTATTATTGGCGGTGCTTTCTCTACACACACGTTTTCTGCAGAGAGTGATGGGAGTTCCTCAGTGCTGAATCGTCTCCACCTGTTCGTTCCGTAAGCTCGTTTCTATTTCCGTAGACTCCTAGATGTGGATCTCGCCGCTGTATCGGGCGTAAGTGTATAGGGATCAATAGTTTCCCCAGTAGCCGCAGTGATCAGTTTGACGCCGATACTACGCGCCCGGTTGCCATGTCCGTTTGTTTCTCTTTGTAGCGGAACGGGTCGCGCGACGAAAGCGGCCGTTCCTCGCCCCTGATTAAGTCGGACGCGCGTCTTATTCCCGTGTAATAGGTGTCATTAATTCGGCATGTTTACTAATTGGGCTCAAGCAGCGTTGCTAATTGGTGGGCCCGGGCTGCCTCACCAGCTTTGAATGCCTGGAACGACGCCAGGGCGGCCCCGTCGACAGCTGGCAGCCACTACGACTGTCCACGTCTCCTGCCTGCGCGTACTTAAGACTCTGGTCACGGCTGTGAAGGTAGCACCACTCGCTGTCGAAACTCTCACTCCGTGGCATTTGTCACTTCCGGTAACTGCAGAAGTCCGAAAGATTACTTACAGTCACTTGTAGAACAGTGAGAAACTGCAGTTAGCCTACAAAAGAGATGGGCTAGAATACATTTCAACGACACTTGCTCGACTTCTGCTCATGTGCGATGATTCATATCAGATCAGACTAACAGGAGAAATCGAGCATTTACAAAGACGGTCGATGCGAATGATTACAGTCATCTTTGACCACGAGAGAACAGAATTATTAAAAATCTTACATGGCTCAGAAATGAAAATAGCCTTATTCAGATGGTTCAAATGGCTCTGAGCACTATGGGACTTAACTGCTGAGGTCATCAGTCCCCTAGAACTTAGAACTATTTAAACCTAAGGACATCACACACATCCATGCCCGAGGCAGGATTCGAACCTGCGACCGTAGCGGTCGCGCAGTTCCAGACTGTAGCGCCTAGAACCGCTAGGCCACCCAGGCCGGCAGCCTTATACACTGACGGAACAAAATTCCCAACACCTAGAAGGAGTTGTGCACGTTATACGAAAGTTAGTAGGCGTGTTTCTACATCTCAAACATGACGTCTATTCAGATTTCGCGCCAGTCGCTTAAGAGTGAGGATGCAAGTCAGGTTTGCTTTAAATACTTGCTGTAACGGTAGTGAGTGTTAGTTACCTTTGAGACTGGACATAGTGAGGTGATGTTAGCCAAGAATTCCTTTAAGACAATGAAGGAGCCGTTATGAGCAACACACTAAGTTTGAACGAAGTCGTGTGATAGGGCTACAGAAGCTGGATGTTCCTTCTGCGTATTGCAGAAAGGATTGGCAGGAATGTAGCCACTGTACATGATTGCTGGCAGCGGTGGTCACGTGAATATACGGTCGCAAGCAAGAACACTGCGCTCTGAATGACCACGTGGCACTACCGAGAGGGAAGACCGTCGTGTTCGGCGTATGACTCTGTCACATCTTACAGCATCTGCAATAGCAATTTTAGCAGCAGTTGGCACCACAGTGACACAAACAAGTGTTACAAATCGGTTACTTAAAGGACAGAGCCTCGCCAGACGTCCTGAGGCGCGGATTGCACTGACTCCAAACCACCGGCTTTTGGGATGTCAGTGATGTAAGCGAGAGCTCACTGGAGGGTATAGTGGCGGTCTGTTTTGCTTCCTGGGGAAAGCTGGTTCTGCCTCGGTGTCAGTGATTGCCGTGTGCCTGTTAAGAGGAGGCCAGGTGAGCGCGTGCAACAAACTCGTCAGCGGCATACAAACACTGGACCTGTATCTGGAGTTCTGGGCTGGGGTGCAATTTCATATGACAGCAGGAGCACTCTCGTTGTCATCCCACACACCCTAACTGCAAATCTGTACGTCAGTCTGCTGATTCGACCTGTTGTGCTGCAATTCAGGAACAGCATTCCATGGGGTGTTTTCCAACAGGATAACGCTCGCCCACATACCGCTGTTGTAACCCAACATGCTGTACAGGGTGTCGACTTGTTGCCTTGGCCTGCTCGATTGCCATATATGTCTCCAAACGAGCACATATGGGACATCATCGGACGTCCAACAGCAACATCGTCCAGAAACATACTATCACTATACTGACAGACCAAGTGCAACAGACATGGAACTCCACTCCACAAACTGACATCCGGCACCTGTGCGACACAACGCATGCACGTCTGCATGCATGCTTTCGATAGTCTAGGTGTTACAACGGCTATTAAGGTAACCGTGTTTCAGATTTCCAGTGGCTTTTCTCACGCTTACATTAACACGTGATCTCGCAACGTTAATCGCATAAATATGTTACCTACACAAATGCATATCCGAAATTGCATTATTCTACATTCATTAGATCTTGGTTTTGGGTTTTTTTCTGTCAGTGTATCTCGTGAGAAATTACTTTGAAATGTCAAAAAACCTGCTTTCAGGGCGGAAAGTGCGAATGTTTTTAAGTCTCTGCGTCTCGATCACGCTGAGATTAAGAATATAACAATAGGTTAGCAACAAGTCGCACACATGCTTACAAACATTGATTGTACCACCGCTCCGTACGGGAATGGGACAGAAAGAAACCTTGATGTCCCGTACAATAAACAGTACCTTGTGCCACTAGGTTAATAATGATTCGCAGAGTAGATGTAAACACACTCCACTACCAGCAGTCGTCAGACTGTCTTTGCTGGGTGCTTGGTTGAGTCGAATGTATACCACGTAATCGGTACCACACGAGGCTGTAATGAAGAAAGTTAAGTTTTTGTAACTGCAGCGTTATATGTATTCGATGTTCCACCCTATCCATGACGGCCACAGGAGTCGTGCTTTCGCTCTGTATTGCTTTAAAAAATCCGCCTGTGGAGTTTGAAGGACTAACATGGCGTGAGTCAGTACTGTGACCCTCTTTTCAAGTATAAACATCGATCTGTTATTATTATTCAGTTAATTTTCAAAAACAGATTGCCAACGGATACAGAGCTCTCATCGCCTAATTAAATTCTACGGCGTATTTCAGCCGTTCTTGTTTACTGAACATTGGCGTGCGATAAGGGTAACGAATGGCCACTTGTAGGAATTAATTTACATTTCGTCTGTATTCGTGAAATTTTTCAATTATTAAAGAAACTGTGATATAGCCAACTACAAGTTAATTATTCTCACAAATTTCTCTTCTGCTGTTGGCCTTATAGGTTCAATTTCCTCTATCATACAAAATAGCTGGAACAGCTATTGTCTTTTAGATTGAACCTCCATGTGGTTGTTTGTATCAGTGATGACGCGATTACGGGCTACCGTTGTGAGAAACCAACTTACATCTTCTCGACTTTACGCTCACATCATACTTAGAAGCCAAATGAATGTAGGTTTGTGTTTGTCCGAGACAGGCACCATCTATATAATTTTTATGTTATGATATCTTGTCTCTTAAAGGTAGTTTTCCTTATCAAGAATTAACACGGTTTTACTGTGTCATGCAATTGATAGCTGTAAGCCATCTTCAGACAAATAACAAAAACAGCCTAGCTATTGGCGAAAACTAATTTATTGACTGCTTCGGATTGTAGGTTTCGAACACCTCTTGTTACGTATATTGAAATGAGTAAGACGGAGGGAGGAAGGTAGGCTTGTTTGGTTATTATAAACATTGATTCCCTATCTTTGGAATTTCCCGAGACCAATTTATGCCTCTCTATGCTGTTCCAGTACTCAAGTACGTAGAGGAGGAGGGAAAATAATGGCGTGTTCTTTGTAGATATTCAACAGAATACCTTGCTTTCTACAACATAGAAACCGAACAGCACTGCAATAGTCGAAAGCTTTACGTTAGTGGTTGGTCTAATTAGAATGTGAGTATTAAAATATCAGACTGATAGATTAATGACAACGATTTAGCAGTTCATGCTCTACAGTAGAGCCTTCCGTTGCGTTATCAGATGTTACTAAGTTAACTATAGTCGTGAGTGTACACCATAAAAAACTTGCTCGCACTTATCTTCCACTTCTCTCTGTTATCATTTAGCTGCACAGGGAGGAAGAGATAAGTGTAAAATGTTTCATAATCGATGTAGCTAAGGAAAATTGTAAACTAGGCCTATAGATAGTTACAGTTTTTGTTAGTACACACAGCAACATTGTGCCTTTTGAGTATCCATATATTTGATTGTACGTATCTTCAAATGCACGAGTAGTTCCCAGAAAAAATTATGCACCAATATTTTTCGTTTTGGAACTACATAATTGTTAGAACCAATCAGGAGTAGCTAGACAGGACTGTATAGCCGCGCGCGTTAATAGACTGCTTCCGGGATTAGGGGATACACTGTCCCCGGATCGAATCCGCCCGGCGGTTTAACGATGTGGGTCGGAGAGCCGGTGATTTTTCGGGGGTTTCCCACATCTCGCTAAGTGAATAGTGAGGTGGTATGGGGATAACAATAGACGCTGATGTGGGATACAACAAATCCTGATTTCTGTACGAGGAGGTGGGGGGGGGGGGGGGTGATATGAAGCATATTCGTCCACCCTCTACCATAAGACTTGCAAATTGAAGAATGAACATGCCGCCCCTGTGAAGATACGAGATGAAGGCCAGGAATAAGGAGGAGGATGAGGACTAACTAATGTTCGAACTCAGGTCAGTGTTGAAGTAACTAATTATATACGATGGCGTCCTGGAAAGTAATGTCTCCACTTTTTTTTAATTTGAAAACTCTTAACGCTATTTAAATAAAAGAAATGTTATTAACATGCTACATCTTAATTCTTCATGTCTACATATTTGCAGCCCTCTGCCGCTACAGGTCTCGTATAGTGACTTATACCATGGTGATATGTAACGTAACTATGTTGTTGCATTAGAAAGAGCGTGCTGTAACCGAGTTTCGAATTCGAAGAGTTCGCCCAAACATTGAGCATGCTCTCCTTCAACATGATAATGCCAGAGCACACACGAGCGCCATGACATCTACAACAGTTAGGCGGATGGATCATCTTTCATACCGTCCCGACCTGGCCCCAACCGATTTTCATCTGTTTCCAAAACTTAACGAACAACTTCGAGGACTTCACTTTGATAGCGATGAAGCGGCGCAAGCAGAAGTGAGGTTGTGCCTACGACAATAAAGTCAAACATTCTACAGTGACGATATCAAGAAACTGGTGTCTCGTCGGGAGAAATGTATTCGTCTCCAGCGTGAAATACTTTGAGAAATAAGTATGTAGACATGAAGAATAAAGACGTAGAATTTTAATAACGTTTGTTTTATTTAAAAATCTTGAAGAATTTTCTCATAAAACATCCGGAGGCATAACTTTTCTGCATGCCCTCGTAATAATGGAGGGAACTAAGCCTTTTTTTTGTGTTTGCCTTAATTCACGATTTCTTTTGTAGAACCACAGCATTGAAGCGATGTTTCTGTGGCCTGTGTTTGATACATGGGCGATTTACCTGGAAGGGCATGGTAAACGCTTATGCCTCATTCGTTTTAGTGAGCAGAGGCTGTAAACCAGGGTCATCGGTCATATTGCCAGCTATAAAAACTTCAGCGCCATTTACCTTGACTTAAAGTGTGTGTGTGTGTGTGTGTGTGTGTGTGTGTGTGTGTGTGTGTGTGTGTGACGAACTTATGTTATGATAACTACGCACTGCAGCGTAATAATTCTCCAGGCTTTACTGCTGCATCACTCAATACTCGATTCTGAATCCCTGCTGAGAAATCCAAGCTCGCGTTGGTCTCTGACGCAGAGATAGCATAAATCTGAATTTTGCTGCAGCTGGATGAATTTTTATACAAAGCATTTTTCTCCGCATTCGATACTACACGAATTAATTCTTAGCTTGATGAGTGTTCAGATGGATTTATGTTCATTTAAACGACCAAGCACTACATAACTAAACTCTTACCCCGTTTTTTTTTTTTTTGTCAGCTGCTTGCACATAATCGTGCGATTTGTTCACCGCTACTGGGAACATAAACTTCTATCGAGGACCATCTTCAAGAAGAAGCTTTGAAGCTATTACAGCGCGTGTGGTGTGTACCTGCGCATACGTTTGTTGTCTTCCGCGGGTTACAAAGACTGCAGTTTCATGGAAGGAAAGTTTTCTTGTTGCGGCTCACGAAGCAAATTAGTTTTAGAAGTTACGGCGTGAGTAGTGTCCTGTTTTATCATTCGTCTACAATGCCTCTGAACTACTCCGTAACAAATTGGAGTACTCAGTTTTGCGCGTAGCACAAAGACGTAGAGATGAAACCTACTGGTGACAAATTAAGCTACTGTTTTCGCTATTAAAAGTGAATTTTGTGATACTCATCTCAGTTTTATCCTAGTTCTCAAACAGTAATTCAGTGATCTTGAGAAAATAATTACAGCTCAACTTAGCAGCTGGATATGGAGAAAGGAACTAAGTAATGTTGATGTATTTTCGAATTTCTTTTGCCTATAATTCTACAAGCTTCAGTTATTAAGCGGAATAACAAAAAATGTTATATCAACGGTGCATATTTGTAACGACGGTTCTCGAAGAATTTTTTAGCATTACTTTTCTGGCGTCCGTGCTAATACCGACTTCAGATTTGCTTCAGATAAGATGCTGGTATCGAATCACGGGCTTATTAGGCGCAAGCCCTCTTCAGGAATGAATGTGAGTCATAAATGTGTGTCCTGCGTAGATGAAGAATGTACTTTTACAGTTGCGAACAAGTGTTGTTGATGCATCCTATAGGTAATTTGGATTACACTTTCTTAAATTAAAACCTCACGTGTCCAAGTTGGCTGAGTGAATTAATATCGAAACCAATACCCAAACGAATAAATGGAAAAGTTATTACACATAAACTGAATACGATCAGTCTCGAACTTTCAATTTTGGTGCATGTTTCAGGTAGATTATTACATTAATTCACTTGACGTTCATAGCATTTGACTAGTACGAAAGTAGTTATGCTTCAAGAAGTAAACTGAATCAGTTATTTAAAGTTACTCGGAGTGCTAGACATTAAACAACCAAATTGTGCACGTAGACTCTAATGCGGAAAATTCCATCAGTATGTGACATACTCTAAAGACATAAGGGATAAGAACCGAAAAGGCTAAAAAAACCACTTGCTGTAACACGCTGTCGTTACGGTCGTGAATAATGAATATTAAAAGAGAGGCGGAATTTCTAGTTTAGGGTGTCACAAGAAGTGGACATGTGGACTGGATATCTGGAATTTGGGGGAAGTCTTACGTTTGATGGAGTAAGAAGAGCCGGCCGGTGTGGCCAAGCGGTTCTAGGCGCTTCAGTCTGGAACCGCGCGACCGCTACGGTTAGAGGTTCGAATAAAAAAAAATGGTTCAAATGGCTCTGACCACTATGGGACTTAACATCTGAGGTCACCAGTCCCCTAGAACTCAGAACTACTTAAACCTAACTAACCTAAGGACATCACACACATCCATGCCCGATGCAGGACTCGAACCTGCGACCGTAGCAGTCGCGCGGTTCCGGACTGAAGAGCCTACAACCGCTCGGCCAACGCGGCCGGCCAGGTTCGAGTCCTGCCCCGGGCATGGATGAGTGTGATGTCGTTAAGTTTAAGTAGTTCTAAGTTCTAGGGGACTGGTGACCTCAGATGTTGAGTCTCATAGTACTCAGAGCCATTTGAACCATTTTTGAAGAAGAAGAGCAAGAGACACTATCTCCCTTTATTCTGTACTTGATATCGAGCTAATAGCATATCACTGACTGAGCGTATAAATTGTTTATACAGTGCATGCAGTACTCCTAAGTGAACCACATGTGATGGTACAAATTTTTATTTGTGGTACACCCATGACTGGCCTGCAACATGTTCGTTCTAAACCTACCTACCCCAGTTGCAAAATACTTTTATTGTCCGAGGTCTTACACGACGTAAGTCGCTATAAAAAATGGTTCTAACGGCTCTGAGCACTATGGGACTTAACATCTAAGGTCACCAGTCCCCTAGAACTTAAAACTACTTAAACCTAACTAACCTAAGGACATCACACACGTCCATGCCCGAGGCAGGATTCGAACCTGCGACCGTCGCAGTCTCGCGGTTCCGGACTGCAGCGCCTAGAACCGCAAGGCCACCGCGGCCGTCTAAGTCGCTATACCCTACAGCGGTTTCGGGGTCTTAGCCTCAACATCATGTCCTCTGAAAACTAACAGTAGTAGAATATATGACGGCGATGCGCTATGGATAAAGAGGAACACGGTATCCAATGGGAACATATTTTTCTTTTCATGTAGATGCTGTATTCGTAATTATTAATCGTATACTTCATCCTCAGGTCACCAAACGGCATTACGATCTGTTGCTTCCCTCGTCGCCCCTTCCGCAAGAGCCTGCTCGCAGCGTCATCTGCGGCCTTTAATAGGCACATCTCCGTGCTGGCTACCTAGGGTGCGGCGCGGCGCGGGGGTAAGCGCCTAACAAGGACCCAACAGGCTGTCCGCCGGCCGCCGGCCGTGTGATAAACGCCCGGACAAACGCTATTAGATGGACCCTGATTTATTCCCAGGGTGGGCTCTCTCGTCTGTTTAAAAATTTGTAATTACCGCGCGGTGCGGGCGCGAACAGCCTGTGGCGGGTCGCGAGCGCCGGGACAGCTACGCACAGCCCAACTGCAGCACTGCCGCTCTGCCGCTATATCCAGCGCCTGCTGGGGGGTGTGGTCGCGGCGCAGCCAAGGCGGAGGCGATACATGTGAACTGCGAGTCAACACGTAACATTGTCACCATTTGAAATGATCCTTTCCTCATTGTATACGAAGAACAAAATGACGCTACACACGCGATTCTTTTACATGACTGCCAAGAAATCGTCCCATCTCTTGTATTCGTGTGTCCGTCACCTTATTTCATAAAGGCTGACATGTTCCGCTCTGGCCTTTTATTGTGGCGTCGTTGCCATCGATGACACCGCAGTCTCCGCCCAACGACCGTTGTTAGAGAGCATCGGGAGATTTCGATGAATGCCGGTCGCTGCAGCCAGTTATGCGCGTCCGCTCAGTCTGTCGCTACCGGCTGCCGACTAGAGCGACTTCTGCAACTGGCGGTAGACAGGGCCAGTTCTCCCCCATCTAGTGAGCAGATTACGTGGCTTCATCGTATTACTACCGTGTTGCTGAGTACTGATGACTCTTGCTGTGTACATCAGAATACACTGAGGTGACAAAAGTGATATACAGGGTGTTACAAAAGGTACTGCCAAACTTTCAGGAAACATTCCTCACACACAAAGAAAATATTATGTTGACATGTGTCCGGAAACGCTTGCTTTCCATGTTAGAGCTAATTTTATTACTTCTCTTCAAATCACATTAATCATGGAATTGAAACACACAGCAACAGAACGTACCAGTGTGACTTCAAACGCTTTGTTACAGGAAATGTTCAAAATGTCCTCCGTTAGCGAGGATACATGCATCCACCCTCCGTCGCATGAAATCCCTGATGCGCTGATGCAGCCCTGGAGAATGGCGTATTGTATCACAGCCGTCCACAATACGAGCACGAAGAGTGTCTACATTTGGTACCGGGGTTGCGTAGACAAGAGCTTTCAAATGCCCCCATAAATGAAAGTCAAGAGGGTTTAGGTCAGGAGAGGGTGGATGCCATGGAATTGGTCCGCCTCTACCAATCCATCGGTCACCGAATCTGTTGAGAAGCGTACGAACGCTTCGACTGAAATGTGCAGGAGCTCCATCGTGCATGAACCACATGTTGTGTCGTACTTGTAAAGGCACATGTTCTAGCAGCACAGGTAGAGTATCCCGTATGAAATCATGATAACATACTCCATTGAGCGTAATTGGAAGTACATACTGACGAAACTAAAATGAGCTCTGACATGGAAATTAAGCGTTTCGGGACACGTGTCCACATAACATCTTTTCTTTATTTGTGTGTGAGGAATGTTTCCTGAAAGTTTGGCCGTACCTTTTTGTAACACCCTGTATACAGCATTGCGTACACAAGGTATAAAAGGGCAGTGCAGTGGCGGAGATTTAATTTGTGCTCAGGTGATTCGTGTGAAAATGTTTCCGACGTGGTTGTGGCCGCCCGACGGGAATTAAAAGATTTTGAACGCGGCATAGTAGTATAAACTATGCTCTGGGGGAATTCCGTAGGTATTCCGAGATCCCCAGTCTCAAGAGTGTACCGAGAATACCAAATTTCAGGCATTACCTCTTACCACCGACAACGCAGCGGCGGAGGGACGGCCTTCACTTAATCGAGGGCAGTGGCAGAATTGTCAGTGCTAACAGAGAAGCAACACTGCATGAAATAAACGTAGAAATCAACGTGGGACGTACGACGAACGTATTTGTTATGACTGTGCGGCGAAATGTGGCTTAATGGGCTACGGCAGCAGACAACCGACGCAAGTGCCTTTGCTAACACTAAAACCCCTGCATCTCCTCTCCATATCGTTGGACGCTAGACGACTGGAAAAACTAGCCTGGTCAGATAGGTCCAGATTTCAGTTGGTATAACTGATGGTAAGGTTCGATTGTGGCACAGACCTCACGAACTCATGGAACCAAGTCGCAGCGTGACACTGTGCAAGCTGGTGGTGGTTCCATAATGGTGTGGGCTATGTTTACATGGATCATTGACTGGAAATCGTTATGTTCGGCTACCTAGAAACCATTTCCTGCCATTCATGTTCCCAAACAACGGTGAAATTTTTATGGAAGACAATGCGCTACGTTACCAGGCCACAGTTGTTCGCTATTGGTTTGAAGAACATTCTGGACAGTTCGAGCGAATGGTTTGGCAGCCGAGATCGGCCGACATGAATCCCATCGAACATTTATGGGACATAATCGAGAGATCTGTTCGTATACAACATCCTGCACCAGCAGCACTTTCGCAATTGTGGACGGCTATAGATTCAACATGGCTCAATATTTCTGCAGGGGGACTTTCAACGACTTGTTTCTGAACTACACCGGGCGCAAGGATGTCCGACACGATATCAGGAGACATCCCATGACTTTCGTCGCCTCATTGTTGTAGACCTAATACTTCCTGTGCCTGAATGTTGTGAGATGATTCACTGGAGTAATTTCTCTCTTGTGTTTGAAGAGGAGCAAGGTTGCAGTAATCCATGTTGAATCAATGGAAACGTACGGCAACAATGCACCATCATATGGCACAGTGGTTAGGTGATGCAGGCTTCCAGCTCCAGCGTGGTCTAACGAGTTTCTGTGCCAAAGAAAGAAGTGGCAGGCCATCTCTCTTTAAAGAACCGGAAATCGCAAGGGAAATGGTGGTCCTAGTGCTCGAAGGCTGGCGTAACACAGTCGAGAGGAGAGGAGGAAAAAAATGAACATCAGTCGATGATCAATGTTGCTGCATGATGCACGACATTTTGAACATGACGTAGGTCGCTGCTGTTGGGATCCCCGGCTGTTCAGAAACGTTTCGAGATGCGAGACGAAGTGAGGCAGCAGGGGAAACGTTGTAGCACTGGTCGGACAATCCAAATTATTTCTTTAGCCGCCTAATCACTATGACCACTGGACGAAGAAGCAGCGTAAGCAACGGAAACACGTGGATTCAGCACTCCCAAAAAGGGCAAGCAGGTGATGAGTGTTTTTTTGGGACTGCACGACTTAGTGCCAATAAATTATGCTCGTAAGAAGCGTAACATCATACAAACATGGTAACGGAAGCTCCTGACGACGTTGTGGATGACTGTCATGACGAAGTCTCACGGAAAGCTGTTCAAACCAATGTGTTTACTAGACGATAACAAGCCATTTCGTTTTGCTCCAAACACAGTCACACATGTTGCTTCTATTGGCTATCCGATTTGCTGCCCCTCCGTATTCTCTTGAGATGTACTCATATCACTGGCGTCGATCTGCGGTAAGACTGGAACGTACGCTTTGTTGTACCGCCTGAGTTGTGTGACTGGATTCGTAATTTCCTGTCAGAAAGGTCACGGCTTGTAGTAATCGACGAAATTCATCCATTAAAGCACGAATGATATCTGGCGTTTCCCAAGGAAGTCTTATAGGCCCTCTGCTGTTCCTAATCTTTGTAAACGATTTAGAAGACAATCTAAGCAGTCCTCTTACATTTTTTGCAGATGATCCTGTCATTTACCGTCTAGTAACCTGATCAGAAGATCAAAACCAACTGCGAAATGATTTAGCTTTTGACCCTAAATAATGAAAAGTGTGAGGTCATCCACATGATTATTAAAAGGAACCCTTATATTTCGGTTACAGAATTCAACTAAACACCTGGGGATTACAATTACAAAAGACTTAAGTTGTATCGATGACATAGATAATTTCCTGGGGGAGGCGAACCAAATACAGCGTTTTATTGGCAGAACACTTAGGAAGTTGCAACAGATTCACTAGAGAGACTGCTTACACTACGCTTGTCCATCCTCTGCTAGAGTATTGCTGTGCGGTATAGAATGCGTGCCAGAGAGGATGACAGAGGACATCGAAAAAGTTTAAAGAAAGGCAGGTCGTTTTGCTCTACCGCGAAATATGGCAGGGACTGTCACGGATGTAATACCCGAAATGGTATGGCAATCTTTAAAACAATGGCTTTTTCGTTGCGGCGAGACCTTTTACGTCATTTTCACGGCATTCACCTCCGAATACGAAGATATGCTGTTGGCGCTCACCTACATAGAAATCATCGTTGTAATACAATAAGAGAAATCAGAGCTCTCACGAAGAGATTTAAGTGTTCGTCTTTCCCGAGCTGTTAGAGAGTGGAACGGTAGAGAAATAGCTTGAAGGTGGTTCGATAAACCGTCTTACAAATACTTAAGCGTTAATTGCAGAGTAGTCATGCAGCTCTAGATGTAGAGATTCGCACCCAGCGACTTTTCTCTTTCCTCGGATGAAGAAACATTTCCAGAATGACAGCGTGATTATTTTCGAATTGGAAAGATTCGTGAAAAGCCAAAATGCAGATTTATACAACCAAGGTCTCTTCAGAGTCATCCACTAGTGGCAAAAAGTTTTTCACAGTCCAGGGTGAATACGTGTAAGACTACCAAGTTTGGTGGTCGCAGCTTTTCTCGAGGTGATAATTAAAACATTAGTATTCATTTATTTACCCTAGTCCAAAGAACACTAAAACACAATACAATAAAAACTACGAGTACAATCTAATATTAATTACAAAGAATTTCACACTTCATGAGTTCAATGTCCAGCACCCAAAATGGCCCGGTCATTCGCTGAAAAAAAGCCTTCCACGTCACAGAGTTCGCTCAGGTCACTGCAGCGCCCTGCCTTGCCCCACATTCAAAAAATTCATAATCACTGATACTGCACTTCTCCAAGTTATTCTTGCACCTTGTCACCCCTGCTCTCAAATTGTCGAGTCTTCCAAGTCACACATTGGAAGCGGCTGCCAGATGGTAGCTTCTTTGCTGACGACAATCCTCCGGAAGACTTTGTTCGCCACAGGTCAGCACGGTGGGCTTCTGATGAACTTGGAATTGTTGCTGTTGTAAGCAGGAAGCTTTTTGCTGAATTTCAGTCGTGGTGGATAGGCGTGAGTTCCGAACAATGGATGTCTTGAACCTTTTTAGTGCTTCTTCATTTCATTCTCAGCTTCTACTTGTCTTCTTACATCTGGAAGTGCTACTGACATGAGTAGAAATATCTTGTTAACTGGGGTGGTGTTAGCATTGTCAAAGGGTATCTGTCTGTCTCACGAAGAGCAACGTCAACTTGGTTAGCACGTGCAGAGTTCCCCCAGACCGATGCGGCGTACTCGGCAGCAGAGAAACACAGAGCAAGTGCGGGTGTGCGGAGGACGCTGGGCTGCGCTCCCCGTGTGGTGTCTGTCAGCTGGCAGAGGAGCTTGTTCCTGGTGAATACCCTTCTGCCTGGTGTCTACACATCGTCGTTTGTAGGTTAACCCATGATCCAACTTTAATCCTAGGGAGTGTCACAGTGATTTAGAATGCATCCTTTGCAGGTGACTTTCAGATTTTATGGTGGCACCTCGTGTAAATCGTACATAGCGATGCGACCCCCCTGCAGATGGCGACACAGTTGATGATGATGATGTTTGGTTTGGGGGGGGGGTTCATCAGTGCCCGTACGAAGTCCCAATTATCACACAGTCCAATTTTGTCACATTTCAATCTAACCACTGTCACGAATGATGCTGGTGATGATGAGATGATGAAGAAAACACAAAAACCTAGTCCCCGGGCAGAGAAAATCCCCAGTCTGGCCGGGAATGGAACCCGGAACGCCGTGATCCAGTGGCAGCAACGCTACCCACTAGACCACGAGCTGCGGACGGCGACACAGTGGTGATTGCATTAAACGAGGCCATTGTGCAGCGGATATTCCGAAGTTTCGCCATGCAGTGGAAGAGTTTGTCATGGGATGGGGATGGCAGACGCAGACGTGGAGGCGGAGGCGCAGTGCGGCGATGACGCGAGCGGAGCGGCGCGCCGTGTGCCTTGCTTGCTGCGCCGTGTTGCGTGCGCGTCCGGCGGGCGTGGCCGGCGCCCCCTAGGGGCGCGGTAATTGCCGCCCCAATATACCGATTACCGGCGCTGTCCGGCTGCGCACTTTATGGCCGCGCGCCAGATTGCATCGCCCATCGCGCTCCAATAGAAATCATCGGCTCTGCCTCTGCCCGCGCGCGGTGACGCCCAGTTCACGGCTCCGACAACGGCGCAAGCCTGCAGTGCCCGAGCTTAGGTAGACCAGCCTAGCATCCGAAGGGCACTTCCTGTGCTAACGACACAGCTCTCTGTGTTCACTTCTCTCCGCGACTATTCTACAAATACACTCCTGGAAATTGAAATAAGAACACCGTGAATTCATTGTCCCAGGAAGGTGAAACTTTATTGACACATTCCTGGGGTCAGATACATCACATGATCACACTGACAGAACCACAGGCACATAGACACAGGCAACAGAGCATGCATAATGTCGGCACTAGTACAGTGTATATCCACCTTTCGCAGCAATGCAGGCTGCTATTCTCCCATGGAGACGATCGTAGAGATGCTGGATGTAGTCCTGTGGAACGGCTTGCCATGCCATTTCCACCTGGCGCCTCAGTTGGACCAGCGTTCGTGCTGGACGTGCAGACCGCGTGAGACGACGCTTCATCCAGTCCCAAACATGTTCAATGGGGGACAGATCCGGAGATCTTGCTGGCCAGGGTAGTTGACTTACACCTTCTAGAGCACGTTGGGTGGCACGGGATACATGCGGACGTGCATTGTCCTGTTGGAACAGCAAGTTCCCTTGCCGGTCTAGGAATGGTAGAACAATGGGTTCGATGACGGTTTGGATGTACCGTGCACTATTCAGTGTCCCCTCGACGATCACCAGTGGTGTACGGCCAGTGTAGGAGATCGCTCCCCACACCATGATGCCGGGTGTTGGCCCTGTGTGCCTCGGTCGTATGCAGTCCTGATTGTGGCGCTCACCTGCACGGCGCCAAACACGCATACGACCATCATTGGCACCAAGGCAGAATCGACTCTCATCGCTGAAGACGACACGTCTCCATTCGTCCCTCCATTCACGCCTGTCGCGACACCACTGGAGGCGGGCTGCACGATGTTGGGGCGTGAGCGGAAGATGGCCTAACGGTGTGCGGGACCGTAGCCCAGCTTCATGGAGACGGTTGCGAATGGTCCTCGCCGATACCCCAGGAGCAACAGTGTCCCTAATTTGCTGGGAAGTGGCGGTGCGGTCCCCTACGGCACTGCGTAGGATCCTACGGTCTTGGCGTGCATCCGTGCGTCGCTGCGGTCCGGTCCCAGGTCGACGGGCACGTGCACCTTCCGCCGACCACTGGCGACAACATCGATGTACTGTGGAGACCTCACGCCCCACGTGTTGAGCAATTCGGCGGTACGTCCACCCGGCCTACCGCATGCCCACTATACGCCCTCGCTCAAAGTCCGTCAACTGCACATATGGTTCACGTCCACGCTGTCGCGGCATGCTACCAGTGTTAAAGACTGCGATGGAGCTCCGTATGCCACGGCAAACTGGCATGCTGCGCAGCTAGCGCCATTCGACGGCCAACACCGCGGTTCCTGGTGTGTCCGCTGTGCCGTGCGTGTGATCATTGCTTGTACAGCCCTCTCGCAGTGTCCGGAGCAAGTATGGTGGGTCTGACACACCGGTGTCAATGTGTTCTTTTTTCCATTTCCAGGAGTGTAGTTATACACTGTGCTCTAAATTTCCCTTACAAATATACAGGGTGTTACAAAAAGGTACTGCCAAACTTTCTGGAAACATTCCTCACACACAAAGAAAGAAAATTTGTTACGTGGTCATGTGTCCGGAAACGCTTACTTTCCATGTTAGAGCTCATTTTATTACTTCTCTTCAAATCACATTAATCATGGAATGCAAACACACAGCAACAGAACGTACCAGTGTGACTTCAAACGCTTTGTTACAGGAAATGTTCAAAATGTCCTCCGTTAGCGAGGATACATGCATCCACCCTCCGTCGTATGAAATCCCTGATGCGCTGATGCAGCCCTGGAGAATGGCGTATTGTATCACAGCCGTCCACAATACGAGCACGAAGAGTGTCTACATTTGGTACCGGGGTTGCGTAGACAAGAGCTTTCAAATGCTCCCATAAATGAAAGTCAAGAGGGTTTAGGTCAGGAGAGGGTGGATGCCATGGAATTGGTCCGCCTCTACCAATCCATCGGTCACCGAATCTGTTGTTGAGAAGCGTACGAACACTTCGACTGAAATGGGCAGGAGCTCCATCGTGCATGAACCACGTGTTGTGTCGTACTTGTAAAGGCACATGTTCCAGCAGCACAGGTAGAGTATCCCGTATGAAATCATGATAACGTGCTCCATTGAGCGTAGGTGGAAGAACATGGGGCCCAATCAAGACATCACAAAGAATGCCTGCCCAAACGTTCACAGAAAATCTGTGTTGATGACGTGATTGCACAATTGCGTGCGGAATCTCGTCAGCCCACACATGTTGATTGTGAAAATTTACAATTTGATCACGTTGGAATGAAGCCTCATCCTAAAGGAAACATTTGCACTGAAATGAGAATTGACACATTGTTGGATGAACCATTCGCAGAAGTGTACCCGTGGAGGCCAATCAGCTGCTCATAGTGCCATCACACGCTGTACATGGTACGGAAACAACTGGTTCTCCCGTGCTAATCCATACATCAAATGGGCATCTGCCAACTCCGCATTTGTAAACATTGCACTGACTGCAAAACCATGTTCGTGATGAACACTAACCTGTTGATGCTACGTACTGATGTGCTTGATGCTAGTACTGTAGAGCAATGAGTCGCATATGTCAACACAAGCACCGAAGTCAACGTTACCTTCCTTCAATTGGGCCAACTGGCGGTGAATCGAGGAAGAACAGGACATACTGACGAAACTAAAATGAGCTCTAGCATGGAAATTAAGCGTTTCCGGACACATATCCACATAACATCTTTTCTTTATTTGTGTGTGAGGAATGTTTCCTGAAAGTTTGGCCGTACCTTTTTGTAACACCCTGTATAGGACGTGTAGGGGCAGCTAAGCAGATAATATTTTGAATTGGAACCCATGTTCGGAACCGTACCGTTTCCATGCTACAACCATTCGAAAAGATGTCGGTAATGCGACCACTTCTATAGGTAAAGGAAACTTAATAGTTTTTCACAAAAACTGTTGTTTACACTGAAACCATTTCTGCCCTTTTCAAAGGAGGGTTAGCATTCTAATCCACTAGAAGTAAGGTTTGATGTGACGACCACCAAGTTCGGTGCGTATATTGTACCTACGAATAATGTTGTAGTACACACGCTCTAATATTATTGGTATCCCTGCAGCGACCAGAACTGCCCCACGGGGGTAGCCGCGCGGTCTTGGGCGCCATGTCACAGTTCGCGCGGCTCTCCCCGTCGGTGGTTCGAGTCCTCCCTCGGGCATGGGTGTGTGTATTGTCCTTAGAGTAAGTTAGTTTAAGTTAGGTTAAGTTGTGTGTAAGCCTAGGGACCGATGACCTCAGCAGTTTGGTCTCATAGGAACTTACCACCACCACCACCACCAACTAGAACGCGTGCCATCAAATTACCTGTCTCTACAGAAGTGTCACAAAACGAACTCCTCATTCGATCCCAGAGGAAAAAGTCTAATGGAGTCAAATCCGGTGATCGCCGAGACGATGCAACTGGACCACTTCTGGCTATCCCCCCGTGTCCGAATCATTGGCCAGATGTTCCCGTACACGACATCAAAAGTGAGTGTATGGGCCGTCATGCTGCAACCACATGTCTTATGGACGTTCAGTGCCACACCGGCCAACAACACCACTGCTTGTAGGAATGTCGAGTAGGAAGGACCTGTGAGCTTGGGAGAAAGCATGTACAGCCCACTCACATGACCATCCAGAATACCTGTCCACACGTTGATACCAAATTTGTATTGGAATCCCTGGACAAGCGTAGTATATTAGTTTTCGTCTGCCCTGATATGACAGCTTCGAGAATGCGTCTTGGAAATACTAGGGGAATACGCAGAAACTGAGTACAGAACACAACTGGTGAGGCAAAATCGGCCAGCATTAGTGACTGTATCCTTTGGAGACCGAAAAGGATGTAGTTCTCCGTCACACAGAATATACCAGTCGGTGCTGGGAGCAGCATCCACTGCACGCGCAGTTGCTCGCGTGCTCGTTGACGGTTTCTCTTCAACGTGATCAGGGCAGCCTCTTCCAGTCCGGGTGTGCGGCCTATCCTCGGAGCGCTACAGTCAAGCCTGCTGTCTGTGAAAATACCCCTTCCTCGAAGCCGCCGCGTAACTGTGGCGAGAAGGGTATGCGATGGAGTTTGACGCTGTGGATAAAGGTCTTCATAAAGGTGACGTGCAGCTCTTCCAGTGCCGTGAGCTTCGCTATACAGATGGGTCATGTCTTTGTTTCTGCAAACGTTTATCAACTATGTTACTCTAAAATCCACAAGATACGTGAATGAGGATGTTACCAGGTGAGAGAGTAGGATAAACGTCAAATGACATCAGCCAATCCGACATAAGCATCCCCCCCCCTTTCCTCCACCATGACTACCCTGTTGCATACCTACCTAGCAATCACGTTATCAAACGGGTATAGCACGAAAACGATGCGTTTTGGGTATGGATTCCGGTTCAAAATGTTGTCTACTTAGTCCGCTCTACAAGTCCTAGATGTTTATAAGGGGAATTTTAGAGCAGCTTGTGTAACTAGGCATCTAGGCATCTTGTTTTAACAGAAACTTTTGATTGTTTGGTCCACATAACTAACGGATCAGTTAGAACGTAGGTGTAATAGGGGGGGGGGGGGGGAAACGTTGTCGATCCTTACATATGTAGAAAACTGGTAGCAAGACGTATTCCAGTATCAACAGAAGGGAACAAACACCACGACGACGACGACGACAGTGATAATGACGACGACAGTGATAATGACGACGACAGTGATAATGACGACGACAGTGATAATGACGACGACAGTGATAATGACGACGACAGTGATAATGACGACGACAGTGATAATGACGACGACAGTGATAATGACGACGACAGTGATAATGACGACGGATTTAGGGCGCTCAAAAACAAATTAATCAGCTCTCTTACTGAATATCGACATACATATCTCGTGGTTTGAACAATATTTGATTGTACAAGCGAAATTGCTGCGATGATTCCACAGGAACACGTATTAGTGGAGTTCTTCATAGAGTCTAGCTATATCTACGTAATTGTGTGGTTCATATGCATTAAATTCTACGTTCAAAATCTCTTAGAGATACACCACTGCCTATTATGTAAGTGACTGACCATCTAAACAAAACAAAAAAAAAAAAGAAAAGAAAAGAAAATAGGAGCCGAACCATACACTCGGATCTCACTGACTTCTTCTCCCCAACACTTCAAATTCTAAAATACGCGTTACACTGTTACCGTTGTCAGCTATGATGACTGCAGAAGGTTGCCCTTACGTCAGCATATGAAACGCACGTGTACCGAAAGTGATATTCTGAAGATTCATATCCCGTCGGAGGAGAAAACTGTGTCAATGGGCAATGTCTATTTTTAACCAGGCGAGTATTACTTCCTCCTGTTGGGGCATAGGGTAGGGGGAAGGGTGCTACAGGGTCTTTCGTGGGTCCACCGGTATCTGATATACACGAATAACCTGCCGCAGAATGTGAGAAATTAATCAAAAAACTTTTGATTCTCAAAAGACGCAAGTCTTCCTACGAAATACGTGGAATATACCGTAAATTTTAAAACAGTCACAATAGTGGGTAATAGTCGCGCGAAACTACAAAATACAGAACATACGCTTGCTAAACAGAAGTAACAACAAAATGACATTATTATCACAAAATGATCCAGTAATCTATAAAGTAGAACGTTTCAAGTTAGTGGGACTGAATACGTACCAAAGATTTTCTGAGAACTATTCAATCAGGATCTCACGCCGAAACTGATCTCTTGTCTTCAGTGTTACTCAAACTAAGCTAAAGGTTGTTTATTTATGTTCTTTGGCAAAATACAGGGTTATGAGCCAGCCAATTATGGTAGTGCCTAATTTGCTGCTGTTACTCCTGCTGCCGGCCGGAGTGGCCGTGGGGTTCTAGGCGCTACAGTCTGGAACCGCGCGACCGCTACGGTCGCAGGTTCGAATCCTTCCTCGGGCATGGATGTGTGTGATGTCCTTAGGTTAGTTGGGTTTAAGTAGTTCTAAGTTCTGGGGGACTGATGACAATAGTAGTTAAGTCCCATAGTGCTCAGAGCCATTTGAACCACTTTTTTTTTGCTACTATCGAACATTTCTACAACTCCTGTTTCTTCTTCTATCACATCAGACGAATCTTCCCCTTCCTGGAGGCCTTCAGTGTACTTTTCCCAGCTATCCGCTCTCTCCTCCGCATTTAAAAATGGTTCAAATGGCTCTGAGCACTATAGGACTTAACTTCTAAGGTCATCAGTCCCCAAGAACTTAGAACTACTTAAACCTAACTAACCTAAAGACATCACACACATCCATGCCCGAGGCAGGATTCCAACCTGCGACCATAGCGGTCGTGCGGTTTCAGACTGTAGCGCCTAGAACCGCTCGGCCAGCCTGGCCGGCCTCCGCATTTAACAATGGAATTCCCGTTGTACTCCTAATGTCACCACCCTTGCTTTTAATTTCACCAAAGATTGTTTTGACTTTCCTATATGCTGAGTCAGCTCTTCCAATTTCTTCACATTTTCCAAACTTACATGACGTAAAGCCACGGTATTTATTTCTGTGGGGTTCTGTGTCCTTAACACCTGCACAGGAGGCAGCACGCAGTTTTGCAGGTGTGTTACAGACTACTCTGACTGCAGACTGATACCAGTATTCCGGCGGGAATCCATTGCGTGACTACACGAAATAATTTGTATAAGATGTTTTGAACGTTCATAAAATGCAATAAATACATCAGTTGATACGAAGCTTTAACATATACTGTGTAAATGGGAAAATGACTCGAATTCATTTCTAGTTATTGTTCCAGTGAGATTCCTGTATACTTTCGACTGTTCGACTTTTATTTTAATCAGAAGCGAAGTTTACTGGACATCCGTAAATATAGATTGATCAGTAGGTACTTTTGGGCCGCTTCCTAGTTAACTTTCCCATAAAGCTCCATCTGAGACTACTACTGACTCAGCGATCCGGCTGCACTGGTCCCACCAGCAGTAGCAGCGAACGCGTTTGTTGCACAGCCGACGTCAAGACCAATTTGGAGGATGGCAGTCGTAGAAAAACAGGTTCGCCGCCCCGAAGCTGTTACGAAGCGCTGTTACTGAGCACCACCCACCTGGCGCAGCAACGTTGTCAGCGTCACGGGTGGTCATCTTGCAAGAGGATAATGTTTTCTAGTGGCGTGACAGCGGCAGCAACAGCGAACGAGGCCGTTGCGTTACGGCGTATCGTGCCGTGGGCCCGGATGGCTCCCAATCCCTCATGCGCGAGTCCTCATTGGGATCACCCCCACTGTGCTCCGAAATAAGCCCTTACGCCGTAGATTTCACACGGCACTACCGGGGAGCACAGGTACGGACTGTGCGTACGCCCGCCAGCGAGCGTCGCAATAATGTTCCTTCCGCTGGCGATTTATAATGGCTGTTTCACCTCCTCCGTTTTCTCGTTAGATTTTTCGTTATCTCCCGTATAAAATACAGCGCAATAACTCAAAGATTAATTTTCGGAATCCCCATAAAGTGGTGTGGCTGTTGTAATTGCCTGGCCGTTAGGCGCGCGGCTCTCGCGCCAGCCCCGATATGCTCGCGCTTTAATAACTCTTCCGCTTAATTCGTTGTCAATTTCCCTTCCCGCTCAAGCGCTCGCCCGCTCGCGCGGCCGGGATTAATGAAATGTGTATAACGCGGCCGCGGGCATAATCTGTAGGCTACGGCCTATTACTTACGGGCGCGGCCATTTGTAACTCAGTGTCTGGTTAGCCCGCGGCCGGCTGAAATATTGGGCCCGCACCGTGACAGCGACAAATTAGTCTTTATCAATAAGGGGAGGAGGCACGCCCTCTTGTCTCCAGGCACCGGTACTGTACCGAGGCCGGAAATTGACGAGCACTCCACTCTTGCTTGCAACGCCACTTCGTGAGAATCTCTCTTTCAGGTGATATTCCTCAATACTCTCTCTCTCTCTCTCTCTCTCTCTCTCTCTCTCTCCCTCCCTCTCTGTGTGTGTGTGTGTGTGTGTGTGTGTGTGTGTGTGTGTGTGTGTGTGTCAGCCACGCAGCCTCTTCGGAAAACTTGTTTCGACAGTGGAAGATTAACTCCAAATGCATTCTTAGTAGTGCTAAAATTGTCTAAATCAAATTACACATTAGCGATCGCTATCGTTTCTCGCCTTCCATATATAAACTATCCGAGTTGAGCAAGGAAATTTCTTATTCTTTTCAGGCGAAGCTGTAAAGTTGTGTCTGAGCCGGATTTTAACTGCACACTTCACGATCTGACTGACAGAGCATAAGTGTGTGCATATTCACTATTTGGTGATAAACCTTAATTTTGAACACCTTCTCACAAGTCGTAAGACGAACAAACAGGTAACGTGTCATAAAGTTAACTGATTGAAAATTGCTTCATACATATCAAAGGATGGGAATGAGACAGAAAAGAAACAGTGAGCGGTTTTAACGCAAAGGGGGACATAACAACAATATGCCATAAACGTGGGTACTTTCGTATCGAAAGAAAGAAACGTTTAGCTGGCCACAGAGTACGTAACATGTGTAGGGGTTACTAAGTTAAACAGTATTTATGTAATAATTTGCATACCGCCAGGAGGACGGAAAATGGTAGCTTTATTGTCATTCCAGTACATTTGGTAATTCAATACAGTTACGTATCTCCCCCCCCCCCCCTCCCCCCCGTCCCGGCAAAGTTTTCCTAACTGCATAATTACTGCACCCTAGATGCATTTGAAATTGCTTACCGCAGTGGTGGCTTGGACTGCCTCTACAATTTTTATCCACACCTCCTCTCCCACCCCTCATTTTCCTCCACTGCCGAATTCACAAGTCCTTTAAGCCTCTGGCTGTTCAGCCGCGTCTTGTCTGCGCTGCTCATCATTCGATTCTCACTTCTACTCAAGGCTACACTCCAAACAAATACTTCTCTATAATATTTCCTAACACTTAAATTTGTATCCGATCTTAAAACATTTCTTATTTCCAGGAACTCTTTTTCTCGATATTGGCAACAAAACAGTTTATTTTTGCATCTGCTGTTGTCTGTTAGTTTGGTGCCACAAATAACAGCACCCAGCTATTACTTCTAGTGTCATTTCCTAATTTTCTCAGTCTATCCTGACCTAATTGACCACACTCCATTATCTTCACTTTGTCTCAGCTTATAACGCCTTTTCAACACTCCATCTGTTCCGTCCCAATTATCTTCCATCTCTTTTCCAGTCTCTGACATACTTGCAATACCGCCATCAGAGCTTATGGTTTTTATTTCTTATCCCGGGACCTTAATTGGGTTCATAGACGTTTGAGGTAACTCAGCTGTGAACGCCTGGAAAAATACTAATAATTTTCACAAAGTTTACACGGCCCTAACTAAAAAACGCAAACTCTTAGTAGGATGAAAACTGTTGTAGAATAAGAGTCTTTCTTACTGAACATTTTGACACACACTTTTTTTTCTACTTGCTCGTCGTCGAATATGAGAATTCTAGGAATCCTACGTACTCAGTTCGCTAGACAAACAATTCAAAGAAATCGTATTTTTATTACAAAAACAAAAGAGACAATAATCATCTTTGACAATTACACAGATGTGTCGCAAGCAAAGAGTGACGTGCAAAATAAGCAATTTTCTTCGGTATAGACAAGCCTAAGTCGCTGCTATACAAGTGCCTAATCTTGAACTGGGCAGCGACCAGCCGGGCGCGGCGCTTGTGTCCTCTTCACATAGGGGCCGCTGCTGTTGCGTTGTCGTTCTGGAGAAGGGCCGCTCAGCGAGCGATTGGCTGACGTCTTCCCACAGGAGTCTCTTTTCTATCGTTCCCGACTGGCGTGCTGGCGCTTGAATTTAGGCCGTAACACATTTAATCAAATTAGTTTTCACGTTGACTTTATTACAGTTTTTTTGTGAAGATAAGTAAATTACATTTTTATATGCCAGTCCATATTTGGAGTTCATGCACTGACTATCTTACTTACAGGCTTGCAACTTTAGGTAGACATTAACAATGTCTGTCTAAAAAGTAGAATACAATCTTGTCACGTCAGCCACAAATTTTTATTCTAGAAATATTTATAGTTGATATTCAAAGATATGCTAACTTTTTTATAATTAATCAGTATGTATTTCCGTTCCTGTTGATAGTACGTGAGTGCCTGTAGTCTTGTTTCCTCAAAATAATATCTTGAAACATTCCTGATAATTCCAGCCCCCTACCTCAAATGTGCACAAGAGAAATATGTCAGAAAATTTAATTATCTGAAAACTCGATTCAAAGTTATATTTTATGTAGGACTTACCTTTGTTGTTCCTAATATACTCCAGTTATATGCTCCTCAAATTCTCCCTTCTTTTTCTTGTTTCTTGTTGTTATTCTGGATTATTTAACTGCCTCTAGGAGCCATTTTTCAGCTTCGGCCACTCTCATGGAATCAATTTCCAACAGTGATTGTATCATATTGAACCCAACATACGTTCCTAGCCACTGTAAAACTTCAGGTGTCCTAACAGCCCTACATTAAAACAAATTACTGGCGTAGTAACTTTCGAGAATGACGAACTAGCAGCAACTCAATCGACATAAAAGCTTATAACGAAAACAATGCTCGAAAACCAAAGGCATACGAGGGAAACGTAAGAGCATCGCAAAGCGTATCTTGTAACAGGGCTGTCAAGTTGATACACAGTTGCACAGTAAACGTTTCGCGGACAGGAGTCCAATGACAACACTGACTTGTGAAAGCTGAAGAAACGTGGGCGGGGACGCACACCGAGAGATTTTTAAGTTGATTTTTAAACTGTTGCCTGATGTCCATTTCAGTTCTTTTAACCACCATTTTATTTAAAAAAAAACTCTAGACAACAGTTTAAGATGAAAAACAAGCAAAAAAATGGATTATTTGAAGGGATTCAGAGGCAAGCTACTTTAAAGAAGGGACAATGGCTTAATGAAACGTGATGTCACAACTTCGCAACAGGAATTATGACAGATTTTTTTCTCTTGTACATACGTAATAAGGAAGAATAATAAAACGATTTTAATAGAATTAAGCCAGTAATTTACTGCTTGTTTCACTACTCTTCCCACGCTTGTGGCAAGCGACGTTCTAAGACGCAACCGCGGACTGTTTCCTCTTGGTGGGACTCTGGCAGTTTGGTGGCTGCTGTGCTGGGACGGGCAGGTTATCCCTGTGAATTTCTGGGGCCGTAGCGACCGGATACGCCAATGATGGGCGTGAACCAGCGCCGGCTGCTCAACACGTGTTCTCCCCCTCCCCCTCCCTCGCCCCGCCCTCCTCCCCCCCTGAAACTCGCTCACCCCCTGATACCGCCGGCCCTTCGCCGTCCTTCATCGCCCTTAGCGCCCTCTCGATAGGAATCTAGGCCTCTCGTCGCCTTTCCGTCTTCGAAACATGCTGACTCTTCTGCCTTCATTCTCCGTACTGTTTTTGGGAAGTGCGGTATTCCTATGTGCTTTTCAGTACGTCATCTATGCTGCTGTGTAGGCATACTGTGCAGTAAAAACCGACAAGAGTTCATGATTTTGAAGTAAGAAGACGCTAGTATGGGGATCAAAGGTTTCCTTTGGCTTATATCCTACAGCCTGAATACAGCAGAGGCCAAGTTAACTGTGTCAGTGCAGTAAAATAAAATGCAAAAAAACCGCAGCGGTGATGAATAGTGAAAAAATGGTTACGGACATAGTGGAAATTACACAATCCGGATTATGTATTTTATGGAGTGTTGCAATTTTGCGTGCAGAATAGCAACAAAAGGCACTGAGTACACGCGACAGAACAGATATACTGTACAAGCAAAGAATTTTGTGGAAACACTTTTATAACAACATTGGAAATCAGGAGTTATCTCAGTAGGCATACATCAGATTTAATGTATCTAAATAACATACAGTGATTATGCTTGTAAGAGAACTGTAAGGGTCGTTTCTGTTTAGGCCACTGAAAAAAAAAGTTATTCAAACTTGTTCGTTAAATTAAAAAAGCAATATTACGTTACATACGACAGATAATTTTAAATTCATGTACAGCAATGAATTGAAAAATGGCAACATTTCCGCAACAGTGAACACCCCATACTACTTTCTTTCGAACAATATTCATGCAAGGGGCTTTAATTGCACAAAATCTCTATTCGAAACAGATTCATTGTAGGTTAAAATGAAGGAAGCAAGCAATACCAAAAGAAAAAAAAAAACATTTTAGTACCATTCCCTTGTCGCTGTATTTGCTTTTATTAAAATGGCTTGTTGCTCAAATGGGCATTCATCAAATAATGTCATTAAATAAATCGTATAAGATCGTATAGGAGGGAATCAGTGGCCGTAAAGCTGTCAATAGTACTGGTGTTGCAGGAAATGTTAAGAATGGTTCGAAATATTTCAGATTAGTAAACGCCGGCCGCTGTGATCGAGCGGTTCTAGGCGCTTGAGTCCGGCACCACGCTGCTGCTACGGTCGCAGGTTCGAATCCTGCCTCGGGCATGGATGTGTGTGGTGTCCTTAGGTTAGTTAGGTTTAAGTAGTTCTAAGTCTAGGGGACTGATG
The DNA here is from genome assembly GCF_023864275.1 of Schistocerca cancellata. Taxonomy (NCBI): domain Eukaryota; kingdom Metazoa; phylum Arthropoda; class Insecta; order Orthoptera; family Acrididae; genus Schistocerca; species Schistocerca cancellata. Next base: position 227,180,196 of record NC_064631.1, on the reverse strand, counting down.
ACCTCAGATGTTAAGTCCCATAGTGCTTAGAGCCATTTGAACCATTTTGATTAGTAAATGCAAGAGGGCAGACTGCACAATATCTGAGCTGTCAACATCAAGTATTCTAGCTCTACGGGCGAAGATGTGGATCACAATGGGTTAAGTTTAAAAGCATTGTAAAATACGCTTTAGAGATGTAACTGCTTATCTAGTACGGTTGCGGGAAGTAGAAATGACGCGCATTTGCGCGACTGTTCTGTTATAAAGTTGTTAACAAACAAACAAAATTGTTGGGAAACAAAATGTGAATAAAAACAAAATTAGCGTAAGGAGAATAGTAAGAGGAGCATTCACTAGATTCGAATATAGGTTTATAAGGCACATAAGATGACAAAATTTAAAAAAAATCTGGTACTGTATGAAGTCAGTGAATGGCTCTTTATCATATATACCATCGTTAAGTGATCGTATTGGTACCGAAACTGAAGGTGACTAATGAGTAATGAGACAAATAAGCAGCTGATGGTTAAAATGCATTTTATAAAAAAAGAAATTGTATTTTAACCATCCGCAGAATGCTATAATGGCAGAAATTAATAACGGAACAGAAAATCTACTTGTTTAACGGTGTAAAGGCATCTGGGGGTGGTAAGATTGTGTGGCAGAAATTGCTCCCCTTCTATCAGCACTTTATCATAGTCGCTGAGGCAACCAAGGATTCCAAGCGAAAAGAAAAAAAAATGCAATTCCAGTTTCGATGAATGGTTGTAAGACATATATTGTGGAAGTCATTATGTTGTAGTATTACGCTAGTATATTCTGACCTTTCCGTCACCAAAACACCCACCTTACAGAAATCAGCATAGATTTCGCAGACTTGGATCTGTTGATCCCTGACATCCAGATGGCAGTAAATAACGGCGTTCAGGTGGATTCCGTGCGCATTGACGAAGGCATTAGAAAGGATTCCGCAGTGTCGCCCATTGAATAAGGTACGAGCTCACGGAATCGTGCAGGATGATCTGGTCGATAACGTCAGTCTCTTGACGGTGTTTCCTATAAGAAAGTTGCAACGCCGCAAACAAGGAAATCCAAGATGATATGCGTAGGATTATCTTGATGTAATGGCGGGCAATTGACATTCGACGTAAATAAAATTAATGTAACAAAGTAATCATTAATAGGTGGAAGGAACCATCACTATTCGAGTACACTGTTAGCGATAAACCACTGGAGAGTGTAACATTCGAGAAATATCTGGAGCTGTCCATCTGTAGAGATATAAACTGCAACGACCACATAAAAATTGATGGAGGAAAAGCAGGTGCTAGGATGAGACTGAGTGGACGAAACCCCAGAAAACGTGACCCATCCATATGAGAATTGCCATGCGGAGCTCGTCAGTCGGGCACCTACCCTAATCAGAATTAACAAACGAGATATAAAAGCTCCAAAGAAGAGCAGCACGTTTCGCCATGGATTCGTTTATTTAGTGCAAGACAGTCACAGACACCCTCATCGGACTTCAGTGTCAGATGTTATAGATACGTACATTGTGCATCACAGAGATGCGTGATTTAAAATTCTGAAAACATTCATTCCGACAACAATCGGACGAGGTATTACTTCCTCCCATGTACGTCTCACGAAATGGCCATAGCAGTAAAAGTAAAGAAATTCGAGCTCAGTTTGTGGTTTCTCAGCACTCTAAAGTGGTTTGATGCATATAGATGGAGATGTCGACCTGGTTACTTAGATGTGGTGACGGAGATGTGTGAGTGCGATTGGAGGTTATTGTTTAGTTATTTAACCTGATGAGATACATGAGTCAAAATTTAACCAAGATATTACATTGTATGCGAAATGTTGTAAAGGCTTTAAGCCACAGTCATCTGGTAAGACTGTTATTTATTTATTTTTTGTTGTTGGGTCGCTGTAGTCTTAGTCCTTTAGATTGGAAGAATCTCCACCGAGTAATCCCAAGTAATTTATTTTCTCTAGTTCCTTTTACATAAAACTGATACGCGTACAGCGAGGAGAGCTCGTGTACGTAATATTCACACTGCATGGGTACTAGTCGTTGTCAAGAGTTTAAGTTATAAACGCCTTGCGACTCATCTAATGTCGATGGTAATTATATACGCCTTCTACTTTAGCGAAGTGGTTATTGATAATGAATTATCTGTACATATGTAATGATGCCCTGAAAAATACCGACTAAGCATTGCACTTTCGGGCGAGAACGGTACGGCATTCATGACTTGGGGGACGGTATCTTGTTTTTGAAAGTGAAGCAGTCTTCCTTGACAAATTGATTTACGCACATAATTATATTTAAAGCTTTGCCATCACAACATTTCGCAATGAGCGCGTCGGGAAACGTTAATGAACATCACACCTTTAATGGCCTTGGTGGTGATGGCGGTAATGAATCACCGCGAGCTATGGAAGGATGGCGGCGTTCATCTAACACTCTGCGCTTCGCGCTCCTTTAGTACTGTTCCTTCTGGTTCTTTTGTAGAGGTAACTCATTACACCTTGATATCTCGTGATTTAGGTCGGAAAAGAAACTAGTCTGTTCCTCTTTATATTTTGTTAGCTACTGAAGCTGCCTTTCTCTCATCATGCTTCATCTAGAAATGGAGTGGAAGGAGAAAAACATTATGGGTCGTACATCCCTTTCCTCATCCTCGTAAGCCGTTCGTGCAGTATGTAAAGGAACTAACCTGTTCACTACATACATGCGTTCAGCTATAGTACGTGTCTTAAACTTATCTACAGCACGTATAATAAGACATATGCTTGCGTCATATTTTTACACAGCGACGTATGTTCTGAGTATGTCCTCGAAAATGCTGTGATTTTTCTAAAGTGAACACATTATGGTACATGAAAAAAGCATTGAAAAAACTATGACATTTATCTCTCTGGTAAAGATTAAATGATGCACATGAAGCTGACACACCAAGTTAGTGAATATTTAAATTATTTTGATTGGGTTGTTTTGGGGAAGGAGACCAAACAACGAGGTCAACGGTCTCTTCGGAATAGGAAAGGACGAGGAAGGAAGTCGGCCGTGCCCTTTCAAAGGAACCATCCCGGCATTTGCCTTGAGGGATTTAGGGAAATCACAGAAACTAAATCACGATGGCCGGACGCGGGATTGAACCGTCGTCCTCCCGAATGCCGAGTCCACTGTGCTAACCACTGCGCCACCTCACTCGGTTTACCTTTGGTGCAACGAGTTGATACTATTTCACTTTATGTTTATCAGCATTTCAAAAATTACCACCCTAGAACAACGTGTTTCTCTCAGGAACACGCAAAATTACTAATAAAAAGGTGTAGGCCTCTTGAATATTAATCGATTCTGTGTAGTAGAAGCAATCAAGTAACGACTAAACTCTCAGAATGTTTCGCAGTTGCCAGATCTGACCCTCTATTTTGTATACTTGTCGAAATCGCTAGCATAGATCTCGCTTTTAGCGAACTAAAGAGTGTACAGCTCGTAACACGCGATCTATGCCACGCAGCCGTTACGTTTCACTACGTGTGGTCGTTGTTGTTAGTTATGGTAATGTTTGAGGAAACATGACGCAGTGTGTATCATTCTGTCTGTGTCATGTCTGATATATTTTACGAAATTACTTTCTGTTTCTGCAACTTGTATAGCTATCTCTCGTTTGGCGTATCATTTTGTATAATTACGGCCGTGATTTAGGATTACCCATATTATATGTGCCCCGTACGAGCTAGAGCAGTGGTTAAGGCACTGAACTAGTATTTGGCAGAAGCGGGTTTCAATCTCTGTATCATCAACATATCTACGTTTCCCTATGTCCATTGAGGCAAATATCTGAATGATTTCAACAGAGGCAATAGTCGCCATCTCCCTCACCTTCGTGTAACTAGACAGTCCAGATAAGACGTAAGGACAACTGAAGAAGAGTGATATTAAAAGTGACTTCGAAGCCGTCACGGGAAACTTAAGTGACTCTGGGTTTTAAGCTTATCGTTCTCACAGCTCGCTAGGATATCGATATGGGCGTGCGAGGCTAGCGGACAGTGGCTTGAGAGAGTTGTGAGAGTAAGCAGAACTGCATCTGTGTCTACAACAGTAAGTTGGTTTGCCCTGTGCTCAGGGCTACGGGCAGTAGCAGTCAGCCGCGCGGGATTAGCCGAGCGGTCCAGGGCGTTGTAGTCACGGATTGTGCGGCTGGTCCCGGCGAAGGTTCGAGTCCTCCCTCGGGCATGGGTGTGTGTGTTTGTCTTTAGGATACTTTAGGTTACGTAATGTGTAAGCTTATGGACTGATGACCTTAGCAGTTAAGTCCCATAAGATTCCACACACATTATAGTAGCAGTCAGTTGGCAGTGCTCTTGGCGCGCTGTCCTCGTAAAAGGTTATACGGATGGGTCGCGAGAACGTGAGATCATTCGTCTGCTGATGATCAAAACATTTTCAAGAAAATGGTTCAAGCTTTAATTAAATTGTTCAGCAGATAACTCAGTTAGAGGCGATGGTACATAGTTTCTATGAAGTTCGATTGTAATGAAGAAACCGACAGTAACAATAAATGGAAATATTAGTCGAAATTAAATTTAGTTTCCCGAGTCGACCGCTTTCCGGTATAAGACAAGCGAGAAAGCAGGGATCTACAACATGGAGAACACCAAGAGTATAACGGTGAGAACACAATAAAGTTAATGATTGAATGTTGTGTGGCTGCCGGCCGGGGTGGCCGAGCGTTTCTAGGTGCTACAGTCTGGAACCGCGCGACCGCTACGGTCGCAGGTTCGAATCCTGCCTCGGGCATGGATGTGTGTGATGTCCTTAGGTTACTTAGGTTCAATTAGTTCTACGTTCTAGGGGACTGATGACCTCAGATGTTAAGTCTCATAGTGCTCAGAGCCATTTGAACCATTTTTGTTGTGAGGCTTACGCTCTCTGATCAGAAGAATCCAGGCACTTATTAGCGGACATTAAAATGGGATGTTTCCACACTTTCTCTTTATGTCGGCAAGAACTCTACTGGGAACACTTTCAGTGAAGTTCCTGAATGGAAAACCTAAAGCAGAGAAGGTAGGGATGTTGGACCAGACATCTGGAGTTCCACATTCTAACTCATCCCATAGAGGTTCCATTGGGTTCAGGTCAGGACCTTGGCAAGGCCAATCCATTTCATAAATGGTGTTGTCCACAAACCGTGGCCTCAAAATGCTACTCTGACAGAGTGGAATGTCGTTGTGATACAAACAGTCATCGTCTCCGAACTGTTGCTCTACTGTACGCAGTTCACAATGCTGTAAAATGTGTTCATATCCTTACGCAAATAGCGCTTTCTTAAGCTCAATAAGGGGACAGCACCGCAACCACAAAAAACAACCCTATACCGTAACACCACGTCCCCAGTTCTTCACCGTCGGCAGTACACACGATGGCATGTAATGTTCTTCAGGCATTAGGCAAACCCTCCTGTGGACTGCTATGGGGTATAGCGTCCGCCCCGATAGCTGAATGGTCAGCAAGACGGACTGCCGTCCTAAGGGGCCCGTGTTCTATTCCCGACTGGGTCAGGGATTTTCTCCGCTCAGGGACTGGGTGTTCGTGAAGTCTTTATAATTTCATCCCTATCCGGCGCGCAGGTCGCCCAATGTGGCGTCCAATGTAATAAGACCTGCACCGAGGCGGCCGGACCTGCCCCGTCACGAGCCTCCGGGCCAATGGCGCCAAATGCTCGTTTCCATTTTTTTCCATAGGGTATAGCGTGATTTTTCAGTCCGAATCACTGCAGTTATCCACTGTCCAGTGGCGTCGCTCTTTGTACCACCTCAAGCATCGGTTAGCACTGACTACAGAACCGTCTAGCTGATGAGGAACTGCTCGGCCACTGTCCCGATTGTTCTGCACTTCCTACGGAGAGTCTGTGTGCTAGCTGGCCTGTTGGTAGTACTTTAGAATACACGAGTGATTCATTCGGCTGGTATCGTGCGCATTATTACTACCACCCTTCGCAACGCTCGATGGTATCTGTCTGTCAGTGCGTGAGGCCTGTCTGATCTTGCTTTAGCTGCGGTTGTTCCTTCACGACCATCTCACAACGTCATCTCCTGCAGCAGACCTGGGCAGCTCTAGAATGGCTGAAGTGTCCGTGATGGGTATGTTACTCAGGTGGCATCCAATCACCAGTCCAGGTTCGAAGTGGCTGAGCTCTCCTGATCTATCCGTTCTGTTGTTACTGCTGCTCTGCTAACAACAAAATACTCCCCGCCTCGCAGTGTGCTGGCGGGTCCTCCTCTCGTGAGATCTAGTGGTCAGTTATGTATCATATAAGAGTGTCCAGCTAGTTTTGATCAGATAGTGTATGAACAAGGAAACCTGCTCAGAGGAACCTTATAAATTCCATCCCCAAGAAGAGAAACTGAGCAAAATTCTGAAATTACCGTATGCTGGTTCTGCCCGTGTGTTACGGCGTAAAGTCAGCGCCAGTAGACAGAGAAGGGACGGCTGTGAGAAGAGGTCAGCCAATCGTACGCTGACCGACCTCCCTCCAGGATGACAACGCAACAGCAACGGGGCTATGTCAAGAGGCCATAAGCGCAGCGCCCGACTGGTGGCACCACACTTCGATAGCAGCGCCAACGTTAGCCACTTCATTAGGAATCTCTATGTAGCACAGACTTGTGTTGTCTGTTATGAAAAAAAAAGTTTCAAATGGCTCGAGCACAATGGGACTTTACTTCTGAGGTCATCAGTCTCCTAGAACTTAGAACTACTTAAACCTAACTAACCTAAGGACATCACACACATCCATGCCCGATGCTGCTCTGCTAACAACGTTAGCGGTCGCGCGGTTCCAGACTGTAGTGCCTAGAACCGCTCGGCTACCCCGGCCGGCTATTCTGGAAAAGACTAATCATTTTATATGTCGCCCTTTGCTTGCGACACATCTGTTCAGAGTTAAGTATTCTAAGCGTCTTATTGTAATAAAACTCATTAATACGAGTTGTTTGATTGTTTGTCTAGCGAACCGAGTATGCAGCATTCCTAGACACAACAATGTGGATGCGACTAAAATAGTGACCAGTGCCGTCTACAGCCGAATGGATCATGTTGTAACTGTTATTTCCAGAAAACCATTGTGGTTGCCGGAACAAATCAGAGAAACAATGCAAGCTTTCGAAATAGATAAGAATGCATAGCTTTCCTAAGTATTTCAAGCTGTAATTAGTGGAGCTGTTCAGGAAAGATAGTCTCCTGATAAACAAGAATAGTAATATACGGCAAAATAACAAACATGTCAAAAGCTACTGATGAAAAAGACATAAATGAAAATCTGCTGTTTTCCACACTGCGGGCAACTAGATTGCTGCCAGTCACAACTGAGACAAAGTATGGAGGAAGCTTTGGTGTGTTCACCTACGGAGACCGAATCAAAAGTGATACACAAGAATGTAGATACGTGTGACCACTGACACTAGTGAATCGATACAAACAAGTTTAGCTAGGGAATGGCTGTAGAACCCAACATCCTTTTTTCAGGCGCCCCTTTCACGACTGCGTCCATCATACACTGAAGCACCAAAGAAACTGGTACAGGCAGGCGTATTCAATTAGAGAGACATGTAAACAGGCAGAATACGGCGCTGTCGTAGCAATGTCTATGTAAGACAAGAAGTGTCTGGCGCAGTTGTTAGATCGGTTACTGCTGCTGCAATAGGAGGTTATGAAGATTTGAGTGAGTTTGAACGTGGTATTATAATCGACGCACGAGCGATGGGACACAGCATGTCCGAGGTAGCGATGAAGTGGGGATTTTCCCGTACGACCATTTCATGAGTGTACCGTGAATAGCAGGAATCCGGTAAAACATAAAATCTCAGACATCGCGACGCCCGGAAAAAGATCCTGTAAGAACGGGACTAACGACGACTGAAGAGAATCGTTCAACGTGACAGAAATGCAACCCTTCCGCAAATTGCTGCGGATTTCAATGCTGGACCATGAACAAGTGTCAGTGAGCGAACCATTCAAGGAAACATAATCGATATAGGCTTTCGGTGACTAAGGTCCACTCATGTACTCTTGATAACTGCACGACACAAAGTTTTACACCTCACTTGGGCCCGTCAACACTGCCGTTGGATATTGATGACCGAAAATATGTTGCCTGGTTGGACGAGTCTCGTTTGAAATTTTATCGAGTGGATGGACGTGTACGGACAAGGAGACAATCTCATGAATCCCTGGATCCTGCATGTCACCAGGGGACTAACTGCTGATGGAGACTCTGTAGTGGTATGGGGTGTGTGTAGTTGGACCCGTGACAAGTGAGACGTACGTAAGCATGCTGTCTGATCACGTGCATCCATTCATGTCCATTGTGCATTCCGACGGAGTTTGGCAATTCCAGCAGGACAATGCGACGCCCCATACGTCCATAATTGTTAAAGAGTGACTCCAGGAACACTCTGAATTTAAACACTTCCGCTGATCACTAAACTCGCCAGACATGGATGTTATTGAGTATATCTGGGATGCTTTATCAAGGCTTTTCAGGAGAGATCTCCACCCCCTCGTATTCTAATCGATTTATGGACAGCCTGCAGGATTCATTGTGTCAGTTCCCTCCAGCAGTACTTCAGACATTGGTCGAGTCCATGCCACGTCGTGTCGTGGCACTTCTACGTGCTGGCGGGGGCCCTACACGATATTAGGCAGGTGTACCAGTTTCTTCGGCCCTTCAGTGTACTAACAAGAGGACCGTATTTTTGGAGACAACCACCTTTCACAACACCAAATGGTTCAAATGGCTCTGAGCACTATGGGACTTAACTTCTGAGGTCATCAGTCCCCTAGAACTTAGAACTACTTGAACCTAACTAACCTAAGGACATCACACACATCCATGCCCGAGGCAGGATTCGAACCTGCGACCGTAGCGGTCATGCGGTTCCACACTGCAGCACCTAGAACCGCTCGGTCACTCCGGCCGGCTTTCACAACACCAGACGGTCTCTGTCCTTCAGTACAGGTCTTGGTTTAGCTGTGGGGTTTCTTCCGATTTCTTCAAAATCACGTCACCAGCAGTCGACTTGGACAGCTCGAGAAGGGTAGAAATGTCCCCGATGGATTTGTTACTCAGGTGACATCTAATGGCTAGTCGACGTTCGAAGTCACTGACGTATTCTGACCGACCCATTCTCCTGTTACTGCTCCTCTGCTGACAAGACAGTGATCCCTGCCTTCTTGTAAACTGGCAGGTCCGCCTCCATCCAGTGGTCAATTCCACATTACTTCGAGATGTCCGGATACCTTTGATGAGATATTGTACGTGACCATATTGATTCGACGTGGTTGTAGCAAAACTTAAATCGTTACATCTACGTACATATTCCGCAAGTCACCGTACGGAGCTTGGCGCTTATCCTGTACCACTACTAGTTGTTTCTCTTCTTGTTCCACTCGCAGATACAGCGAAGGAAAAACGACAGTCTATATGCCTCCTTATCAGCCATAATTTCTCTTATGCTGGTGACAGAAGGATCGTTCTGCAGTCAGGTTCTCTAAATTTTCTCAATAATGTTTTCTCTAAGGGAAGTCCCCTTTCCTCCATGGATTTCCGTTTGAGGTAGCGAAGCACGCCCGTAACATTTGTGTGTTGTTCGAACCTGCCGGTAACAAATCTAGCATCCCACCTCTGAATTGCTACGAGCACTCAGAAATACGTCGCTACAGCGTCCAATATGCGATTTCCGTTACAGATGAACCACATTCCTAAAATTCCTAAAATTCTCCCAATAAAGTGAAGTCTCGCCTTTCCTACCACAATCTTTTGCAAAGTTACGTCCAGATATTTAAACGACGTGACTGCGTCAAACAGGACACTACTAATGCTGTATCAGAGTATTACAGGTTTGTTTTTCCTACTCATCATCATTAACTTATATTTTCTACATTTAGAGCTAGCTGACCTTCATCACATCAACTAAAAATTATGTCTAAGTCGTCTTGTATCATCCTATAGTCACTCATCTTCGACACCTTACCGTACACCACGGCATCATCAGCGAACAAGTGTAGGTTGCTGCCCACTTTGTGCGCCAGATGATTTATGTATGTAGAAAATAATAGCCGTCCTGTCACACTTATCCAGAATACTCCTGACGACAGCCTTGTATCTGATCAACACTCGCCGTCGCGGACAACATACTGGCTTTTATTACTTAAGAAGTCTTCGAACCGGTCACATATCTGGGATCCTACACCGTATACTCGTAACTTCGGTAACAGTCTGCAGTGAGACACAGTATCAAATAAAACTAAACTCCGTCCGAACAGGCCTTAGAAGGCCCAACGGTACCGACCGGCCGCCGCGTCAACCACTCAGCCCAGGGGCGTCATTGGATGCTGATACGGAGGGGCATGCGGTCAGCAAACCACTCTCCAGGCCGTTGTCAGTTTTCGTGACCGGAGTCGCTTCTTCTCAGTCAAGTAGCTCCTCAATTTGCCTCACAAGGGCTGAGTGCACCCCGCTTGCCAACGGCGCTCGGCAGACCGGACGATCCACCCACCCAAGTGCTAGCCCACCCCTACAGCGCTTAACTTCGGTGATCCGACGGAAACCGGTGTTACTACTGCGGCGAGGCCGTTGGTCACAGTGTCAAATGCTTTTCGGAAATCTAGAAATGTGGAAACTGTCTGTCACACTTCATCCATAGTTTGCAGTATGTCGTGCGAAAAATGGGAAGGCTGACTTTCGCACGAACAATGCTTTCTTAAACCATGCTGATTCTTGGACAGAAGCTTTACAGTCTCCAGTATATATATATATATATATATATATATATATATATATATATATATATATATACCGGGTGATCAAAAAGTCAGTATAAATTTGAAAACTTAATAAATCACGGAATAATGTAGATAGAGAGGTACAAATTGACACACATGCTTGGAATGACATCGGGTTTTATTAGAACCAAAAGAATACAAAAGTTCAAAAAATGTCCGACAGATGGCGCTTCATCTGATCAGAATAGCAATAATTAGCATAACAAAGTAAGACAAAGCAAAGATGATGTTATTTACAGGAAATGCTCAATATGTCCACCATCATTCCTGTAGTCGAGGAATAATGTCGTGAACAGCACCGTAAAGCATGTCCGGAGTTATGGCGAGGCATTGCCGTCGGATGCTGCCTTTCAGCATCCCTAGAGATGTCGGTCGATCACGATGCACTTGCTACTTCAGGTAACCCCAAAGCCAACAATCGCACGGACTGAGGTCTGGGGACTTGGGAGGCCAAGCATGACGAAAGCGGCGGCTGAGCACACGATCATCACCAAACGACGCCCGCAAGAGATCTTTCACGCGTCTAGCAATACTTTATTTTTCTAATAAAACCCCATGTCATTCCGAGCATGTGTGTCAATTTATACCTCTTTATTTACATTATTCCGTGGTTTATTAAGTTTTCAAACTTATACTGTCTTTTTGATTACCCAGTATATATATATTCGAACTGAGAATATATTCAAGGATTCTACAGGAAAGCAATGTTAGGGATATTGGTCTGCAGTTTTGAGAGTCTCTTCTTATACATAGGAATCAACTGGGCCTTTTTCTAGTCTGCTGGGCTACAGATCCGCGATAAATTCGAGCTAAGTAAGGGGTGTAAAACTTCTTCACTACTCCTCTTCCTCCTCGTTTTGAAGAATACAGATGAACGTCTGACAGAGCAACCACACAGTTTCTACACCTACATACATACTCCGCAATCCACCATACGGTGCGTGGCGGAGGGTACCTCGTACCACAACTAGCATCTTCTCTCCCTGTTCCACTCCCAAACAGAACGAGGGAAAAATGACTATGCCTCTGTACGAGCCCTAATCTCTCTTATCTTGTGGTCTTTCCGCGAAATGTAAGTTGGCGGCAGTAAAATTGTACTGCAGTCAACCTCAAATGCTGGTTCTCTGAATTTCCTCAGTAGCGATTCACGAAGAGAACGCCTCCTTTCCTCTAGAGATTCCCACCCGAGTTCCTGAAGCATTTCCGTAACACTCGCGTGATGATCAAACCTACCTGTAACAAATCTAGCAGCCCGCCTCTGAATTGCTTCTAGGTCCTCCCTCGATCCGACCTGATAGGGATCCCAAACGCTCGAGCAGTACTCAAGAATACGTCGTATTAGTGTTTTATAAGCGGTCTCCTTTACAGATGATCCACATCTTCCCAAAATTCTACCAATGAACCGAATAAGACTATCCGCCTTCCCCACAACTGCCATTACATGCCTGTCCCACTTCATATCGCTCTGCAATGTTACGCCCAAATATTTAATCGACATGACTGTGTCAAGCGCTACTCTACCAATGGCGTATTCAAACATTACGGGATTCTTTTTCCTATTCATCTGCATTAATTTACATTTATTTATATTTAGAGTTAGCTGCCATTCTTTACACCAATCACAAATCCTGTCCAAGTCATCTTGTATCCTCCTACAGTCACTCAACGACGACACCTCCCTTAACTGCGTCATCAGCTTCTCAGAAAAGTGTGAGTGGATAAATGTGTGGCGTGGACACCGGTACATTCCGCGCTACGAGCGAACTTAATGTGCTGTGACAATGGGCAGTGGCGCGTCTGTGACGTCCACGGACGGCCTCCCGGCTGGCCCAGCACAGCTGCGGCACGTCTCCGCGCGTCGCACCGCGGAAGCCCTTGAAGAGCTGCCGCGGCCGCAGGAAATATGCCGGCCGGCTCACTCAAAATAATCCCCGCCGCCACTTTACGAGCGAGCCGCATCTCCTCCTCTATTGAACGGGCCTCGTCCCCCGCCTTCTCCCTCACCGCGTCACTGCACCTCTCTCTCTCTCTCTCTCTCTCTCTCTCTCTCTCTCTCTCTCTCTCGCACTGCTCTCTCTCCAGCGTGGCCTCTGGCCCTCGCGCCCATTTTTGATTCGTTTTCCTGGAAATCGTTCGGGCATGTGAGAGCGGCGCTGGCGCGGCAGAGGGCTCGCCGATTGTTTCTGGGCGCGGACGGCGCTTCTGGGAATCGCGGCCGCCGCCGCCTCTTTACGAGCTGCGGGATGTGAGACACTTGGCCCGCATCTGCATCCGCCACGCCGGCTGGCCCGCCCGGCCGCCCGGGCCACGCTCTTCAAAGCGGGCGACCTGCACGTAAAAAGGCGGAACGCGCGCGCGGGCTCTCTCATTACCGCTGACAGCTGTCCCCCATCTCGGCGTTTACATTTTGTTACCGAATCGCTCGGGGTGCTCGTACCGGAGTTTCTCCGTGCAACATCTTAACTTCCTGCGCCGATACTTTACGCTTCACCAAACGTTGCGCATTCGCTGTTTCACACTGACTTGCTACTCAGAGTTAAATAACCTGACTGAGTTGGACGCCGCGGCAATCCTGTAGAGCAGTGGTAGTGAGGCTTTTTTGATCAAGCCAATACCGATATTGCGGAGCGGGACCTCGAGACGCGTATGTGCCGACCTTATTACTGATTGGTAAGCTACATATACAGGGTGGTCCATTGATCGTGACCGGGCCAAATATCTCACGAAATAAGCGTCAAACGAAAAAACTACAAAGAACAAAACTTGTCTAGCTTGAAGGGGGAAACCAGACGGCGCTATGGTTGGCCCGCTAGATGGCGCTGCCATAGGTCAAACGGATATCAACTGCGTTTTTTTTTTAACAGAAACCCCCATTTTTATTTCATATTCGTGTAGAATGTAAAGAAATATGAATCTTTTAGTTGGACCACTTATTTCGCTTTGTGATAGATGGCGCTGTAATAGCCACAAACATATGGCTCACAATTTTAGACGAACATCTGGTAACAGGTAGGTTTTTTAAATTAAAATACAGAACGTAGGTACGTTTGAACATTTCGTTTCGGTTGTTCCAATGTGATACATATACCTTTGTGAACTAATCATTTCTGAGAACGCATGCTGTTACATCGTGTTTACCTGTAAATACCACATTAATGCAATAAATGCTCAAAATCATGTCCGTCCACCTCAGTACATTTGGCAATACGTGTAACGACATTCCTCTCTACAGTGAGTAGTTCGCCTTCCGTAGTGTTCGCACATGCATTGACAATGCGCTGACGCATGTTGTCAGGCGTTGTCGGTGGACCACGATAGCAAATATCCTTCAACTTTCCCCACAGAAAGAAATCCGGGAACCTCAGATCCGGTGAACGTGCTTCGACGACCAATCCACCTGTCATGAAATATGCTATTCAATACCGCTTCAACCGCACGCGAGCTATGTGTCGTACATCCATCATGTTGGAAGTGCATCGCCATTCCGTCATGCAGTGAAACATCTTATAGTAACATCGTTAGAACATTACGTAGGAAATCAGCATACATTGCACCATTTAGATTGCCATCGATAAAATGGGGGCCAATTATCCTTCCTCCCATAATGCCGCACCATACATTAACCCGCCAAGGTCGCTGATGTTCCCCTTGTCGCAGCCATCGTGGATTTTCCGTTGCCCAATAGTGCATATTTTGCCGGTTTACGTTACCGCTGTTGGTGAATGACGCTTCGTCTCTAAATAGACCGCGTGCAAAAAATCTGTCATCGTCCCGTAATTTCTCTTGTGCCCAGTGGCAGAACTGTACACGAGGTTCAAAGTCGTCGCCATGCAATTCCTGGTGCATAGAAATATGGTGCGGGTGCAATCGATGTTGATGTAGCATTCTCAACACTGAAGTTTTTGAGATTCCCGATTCTCGCGCAATTTGTCTGCTACTGATGTGCGGATTAGCCGCGACAGCAGCTAAAACACCTACTTGGGCATCGTCATTTGTTGCAGGTCGTGGTTGACGTTTCGCATGTGTCTGAACACTTCCTGTTTCCTAAATAACGTAACTATCCGGCGAACGGTCCGGACACTTGGATGATAACGGTCCGGACACTTGGATGATGTCGTCCAGGATACCGAGCAGCACACATAGCACACGCCCGTTGGGCATTTTGATCACAATAGGCGTACGTCAACACGATATTGACCTTTTCCGAAATTGGTAAACGGTCCATTTTAATACGGGTAATGTATCACGAAACAAATACCGTCCGCACTGGCGGAAGGTTACGTGATACCACGTAGTTATACGTTTGTGACTATTGCAAGCGGAAAAAGTGGAGGTTCCTATTTAAAAAAACGCAGTCGATATCCGTTTGACGTATGGCAGTGCCATCTTGCGGGCCAACCATAGCGCCATCTGGTTTCCCCCTTCAAGCTAGACGAGTGTCGTTCTTTGTAGCTTTTTCGTTTGATGCCTATTTCGTGTGACATTTGGCCCGGTCACTGTCAATGTACCACTCTGTATTATTATGTTATGAGATCTCAACAGAAAAGAAGTAGTAGGACTGCGATAGGTTGAGCGCCGGCCTTCAAATACTGATCGATTACAGTCGGCACCATTCGAAACATTCGTGTCGATTCTCTGTTTCAGATTGGTGCCATTCTCAGTGATCGCAAAGTTGTGACGCTGTAATTGCCTGACTAACAACAAGTGGTTTTGTGCTATCTGCGTCAGTGGATGATTAATTAATTAATAAACTGTAATTGTACCTACATCTGAACGCATTATCCAATACGATACACGATCACGAATGTTTATTTAATGTTTGCAATCTCATTTCTCTTCTACCCATTGCGTTGTACTGCTACAGCCTTAATTTAGTTTCATATTCCTTGCTACAAATATGTACCACATTTGCAGACTACTGTCTATATAAGGCGCATTCACGAATTCATGTTACTTCCTTGTCAAAATTTATATCAGCTGGTATAAATATCTCTATAAGGCACATTCACCAATCCACGTTATTGGGAACATGCGGAAACATACACAAGTGATCCGCTGACAGCGCATGGGATAAGGTACAGTATATGGGATAATAAGGCACGGCGAGTTTAGTTTATTCCCTGAGACAAAAAATAAATAAAAAATTGGAACTGTGAGCAGGCTATAGAAACACTTCACCACTTCTTGAAGACTCAGAAAAATACTACTGGACAATCAAATCGTTGGTTATGCACCAGTGCAGAATAAAAACTAAGTATGTCAATACAGTAAGTGAACACAATTAACTGTGTTTAATGATGCTTCCACAGTAATATTGGATTTATTTATTCCTTTAATCGTGTGGCTAGGTGGTCGCAGCTAGTTCCACAAACGTGAACGAGAATATAGAAAGAAGTAACGATCTTCGACGAGCTACGTTTAATCAACTTCGACTTCTTTTACTCCAGTCTGTTTTATCGTTGCCTAAGCATTATCAAACGCAAACACTTGTAAAAGCGGAAGCGCACTGAAGCCATTCACTAGCAATCAAAAGTAAATTTTGCCACATGTTCTTATGCAGCGTGCATTTGCAAAGAACACTTTCGTTTTACAAGAGGAGGTCGTTTCTACCTGGCTGGTAATTATCTCCTGTTGTCTGCGTTCTTTGTGAAAAATGCAATCATTTGTGCTGCTTAGCATCTTGTTCAGTGAAGCTGAAGCGGATAATTTAGTGTATGACCGTGATAAGTGTTATTTGTGTCAACCAGGCGCTCTTTCCTCTTTAGCCCCATTAAGTTTACCATGATCCGCGTTCCGAAGCGTAGATGGCGATGCACACATTGCCTAGGCTGCTTATTATTAGCGAATATTGTATGTGTACGTATCTGTTTCACCCATCCCACTCGTGACAATGTAACTTTGGATTTACATTAATATGACTAAAGGTCTGGTACATTATCAGTTTGCGGAGATAAGTTATTATCTCATGGAAAATATAACTCGTTTGTCAACCGAAATCCGAGTACGTAATCTAAAATAGACTTTGATACTGGTCGTTGGTCGGTAGCATTCTATAGGCCAAAAGTCCAGGCTCCTGCGCTACTCACGAAGATAACGACAGGAGATAGGAAACTATAACATACGGTACTACTCCATACGAGTTACGTACTGTGGGCAAATATTAGCGCTCGATGACGAGACTGGAGGCAGCGCAGTACAGCAAGCTCACAAAGTCTCAGCTAGAAATTCTGATTTTTCTCGTGTTTGGCCGCCGATATCGGTAATAATTCCTTAACTATACAGGGTGATTCAAAAATAACTGTAAACATTTCGTGGATGTAACGTATGGATCAAAACAAGAATAAAAAGTCAAATAATGTTCTATTTGAAACTGCTTTATGCAGTAGTGTAGAGATCAAAAGTGCAACACAAACAACACATACTTAATTCTTCTCGGAAAGCAACGAAACAAAGGGACCAGTAATTCAACTCAACTACGTATTGTATGCTTACCCCAGGACATGTTAAACATGATGTCCAAGTAGATGAAGACAGTGACGTGCTCGTCTTCTTACCGCTCTCCGAATGTTGCAGGCCCCTTTCACCTCATTTTGCACAGCTGTTTTCTGTTCGCTGCTGTAGTTGTGATTCATTCTCAGTTGCATACTATGCATCAGATCCTTGAGATGGCCCCAGAGGTAGAAGACCAGGGGTTCAGATCTGGAGATCTGGCGGGCCAAGCAACTAGTCCTGCACGAACTGTCCACATATCGGGATCAGCAACTCTGAGATACTCTCCTGCCTCCCGACTGAAATGCGCATGGCCACCGCTGACAAAGCAACATCAGTCGATATGAAAGCGAACATGACATGCCGAAAACCTGGCCCATTTACGCATCATAAATCGGAAATTTGGAGTTTCAGATAAAACTTCATTTAACATTTTACTGTTATTTTGATCCATACATTACACCCATGCAGTGTGTACAGTTACTTTTGAATCACCCTGTATACTGCGCGCTACTGATGTAAGGCAGCGCTACCGTGTTGAGAATGTGCTCTTAAAATAACGTTTTATTTGTAATGTGACAAAAACATGTTTCGTCGGCACTGGACGTCACATTAAAATATTTTGCTTGTCTTGAAGCCGGTTATACATTCCGTGAAACTAGGCCTGATGAGACGTCACCGACTGTTACTTGTAATCAGTGCTACATTTCACATTTTATCGCCTCAGTAACGTTAATAAGTTATTTTGTGGCCTAGGTAGCAGAATTCCTTAACTTCATCTACTTAGTGACCATCGGTCCTGATATTAATTTTCTTCTGCTACTTCTCATTACGTTCGTCTTGCTTCGAAGTAATCTTAATTCATATCCTGTACTCAATAGACTGTCCATTCCATTCAACATATCCTGCAATTCTTCTTCACTTTCATCGAGGACAGCAATATCATCAGCGAATTTATCATTGATATCCTTTCACCTTGAATTTTAATTCCGCTTTTGAAACTGTTATTTCCGTCATTGCTTCTTCGATGTGTAGTCTGAACAGTAGGAGCGAAAGGCTTACACCCTTTCTAATCCGAGCACTTCGTTGATGGTCTTCTGCTATTATTATTCCCTCCTGGTTCTTCTACATTTTGTATATTACCCGCCTTTCCCTGTAGCTTACGCCTAATTTCGAACATCTTGCATCATTTGGCTTTGTTGAACAATTTTTCCAGGTCGACAAATCCTAAGAACGCGTCTAGATTTTTCTTTAGTCTTCCTTCCATTATCAACTGCAACGTCAGAATTTCCTCCCTGGTGCCTTTCCCTTTCCTAAAGCCAAACTCCTAATCCCATGCTGGACGGAGCAGGGAGGACATAAACAGACTAACTCTGGCAAAAAGGGCATCCCTGGCCAAGAGAAGTTCACTGGTATTAGACATAGGCCTTAATTTGAGGAAAAAATTTCTGAGAATGTGCGTTTGAAGCACAGCATTGTATGGTAGTCAAACATGGACTATGGGAAAACCGGAACAGAAGAAAATCGAGGCATTTGAGATGTGGCGCTAGAGATAAATGTTGAAAATTACGTGGACTGATGGGGTAAGAAATGAGATTTTCCAGAGAATCGGCGACGAAAGGAATGTATGGAAAACTCTAAGAAGTAGAAGAAGAAGAAGAAGAAGAAGAAGAAGAAGGGACAGGATGGTAGAAAATATGTTAAGACATCACGGAATAGCTTCCAATGATACTAGAGGAAGATATGGTTGGTAAAAACTGTAGAGGAAAACGGAAATTGGAACACATACAGAAAATAAATGAGGACGTAGGTTGCAAGTGCTACTCTGAGATGAAGAGGCTGACGCAGGTGAGGAATTCGTGTCTGGCCGCATCAAACCAGTGAGATGACTGATGCCTGAAAAACGCTGATGGGCGACCACAGGGCGCTCCTTTGCACAAGTCAGCACACAGATTTCGTAAGACTGTTTCTGAGCAACCGCAGAAGAGCCTCACCCCATGAGTTGCAATATAGTCGCAACAAAAATCCCACAGTGATCCTGAAAGGTATACATATATACACTGCGCAACAAAATTAAAGGATCACTTCTTCGAAACCTCGTAATTGTCTCCCATTCCGACGCATTTTGGCCCAAAGGAGCCTACAACGTTCCTCTGAAATGGCGCTAAAGAGTGGTGCCCTGCGACCTCCGTCTCGCGCTAGGCGACACATCAAACGTCATTCGTAAATAATATCACAGATCAAAAGTTCATGTAATGTTATAGTGGTTTAATGATGACACATTGGCATCAAATTTCATCAAAATTCTTCCCAACGCCACCGTGGACGTGTCACACGATGAGAGGGTAGTGATAGCTCCTCTTACCATCATTTCACGACTTCTTTTGATGTCTCTGCGATGGAGGACAGAACCGCGTCACCCAGTGCTGAAATCACGGCGTATTGTTATGGGTGGCAGAGGAAAACGCTTCAGATACACCGCCGTCCAGAATACACACGAAACGACCTCAACGGGTGGCAGAAGGGGCGTCAATGAAACCATTCCTTCCTTCGGGGCGTTGATCGCCACACGTTTTGCAGTTCTAAACGACAGTTCGCAGTGCGATGAGCTATAGGGAAATGTTCTTAACAACCTTTGACACTGCTGCCATCTCCGGACAAATCAACTATTCTCTAAGGATACTGTGGGACCGCATCCGCATTAAACGTGCTCTGACCCGTTTGGGGTGTAGCGCGACCGCTATTTGTGCTCTCGTGTACAGTTTGGAACCATTGGGAACGGTTCAAAACAATTCGACGAAATTTAAACGTGGTCCGAAGTATCGAAGGGTAGTTATGCTTTCTCAACCCTCTGGTTTTCCGCCATCTTGAGGCATAATCCCGCTGGAGTGGATCAGTAACATGTGGGTGAAGAAAACGGCAAATGGTCCGTTTAAGACCCTCGAGTTCGGCAACACCTTTGGTGCCACCCACGCAACATAATCGAGCACGCTACAAATGTACCTGTCAGAAACTTCGACGCCAATTCAGCCTGGCGGCTCCTCTGGCGGCTGATGGTAGGCAAAGGGCACCAAAAGGGTGACGAAGGGATTGCCTAAACCTCAGACGCCCAGGCAGCCGCCAGGCTGATTTGGCGTCCAAGTTTCTGAAGGTACATTTCTGACGCGCTCATCGAAGTTGCAGAACTGGGGGTCTTGCGGGGATCCTTCGCCATTTTATTCACGCACATGGTAACTTACAGTCCCACGTGATCGTGCCACTGGAGGGTTCCTGAAAACCTGGATCCGACATTCCCCGTGGAGTGGATACGAAGAGGAGGTCCCGTGTCGTGGACAGCATGTTCACGTGATCTGACCCGACTTCATTTCTTCTTGTGGAGCCATGTGAAAAAGTCTTGTGTACGAGACGCCTGTTTAGACTGAAGAGGATGTCCTGGCAAGAATTCTCGCTGCCAGCGACACTGTTCGAACGATACTGTAGATATTAGAACACGTACGACATAACTTTGTGCGACGATGCCATGCATTAATGCTGGGGGACGCCATTTTGAACAACTGTTGTAAATGTAGCAGCTTGCGTAACTTGTGCAGGCAAATGGAATTTATTATTATTATACAGTATATTTAGGATTTTCTTTGTTTCTCTCTGACATAAAGTTACGGCGGCCGTTACTAGTCCAACAACAGGGGGAATTATCTGAAGTTATTGGGAAGTGTTCAGCGGGACATTCGTACGTCATGATCAGGGTTCTGAAGTTGGAAGCCATTAGTTGAGTGCTGCGCGAGGGTAAGGCGGAACTTCAAGAGATTTTCGCCTATACCTTTTGACTCGGTCGACAAGGGTCCCTTACCTAAAACTGATTCATTTACTCGTCTCCATCATCCCTGAAAGTTTGTGACATCGCCACGGAATCATCCTGTATATTATACTGTCTGCCAAATGTGATGCAAATAGTGTTAGTAGCAAAGACGTAATAAATTAAAAGTCAGGTCTGATACTGAAGTCTCTCTTCATGAAGAGAGGGAAAGTAGTAAACGATAAGCCCTTGCGCGATGATGATGATGATGATGATGATAAAATGATAAGATGGAATGGATATGGGGCCGCGCGGGATTAGCCGAGCGGTCTAAGGCGCTGCAGTTACGGATTGTGCGGCTGGTCCCGGTGGAGTATCGAGTCCTCCCTCGGGCATGTGTGTGTAGGCATGTATGTATATGTGTGTGTGTGTGTGTGTGTGTGTGTGTGTGTGTGTGTGTGTGTGTGTTTGTCCTTAGGATAATTCAGGTTAAGCAGTGTGTAAGCTTAGGGACTGATGACCTTAGCAGTTAAGTCCCATAAGATTTCACACACATTACAACATTTGATAAACCCTTTGGCATTCTAACCTATTTTGGGGCTTGTGGCTGAGAGCGAAATTTAAGTAAAGGTTTGAAATTATCAGCAGAGATTGTTGAAAGTCGCTTAATGGTGTTATTCTCTAATATTGTATCAATGTAGTCCGGGTAATTCTCCTGCCTTTACTTAATGCTGCGTCAACAAATGTTACGCTTGTGGGTAAGTTAGTAGCATTTTTGTATTTCAAGTTGGTATTCCAGTTGCTGTGGGTTTATATATCGATCGTCATCTTTTATTTGCAGGTTACTGTTGACATTTGAGTTTACGTATTATCATTTTGTCATTCAGAGATGGTGAGTGGACCTGTGGACGCTACAACAGAGAGTGGAGAAATCGGAACATTTCCGACATATTCTTCTGATGGACTTCAGCATTGGGGTGACAGCAGCAGAGGCATACAGAAACATTTGATCCATGAACGGGGATAATGTCACTGTACACAGCACGGCAAGGAAAAGGTTTTCTCCTTTTAAGGAGGATCGATTTGACGTTACTGACTGTCCACGTTCAGGAAGATCGTTTAAACGGTTTAATCTTTATTATCGACGTCAGTTCACGCAAGAACGGGCATGTGCGATGAACTGTGATCATACCACTATCGTGCGACATTTGCATGCAGTGGGGAAGATTCAAAAATCAGGTGTATGGGTACCCCATGCTCTAAGCCAAAATCACAGAAACCAGCGGATGGCCATATGTTCATCTCTGCTTGTTCGCCATCAATTGGCTCGTGAACAACACCGACCATTCCTGTCCTGTACCGTTACTGATAATGTGAAATGTTGTTTTTATGCCAAAACAAGGGAAGGAACGGTTGAGTACAAACGAAGCACGACTCCCCGTACAAAGATCTGCGCCCATCGACAAAAGATTGTGTTATGCATCTGATGAAATAGCGACGTTGTTGTGTACTACGAATTGCTTCCCCGAAGTGTAACCTTCTCTGGTGACATTTATCGCCAAAAACTGATACGTCTTGCAGACGCAATTCAAGGACAACGACGAGCAAAACTGCGTGAAGTGATGAGGTGATGTTGTTCCACAATAACGCCCATCCGCATTCTGCTAGACTGACAAAAAGGGCTATAGAGAAATTGGATTGAAAACTCATTCAGAAAATGTTCAAATATTTGTGAATTTCTAAGGGACCAAGCTGCTGAGATCATCGGTCCCTAGCCGGCAGATGTGGCCGAGCGGTTCTACGCGCTACAGTCTGGAACCGCGCGACGGCTACGGTCGCAGGTTCGAATCCTGCCTCGGGCATGGATGTGTGTGATGTCCTCAGGTTAGTTAGGTTTAAGTAGTTCTAAGTTGTAGAGGTCTGATGACCTCAGAAGTTAAGTCCCATAGTGCTCAGAGCCATTTTTTTTTTCATCGGTCCCTAGACTTACACACTACTTAAACTAACTTATGCTAAAAACAACACACACACACACACACACACACACACACACACACACACACACATTGCCGAGGGAGGACTCGAACCTCCGGCGGGAGGGGCCGTGAATCCGTGGCATGGCGCCTCAAACCGCGCGGCCACTCTGCGCGGCGGGAGTCATTCCACAGTCATTCTGCTGGTCAAGCGCCCTCAGATTTTCAACTTTCCCGCTCTCGGTCGCACAAGGTACAAGAAACTTCCTTCCCGGATGAAAATATGCTTCGAACACAGCTGGCGACCTCTTCGCTTCCAAATCACGTAATTTCTACAGTCGCGGAATCGAAAAGTTAACCTGGCGTTGGCAGATTATTGTAAACAGCGAAGGAGTAAAAAATATGGTTCAAATTGCTCTGAGCAATATGGGACTTAGCGGATGGTCCCGGCGGAGGTTCGAGTCCTCCCTCGGGCATGAGTGTGTGTGTGTTTATCCTTAGGATAATTTAGGTTAAGTAGTGTGTATGCTTAGGGGCTGATGACCTTAGCAGTTGTCCCATAGGATTTCACACACATTTTTGAACTATGGGACTTAACTGCTGAGGTCATCAGTCCCCTAGAACTTAGAACTACTTAAACCTAACTAACCTAAAGACAGCACACACATCCATGCCCGAGGCAGGATTCGAACCTGCGACCGTAGTGGTCGCGCGGTTCCAGACTGTAGCGCCTAGAACTGCTCGGCCACTCCGGCCGACAGTGAAGGAGTAAGCTTGCGGACGAACGTTACGAACTTGTACACCAAACCATTACATACAGATTCTAACTGTAGTAATTGAATTATTGTGTTTAACCCTTAACACAAGATTGTAGCTCATAATGTGTAGATTATAACATTTTAAATTCGGCCAATAGTTTTATGCAAAACTTAAATCAAAATTTTGGTGCCCCTGAAGTCGTTAGGTAGGTAGACTGGGTCTTCGCCATGGGCTAGCAGTTTAGTAGTATAGATTGTGATTGTGAGTACACGTTGTACTGACATGGTGTTCCTCCTAGTGGTGATAAGGCGACGGAGAGGCAACACGGAAGGGCCACTGGTGGCGAGGGGGCGACCGCCGCGGAATGCGCGCCTCCGCTCTGACGTGTAACCGCGCTATCGCCCACGCCGACGACGGAGGCGGGCGGCAGGTACAAGGGGAATCGCGCGCCACAAAGGCGACGCCGTGGCGTTGACAAATCCGCCGCAATCTCGCCGCGAGCTATAATAAGCGGCCGCGACGCTCATCGCGGAGAACATGTGCTTTCCTCATTTTTCCCGCGCTAGCCGCGGGCCTCGCAGTGGCCGCGGCAGAGCGCCTGGCAGCCGAAAGCAGGCCACGGCGCGGCGCCTGCCGCGGAACGCCACCCGCGCTACACGTGTTTAGCGGCGAGCCGGCGCCCGCGCTGACAGAGGCCGCTTTGTTCCGCGTCACGGGCCCGCCCAACTGTGCCAGCTCGTCCTTTCTACTTAATCTGCCACCTCTTTCGGCGACGCGGCACTTTGCAGGGAGTGAGCCAGTGCGCTCGGTCGTATCGACAAGTTAACAGGGAAACGTATAAGGCATCGGTCTGTGCTAATCGCAACATCCCTGTTTGCTCAGTAACATAATCTCTGATCTACAGGTTCAGTTTATCTCAATCGTAATGCAAGCAGAGGAGAATCCGTAACAATTGCCTACCGCAAGGATCAGTCGTGGGTCTCGCTCTTTTCATCCCTTTCACTGCTACAGAAGTGCTCTTTGCATTCCATGCGGAAGCTGCTTTCGTTATGACTGCGCTGTTCGCCAAATGCTCATGCCTGTGCTGAGAGACGGCGTTCCGTCCAATATGAATTACATATCATCCGATTTTTCGAAATCTGTTGTTGTTGTCGTGGTGGTCTTCAGTCCTGAGACTGGTTTGATGCAGCTCTCCATGCTACTCTATCCTGTGCAAGCTGCTTCATCTCGCAGTACGTACTACTGCCTACATCCTTATGAATTTACTTAGTGTATTCATCTCTTGGTCTCCCTCTACGATTTTTACCCTCCACGCTGCTTTCCAATACTAAATTGGTGATCCCTTGATGCCTCAGAATATGCCCTACCAACTGATCCTTTCTTCTAGTTAAGTTGTGCCACAAATTTCTCTTCTCTCGAATTCTATTCAATACCTCCTCATTAGTTATGTGATCTACCCATCTAATCTTCAGCATTCTTCTGTAGCACCACATTTCGATAGCTTCTATTCTCTTCTTGTCCGAACTATTTATCGTTCATGTTTCACTTCCATACATGGCTACACTCCATACAAATACTCTCAGAAACGACTTCCTGACACTTAAATCTATACTCGATCTTAACAAATTTCTCTTCTTCAGAAATGCTTTCCTTGCCATTGCCAGTCTACTTCGACCATCATCAGTTAATTTGCTCCCCAAATAGCAAAACTCCTTTACTACTTTAAGTGTCTCGTTCCCTAATTGAATTCCCTCAACATCACCCGAGTTAAATCGACTACATTCCATTATCCTCGCTTTGCTTTTGTTGGTGTTCACTTATATCCTCCTTTCGAGACACTGTCCATTCCGTTCAACTGCTCTTCCAAGTCCTTTACTGTCTCTGACAGAATTACAATGTCATCGGCGAACTTAGTAGGTGAAAAAATTGATATTTGCACACCTTCATTCGATAAAGAATTTAATCTCTTTTCTTTGTCCGTCATACTCACTGTGCTGCATCAAATTAAGTAAAACACTGCACGAAATTTTAAAAAGCTCCCAGAGGTAAAAACACAATGAGTAAACGTTGCATACGGTTGATCTCGGCTCATACACTGCAGAAATTAAACGGACGGTCGCGTGCGACGGGCCCAGTTGCGTCCATGTGGGCTTGCCAGCTGCAGTGAAATACTTATCATCCGTTTCTGGGAAAACAATTAGGTGAAAAAACTTGATTTTTGCGCTTCTTACAATCTGATACCTTCGCTTGATAAAGTGTTGGATTTCTTTTCGTTACATGTCATAGTTATTGTGCTGCGTAAAATTAAGTGAAACGCTGCACAAAAAAAAGAGCTCGCAGAGGTAAAAGCGCTTTGCGTAAACTGTTCGTATGGTTGACTTATAGGCCATACGCTGCAACGAGTGGAATGTAGATAAGACAACGAAATTTTATTTAAATTCATAGCAGAAGGATATCTCATTTCGCTCCCGAGGTACTGCATTTTGTATCCGAAGTACAGTCGCGCGCGACGCGCCCATTCACTTCGTCGCGCATCGGGAATCATGTGGTCATGACAATAGTCATATCTCATAAACGATTGGTGATAATCGAAACGAGGTCTTCTGCAAATGACAACACACAATGAGTCACGTATGTTGATTGATAAATATTTGAAAACTTCTTTATTCACCGAGATACGGAAGTAACTCGTCCGCAGCAGTGAGAGATCGGTGGTTCAGGACGCATTCAGACGTCCGTAGCACTGTAGGGAAACCAAACCGGAGCGCAAGTCCGCGACACCTGGGAAACGGTGTAGAGGGATGTTTATACACGCCCACTACAGCGAAAATGGATTTTCAGTTTATCTCAAGCGAAACGCTAGCTGAGGGAAAGCCAGAAGAATGGCCTGCCGACCACAAGGAAGAGTCCTCGATCCCGTTCTTTTTAATGTGCACAATACCCCATCTAATAAGTGCAAGAAAATCCAGTATGCAAATGACCTTGAATTAATATTTCAGAACTTTAGTAACGGTAACTATTTATTTACAACTTAAACAAAATAGATACCTGTTTCTAAAGTTAACTGTCCTTCAAAGTAGTTACCAGTTTTGTGTGTATAACACATTGCCAGAGATGTGGAAGCCTTAGGAAACTCTTAGCAGTGCGTGTCGAGTTGCCTGTTGCCCGACGAATCTCTGTAACGGCTCTGAAGCTAATGCCATGAATTGCTTCCTTCAGTTTAGGAATCAACTTTAAGTAACAAGGGCTTCTTTCTCTAACCTTGTCACTGGTCATGTTTCAAAGTGAACAGCTAAGAGGGACAATCGGCAACACTTTCTGCAGGACTGATCCATCATTTTACAGGACAATCCTTGGACGCATATGACATCACTTGTGACTGACTTGTTCGATCGATGAGGCACTCCTCGTACTTAAGTCCTTGTGACTTCAAGTTTATTCCTAAGTTTAAAGAAGCACTTCATGGCATTCGCTTCAGACCTTTTATAGAGATTCATCGGACAATTGACCGCTCCTCTCCCACTATGATTGAATTAGAGGTGGTCATTACTGACTGAAACCGGTCATCGTCAAAGGAATTTATATTGTGATCAAAGACTGGAATAAAAAAACATTTGACAATATTATTATTAACATTGTAAAAATGTACATACATCGTATTCATCTTCGTGTTGAATGGTTTACTAGTGATAAAGACACTAATAAGAAGTTTTTTTGAAGAACCAAGGCCCGTCGAGAAACCGAGACTTGCATATAGTACGTTCCGTTGTAAGGCTCTGATTCGACCGCTGTTCCATGGCGAACATAAAATGAAAAAAAAAAAAAAAAACGAAAAACAGATATGTATCTACTGCAAACTCAAAGCCGAAAAAGTTTCTAGATGCAACGAAAGTAGGTAGTTGTGTTGGGGAAATTACGTGAAGCTGCAAATGCTGTATTTCAAGGTACTAAACCTTTTCATTGTGGTATACAAATATGTGACTGTGGAACTGAAGAAATTTGATCTAGTAACGACACGAGAAATATTTCTCCTTTATCGTAATAACAAAAGTATATGTGGCATATTGTAAGAGTAAAGAGGATGTACATTTTAAATAAAAGGTTTTATACTGCAGTTAAAACTGGTCTTGCCTGCGTCACTAAGGCGAGCTTTTCCTCACGTCTAATGACGAATTTGTGCAAGACGTCGTACTGATATTCTACGGAAATAAATCGTTCAGCTGCCGTACTGGTACTGGAGAAGTTATTGTGCTATAACGTGATTGCGAGGAGCTCTTTAGGGCTCTTTAGTGAGAGCTACAGGTATTTTATGCTACGTCGAACGCAAGTAGTTGTCATATATATACGAAGACGTGCTGAAAAGTAGTGCCTCCAAAGTTTTTGTGTGAAAACTCTTAAAGATTTTTGAATAAAACAAACATTATTAGCATTCTACATCGGTATTCTTAGTGCCTACATATTTATAGCCATCTGCCACTAGAAGGTTCAGAATTGTAGCGTGTAACATGGCGGTGTGGAGAGTAACTATGTCGGCGCATGAGAAAAAGTTTGCTGTAATAGAGTTTAGAATTCGAAGAATCCATCCACACGTGGAACACCATCTCCTTCAGCGTGACAATGCCGGACTACATACGAATGCTGCGACATCTGCAACAGTCCGACGCCTTGGGTTCGCTGTCTCCGATCATCTTCCATACAGTCTCTACTTGGCCCCATTCGATTTTCATCTGTTTCCAGAACCCCAAGAACACCCACGAGGACTTCACTTTGATAGTGATGGAGCGGCGCAAGCAGAGAGGGGATATGACTTCGTCAACGAAGTCAAACGTTCTCCAGTGTCGGTATCAACAAATTGGTCTCCTAGGGAGAAATGTGTTCGTCGTCGGGGTGACTATTTTGAGAAATAATCATGCAAACATTAAGAATAAAGATGCAGAATGTCAATAAAGTTTGTTTTATTTAAAAACTTTAAGAATTTTCATATGAAAAATTCGGAAGCTACTTTTCAGCACATCCTCATAATGATAAAGGAAAGGGTAGATTAGTACCAACCTGAAAACGAGAACTTTTTTTCAGATTTGCCATCACTGTCCTGTGATAGCCACGTGTCTGCTGAGATTCTCAACGTAATTTTCGATCATTTATACATTTTTCAGCCGTCTTTCTCCAAGCGTCACGAAAGCCTGCTTCCCTCGAATTTCTTCACATGCATAATGTTTGCACCAAGGCGTTTAAACGTCTCTACAGCCAGGAACTCGTTGTTAAGTTGGTGTTATGTACTGTTGTAGGAGGCATGTTGACACGTGTTAGCAAGAGCTGTCTGACATCAGCGTCACAGTCAGTGAAGTCAGTACACAAACACAACCAGTAAGAAGTGAGCTATGAACAACAGGTATCAACGTAAACCACAGAGTACTGGCCCATACGGTCCACTTCTCAAAAAGTATTTTCTGGGTCTATGTTTATAGGAGTTCCTTTATTCTTGACCAGCTCTGCCTGCTGTATTCCTCCATAATGAACAAATTTAAGGTGAAGATTGGCATGAGGGAATTTTCTGGTAGAAGACAGCAGAAGTGCGTCATCTACAGTACTTGCAATCTCAGCATCATTTTAAAGGTCGCTTTTGTCCGTGTTTGCTTTTAAGGAAGTATGTGTCGCGGAAAATACTGCCTTGAGGAAACATAGTTTTCTTCTTTTTCACGTATTAGTTTCGGTGAATGCAGACTGATGGCAGTACATAAAAGAAATTCAGTACGTGCTATTAAGAAAATAAAATGAACCCTGTACCGATAGTAAAACGAAACGTGCATATGAAAATGAAAAAAAAAGAAACTGTTCATACAATACAAACAACTCTCAGTATGTGTAAATTTACTGAACGAAGTTTATTCTAATATGAATATAATATGGAAAACAAAAAAGGTAGAATTTCGTTTTTGGGTGTATAGCTACTTAGAAAACCCGACGGAACCTTAGGGCACAAAGTCCACAAAAAGCTCACTCCCACACACCGATAGATACGTTCACAAAAATCCCAATCACCGTGCTAAGCAGAAAAGAAAAGTGAGCAAAACAATGGTAGAACTCTCCAAAAGAACGTGTGATGCACAGTACTTGGAGGAAGAGCTTGGCCGTCTAAGAACTAGATCAAACATATCCATTACGAAAGTTTAAGAACTCATGCCTTTTTTCCTTCTATAAATGAAGAAACCTACAACCGGCTACTCTTTTGAAACACTTGTTTATACCGTAAACTGGTTTTCGAACCTTATGTTGCACATCTTAAAGTGGTACACGCTGTCATGTAATTTCCACACGCCCCATCTGAAGGCGAGTCTGAAACTTTTCGAAAACCAGTTTATGGAATAAACAAGTATTTTTTAAAAAGTGAGTTGCAGTGTTCTGTTTTCCTATTTAAGAATTACATTCAGAAGATACTACTACGTCCTAAAAAGATCTGGTGCTTCTACTGGAAAAGAACCAACTAAATGGAGAGTTCCCTCCCCGTCTCCCTCCTCACCCTCAATCGATACAACAATCACAGATCGCATCAGTCACACCGGTGGTATACGAGGTACCTGTATATCACCTAAAATTTGCACCGCAAATATTGCAGAGATGGACAGTGCTATTCATGCGCGGTTTTCACTGAATGGATTCTTAGTCAGGGGCTCGTTCTCTTAGCCAATAACCAGATTGTAATAATACTTACAAACTGTTTTTTGTGCAAAACATACACTTTTTTAAATGGAACAATGCCTGTCGACATAAACAATTTAATAGTAGTGTTTTTTGCAGAATTCTAGTACGAGTCATTTACCAGGTATTGTATTTTGAAACGATTCCACACCTACACTTGTTTGTGCCATTCCACCTGCGTAGTTCCTATGTACGATGTTATGTTTACTTACAGTGTGCTTGTGTGTGTCTTGAGTACATTGCTACTTGCTACTCAATGAGTGACAGTCCAAGCATTGGATCGTGAGTGGACGATGGAATTTACCAAAGCAGAAAAAGCCGAAATACACATGGTGTGTGGAGAATGTAGCAAAAATACAGTTCCTTCTCGTACGTCGGATGCGGCAAGGTATCCCAAGGACGTCAACCATCTCGGAATTTATTTATGAATCTCTTCAACCAGTTGCGTGGAATGGTGGTGTAACACCTAGACAGTATAACAGAAGGAAAAAAGTGGAGACAAAAGGGGGGGGGGATTAATGTTCTTACTGCTGTTGCAATTGATCCGCACGTTAGGTCCCACACAATCTCACGAGGAAGTGGTACGATTCAAGCTAAAGTCGTATGCATTCTCCATCGCCATAGGTCACACCCCTACCACTTCTCTCTCCATCAAGAGCTGCATGGAAACGACTATAAGAATCGTGTTAACTTCTGTACATGGACATTAACACAGGGTACTCCAGATGTATCATGTATCTTGTTAGGTGATGAAGCCACATTTATCAATCATGGCCAGGTAAACCACAGAGACATACACTATTGCTCTGTTGACAGTCCTCATTGGCTTCGTAAGGTGGAACATCAGCGTCCATGGAGTGTAAACGTGTAGTGTGGGGTAGTGAACCATCAGCTCATAGACTCGTGTTTCATTGATGGAACACTGAACGCGCACCATTTTCGCAGCCTCCTAACAGACCATCTTTCGACTGTGCTGGAAGACGTTCCTCAACTGACTAGGAGGAACCTGTGGTACCATCATGGTGGCTATCCAATCCATAGCGCACGAGGTACTACAGCATATTTTCACGAACTGTTTTCAAATCGTTGGATTGGACGCAGAGGATATATACCTTGGCGCTCCGTTTCCCGGACTTTACGTCTATAGACATTCCTCTATACGGAAAGCTGAAAGGCATACCAACTACAGTCGTTGATATGCAGCGACATGTTACTGCAGCCTGCTCGGACGTCTCTGCTGAAATGCTAGCACGTGTGCAGTAGTTGTTGCAGTGGCGGTGGTGATTCTGAACACGATCCGTGACGGTCAATTGATTATATAGCTTCTCACCAGTAACGAGACAGTGTATGCACTTGTGTTGTTGTTTAGTGTGTGCTACCACGGGTATTGTACAAGTGCTGGCGTGGGAACTTTTGAAAATATGATAGCTCGTAAATGACTAGAATCCTGCAACAAACAGCACTGACATTCGGATTTACCCTACGTTTAGTTTGTTAATGTCTGAAGAAGAGATATTTCTTAACATCGAGTATAGATTTAAGTGTCAGGAAGCCGTTTCTGAAAGTATTTGTATGGAGTGTAGCTTGCTGCTACAGAAGAATGCTGAAGATTAGATGGGTAGATCACATAACTAATGAGGAGGTATTGAATAGAATTCGAGAGAAGAGATATTTGTGGCACAAATTGACTAGAAGAAGGGATCGGTTGGTAGGGCATATTCTGAGGCATCAAGGCATCACAAATTTAGTATTGGAGGGCAGCGTGGCGGGTAAAAATCGTAGAGGGAGACCAAGAGATGAATGCACTAAACAGATTCAGAAGGCTGTAGGTTGCAGAAGGTACTGGGAGATGATGAAGCTTGCACAGGATAGAGTAGCATGGAGAGCTTCATCAAACCAGTCTCTGGACTGAAGACGACAACAACAATTTCAATAGACGTTGTTCCATTTAGAAAAAGTGTATATCTGCTCAAAAATACGCTTTCTAACTATTATTACAATCAGTTGATTGGCTAACAATACAAGCCCACAGCTATCAATCCATTCTGTGAAAATCGCGCAGCGGTAGACTTTCCATTACCACAATATCTGCGGCGCAAGTTTTAGGTGATTCACCCAGTATAAAATCCAAGTACAAGAGGCCAAGTGTACGTAGGAAATACAAGAGACCGTCAACACCCAAATGAGGAACGTATGAGCAGTTGCAGTCCAGTAAACGGGACAACTCGGCTGACATTGCACTGACCAAAGTTAACCACCAAATTCGTTTCCTCGTTTTCTCGAGATGCAGCATGATAATTGTAGGATTCACAAAGAGGCCATAGGAATTAAAAAGCACAAAAATAACTTTAACAGAAAAGGAAGAGGACTGAAATTAGACGAGTTGTGTCATTGCTAAATAAAGCAAACAAGACCAGCTATTCCCCATAACTCTTCCACGAAACACACGTCGGCTCGACTTCGTGATCTTTGTAGCCTGTAATGATGTCTCTAGGATTAGGAGATGAAACCGTTAGGCACAGAAATATGCTTTGGACCACGGCGTAATGCCCATAAAACAAAATTCAGCGACGACGCAGAAGAAATTGCGTTTATTCGACGCAGGATTATTTTCCTAAACAAAGTATTTGAAAATGCCAGTGTCGAGAGAAACATTTCGCCCTTACGCGTGTACGGAATTTATTGTTAGCAGTTTCGTTGTTATATGGAAATAGTGGGCAGTATTCGGAGCCCCGACAACGGAGTTTCTCCACGTTCAGTTGTCTCCAGCGTACGATTTCAAGGCTGACGCAGCGCCGCCGTGGCAGCTGGATTGCGCAGGCGGGGAGGGGCCGGCGCCTAATGCCCGCGCCAGTTTTCAGGAAGTGCCACCGCCGGACGGCGTCGGAGGAGGCGGCCGCTCGGCCCGCTGCTCGTTACTTTTTTGTCGCCGTATTTACCCTGCTGCTTAATGGGGAGTAACGCTAAACAATCTCCCGGTCCCGACACGCATTTACAAGTTTTAACCGTTTAGGCGGCGGAGCTGCGAGCTACCAGTTCTATGTAATTGGGCCTCTTCTATAACATTAAATTATACGGGGCGCGCGCATTGTAGGTATTAGAATGCGAGTAAATATCTCTAATGATCTCATTATATTTCAGTGCTTTCTCGATTCCGCCCGGTTTTTCTTCCCGCCGCCCCCTTTACCTACCCGTTATTGTCTATGCGCGCGCCGTGTTTTCCGTCTGGGCCGAAGCCGGAGCCGGCCATGAACTTAAGTAAATTATGTACAAAACAAACGCCCGCCGTATAATTTAAGACACTTGCAGTAAAAATTGAAGCGATGCGGCCCTCCAGACGTAAATATCGCCGCTCTTCTTCCTGCCCCGCCTCGACCTGAGGTAGGCTGCTAATGGAACTCCCCTCCCCCTCCCTACCCCTCCCCCTCCTTCACCCCGCCTTCACCTGCTTTATCGCGCGCCCCACATTCGGGCGGTATCCTTCGGCCGGCGCCATATTTTCGCACGCCATCATTATCAGCCATTATCATAAAGCTCTCACTCCACCCTGTGCCCTTCCGATAACCAAGATGGCGTCGAGCCCCCAGTTGGCACCCGTCTCTACCTCGGGACTCCCTCCGCTCTTTTCTTCGGCCTTCTACGCTTTCTCCTCTCTCTCTCTCTCTCTCTCTCTCTCTCTCTCTCTCTCCCCCCTCCTGGACGACCGTTCAGAAAGATTTACGTCCTCCAGGAAACCCGGAGTGCCTGGAAAACACTACCGACCTCGGGCGTTATTATAACGTGGCGTTTAAAACGCATATAACTTTTAATGGGGATGTTAGTGCGCCGCGGAATGAGAATATAGCTTATTGCGATGATACCTCCTTCTCCGAGAAGGAAAAAGGCTGGAAGAGAGGGAAGAATGGGCGGGCGGCGCACATTCGGGGGAGGGAGGGAGGGAATAGGCGATTCGGAGGCCGTTTTTATAGATCGTGAGCGTCCCCCCGGCTGGCCGTGCCGCCCGAGAATAAATATCAAACGGCATGTTGATAATGCGTGCTGAATGGCCTTTGTTGTTGCTGGGCAGGACGTCGCGCCCCCCGCGGCGGGCCGGCATAACCACGGCTGTTTATTGGACTCCTCGCTGCTTCCACGTGGACCACCTCAGAAGCTCTCCCACCGCAGGTACGTAGCTTGCTTGCTCGCTCGCTCGATCTGGTCGTCTCGCGCAAAGTCACCTGTTTGTTGGACTGCGTCTGTGCCTAAAATTGACATAGTTTTGCCGCTGGATGCAACCAAATTACCCGCCGTTCAAGATACTCCATTTGCTAAGTACATGGTTGTTACAGGAAGGCCATTTCAATATATCGTACAGAGATAAAATCAATTGTGACAGAGTATTGTGACTTGGTTTTCGTCTGTGAAGAGAGGTGCATCGCTCGTTTAGTCGCTGGAATCACCTTTGCGGTACAACCGAGTTGGGTCGCTAGTTTTTACTGGAATGAGCAAGATTGAACTATATACATATACCATCTTAGTATATATATAGTTAAGGCTCACCGGCATTTTGACCATCTTCTTCTTCTGTGCCCGAACTCTTACGGGAATCGGCAACGCGCCGCGACTAATGAGTATAATGGGCGGGGGCACTACGAATGTAGTGCCGGACAATACGTTGAGAATGTGGGTTTCGCAGGAGGCGTGCCAGAAGTAAATCCCTGCAGTCGCGCTATCCTCTCTATCCTCGGTGGCTCAGATGGATAGAGCGTCTGCCATGTAAGCAGGAGATCCCGGGTTCGAGTCCCGGTCGGGGCACTCATTTTCATCTGTCCCCGTTGGCGTATGTCAACGTCTGTAAGCAGCTAAGGGTGTTCATTTCATTGTAATTTCAAGATTGAACTGTTGGTCCAGCCAACCTGATGCAAGTGACTCCACCTCAGTACTTCAGGTAAATACTGGGAAAATTCCACCAGCATGGGCACTGTCGATTCTTACTCCCGTACGTCCTGTTACTACTACTTCACCTGCCTTTCTTTGTGATACAAAAATTATTTGATTTTCGTAGATGAAATCCTACTGCAGTAGAGCATCAATTATCGAAAACCGCACGAGGCAGGTGGTGTTCTGTTAAGTGTTTTTGAAAAGAACATATCATTAACGGAAACACGTTGATCCAGTCATCGGAATATAGAATGAAGGAACACTGAATTAATCACAGAACTATAAACCGGTATATGTTTTGTATCGCACGTCTTACAAATGGCCGGCCGGGGTGGCCGTGCGGTTCTAGGCTCTTCTGTCTGGAACCGCGTGACCGCTATGGTCGCAGGTTCGAATCCTGCCTCGTGCATGGATGTATGTGATGTCCTTAGGTTAGTTAGGTTTAAGTAGTTCTAAGTTCTAGGGGACTGATGACCACAGATGTTAAGTCCCATAGTGCTCAGAGCCATTTGAACCATTTGAACGTCTTACAAATGACACAAAGAACTGACTACGTAGTCTAGTTTGAAAAATACATGAAAGTAGACCCAATGTTTAGTTTTAAAAAAACCAAAATTAGTTTTCGCTTCGGAGTTGAGGATACGTTTCTTTGCCGCTTCGAGGTCGATTAATACTTTATAGCCAGGGTCATCAGAATCATGTTCGGGGTAGTGTTAAATATTTTCCTTGTCGTATTCTGCAAATTCTAAGGATTCTTGAATCTGCACAACCAGTTCGGATACGAATTGGGTGTTTGGTGGCTCTTCAATTGCATTGGTAGATTAATCTGGAGGAAGGAACTTACGCCATTGCTAGTGCAATGATTTTAGCAGTAGCCCAAGCTTCTGCTGTCATATACACAGCATCCTTCAAGAAAAATTTTTTGTACAGTTCTTTTTTCATATTCTTCGCCCATCAGTGATATATCCAGCAGTCACTTTTTATAGAATTAGGAAGTGCTTTTAGTTAGGCGTGTGATGGACACATCACATTAATCTTCCGTTGGTACTGTAGTTAGCGTTAAACGATTTGCAAAGTATTTTCGCACCGTAACAACTCATGCAAATCTGTCTGCATCCACTGCCTGTGGTCTCAGTCATAACAAACAACGAGCTCCACAACAGCAGAAAAGTCACTGAACATCACTTGATGGCCAGCAACAGCCCCTTTCCTCCAAATATCCTAACAGCAACCAGTAAACAAAAAGTCCTTTGTTAATTTAGTTTAAGACATTTTCAAGTAACAATTTTCTGTAGGTATAGTAGACTGAAAATGAGCAGAACATGCTCGAAACTCATTGCAGTTTGTTAAACAGAAAGCAAATAAAAGTAACTGGTAGCAGAAAATATAAATAAGCAATTATGCCACACAGTTACGATTCTCAAACGTAGCCGGTATGGCCACAAGTAATAACAGAAAACAGGTTCGCAGGAGAGCTTCTGTAAAGTTTGGAAGGTAGGAGACGAGGTACTGGCAGAAGTAAAGCTGTGAGTACCGGGCGTGAGTCGTGCTTCGGTAGCTCAGTTGGTAGAGCACTTGCCCGCGAAAGGCAAAGGTCCCGAGTTCGAGTCTCGGTCGGGCACACAGTTTTAA
This sequence comes from Schistocerca cancellata, assembly GCF_023864275.1. Lineage (NCBI taxonomy): Eukaryota > Metazoa > Arthropoda > Insecta > Orthoptera > Acrididae > Schistocerca > Schistocerca cancellata. The sequence goes on along the minus strand of NC_064631.1, from coordinate 227,143,085 downwards.
TCTGCCAGGAAGTTTCATATCAGCGCACACTCCGCTGCAGAGTGAAAATCTCATTCTGGAAACATCCCCTAGGCTGTGGCTAAGCCATGTCTCCGCAATATCCTTTCTTTCAGGAGTGCTAGTTCTGCAAGGTTCGCAGGAGAGCTTCTGTAAAGTTTGGAAGGTAGGAGACGAGGTACTGGCAGAAGTAAAGCTGTGAGTACCGGGCGTGAGTCGTGCTTCGGTAGCTCAGTTGGTAGAGCACTTGCCCGCGAAAGGCAAAGGTCCCGAGTTCGAGTCTCGGTCGGGCACACAGTTTTAATCTGCCAGGAAGTTTCATATCAGCGCACACTCCGCTGCAGAGTGAAAATCTCATTCTGGAAACATCCCCTAGGCTGTGGCTAAGCCATGTCTCCGCAATATCCTTTCTTTCAGGAGTGCTAGTTCTGCAAGGTTCGCAGGAGAGCTTCTGTAAAGTTTGGAAGGTAAGAGACGAGGTACTGGCAGAAGTAAAGCTGTGAGTACCGGGCGTGAGTCGTGCTTCGGTAGCTCAGTTGGTAGAGCACTTGCCCGCGAAAGGCAAAGGTCCCGAGTTCGAGTCTCGGTCGGGCACACAGTTTTAATCTGCCAGGAAGTTTCATATCAGCGCACACTCCGCTGCAGAGTGAAAATCTCATTCTGGAAACATCCCCTAGGCTGTGGCTAAGCCATGTCTCCGCAATATCCTTTCTTTCAGGAGTGCTAGTTCTGCAAGGTTCGCAGGAGAGCTTCTGTAAAGTTTGGAAGGTAGGAGACGAGGTACTGGCAGAAGTAAAGCTGTGAGTACCGGGCGTGAGTCGTGCTTCGGTAGCTCAGTTGGTAGAGCACTTGCCCGCGAAAGGCAAAGGTCCCGAGTTCGAGTCTCGGTCGGGCACACAGTTTTAATCTGCCAGGAAGTTTCGTTTCATGTTTTGATTTTGATCGAAAATAGTATGAAAAATAAAATTTATTGCGTACTATACAGCGTTTGAAAACTATCAAAATGATCGCTGATACGGGCACTTCGTGCCGAATTCGTCTTACTATTCTCAAAGCTGCCATATGTGATAACTGTTAAGACATTGCGCATGCTCGTACTAAACACCTGTTGAGGAGAGATGCCCATACTAAAGTTACGGCGACGGTAGATGTCCTTCGCTATAAGAGAGCGACGTGCACCGGATGAAATACGCCCTTGCTGATTTTAATTCGGAGAGAGTGACACGCCTATCAACTTGGCGCCTCGGCCAGATAGGTAATAAATTAGGCGCCTGGCGAGGGGCGACGTGGGACGCCACCGGCGACACGCATCCGTTCATTAATAACCTGGCGGGCCGGGCCTCGTTTGTAGCGAGATGGGGCCGCGGCTGTGACTGTCCCGTCTTTTTGTCGCGCACCGCTGTCCGTTATTTTTGGCACCGCACGCCGCTGCCTCCGCTGCCATCACACGGCACGTAACATAATGGCGGTGGATAATGCACTGGTCCTGCCTCAATCACGCCCAGGCGGTTTCGGAACAGTGAGTAGTAATGTAAAAGTATTTGCAATGTACCATATGACGTGTAACATTTAGTAATAGAATAACCCAGTCCTATGGGTCTCAATGGACAATATGTTAGCCAGGCCCTTAAGAGGTCATACTGGTCGCTTTGGAGGGATGTAGGTGGTGTAGAACTGGTACCACAGTGTCATGTGACACTGTACCATTGTCCCACACTGAGATGTCAAGTCGTGGGATAGCGCTGAGCATATTTATAGATGGCGGTGGTATCGCGTCCACAAGGTATGAAAGGGCAGTGCAGAGGCAAAGTTGCCATTTGTTCTCAGTTCATTCAAGTCAAAAGATTTCCAACCTTATTACGACAGAGCGGCGACAATTAACAGACTTTGAACGCGGGATGATAGTTGAAGCTAGACGCGTGAACATTCCATTTCGGAAATCGTTAGATAATTCAATATTCCGAGATCCACAGTGTCAAGTGTGTGTCGAAATCACCAAACTTCATGCTTTAACTCTCACCATAAAAATCAACGTGGGACGTACGACGAACGTATCCGTTAGGATAGTGCTGCGAAATTTGGCGTTAATACGCTATGGTAGCAGACGACCGACTCGAGTGCCTTTGCTAACACCGCGACATAACAGCGCCTCTCCTGCGCTCATAACCATATCGGTTGGACCATAGAGGACTGGAAAGACATGACCTGGTCCCTTTTTCATTTGGTAACAGCTGATGGTAGGGTTAGAGTGTGGCGCAGACCCCACGAAGCCATGGACACAAATTGTAAACAAGGCACTGTGCAAGCTGGTGGTGGCTCTACAATCGTGTGAGTTGTGTTTACACGGAATGGACTGGATTTCCAACTGAACTGAGCGTTGTAAATGGTTATGTTCGGCTACCTGGAGACAATTTGCAGCCATTAATGGACTCCATATTCCCATACGTGTCACGTAGCCACAGTCGTTCACAGTTGGTTTGAAGAAAATTCCGGGCAATTCGAACGAATTATTTGGAGGCCCACATCATCCTACACGAATCCCTTCTAACATTCATGGTACATAATTAAGAGGTCAGCTGGTGAACAAACTCCTGCACCGGCAACACTTTCGTAATTATGGGCAGCTATTGAGCCAGCATGGCTCAATATTTGTGATGGGAACTTCCAATGACTTGTTGAGTCTACACCACGTCGAACTGGTGCATGAAGTCGTGCAAAAGTAGGTCGGACACGATACTAAGAAGTATTTTCTCATCTCAGTGTAAGTTATGGTTGTAAAGCTTTGTGTGTGTGTGTGTGTGTGTGTGTGTGTGTGTGTGTGTGTAAGTCTGTCGTGTGGGATCCATGGTAACAGTGAATCAAGGTACTCAGTTTCTTGGTGTTTCAATACGGAGAGTCCAGTATGTCAATAAGGAATGCTGTAAAATTCGCTGGCCTGTGCCACGGCGAAGAAGCTGTCCTATAAATCCGGCCGCGGTGGCCGTGCGGTTCTAGGCCCTCAGTCCGGAACCGCGTGACTGCTACGGTCGCAGGTTCGAATCCTCGGGCCTGGATGTGTGTGATGTCCTTAGGTTAGTTAGGTTCAAGTAGTTCTAAGTTCTAGGGGACTGATGACCACAGATGTAAAGTCCCATAGTGCTCAGAGCCATTTGAACAATTTTTTTTTTGTCCTATAAAGATCCCAACCGACTGGATGTAGACAAGAATGTTACGTCTTTCCAATGACCATCTGTTCCGAATCCGGCGGCAATTACTGCTCGCAGTGAAAACAAGGCCATCTCAGCCACATTCCGAACAAACATTCCGAAAGGGAACAGCACGCAACAGACATTATTTTGCATTCGGGTCCCTCGTAGAAGGCCATATACTCACAACCATGCATAAAGTTGCGGCCCCTCAGTGGTCCAAATAACACAGGAATTGATCAGTAGCTAACTGACGGCGGGTGCTGTAGGCAGACGAGTGACGATTTTGTCTCGGTTACAGTGATGCAAGGAGTCGAGGGTACCGATGGCCTAATGAGATGCTTCATACGTTATGCGTGGAGGGAGTAGAGAGTGATCCGTATGAGATGCCAGGAAAATGAAATGCTATATCCAAAAAACATGCAAATTTATTGCTCGTTAACGGTACGAACAAATGTAGGAGAGACTGGAGTTTGTGTCTGAAGTTTGTGTCACAGCACATTAGCATTCAACATGTCCGTCATAGCGAATGTGGCACACATCATTTACCTCGCGTCCAAGTTGCGCCATCGGGCACGTACCATTTCTGGAGTAATTTATTGAAAGGCCTCAATAATCTGCCTCCGTAGGTCGGCCAGATTCCGTATTCTTTGTGAATACGCTGTTCACCTGACGTAGCTACACACCCACGTAAAAAATCTGTAGGCATTAGGTAGGGGCTATTAAGAGACCAATGGATAAGTCCACCACGGCCGCACCAGCGATCGTTGATTATCTGTCGTAACTGCTGCCGTACTATGAGAGCCCAGTGCAGTGGAACGCCGTCCTGTCGATAGACAACAGTGTCCAGTATACCGTCTTGCTGTAATTGAGGGACCACATACTGCTCGATCATTTCGAGCTAACTGATCGCACGAACGTTCTCCTCGTCAAAGAATGGGCCGATAACATTGTAGCGACGTCTGAAAGTTCGCTTGATCTGCACTCGAAAATCTCACGTACCACACCATACTTTGAGTGCGTTGTTGTGGCCTAACGACTGTTTTCACTTATCAATACAGGCACTGAGCCTGCTAATGCGTTCCACCTCCGTACAATGTGCTCCTGACATCTGGTGTTTGCGCTGGAGAACTACGGCCTGCCGGCCTCTGTGACCGAGCGGTTCTAGGCGCTGTTGCTACGGTCGCAGGTTAGAATCCTGCCACGGCCATGGATGTGTGTGATGTCCTTAGGTTAGTTAGGTTTAAGTAGTTGTAAGTCTAGCGGACTGATGACCTCAGATGTTAAGTCCCATAGTTGTTAGAGCCATTTGAAACACTTTTTTTTTTTTTAACTACGCGCTATTGGCTTGCTCTCCCAGAGCATGGTCACTAATAGTTAACACTCATCATTTTCACGCACACTACGGATATTTCAAAAAAATGGTTCAAATGGCTCTGAGCACTATGGGACTTAACATCTGTGGTCATCAGTCCCCTAGAACTTCGAACTACTTAAACCTAACTAACCTAAGGACATCACACAACACCCAGTCATCACGAGGCAGAGAAAATCCCTGACCCCGCCGGGAATCGAACCCGGGAACCCGGGCGCGGGAAGCGAGAACGCTACCGCACGACCACGAGCTGCGGACTACGGATATTTGTTCGGAGATATATACTACCACATTAACTTAGAAATCTCAATCGGATCACCCTGTAGTTCAGACCAGATGCGGTTATGTGTTGTTTTGGAGGCGTTCCTCGTACCTCAGCTTGGGCCCACTCGTTCAGGTTACCGTGAAAACCATCTAGCTGTAACAGCATCTCAGATTTGTAACAAAGAAGACATGCTACCATTCGTTTTGTGGCTTTTGCCTGGTTACTGTACTTTATCATGGACGCACCCCTTAAACCAGTAATGCAGTAATAAACTGTGTAACACTGACTGATAACAGATCACTTTTTATAAAAGGACCTTTGACAGCGTAGGTTTCAGTGATTGAAAGCACGCATGAGAATACACCAGGACAGTGGGAATGTTCTGTTGGTACTAGTGTTTTAGTGATATGGTGGAAGCGAACCATATCCGTCCGTTCAGCGGCAGTGTTTGGCCCGGGTAGATGCTGCCAAGTAGTCTCCGCACGAAAATGCGAAGGTGACTGGAGCACCATCGTGTAGTACCCACTTTACCCTTCGAACCAAAGGCACGTCTTCCAGCAGGGGAGGCAGCGTCACCTGCAGGAGGTGTGGATATGTCTCTCCTGTGAGGCGCTGTGCGAGAATGGATGGTCTCATGAGGCGGTCGCCAATTATCTCCATCCACACATTGAGACTGAACCGATGCTGACCGTTTGCTGCCACCATACCACTAGAACAATAATACTGACAAAATATCCCTACTTACCTGGTGTGTTCTCATGTGTTTTGTCAAAGATCTTTCACCTCCACCTTCAGGTGAGTGTATCTCCCTTGGAAAGCATTTCCATATGACATTCTTCGCTCCTGATCGTCTCAAAGATCGTTTAAAATAGGAGATCTCACAGACTCAATAAATGAAACAATTTCAATAGTTGTAGGTTATTCGAGAACGTAGGAGAAGCCCTTTACTCTCAAGGTTCGTCACCGGGCGAGGCGATGCTCTGGTAAGATGGTGGACTCGCACTCGGTAGGATAGCATTTCAGATCTCCGTCCGGGCAGTCGGAGTTAAGTTTTCCATTGTTTCCCTTACTGTCTTTAAACAAATGCCGGAGTGGTTTCTTAGAAAAGAATACTGCCCATTTTCTTCCTGAATGTTGTTCCATTGAAGCTTCTGTTTCGCCACTAATGATGACATTATTATCAACGGTGCATCAAACTAATTTTCTAACTTACTTTCCTTTCTTTATTTTCCTACTTTCTTTCCTACTTTCCTTCCTTCTTCTTTTTCCTTTCTTTCTTCTTTGCTTCATCACCAGTAGAACGAGCCGCCCACGTCCATTATACAATAGCTTGTATGACATTATGTAACAAAGCCATAGTCATTAAGTTTAGACATGAGCAAGGGACAGAGTGCCTGTAAGGAGGTAGTGGTGAACTGCTGCCAGTGAAGATGTCTTACGTGACTTACACTGAATAATTTTGTTGACGCGTACAGTGGGCGAATGTTGGTGCCTCAATAGAAGCAAAACCTTCTCATACTCCGTGTAGTTTGCACGCCGTTGAGAGGACTTACACGTCACCAGACAGATGAATATTTTTACAAGCACTCGCCGTATTCGCGTGCTGCAACGTTGGTGCGTCGAGTGTTACGGTATCACTAAAAAAAAGTCCCTAAAGAAAATCCATTTTAATTGATCATTCAACAACAAAGCCGTCATTATTATATTTTCCAAGGTAGTGCAGTAATTATTTTAAGGAATAACATGAAATCATTTTCCAGAAGCCCAATTGGATGAACTTAGAAGTAGTTTTTTTCTGACGTAGCCACTCGAAGAATAAATCGTATTTTATCATGGCAGCTATAAGTAGTGATAAGCCTCAGTTTTCATATTACACTCCGTGACATGGGACTCCCTTTCTAGAGCTTCCTTTACCGGAGTAGGCAACAGTCTCGATACTTCTATGTCCTCTAGCAAGAGGCGACCCACACAAAAGTTCTTTGAAAGACAAAGATCGTTCACAACTCTTTCGACCAGTTCGCCTCTGGACGCAGGAACTCCATTTATTATGTGCTCTTCAGTATCCGCCGGTTTCCGGCCTGTTTTCTCGTCCCCTACGATCTCAGGCAGAGCAGTAAATCCCTCCCACAACAATGACCGGAGAAACGCAGGTGCCTGGCCATAAAACGATAAATCAAGAGCAGCCGGCTCTGTGTTTGGTGACATCTTGAAGGCCTCACGTTCAGAACAGTGAGACTGCGAGGGGCGCGTGCGCCCGTGGATATCTCTGGAATGTGAGACAAGGAGACTGGCGAACGCCTCTAGGAGTGTGTGGCAACGTTGCCGAACAACGAATGCTCTCTCAAGTTTTGTTTTATTCGAGATTGTGTTTTCTACTATAAGACGCTTTGCTTGTCGCGTGTTATGTTTCGTCTCCCAGTTGATCTGCTGTTAAGTAGCATTTACGTATCTACTTTTAAAATATATGGCAAATGCGTTGTAATCCCTTCGATAAATCGTTAATATTTTGTTCTTGATAGTACAAGAGAGATTTCTTGCTTTTAGACGATAGTATCGTATCACGTAGAGTTATTTGTAATTATTGGTTTTCTATTATGTTGTTGCCGTCAGAAAAAGTGTGTTTACTAGAAAAGACGTATCGGAGAACCACATGAAAGCCGTACCTCGATGTAACTTCATTTTTTTACATTTTTTTACATTTTTAGCACATTCATAGATATGTCTGAGGTAAACACTTGTCGCGCGTAGGACTTTCGCACTGAGAGTTCCGTGCACACTTAATTATACATATCGACAGTTCCTCCATCCTGTGAATAGAGAATCTCGATTTTTGCATGTTATCGGCATTGAAAAAATGGTTCACATGGCTCTGAGCACTATGCGACTTAACTTCTGAGGTCATCAGTCGCCTAGAACTTAGAACTAATTAAACCTAACTAACCTAAGGACATCACACACATCCATGCCCGAGGCAGGATTCGAACCTGCGACCGTAGCGGTCGCTCGGCTCCAGACTGTAGCGCCCAGAACCGCACGGCCACTCCGGCCGGCTATCGACGTTGAAACTGGCAGGACACTGGTCCCGGGAATTCCAGAACTTCCGAGGTGTTAATTTTGAAGTCTGATAAAAAATGACAAAACAAATATTCTTTCCTGTTTTATAATTACAGATTCAAAATTTTCAGATTTCTTTTCCTTTACTTGTTGTGTGAAACCTTGCTTCTTGTCAAATTTTAATATTCTAGACCAGTTGAAAGCACCCTAGAGGTTCTCATGGTGAGTTTGCGAGTATCAAAATGTGTGACATAAATACATAAATGGCCGTATCTTTTGACTGCATCGACTAGGTGCTTCAAATTTTTTTTACACCACCAAGAGACCGTAGACTTTTTTTTTTTTTTTTGTCATCAGTCTACTGACTGGTTTGATGCGGCCCGCCACGAATTCCTTTCCTGTAGACCTTAATATGTGACAATTTCTACTTGATACATCTATCCGTTCCTGAGAAAATTGGTTTTTAACAGTTGGACAGACAGACAATGTGATCCTGTATGAGTTCCGTTTTTACCAATTGAGGTACTGAACGATAAAAGCCACTCCAACCGCGAAAACATATTTGAGGGTGACTATATCTTTGCATTGGTAATTTCACACTTAGTTATGAAGCTGTATGATTCTTACATACGATACAAAAGGCATCACAGTTTTTCTCGTTGTGTGTGTCTCATAGCTAACATCGCATTACTTCTTGGAAACCGACCGACGTGACGCAGTGGATAACACACTGGACTTGTATTCGGGAGAATTAAGGTTCAGACTCGCGTCCGGCCACCATGATTTAGGTTTCCCGTGATTTCCCTAAATCGCTTAAGGCAAATGCCGGGATGGTTCCTTTGAAAAAGCTCGACTGACTTCCTTCCCTAATCCGATGGAACCGATGACCTCGCTGTTTGGTCCTCTTCCCCAAAACCCACCAACTATTTGGTAGACCAGCAGCCTTCGAACAAAGTAGTCGGTTCCAGGAAGACAGGGCGTAGTAACTGCGTACGTTGATTTGGCATGGCGGAACCTTAGTTCAGGTAGAAGACGCATTTCACTTGTGGACAGAATGGTTCATCCCTCAAACCGAACACGCTGCTGGTCGTGGAGTCTAGGGCAAAGATTGTAAAGCATGGGTATAGTTACGGATCGTGAGCACTCAGGTGGATTACCAGCAGAATTACTAGCGTCTTCTTATCAAATGCCAACATTACATGCTGAGTGTCTATTTCCCTTCGTATAGTTTCTATCTGCTGCTCTTCCTATGCAGCATACTGCATAATGTTAAAACTCATATGCACAACGCGTCGTTTTTTGGCACAAACAGTAGGATTTGTATCCCACTGATTTCGTAGCCTTTAATGGATTTAATATGTGTGGTTTTTAAACAACGAAACATTAATGACGATGGTTCCACTGAGAATGACAGAGAGTGATAGTGTCTTAATTTAAAAAGTAATCGGACAAGTATCTGCTAAGCGGCCGGTGCGAGTTTCCATTGGGAAAGTGAGCAATCACTTCTCCGTGTGAAGTAAGTTATAACCAGTATCGAGGCGAAAACCTTTTTATCAAATTCTCATTACCTGTAGAGAAGCCACAACATTTACGGCTTATCAATCGCAAATAAGTTAGAAAATTTGTGGCATATTTGCTATTGATAATGCTGTATGATGACGAGAATTTGAGGATGAGACTTTGGCCTCAAAAATAGTTATGACAAAATAAATGAAGAATCCAACTGTAGCTGTGAAAGTTTTATTCTCTGGGGCCTGTGTGGGTGAGTTGTGGATTACTGCTCTGCAAAACTTAGAGAGAGATAAAGGAACATAACATATCAAGAACTCGGTAGAAATGAATGGAAGTGTGGGAGCGTGTTGACAGAGGTCTCCCAGTCGTGCACAGAAAGCTGGACGTCACATGGCGTGAGCCCTGCGTGACTACAGTGCCAAATGGGCTGGCCCCGCAGCGCGATGCAGTTGAGGGAATGGGAAGAGATGGGATGTGTCAATCAGCGACCAGTTAGGGAACACTCTACTGGCGTTCTTCATACAATATCTAGATGACTTCAAACGGGAAAGAGTCATCGTGAAACTGGATGAAGTTTGACATGTATATTCCAGGACGTTTGGTACTGCTCACAGCATTGTTCCTCGCGCGTGAGGAGCGTTCCGAACGACAGGCACTGCTGTCCGAAGGAATGGAGCTAGTCGAACACGGTCAGCTACCAGCAGTAGGTGACAGCTACAGTCAAGAATGAACCCACGTCAAACAGCGGCTGTAGTTGCAACCACACTTAACAGGACGGCTTGGCACGCAATGTCACGCTCCAACATGGCACGATGACTGCATGCCGTGGTCTCTCTGCCCCACCGACAATCACTGCGCTGTGTTCTGCTAAAACCCCCGCATCGACCATACTGTTTGCGATGGTATCAAGCGCTTAGGGACTGGACCGAAGAGAAGTAGGGTTCGCGTGCTCTTCTCGGGTAAGGGGGAGATTCCGTCTGAGTAGTGATTCAAGACATACCCTGATATCACTTTGAACAGTGATTCTGGAGAAACTCTCAAACCGCGGGGGGTGGTAACATGAAATGCACCCAAGGATTTTGCTGAACCTGATAGTTTTGGCCGTCCATGTGTTACAGCATGGGTAGGCATAATATTACATGGGCGTACTCACCTCCAAATATCTGAACACGATACACTCAGCGGTGAGCGTTATTGTCTTTTCAGGAGTGCATTTCGTCCGGACTTAATTTTTGTGGATGACAATGCATGACCGCATTGAAGTATGCCGATGGAGGAGTTCTTGCAGTGAGAGCATATTCAGCAAATGGAATGGCCTGCCTTTTCCCCCGACTTAAATCCCATCGAGCACGTGTGGAATGCGTGTGGGGAACGGATTGCAGCACGTTCACATGCACCAACTACCGTACCATTCGACACCAATCTTGTGGCCGGCATGGGAGGACGTTGCAGAAGATGCATTGTCATCTGTGGTGACCATGTCCCGTCTTTTACATTGTCCTGGGGATTATCGAGCTACACTACTGGCCATTAAAATTTCCGCACCACGAAGATGACGTGCTACACACGCGAAATTTAACCGACAGGAAGAAGACGCTGTGGTATGCAAATGATTAGCTTTCCAAAGCATTCACACAAGTTTGGCGCCGGTGGCGACACATACAACGTGCTGACATGAGGAAAGTTTCCAACCGATTCTCATACACAAACAGCAGTTGACCGACGTTGCCTGGTGGAACGTTGTTGTGATGCCTCGTGTAAGGAGAAGAAATGTGTACCGTCACGTTTCCGACTTTGGTAAAGGTCGGATTGTAGCCTATCGCGATTGCGCTTTATCGTATCGCGACATTGCTGCTCGCGTTAGTGGAGATCCAGTGACTGTTAGCAGAATACGGAATCGGTGGGTTCAGGAGGGTAATACGGAACGCCGTGCTGGATCCCAACGGCCTCGTATCACTAGCAGTCGAGATGACAGGCATCTTATCCGCATGTCTGTAACGGATCGTGCGGCCACGTCTCGATCCCTGAGTCAACAGACGGGGACGTTTGCAAGACAACAACCATCTGCACGAACAGTTCGACGACATTTGCAGCAGCATGGACTATCAGCTCGGAGACCGTGGCTGCGATTATCCTTGACGCTGCATCACAGACAGGAGCGCCTGCGAAGGTGTACTCAACGACGAACCTGGGTGCACGAATGGCCTAACGTCATTTTTTCGGATGAATCCATGTTATGTTTACAACATCATAATGGTCGCATCCGTGTTTGGCGACATCGCGGTGAACGCACATTGGAAGCGTGTATTCGTCATCGCCATACTGGCGTATCACCCGGCGTGATGGTATGGGGTGCCATTGGTTACACGTCTCGGTCGCCTCTTGTTCGCATTTACGGCACTTCGAACAGTGACGTTTCATTTCAGATGTGTTACGACCCGTGGCTCTACCTTCATTCGATCCCTGTGAAACACTACATTTCAGCAGGATAATGCACAACCGCATGTTGCAGGTCCTGTACGGGCCTTTCTGGATACAGAAAGTGTTCGACTGCTGCCTTGGCCAGCACATTCTCCAGATCCCTCACCAATTGAAAACGTCTGGTCAATGATGGCCGAGCAACTGGCTCGTCACAATACGTCAGTCACTACTCTTGATGAACTGTGGCATCGTGTTGAAGTTGCATGGCCAGCTGTACCTGTACACGCCATCCAAGCTCTGTTTGATTCAATGCCCAGGCGTATCACGGCCGTTATCACGGCCAGAGGAGCCGGCCGGAATGACCGGGCGGTTCTAGGCACTACAGTCTGGAACCGCGCGACCGCTACAGTCGCAGGTTCGAATCCTGCCTCGGGCATAGATGTGTGTGATGTCCTTAGGTTAGTTAGGTTGAAGTAGTTGTAAGTTCTAGGGGACTGATGACCTCAGATGTTTGGTCCCATAGTGCTCAGTCATTTGAACCATTTGAACGGCCAAAGATGGTTGTTCTGGGTACAGATTTCTCAGGATCTATGCACCCAAATTGCGTGAAAATGTAATGACATGTCATTGTAGTATAATATATTTGTCGAATGAATACCCGTTTATCATCTGAATTTCTTCTTTGAATAAAAGTGTCACTTCTGTTCGTCGCATTGTGCAATTCTTTGTTACCCTCTGTACTAAACTGTATTAGTTGTTTGCGTGTGTGATGCAAGTTTCATCGAAATTTGTTGCTCGGTAATGACATATTGCACGCCAGTGTGGGATTAACACTGAAGATAGGCAAATAATGGTGATAACGCTAAGGAGGAAGCATCACCTCGCTGACATTTAGTCTGCTAAGAGGTGAATCAAATTAGAATAGCACAAGAGGGGGAAAACAGACGTTGCACAATACAACCGCTGTCGACGCTTCGGGCAAATGAATGTTCTTCACATCTAATGTGGTTGGTCAAAAGCTTTGCTTGCCAACGCACGCTATCGCAGGCGGTAAGACACGTGTGTTACGGTTCAATGAAAGCCTCGAGCGAGCCAGAATTTCCGCGCTGCATCACCTGCCTTTTCCGCGCGGCCGGAAGTGTTCAAGGCCTCGGCGGCCGGCTACTGGCTGAGCGTCGGCGCTTCCTCGGCCGCGCTGCGGGCTCCCGGCTACCGGCTCGCGTGACGGAGGGAGGATGCGGCCTTGTACCTGCGTCAGCCTAATAGGCGTTCGATGTCACGAGTCGATTACGGCAAATGGCTCGGAATAACCTCCGCGAAGAGCCGTCGCTCCGGGGCAAATATTTTAGCCAACGGCACGCCGATTGGCGGGACCTGCGCCTCCGCGTGTAAATATTTCTACTGGCTGTGACATTCGGTCGTCAGCATCTCCAGCGAGGCACGCCGGCCGCAGGCAGCTGGGTAAACGTGCTTCGCCGGCGTACTTTCGCCGGCGTTTGACTCTAGCCTAGGCGAGGGAGCGTGAAAACACAATCATTCCATCTTCTTTGGTCAAACTGTGTAAGTTATGAAATGAGATGATATGACTCTATTACAGGATATACTTTACAAGAACTCTGAGAAATAATAAGCATACTGGGCGAGGTGGCGCAGTGGTTATCACACTACACTCGCATTCGGGAGGACGATGGTTCAATCCCGCGTCCGGCCATCCTGATTTAGGTTTTCCATGATTTCCCTAAATCACTCCAGGCAAAATCCTTTGAAAGGACATAGCCGATGTCCTTCCCCGTCCTCCCCAATCCGATGAGACCGATAACCTCGCTGTTTGGTCTCCCCCCCCCCCCCCCCCCCGCCCCACATTGAACCCAACCCTAAAATAATAAGCCTATTTTGAATCCGTTTAACAAGTAGATTTTTTTTACATTCGGAGTTAACATACATATAAATACCTACTGTTAAACTGCGTAAATTTGACTGCTACTTTCCGCCCAAAGAAGAGCGATTTTGACCCTTTCCTTTCTTCTTCTTCTTCTTCTTCTTCTTCTTCTTCTTCTATATATCGGGTGTCCACCATGAGAAATGCCACGCGCAGCTTCACTGATGTCTCGGCAGGTATTTCCATTTAGTTTTCGCAGTGTGTAACTGGAGTGAGTCCAGACAAATATTGCTCCTCACGTCTTTCATGCGACACAATGTCGACGGAAAGCGTCGGTTTGTTTCATGCTGCAAACAAAACGACTTTTAAAGCTGTTTCATAGAGCGGTCCCAAATTATTCTATTATCATTTTATTTTGTGCATTAGCAGTAACAGTAAAACGTGAAGTATAACCACTACTCCAGCAGCGAAAGAGCAGCCACCGAAGACCTTAAACCAAAATGCTTAGAAAATATCTCTGAAAAACCTCAGAAACTTTGTTGATGGAGCTCGGTTTGAACCTGTGTCTAAAATATTTACAGTGCCGTAAAAAATTCAACAACCTCAAGGACAACTGAGACAGGAAGCTTATTACTCTAGCAGCGTATGATAAGAAAATCAGACGAAATGAAACACACGTCACAGCAGAAGGTGCCCACACACTCGCATCAGTGCACAGTGTAACCTCCTCTGGCGGCAGAGCGGGCGTGTATTGTCGCACGCAGACGATCATAAGCGTGCCGAATGGCATCCTGCGATAGGCTGCCCCAAGCATCTTCCTCCTCTTGTTGCAGTTTGGCAGTGGTTCTTACAGGCCGTGGAGACGAGTAAGTTTTCACTTCATCACGTCTCTTACGTGGCGAGAGATCTGGTGATCTTGCTGGTCAGGGAAGTATTTGTACACCACGAAGAGTACGTTGCGTCGCAGCAGCCATATGTGGTCGTGCATTGTCCTGCTGAATAATCACCTCACATTCCCGTCGAAGAAATGGCAGTAGCAAGTCAAATGTAGCGGACACTGGTTACTTTTCGCTGCAGAAGCACCAGATGTGGACGCAAGTAGTAACTGATGCTGAAACTTCCTGGCAGATTAAAACTGTGTGCCGGACAGTGACTCGAACTCGGGACCTTTGCCTTTCGCGGGCAAGTGCTCTACCAACTGAGCTACCCAGGCACGACTCACGCCCCGTCCTCACAGCTTTACTTCTGCCAGTACCTCGTCTCCTGTGAGGATGGGGCGTGAGTCGTGCTTGGGTAGCTCAGTTGGTAGAGCACTTGCCCGCGAAAGGCAAAGGTCCCGATTTCGAGTCTCGGTCGGGCACACAGTTTTAATCTGCCAGGAAGTTTCATATCAGCGCACACTCAGCTGCAGAGTGAAAATCTCATTCTGTAACTGATGCTCCCTCCCCCCCAACCATGACGCCTGGGGTGGTACCTGCGTGAAGTGGGCAAATCGCTGCGGAATAGGAGGCTCACCAGGTTCCACGCCATACACGTGTACGTCCAGCACTCGCATAGAAACAGAATCTACTCCCATCAGTGAAGACAGCAGAGTGCCATTCCAGGATTCAGTTAAGACTTTCACGGCACCAGGGAAGCCATACTCGGTGTCGTGGGGACGCTGGTAGCCTGGTCCCAATGGTCCCCGTTGACACAGCAATTGTAACATGTGCCCGGTTTTCGTTCCTGGATGATGACGATAATCGGTCTGCCAACGCTACTCCCACAATGTGGCGATCTTTCGTGCGTCTGTACTACGCGGACGTCCAGAAATGTTCCACAGAGCGCCGTGGAAAGCTGCGACACACCACCGACACAATATGCCCATATGTGTAGCATTCCATTGATATGGTCATCCAGCTTGGCTCAGGCCGACAGTGCAACCCAGTTCAAATGGCTCAAACTGCTGAACATAAGTACGTGCTCGTCGGTAGAGTGCGGTTGTATCCTAGCATGAATGTTGCTAGCACCGTTCATCTGTTAACTCGGCACAGTTACTACCTGCAGAGAGGGTCTCCTGAGCGCCATCTGATCGCCGATTATCGCGACAAACGAATCACCAACACTACAACCCCTGATACGCTCATATTATACCGTGGAGTCACTTCTTGAGGGTGTTTTTTTTAGCGGCAGTGAAGTTACGACTTCATGGCGAAAAGTCGACGGGATCGACCCTGGCTGCCCGAGTGCCACCTCGAGGCGAGCAGACGGTGCTAAATGCGGCGCATGCGCTCTGGCCGCCGATTGCAACTGCGGCTGCATTCGCGGTCTCCGGCGCAGCTGCCTGCCGCCACGCGCCGCCGGCTCATAAGCAGTAAAGCGGCGACACGCCCGATAACGAACCAGCGCTATTTGCAGCGCCGGCGGAACTGCACGCGTCCGACAGCTGTTACTGCTGCGGCCAAGTTTATTCCGCCATCACACTGCCGTGTCTTTGTTTGTACAAGGCGTCGTTCGAACCGTGACGTACTCACGCAAAAATCTGAATATTGCTGTCTCTGGAGCATTACGCATGCGCCTCTATGTACCGAAAATACTGACAAGGGGAGGCCACGACGTTCCGACCACCGATTTACTTCAAACTTCAAATGAGCAAGTAGTAAGGCGTACTTCATAGGCGATTTCGAGGGAATAGCAATAGCAGTTTTACACTTCAGTCACGTACCGCTGCGTTGCGGCACTGAACAAGTGGTGGCGGCCGTCTTGTGGTTGGCGTTCAAGCCTCGTAATCCGTGGATCGCTCGATCGAGTCCGTCTCAGGCTTTTCTTTAAATTTATATTTTTATCAACACTGTCATCATTGCGTACGTGTTAGATTTGAAAGGTAATATGATGAAAAGACAAGTGTATTTGCACGAACTTTTATAGTGTTTCCAGTGTTTTCTGCTGTGTATTACTTCTTAGGGTCTAGTTTATCAGGGGATACAACCCGTCGGCTTTGACCAATGACGTCAGAATTGGTCAGAGAGCATGTATTACAAAGATGAAAGAGCTGAAAAGAATGTTCAGAAACAAAGGAATGCAAGAGAGAGAAACTGTACTTCACATATATAAGGGCCAGTAGTATTTTCACGTTAACGATATCGCGTGTTTGTATCTTAGTATTTCTCCGCAAAATACAATGGAAAGAAATGAATGAAATATATTACTAGCAAAGAATACATCACGTTACATGTATGTCAGTTGTATCTCGAAACTCTTTCGAACTGTATTGCTTAAGTGCAGCACGGGATAAAAGTTCAGCGTACGTCGATTTCGTAGTTTCAACTAGCATTGCTGTCCTGTTGTTCACTTGAACTATGTACCTCCTGCTTCACTAAACCGTAAATGAAACACCCGATACAAATTAAAAGCTCATTCGAAGTGTGTTCCTTAAGTACAGTACGGAATACGAGTTTGTCGTAAGTCGATTTCTTCGTTTTCACTAGCATTACTGTCTTGTTCTTCACCTGAAAGATGTATCCTCCTCTTCAGTAAACCGTAAGTGGAACACGGGATACAAATTGAAGATGTGTTGTTTATTTCGTCTCCGCTATTACTAACAGTCTTTTCTTACGTTCATATCTGTACTACTGATGACAGAAGGACGTATGTAATATATGTATATCAGACTTCCGTTGACACTGGTAACGAAAAGGTGGAAATAGACGTACGTTACATTTGCAATCTGCACCTCAATTGAACTACACGGAGACAAGAAGACGACACATGTACAATTTGTATCCC
The DNA here is from genome assembly GCF_023864275.1 of Schistocerca cancellata. Classification (NCBI taxonomy): domain Eukaryota; kingdom Metazoa; phylum Arthropoda; class Insecta; order Orthoptera; family Acrididae; genus Schistocerca; species Schistocerca cancellata. The sequence continues at coordinate 227,125,632 of NC_064631.1, read as the reverse complement.
GTACTTCACAATGGGGTACAGTTTTCTTGTTGCCTTGGACGCTAATAGTATCCCATTCGTTACTTGAGCTATATAGCTATACGCAACATTTGTATCTTGCTCGCCAATTGATACCTTATAGTGTCAGTGTAAAAGCGAAGTGAAGGACAGAATACAAATTTTAGTTGTGTCGGAGGTTTCGCCTGTAATATGGCAAGTACACATTCGAAAATGTACTGATACTAGTGCTGGGAAACGAAAGAAGATCGACAGCTGAGAAATTTCTATTACGTACTTCACAACATGAAAATACACATATTGGCCGAATAAAACAGTGAAATATGTCAAAATAGTGAAATACAGTGAAAGAAGCAAATGGAAAAGTAAACTTACCACACGGAGATATCGAGGAATAACCGAAGCTCGCCTAGACAGACAGTAACGAAAATTACATACCCACAAACAGACAAAGCCATTCATATAAACGAAAATAAGACACTAAAAATTGTTCTACAATAACAAACAAATACTCCAAATTACCTCAATATCATTACGAATAATGTAATGATATTGAGGTACAATGATAGCGGTTATCCGGAACACAGAACTGTTTTATTATCTATGCCTCGAAGTGAAGACATTACTATCTATGACTAATTTATGACGTCATTGGTCAAAGCCGACGGGTTGTATCCCCTGCTTCACTAGACCCACTTCTTATTATGCGATTTTTATTTCTATAGGCATGTTAAGAACTTTGTCAAGCGCATTCATACTTTTTCATATTTGATTGACAGCGAACGAGAAACTGCTTCCCGTGAAGACGCTTTTAAAACACTTTCAATCGCACATCGCCAGTTTTCGGCACCGATGTTGCGTCACTCACAGTTTACATCCACATTGTCAGAAGCAAGAGAAATTTTTCAAAATCTCAACCAGCTTTGTTTTTCCTTAAACACTCCGAAGATTTCTTGTGCACGCGTGAAAACTGCATTCATTCGATGTGGTAGATGCCGTTCTAATTTATGTTTTCCGTGTCTGTACGAAAAATGGCATCCTGCAACTTGTAAAGTCGAAAGCGCATCCGAAGATCAATCGTACCTCGCAGCCATATTCTGGTATATTGCAACTCCTTGCATTATTGGATAAAGTTACTTGTACCTTCATATAACGATATTTGGTTTGGGCTTTTCAAGCTTGTCCAGCGTTCGTGAAAGCTTTGTCTGCAGATCCACATGCAAAGCAGTTCTCGGTAACTTACCCGGTTGCAGACACAAGGAATTTCGGAGATCACGACTGGCATACATTTTCAGGAAAACTTTATGCATTTGGTCGTTTGCTTGTAGCTAATCAATATATGCTGTAATAATAATAATAATAATAATAATAATTAGTAACAGCCAAGTAACATAGGAAATTCAGTAAAATTTCATGCAAATACACATGTATTCTCAACATATTACCTTCCAAATGTAGTATGTACGAAACAATATGACAAATGTGGAAAAAAATATAAATTAAAAAAGAGCCTGAGACGGACTCGATCCAGCGATCCAGAGATTGTGAAGTTCAAATGCTACCCACAAGACCACCGCCGAATCATGTTTACAGTAATAACACACCGGTACATAACTGACGCATAAAACTTCTCTTGCGATTTTCTCGAAATCGCCTAAGCAGTACCCCTTTATTACTGGCACATTATGTTGTCCTGGACTACTAAAAGCGTACAAACTGCGAAATAAATCCTGAGCTAGTGAGATGGTGAAGTTCAGCCATCAATCTGGCCGTCGCGATTCAGAGATTCTGTGATTTCGTTAAATCATTATAGGTGAATGTCGGAATGGGAATGGGAATGGGAATGGGATAGCTGGACACGCCGCGAGTGCTTTCTTCGCGTATCCCTCTGCAGCTGATAGAACGCCCTGCCTTGGCTTCGTTCCTTTCTTTCCTTTCAGCTTTCGAAGACATTAGACGTCTGTAAAAATTCGGACATACAATGCCCCAACCGTTTGACAACCGACCATCTCAACCCACTCAAATCTGATCGCTCGTCATCAACTTGGCATATTGTGCAAGAACGCGAACAGCTGTGTCCATTCCAAAGCAGGGGCTATTTGACAATTTTCCATTGATAGTTCGCGCACTTCTTAAGCTAGCATAGTCTCTACTGTTGTTCATCTTGGCCATGGACAGTTTCACAAGACACTGCTAATACAACAGGGTCTATACCTGTGCTTCACGACTTCCAGTAATAGATGAATTTGAGACCAAATATTGGCGTGATGTGACAACTTCGTTCCGTTTGCGCTCGTATTCCGATTTAGAAAAACAAAACAACTTGAGAACTCCTCGTATTCATGGAATGTTCCAGGCCAAAGGATAAAATATTCAGAATGCTCCTTGGGTCACTAAACAGTGATGGTGACGTTAGTATTGATGGACAGGTTACAATAGAGGCAGCGTCTACGTGTTGACGGGTGCTCAGCTGGGATGCTGCGAGACAAATGAATACCGAAAAATATGAGCTTTTTCATAACATAGTCATGGTCATTTGCTGAACGATCGGGCTGGTGTAGCAGGCAAGTCACTTTTCCAGATGGAACTGGACTTGAAGTCGTGTCTGGTTAATAGATTTAGATTTCAGAAAGTTACGTTTACCGCTTATTTCGGATGGCATGAATGTTCCTTCGAAAGGTACTCTGCCAATTTCCTTCCACATCCTTGTCCAGGGTTCTCGTAATTTAACTCAAGACAAAAAATATGAGTTTACAATTTTTTTAAAAGTACCTAAAAGCTCAGTAACACCTAATTATACTTACGAAAATGTAATTAACATATAAAATGTTAGTCAGCCTTACTCAAATTTAAAAGATGTCATATTTATTGAAAGCAACTATTTACTGCTACAAGAATTTATTTTATCAATATTGTGTGTTTTAACTTTTGTTGCAATATAAGGAAAAGAGTTAAATAACATTTACATTTTATAGACCTTCACTAATTTGTGATTTGTGTGTTATGTGTATGAAATCTTATGGGACTTAACTGCTAAGGTCATCAGTCCCTAAGCTTACACACTACTTAACCTAAATTATCCGAAGGACAAACACACACACACACACACACACCCATGCCCGAGGGAGGACTCGAACCTCCGCCGGGACCAGCCGCACAGTCCATGACTGCAGCGCCCTAGACCGCTAGGCTAATCTCGCGCAGCTTCACTAATTTCTCGCCTCTTTTCGTCAGCATACGAAAGCTTAATTTACTAATTTTTATCTGTTTAATTTATCATTTTTTCCACTAATAAAGTAGTTTTAAGAAAGAGTTAGTCTTTTGAATAAATTAACCATAAGAATCGAAGTTGTACTACTTTAATATTAAAAGAAAAATACCAAAACTCCAGTAAAACCGTCTTAATACCCAGTTTAGCCTACTGTCTTTTTAAATACCCAGTATTTTCTCAACCCTGCCTCTTCCCCAATTCGAGGTTTGTTCACCGTCTCTAACGACCTCGTCCTTTCGTGCTGCGAAAATGTACACGTTGCGTTGAAAAATGGTGTTTTCCCTGATCGACCATTTTACCGACGATAATAGAGATCTGCCATTAGAGATAATGAGGGAAGGTTAGTGCCAAGAAAACAGTAATGCTAAAACAGTGTCCGCCTCCGTAGTTGAGTCGTCAGCGTGGATGACTGCTATTCGGCGGACCCGGGTTCGATTCCGAGTACTACCCGGTGTTTTTCCTTGGGAGGGGGGTGTGGGGGTGGGGAGGAGGACTGGAACTCCGTGCACTGATCCTCGAGAGACCATCTCTGGAGCTTCTTGATCTAAATGTAGCAGTTCTAAGGTCTAGAGACCCGATAGCGACCGGGAGAGCGATGTGCTAACCACATACTCCTCCATACTGCACCCAGTGACACCACTGGCGGAGGATCTCACGGCGGCCAGTCGGATTCGAATTGCCCGCCTAGAGCGAGAACGCGGAAGTTAAAAAAATTACTAAATATCATGTGACGTAATCATGCCCTGAGGGATGAGGATACAAGAACAGGACGTGACGCTGCCTTTTTCTATTCCCTAACATGAAGAAAGGCCTTCGTGGGAGTCACTATCAATCATCAGAAGCAGTGGTTAAGGCTGCGGACGCGATATGAAGGACATCTTAAAAATTGTTTCCAGCATGTAGTTGAAGATTGGCAGAAACGCTGGGACAAGAGCATCGCATTCATGGGAGACTACTTTGAGAAGGACCATCAAAATTATGAGGATGAGGAAAGGTATGTTGTCAAAAAAAATTATGATCAATCTTTATTGAACAGCCCTCGTTGATGATTGTCTGACTTTGAACGATAGCGTAAACAAAATAATATATATGTGGATGTGCACTCCGAAAGTTAATGCTGAAACTCCTGTGAATAGCCTGACAAGCGTTGTTTGTTTTTCCAGAACTTACAGAACTGGAAGCTCAAATTTCGGGAGGAAACCCACATTCTATGAAGTTCGCAGTCAAATAATGGGCAAAGCGTGTAAAGTATTTAGTTTCACTTCAATGCTCATTAAGTTTTGAACAGAAGCATCCCCAACTTCGTCAGTAGGGAGAAAAGCCAACAAATACCCAGTGCAGCTATTTACCTATACCAGTATCATTTTTGTTAATAATCGGAAAAAGTGAGTAATGATAACAGAGCTACACTTGAGTGCAAACGTTTCGAAGTACCAAATGAAACACTCACGCTTAGTCGACGTGTTTATGACATACACTACTGGCCATTGAAATTGCTACACCAAGAAGAAATGCAGATGATAAACGGGTATTCATTGGACAAATATGTTATACTAGGACTGACATGTGATAACATTTTCACGCAATTTGAGTGCATAGATCCTGAGAAATCAGTACCCGGAACAACCACCTCTGGTCGTAATAACGGCCATGATAAGCCTGGGCATTGAGTCAAACAGAGCTTGGATGGCGTGTACAGGTACAGCTGGCCATGCAGCTTCAACACGATACCACAGTTCATCAACAGTAGTGACTGGCGTATTGTGACGAGCCAGTTGCTCGGTCACCATTGACCAGACGTTTTCAATTTGTTAGAGCTCTGGAGAATGTGCTGGCCAGGGCAGCAGTCGAACATTTTCTGCATCCAGAAAGGCCCGTACAGGACCTGCAACCTGCGGTTGTGCATTATCCTGCTGAAATGTAGGGTTTCGCAGGGATCGAATGAAGGGTAGAGCCACAGGTCGTAACACATCTGAAATGTAACGTCCACTGTTCAAATTGCTGTCAGTGGGAACAAGAGGTGACCGAGACGTGTAACCAATGGCACCCCCTACCATCACGCCGGGTGATACGCCAGTATGGGGATGACGAATACACGCTTCCAATGTGCGTTCACCGCGATGTCGCCAAACACGGATGCGACCATCATGATGCTGTAAACAGAACCTGGATTCATCCGAAAAAATGACGTTTTACCACTCGTGCACCCAGGTTCGTCGTTGAGTACACCATCGCAGGCGCTCCTGTCTGTGATGCAGAGTCAAGGGTAACAGCAGGCATGGTCTCCGAGCTGACAGTCCTTGCTGCTGCAAACGTCGTCGAACTGTTCGTGCAGATGGTTATTGTGTTGCAAACGTCCCCGTCTGTTGACTCAGGGATCGAGACGTGCCTGCACGATCCGTTACAGCCATGCGGATAAGATGCCTGTCATCTCGACTGCTAGTGATACGAGGCCGTTGGGATCCAGCTCGGCGTTCCGTATTACCCTCCTGAACCCACCGATTCCATATTCTGCTAACAGTCATTGGATCTCGACCAGCGAAAGCAGCAATGCCGCGATACGATAAACCGCAATCGCGATAGGCTACAATCCGTCCTTTATGAAAGTCGGAAACGTGATGGTACGCATTTCTCCTCCTTACACGAGGCACCAAAACAATGTTTCCCAGGCAACGCCGGTCAACACCTGTTTGTGTATGAGAAATCGGTTGGAAACTTTCCTCATGGCATGTTGCAGGTGTCGCCACCGGTGCCAGCCTTGTGTGAATGCTCTGAAATGCTATTCATTTGCATATGACAGTATCTTTTTCCTGTCGGTTAAATTTCGCGTTTGTAGCACGTCATCTTCGTGGTGTAGCAATTTTAGTGGCCAGTAGTGTATTTCATCGTACACATTCGATCTGTTGCTGAGGTAATGCCGAAACCTCTCACGTGCAGTTGAGCAAACAGTTAACTTTTTCGTGGTCAATCCGAACCCACCCATAATTAAAACCTCACGACTATCCTTCGTACTCTGTGGAGTCACTCGTAGCCTGGGCTCGTTGCCGCTTGTACTCTCGTCGCTGTGAGTAGTCAGTGTAACGCTCTAGATAGTCTCGCTGCACTGTTGCCGAGATCGGTCACCAAAGTGAGGTCTGTAACTGACTGAGGTATGTCGTGCTGTGTGTGTTGGTCTTCTCTCCACCGTGCCGGAGGAGCCATGGCTGGCGCGGGGTCGAGGGGCGGGCGGTCCGCGGACTGAGCGCCGGCGCGCTGGTGGCGGGGCGGCGGCGGGCGTCCGCTATTTTTACACTCGTCACGCGGTTTTAACGAGTCCCTTTGATGTCGACCCCGGCGAGCGCCGCCGCCGCCGACTGCGAGCCGCGTACTCCGCCCCCGGCGCGCTGCGTGCGAATGCGTGCCCGTGCAGCCGTGCGCCCTCGCAGTGGGGCAGGTCGCCGCGAGCTGCAGGGGCGCCAACCACCACGGCGGCCATTCGTCTTACGGCCGTGTCGCTCGCCAGTAAATGACTTATTTATTTAATCGTATGGCTAGCGCCCCCCGTCGGGCACACCGTTTGCCGGGTGCCGGTATTTCTTTTTGACACCACCTCGGCGACCTGCAGTCGACGAAGATGACATGATGATGATGATGATGATGGATGATGATGATGATGACGACGACGACGACAGCACAACATCCAGTCCCTGGGCGGAGAAATTCCCCGACCCAGCCGGGAATCGAACCCGCGCCCGGAGAATTGACAACCCGTCACGCCGACCATTAAGCTATCGGGAGCGGACAGTAAATGAGTCAAAATGAAATAAAAAAGATGCTGGGAGAGGTGGGTAACACGGAACATGCTGTACATTACGGGGGTTGAATGAAAAGTAATGCCTCCACCATCGTTAATTGGGTCTGGATGGGAATATTTTAATAAATGAAACTAGTAGATAGTGTCGGAAGTTCCATGCGGCTTTTCGCGGATGATGCTGCAGTATACACAGAAGTTGCAGCATTAGAAAATTGCAGCGAAATGCAGGAAGATGTGCAGCGGATAGCCACTTGATGCAGGGAGTGTCAACTGACACTTAACACAGACAAACGTAAAGTATGGCGAATACATAGAAATAAGGATCCTTTATTGTATGATTATGTGATAGCGGAACAAACACTGGTAGCAGTTACTTGTGTAAAATATATGGGAGTATGTGTACGGGATTTGAAGTGGAATGATCATATAAAATTAATTGTTCGTAAGGCGGGAGCCAGGTTGAGATTCATAGGGAGAGTCCTTAGAAAATGTAGTCCATTAACAAAGGAGGTGGCTTACAAAACACTCGTTCGACCTATACTTGAGTATTGCTCATCAGTGTGGGATCCCTACCAGGTCGGGTTGACGGAGGAGATAGAGAAGATCCAAAGAAGAGCGGCGCGTTTCGTCACAGGGTTATTTGGTAAGCGGGATAGCGTTACGGAGATGTTTAGCAAACTCAAGTGGCAGACTCTGCAAGAGAGGCGCTCTGCATCGCGGTGTAGCTTGCTGTCCAGGTTTCGAGAGGGTGCGTTTCTGGATGAGATATTATATTACTTCCGCCTACTTATACCTCCCGAGGAGATCACGAATGTAAAATATAGAGATTCGAGTGCGCACGGAGGCTTTCCGGCAGTCGTTCTTCCCGCGAACCATACGCGACTGGAACAGGAAAGGGAGATAATGACAGTGGCACGCAAAGCACCCTCCGCCACACACCGTTGGGTGGCTTGCGCAGTATAAATGTAGATTTAGATGTAGAAAGAATCCTTAGAATGTAATCTTTAATTACCAATATTCACTTTTCCACATAATCACCAGCCAATTGGATATATTTCTGCCAATGACGAACAAATTTTCTGAAGCCGTCACGGAAGAAGTCGACACTCTGTTTCCGCAACCACAGTCTCACAGTTCTCTACGTCTTCATCAGAAGCATAATGATGTCCCCGCAGATCGACTTTCATCATCGGCAACAGATGCAAGTCAGTCGGTGCTAAATCTGGACTGTATGGAGGTGTCCGTACGGTAGTGAGATTCACTCTCTAAAGTTCTACTGTAGTGGCACGTGAAGTGTGTGGTTTGGCATTGTCATGCTGCAGGAAAACATTTCCCTTTTTCTTTAGGACCCTTGTTAGCCCTCGTTTCAGATTTCGCAGCGTTGTGATGTAATTCTTTGAACTTATTGATGTTCCACGATCAAGGAAATCAACAATGATAACACTATCTGCATCCCAGAATACTGTGGCCATGACATTTCCAGCTGAGGGCTGCGTCTTGAATTTCTTTTTCTGGGGCGAGTCTTTGTGTCGGTATTCCATAGACTGACGTTTCTTCTCCGTGTCGTAATGGTGCACCCACGTTTCGTCTCCTTTCACAATTGAACGGAGAAAGGCGTCACCTTCATTCTCGTAAAGCGAGAGGAGTTCCTGGCAAATTTCAAGTGTGTGCACTTTCATTTCAGGAGTGAGCATCTGGGTTACCCATCGTGCACAGATGGCCAAGCAAAATCCACATGACTAAACGGTTACGGTAACCAGTCGCGATATATCAGTGTTTCGTATAAATTTAGCGTGACCTGAATGGCAACAGCAGAGAATCACAATCTGACAGCATAGGAAATGACCCCTTGCACTAGGTCACTATGTAGACAGGCGAGCATTAAAAATGAAACTTTGGCATTTGTGATGACTTGCAGATGAATAACTGGTTGCTTTGTTGTGTGTGTAATCATTTCCTGCCTTAGTCTCATGAACTGGTTGAATAGAACGTTGACAGTACGTGGTAAGAAGTGCAGAAAGTGAGCCGGCTCAGATCGAAATTTCGCTTTTTAGACAGGGGGCCAGTGTTTTGCATAACGGGGCAGCGCTGTTAGCGAGGAGCGCAGTTTAGTGACTAGCGATTTTGCGACCGATTAACACAGGGGCGCCGGAAGGCAGGATGTTTACGGCTGGCGGCCGGCCGAGTCTTCCGCAGGCTGACGCCCAGCGCCACAGATTTACTGCCCCGCGAGTATCAAAAAGTTTTCTTCCCAGCTGCCCCGTCTGTCTCGGCCGGAAATAATGTTGGTTGCCCGCTAGCTGGAGCGGGAGGGAGAAAACAGCAGACCGATTTCCGCCCGAAGGAGTGTTCTCTCTCTCTCTCTCTCTCTCTCTCTCTCTCTCTCTCTCTTTCTCTTGGTGTTACAGTTTGTGGAAGAAAGTTGGAGCAGAGCAGTGGACTGCTGGAGGTGGGGGGGGGGGGGGGGGGGGGGAGGGTTTATTTGGGGAGCGGCTGTCTCATTTGTCACCCGCGGAATCGGCCGTAACTCTGTTGCACAAGGTTGCGCGGCGTCCCACTAAAACGTCCCGTATTTCAGCGTTTCGTTGTTTTAACGGCCGCAGTCGGTACACATGTGCGCCCCGCATTTACGAGGCTCGCCGCCGCGCCGCGGGCCCTGTACCTGCCCCGCCGCAGCTGCGGAAGGCGCTGGGTCGGGTTACTGCTGCAACCCCCTAGCCAGCCGCTACCGGCTCCGCCTTGCTGGATAAATAGCTCTTCTCCGGCGCACACGAGGACTCACTCCCGAGGCGTTAAACGCCTCGCGCGTGTCGGGTTTTACGGCGGATCAGTTGTAAATGAGGACGCTCCACCCGGAGCCTTTACGATGGCGTCGCGGACTCGTACACTTCGGTGACTAGCTGCTCCTCTCAATCCACATGGTACAACAGGAGAACGAGCGCCTTAGCTACACCAGGCAAGAGTTCGCTTTCAAGTACCATCATTTCGCTTCCGAAGTTATCGTGTCAACCATGACTTAGGCACAATTTCTGTGAAAGGAAATGAAATACAGGGCAAACCCGAACTCCAGATACATAATTTTGGAAGCCATTCAGGGAAATTTTCTGAGTATTTTGGCATACGGGGCCCTAAATATCCGTGGCTCGTTACATAGAAATACGCAAAGGTGAGAAAAGTCACGGGATACCTCTAATACCATGCGGACCTCCTCTTCTCGGATGTAGTGCAACAACACGACGTGGTGTGGAGTGAACAAGTCGTTGCAAGTCCTCTGCAGAAATATTGAGCCATGGTGCCTCTATAGCCATTCATAATTCCGAATGTGTAGCCGGTGCAGGATTTTGTGCGCAAGCTGGCCTCTAGATTATGTCCCATACATGTTCGGTGGGATTCATATCGGGCGATCTTGATGGCCACGTCATTCACTCGAATTCCATCTTTGTTGGGATGCATGAAGTTCATGAATGGCTGTAAACAGATTCCAAGTAGCCGAATATAACCAGTACCCCAATGATCGGTTCAGCTAGACCAGAGGACCCACTCCATTCCATGTAAACACAGCGCACTCCATTATGGAACCACCACCAGCTTGCACAGTGCCCTGTTGACAACTTGGGTACATCACTCTGTGGGGTCTGTTCCAAACTCCAACTCCACTGTCAGCTCTTACCAACTGTAACAGACAAGGCCACGGTTTTTCAGCCGTCTAGGGTCCAACCGATACGGTCACGTGCCCAGGAGAGGCACTGCAGGCGCGGTCGTGCTGTTGGCAAACGCACTCGCGTCGGTCGTTTGCTGCCATAGCCCATTAGCGTCAAATTTAGCCGCCCTCTCCTGGCGGATTCGTCGTCGTTCGCCCCACCTTGACTTCTGTGGTTATTTGACGCAGTGTTGGTTGTCGGTCAGCATTGATAGCTCTACGCAAGCGCCGCTTCTCTCGGTCGTTACGTGAATGCCATCGGCCACTGTGTTGTCCGTGGTGAGAGGTGATGCCTGAAATTTGGTATTCTCGGCACACTCTAGACGCTGTGGATCTCGGAATATTGAATTCTCTACCGATTTCCGAAGTCGTATGTTCCATGCGTCTAGCTCCAACTACCATTCCGCGTTCAAATTCTGTTAATTCCCGTCGTAAAAATAGAGTAAAATTCTGAAAAATCTTGTAATTGCAGTCACCAAAGCAGGGGAGGATCCACTTTCTCGTAGGCGCCTATCTACAGAAGCAAAAGTACTACGATGTGTTGTTATTTGATATGGTCAAATTTGGACATAAGCGATCTGTTGCAGATTCAGAGCCGGCCGCAGTGGCCGAGCGGTTCTAGGCGCTTGAGTTCGGAACCGCGCTGCTGCTACGGTAGCAGGTTCAAATCCTGCGCCGAGCATGGGTGTGTGTGATGTCCTTAGGTTAGTTATGTTTAAGTAGAGTACTGATGACCTCAGATGTTACGTCCCATAGTGCTTAGAGCTATTTGAACCATTTTTTAGAGCGGATTCAGAAAAATCCTTAACAGTCAAGGTAGTAAATGTAATTCGAATGAACTGTAATTTCGGATTATCTGCAATCCATGTCCTGGTCATAACAAAATACATTGATTAGTGAACAACTGCAGACAGCGGGACACGTCCTCATAATTGGTGTGAGCAGGATCGTTTGTTATAGAATCTAATGGAAAACACGATTTACATTTTCCTCGACTAAAAGCTTCTCATGTGAAATGCACATATGTGGACACTAAGACTATGCCTGCCACATTTCGTTATTCTGAAGTAACGTCATAAGCAGTGTCTGTTATGGACTCCGGAGAACGAGAAGCCTGTTCCACAGTAGACACTAATACTATGTAACCTCTATATGTGAACATAAACATCATGTGTCGCCGATGACACAGGCCACGATAGACCAGGAAGTGCCCCTTCTGCGGCAGGCAGAAGACAGCTGCACTGACAAGCATGATCGTAAGTGTCCACATATGACAACTATCTGAGTCTGTCAGTGTGCATTACTCATGACAACCTTTATTCTGGAATAATTTACATCATTTTTCCATTACATTGTATAATAAACGATCCTCCCCACACAAATTGACGATGCTTCCCGTCTTTTGGCAATTGTACAGTGTTCAATGTATTTTGTTATAGCTGAAGATGACTTGAGATGGCTTGTAAATAGCCGAAACTAGTAATCAGTAAAATTATATCTGTGGTCTTGGCTTCTAAGGGTTTTTCTGAATCCACAGGTTAACCGTGACGTTGTTACGTTGTTACCCAACGTAGCGTCATTGTGACTCCCTTCCGCGTCTTTCTGTGAACCCTTACACAAGGTGCATATCTGTCAACTCTTCACCACTAAATGTATTCTTACTGCTGTGCATGACAGTTGACAAACGAGTAACCATGTCGCAATAACCAATGCGCGGCAGTACCCTGTAGTACTGAATACAAGCGTGAAGGTGAAGAGTAAAGTCGGCTACGCTGTTGTGGTGTCGTAAACATCAAATATTGTGAAAGAATGCAACGAATTTGTGTCCAAATAAGGCAAACAGCGCATGTAGTTGACAGTTATACTGTATGGCAGATATATTCAGTGCAGTGCGGACACAAAGTTACAACGGGGTTAGGAATAAAAGAAATATAATTGCTCTGTGACCGGAAAATATCTCTGAACAATCTCGTAAATTTTATCGGTGCAATTCGGAAGGAAGGAAGACAGACTAGACTTTAACGTCCCGTCGACAACGAGGTCGTTATAGATGGAACACAATCTCTGATTGCGCAAGGAGGAAAAAGAAAATTGGCCATGCCTTGTCATAGAAATCATCCCGGCATTTGCCTCAAGCGGTTTAGGAAAATCAAGGAATCAGCACTGCTGGTAGCACTTTTGAACTCACGTGTGGCGCCTCCTGCCGGTTCCGTGCTACTTTTTGCAACAACCCTCCGCTGTGGTCGACGGTATTTACCCGTCGGTACGTGAGGTCGTCTGGCATTGGTTTAGTTGTGACTGTTGTTCCTTCGCGTTTCCACTTCACAGTCACATTACCAACAGTCGACTTCGGCAGCTTGAGAAGTGTTGAAATGTGCCTGATGCGTTTCTCACTCAGAGACACCCAGTGACTGGTCCATGTTCAAAGGCTCTCCTGACTGACTCGTGCTTCAGTTAGGGTACTCCCCTTACTTACGTGTTTGTTTTTCTTTTTTTATTTGGACCCCTCCTGCTCGGTGAGATTTGGTTGAATCCCGCCTCCGCCCCCCTCCTCTCACGTGAGATATACCCTACAATTTTTAAGTAATTAAACGTACTTCTATTTTTCACAGTTTTGCTTCATACCACTAAAAATTTCTGTTAGGTTGCTCGGAATTAATTTTATAAAACTAAATGTTATCCTTTGCAATAATGGATATTCTCTGAATATTCTGTCATTTGACAGCCTTCAAGTCGATTATTTTGATTAAATTCGTTACAATGCATCTTAAACGTAGTTATAATCTCGATTGTAATTTCACAGAAAAAATATAGTACCTAGTTTTAGAAAGTGTATTAAACAGTGTTCTTAACACGTGATTAAAAACACTTTATTTTGAACACGCCAATCCTGAGTAATATTCGGACGGACAGGCAGAGACAGACAGATAGAGGAACAAAAACGCCCCGCAAAAATAGTGTTAATCGTTTTGACGGATCCCTAAAAAATTTACCTTTTATTGATATATCATATACATGAAATGTTATTGAATATTTATTTACTTTGCAGATGAAAGACGGCATTGGTGATACTTTCCTTTGAACTGCATGAGCACGTAGCTTTCCACTCTCTTGATTTATATGATCACTAAGAGAATTCTTGTCGTTGAACTTCGGCCTAGCTTTCTTCCACAAATGATTAACTCCTCGCTGGCGTGTTTGTTTAGACTTGTCGGTCTGCTGGTTAACAAACGCATTGTAAGAGTTTTGGTACTAATTCATTCTGAGCACAACAACACTGGCCTTTTATGCGTTGCAGAATATTACGAACGCCTCAGTGACTGACAAGCAGTGATTTTGATCGGCGCGGCAGGGACCTACCCGAATAAAATTTGACACTTGTGCGACACTTATTTCAGTCAGGGAATACCAGGCATGCACACCCGTGTACCATCCCCTTTAGAGAGGCCATAAAAATTGACGGGCACTTTCATATTGTCTTCGTTCGGGGATTTATTTTATAAAACAGGATTTACCCGTTTTAATAATGTATATTCCCTGAATTAAGAAGCTGAAGTGATATTCTAATTGCCCCTCCCTTTAAATGAGGTTTGGTGAGATTTCATCGGACCCTTCCACCCTTCACCCAACCCTCTGTTTTGAGTGACGTCCTCTTACTCGTTAGTTACTGACAACACAATACTCCACGCCCATTTTTATACTGGTGGATCCGCCTTCCGTGCCATATATTGGTCACTTCCGCTTTAACTAAGGGTGTCCGGATATTACAGAGTGAAGATTCTGAAATTGTAACGCGACACACGAGCAAATGATGATTCTAATCTACGAATAATGTGACCGAGGTCGTAGCCACACCTCCGCAATAACCGTCGTCCAGCGGCATGGCCCTCCCCGAGCCAGCGAAGGCCAGCCCAGCTGTGGCACGCATTCCGCCTCTTAGACAGACGGACACGTCCGCGGGCCGCTCGAGTGACCGGCGCGAGACTCAGCTTCTTGGAATGCGTCTGACGCCGGACGCGGCCCGAGAGGTAGCGGCGCCTGCTGCGGGGCAGCCACGCGCCAAATGGCACCCAAACAAAAAAACGCCCGGCAGCAATCACTACAGTCTGGACGAGGAGACGGTACGGCACAAACCTCCGGAAGTAAACATTGTCGCTCGGTCCAGCATTATTACACAAAATCGTCACTGACGGCTTCGCTAGAATAGCCAAATGAGTCCTATGACTGTTCCTTATGTTCACTTTCCAAAATCTCGAAGACCACTAATCAAAGTGGCGACTTGTCTGGAAAAGCTGGTGAATCGGGAATTGAATTTAGGGAAATGTCAGAGAGTTTTGAACGAATCATAAACCTCTGAGACACTGCAAGGAGAAGTGAACTGATTGTTGACGGAAAAGAAATGAGGTGAGTCACTTTGCTGCTGATCTTTCTGAGGTTCTGATTCGAAAGCTGAAGAAGGGTGATATATTCATTAATTCTGAGGAGCATTCAATAAGTAATGCGATATTTTTTTTTTCTAAAAACAGGTCGGTTTTTTTCCGGCATTTCAATACACCATATTATTCCCCAATCTTTTGGCTACAAAACTCTGTTTTTCAATCTAATCTCCGTTCAACGCTACGAAATTACGCCATCTTACGGGGAAGACCTTTATGCCCGCATTTTACCACTCTACAGGTCGATATCGGGGCCAACGTCTTGCTGCATCAGTAACATCCACAATCATCCAGTTATGCGGTGAGGTGTTTAAGTGTGATTCGTCGATCACCTCGAATGAGTGTGTTCACGCATTCCAACGTTGCAGGAGTCACATCTGTTGCTGCCGACCGGCACGCGGGACAGCGGATAGTTTTGCGCGGTCTTTTTGCGATGTTCACAGATGCCTCACCCAGCGACTCGCCGTGCTTTTTAACTGCCAGATTTCTACAGATACTCACAGGCGCTTGCAGAATATTTGCGACCCTCTGGTTTTCCGCCAAAAGAAACTCAATGACAGCTCCCTGCTTAGAACGCACTTCCGTTCTAGGCTACATATAGCGTCGCAGCCTATCGGAACTTCGTGAAACTATAGCGGCTGAAACGGGAATATTGCCCGATGTCCCGCAATAAATTACATATTTTTTCAACCGAAATAGACAGAGAAAAAAAGGGGTTGCATTACTTTTTGGCATCAAACATAGATGTGGTAGGAAGACGGAACTCCGTACCATCGAAGCCGGTTTCTGTTATTGAGGTGGCTTGCTTGCACACAGCTATTATGCAGCTCCATCACTGGGCCAAACAGACTAAGGAAAACTCTGACAACACTGAAGGCAACACAAGTTAAGAAGCAACTTACGGTAATTAATTAAGATGAAATATACATTAGGTATCTTGAGTGTGAAGATGATGTTTGGAAATGTTTTTAAAAGTTCACTTGGACTGATCTAATCTTGAACACTGGTCTAGTAACTAGTTGAACGTACAGTAGGGATTTTCTGGTCGGAGACTATAATTCCAGAAGCTGCTTTGAGGCACAATGTCGATAACCAGTGGCGCCATGCGTCCTCTTGTATTCGCGTTTGGCGGAAGGATGTTCACTTGCCAGGACTTACCCAATGACGTGGCAGAAGAAGAATCTGGAATCGATATGACAGACTGGCAGACGTAGGGGATGAGAGTCAGAATTTAAAAGAGCTCTAGAAAGCTTGAGAGGAAATAAGGCAGGAGGGACACATAACATTCCATCAGAATTTCTAAAATCTTTGTG
Organism: Schistocerca cancellata; assembly: GCF_023864275.1. Taxonomy (NCBI): domain Eukaryota; kingdom Metazoa; phylum Arthropoda; class Insecta; order Orthoptera; family Acrididae; genus Schistocerca; species Schistocerca cancellata. The sequence continues at coordinate 227,109,122 of NC_064631.1, read as the reverse complement.
GGGAGGTGGCAACCAAACGACTATTCAGTTTACTGTGCGGCTGGTCCCGGCGGAGGTTCGAGTCCTCCCTCGGGCATGTGTGTGTGTGTGTGTGTGTGTGTGTGTGTGTGTGTTTGTTCTTAGGATAATTTAGGTTAAGTAGTGTGTAAGCTTAGGGACTGATGACCTTAGCAGTTAAGTCCCATAAGATTTCACACACATTTGAACATTTTTGACTATTCAGTTTGGTGTGTAGAACTATGATACTAGTGACGTACCATCAGACTTTTGGAAAAGTGTCATCCACACAGTTCCGAAGACAGCAGAAGCAGACTAGTGCGAGAATTGCCGTACGACCAGCTTAACAGCTCAAGCGTCCAAGTTGCTGACAAGAATAATATCCAGAAGAATGGAAAAGAAAATTGAGTATGTGTCGGACGACGATCAGTTTGGCTTTAGGAAAGGTAAAGGCAGCAGAGACACAGTCCCCATGTTGCGCTTGATATTAGAAGCAAGATAAAAGAATAATCAAGATATGCTCATAGGATTTGTCAATCTAGTAAAAGCGTTCTACGATGTAAATCGGTACAAGATGTTTGGAAAACTGTGCAGGGGGACCAGTACAAGGCTCCAGCAATCAGGTGCAAAGGGATGGAGGCTGCAGTAATTTTGTGGAAATCAAGAAGCCTGCACAGCATTGACTAGAGTGGAGAGCTGTGCTATGTCACGGTTCAAATGGCTCTGAGCACTATGGGACTTAACATCTGAGATCATCAGTCCCCTAGAACTTAGAACTACTTAAACCTAACTAACCTAAGGACATCACACACATCCATGTCCGAGGCAGGATTCGAACCTGCGACCGTATCAGTCGCGCGGTTCCGGACTGAAGTGCCTAGAACCGCGCGGCCACCACGACCGTCTCTGTCACGGATTGTGCTGCCACCCCCGCCGGAGGTTCGAGTCCTCCCTCTGTCATGGGTGTGTGTGTGTAAGTTAGTTTAAGTAATATGCAAGTCTAGGGACCGATGACGTCAGCAGTTTGGTCCCTTAGGAATTCACACACCTTTGAACATTTGGAGAGGTGCACCAAACCAGTCTTCGGAGTGAAGACAACAACAATCGGGAAGGAGAATATACAGGGAAACGAGAAACAAATTCAAACTTTCTTCTGTTAAATGTCCTGCTGATCCAGAAACACTAACGGTTTCGTTTCCTGTTCTTCCTTTATAAATATGTATATCTGCAACTACTGTACTCAGTAGGTGAACTATACAGTGACTGCATGATGTTGCTATTGCGCAGAACGTAAATCAGAATTAAGCGGTTGAGAATATGGCATGGGTAGGCGGCAGTTCTATTTTCGTCCGCAACGAGCGCGCTTAGCACAGCAGCACTTCGACCCGAAGGCATTTAACTGCCAAAATAATTGTAGACAAATTATTCAGTCTTCGTTGGGGTGTCGTGACGCAGAGCGAAATATGGAAGTATTAGGTAATCGCCTAGTGTCAGTTAATTGTGTAATAATCCCCAGAAACGTTATAGCGCTTCAAAAAATATTATCACAGAGACTTCCAGCTGCCCCCAATAAAAAATACCCGCGGCGCCTGTGGGGGTGTCGGTTAAATTGATACTTTTCTCACGCCTCGTGTCTCGCCGGGCGGCACTTGAAAGGTGTACCGAGGAATACTACATCATTTCGACGTAGGTGGTACGACGAATGAGTTCCTTCATTGCCTTTAAATATCATTAAGTAACGCTTTTAACTGAGTGTTCCATTTATTCCGTATTTCATGTGTTATTAAGGTAGAAGGACTTAATGATAAGTCATGCGCAGAGGACGCCGTGTGAAGTTATGGTCCACAGGCTATAATTGACACGAGTTTCGTGCCTGAAATGAGTCCTGTATGCGTTCCGTAGAGGTTTACGGATTATTAAAATTTAATGACAGATAATACCAATGGGCGGAACTAGTAATACGCTTCTCCTCTCGTTTCCCGTAATTTTAATAGCTCCGACCACGTCGCTTCGTCCAACACTTTATCCCTCTCTCTCTGTTCTTGCCGCTTTCGGCTTTCAAGGCTTATTGCAGTTCGTTGCATTATTATTGTTGGTTAGTGACAAGAGATTCTGAAAGCATTTTCTACGTTCTAGCCGCCACAGTCCGATTTTATTTCATTTAAGATCTAAGTGAGCACAAAAATATTTACGTTTCTTTTGACTCTTGATGTATGTAAAGAAGACTGCAAGCAAGTAGACAATCATTGCCTACAGTACTTCCTGACAGATTAATGCTGTGTGGCGATACGGGGACTCGGACCCGCACCCATGCCTTCCACAGACAGTGTTCCTTGCGGTTGAGCTATCCAGCCAGTCCTCGGTGACTGTCTCACACTGCCAGTATCTCGAGCCTACATGACAAACTCCACATGGATTATAGGAAGGCAAAGGGGCCCGGTTTGAGTCCTGGTCCGGATACCGTTTTAATTTATCGAGATATTTCATTAAAAAATGGCACTGAGCTCTATGGGACTTAACATCTGAGGTCATCAGTCCCCTAGAACTTAGAACTACTTAATCCTAACTAACCTAAGGACACCACACACATCCTGCCGGCAGATATTTCATAGCATTGTACATTCCTTCCGTAGTATCGTCCGCTTGAGTCCACGTTTAGATTGTCACAGGAGTGTGTGCTTCATTGTAAATTTGAAAATTAATGTGGAATCCAGAAAATGATCTGGCAGTTTTTTCTATATGTTGACAGCGTCTCTGTCAGAGAGAAAATAAATAAATAAAAATTCATGTCCCAACAGTAAGTGAACTTACTATTTTATTGATAGTCAATTTAGCAACTAGTCCACTTTCAACGCCGCCGGGGTGGCCGAGCGGTTCTAGGCGCTGCAGTCTGGAACCGCGCAACCACTACTGTCGCAGGTTCGAATCCTGCCTCGGGCATGGATGTGTGTGATGTCCTTAGGTTAGTTAGGTTTAAGTAGTTCTAAATTCTAGGGGACTGATGACCTTAGATGTTACGTCCCATAGTGCTCAGAGCCATTTGAACCATTTTTCCACTTTCAACGACCACAATGCCCCCCATGACCCGCGACGGATATCGAATTTAGCATCTGAACACAAAAATACCATTATATTAAATCGGTCGTGGTTCTTACAGGCATAGTAAATAGAAAATATAAAGAATATAATAATGCATAATGCTGACAGATTTTCTTCCATAACCAGCCTCAGCAGATCACATTAATATGGTTGCACCTGGTGATAGGGCAGCTGGTTTGAGTCCTGGAGGTGAGTGAGATATTCGTCAAGAACAAGAAGTGGTAGTTTCAGGCAGTTGTTAATCACCGTTCTATGGTTTAACGTACGAAGCTGAATTACAGCTGTCCTATCCTTAGAGTCTTGAGGATCGGCTTGTTGATTGAGATGGTGTTAGCAATGGCCCGCAGGGGGGGGGGGGGAGGGGGGTTGGAAGGTGGGGTGCGTGAGAATGGCGTTGCCGCCATCGGACAGGAAAGCGGGTTTCGAAGTCTGTTTCTAAAGTATTCATAACACAGTACAAGCATGAAATAAGACGTAAGTCACTTTCAACTGACTCACCATCCTCAGTATAGACAAGCACTTCCACTGCTCCTGGCCATGGTTGCGGTGTGAAATATCCCATACTGCTACGCTTTTGTGAACTTATCCTGTGTCTAAGATCACTGAGTTTCAAAAGGGGAGGTCTAGTTGACGCTGACGTAGTCCCGTCAGTTCAAAAAGTTTCCGGATCGGAGTAACAAAAACTACAGAAAAATTAATACGATGATTTTAATGCTTCAGGGATACTACATATCCTCCGCCACTTAAATACAACACACAGAACGTTCATATAACCATGTAAAGCACTCAGAAGTCCTTTGAGATGTTGAAATCGTGCATCACTCAGACCTGAATGTCAACCATGTCGTCAGAGCGTTGATCCTTCATGTGAATTTGTGCACATTGTCGTTTTTTGTGGTCGGTTCAGATCGATGACACCAAGTGTTGTCACAACTAGTGGTTTTTTTCCAGAAAATAACTTTCCGCGTTTTGCATTTCAGTCAGCTCGCGGGAAGCGTCCACGCGTCGTTGGTTTTGTTCGGGAGCCAAACAGTGCGGGACAAGCTTTGCACACAGCATTGCCTTCTTCAAAACGTTCTGGAGAATGTCTTTAATATTGGATTCAGAGATGTTGCTCCTCGCTTTGCTACAAAGCAACCCTGTGAACTAGTGGAAATGCCGCCATAGCGTGTCACTGTCTTCTGACAACTGACTGCTCAAAGTTCAAGCTGTCACCGTTGTTACTGCGCTGGTGTCGCTTGTACGTCGGGTATAAAATCAGTCTCGTAAATTTTTGAAAGGACAGCTACCTAGCTGGAATCTTCTGGAATAAATTTAAAACATCATAATTTCGGCAGACTGGGGAGGATAGGAGGCGACATACAATTATGTCACAGACAACGCAGTGGTAACCTACATTCCCGTAGTGCTGCATACGAAAGGTTAACAATTCTATTTTCTTGCAAAAACTATTTACTCTCACCGAGGGTCCAAAACTTAACAGGCCAATATCAACATTGTTTCAGAGTCCTAGATTTCTTTTGCTATTCAAGGACAACAAATTGGAGAATGTAGCAAAACAGTCAGTCTCAATTATGCGTACTGGCTGCGTTGCTGTATAACATTTACATAAATGACCAGCGTCGGCCGTGGTGGCCAAGCGGTTAAAGGCGCTACAGTCTGGAACCGCGCGGCCGCTACGGTCGCAGGTTCGAATCCTGCCTCGGGCATGGATGTGTGTGATGTCCTTAGGTTAGTTAGGTTTAAGTAGTTCTAAGTTCTAGGGGACTGATGACCTAAGATGTTAAGTCCCATAGTGCTCAGAGCCATTTGAACCATTAGAACAAATGACCAGCCACTTCCTTACAACACAGAAAGCTTTATCTATTCCGACGACCTTGCCCTGCCTCCCCAGGTGAAATATTTGAAGAGATAGAACGCACACTTGATGCTGCTCCAAAAGAACCAGGAACAGGGAGGCCTCAAGGAAATTGAATATGTTTTGGAGGGGCACCCCCTTGGAACGCTGCTTCACTCCTAAATACCTAGGAGTAACACTGGACAGCTCTCTCACCTTTAAACAACATGCTCAAACGTCAATACGAAGCCATCAGTCCGAATAAAGTCTTGACAAAGATAAGGGGCACAAACTGGTGAGCTAAGCCACAATTTCTTACAACCACTGCTCTGGTCCTGTGCTATTCTGTAGCAGAGTTTCCTCCCCTGTTTGGTATTAATCATCTCATGCAAAAACTGTGGACCTGATCTGAACGAAGCTTGCAGGCTGGTTGCAGGGTGCTTGAAACCTGCCCTTTGGAAAAGATTTTCTGCCTTGTATCCCCAAGTTGCCGGCGATCATTAACGACTGAAGGTTGAGGACGTTGAAGGTCACCCACAGTTTAACTATGAACTACCTCACCCTAGCCTAAAACCAAGAGTACGTTTCCCTCAAACAGCAGAGTTTTTGAAAAACACTCTAGACAAGGCAAGACTCCTTCCACGGAAATCCGCAGAACAAGACTGGATGAAACCAGAACAACATCTTCCGGTCTCCCACAACGAGAAGTGAGCTGTTTGGTGGTCTCTTAACCGCTTGAGAAGTATTGATAGGGCCAAGCTCTCCCTCAAACTACGGGCTTCCAGATAGCAGCCGGCCGGTGTGGCCGAGCGGTTCTAGGCGCTACAGTCTGGAACCGCGTGACCGCTACGGTCGCAGGTTCGAATCCTGCCTCGGGCATGGATGTGTGTGATGTCCTTAGGTTTGTTAGGTTTAAGTAGTTCTAAGTTCTAGGGAACTGATGACCTTAGAAGTTGAGTCCCATAGTGCTCAGAGCCATTTGAACCATTTGATAGCAGGGAGGGTGGACGGTAGACATGGATGTGGAAGAGAACAAACTGTGTAACACAAGCCCTTTTCACCCATTTACCTGTTCAACTCAGTACTTTACGCATGCAAACGATAGCCCCTTACGTGTGGCTCAGATTTGCTAAAAATGTCTTGTGAGTTTCAAATTTGATCAATGATTATTTTTTTTTTATAGATTGGTATAGACTATGTATAACTGTTTATGCTGGCACGAATTGAATACATAAAAAATAATAACTGTCAGATTGTAGGTGTCCTACATTTAACATCAAGCCCCTACAAATGACGCCAAAGCACGTTGTTTATGGTATTCGTCAGCTGATTCGGAATGTAATCTCTACGGCTCCGTCAAGATATTCCGGCAGGTGCTGCTACTCTTTTGACAGCTCCGCATCTTACAAGAACCCACCAGTTGAAACTTCCTTGTACACTAAAACTGTATGCCTTACCGGAACAAGAACCGAGGACATTTGCCTTTTGGTGGCAAGTGCTCTACCGACTAAACTATCCATGCAAGCAAAAGGCAAAGGTCTCGAGTTCGAGTCGCACACCGTTTTAATCTGCCAGGGTGGAAACACATTCTCGAAACTCACGAGTTATCTAAACTGAACATTACATTGAACCTACACATTTATATTTCGCGACGATGGGGTGAAAACAGTCGTAAAATATCGTTTCAACCGAGAATGATTAAAGACAAAATCGTCGTAGTACGTTTTGTTCCGATCAGTTTGTGGTTGCAGAAGCCGTATGACTTCAAATTAAGGATGGCGCTGCCTTTTGTTTCAGTTAGCGGATACTTCTGTTCACATAAAATACAACGGCTTTCACAAATAATGTAGATAGCTCCAATATTTTTGAATGACTTAGGGAATGAAAAGTTAGTTTTCGACAAATAATAATTCATAATGGAGTTACTTTGTCAGACTACATGATTTATGTGACATCTCTTGAAAATATTATTACTTTGTTTAAATTTTACACTGAAATGCGTCGCAATGATGACCTGTCAACGAACTAATTTCTCACGGGACCAAAGCGTAAAGGAGCTTTAACGGCGTTGTATCAGCAACCATCTTCTTAATCGTAGAATATTTCCCTACTCTTCTTTTCGAATGCTTTTAAATGTCATTAAAAGAAGCACATGATTCCTTAACAAAAACAATCATAGGTGCTTCATTATCTAGGCTTATAACAAAATTAGCAGTAGTGACTACGCAAAAAAATAGCAAAGTCATTGCATGCACTCTTGATTAGAGAAATCTCATAGTCACGTGCAATGTGCTCCCTTTACCGGTACCTGAATGCTGTACCGATGTAAGGGGAACACCTCCGGGACAGCATTCGCATCAACTTGCTCGAATATCCTCGTGGTCCCGATGACTATGTGGTTCCCGTCGACGGTCTCAGCGACCGAACTACACGGAGAAGCCGGTGGCACACGCTGATGACGCGACTTGATGTACAGTATTTCTGGATGAGGTACTAAAGAGCTCCAGACGAAGCGCGCTAAATGGTGACACCCGACGACGCTACAAATTACGATTGCCAGATGGTATACTCACGCGTGCCTCAGACGGCGGCATAATAAACTGCAGAAGGGATCTCAGGGCGATCCGCGAAATCCGCCATCGGATATAAATACCATCTCATCAGACACTACGCGTGGAATGGCCGCGGGTTATATAATACGCTTAAGGGCCAATAAAGTAGAGTGGCGAGGGGGGGAAAAAAGATTTGCACGCGACTTTAATTTCCGTCCGGTGAATTTGCGAGATAGTAAATAGGCTGAGTTTATGTACATTGTGGGAAGGTGAGTCAGATTTAGCTGGCGGCAGCGGCGGCGGTGGTTTGGAGAGGGGCCATGCAACACACGTTGGAAGCATCCATCACGGCGGCGCATTCTCCTGTCGCGCCTGAAATAAAACTCGCACGCCAGGGCCGCGCCGCGCCGCTTCGCCCCGGGCAGGCGCCCTGTCCAAGGGATGCCCACCTTCCGGTGTCGCCCTGCAAATACTCACGCCCCAGGCGCGCAACCTTCGCAGTCGCCACCGACAGCTTGGCGGAGGTCTCGCCCGTCGATGCCATTACAGTTAGACGAGCAGTCTGCGGACGGGGCAATAGCCGACCATTTTTGCCCTCCTGCGTCACTGAACCTAGTTAGAATGGGTTGGTACATGACCCAGTAAGACAGATCCTTGTCGCTGCATAATAGACACTGTAGCAATACTCGGGCTTCTGTTTTCTGTATTTTTCCAAATAGCAAATAAGCACACCGGACAAAAATGCCGTGTGACGGTCTCAATTAGAAAACGAAAAGAGCCCTCACGTTTCTTCAGCTATGCCGTATTATTCTGAAGCCACTGGTTGAAGATTAGACCCGGTAGAGCTACCAAGGTTGCAGCCATATCACCCGCTTTTTCAAGTACTTCCACAATATAAATTTGCTTATCGTTAGGTTTCACCATGAACGAACACAGCTTACTCTTCTTTCTACCCAAATTGGCGTTCGTGTTCGGTAGTCCCCACTTGGGGAAGTTCGGCTGCCGAGTTGCAAGTCTTTTCTGGTGACGCTACGTTGGGCGACTTGCGTGTCAATGATGATGAAATGGCTGCCGCTGTGGCCGAGCGGTTATAGGCACTTCAGTCCGGAACTCCACTGCTGCTACGGTTGCAGGTTCGAATCCTATTTCGGGTGTGGATATGTGTGATGTCCTTAGGTTAGTTAGGTTTAAGTAGTTCAAAGTCTAGGGGACTGATGACTTCAGATGTTAAGTCTGTCGGCCGTAGTGGCCGAGCGGTTCCAGGCGCTTCAGTCTGGAACCGCGCGACAGTTACGGTCGCAGGTTCGTATCCTGCCTCGGGCATGGACGTCTGTGATGTCCTTAGGTTAGTTAGGTTTAAGTAGTTCTAAGTTCTAGGGAACTGATGACCTCAGATGTTAAGTCCCATAGTGCTCAGAGCCATTTGAACCATTTTGTTAAGTCTCGTAGTGCTTAGAGCCATTTGAGCCATTTGATGATGAAATGATGACGAAGAAAAGAGAACACCCAGTCCCTGAGGGGAGAAAATTTTCGTCCCAAATGGGAATCGAACCTGGGCCCAGTGGATGGCAGTCAGAGGCACTGGCCACTCAGCTAAGGGGCGGGCACTTCTTTTTAAAAAAAAAAAAAAAAAAAAAAAAAAAAAAAAAAAAAAAAAACTCAGACCTTGTTAGAATACTGCGGAAACGCAATCAGATTACAAAAGAGATTGCTTACAAATCACTCATCCGACCTATCCTAGAATATTGCTCCAGTGTGTGAGACCCACACGTAATAGGATTAAGAGGGGATGTATACAGAGAAGGGCAGCACGAATTGTCGCAGGTTTCTTTGACCTATGGAGAGTGTCACAGATGCTGGAGAAACTGAACTGGCAGACTTTTCGTTCTGAACTACTCTGTAACCTACTGCTCCTTACTGCTATGTACAGAGTGCTAAAGCAGCAGTCATAGGAAAGCTGAACTGGAGCAGAAGTGATTAAGTGAAGATACAAATACATTAAAAAATAGTTGTAAGTACATTTTAGCTTTCTTCAAGTGTTGTAAAGAAACTTTACAATATAACAAACAACAATAAAGTCCAGCTATTACAAGAAGCAAAAGAGTGTCGTGCAATGTGAGGCTCCTGTTACGGATGCACCAGTCAACTGTCGAAGACTGACTAAAACTGAAGACTGTGACTGACAGTGGGCCGTGTAGCAGCCGCCAGTCATTCATTCTCGTGGAGGCAGAGGGCGCTCGTAATAGGAACCGCTGAAGCCATGGCTCAGCAGACGCGCATCATTGGATCCGCGGGTCCCCGCGCGACCACTATCGGCGCTTGTCGGAAACGTGTGTTTCCGTTACCAGCTGTGAGACGCCAGTGAGAATGGTATCGATCTATGATACCACATCTAGAAGATAGACGTAAATCATCTGAAGGAAGCCTACCTACAAGTTTCAAGAATCGCCTTTAAATGATGACTTTAGGAATGTACAACTACTCCCTATGTATGGTTCCTGTAGGGATCGTGAGAACAACATTAGATTAATTACAGCATGCATGGAGGCATCTAAACAGTCACTTTTCGCACACTCCATACAAGAATGGAACCGGGAAATAAGTCCAACAACTGCTGCAATTGGCATACTCTCTGCCACACAATTCACAGTGGTTTGCAGAATATAGGTGTAGACGTATACCTGTTTCGCTGAAGTTACAGCATCATCAGTGCATTTTTTATTTTGTTTCTATTAATTAAGGAAAAATACTCTACTCTCTGTACACCTAGAATTTCAGTTTTTAAGAAAAGTATTCATAAATTTGAAAACAGGCTATATTTTTTGATTATACCTACTGTGGCTTTCTACATTTTGTCATCTGCAGCCACAGAGCACTTAATGTAGAAAGCTACTTACGTCGAAAATTTACGCGAAATACGGAAAGCCACAAAACCATGGCATGTGTTCACAGGTAGTCGGGTCCCGCGTTCTAACCCTAGGCGGGCCAATCGATGCCTACCGACCGCCGTGTCATCATCTGCCAATGGTGTCATCGGATGTGACATGGAGAAGCATGTGGTCAGCATACTGCTCCCCCGTCGTTGTCGGGTTTCTTGATCTTGGAACCGCTATTAATCGGTCTAGTAACTTCTCAGCGCACCCTGTACCAGCCCTTCCACCAAGGAAAAATCCCTGGCAGCACCAGGAATCGAACCCGGACATTCTGCATGGCAATCAGCCAAGCTGATCACTCAGAGAGAGAGAGAGAGAGAGAGAGAGAGAGAGAGAGAGAGAGAGAGAGAGATAATTTAATAATGATGATGATGCTGTAACTTCAGCGAAACGTGTCTGGGTAAAAAAGAAGAAAAACTTGTATTTGCCAGAGGCGGAACCTATACACAAACTTTTTTTGGTAAGCAAATACGTACACAAGAGTGGACTTCAACATCAATATGAGATCATGAATTATTGTATACTTAATGCCTGCGGATACCGTGTCCAAGGTTAATGTACTGAGGAAAGACTAATTCCGTCTGCATCACGTTTTCATTCGGTTCACCGGTTTTGACCTTTGTTACAGACCATTTTACAAATCCATATCTAATTATTACGCATCATAGTCTGACAGGAGGACGAAGATAGTGTTTAAAATGAGTAGGGATGGTTAATATTTTGCTCGGTTAGCTTTATCATTGATGGCGGCTGAGTAGACTGCAGCTGGGCATACTCGAACATGTCATTTAATCTGGTCAGTAGGCACACAAACGTTATTTTAGGTTCTGATCGGTTTGATGCGGCACGCCATGATTTCCTCTTGGGCTCCAATATCTTCACCGCGGGCTAACAAATTCTACCAAAGTTATGAACTAATATTTGCGGTATGCACAAATACACTTACAAATTTTACCCGTCATTTCGCCGCGTAAGATGATTTTAACACATGTGATGCCTCCTGCTATCTCCGTGTGTAACGTTCTTTGATATATGTTTTGTGATTTTTAAATCGACCCCATGTTTGATTCCTTAAGTTTGCAGGTTTGGACTTAATTTTGTCTAAGAAATGGCAGGGTTTATGAGCCAAAATAGCCTCCAGACACGTGAGCGCAGGTGTGGGACATCAGCAACGGAAAAAATTTAGAATTATGCTTAACGCCAAGTTTTGCAGTTACAACAAGTAACTAGGAAATTGTATATAGTATTTATTTTTACCCTGCCTTATAGTCGTCGGATATCGCTGCGGTTCATAATTTTAAGAGGAATGAAACGAAGTCGCTCGAACACACTTGCTCGTGGCTGAGAATGGCCTACCTGGAGGTTTCTGTCATAGTTTGTGCGTGTACAGAGTGACTCAGGACTAGTCATATAATGCCTCTGTATGAAGTGATGATAAAAGTTTTCCCATAACAAGTGCTTATTTTTAGCAGTAAGACTCTAGAATTCCAGCAACTGTTATGAAGAAATTCAGTGGTTAGTTGTCATAATTCTGATGATGCTGTATGGTGTAAAATACGTCAAATCTGTTCTGCGCAGTGTTTCACACCAACAAAAGATGGTTTTTACTTTTTCTACATCGATTGTGTTTATCCCAAATAGTTTGCCAGCTTATTATAAGATACAGATGAAATTAAATTGAACCCGGTACCTGGAGAGTAGTGGAGCCGAATCACAGGGATGTCCACGAGTACATTCTCGGTCGACGCGTCTCGCGAACAAGCACTAGGGTGTTTCGATACGTGGCTGTGAATCACGGAATGGTTACGACACTTTCTCGAGGTGTAGTCCTGGTTGCTGGATGAGAACCAAAGGACATGTGTTACACCAGGGAGTAACTGAAGAGAGGCGTATGAGACAATAATTGTAGGGGGAGACAGGGATTGGAATATATATAGCAAATATCAAGGACTTTGGGAATAAGTGGTACTCTGGCATGAAGACGCTCCCCTCTCCCAAAAAAGTTTCAAGAGTTTGGTCCACGCTGTAGAATACATAGGAAGCGGCTTGTTACACGTAATTTACACAGTAAGGGCTCCTTATACGGTGCAGGTCGCTGCTGTGTGGGAAAATGTCGTCATAATGAGCGCCAGTGTCCTGCGTTAAATGACAAGCCTCTCCACAGTCTTATCATAAAGTGAGGGCATGATACGTTGGTGGTGGTGATTTCGTCCATCGGGCGTGGAAGTGAGCTCGGCGGCTCGTTATGCTGTATTCATGACATTTCTATAATCATCCGTATCAATACACGACATGCATAAAAACCAATCAGCCATCCAGATTACGCTGATAAAATCGTGAAACACTATATCTGAAAATAAGAGATACTTCAATGCGTCCAGCGAGCATTCATGAAAAAAGGTCATGCATTAAATTAGTTCTCTCCACGGCTAGGGAAGTAAAATAACAAACTAGTTATCAAGTTTCGAGCAAAAAAAGCTCTTATCAATAACGGAGAAAGCACAAACAGGTGTATACCATTACCTGCATTCGACGTCGGCGTCATTAGGGTACAAAATTGTCGCCTGTATTATTATCACGACACGATTCCATCTCTTCAAATTTACAGGGGTCGTGCTGATTAGTGTACTATGCAAAGGTTTTCACTGTAGGCGAATAGCAACTGTTGCACAGGCAAAACAGGCAGTGTGACCACTGCACTTCTTATTGCTCTGTAGTCGGGAGCAGGGCAGGGAACGACGTCCAGTTTGGAGGGGAGAAGCGAGGGCGCTGTTTTGATTACCCCCTTACGTGTGCCCTGGGCGAATACGGCTGGAGTTCTGCGGCCCTTATTGGCTCGGCGGTTACCGGCTGAACCATTATTAAAAATGGCCGCCCCGGGATCCACCCGTACCGGAATGCTTTTTGCTTGCGGATTTGCAGCATAGCTCAAAATATTCTGTGAACGTATTGCCCAGTAATAATAGCCACATGCGGAACGTTCTATGAAGGGACTGGGAAACGCCAAAGAGAGCAAAATCTGTCAATGGAAATTGCACTGATGTTTTACGACGTTGTCGAAATCTTTTGCCGAGAATAAGATAAGTGAGTGTATGAACCACTCTTCGAATATTTTCCGCTTTATATATGTTATTCGATTAGGTCACAGGTGGCGTTTCAAAATCCGTGTTCGTGATTTCGATAACACGTTCTCCGCCTCTTCTTTTGAGTATTCGCAACAGTTAATGATGGTTTCGCGAACCGGAAAGCTTCGTGTTAAAGTTTTTTTGACAGCACAAGCACAATTGTTCACATAACAAATTAATTTTCTTGTAAAATGTACGGCTTACCTGTGGGCTCTCCGTTTTACGTGTATTGGTCCACGATTTTGTTTACGTTGGAATCATAACTGTTACACGCATTTGTGGCGTCACGAGAACAAAGAACTAACAGAAAAATGCCTCATCAAAAAAGCTATAAGTGTATTGTACAGTGGAGCGATCTGGAACACACACACCAGGCACAGCTGAAGTAATAGGTTCCTGAATGGGGACTTTTTTCTCACAATTCTTTATCTGGTTGTCTACTAAACCGCATCTGTGACCAGTCGACATGCTCTATGGAAACAATTTTCTCAGGGTTTAGGTACGTACGCACGTAGAAAAGTGCTCCAGGTAGCTTGTGTGTGTGAAATGTGTGTGAAATCTTATGGGACTTAACTACTAAGGTCATCAGTCCCTAAGCTTACACACTACTTAATCTAAATTATCCTAAGGACAAACACACACACCCATGCCCGAGGGAGGACTCGAACCTCCGCCGGGACCAGCCGCACAGTCCACAACTGCAGCGCTACGACAGCTCGGCTAATCCCGCGCGGCAGGTAGCTTGTATTGAAATGCCTTTGATGCGACTGTAAATGTGTCACTTGACAATGGCGCAACAAAGATGTACAGTGAACAATTTATATTATTTCTGACGGAAGCCCTGGTGGAACAGAAGTTTTAACGTTTAGCAAATTCTTGGTGGATGTGGAATCCAAGTATTCCAACGTACAGAAAGTGATAGGAGAAACAATTTCACTTTAAATTTTCGCTGATACCTGACAGATATTTACTGTTAGCTAAATGATATTTGTGGTCTCCTAACTCTTTATAGACAGATCGTGTGATCGGTTTCCGCCTGAGTGAATACAGCCATTGAAATGTTACGTTCGACGAGAAGGAGCAAGGAAGAACAGATTTGTGCTCTTTCTCGTCGAACGATGCCGGTGTCAGCCCGCCGTAAGGCCGCTGTCTGAGGTCCGCAGTAAGATTTACGATGTAGGACATGTCGGAAGTTGGGTCGCACAGAAGCGAGATGGATGCGAATGTTCTGCACGGTGATATGATTACGCGCCCGTTGGTGGCTGCCGCACATAATTTCACCCATTCAGTTTTCGCCGCTCTTCAGTCACCGCTCCCTCGCTAATAGCCCGCCTCGCGGACTCTGCGACACGCAGCATGACCGCCTCGCCGCGCGTTATTTATAATTCGAGAAACGCGGACGGTGGCGCAGTATTTTTATGTCCTCGCGGCAAAGCTGTCCCTCGTTTCGCGCGCCGGTATTGTTGCTTCTCGCAGCACGCACAATGCGTCGGGTGTATTTACGATCGCGCGCACACTTCGCTATCGGAGCGGTAGCAGCAGAATCGCCCGCTGCAACAGCGGAAGGACGGGCGTTGGTCGGCGACCATCACCCAGCTAGACCAGTGACATAACGGGTTACTACTGCCATCGCACCTGGTTCCCTCCGTTGTACGTGAGGCACTGAATCTGTGTAACGCAGCCAAATTGCGGGTCTGCCCACAGCTGAGAACGTGAACAGTTTCGTCATCCAGTGTACAGCGTGGAGGAATACTCAAGATTCAGGGATATGACAGGAGCCTTCATCTGGAGCCAAAAACTTCATTTGGAAATATGCCCTATTCCGAATGGTTTCTGAGATAGAATACATTTACTGTACATTTGTTTTTGGGCTAGTGGCACGCCCGTATGTGTCCTACTCACACAATCTTCTCGACGTTTTATTTTAGCCCAACCTAGTTCGTTGCTTACAACGGGGTGTCTTTCTGCCATAGAAATAGGAATGGACCCAGAATTGAACCCTGTGGGAGTTCCTTTGTAGTTTCTTCCTACAAAGTTGCGCCGTTTCAGAATTTGCTGAATCGTATACTAATTTGTCGTTGTTCGTGACAACAGATAATCCTGCGAATAGTTCGTTTGACAGGGGTGTAAAATCAGCAAAGTACAAATACTAATCTTCTTCCAGAATGAGATTTTCACTCTGCAGCGGAGTGTGCGCTGATATGAAACTTCATGGCAGATTAAAACTGTGTACTGGACCGAGACTCGAACTCGGGACCTTTGCCTTTCGCGGGCATGTGTTCTACCATCTGAGCTACCCGAGCACGACTCACGACCCGTCCTCCCAGCGTCAATTCGAAACGAGATACTTGCAGAATTGAAGCTCTGAGGACGGGTACATCTGATGGCAGAGCACCTGCCCGCGAAAGGCAAGGGTCCCGAGTTCGAGTCTCGGTCCGACACACAGTTTTAATCTACCAGGAAGTTACTTATCTTCTTCTTTGCTTCAACAGCTGATTTTCGTTGATAATCTGGAATTCATCTGATCTGCAGACTTTACTTGCGGCATGTCTAATTATCAAGTTTATAGGCACACTGTTATAAATACTACTGTTTATTATATTGTTAGGACCGACGACACACGCAGAGTCCACCCCAAAATCTGACGGAAGATTCACCTGCTGGCTACAAGAATCTGCCAGTATTTATAATAAACACTTCAATTGGTTAATTGTTATAAACAGACATTAAGTGTGTTACAATTAAAAGTTTACACTGAGTTGACAATTCGGTTGGCAAAATACTTCTAATTTACAGGTACATGTTTTTAAATACAAAGGTCACAATAATTTTTATGCTTTCGTAGTAAAATACGAGATGTTCACTTTAACAACAATTCAGTTACTTCTTTCTTTACTTACCGCCAAACTAGTTCCTATCGTATATTGAGAGATGAAATTAAATATAGAATTTCATGATATAGGCAAAACTTTTGTATATCTGGCTTGCTTATCAGAAAGTTTCACGATTTACACAGTTTTAACATATTATCTTGTTTCTATAGCTTTGAACACATGAAAAGTTTAAGAACATTCAACAGAAATACATTTGGGGTAATATTACATTGAAAGACGATAGTAGAAATGTTTGATAAATTACAGTGTCTGTGATGACGTTTTTGCGAATTACAAAAGAGCCAGGTAATATTCATTGCTACCAATGTCAGCAGTACATTTCAATACATAGAACGTCATTACATAGTTATTATTTCCACAATATTTCCCTACTGTGAATTTAATTCATGTTTGACTATTTTGTATTATTGTCTTTTGGTAATGTTTGCATCTACGGTTACTAGTAAATTCAATATGTATATCGAATCTGGACATCAGTATTTAGTAAACGAATATTCTATATTTGACTCCGGATAAGATCGAAATCAACTGTTACACTTCATCTCCAGTCACTAAAAGTTTGTACCTTTCAAATATTGTTTGAATTATTCAGCACCACGTTTTGCATTCTTTTTGTTAAGTAAAATTCAGATAAGTTGTGTGCAAAGCCACCTTTTCCTTAAATAACAATTTACATTTAATGTGTTCTATCTCGGAAACCGCACCGAATAGGGGGTATTTCGTTATGAAGTTCTTTTCTTTTGTGCTTCAGATAAGGGTTGCTGTCACATTCCAGAATATTCACCACTCCTGGGAACACCCTGTATGCTTACGTTTGCTGATTTCAGTATTTTTCTACTTCATTCATCATTTACAACTTTGTTTCACTTCATTAGAAAGTTTTCTTTTCTCTCCAAGCCGAAAGATTGAAGATCCGCTCATATTTCCTCCCGTTTTGACACTCTCTTATGTTCGGTCAGCTTTAATTTCATCCGTGAACATCTGTTTCATTCGTGCTCTTTGTCTTCTTCGCTCCATCGTGCCATCAATCAGAGTAATGAATTGGGATTAATTGTGAAGTAGGTGGCTAACTATTTTGTTCCTCCTATCCCTGACTTTTGAATAGGCTCCTTGTCTCTCCTATTCCTCTCAGAACTTGGTAATCAAGGAGGCATTGTTTGACATGAGCAGTGTCCTTTCCTGCAAAATTGGTTCATTTGTTTGGGCTATTCTAGCTTCAATACTCGTTGCATCCCTATCACTCGCTGTGACGCAAGTTCCAAGCTACCTCTTAATAACTAGTCCCAATTTATCACCCTTACGTTCTATTTTCCACACCTTGTCCACTTTATGGTTTCTATTTTGGTTCTGTCGGTCGGCTCGCATTTCTCCGTTAAGATTTTATTCATTTAGTGAAGAGCTCTTTTTAGCTAGTCTTCATTTCTGTCCAACAACTTAATACCATCTAAAAAACGGATCGGCTTAAAAAATGTTTGATTAACTCTTCTCCTTCCTGTTGGTTTCTGAGAATTCCCCCGTTGTACCCTCTATGTACAAATTAAATTATTATCCAGTATATTTTTTATTAATAGTATAACATTCAAAAACGACAATGAATTCTGAAAAAATATACTTTCTCATTGTACCAAAGCATAATCCAGTGGCCTACCTGGTCCGGTCCAGACTTGGTACGGCAAATGTAGCACCGAAGCAGTACTTTGCTTTCTTCAGTTCTAGGGACATGTTCAATTTAGAAACCTTTTGATTCACCTCCGTGGCTGATCATGATAGCTATCGCCGGTATCGGCAAGGATTTCTTTTTGGTAGGAAGACTAGGACAGAAATAAAGCTTCTGAAAATAAATGGAATGTCATTCGAAGGATGAATAGCTGTTCCGGCCTCGAAATACAGTGCCAAAAGTCGGGAGAGCGGTGCATTTACCAAATTCCTATCAAATAATGGTGTATCTTAACAGAGCATGATAAAGCAGTCATTATAGAGTTGTCGAAAAGTCCCTCACCTCGTCCTCTTCCCCGCCTCCAAAAAAATTATGTCTCATATGCTATATAATACAAAATACAAGTAAATAAAGAAAGTAACAATGATTACTCAGTATTTCGTTTGCAATATACTAGATAACACCATTTGTGCTGCCTGTGTATCTCTGAACGCACGCGAGGGAGTTGTTTGACTGGCGTGTACAAAAAGTTGCAATACTTTCGGTTTTAGAGGTAATCTGTGCGTTAGACCATTGTGAGCAGTAAATTAGAAACTTGTACATTCCAAATGTTTTTGCGGAACATTGTTTACTATTATTTGCACGTCACATGCCCTTTTTCTGTATTATTCTGCAATTATTTGCCATCGCAATTTTTCCTCTGTCCCACAGACAAACACAGCGTATTGCATAACCTGAGAACCTCCAATACCAGAAAGAAAACAACAAAATACGCTCTAAATACTTGTTACCATTTAAAATTTTCCGTTGTAAATGTCCTAGTATTGATGTTAATACACTATGCTAGGACAGAGAAGACGACGTCTGTGCCGGCACGCAGACACTATTAATATTCATTCTCTGGAGAAAGAGGGTTGTAACCTAATTTGAGTCGTATGTTTAAATTCATAAGCCGCCTTTGATCTTCTCCGCGATGGGCGGCAGTGACATTTCAACGCACGAGCCCCCGCGCTACCTAATAGTCCCCCTGACCTCATCCCGCAAACATTCTCGAGGGCGAACTCATAGCAGCACCGTATTTTTACAATCGTACTGGAGACCTGTAAATACCGGGACTTGCATCTGCAGAATAACGACGATCCTATTATCAATTTTTTGTTTAGAAAGTCGTGTTCACCGAATCACATCATTTAAGCACTGTTACGCGGCTGAAGTCATAAACTTAGAATACCTTTCCATAAACGGCGCGTGATACTGTATATAAAAAGTCTAAATCCTCCGTCTTTATGAATAAAAGTTCCTCAGCGTAACAAATTCACAGAATGTTTCGAAAAGATTCAAGTGATTTCACAAGACTGTATCTTATACATGAATGAACCTACGCATCGAAACTAGAAGTGTACCTTGGTGCCAGTTGCCATTTCGTATGGTTGCCGATACAGCAGACTGTTTCGCTCGTTCATTACATAATTTGAGGCGATTTTAAATGATGATAACAAAAACGGTTTTGTATTCACCGTTCTAATAGTGCAATTCAGTTACAACGACACGGTGTGATTTTCGTCGATAGTACGGCTCTGCACCTCCAGCACCGTAATGGCCATGCACGTATCTCACGTTACACCATTAGTCTCCAGTGTAATCTGATTTCAAGTTGTGTGCACTTTTCTTTCTCCCCTTGTAACTGCTTTGGGTGAGATGAGATGCCGCATAGGAACTTCAGTTATCAGTGAATGCAGTAATTCCGGCCATGTTCCTAAAAGTATGGGACGTTAGTCATTCACCTGGTGGAAGGTACATTCAACATTTGAGGACGGTAAATGAAAGCCCTCATCCTAAATGTAATTAAGCATCTTCTTTCCACCTGATGGGTTGCAAGAAGTACCCCAGATTGACGCACATACATGTAAGCATATATGTGTGTACAATGGGGTGGTTACTATTTGTTTTATGTGGTCGTTCCATTTATGGTCGTTCTGGATGGTTACTCCTATATATTTTAGGGTAGATATCTTTTCCAGCAGCTTCTCAGCAGTAATGTAGTTGTACAGTACGGGATCCCAACATGAATCCCATCGAACATTTATGGCTCACAATCGAAAGATCAGTTCGGGTACAACATGCTGTACCGGCAACACTTTCGGAATTACGGACGCCTACACAGGCAGCATGGCTCAATATTTCTGCAGGGGACTTTTTGAGTCCATGTCACGTCGATTTGCTGCACTACACTGGTCAAAAGGAGGTCCGACACTGTATTAGGAGATATCCCATGGCTTTTGTCACCTCACTATAAGTGAGATGACACAACTAATCAAGCAAGGGCCTTGGGCAATAATTGTGAGACAGAAAGCATAAGCTATAAGAGAGAAAGAGAGGGGTTTGTGATGAGGGGAGGGGGGGGGGAGGGTTGCTCTATGTCACGAAGTGTCAGTGAAAAAAGACATATAATCGGTAGCCGTACAGGGAATGACCTCTTATCCCCTCCATGCAGCTTCTGAAATATTTCTGAAGAACGACGAACTTACATGGCCAATAAACGACGTGAAGCCTTCGACGCTACGCTTCGAAGGCGGAACGCTAACAAAATGTTAGGACCTTCGGTTCAGGAGGAGATTCGATGGCAGAATTCGATTAGAAGAGAAGTCCGTGGGCAGTCGGAGTTACAGGGTGAAGTTAGATAGCTACAACGCTCTGTTGACAGATTTCAATTAGAAGACAAAAGAACAGTGATAAGCAGTCACTGTTTCTGCTTAAGGATTTGTTTAGCGTGGAAGCTACTAGGAAAGCCACTCTATAAATTTAAATTCAGAATAAACTTAAAGGTTAATTGTACATTTCGAGTGTCTAATCACCTCATTCTACAATCATCTGCATCCACCTCAGGAAATTTACGTCAGACAGTAGCGTGTCGCTCTCACTAAGGTCAACAGACTGCATTGCCTTGAACACGAGCCCCTGTCGCTCAACCCCTGACAATCCCACTCTTGGGATGGGACAAAGCACTCAAGTAGAATTCCACGCCCGTACTCAGGAACGCATTTTGCACCTTCTTAGCCTCCCGTGCTGCGAGAAGCAACTTGGTTGATCACGAAGGATCAGCTAGTTCCAGTTCCGGAAGTATACAACGGAAATACTATATCTACCTCGGAGAGTGACTCCTCCACGCCACGAGGTCTGCCGGCCAACTCGCCGAACCCCAGACCGCACCATCAAATTTATTTTACATTAAAGCCTTCCAGCTTATCCGAATCTGGAGCAGCATGTAGACCTTCCCAGTGACCATTTTTTGCCCCCTCTAACATGCTTCTGTAAGGTGCCGATGCCTGGAGCACTTTTAGATGCTTTTCTCGACGGCTGCTGGAAAATAGGTCGTCACAGATATTTTTTGTCCTTGAGATGTGCTTCGTTGCCCCTACTTCCACTTATTGAGGAGGATTAGGGAAACGCCGGCCCATCACCTCCAGGCTAAAGGAAACATCCCTCCCCCTCCCCCACCCCCCAGCCAAATAACCGTTCCCGTCGTCGACAATGACCACAGATAGGGCAAAACAGGCCTAGTTAGGAAATGATAAATTACAAATTACTGCTTCTTTTTATCTGTAGTAATGAATTGTTGATATGGAAAACGCCAAGTTGCACCACAGTGCAGATTCCATGTTGAACCGTGGATCTGCCCGTAACTGGCTGGGTGAGTCAGTTTAAAAGGTCGGAGAAAGGGAAAGGCATAACACGCCGGCCGGAGTGGCCGTGCGGTTCTAGGCGCTACAGTCTGGAGCCGAGCGACCGCTACGGTCGCAGGTTCGAATCCTGCCTCGGGCATGGATGTGTGTGATGCCCTTAGGTTAGTTAGGTTTAATTAGTTCTAAGTTCTAGGGGACTGATGACCTCAGAAGTTGCGTCGCGTAGTGCTCAGAGCCATTTGAACCATTTGAAAGGCATAACATCTCCAACAGGACCGTGCCTAAGGTACACTGTGCTGTTCAAACTAGTCTTCGGATTTAGGACATCTTTACTTACTTAATTAAGAGGCATTCTACATTGATTTACGCTTTCTTTGTTCCCTATCAGTCATGGTGCGCCAGCTGCAAGTATGTCGTACTTTCGTCTAATCGCCGGCCGCTGGTGGCCGAGCGGTTCTGGCGCTACAGTCTGGAACCGCGCGACCGCTAAGGTCGCAGGTTCGAATCCTGCCTCGGGCATGGATGTGTGTGTTGTCCTTAGGTCAGTTAGGTTTAAGTAGTTCTAAGTTCTAGGGGACTTATGACCTTAGCAGTTGAGTCCCATAGTGCTCAGAGCCATTTGAACCATTTTTTCGTCTAATCGCAGGTGGCAGGACAATCACTAAAGTGTATCCCTGGACAGTACAGCCTATGTTTCCAGATGCTGTCATCACGTGTCGCTGGACGACGTGGTTACTGTAGAAGAAGGGTGTAAGCACCACGGATATTCACAGGCGATTGGTGCCAGCGCGTAGAGTTCGTGCAGGGTCACGAAAAAGTTCTCTTGCAACGCAACGTTCGTCCCTCTATGAATCGAAAAATCACTACTACCATCGCATAAATGCGGTTCCGGTTACTGCTACACGAACCGTATTCTCACGACTTGGTCCTGTTACTTCCGTAGGTCCTCCTCGAGCAACATTTTTTAGAGGCTGTCACCCCCACCATACGGCAACTTCACGCAGGTTCTGAAAGTCCACTAAATGATGTCCGCGCAGAGGTTTCTTCATAGTCCCAAATTGGTGGTAATCAGAAGTGGTCAATTCAGGAGAATACGGTGGGTGTGGGAGTCCCGGAACCCCGTTTCAGTTGTCGTGGTTTTTCGATTCGTGTGGGGACGAGCACTTCTTCGTGGCGGTACGCACTCTCCTCTCATTGTCACCAGTCGCCTGTGAATATCCACAGTGTTTAAATTCTCATTCCACAGAAACCATGGCGTCTAACGCTGTCCTTGATGTTCAAATCCCATTTTACCCTCCCCTCCCTCCCCCCCTCCCCCCCCCCCGCACACACACACACACACACACACACACACACTCGGACACATGTAATGACAGTAGTTGGGAAAATGGGCTGTACTTTGCAAGGATTACACTTCTAGTGATTGTCCTGCCACGTTGCGTTAGACAAAAGTACTATACAGGGTGAAAAGTATTTAAACCGACAAACTCTGGGAGGTTGTAGGGGAGATCAAAAGAAATATTTTTCCCTAATGTCATTTTTTCCTAAGAGGAATATTTAAACCGGTAGAGCAAGATTTCTCTGGCGGAAAATTAATTAAACCAACAAACACTTTTCCATTTTTTATGACCAAGAGACAACACATTAATAAAACCCAATTTCAATTACAGTAGATTTTAAAAAGTGCCTCCATTGACACGTAAACAAAGGTTACACCGTCGGATCATGTTCTGTCTGACACGGGCAAAAACCGCAGGAGTATCCTGAATTGTTCCTGCTGCTGCTACTATCCGAGCTACCAGATCGTCTTCTGATGCAACACGAGTTGCGTAAACAAGGTTGTGCATCTCTCCCCACACAAAAAAAATCCAGAGGGGACACATCTGGGGATCGAGCAGGCCATGGTACAGGACCACCTCTGCCGATCCACGTTTCTGGGAACCGCCGGTCCAGGAATCGACGCACACGATGACTGAAATGTGCCGGCGCCCCGTCATGTTGGAACCACATGCGTTGTCTTGTAGGGAGCGGGAGGTCTTCCAGCAATTCTGGCAATGCTCTGGCGAGAAAATTGTAATAGTGCTTGCCATTTAATGGCCTAGGTAGCAGATACGGCCCAATTAAACAGTCCCCAACAACACCGGCCCACGCGTTAACGAAGAACCGCACTTTATGAGCGCTAGTAACTGTGGCATGTGGGTTATCCTCACTCCAAACATGGGAATTGTGCATGTTGAAGACTCCATCACGCCCGAACGTTGCTTCATCGGTAAACAACACAGAGGATGGAAATGTAGGATGCATTTCACACTGTTCCAGGTACCACTGCGAAATCTGTGCTCTGGGTGGATAATCAACTGGTTCCAGGTTGTGGACACGCTGCAAGTTAAATGGACGTAACAATTGATCTCGAAGGATTGTTCTTACATTCGTCTTATTAGTCCCCATGTTACGTGCAATTGCACGAGAGCTGATTGAAGGATCCCGCTCCACATGCTGCAAGACAGCTTCCTCAATTTGCAGCGTTCTTACCGTGCGACGGCGTCCCTGTCCAGGTAATCTGCTAAGTGACCCGGTCTCAAGCAGACGTTGTTACACAGTAGCAACGGTCGTATGATGCGGGATACGGCGATTAGGATATTGTTGTTGATAAACGTGCTGTGCAGCTCGGCCGTTGTGGTGCGCTACGTAGTACGCACGAACCATGTCAGTGTACTCACTCCAGGTGTATCGCTCCATTAGTAAACAGAGACAATGCACTACTGCACTGGTGGACAGCAGTTGCCTACAACTGAAGAGCGTAATACGCTCTCTAACAACTGAAGATCATAATACGGCCTCTAACAACTGAAGAGCGTAATACGGCTTCCACCAGTTTAAATAACCCTCATAGGAAAAACTGACATTAGGGCAAAATATTTGTTTTTATGTCCCCTACAACCTCCCAGAATTTGTCGGTTTAAATACTTTTCACCCTGTATACTTGCAACTGCAGCGATGTGTCAAATGGCATGTCACATGAGTAATTGGGGAAACATAAAGCTAAATCAGTATGGTACGCTTCTCGTATACATATTGTGTGGTTAATAAATGGGTTCTAAGAGTAGGCACTACAAAAAGTGAAAATTTTGTATCCTGATATCTACTGAGTTTTAGGCCGGAGCTGTAAGTTTTACAAGTAGATGTAACCGACGTATCTTTTACAGCCGCTGTGTACAGCCCTTTTAATGGTGCGTCGGCGGCGCGCGCCGTTTGAAGGATGCGTGCCGAACACACGCCTGACGTTTCAATCGGACGCGCCGCGCTGCAGGGTGACTAATGGCGGAGCGCGATGCCCTGGCGGGACTCGTAGCCGCCCCCGCGGGGCGTGACCGGCGCCGGGGCACACTCACCTTCGTATTTAGCTTACGGTACCCGCCGTTAGAGCTGGCGGTGGCACCTTTATCGAGGCTAGGAGCTTTGGGGAATCCGCCGATATGCGTCAGCCTGCTTAGCGGTACTTCGCTAATGGCGCGTATACCGCACCGTGGCGCGATGTGACACGGAGGCGTACTTGGCTGTGCCAGCAGACGTCGCTTATCATCAATGTGAGAGCGTACTTTTTTTTAACGAGACCTGTTACAAAGTCCCATCCATTAGTGTAGTACAGTCATCGTCATAATCATTTTAAAAAAAATGGTTCAAATGGCTCTGAGCACTAGGGGACTTAACTTCTGAGGTCACCAGTCCCCTAAAACTTAGAACTACTTAAACCTAACTAACCTAAGGACATCACACACATCCATTCCCGACGCAGGATTCGTACCAGAGACCGTAGCGGTTGCGCGGCTCCAGACTGAAGCGCCTAGAACCGCTCGGCCACACCGAATGATTTAACAGTTCAAGTTTCCTAGTTGCTGTGTACAAGCCTCCTCTTACTGTAACCTCCATATCCTGTGTTCTTCGTCTTCCTACCATGTTTGTTGTATTGCACTAAATCAAGCAACGAGAATAATTAGCGGCACGACTAAATCAACACCACTGTCATGGCTGCCTGTGTTGTGTAATATAATATTACACCACCACCAATCAGACAAGAAGCAGCAGCTGCAAGAGAGTTCGTAAAATGTACTACTCGTCAGGAATTGCTTCTGTATAATCAGCAACAGAACATACCTGCCGTCTTACAAAAATCCAGAAAACCACTCTGGCCAACGCGAGATGCGCCTCCTGTATGTGACACGTGCCGAGAATGGAAAGAGAATTGACAGTAGCTTCCTCCAGCAAATTCTCGCCTTATTGCTGATCCTACTAAATGTGTCAATGCATTTGGTCTTACCAGGAAACTATGGACAGCTTTGAATCGATTCCATGAAGGACATGGAAGGTCTGGTGCATGTTTGTATGAATGGGGATTCAAAGATGCACCGGCGTGCGACCGTGGAGTTGCTGTGCAAACTAAGCAGCACCTGATCGGAGATCGTTTGTTACGAAAGTTGTTTATACGAGGGTTGCCCAGTAAATAATGCCCCATATTTTTTTTTCTCCAGAAGTATTTATTCCACAACAATCAAATTTACATATGTGAAAGACTGATGTTTTGTCTACTTGCTTTATTTTTCCACATAATCTCCTTCAAGTTCGACGGCCTTTTTCCAGCGAGTCACAAGAGCGTGTATTCCCTGCCGGTAAAAATCTGTACTCTGCCTACGGAGCCAGGTTGTCACTTCGTGAATCACTTCTTCGTCATCGGCAAAACGTCTTCCACGAATGAAATTCTTCATTGGCCCAAACAAGTGAAAGTCTGAAGGAGCCAAATCGGGGCTGTAGGGTGGATGGGGTAACACTATCCAACCCAGTTTCGCGATGTGTTCACAAGTCCTCAAACTTGTGTGAGGACGAGCGTTATCATGCACACACTTTTGAGTATCCAAGCTGATTGATAATCACATCCACACTTCCTTTGCTTACTGACAACTCCAGTGCCAATTGTCGAGTCGTAATGCGTCGATCCCGCATGAGAACATCAGCCCGCTGCAACATGTCAGGCGTGACAGCCGTGGGAGGCCTTCCCGACCGCGGCAAATCTCGGAGCTCCGCAGCACCGCCCTCTGATGCTTTCACTCTCTGTGCCCAGCGACCAACAGTACTCCTATCGACTGCAGATGTTCCGTAGACTTTGCACAAGCGTTTATGAATATTGCCCACGGTTTCTTCTTCTGCTACGAGAAATTCAATCACTGCACGTTGTTTATGCCGGATGTCACCTGCAGACGCCATTTTAGAACATTCCTACACCACCGCTCTCTGTCGGAGGAAATTGAAACTTTGCGTACACACGCGGGAAACTTCAAATAACTCG
This sequence comes from Schistocerca cancellata, assembly GCF_023864275.1. Lineage (NCBI taxonomy): Eukaryota > Metazoa > Arthropoda > Insecta > Orthoptera > Acrididae > Schistocerca > Schistocerca cancellata. The sequence goes on along the minus strand of NC_064631.1, from coordinate 227,082,004 downwards.
CACCTAAAGTGTCACATTTCTAATATTTTTTATTTCGGAGAAAAAAAAAATGGGGCATTATTTACTGGGCAACCCTCGTATTATGTGTTTTATGCATATTCAACCATTTATATATGAAGTCCTTAAATAAGAATGTAAAATGACCATGTAAGCCATACGAACAATAATAATTCGTCTTCCTACCACCTGTTGCCTTCAGCTTCTGTCTCATGGTTTGCTCGAGCTATCTTCGTTGTCTCCATTCTTAACGTGTGCCCAAATCACTTTACTCTAAATATTCTGACACGCTACGATAGGGCTGTCTTAATCACGGCCATCTCCCTCACGCCTTCCTTTCTAAATTTGTCCAGTGTCGTCTTCTGTACTGTTGAACTTAAGAAGCTCATCTCCGACATGTATAGTCGCGGTGAGTTACGACTAGTAGCGCTTATCACCAATGATTTTACTTTTCTCGGCACCCTGATATCTCTTAGATGCAGTCTAGCATATCGTACGGCACGTGGCCGAAAGTGTCACATCAGACTATTTAATGCGATCTATGTAACGTCATGAATGTGTGAGAGGGGGGCCAAAGTAGCCGTAGCATATAAGTGTTTTCCTCCAGATCCTCTCAAAGGAGAGACTACAGTATCCGAATTACTATACACTATAGTGTAGTGACGCTCGATTCATAAATACTGTAAATTGCTCTAATATGCACATGGTCGAAGAAATATTAACCGTTTTTTGACCGGGTAAGGTAAGAGAGGTTACAGCGAGAAAAATAGGCTACATGCCAGCACCAAGTTTCATCATTTCGATTTATTTCACACTCATCACAAACAAGGTCTACTTCAGATGATCGTTGAATCAACTGTGTATGCTATTTTCCATGCAGCGGATTTATCTTCTTGGGTGTAATACCGTCAATTACAAAGCGGGAAGTGTAAAAAACTGATTCGATAAGCGTGGAGGTTTTTTTGGTATCTTCGTCGTAAATTAGGGCAAACAGAATCGTCTACACTCACGGGATTCTGATGTTAGTCTGACTGCCGTTTATTGTGTTAGCGGGACGAAGTACTCCTCAGGAATGTCTCGTACTACCTGAGAGGAGCGCAACATCACAATGTGCTGTTCAGTCAGCCATTACAATCGTCTGCACACATGGCGGCTCAACGTGCAAGCCGCCGAAGTGATGCCCAGTAGAAATGTTTGTAATGGGCTGTGAGCCACACGGAAAGAAAAACAATAATGAAATCCAAGTGACATCAATTCAGGGACCGACAAGTTTGAACATTCCGACAAAAGTTTTCGAAACTTCACACGTTCTCAGCTTGAGTTAGTAGGCGCCGCAGACGTCAGCGAAGTCCTTTGTAATATTGATAAATTTAAATATTTCGCCAAATATTTTTCGAGGCCAGTTCCACTGTCAGCAGTAAATTAAACCCTTGCTCTTTTAGGCCTAAGAAATTAACAACAGGGACTACAAACACTCGCACCTTCTGCCTGAATGAGTCGACAAACGATCTTGTCAGCCTTTCCAAGGATTTCCGTTGCAACTACTCAGTTACAGTGTCAGAACAATCTGTCGGTAGACAACAGCCTATACCTTTTTCAAAATCATGATCCTGACAAAATTTCGAGAACATTTCTTAAATTGATTAATTTAAATTGGTGATGATATCCAACAGCTGTTGTGATGCACGAAAAGGGACGTCGTTACTTTCGGGTTGTATACACTAACTATCTTACGAAATAAGCGTCAAACGAAAAAACTACAAAAAATGAAACTTGCCTAGCTTGAAGGGGGAAAACCAGATGGCGCAATGGTTGGCCCGCTAGATGGCGCTGCCATAGGTCAAACGGATATCAACTGCGTTTTTTTTTTTTATAGAAACCCCCATTTTTATTACATATTCGTGTAGTACGTAAAGAAATATGAATGTTTTATAGTTGGACCACAGATGGCGCTGTAATAGTCACAAACGTATAAGTACGTGGTATCACGTAACATTACGCTAGTGCGGACGGTATTTGCTTCGTGATACCTTACTCGTGTTAAAATGGACCGTTTACCAATTGCGGAAAAGGTCGATATCGTGTTGATGTATGACTATTGTGATCAAAATGCCCAACGGGCGTGTGCTATGTATGCTGATCGATATCCTGGACGACATCATCCAAGTGTTCGGACCGTTCGCTCGAGTGTTAATTGAAATTAAGAACAGAATGCTTAGATAAAATGTAGAGATTGTGCCTACGTGATTTGCAGATTTTTTTGCATGGTTCAGTGGACCCAGAATTGAACCCTGTGCGAGTGCCTTTGTGGTTTCTCCCTATAACGTTGCGTCGTTTCAAAATTTGCTGAATCGTATACTAATTTACGTGGTTTTTGTAGCAGATACATACTTTGTAGCGATTTTCTATCTGCGAGGAGAGTGAAGCGCAGACAGTATATGTCGCGACAACACTGCATTTTTGGACATTAGATACCAAATGGCAACTAATTTAAATCAGCCTATAGATATATCGCTTACACGAATGAGACCCAGCAATTAACTATAACTGCTTCTGTCAACAGGGACGCCAATCAACCGGCTGCCCATCATGGCCAAATCTGTGCTGGACCTGTTCGAGCTGTACAACTTAGTGATCGCGCGCGGTGGACTGGTCGACGTCATCAATAAGAAGCTGTGGCAGGAGATCATCAAGGGGCTGTCGCTGCCCTCGTCCATTACGTCCGCCGCCTTCACGCTCCGCACTCAGTAAGTGCCCACTAGGGGCTTTAAGTTCTCTCTGGACACCAACTCCAACTTGGCGCAAAGCACGTCCTCGTTTCGGTTCAATAGCCAGTCAGTTTCGTTTTATTTGTTCTCATTTTTCCTTGCCATATGATTATCATACAAATTAACACCTCAGATTTGTAATAATACTGCAGCCCGCCCGGTTAGCCGTGCGGTCTAGCGCACTGCTTTCCGGGAGGGAAGGCGTGCCGGTCCCTGGCGGATTAGTCTCGAGGTCCAGTGTGCCGGCCAGTCTGTGGATGGTTTTCAATGCGGTTTTCTATCTGCCTCGAGCCGCGCGGGATTAGCCGAGCGCACTGAGGCACTGCAGTCATGGACTGTGCGGCTGGTCCCGGCGGAGGTTCGAGTCCTCCCTCGGGCACGGGTGTGTGTATTTGTCCTTAGGATAATTTAGGTTAAGTAGTGTGTAAGCTTAGGGTCTGATGACCTTAGCAGTTAAGTCCCATAAGGTTTCACACGCATTTGAACATTTAAACATCTGCCTCGGCGAATGCGGGCTGGTTCCCCTCATTCCGCCTCAGATACTCTATGACGGCGATTGCTACGCAAACACTTTCTCCACGTACGCGTACACCATAATTACTGTACCACGCAAACATTGAGGTTACACTCGTCTGGTGTGAGACTTTATACCGGGGATGGGGGGTGGGGGAGATGAAATGCACAATAATCCTGGGTTCGGTGTGGGGCGGCGATGGGGTGAGTGGACTGCTGTAGCTTGTTGTGGGGGTTGTGACCACTGAGGGCTACGGCGGGGACGATGCCTCTCCGTCGTTTCTAGGTCCCCAGTTCCATACAATACAATGCAATAATAATCCTACAGAAAGTTGTGTGTGTCGTACATATAAGATGCGTATCGCATTATTTATTTTCAGAGCTTGCTCACTGACTGCTTTTAAGGATTGGCATCACCTCCATGCTGTACTTGATCCAGTATAGTGTTCTGTAGCCCAGTTGGTAAAAGCGAAACCCTAATAGGGGCACACTGAAGTCCGTCTCTCTCCTCGACTGTTAAGACCCCTTTTCCTCAGGAACGAGTAGAGGTCCCAAGTTGAAATTTCCTTCAAATACTAAGATATACGGTCCCATAGTAGTCTAAAAAAATTAAAGCTTCTAAACCAATGAAATCAAAAGATACGACCATTTGTATCACGTACTTTGATACTCGCAAACTCACTCATCAGAACTTACAGCGGAACTACTAGTATTTTTATACAATTAAGTTTGTACAGAACCCTCTGAACGTGAGTCCTACACGCACTTGTCCAGTTTTTTGAGTTGCTGATACGCTTCACTGCTGAACTTGAAATAATCACGTATTACGTCTTCATAGGTAGTGAAATGTGCGTGCAAGTACATTTCGAAACCTACCATAGCGCATCAGAAATACTGATAAGGGAAATTAGCACGGCACACACGGTACACTCATCGTGTAAGTATGTAACTGGAAAGTTGCGAAAAACAAATTTTGAGAAAAGCCACTGGCTATAATTTAGCCTTCTATTTATTTGCAAAGAAGAATTTTGCAGACAAAGGAAGTAATAATTGGTTTTAGCGACTACAGAAACGACAGTAGAAATAAAAAGTAAGATTTAGTATTTTTCCCGCAGCGTTGATCACCCCATAGAGGTTATCGACATCGAAACGAACCCGAGCAAGGTGGCGTTGTGACACGACAGTTTCTCCGTATTCCGCAGTACGGCAGATCATTTCGTCACCCGCCCATCGAGACTTCCAGGGATTGGAAAAAAGTATGGAAACGCTGCGAGAAATACTTGCTTGAAGATAAACACAGATGGTATTCCATGGGACCCATCGTTACTCTGCAAGCTCACACTGCTGCCAAGTATTACGTGACCGTTTTGGCTGACGAGGTTCATCCCATGGTACAGTCTACATTCCCCAGTGATGATGCTGTGTTCCAAGACGACGCGGCCCCTGATCACAGAGGACTGTTTTTGTGAACACACCCCCTTGCCACCATAGTCACCAGACCTGAACATTACGTAGCCTTTCTAATCCACTTTGGAGAGAATGGGGCCGTGATCGCTATCCACTTCCATCATCGTTAACTGACCTTGTCTTTATTTTGCTGTAAAAATGGCATGAGATTGTCTTCAAAACACTGCAGGACCTGTATTAACCCATTCCAAAACGACCGGGAGCTGTTTTGAATGCTGTTTTAGACCCGGTAATATGTTGGGTTTGTAGTTTTCCCATATTTTTGTTCACCCTTATACCTGGAATATTGCGAAAAACACTTGTACAGAAAAGCGACTGGCTAAAACTAAAATGCTTTCTATTTATTCGCTAAGACTAACATTATACACAAAGGAAGTGACAATTGATTTTAATAGCTGGGGAAACGACAGCAGAAATTTAAAAAAATGAAATTTAGAATTTTTCTTTCAGAGTCGGTAACCCTCTACAGGCATGAAACCGAGCGAGGTGGTGCGTTGGTAGTATTCCAGAGTACAGCGGTTCAGATGCCCGCCAGGCCATCCAGACGTTATTCCCATCAGTCGCCTAAGCCGAAAGCCTGTGTGGTTCCTTCGAAACCTCCCGGCTAATTTCCTTCTCTGCCCTTTTCCGATCCGAGTTTGTGCCCCGTCTCTAATGACCTAGTCGTCGATGGAACGCCGGACCGTAATCTTCTTTCAAAATGAAATCAGGTTAAAGAGACGACGGAATTTCGGGAGCACTATATCTGTCTCCTGCCTTCCGCAATTGGCTAACTGGTGGTTTAAAACATGTAAAACTGAGGTCTCTGGTCTCCTGTCATCCTCGATTACGGGGGAATAAAAGATGCCGCTCCACATCGCATATGCATAACTGACAGTTTTAGTAGTGTAATTTGGGGAGGGAATGTAGGAAACGTATTGTTCCTATAAAATTCTTGACAACAGAATGTGGGGACTGATTACAAGTAACGCCCGACATCTGCGTCTGTCGGGAACAAAACGAAGCACGTAACACAGTTGATCGCTGGGAGCGCTACCCGGAGGTCCCGACGTCTTTTACGGCGCATCTTCCATTGGCCGCCCTCCCATTATACATACTCGGCCTAACGAAGCCGGTGGGGCATTACTACCGCTTCCCGAAATGAATTGCTATTATTAAATATTTCGCTATGAGCGCACAGGGCGCTCGGCGCTGGCATCTCCGTCCGCTAACGAGTTGGCAGGGGAGTTCGCTGGATGGGATGACCTTATAGAGACCTCCGCCAAAAGCCGTACGATGACAATCCGCCTTGTTATTGGGGAGCGAGCCATTCTGATTGCGCGCGAGATGAGGACGCGGAGGAGGCGGGGAGGGGAACCAATTTATATACCGGACACTAAAAGTCACGGGAGCCCTGATTTATAGTGGAACCGCTATAAAAATGCTTCGGAATGGAAGCTATCAGGGTAGGCGCGGCCTCGCCCGGACGCTGAGTAGCCATTAGCCTGCAGGCGGTTTGCCTCTCCGCCGCTGACATTATTCTAACGCAGAAAAAAAGGAGGCAGGAGGGGGGGGGGAGTAATAATAATAATAAGAAGAAGAAGAAGAAAAATCTGCAAAGCACGTAGGGAAAGTTGGCGTGGGCGAGGTTCCAGCTGCTAGCCACCAACGCGGGCATCTACAGGTGGTCGAAACGGCGATTGTGTTCCCTCCGGTTTGTAGCGACGCCGAGCAGGACTGGTCGTAAGCGCATTGTCTCCCTGTCGGCCGGCGGACCCCCTCCGCCCAGCGCCTGTCGTTCTTTATTGGCCGTACAACGTGTTTATGATCGACGGCCCGGGCAGCCCGTATCGCGTGCACTATAAATAATATCGCGGCCGGCGACTGAGTTCCGCGCCCTTTCGCCCACGGCGGTGGGAAGCGTACGGCCTGGGCTGCGGTACGGACGAATCATTTGCCTGACGCGAGTGTCGTGCCATTCCAGGGGACTTGCGTCTCACGACATCGATATTTATCGCCGTTTAACGCACGTTTCGCGCGCCGCAGCCATCACTCGAGCTTCCTCGGAGCTATCGCAGCAGTCAGGTAATGACACCACCTTTCGCAGGAGGTGTTGGTTTGCAAGTGGGCACTAGATTATTTTTGTGAAATCTTCCATAAAGGCTACTTGAATGTCTGAATGGCATCAAATGGAATTCATGAGTCATCCCCCTAAAGGAATGAACTGACCCTGTACTGTTTTGCAGTATTTGTTCTTTCTTTTTCTCCTACACAAGTCATTACACACTTCATCATTCGCTTCCTGACCGAGTGGGATCATTGGGCATAGCGAACACTTTTGGTGCAGCGGACACTTTTGATGCAGCGGGCACTTTTGGTGCAGCGGGCACTTTTGGTGCAGCGGGCACTTTTGGTGCAGCGGACACTTTTGGTGCAGCGGACACTTTTGGTGCAGCGGACACTTTTGGTGCAGCGGACACTTTTGGTGCAGCGGACACTTTTGGTGCAGCGGACACTTTTGGTGCAGCGGACACTTTTGGTGCAGCGGACACTTTTGGTGCAGCGGACACTTTTGGTGCAGCGGACACTTTTGGTGCAGCGGACACTTTTGGTGCAGCGGACACTTTTGGTGCAGCGGACACTTTTGGTGCAGCGGACACTTTTGGTGCAGCGGACACTTTTGGTGCAGCGGACACTTTTGGTGCAGCGGACACTTTTGGTGCAGCGGACACTTTTGGTGCAGCGGACACTTTTGGTGCAGCGGACACTTTTGGTGCAGCGGACACTTTGGGTGCAGCGGACACTTTGGGTGCAGCGGACACTTTGGGTGCAGCGGACACTTTGGGTGCAGCGGACACTTTGGGTGCAGCGGACACTTTGGGTGCAGCGGACACTTTGGGTGCAGCGGACACTTTGGGTGCAGCGGACACTTTGGGTGCAGCGGACACTTTGGGTGCAGCGGACACTTTGGGTGCAGCGGACACTTTGGGTGCAGCGGACACTTTGGGTGCAGCGGACACTTTGGGTGCAGCGGACACTTTGGGTGCAGCGGACACTTTGGGTGCAGCGGACACTTTGGACCTGTTGGGTGTAGAGGACATTCTGAGTACAGGTGGGCAAGTTGGTCGCAGTGGGCAGTCTGGACATTAAGAAAGTGCATACAAGCCTCTAGAGCTCTTCTCCATCACTGGGTTTTATTACTTGGCAAAAGAAGCTCCCCCCCCCCCCCCAGCGGGAACTAACTTGGTCATGATAGTAGATACTACTATTTTAGAGTTCAAAGTGTTGCACATTGTTACCTTGCAGAGCAAGACGAAAACTAATCCCGAGAAATTTCTTCGTGGTAACTTACTCACTGTTGGCCCCATTAAATTTATTAATGATGGAAAAGGAGGAAGTAGATATTGCTGCAAGAAAAAAGTGAAGAAATATACAACACAATGCTGAGCTGAGTGGAATTCACATACCTGCCCCAAAAAGGAGGAAGCAAAATATCCCATCGACCATGTGGATAAATGTGTTACCAGTGAGCAATTTCTGCGATATTATGAACAACAGTGAAATATTAACTTTGTGAAAGTTTGCAGCTTTTATCGCAAGGAAGAGAACTTAAGGACTGGCAAGGAAACTCCTGGAATCACTGTTCTGCCTATAGTATTTGGTTTAAAAGCTACTGGAATAAATGAGTCACCATTTGGTAACGAGTCTAAACAGTTTCTAAAACGCCGTGATACATTAGTTTTTTTTCGAAAAAATAATAAAGCATTAAAATTAAATAGGTCAGTGGTTTACATAGGCGACATGTGGATTTTTACATATTTGATTGTGAATAAATGTCTAGTGTGAGAAAAGTATTGTCGAACCACTGTGCCGGTCAGTATTAAATTGTAAGCAGTGAACTGGCATACAAAGATGTAATGTGTGAGCGCACCACTTGTAAGAGTAAAGGAGTGTGCGTTGTTACTTCCTCCCTTCACTGTCTACCGGGCGTAAATGCTACCCTGGCGAGGTCTTCAGTGCACTTTGTCGGGTAATACACACTAACGCTTAAAAAAATTATGACCACCTGCTTAACAGTCGTCTAGTCACCATTCGAACGCAGTACATCAAAGATTGTGTGTGGATTGGATTCGGAAAATTCTTTTTTTTTTTTCTAAAAAAAAATTCTTTATTTAAGATAACCATTATAATTATACAAGTTAACCCACTTCCTTAGCTCATTAGTGGGTCCTAATAGTTATACATTTATATTAAATTGTGCAGCTAGTTTTTAGTTTTATAGTGAGCTACAGTTACATTAACAACAATGGGCATTTAATATCTACATCTACTGTTTATACTTAATTCTTATAACTAATTGAATTTATATATATTCTGCAGCGTCACATGTGTGCCAGTAAGAATATAAACCTACTATAATATGCCTTGTTCTTCGAGCTAATCCCGAAGAACATGCCCCTGGCACTGGGCAGGCCTCGACGTTATAATTCGCTGCAGTACCTATCCTAATTTCTTATAACTAAGTCCTACAAACTAACTTATCCTACGTCATGTCTGGTGTGTGTCATAATCGGTGGTTGATCCCTACTCCCCGTAGTCCTGCACATGGCGGATTCCAACTCGGATGAAGTCGGCCAGTCCACGCACAGGCGGTATGGGAATAGGGCTCTTGGTCGCAATCGGTAATTATTGTCCTTGTTATTTACTGTATCTCTCTTAAATATTCAGTTAAAACTTTTCGAGATACCTCGTTTGCCAAGGTGTTTAGGGTCTGAAAAGTTTCCTCACGTCTGAGCAGTTGATACGTGTCATGGTTAGGAAGTCTGTCTCGTAGTGTGTTTGCGATATCATTGAAGAGGGGACATTCGTAAACAACATGCTCGGGTGTACCCTCCGGATCGCCACAGTCGCACGCTGGTGTTGCCCTTTTCCCAAATCGACATAAGTACGTCGGGTAGGGTCCATGGCCAGTGAGAAAGTGAATCAGACCTCGTGTAGGCTCGAAGTACTTCATACCCAGGCGTTCCCTCACATCAGGTAGAAACTGGAAGGTTCGTCGTCCAGCCTCTTCTACCACCCAAGTCTCCTGCCAGAGTTCCTCCCCTCTTTTCCTTATTTCTCTTTTATCCCCCGCCCTGATACCCATAATATCTACAATCTTCTCGTAATTACCCTTTTTGGCCCAATACCAGGCCGCCTGTTCCCTTATCTTAATGTCCAGAGGGCAGAGCCCCATTATGACTAATAGGGTCCCCCCTGGAGATGTTCTGTAAGCACCCACAGCTCTTAGTATCATGCTTCTCTGGACCCTTCTCACTGCCATGGCGGGCACTACCCTCGTGAGCCTGTGCGCCCAGACTCCCGAGCCGTAGCCCACAACTGAAGTTAGGATGCTGTTGTGATAAAGTCTAATTAGGTGTGGAGGAAGATGGAATCTTTTATGGCCTATTGAGATGAGGTTGTTTAGTATCTGAAGGGCTCTCTGGGTGACGGTATCAATGTGTTTACCGAAACTCCACCTCTCATCAATGATGACTCCTAGGTAGCGTGTCTCACGTCGTCTGAGAACTGGTGAACCGTCTATTCTGACAGTCGGATTTCTAATGAGTTGTCCTTTTAGCAGGAGGTAAGTAGATTTGCTGGGCGATATCGTCATTTTAGTCGCTTGGCACCACTGTTGGAGTTTGTCTAATGCTGTCACTATTTTTGGTTCAATGTCTTCGCGGCTGCGGCCGCCAACCAACAGGAGGAGGTCATCCGCGTAGGCTATCACCTCTAGCACCTCTTCACTCTGTTGTAAACTATCTAACGAAGGCTCCATATGGATGTCCCAGAAGAGGGGTCCTAAGACGGAACCTTGGGGACATCCTTTGGTGATTGTCTTTCCAACTCTTTCGCTAGGATGATAGCCAGACCTCCCGATCCTCGCAATAGCTCCTCAGGCAGCCGTATAGCGGCCCTGGACACTCTTTCTCCCGCAAGCAGGAGAAGAGCGAAGGCCACCACAGGTTGTCGAAGGCGCCACTGATGTCAACCATGATGCCAACCACGTATTTGTGCGGGGTCGAGCCACAGACCTCGGCCGCCAGGGCGATTGCATCAGATGCCGACCGCCCCGGCCTGAACCCGAACTGCCTGTCACTCATCCCGCACAACACTCGGTGTGCTGTCAGTCTGTCAGCCAGCAATTTCTCCAGTATTTTGCCAAATATATCCAGCAGGCAAATCGGCCTGTAAGATTTCACTTCTGCGGGATCCTTATCTGGTCCTTTCTTTATGATAACTACATGTGCCATTTTCCATCTCTTTGGGAATTTTCGCTGTCTGAGGCATTCATTGTACAGATGTGTTAGTGGCGCAGTCAGCTGAGGCGCCAGAAACTGCACCACCTCCGCCACAATGCCGTCTGGCCCAGGTGCTTTCCCTCTTTGCAGAGATCTTATGTGGGTTGCTACCTCCTCCTCTGAGAAGGGGTAGACAGCCGTCTCATTGGTGTATATTTCTTGGTCTTGATCTCTGAGTTGCTGCTGCCCCTCTGTCTCCCCATCCGCATTGTCGTCAGGCAGCAGGGAGTGGAGGAGGACCCCCGCAGTCTCCTGCCAGGACTCCGTCATCCTATCCCCGTACCTGACTGTTGATAACTCCAGAGGAGAGCGGATTTTTTCTCTCACCAACTTATATGGGAGCCCCCATGGGTCCGTGACTAGCTGGTTGAGCACAAAGTTTTCCCAACTTCTCATTCTAACTTCCCGCAATTCCTTTTGGAATTTCCGCTTTTCCTCCCTATAAAGCAACTGCCACCTTTGTCGTTCCTGCCAGACGACACTGCGCTGATAGTACCTCCTCAGCCTTCTGACAGACTGACGCAGTTCTCCTAGTTCGGCAGACCATGGTGACGGGAAGGCCGCCATGGCCCTCCTCCTAGTAGGTACGGCTGCCCTCACCGCTCTTGTCACTGCATTCACCAGTTCTTCTGCCCTCTGGTCTACGTCCATGTCCAAGTGCATGTCGTCTTCCGGTGATGGAGGAATGTCACACTCCCTCGCTAGGCGTTCCCAATCGGCTCTTCTATAATTTAGTTGTACTTCCCACCCCGTGGCCCAGCGGCACTCTCTTTCTCCTATGGTGAAAGTTATCAGATTGTGGTCGCTTGTGGTGGCATTCTCTGTGACTCTCCAATTTTGAAGATTGTTAGCTGTATTCGGAGTTACAAGGGTGACGTCGATGTTTGTGCCCTGTCCTCCACCTGCAGCGTAGGTGGGAGGATTGCCGGGTCTGTTAGCCACCACAAGTTGTGATGCCATAATAAATTCTTCGACCTTTTCACCATTAGCATCTCTTGTGCCACTGTACCACAGGGGGGATTTTGCGTTAATGTCGGCAGTTATTATGACTTTTCTTCCCCGCAACGCCGTGGTAACTCTCGCTAGGTGGTCTATGTAAAGTTCTATGTTGTCCCCATACTGAAAATACATGTTAATGAGAGTTATAATTCCCGTAGGGGATTGAAGCTCCACGACGTTGCAGTGGCTAGTTGTGAACTGTGATAGTATGGTGACTCTCAGGAGTTTGTTTGTGATTATAATTGCTGCGTTCGGGTCCTCCCCTCTGCTATTTGCCAGCTTGCAGCAGCAAAACCTATTTTCCCAGCCAGGGAGTATGGCTCCTGTAGACAGAGTACATCTAGTCTCCTCTCCTCCACCTCCTTTCGGAGCTCCTGCATTACAAGTCTGCTGTTGTGTGTGTTAAGCTGTCCTATAGTTATTTTTGTCATTATGGGAAGTATGTGTGTATTCGGTCATGTGGCCAGGTCTACTCCAGTCGAATGCAATTCGTCCATGTGCTATTACTGATTGTTGGTAAATGTCGTCAAGATCAAATTTCTCTCCTCGTCTTTCGAATACTCTCTTGAGCAGGTCTCGCAAGGCTCCAAAGTCGGTGGGGAGATTCACTGATTTTAGCTGGATTCTGTCAACAGCCTCCATAACAGAAAAATTTATCTTCCTGCCGTCTTCATGTCCTACACGGACAACATGTCGTAAGGCAGTGGTCAGGGTAGCCGGCTGCTCCAATCTGGATAGTTACATGGTGTACTCCAAATTGGGGTACACCCTAACCGGATCGACCGGTGGCAGTCTAACTATTAGTGTGCATTGTGTGGTGGGGCTCATACTTGAGCTCGTCACTATATTTTCTTGTATTGGTTGTTTGTTTGTATTATTGTCCTTAAGAGTTGCTAGAGCCACAGGATGCCCTTGCAGTTGTTGGTGTGGTTTCGGCTTTGTTTCCCGGCTTCCAGAGGAGAGAATTTCTGCCATGGGGGGGGGGGGGGGGGAGATTGGTTTGTATGCCTATGTCCATTGTTGGAAATTCGGTTTGTATAGCCATGTCTTTTGTTTCAATTTTGATGGCTCCCGTAAGCGACCTCAAAAAGTCCTTGAATCTATTTGCCTGCATGGCATCCCTCCTCCTTTTGCTCGGGGACTTTCGCTTTGGCATCCTGTTCGGTATGCTGGGCTCAGCCATAATCAGTCCTAGAGATCAATCTCTGCTCCAACATTCTGTATGTCGCGCAATTTCTGCCTGTGGTTCCGCAAGACTTCTTTCCTCGATTCCTGCATGGTATGCAGACTGCCGCCGCCTTGCAGTCTTTGCGGCTATGACCTTTTTCCCCACACTTAGTGCACGCCGGCTCCCTGGTGCACAGCCTTAGGATGTGATCCAGTTCACCACAGTTGTGGCAACGAGGTACCACGACATAATCTCTTGTATTGATGGCATGGAAACCAACATACAATCTGCCCATTGTTGTTATATTCTTCCACATTGGCGCCTATACTTCGGCGACGTGATGAACAACATCACGACCCCGCGGACCAGTCTTAAATTTTAACATAAAGTTGTTCTTGAATTCTTCTTCTTTTATTCCATCAAAGTTCTGCAGCCTAATTGTTTCTACGAGTTCTTCATTTGTCATGATTGCAGGTACGTCATATAGTATGACAAGAGGATTTCTTTTTCTCGGTGGTTCACGTTTGACCACCGAGTTCAGTTTCTGGTTATTCAGTAGCTTTTCTTTATCTTCCTCTGAGGCAACTTCGACTATCACAGAGTTTCTGCTCGGTTTAACCTTTTTAATTTTGATTTTGTGTTTGACGGGGTCTATATTTTTTGTAAAAAGTTCCTGTATTTTCTTGACACTTGTGTCCTGCCCAGGCAGTGTCCTGAGGAAGACTGCTGTGTCTGTTCTTTTTGTAACTTTGTCAATGGTGTCTCTGGTCGTGCTTTGTGGGCGCTTGGTAGGCGCTTGCGCAGCCACAGCCGCCCACGTCTTTGCCGGTTGCCTCCTTAATCTGTCGTTTTCTGTTTCAAGCTCTTCCACTCTTCCTTCAAGTTTGGCGTGGGCAATAGCCCATGCAGCCAGCTCATTTTTTATGATGGCAAGTCCTGCTTGGCTTATCTTGCCATTCTTTATTTGTTGCTCCATGAGCAACGAGATTCTTGAATACCTCTGCATCACTGTCTCATTCTCTGCCTGTCCCTGCTCGTCCTGGGGAGAGGGATCAGGCGCAGCGGAAGCCCGTTGAGGCGCACACGAATCACTCGTTTCATTTGTAGCCATGATTATAACGAGTGATCAAAAAAGGGGTGGGAGCCCGTCTCTTGCCCCGGACCGGCTCCTCTGGCATGGGGGGGGGGGGGGGGTCTTCTGCAGCTCGCCCACCGACCTCGCCCCTAGGTCAAGGGCACTTCCGAGCTGCCGGGTTCAGCGTACCGTCGCCAGTGCACTGGTCCTTCTCGGTAACCCCGTCATCGACGATTTCACGCGACGCTCCTCGACAACTGCACCCCGCACTCCGGAGAGGCGGATGCACCTCTCGCCCTTCGCCGCCTACTTGCCCGAGTTTCCACCTCTCGGCCAAGGACCCACTCCTACTCAGGTGGCGGGCCGGTCCCCCAGACGTTCGGCGGTCTGGACCCATCTAACCTGGCCCAGGCGATGTCACCATCTCCTGGGTTTGGCAGAACACGCCCCGGTTACCCAGGGGCGCGGCGAAGCACCCTTGCCGACTCGCGCCGCGATCCCACGCCGACAAACGAGACCGCCGGCATGCAGAGCACCTGCTGGTCTGTGCCCTGCGAACAGAAAGGGACTGGTGTTCGGTCCCTTGACACAGCTCCCCCTGTGCCACGCACCCTTCGCTTTCGCATCGGGTTGGGTCGCAGCTCTCCCTTTTGTCGCAAGGCAGAATGCCGAGCTTATCATCTGGCACCACGGGAAGGCGGAAAGAGCCACTTGGGAAGGAGAGGCTATGAGAGACGCATCACTTCCCCGAGTGAGGACTGCCGCGGCACGCCCGACTGGAAGCGATACGTTCCAGTGCGAGCTTCCGTGCCTTACGGCGCGCCGGCAACGGGCGGGCCCGCGCCAAAACGCGCCGTCGAGCGACTGACCTCACGCCAGATTTCTTGGTAGATTTCTGGAGACACAATACACGAGATGTTTTCGCACAGATCATGTAATTCCCGTAAATTACACCTGGTAGTTCGTGGGCGCGGTTCTGGCGTCCGATATTTTCATAGGTGAGTTCCATTGGGTTTACATGAGGCGAATGTAGTGTCCAAGAAATCAACGTTTCTTTACTATCATGCTCTTCAAACCACATTACTATCATGCTCTTCAAACCACAGCAGCACCATTCTGCTGTCCCTGTGATATAGACAGTTATCTTGCTTGAAAGTGGCATCGCTAGCCGGCTGGTATGGCCGTGCGGTTCTAGGCGCTTCAGTCTGGAAACGCGTGGCCGCTACGGTCGCAAGTTCGAATCCTGCCTCGGCCATGGATGTGTGTGATGTCCTTAGGTTAGGTAGGTTTAAGTAGTTCTTAGTTCTAGGGGACTGATGACCTCAGATGTTAAGTCCCATAGTGCTCAGAGCCATTTGAACCATTTGAACGCTCCAGCACTACTTCAGACATTAGTCGAGTCCACACCACGTTGTTTTGCGGCACTTCTGCGTGCTCGCGGAGGCCCTACACTATATTAGGCGGGTATACCAGTTTCTTTCCAGCCAATTGTCATAATTCATTATCCACACACTCCTTGCGACCCAAGCTACGACTCCAGTCAGAAAGTACTTCTTCCCTAGAGAAAAAAGAGCGTTGCAGGATCGATGTCTTCATCATTTGCAAACTGTAGTTGCGGTACTGTCTTCTAGGAACAATATTTGAACATTTTGAATAAAATAATTTTGGGTATTGGGCCGTTTCATTGTAAATTACTAAGGAAACTAATTGCTGACGTTTCGACCGACTTGCTGCGGTCTTCCTCAGAGCGGTTGACTGCTGTATGCTGGTGAATGTCTTTCTTCACGTACTGTCAATTTGAGATGTCACTGGACAATTTGAAGAGAGGTGGTGGTTGTATGGTGCTATGGTGCGCTATTGCCTGTGCTGTTCTGGTGACTGATTGGAAGGGAAGTGCAGAAGGTGATTAGAAGAAATTAGCGCATCGGTTGGCTGTTGCCTGTGCAGCT
Organism: Schistocerca cancellata; assembly: GCF_023864275.1. Classification (NCBI taxonomy): domain Eukaryota; kingdom Metazoa; phylum Arthropoda; class Insecta; order Orthoptera; family Acrididae; genus Schistocerca; species Schistocerca cancellata. The sequence goes on along the minus strand of NC_064631.1, from coordinate 227,065,745 downwards.
GTGGTAAGTAATTCGTAGGCAGTCTCTCGTTGGTGATCGGATGGCAATAGCAAATCGGCAGCTTGTGTCCAGGGGATGACGTTTTCCTGCAGCGAGGTGGTAAGGCCACACGGCAGTTCTCGTGAGACCGCTGTTTGTACTGTTCGGCCCGGGTCAAGCGGTGCTGCTGGCCCGCGAACACATGCGGTCCGCCGGGCTGGAATTGCTGGCAGCCAGGCCGCAGGTAACTTGTAGCCATCCTCCCTGTTCGTGTTGTTAGGCGTTTAATTACTTCAGTTGCCCTTCTTATTTTCAGTTGCTGCGTTGAAATAATTAAACGCCCTAACAACATGAACAGGGAGAATGGCTACAAGCTAACTACAGTCTGGTTGCAGACAGCGAGTGTTCGCCAGCCAACAGCACCACTTGACCTGGGTTTCACAGTATAAACAGCGGCCGCATCATTACCGTGCGGTCTTAACGCCTCGATGCAGGAAAACCTCATCCCCTGGATACAAGCTGCCGATTTGCTATTGCCTTCCTGTCACCAATGAAAGACTGCCTACCAATCACCTCACCAGAGTAGCACTGGCAACAGCCAGTCGATACGCTACTTTTTACCAACCATCTGCTAGAGTTGCCTTCTAATTAGCCAACAGGGCAGCGCAGGCAAGAGCGTACCGTACAGTCGCCACCTCTTCTCAAATTGTCCAATACATCCTAGATACGTGTCAAAAAAATGTTCAAATGTGTGCGAAATCTTATGGGACTTAATTGCTAAGGTCATCAGACCCTAAGCTTACACACTACTTAACCTAAATTACCCTAAGGACAAACACACACACTCATGCCCGAGGGAGGACTCTAACCTCCGCCGAGACGAGCCGCACAGTCCATGATTGCAACGCCTTAGACCGCTCAGCTAATCCCGCGCGGCCCAGATACGTGTCGCCTGTAGCTGTCAGGGCCGGCCGAAGTGGCCGAGCGGTTCTAGACGCTACAGTCTGGAACCGCGCGATCGCTACGGTCGCAGGTTCGAATCCTGCCTCGGGCATGGATGTGTGTGATGACCTTAGGTTAGTTAGGTTTAACTAGTTCTAAGTTCTACGGGACTGATGACCTCAGAAGTTAAGTCCCACAGTGCTCACAGCCATTTGAACCATTTTTGTAGCTGTCAGATAACCGAAACTGGCAGTATATAAAGGAAGATATTCACCAGTGTACAACAGTGAACTGCTCTGAAGAGGACCGCAGCAACTTGGTCGAAACGTCGACAATTAGTTGCTTTGCTAGTTTACAATGACGCGGCCCAATACCCAGAATTATTTTATCCAAAATGACACCGACCGTAGAAGTCTACGAACTTGGTGTGTGAACTGATCAGCGTATGCGCAGTCGTTACTTTTTCATATTTTAGTTTAGATCTGTGCACAGCTCTGCGAGCAGATGCCGGACTTCTCGGGTAAAAGCGATACGGCAAATGCCACACTCTGCAAGCAACGGCTCGCAGGCAGGCAAGAGCGTTGTGTGTAAGCTTAGGGACTGATGACCTTAGCAGTTAAGTCCCATAAGATTTCACACACATTTGAACATTTTTTTGACACGTATCTGGGATGGATTGGACAATTTGAGAAGAGGTGACGACTGTACGGTACGCTCTTGCCTGCGCTGTCTATCGCAGGCTGCGTGCAAGCGTACTGGTCCCCGCGCAACGCAGGAGACACCGCTCGTGTCGTGAGTGCGACACCTTGCAGTGGACGAAATGGACAAACCGGAAGTAACGACATTATAAGGGGTACCGAAAAAGTAACGTGTTTTACTGCAGTAAAAGCGCGGGAGCTCGGCGGCCGGATTAGCAGCTGGGCGTGCGGCAGGGCAGGTGCGGCTAACGAGACGGGCCCGCGGGCGCCGCAACGCGCAGAGTTATTTCAGTCTGTTTGTGGCCGCCGCGCCGCGCCGCTCGATCTCGGCGGTCCGTCGCTCGCATCTGACAGCGACAGCGACAGCACCGCCGCACGCCACAACATGTCGCTATAAATACAAACTAACAAGTCCGATGATACGCCGTGCTCCCTCCCCTCCCCTCCCCTCCCCTTGCCCCTCCTCTCCCTCCCCCTCCCCGCCCCACCGGACAGAGAGTGAGAGCCGTTGGTGTCGAGGGTTCGCCACTGTTCTTGCAAACTGTTAGCGACCGAAACTGACTGTAGTCCCGCCTGTTACGAGAACTATTTGCGACATACCGATGAAAATAGTTTGTTGTTGTTGTGGTCTTCAGTCATGAGACTGGTCAGATGCAGCTCTCCATGCTACTCTATCCTGTGCAAGCTGCTTCATCTCCCAGTACCTACCGCAACCTACATCCTTCTGAATCTGCTTAGTGTATTCATCTCTTGGTCTCCCTCTACGATTTTTACCCTCCACGCTGCCCTCCAATGCTAAATTGGTGATCCCTTGATGCCTCAGAACATGTCCTACCAACCGATCCCTTCTTCTGGTCAAGTTGTGCCACAAATTTCTCTTCTCCCCAATTCTATTCAATACCTCTTCATTAGTTATGTGATCTAGCCATCTAATCTTCAGCATTCTTCTGTGGCACCACATTTCGAAAGCTTCTATTCTTTTCTTGTCCAAACTATTTATCGTCCATGTTTCACTTCCATACATGGCTACACTCCATACAAATACTTTCAGAAACGACTTCCTGACACTTAAATCTATACTCGATGTTAACAAATTTCTCTTCTTCAGAAACGCTTTCCTTGCCATTGCCAGTCTACATTTTATATCCTCTCTACTTCGACCATCATCAGTTATTTTGCTCCCCAAATGGCAAAACTCCTTTACTACTTTAAGTGTCTCATTTCCTAATCTAATTCTCTCAGCATCAGCCGACTTAATTAGACTACATTCCATTATCCTCGTTATGTTTTTGTTAATGTTCATCTTATATCCTCCTTTCAAGACACTGTCCATTCCGTTCAACTGCTCTTCCAAGTCCTTTGCTATCTCTGACAGAATTACAATGTCATCGGCGAACCTTAAAGTTTTTATTTCTTCTCCTCGGATGTTAATACTTACTCCGAATTTTTCTTTTGTTTCCTTTACTGCTTGCTCAATATACAGATTGAATAGCATCGGGGAGAGACTACAACCCTGTCTCACTCCCTTCCCAACCACTGCTTCCCTTTCATGTCCCTCGACTCTTATAACTGCCATCTGGTTTCTGTACAAATTGTAAGTAGCCTTTCGCTCCCTGTATTTTACCCCTGCAACCTTCAGAATTTGAAAGAGAGTATTCCAGTCAACATTGTCAAAAGCTTTCTCTAAGTCTACAAATGCTAGAAACGTAGGTTTGCCTTTCCTTAATCTATTTTCTAAGTAATGAAAATAGTAAGTACCGTAAAATACAGGGCGTGGAAGAAAATGTGGAAACATCAAAAAGACAACACATTACTACGCCTAGTGCGGAGTAGGAAAATCGGTTGGCGTCCAGTGATTTTCACCATAGTCTTGATCGAACAGTATTGTAACTCTTTACCGATTTACGCGCATTATGTTACATTTACAGGGGGTGGTTAAGAACACGGAAACACCGCATACACGTGCCTAATACGGCGTAAGGAAACAGCTGTAATTTGGAGTAGCTTTCAGTGGTCACGGAATGGATAAATACAGGTCCTGTATGGTTTACGAGGGAATCTCATTCCATTCTTCCTGCAGAATAGTGGGAAGTTCAGATAACAATGATGAAGGTGGACAGTAAACACGCTCACTACTCACCGGATTAGACCAAAAAGGCCCAGTAATATTGAATCTGGTGACTGTGGTGTGCAGGAGGAATACGACAATTCGTCGTGCTCACAAAACCAGTCCTCGACGACGCAGGCTGAGCGAAAAGGAACCCTGTCGTCTTAGAACACACTGCGGAACAAACATTGTACTGTGGGGTGGATCCGATCAGCCAAAGTGGTCACATAATCGTTGACAGGACTGCGACGTTGAGGGGGAAAAATGTTCAAATGTGTTTGAAGGGTTTTAAGGGACCAAACTACTGAGATTATAGGTCGCTAGACTTACACACTAATTAAACTAACTTATGCTAAGAACAACACACACAGCCATGTCCGAAGGAGGACTCGAACCACAGGCGGGAGGGGTCGCGCAGACGTCGAGGAGTAACCATGGGAATGGGGCCCATGGAATACCTTCCCAAGTCGTCACCGAACTCCTGCCATGTTTCATTGTTAGAAGGTAAACGGGACCACAATTTAGAAACAGCGCGAACGAGACTCATCCGACCAAATGACTTTCTTCCTTTGCTCCATAGTCCAGGTTTTATGGCTTCGACATTGTCATCGCTGATAACTGGTTCTGGATTTCCAGTTCATCTTGAAACTCGCTGCTTCTGGAGCTCCCTTCGTGTTGTTATGTTGCTGAATAGTGTTCGCGAGTGCACCCATCATTCAGTTCTCCAGTGATTTTTCTTAGCTGTTGTCATCTTATTTTTCGTCACTGTCCTCTTCAGTGATCGTCTATCACGATCATTCAATACGCAATTTCGTTTACGTTGTGACTTAGCGGATTATTTTTTTCCGCTTGCTCTGTAAGTGGTATAAATCTACGATACAGTGCTTCGTGAAACGCCAAACACTTCAGCTACCTTACTTACGGAAACACCCACCACACGAGTATCAACAATTTACCCACTTCGAGCCGGCCGCGGTGGCCGTGCGGTTCTGGCGCTGCAGTCCGGAACCGCGGGACTGCTACGGTCGCAGGTTCGAATCCTGCCTCGGGCATGGGTGTGTGTGATGTCCTTAGGTTAGTTAGGTTTAAGTAGTTCTAAGTTCTAGGGGACTTATGACTTAAGATGTTGAGTCCCATAGTGCTCAGAGCCATTTGAACCATTTTTTTTTACCCACTTCGATTTCATTTGGGTCCAACATAATGCACTCACTACTGCACAGAACATTGTTCCGAACACTTCCAACATATTGGGGCACTTGAACAGGTGACGTTCTTGATCAAATAAATCAGTACAACCTGCAGGCTTGCGCGTCATGTGCGTTTATGTTCACACATGCATTTCTCTCAGTGTTTCGATATTTTTGTCCAATCCCTGTATCTAGGAGTATGCACATGGGGTGACCTTAAGTGGAACGGCCACACAAAACAAATACGATAGTAGGTAAATCAGGTCCAGTCTGAGATTCGTAGGAAGGCTCTTAAAGAAATATAATTCATCCACGAAGGAAATGGCGAACAAAACACTTGTTCGAACTATTTCTGAGTGTTGCTCATCACTCCGGAACCCTTTCCAGGCTGAATTAAAAGATGAGATAGACAAGATAGAACGAAGACAGGAATGCTTCGTCACCGGATCGTGTAGTCGGCGCGAGAGCGTTACGCATATGCTCAACAAATTCACTGGCAGACGCTACACGAAAGGCGTTGTACATCGAGGTTTACTATTGAAACTCCGAGAGAGTACGTTGCGGGAAGAGCCGGCAACGTAATACGTCCTCCTCTTCACACTTGGCGGGACACCCTTTTTTCTAGACCTCTTTACTGACTCAATGTGCGCTCAGAACTAAAATGTGCGACGTGACGCGATAGACGGGCATACTACTTACACTGCTGCAAAACTCCGCCAGATTTTCACTGTACTTTTGCGAGGCTGTGCTGAAAATTGCCTCCGAATTTTTAACGTGAAAACTTTGAGGCTTTTTAAATAAAACAAACATCATTAACATTCTAACTCTTTATTCTTCATGCGTATGTATTTGCATCACTCTGGTGCTAGACAGCTCAGAATTGTAGTTTGTAACATGGCGGTGCGTGACGTAACTACACTACTGGCCATTAAAATTGCTACACCAAGAAGAAACGCAGATGATAAACGGGTATTCATTGGACAAATATATTATACTAGAACTGACACGTGATTACATTTTCACGCAGTTTGAGTGCATAGATCCTGAGAAATCAGTACCCAAAAGAACCACCTCTGGCCGTAATAACGGTCTTGATACGCCTGGGCATTGAGTCAAACAGCTTGGATGGCGTGTACAGGTACAGCTGTCCATGCAGCTTCAACACGATACCACAATTCATCAAGAGTAGTGACTATCGTATAGTGACGAACCAGTTGCTCGGCCAACATTGACCAGACGTTTTCAATTGGCGAGAGATCTGGAGAATGTGCTGGCTAGGGAAGCAGTCGAACATTTTCTGTATCCAGAAAGGCCTGCAACATGCGGTCGTGCATTATCCTACTGAAATGTAGGGTTTCGAAGGGATCGAATGAAGGGTAGAGCCACGGGTCGTAATACATCTGAAATGTAACGTCCACTGTTCAAAGTGCCGTCAATGCGAACAAGAGGTGACCGAGACGTGTAACCAATTGCGCCCCATACCATCACGCCGGGTGATACGCCAGTATGACGATGACGAATACACGCTTCCAATGTGCGTTCACCGCGATGTCGCCAAACACGGATGCGACCATCATGATGCTGTAAACAGAACCTGAATTCATCCGAAAAAATGACGTTTTGCCATTCGTGCAGCCAGGTTCGTCGTTGAGTACACCATCGCAGGCGCTCCTGTCTATGATGCAGCGTCAAGGGTAACCGCAGCCATGGTCTCCGATCTGATAGTCCATGCTGCTGCAAACGTCGTCGAACTGTTCGTGCAGATTGTTGTTGTCTTGCAAACGTCCCCATCTGTTGACTCAGGGATCGAGACGTGGCTGCACGATCCGTTATAGCCATGCGGATAAGATGCCTGTCATCTCTACTGCTAGTGATAAGAGGCCGTTGGGATAAAGCACGGCGTTCCGTATTACTCTCCTGAACCCACCGATTCCATATTCTGCTAACAGTCTTCGGATCTCGACCAACGCGAGCAGCAATGTCGCGATACGATAAACCGCAATCGCGATAGGCTGCAATCCGCCCTTTATGAAAGTCGGAAACGTGATGGTACGCAATTTCTCTTCCTTACAGGAGGCATCATATCAACGTTTCACCAGGCAACGCCGGTCAACACCTGTTTGTGTATGAGAAATCGGTTGGAAACTTTCTTCATGTCAGCACGTTGTAAGTGTCGCCACCGGCGCCAATCTTATGTGAATGCTCTGAAAAGCTAATCATTTGCATATCGGAGCATGTTCTTCCTGTCGGTTAATTTTCGCCTCTGTAGCAAGTCATCTATGTGGTGTAGCAATTTCAATAGCCTGTAGTGTATATCGGTGGGTCACAAACAGCGTGAGGTAATCGAGTTTTGAATTCGAAGAGCTCGTCCGCACGTCGAGTAATGTCTCCTTCATCATGACAATGCCAGAACACACACGAGCGCTGCGTCATCTGCAACAATCCAGTGCCTTGGGTTCACTGTGATCGATCGTCCTCCATACCGTCCCGACTTGGCCCCATCCGATTTTCATCTGTCTCCGAAACTTAAAGAACACCTCCGACGACCTCACCTTGGTAGTGCTGAAGCGGTGCAAGCAGAGGTGAGGTTGTGGCTCCAACAACGAAGTCAGATAATCTACAGTGACGGCATCAACAAACTGGCCTCTCGTTGGAAGAAACATGTTCGTCGCCAGTGTGACTATGTTGGAAATAAAAATGTCGAATGTTCATAAAGTCTGTTTTATTTAAAAAGCTTTAAGGGTTTTCACATTAAAAAATCATACACAATGCTTTTCAGCACGTCCTCGTAATATCGCAACCGATAGGAGGTTGAAAAAGCTCTCCCATTTTTTCGTATTTCTTGTTCTGCGCTTACAATCGTATGTCTACCAGAGATAAATGAAAAACCTTGTGACTGTAAGCATAATAGCGACATAAACGAACAACACAGCGAGTTGTGATAAACTGTGGCCAAATGCACCATCGTCTAATGATGTCGCGTCAGCGTTGGCAATTCTGCCTACTAAGATATGAGATGTACCGAGGACTATTAGAAACGACACGATTCGTGACGGAATGAAGACGGCCTCAAGGCTGGCTGATGTAAGCGGCAAATCGTAAAAAGAGAGGAGACAATAAAGTTTCCTAGAAGCAGCAAATGACACGCATTCTGCTTATGACATGGTCGTCATGTAAATATATCCGATAATGAGAACCGCGATGGAGGAATCACGGATTGCGCATTAACTTGCACTCTTTCTGTAGCGAGGAAATAATCCTCAATGATGTCATTATCCCGCAAAAAGAAAAGTTACAGGATTTAGCCTTCCAAAAGCACTTTCCTCGAATCCGTGATAATATTCATAACGGGCTGTTTAGAATGCAGCAGAATTGTGTCTTCCTCTTTGTATCATTCATGGCTTAGTAGGAAAAAGGATAATTAGTAAGTCAATTTTGCAATGCTTGTTTTTTGTGCTCCACAACAAGCTCACGTTTTTGTACGAACAGAATTTTAAAAACTTCTCCTTCACCCCACAATTTTTTGAATTCTTCTTATTATATATGTATGATTTCACCTTAGATTTACAACGATGGGTAACAACAATAGTGAACGGATTCACTGATAAGATCCCAGTCCAAAGCTTTTTTCGAAGACGGATGAGAAGCCAGTACCAAATAAGATTTCTAAACTGAATATTTTATACACTTCAGGAAAAAATACAAGGCATTACAGGACTGAAGACCACAACAACAACAACTTTATAGCAGTCGCTTGCATTTCAGTCGTACCTGTGCGGGAATACCATTGCTAATCTCGGAGACTCTGAGGCAGAGCACTGCGACAGGGTTTAATGTAACTACATCGACGTGATTTTAATCGCGCTCCAGGAATTCTCACTTAACACGCCCTCGTCAAAATTAGTTACAGAAGTGCATGCATGACAGTCTATAACGGATGCTGAAATCTGTTTCATCTTGTTAAAGAGCTGAGGATATCACTGATTTAAAAGTGTTATAAAGGGTGTAAAAAAATAACGTATACGTTTAGAGGACACAAAAAGAAACATTTTATTATGTGTCAAGAATGCGGTCTATGAAAGTTTTGACTCTAGTAATGTGTAGAGATGGTTTCAAACTGGCGTATTATGAATATTGTAATAGAGATGTTGCTGGCTGTCTCATGGATTTCTTTTCGTGTGGGAGATGAAGCGTTTGGTGTACGATAGACACTCCAGAAGAGCTTGTTGCGCTATTGGCTGAAGCTGTAGCCATTATTCGCGAAACACCTGGTTCTTCTGAGCGTGTAAACTGTAAGATACTCATTAGCATGCAAATGTCACTTGGGTTTTAATGCAATGGTCAGCATTATCGGCAACATCTCTAAGACAATATTTGTCACACGGCAGTTTGAACACCGTCTCTTAACTTCACTGCTATCAAAACCTTCTTGGGCCCTTATCGAGGAAAAGATGTACCTAGTCGCAACAAAAAAGTGTTTCTTTTTCTCTCCTCTTAAGACCCTAAAATTTTGTATACGTAGTGTTTTTTACAGCCATTACATGTAAAATGAGCGAGTCGTACTGTAGTCCACTTCTACACAATTTTGATAACCGATTCCTAAATACAGTACTGCATCGTAGTTTGTTTCCAACATACCGTCTACCACGAAACGTTTCGGAAGTTTAACGGCGATCGCCACTTCAGTTGGTTGGACAAACAAATAGTCCTCGATTCAACCGAAGTGATAAAGCGAACACCAGAAAACTCTAAGATTTCAACCGTTTAGATCAGCTTTAATTTTTATTGTCTCGGTTTTCTTTCCACTGATGTTACAGTGCGAATAATGTTGCTTCGATACTTCATCAATGGCAGTAGGAACTTCCGCTCGAAGCTCGTCATTCCCAGCGTGTACAATATTGTACACCAAAAATAGGCTCTGAATAGTGTAAGGTATTAGCATAAACATCCCACTGTTACGTAACATTATCTAAGAATCAGTCCTCAGCCATAAAGACGCATGTGGAGATGATAGCTTTTTTGCTAATTCAGAAACTGAACTTGGGGGTTCCAATAAGCTCTCCGGGTTGAAGCAGACAAGCGCATGGCTCATTCGTGTAAGTCTGCAGTCAGTAAACGGACTGTCGTCCGTCAGCATCCTAGTACCGAGCAATCAGTAAGAGGGTCTGTTGAAGTAGAATTCTGCTCTAGCTGTAGAATACCCAGACAGGCCATAAGACGGGTGGAACAATTAATGCAATTTAGGTGAAACAATACAATCCTAGAGTTTTCTTATTCAATAAAGGACTACAGGAAAAAAATTTAGGGTATTTTTTGGTCGAGACAGTGGTCTATGCGATAAGAAACAAGAAAACGGTATCTGGCACACCCATGAGATCTTCCACCTCATTTACACGATTTTCATTTCAACTACTACATCTTAGTTTCACATAACGTATTTTTGTATAGCTTATTACGTGAGCTTCTTACTCCTACATTGATTCCACTTCCAGTTTCGGTTCCAAGAAACCTTAACTACTTGCGAATCATTAAGGTAATGGAAAAATTACTTGGAATATAGAAGCATCACTAAATATAAAGTTAAGGTGAGAGAGGGAAAGATAAGTTGCAGTCTCAGATGAAATTAAATGGTTTCAGAGACCTTTTAAAGTCTCAAACATCTATGATGTTTATATGGAGACTGGAGCGACAGTAAAAATTTGTATCAACATCGGGATTCGAACCCAAGTCACCTGCTCACTAGGCTGACGCGCTAACCACTACGCCACCTTGGCACAGTGGCTTCGTAAAACTGCACGGACTACCCTAACACTCCTCCCTCTTCTGTCAAAATTCCCGTTCGCGCCTCAGCCCACCAGGTATTCTCAAACAGCATTGCAGAGGCTCTCCAACTGTATATGGTTTCATTTGATTAAAGAAACTATGCTTGGATTTCAGGCAGGATCCCCTGTTTCGTTCGACGCTGAGGTGCTTTTGCAATATAGTTGAAGAACCTCTGCAATGCTGCTAGAGTTTAGGGGGAATAACATGTGGGCTGCGGAGTGAATGAGTGTTTGGATTGGTTGGTTGGTTGGTTTGAAGAGTAAAGGGACCAAACTACAGGGTCACCAGTCCCGAAAATTTGGACTGAGGAGGTAGGCGTGCTAGCGTAGTCCATGCAGTTGTGCAAAGGCACTGTGCATGTAGTGGTTAACTTATCTGCCTAGTGAACAGGAGACCTGGGTTGGTACAAATTGTCATTCTTCGCTTCAGTCTGCATATAAATATCGAAGTTGCTGTATGCTCGAAATAGCAACAGGCAAGGATGCCTAAATAAAGAGTAGATATAATGGCGATGGTGACAGCTAAGTATACAGGGTGATTTTTTCCATCGTGCACAAACTCTAGGCTAGGGTTTCTTTCAAATTGTTCAAAGCAAAATTTTCTGTAAGCTTCTTGCAATAGCGGCGGTTCTGAGGGTAACTGAAAAGATTTCAATCGAAGCGATTTCCACTTACCCTTGATCACCAGTGTTGCAGTAAGGGGGAACAAATATGGAAATAGAAGGAAATGCAAATTTGCCTTGGGTAATACAGTAGTGAGAGCAGAAGTCAGTTAGTAAGACTGATGAATTCTTACACAAGTTGAAGAGCGAGAAAAGATGTACTCGTAGCTGTCATCCAACCTCAGTACGACTCGCTTTGCAGAGTGAATAAAGCCATTGTTGCTGCCATGAGCGGAAGCTCTGTGTACTAAGCTTCACATCCCGTGAATGTTCAGTTGTGCTTTGCAGGACATAGAGGTCAGTAGTGTGAGAGCGACGATGACACATACATAAAACGGCAAAGGATCCTTCTAAGACTCCCCCCTCCCCAGTTCGGGAAAACCCACGGTGGCACCCGCCCTACTTTATTGAAATTTTAAAAATGTACCTATACAGACAGCTCTGTCTGAGCTGCAGCCTTTATCTTTCGTAGGTTTCTCTTTCCCAAGATCTCAAACTTCTCTGGCGTGTTGTTCACCAGCTGTAGGCATTCTGTTTTGACAACACTGTTATAGTACCACAGTTCGGCATTCCAGAAGATGTGCTTTTTGCTGTAGAAGTTTTTAGCGAGCTCCCTCCATTTTAACACAGTTTACTAGGTCACCTTCTTATATCTGTCTGTTCGGTTCGAATTTTACAACTGATTTTAAACTAACTTCCCGATGAGCTCGGCTTGAAACATTCAACATGTTCGGAACTGGATGACAATGCAATATTAATTCGGTTTTTTTTGTCTGGTATGTGGTGGAGGATACTTCGTGTACCACTGCTGTTTCCCCCGTTTCCCTGTCCCAGTCGCGTATGTTTTGCGGTGAGAACGATTGCTGAGAAGCTTTCCGACTGAGTTTGATTCTCTAATTTTTTCCTTCACGGTATTTTTTCGAGATACACGTAGGAGGAGCAATTTATTGGTTGACACGGGTAAACAGAAACTGAAATGAACCAGAAGTTTACTATTTGTCGGTTTTCATCTCATAAAAATGATAGAAATCGACTGGAAAATTTCACACACAGAAGACTAAAAAACAGAAAGTGATTATTTAAACAATAACTTTTTAATATAACACGTTTTTAAAACGGACTGAAAAGTATGAAATAATTTCTCCTTGTCCCGTACACATATCTAACCCCATACAGATAGCCGGCCGGTGTGGCCGTGCGGTTCTAGGCGCTTCAGTCTGGCACCGCGTGACCGCTACGGTCGCAGGTTCGAATCCTGCCTCGGACATGGATATGTGTGTGATGTCCTTAGGTTAGTTAGGTTTAAGGAGTTCTAAGTTCTAGGGGACTGATGACCTAAGATGTTAAGTCCCATAGTGCTCAGAGCCATTTGAACCATTTTGAACCCATACAGATAGTTCTGAAAATTCGTGATTGTGAATTTTTGATAGCCGTCACAATACTAGTACAATTTAAAACGGAAAACTTACGGCATATGCATTAGATAAATGGTATGTAAATAGTTCACCTAGATCACTGACAATTTTATGGCGCTGCAAATAATGTGTGATTTTTCTCAAAGACACCTACTCTCTATACTCCTTACTATTATGTATTCCAAGCGCCCCACGTCCACCGTTAAAATTTTTACAAATATTGTCATAGCTATTAAACCATCACCAGCACAGATACTCAGTTACCTGTATGGTGTTAGGAATGTGTATAGAGTTAGGAGAAATTATTTTGTACTTTCTAGAGCATTTCAAAAACTTTATGTATTGAAGTTTTTTATTTAACTACTTATCTGAGATCCGTTCGCTTACTGCAGCTCTTCGATCTCATTTTCGTGTTGGTCTCTCTCTGAGGTAATCTGGCCTGTGTCTGTTTCAAGTAAATTCGGTTCCATATACTGGGTGCACTTCAACGTTTCAGTGCAAATATCTTTAGAACTGCAATAGATATTGAAAATCGACTTTCGTGGATGCCAGGCTCATGAAAGTAAATACTATCAGACATTTTAAAACGTATGCAAATATGATTTTGAACCCCGTATAATTTCTTATGCAATCAGTAATACGAGAAATCACAAAAAGAATGGCGTTGCTTGCATCGCAATACGTCAGTTATATCCCGAGAAACTGCAAAGTGAAGTTGACGCTTCAAATAAAAGAAATGTGCCACTATTGCACATCCCGAGATGCAAGAGTGAATCTTACGTTGATCGTAATCGCGATGTGATTGATGTTCTACGATGCAACAAATGGTTCAAATGGCTCTGAGCACTATGGGACTTAACATCTGAGGTCATCAGTCCCCTAGAACTTAGAACCATTTAAACCTAACTAACCTAAGGACATCACACACATCCATGCCCAAGGCACGATTCGAACCTCCGACACGATGCAACAGACGCTGTATTTATTGCTACTAGGACTGGAAGCAGTACACATGTCCAGTCGAACAACTACGTACAAGTGCCACTAACCCTCTGTTAGTTCCTTCTTCAGCCATTAGTTATGCACTGAAGCGCCAAAGAAACTGCTATAGCCTATTCAAATACAGGGATGTGTAAACAGGCAGAATACGGCGCTGCGGTCGGCAACGCAGTTGTTAGATCGGTTACTGCTGCTACAGTGGCAGGTTATCAAGATTTAAGTGAATTTGAACGTGGTGTTATAGTCGGCGCACGAGTAATGGGATACAGCAATGAAGTGGGGATTTTCCGTACGACCATTTCACGAGTGTACCGTGAATATCAGGAATCCGGTAAAACATCAAATCTCCGACATCGCTGCGGCCGGAAAAGGATCCTGCAAGAGCGGGACGAACGACGACTGAAGAGAATCGTTCAACGTGACAGAAGTGCAACCCTTCCACAAATTGCTGCAGATTTCAATTCTGGGCCATCAACAAGTATCAGCGATCGAACCATTCAACGAAACATCATTGATATGGGCTTTCGGACCCGAAGGCCCACTCGTGTACCCCTGATGACTGCACGACACAAAGCTTTACGCCTCACCTGGGCCCTTTAATTCCGACACTGGACTGTTGATGACTGGAAACATGTTGCCTGGTCGAAAGAGTCTCGTTTGAAATTGTATGGGGCGGATGGACGTGTACAGGTATGGAGACAACCTCATGAATCCTTGGAATCTGCATGTCAGCTTGCGGAGGCTCTGCAACGGTGTGGGGCGTGTGCAGTTGGAATGATATGGGACCCCTGATACATCTAGATATGACTCTGACAAGCGACACGTACGTAAGAGTCCTGTCTGATCACCTGCATCCATTCATGTCCATCGTGCATTCCGACGGACTTGGGCAATTCCAGCAGGACAATGCAACGCCCCACGCGTCCAGAATTGTTACAGAGTGGCTCCAGGAACTCTCTTCTAAGTTTAAACACTCCTGCTGGCCACAAAACTCCCCAGATATGAACGTTAATGAGTATACCGGAGATGCCTTGCAACGTGCTCTTCAGAAGGGATCTCCAACCCCTCGTACTCTTACAGATCTATGGACAGCACTGCAGGATTCATGGTGTCAATTCGGACATTAGTCGAGTCCATGCCACGTCTTGTTGCGGCACTTCTGCATACTCTTGGGGGCCTTACACGATATTAGGCAGGGCTACAAGTTTCTTTGGCTCTTCAGTGTGTTTACCCTGGCCGGTGACATTCGGTTTTCCGTTACCGTTATGTCCGTTTTAGTACTGTAGTAAAGATCAATAACCCAAAACCCTTTCTTTATTTTTCATTCCGTATGACTGGACGTCTGCATTTTTTCCAGTCCACTTAATATCAGTGTAAATAGCAATAAGGACAGCGTTAGTTGCATCGTAGTACGTCAATCATATCGCGATTACGAGCTACGTGGGTTCATGCTTGCATCTCGGAATGTGCAATAGGGGTGTCAGTTTCAAGTGTCAGTTTCGCTTTGCTGTTTCTCGTGATGTAATTAACGTATTAAGATGCAACCAACGGCAGTATTTCATGGTTTTTCGTATTATTGATTGCGTAAGAAATAATATGGAGTGTCCATTAAAAAAATAGCTTTGCGTTGAAAATAATATTTGATAACTTTCAGAATGTATCAAAAGCGTTTACTTTCATGAACCCCCTGCCTTACATTCGTACCCGAGAAAATCGGTTTTCAATAGCTATTGGTGTTCCAGAGATATCTGCGCTGAAACGTTTAAGTGGACCACCATATGCACAAAAGTGATTATGGCCAATGACTCCTTCAGTGCAGATGCACACTAGGCTCGAATTCTTAGAGGAATCGGCGAGAAGCAGCAAGTGATGACGCTAATGAGCAGGGGTACTACATTGGTAGTGCGTGGTGTAAGTTGAGAATTTAGGTCTGATGGGTGGCGTGCTAAGGTAGCCCGCGCGGTTGTGGTGACCAATGCGTCCGGATGGTGTAGGGGTCAGCACATCCACCAAGTAAGTAGGAGACCCAGGTTCGAATCTCGGTCTGGCAAAAATTTTAAACCTGCCCAATTGCTATAAATCAATACTCTTTCTAGGAGGCTGACCTGAATGGTCGTCTCCTTTGGGTGTTCCGGCAGTATCGAAGGCTCAGTATTATTATCATCATTACAGGGTTATTACAAATGATTGAAGCGATTTCACGGCTCTACAATAACTTTATTATTTGAGATATATTCACAATGCTTTGCACACACATACAAAAACTCAAACAGTTTTTTTAGGCATTCATAAATGTTTGATATGTGCCCCTTTAGTGATTCGGCAGACATCAAGCCGATAATCAAGTTCCTCCCACACTCGGCGCAGCATGTCCCCATCAATGAGTTCGAAAGCATCGTTGATGCGAGCTCGCAGATCTGGTACGTTTCTTGGTAGAGGAGGTTTAAACACTGAATCTTTCACATAACCCCACAGAAAGAAATCGCATGGGGTTAAGTCGGGAGAGCGTGGAGGCCATGACATGAATTGCTGATCATGATCTCCACCACTACCGATCCATCGGTTTTCCAATCTACTGTTTAAGAAATGCCGAACATCATGATGGAAGTGCGGTGGAGCACCATCCTGTTGAAAGATGAAGTTCGCGCTGTCGGTCTCCAGTTGTGGCATGAGCCAATTTTCCAGCATGTCCAGATACACGCATGAAACTTGCCCGCACGCGTTCAACTGTTTCCTCGCTCACTGCAGGCCGACCCGTTGATTTCCCCTTACAGAGGCATCCAGATGCTTTAAACTGCGCATACCATCGCCGAATGGAGTTAGCAGTTGGTGGATCTTTGTTGAACTTGGTCCTGAAGTGTCGTTGGACTGTTATGACTGACTGATGTGAGTGCATTTCAAGCATGACATACGCTTTCTCGGCTCCTGTCGCCATTTGTCTCACTGCGCTCTCGAGCATTCTGGCGGCAGAAACCTGAAGTGCGGCTTCAGCCGAACAAAACTTTGAGTTTTTCTACGTATCTGTAGTGTGTCGTGACCATATGTCAATGAATGGAGCTACAGTGAATTTATGAAATCGCTTCAATCATTTGTAATAGCCCTGTATTATTATTATTTCTTAATAAACACGTTTCCAAATTAACACTGTCAGATAATGTTTTCCGTCGTCTGAAGGTGCATCACCTCGTTTACCCCGAGCAAACTGGCAGCTCGGGGCTGCTGCTGCCCGGCGCGCATTAATTAAGTCCCAGGCGGCGGAGTTTCTATTTCTGATGACGTCGGCCGCGCGCGAGACAGTAGTGGATGAATGCGCCATCCATCACGGCCGGCCCTGGACGCCGCCGGCTGATTAATTCACCTGCACTGGGCCGTCGCCAATCTCAACACGATGCGTGACAGATAGCCGGCTCAGCGCCGCGACAATCACCTTTAATTAACGCGCCGTAAAAATACCGCCGCGCCCGTTTATATGAACGGATGGATCCCTGCGCAGTTGGCTGCCGTTGCGTCCGTCCGTTTCCTGTGCAAACAAACTGCGGCGAGCGCCTTTCATCCGGGAGGACGCCTCGCTCCCCTCTTCCCCACCTGCTCATCTCGAGCACGACACCGCTCTTGGCATTCAGCCTCCTGTGTTTCATCTTCACAGTTAGTGGCCTGCCAACGAAGTAAGTAATTTCGTTGTCCTCCTCTGTGTAAATTAAGAAGTGTAGAAAAAGAAAAATACCTGAATCTATATTTTAGATCAAAGATGATGTCACCGACAACACGCATTTACAACATTTTCGAAAGAGATGAACACCTACATCAGAGAAAACGAAGAACTGATGATTCAGAAAGAAAGGAAATTGGCGGGCAAACTCTGATCCTCTCCAGTAAATGGTGAAACTTTTGTTTGGCGAATTTAAGTCTACTTGCATAGTTCAGCGATCCTTGAAATGGACCGAGTGAAGTGGCACGGTGGTTCTATATCCGGAAAGACCATGGTTGAGATCTCCGTTCGGCAATCCGTACTTTGTTTTCCCGTGGTTTCCCTAAATCGCTTAATGTAAATGCGAGGATCGTTGCTCTCTAATCGAAACGTCTGCCCCGTGTGTAGTGACATTACGCCCACATCGAGCTGTTAACCTTAAAATGTAAAATAAGACAAAATAATGAAATGTGCACTGTCGATATCACAAATGCAAAATGTAACGTAATACAAAATAACGAAATGTGCGCTGTCGATGTCAGAAAGGCGTAGAAATGTGTTCGGTACAAACAGACAAAAAGTCTCATAAGAGACTGGTTCTATTACTGATTCTTTTGCCCAAATGCGGAAACAGTGTCAAAATTCGTGAAAACTATCGAGGCTGACTGTGTAGTTGGCAGCAGTGATTCAGGTCCTGGTCCCGCCATCTTAATGTAGCCTTCCCGTGGCCAGGTCAAACAGGGTAAACCAAATGAGGAAACGTTTCCATTGAAAAGGAGGCGGCCAATTTTCCTCGACATCCTTACCCAATCAGGGCTTCTGCTTGTCTCTTATTTAGTCATCGTCGACCTGGCGTTAATACCTGCGGGCTGACGACGGGCGACAAATACTGGATGTCTTTTATTAGTGTCGACTACAGACATAATTTGGTCCACCATTTGGAAGGTATGTAAATGATTAGAGTTTCAATACTCTGCGATAGGTAGAACGGTAACCAGAGTGCATGTGCATTGTCCGTGTTTAGTGTATTTATCAGGCCTGGTATGGTATAAAAGGGGCGCAAACAGCGTCATATCCTGAGTGATCACTGGACTCCCCGTAACATTCTGAGTCATCCAACGCTACTGGTCGGACATTAACAGCAGCCAACCTAACGAACTGCCGTCCCATACATATGTTACCGTTAATACGATAACACATATGGCCGCGTTTCGAGTGATCCCGTGATCAGGAAGCATGGAGGGCTGATGAATGGCATTGCCCTGTGTTGAACAGTGAACCGCGATTCTATGCTACCCGGATGGCCATTGCTCTGTACCGTGGCGACGTGGTGAGAGGCCCCGTTCTTCCAATGTTTTAGAGAGGCACAGTGGTGTTCCTCCTGGCTCATGGTGTAGGGAGCCATCGGTTGTGGCTTCAGGTCACGGCTGGTAGTCACTGATTAACTCTGATGGCACAACGGTAAATCTACATCTACATTTATACTGCGCAAGCCACCCAACGGTGTGTGGCGGAGGGCACTTTACGTGCCACTGCCATTACCTCCCTTTCCTGTTCCAGTCGCGTGTGGTCGCGGGAAGAACGACTGCCGGAAAGCCTCCGTGCGCGCTCGAATCTATCTAATTTTACATTCGTGATCTCCTCGGGAGGTATAAGTAGGGGGAAGCAATATATTCGATACCTCATCCAGAAACGCACCCTCTCGAAACCTGGACAGCAAGCTACGCCGCGATGCAGAGCGCCTCTCTTGCAGAGTCTGCCACTTGAGTTTGTTAAACATCTCCGTAACGCTACCACGCATACCCTGTGACGTACGTCGCAGATATCCTGCATCCTCCTGTGTTACCACTCAAGCGACGGTACTGTGCAGCCTATTTTAAGCAGAAAAAATGCTTGTTTTGAAATAGCAAGTGTCTCTATGAACTGTCTGTGTGATAATGTGGTACTCCCATGGTCAGCAAGATTCTCAGATCAGTTCCCGTAAGCATAGGTGTAGTACCATCTCGGACTTGAATACCTCGTGGCAGTGACAATGCCAGCCGGCCCGCGTCGCAGTGACAATGCCACCCGGGGTAGCCGCGTGGTCTGAGACGATTCGCTGGACGTGGAAAGTCCTGACGAAGGATACCTTCGTTCGTTCCTCGATGTTGTAGATATGAGTAAATTCTTGACGTTGCTTTGGGGTGGCAATATTTCCGGATATGTTCGAAATGGCTTTCTTTCATTTCTTGGGAGGTAAAGGGCACAGTAGGAAGAGATGGCGAACAGTATCAAACGAGTAGCATAGCTCAGGTCCAAAAAGACGACACGGTCGCGAGCCACGTCTAGCGTACATGGGAGAGAGGAAGTCGAGAGGAGACGCGGAGTGTGGCCACCGGCGCGGCGGTGGGATCGCATTTATTAGGGCGAGCGGGCGGCCGGCGGATGCCGATGTCAGCCGCTGAAACCCTAGCGCCGCCGCCCTGACGGCGTCTTCCTGTTTTCCATGCCGGCCCCTCGCTGATGGCCGCGGTCCGGCCCGGCATTCTGCACACGCTGCTAATTCCGTCACGAACGGGGAACACGTGGCGTGCCGCCCCTGCTATTGTTCGCCGCCCGCCTGGGGTGGCTCGCCATCTGGGCGCGAGGCGAGGGAGGACCCTGCCAGAGGCGCTTTTCTTGGCCGAGACAACCCGCGTGCAACGAGGTCTTCCGTTTTCCTGGAATGTAAAGGGATCGAGGTATCACACAGACAGTTTGCTCTTGTCAAATTTTTCCGTTCATTTCATACGAACAAATAACTAGAAATAATACCTGTGCTACAAACTAGACAGTGGGTACACAAACTATCCTTAAACTTGGGAATTAAGAGAAAGATGCTCCACTCTTTTCCTTTGACGAATCCCATTACCGCGTCTATATATTCAATCAAGTGGTGGAAGATTTCCTAGGATCGTACCCTTGCAGCATCGCTGTTAATAAGCACAGAAGTGGATCATTGTGGGGCAAAATCGAAATTCCAGAACAAGTTCAGTTGGGTTCAAATTAAGTCTCTGAGCAAGTAAAGCTATATAGCCACACACCACATAGTATTTGTTGTGAATTGGCAGGAGCCAATTCACGGAGGTTGGAGGAAGCCGAAAGGCACGCGATTAAGCACACGCAGGCTGGCGTGAGGTCTGGAACAGGTCAGAGAAATAAGACTAGCAAAACAAGAGTAACTGGTAGAATACTTAACTTTAATCCACAATTGTAGAACATCTCTCGTTACTGTACAGGCTTCACAATAATAATTATCAAATGCTATGGCGCCTTGCTAGGTCGTAGCAAATGACGTAGCTGAAGGCTATGCTTACTATCGTCTCGGCAAATGAGAGCGTAGTTGTCAATGTAGCTTCGCTAGCAAAGTCGGCTGTACAACTGGGGCGAGTGCTAGGATCTGTCTCTAGACCTGCCGTGTGACGGCGCTCGGTCTGCCATCACTGACAGTGGCGACACGCGGGTCCGTCGTATATTAACGGACCGCGGCCGATTTAAAGGCTACCACCTAGCAAGTGTGATGTCTGGCGGTGACACCACAGTATTTAAGGTTGCCCTCTCACCGAAATGAGAGGTACTTCTCCGTAAGTTGCACCAAGATTATCTCTGTGAACAAAATAGCGCAAACGCTGTGAAATCTGAATTTATTTGACAGGTATAGTACACCCTAGAACAAAAAAAAAGACGCACAACGAAGGAGTTTTCTGAATAGCACGAAAGTCAGTAGATGTGATGTACATGTACAGACAAACAAATGATAACAATTTCAGAATAAGTGGATGATTTATTCAAGAGAAAGAGCTTCACAAATTGAGAAAGTCAATAACGCGTTGGTCCACCTCTGGCCTTTAAGAAATCATTTATTCATTGATTGATACACTTGTTGGATGCTCTGCTGAGGGTATAGTGCCAAATACTGTCCAGTTATTGCATTAGTCAAAATCTCGAGCAAGGAGCGCCCTCCCCGTAATGCTCCAAACGTTTTCAACTTGTCATTGCAAGCCATCCTGGGCTCACATTTCAGCAACCTAATGCCGTTCGCACACGGCGATAGTTTTTACTGCTTTTCTTCGTGCTTGCTAAGCCCTACCTTGGCCAGAGAGGTCGCCGGATCTCTTCCCGATTGAGAACGTTTGGATCGTTATGGGGAGGGCCCTCCAACGAACTCGAAATTTTGACGATCTAACGGAATAAATGGACATAATTTGGCACTATATCCCTCAGGAGGAGATTCAACAACCCTATCAATCAGTGACATGACGGATAACAGCTTGCATAAGGGCTGGATGTGGATCAACACGTTATTGATTGCACAATTTGTGAAGCTCTTTCTCTTGAATAAATCATCCATTCTTTTCTGAAATTGTTTTCATTTGTTTGTCTGTACATTTACTTCACATCTACTTATTTCCGTCTCATTCGGATAATTCCTGTACCCAGTGCGATTTTTTTTCTCTTCTTAGAGTGTATAATGCTCTGCATTAAGTAGCCACGCTCGGGCATACTGTAGAGAAACGCTCTTAGTGACTATATTTTCAGTGAAATCATGTTATGGGGAATATGTTCATACACCTTGTAGTGTCTGATTCCACTGATTCCAAAGGGTGCTGTAGCCAGCTGACACTCGGCAACAGCGTTCAATCTGCAGCTACTAGATTGGCAGTGAGCGGTGTGAAACTGTGTTGGGGAGCCGCGAACGAGGAATTTTACACCACGGTTGCACCGATAGGCGGCATGGAGGAAAGCGCATAAAATTCTAAAGAAATGTATTTGAGGAATGAAAAGCCACCGTACTCTTCATTTTCGTAATCTCTAGACTAACTGAACTATCAAACAAACGTTTAGCCATTAAACCTGGTTTTCACATGCAGCCAAAAGTGTGTTACCGGCCATGTAATGGGAAGGAATCTGGCTTAGGGGCAGTTTAGTTTTAGTAGGAATACAGGCACAAGATACGTAACAGGACTCTTGCAAAGGGACAGAAGTCGATCTTCCTCCAGAAAGGTCATATTGTTTTGCTTACTATGTGCAACAGATGGTCGCCAGAGATATTTGTGTGAAATTCTGTGCATTTTCTTTATTCTTTTCAAAAATCATTTATGAATAGAAAATGTGCAATTTGCCAACATAATACACACATATAAATATCTAGTAGCACACAGAATTATTTGTTATGGGCACATTATGAAAGTTTCAGATGCTTTTGTCATAATAATTAGCATTTCTTTCTATTATAGGTTAGAGTTACAGCATCATCACTACCACCACAGTGATCGTCATATTCTTTTTCTTGTATTTATAGCGTGGTCCGATCTATTGCCCTTTTTGTGAACAGGAGTAACATGTGTTTTTTTCCAGGACCATTCACTGCGCAAGAGACTGTCAGTAAATCTGGGCTGCGCCGCCTTTTCCATGTGAAATCTTACTGGAGGTCTGATGCTTTGTTCTCTTTAAGTGTTATGGTCATTTGAAAAAAAAAAAAACAACAACAACAATACCTGAAGGAATCATAATGCCGTTTTAGAAGGTACAGGCTCTATTAGAGTGATGAGGTCCCAAACTGGCTGCTAGAGGGAGAGGGGCGAACACCGATGTGGTAACATAGCGGCCGTCCCCTGCACTCAGTAGTGCTGGAAACGGAGAACATAGAGGCTTCAAAAGAAGAGCAAGGGGTGTAGCGCGTTACAGCGGCAACGAAAATCCATCGACGAATGGCACGAGTGTATGGAAAGAATTGGATATCCGTTGCAATTCCGACGCTCAATGCAACCCTTGGAACATCGGCTGCCCCCGTCACTCGCCGGTCTTCAATAATGAGGACATCCATCTCTTGAACAATTCTATCGATAGTGCGGCGTGGCGTTCCACATCTTGCGTCATCGGGCAACGACGTCCTTCCTTCCTTGAATCACTTGTGCCACGCCTCGACCCTTGTAGCCCTCTTCGATCAAATTTCCGCTTCCCGTTTCCTCCCACTTTCAGGAAACGTCGTACACCGCCTGTGCTCCTTTTTTGAAGCCTCCATTTCTCTGTTTTCAGCACAACTGAGTACAGTGGACGGTCGAAGGGCGAAAGTACTCGCTCTGTCGTCACGTAGGTGTGCGGCCATGCCCCTCTAGTGGCGAATTTGGGGCCTCAGCGCTCTCATAAGGACCACATCTTCTTCCGTGGGCAACGCCAATGACCCGTTCAGAGGTTTTCATTTTACAGTTTCCAGCTCGTTTCTTACTGAATGGGTCTTCGAAGAAACTTGTCGGTTCCCGGTTCAGAGCTGCGCTGGGCACCTACGGAGGCACTCCTTAAGACGCAAGACTGAGCGTCGCCAGGAGCTTCTCCGAAAATGTCCAGCGCAGCTCTGTGCAAAACATCGCCAACACAAAAGTTTCTTCGACTACGGCCGAACAACCGGGAAAGCTCATCAGCAACTGTGACATCCGGTCGTCAGAGCCTCCATTGTCTTGCAGTACAAGGGATGATGCCAAGTATGAAGCTGGTGGCAACTATAAGTGGCGCCGCGTGTGTTGCAGGTACATGAAGTACCTGTACCCGTACGAGTGCGAGCGGCGCGGCCTGAGCACGCCGCAGGAGCTGCAGGCGGCCATCGACGGCAACCGGCGCGAGGGCCGGCGCAGCAGCTACGGCGGCGCCTACTCGGACATGGCGGCGGTGGCGGCGGCGAGCGCGGCCGGCCCGGTGGCGGCTGCGGCGGCGGCCGCCGCGGCGGTGGCTGCGGCCAGCGGGGGCGGCGGCGGGGGCGGGCGCGCGGGCGCCGTGGGCCAGGTGTCGCCGCTGAGCCTCGTCACGGCGCACGGCGGCGCGCGGCCCGCGCACGCGCACGCGCACACGCACGCCCACCTCAACGGCAACTCGCACCAGCAGGCGTCGCAGCACCTGCACGCGCCGACGCTGCCCGAATGTGAGCACCTCAATCACCTCCACTGGTTTCGCTAATAGCTGGTCCCTAGCGTCTTTTTGACCTCGGTGTGTGAGGTCAGCTAAGCTGGCGGACATGAAACATGTTATATCATGAACCCAACAACGTATACTACCAACGGCGTCAGGGGGCGGGGGATATATTCTTGACCATAAAAAAAAAAGTTTTTTAAAAAAGACAAATTTCATTAACTGTTTTTTATGTTTATTCACAACAAATACTGAGATGACTAAAGTAATGGGATACTTCCTAATACCTCCTTTTGCTCGGTACAGTGCGGCAACTCGATGTGGCATGGAGTCAACAAATCGTTGGTAGCCCTCTGTAGAAACGCTGAGTCGCGCTGCCTCTAGAGCCATCCGTAATTGCAAAAGCGTTGCCGGTGCAGGATACTGTGACGAACTGATCTCTCTGTCCCATACATGTTTGATGTCGGGTGATCTAGGTTGTCAAATCGTCGGCTCAAACTGTGCAAAATGTTCTTGCAACTAATCCCGAACAATTGTGGACCAGTGGCAAGGCGCATTCTCATCCATAAAAATTCCATCGTTGTTTGGAAACATGAAGTCAGTGAACGGCTGAAAATGGTCTCCAGGTAGCCAAAGGGAACAATTTCCAGTCAGTGATAGGTCCAGTTGGACCAGAGGACACAGTCCGTTCCATGTAAACAAAGCACACAATCGTGAAGATACGACCGCTTGCACAGTACCTCATTCACAACTTGGGTCTATGGCGTCGTGGGATCGGCGCCACACTCGAACCCTACCATCAGCTCTTACCATCAGAAAACAGGGTTCATATGACCAGGCCAGGGTTTTTCAGTCGTGTAGGGGCAAACTGATATGGTCAAGAGTCCAGGAGAGGCGCTGCAGGCGATTTCGTGCCGTTAGCAAAGGCACTCCCGTCGGTCGTCTGCTGCCGTACCCCTTTAACGCCAAGTTTTGCCGATGTGTCCTATCGGATACGTTCGTCGTAATCCAACATTGATTTCTGCTGTTATTTTTCCTTGTGTGGTAGCACTGATAACTCTACGTAAGCGCTGCCAATCTCGTCGTTACGTGAAGGCCGTCGGCCACTATGTTGTCCATTGTGAGAGGCAATGCCTGAAATGTGGTTTTCTCGACACATTATTGATATTGTGGATCTCGGAATGCTGAAAATGGAATGTCCCATGCGTCTCTAGCTCCAGCTACCATTCCTCGTTCGACGACTGTTAATTCCCTCGTGCAGCCATAATCAGGTCGGAAACCCTTTCACATGAATCACCTGAGTACAAATGACAGGTCCGTCAATGCACTGCCCTGTGTACGCGACTCTACCGCCATCTGTAAATGTGCCTATCGCTATCACATGATAGCGTACATTTTTTAAAGAGGTACAGATGTTTAAGTGGAGTCCAGAACCTGAAAATACTGAAAATGACATTTGTTGTGAGAAGCACCAGCTACTACTAAAGTCTAATTGGATTAAGTCTAATTCTAAAAAATTTAAACAATTATAGACCCTGGTAAGAGAATTCATTAAAACAGTTAATATTTTATTCAGAATTTTACAATATGATGTACATGACTAGATTACTTTTGTAAAAGGTGAGCGTAAAGTACGATCCGTTGGACAGCTTGGGTTATATGATTAAACTGCCATTTAATTCACAGCGTATGTCCATGAAGATAATCAGTATCAATTGTGTCCCCCACAGGCACGATTAAATTCTTCGATTCATTGTCACATGAAGGGAAACAGCCTCCGAATGTTACCTTAAGGAATTTCATATCTTGCTTGAAACATGCTGTGTCAACGCATGTAGATTTTTAGCTGGTGGCTAGTGTAAGAGCATCCATCTTTCCATCGCATCTCAAACGTGCTCTGATGGTGACAAATGAGGGGACTTGGAGACCAGTACAGGAACCGTACTACCATTACGTCAGTTGTGATGCAAACTGCACTGTGCGAGTTCCGCGTGGTCCTGTTTGAGAATGACATTTGGTGCCTTGGGTCTGGAGGGTATCACACCAGCACTTTACCTGTCTTGCCACATACTGGAGAGCAATCAGCCTCCCTCTAACAATTAGCCATATCAGTCCTGCTTCACACCATGATTCCAGGAATGGAAGAGGCATGGCTCTTCAGGAGACCTGTCTGTTTCCTGCGAACATTCAGCAGGCCTTCTATCTTACCAACTCGCTGGCGTCGATCTGACCACCACAAACTGAGTCTGCACTTATCGCTGAAAACGAGAGAATGCCAGTCAATGACAGAGTTGATTTTTGTTCTACGTCATCAAAGCGAGTCTTCTCCGTTGCGTTGGTTGTAAACGACGCATAGCAACTGCGCCCCTGTCATTCTTTCGTCCCCGCTTTTTTTCACAGCCGAAGCCCACAATTTGCTGGCAACTCTTCCCCCCTCTCCACCCCCCCTCTCTCGCTCTCTCCTCCCCTCCCCTCCTCTCTTTCTTCGCCGGCCGCGGTGGCCGAGCGGTTCTAGGCGCTTCAGTCCGGAAACGCGCGACTGCTAAGGTCGCAGGTTCGAATCCTGCCTCGGGCATGGATGTGTGTGATGTCCTTAGGTTAGTTAGGTTTAACTAGTTCTAAGTTCTAGGGGACTGATGACCTCAGATGTTAAGTCCCATAGTGGTCAGAGCCATGTGAACCTCCCTTTCTTCCTCTCTCTAGCCCGTCAAGAGTGATTCATACCACAGCTCTCAAGTTGTCGGAGTCAATATTTGTGTGTAAATAATCTGTGATTCGTTACCGACTGTCTCGTTACAACTTTCTTAAAATACGCAAGAAATTGCCGCGTCCAAGCACAAACGACCTTGATAATGCAAGTAATAATACAATAGAATTACTCAGTCACTTTTTGCGCCCAATCTATTCCTGACTGTTCGAGATTACATTCCGCCGATAACTTATGCCCGATTTTCAGCTTTTGTCATACACGTATTGGTGAGAGCTAGTCGAACAACCCTACGACCTTCTCGTGCTGTTTCCTTCTGGAACCACCCGTACCTAATCTGCTTGCCACATTGTTGTCCCGCGTCCATCTTGCCACAACACATTCTGCACTTATTGCACTGCAGCCAACTCGGAAGTGAGAGAAAAGAAGGAAGATCAGCTTTTAATGATTGTTTATACTGCCCAATAGAGGAAGCCTAAAACGTTGGGTGGGCGTTGCACCATGAAATGACAGATGCTCTTAATAGGAAATTTACGTATTGTCATGGAAAGGCACGGTAGTTCATCGTAGAAGGCGCATTCGAGTATTCCCCTGTGATAAACAGAATGCTCGAAAATGCCTACAATGTCTAGAGTGAGGCTATAGTTACATAAGGACACAACTGTGAAGCGCATCCGTTTAGAGGATGACGATTCACCACCAAAGATACTGCTTTTTGTTCTTCATCTATGATAAAGAAAACTATCAGACGACAAAAATTCCAAATAAGAAGCGAAAATTCACGATGAGAGAGAAACTATTTTAACATGAAATAATCATTTGTTATCTTTAACATAAGTGCAAAGCGTAGCCCAGAAGTTTCAGTCATTTTTTTTCGCACCGATAAGGATAAATGAGCACTCATGCTCTAGGTGTACAGTCTTTGACTAGCAATCAAAACGTCATGAATCCCGAGCCGAACTATTGCTTAAATTTTGAAAAACAAAATCGTCAGCAATGGCAGCCGAAGACTTCTGATTTAAGCAGTCAAGGAGGGTGGAGGAGCAGGGAGACTTTAGGCGAGGCGAAAGAATTGGCAATGTTCAGCGGCATGAGGATGCAGAACATAATAAAAACCACTACATGAAAGACACGCAACGTGTATCCACAGACCTCGGTGTCCATAGTTGGACAAGTGTTATGATCGTCACTCCAATGCCTAATAATTAGGGTTAGTCCTCCATTCACACCTCCTGGAGGGGACTGCCAAGGAGAAGGTTGCCATGAGGGTAAGATTACTTAACCAATCAAAGGGTAACATTCTACGGTGTGGAGAGTGGACTGCCAGAAGTTGAAACATGATAGGCCAGCTAGAAAATCTGAAGAGGGAAATACAAAGGCCCAATCTAGATGTAGAGGTGATCAGTGAAGGGAAATGGATCAAGGATGGAGATTTCCGGTCAGACGAATATAGAGTAATATCTACAGCAGCAGACCGTGATACAACGAGAGTAGGACGAGATTCTTCGCAGAATCGGCGAAGAAAGTAATACACTACTGGCCATTAAAATTGCTACACCAAGAAGAAATGCAGATGATAAACGGGTATTCATTGGACAAATCTATTATACTAGAACAGACACGTGATTACATTTTCACGCAGTTTGAGTGCATAGATCCTGAGAAATCAGTACCCAGAACAACCACCTCTGGCCGTAATGCGGCCTTGATACGCCTGGACATTGAGTCAAACTGAGCTTGGATGGCGTGTACAGGTACAGCTGCCCACGCAGCTTCAACACGATACCACAGATCATAAAGAGTAGTGACTGGCGTATAGTGACGAGCCAGTTGCTCGGCCACCATTGACCAGACGTTTTCAATTGGTGAGAGATCTGGAGAATTTGATGGCCAGGGCAGCAGTCGAACATTTTCTGTATCCAGAAAGGCCCATACAGGACCTGCAACATGCGGTCGTGCATTATCCTGCTGAAATGTAGGGTTTCGAAGGGATCGAATGAAGGGTAGAGCCACGGGTCGCAACACATCTGAAATGTGACGTCCACTGCTCAAAGTGCCGTCAATCCGAACAAGAGGTGACCGAGACGTGTAACCAATGGCACCCCATACCATCACGCCGGGTGATACGCCAGTGTGGCGATGACGAATACACGCTTCCAATGTGCGTTCGTAGCGATGTCGTCAAACACGGATGCGAACATCATGATGCTGTAAACAGAACCTGGAACATCCGAAAAAATGACGTTTTTTCATTCGTGCAACGAGCTTCGTCGTTGAGTACACCTTCGCAGGCGCTCCTGTCTGTGATGCAGTGTCAAGGGTAACCGCAGCCATGGTCTCCGAGCTGACAGTCCATGCTGCTGCAAACGACGTCGAACTGTTCGTGCAGATGGTTGTTGTCTTGCAAACGTCCCCATCTGTTGACTCAGGGATCGAGACGTGGCTGCACGATCCGTTACAGCCATGCGGATAAGATGCATGTCATCTCGACTGCTAGTGATACGAGGCCGTTGGGATCCAGCACGGCGTACCGTATTACTCTCATGAACCCACCGATTCCATATTCTGCTAACAGTCATCGGATCTCGACCACTGCGAGCAGCAATGTCGCGATACGATAAACCGCAATCGCGATAGGCTACAATCTGACATTTATCAAAGTCGAAAACGTGATGGTACGCATTTCTCCTCCTTACACGAGGCATCACAACGACGTTTCACCAGGCAACGCCGGTCAACTGCTGTTTGTGTATGAGAAATCGGTTGGAAACTTGCTTCATGTCAGCACGTTGTAGGTGTCGCCACCGGCTCCAACCTTGTGTGAATGCTCTGAAAAGCTAATCATTTGCATATCGGAGCATCTTCTTCCTGTCGCTTAAATTTCGCCTCTGTAGCACGTCATCTTCGTGGTGTAGCAATTTTAATGCCCAGTAGTGTATATGGAAAACACTGACATGTAGAAAACATGATATGAAACTTGTTAAGACATCAAGGTAAGAACTGAGATCAAGACTGGTATATATCCAGCAAACAACTGACGACGTAGGACGCAGATGCTAAAGTGCTATTCCGAGATAAAGAGATTGGCAGAAAAGAGAACAATTGCGGCGGGCCACATCAAACCAGTCAGGTTGATATCAAGAGGGAGAATAAGAATGGAAGACCAAGAACGAAGTGCTCGGAATAAGAGGTCTGTAATACAGGGATGCAGTCTTTCGCCTCTACAGTTCAACTTTCGGAAAATTATAGCAAATCCAGACTTCAGAAAGTAAGTTCGAAATGTTGTCCCACGCTAAGACCACTGTGCAATAATTATTGACACATCGTCAGAAGAGAGTACCTACTCCAGACTTCCTGCAGACACAGTTCTGCTTCGGTACGTACATCAGTGCATCTCAGTGCGCGAGTGAAACCTCGCAGCAACTGGAAACACTCTCGAAAGTTAAAGTATGGGGGAGTGTACGATTCTTGTGGCCAAAACGTGTATAGTTCCCACAGGCTCACTGTGAAGTTCTGGCGGTACATGGACAAAGTGCAACGTCACGCCCAGTCACAGTGAAATCCTGCCAACTATTTGATCAAGGGTGCACAGACGTTAGTGCTTATCGGGGAGGAAGCCCATCGACCACAGACAACAATATCCAGGCAAACGAGGAACTGCCGGCGGTGTGGCGGAGCGGTTGTAATGCGCTTCAGTCTGGAACCGCGCGACTGCTACCGTCGCAGGTACGAATCCTGCCTCGGGCATGGATGTGTGGGATGTCCTTAGGTTTGTTAGGTTTAAGTAGTTCTAAGTTCTAGGGGACTGATGACCATAGAAGTTAAGTCCCATAGTGCTCAGAGCCATTTGAACTTTTTTTTTTTGAATGGAGGAACTGATTCACAACAACCGCAGGGGAAAGTGGCTTCCAATGACGATGACTTTCAACAGCAGTTCTCTAATGTCTCCGTGACCAGGTATCGGATTTCTGTCGTCGAGGAAGTGAATGTTCCGACCGTTATTTACAGAGACTTGGTGACTATACTGAAAAATAGTGTCTTA
Organism: Schistocerca cancellata; assembly: GCF_023864275.1. Taxonomy (NCBI): domain Eukaryota; kingdom Metazoa; phylum Arthropoda; class Insecta; order Orthoptera; family Acrididae; genus Schistocerca; species Schistocerca cancellata. The sequence continues at coordinate 227,034,576 of NC_064631.1, read as the reverse complement.
TGTCTGTGTCACTTTGAAGTGTATTGCAGCATTCAATAAAAGTTTCTTCGCCTACCATAGTAATGCGTAATTTACTTTTTGAAGTCCCTTCATATATGTTGCTGGCGACGAGGAGAGAGAAGGGAGAACGTGCATACCAGTGCCAGATCAGGCAATCACCAATAACAATTATAGACCTCTTAATAGCTCCATCGATGGCTGTATCGCTGTCGCATGCTCCAATTCCACAGCGAATAGGCTAAATTTCTTTTAACAGCTTATCGTTCCGAATGATCTGTTGATGGCAGCGGAGAGAGAGAGAGAGAGAGAGAGAGATGAGCCTGATCTTATCTGTGAGTGCCAAATTTCTCTTCGTCCATTGTTAAGGGTTATTTTGTGCGCAAGGTGATGAGTCGTTATGCCAGTCGTGAGGGCCAATTTTGCAACACATTATAAATATCGAAAGGATTTTGCGTACGCGCGCGCTAGTGTGTGTGTGTGTGTGTGTGTGTGTGTGTGTGTGTATTGTCCATCTGTCCTGCGGAGACGCTAACGACTTGCCGACGGACGAGAGACAGGTACAGCGGGGGGAGGCAGCATGCGTCACCCAGTCTCCCGACTCTGGGCTTCGCGCCCGTTTCTCTCTCCTCGACCGCCTCTACCACGCGACCTCCTTTTGCTTTCGTTTTTATGTAAACGGTGCTATAAAATTATTTTCCAGGGATAAAACCGTAGTTTGACCGCGCCTGTCACGAATGGGTATCGCTCTTCAGGATATTGTGTTCGCGTAATCGCAGACTTGAAGTGTTTTATTTTAATCTGCACATGACGGCTGTAAGTCAAGGCATGGTTACTGAAGCAGAGAGACCTGTTGTTAAGCTGAAGGCCACAATTGATTGTCTTAAGATTAAAAGTGGCGTTTGCCGCCAGTCCCTTTACATTCTCTATTCCAAGATAGCACTCTTGAGATTTTCGCCCAAGGTGACAGCAGCAGACGTTACGTTTAAGGACAGAGATCGTCTACGCAAAAGTTTTTCGTACACTACTGTGCTTTACTACAGATGGACCTACTGAACGGAACTACCTTCCTAATCATTACTTAAGGTCTATTTTACTGGAAACAAATGAACATTTGAGCTGGACCGAGATTCGAACCCGGATTTCCCGCTTTACGCGAGCGGTCGCCTCAACTGTTTCGGCTATCCGAGCACGCTTCACGCACAGACCAAACTAACATACGTCCCATCTGCTTCCCAAAGTGCTCGCACAGTTCTGTGTTTCCCGCACATGGAAAGACTTATTAAGTTTTCTCGTTTGGGCTTCAGTTTGAAATACATTAGTTCAGTGTCTGTAAAGTTCCATGCAAAGAGACACTGCTAAAGATTTATAGCCATATTGAATCATGAAATGTATTCGCCAATTGCGAATACGGTACCACCACAGCTATAAACTTAGGATATGTCCGAAAGAACTGACACTTTGTATAATTTAAGGCGAGGACGATTAATTCATCACTCCAGTGCGAGCGCGCAACACACTCGTACTTTTGCAGGAATAGGCAAATGTCACGAGTAATGAGGATAATGGGCAAGGGGCGCTACAACAGTAGTGCATGGATAAGTTGAGCAGGACTGACGGGACCCATGGTAGGATAGTTCGTGCAGTTGCGATGACCTCTGCGACCGGATGGTATAGTTGTCAGCAAAATGGCTCTGAGCAATATGGGACTTAAATTCTGAGGTTATCAATCCCCTAGAACTTAGAACTACTTAAACCTAAGGACATCACACACATCCATGCCCGAGGCAGGACTCGAAACTGCGGCCGTAGCGGTCACGCTGTTCCAGACTGTAGCGCCTAGAACCGCTCGGCCACCCGGACGGCAGTTGTCAGCACATCTGCTAGTAAGCAGGAGATCCGGGTTCAAATCCCATCCAGCACAAATTTTCAACTTTCCCTATAGATTTAAATCTATGCCTGCTGTCAAGTAATTCCCTTGTGTCTTAATTCGTAACATTTCTGTACCGTTCCATTCTCGGACGGCACGCTGGATAAACGAGCACTTAAATCTTCTCGTGGCTCTGATTTCTCTTGCTTTATTTCATGATGATCATTCCTCCCTGTGCGGGTCGGCGCCAACAAAATATTTTTGCAATCAGAGAAGAAAGTTGATGATCGAAATTTCATGGGAAAATCCTGCCGCGACAGAAAATGCCTTTGTTTTAATGATTGCCACCCCAATTCGCGTATCATATCCGTTGCACTCTCTCCCCTATTAATCGATAACACAAAACGAACATACCTTCTCTGAACTTTTTCGATTCCTTCGTCAGTCCCATCTGATGCGGATCCCACTGGAAACAGAAGAACATTTGTGCCAGACAGGGACGGTCTGTTCCTTCGGACATATATGCACCTATGAAGGAACATTGCATCAAACTGTACCGATACTGCACTAATGTATTTCGTGCCAAAGCCAAGGGAACATCATGAGAAAACTAGATAAGTCTCTCCAGGTGTGGGAACCACACATTTGTGCGAGCGCTACGATAGGAAGCACACACTGCACATCTGGAAGTATGGGGTCTGTCTGCGAAGCGTGCTCAGATAGCTGAAAAGGTTGAGGCTACTGCTCGTGTAAAGCTGGAAATCCGGGTTCGAGTCGTGGTCCGGCTGAAATTTCATTTGTTTCCAGTAAATTTTATAGCTATGGCGGTATCGTATTCGCAGTTTGTGGATACATTTCATGACATTAATAGGAGGACAAGACACCGTAGACCGCGCGCCAACCCCGCGCGGCCACTGAGGTTACAAAAGTCATGAGATAACGATATACACTTATACAGATGGCGGTAGCATCGCGCACACAAGATATAAAAGGGCAGTGCATTGACGGAGCTATCATTTGTACTCAGGTGATTTACGTGAAAAGGTTTGCGACGTGACCATGGCCGCGCGACGGGAATTAAGATTCTGAATGCGATGTGTGCATGGGACATTCCGTTTCGGAAATCGTTAGGGAATTCAGTATTCCCAGATCCACAGTGTCAGGACTGTACTTAGAATACCAGATTTCAGGCATTTACTCTCTCCACGGACAGCGTAGTGGCCGACGGCCGTCACATAACGACCAAGAGCACCGGCGTTTGCATAGAGTTTTCACTGCTAACAGACAAGCAACACTGCGTGAAATAACCCCTGGAATATTTCTTTGCGCTGAAGCTTTGTTGTATCAATTTAGAGCAGTGATGCTTTTGTAGCATGCTAAGGTGTTTTGAGAAATGACACTGCAGTCCAGTCTACTTGCAATACAAGATGCAACCAAAATATTCGATTAACATCTTAAAACATAGGAAGTCATGGGATACCTCCCCTTTTGCCCGGCGTAGTGCAGCAGCTCGACCTCGCTGGCATAGACTCGACAAATCGTTGGAAGTCCTCCGAAGAAATTTTGAGCCGTGCTGGCTGCCTATTTAGCTATCCATAACTGCAAAGGTGCTGCCGGTGCACGATTTTGTTCACGACTGACCTCTCCGTTACATCCCATAAATGTCTGATGGGATTCATGTAGGACGATCTGGGAGGCCAAGTCATTTTCTCGAATTGTCGAGAATGTTCTTCAAACCAATCGTGATCAATTGCGGACCGGTGACATTGCGCATCGTTGTCTGGGAACATGAATGGCTGCAAATGGTCTGCAGGTAGCCGATAATAAGCATTTCCAGTCAATGACATGTTGAGTTGGACCAGAGGACACAGTCCATTCCATGTAAACACAGCCCACTCCGTTATGGAGCCACCACCAGCTTGCTCAGTGCCTTGGCTTTGTGGAGTCTGCACACTCGAACCCTACCATCAGCTCTTGTCAACTGAAATCGGGGTTCACCTGACCAGTCGTCTGTGGTCAAACCGATATGATCATGATCCCAGGAGAGGCGCTGCAAGTGATTTCGTGGTGTTCGCAAAAGACACTCGCGTCGGTTCTTCTGCTGCCACAGCACTTCAACGCCAACTTTCGCAGCCCTTTCCTAACGCATACGTTCGTTGTACGTCCCACACTGATTTCTATGTTTTAAGATGTTAATCGAATATTTTGGTTGCATCTTGTATTGCAAGTAGACTGGACTGCAGTGTCATTTCTCAAAACACCTTGGCATGCTACAAAAGCATCGCTGCTCTAAATTTAAACAAGAAAGCTTCAGCGCAAAGCAATATTCCAGGGAAAATCACTAGCAATAAGCTAGCGAAAGAATCGTCGCCTGCAAAGATAAATTATGTGCTAAAATACGGCAGCTCTATTTTTGATATGCTTATAGTAAGTTAATAATGGTCGTGCCACTTCAGAATTTCCTGTACTTGGTGCGTTACACCTACGTTAGCTGCACAACACAAATGAACAAGAGACAGAAAATAAAGATGACAGAACCCTGGCTGACGCTTAGTCTGATTAAATGGCCGTTGGGACGCAGGTGCCTCCTTTGGAATTAAAGATGACTTCGCTTGTGAACTGCACTGGACCAATAGCGCACCTCCGCCCGTAACAAACTGCCCCATTACAAGGCGTCGCCGGACAAGTTTTTCGTCCATATATCTTTGAGAATAGGTTTTGTGCGAGCGCATGTTATCACAATGGGCGGTGAAAGATATACATAGGCGTAATATATGTCATCGTTTAATTACCTCACACTGACAGGCCCTCTAAACAAAGTTTAGTGCTCCATTCGGTTGACACCAGTCTCAAGCCGGAGTGTGCGCCTTTATTGACAAATTAATCATTATTATTCATGACGTTCCCTCCAAAGAAGCGCCCCTTTACGTTTCGAAACCTACGGGCCGCACCCAATTTACATCACAAGACGGAGATTTCAATGAGTGTGCTACGTCGTTAATGGAACAGGTGCCTCTGACGCATAGGGTGTGCCTCCAGCCGTTGCCGTCACGCCCGCTCGTCGCTACCACACCCCGCCTATCAAACTAGAACTCATGTTTGCAAACGTCAAAGTCGAAAGCATCAACCTGTTCAGGCAGCGGAGAATGAAAACAAGCATAATAGAAATTACTGTTCGAGGATTAAAATACCCCAAAATTAATGACGATTCAATTGGCCTTGAAGTTTTACCGAGGGTAGTTTCTGAAAAATCTTTTTTGTTAGATTTTGCAGGAAATGTATGTCATTCAGGAGTTTGAGATTTTCAAACAAAATACTGTTAAACCCTGCCTAGTCGTCGTCAAATTGTGGGGTGTCTAGAAAACCTGCTTCCTCGGATCTCTAGACAAACAATTAAACAATTCGTATTGATGAGTTTTATTACGAAAAATAAATGACAATACTTAATTTTGAGAATTAAAGCAAAGGGCGACATGCAAAACAAATAAGATTCTTCAGTATATACAATTCCTAATACAAGTGAAGTAATACAGTTGATGCTTCCATTCAGGCGCTAGTCCTGCGACTTCTGTAGAATTGGGCCGCGACCAGTTAGCGCGGCGCTAATGTCTTCTTCGCATAGAGGCCTTTGCTGTCGCGTTGTCGTCCTGGAGAGGGGTCGGTCAGCATGCAATTGGCTGACGTCTTCTTCACAGCTCTCTCTGCTCTCTCTTTCCCGACTGGCGTGCTGTCGCTTGACTTTACATCGTAACAAATACTACAAAAATCAGCACGTGAAGTACTGTGAAATTGAGCCTTAGTTATATCATCTCATTAACAGCTTCGACACTAAATCTATTCTTTTCATCAAGACTAGATGTATTAGTCTGCATGGAGTTAACGAGACACATTTCTTATAAAAAGTGTTCAAATTCAGTGTCCGTATCACTTCCCTTTACTTCCATATGACCGGATTCGGGTCAACTGCCTATCTTCAGATCATTAATTACAGTTATAGAGTAACCTGTCGAATTTGGAACTGAAAGTTCATTGTCAAGTGTTAGTGAAAAAGCTTCTTCTTAGTGTTTCTTCTTCTCTGTTAATAGATGGAATGACGTGTTGTATATCATTGCGAAGCTGAGAATTCGATCTATTTACTTGTGTATAATACGCTCGATTTCTTTCGGTATTTTGTGATTTATAAGCAATCATTTTCAGGTTTTTTAGGTTTATCTCCCCCAAACCCGAAAACGCCCATCAGAAATCGTGTAGTGTGCAAAGCAAGGAAGAAGGAAAGTGATACACGATATGAGTGAGAAATGCGTAATAGTGTTGCACATACGTGTATTTTTTTGGGTATACCAACCAACTACTACTTCTGAAACAGTATTGTCTTCACTCTTCACTTCTCATCACTTCAGTAAATAGTATGGATGGATATATAAAAAGTTCTTCTCAAAAAAAGAAATTATACAATTTTGAGAAAAGAGTGTAAGACTAAATATGCTGATTTTCATAAATTTAAATAGCAAATATAGGGTCGACTATGGGGAAAAATATTAGTCAATGGATTAATGACCTTAACAAGACCTGCGGCACAAAAATATTTAACGGTAGGATGACCGATTTCTACAGTATTAAATGTTTGGTCGACCTGTTCTCTTTTTCTTTTCGGACTTCTAATTAAGCTACGATATTCGTAGTATCGTCTGTTCTACGGATAGCATAGCACAAGCTCATAATCGAATTAACCTTCACAAAGCAGTCCTTTCATGTGAAGGGGTCAGGGGGCACGCGATTCACTTGGGCGAAAGACAAGCAAGTTAGCAGTCAATTGCTGTGCACATGGCGTGGGATAGGCCCTAAAAACCGTAAAGTTAATGAAAGTAGCAGCTTATTAATTGCGTTAGGGCTTCGGAGACAGTGATGCATTGCGAACAGATTTTGTCGTGGCTTGGTAATTCAGAGTTAGCGATAAAACCAGTGTGAAGGTTCTGCTCCAACGTATTTATCAAGATGCAATATATGGAATGATTATATACAAGAAGAAAATGAAAAACAAACATTTGTACTAGTGTACATACACAGAAAGACGGAAGACAGTAGGGCCTTGTGGATCTGAAGGAGAAATGTGTTAGCAATTGCAAATAGACTAGACTTCATCTGAACAATTTGTTAGTGATACGAAAATTCTTGCCGGACCGGGATTGGAACCCAGATTTTTCGCTTTACACAAACGGTTGCCTTAACTTCGGTTATCCTAGCATGATCTGAAACTCCATATGTCACCTCGTGTCCAGGTCCTGCCTTCACACAGTTGGTGTGACTCTCACAGCGGCCTGTCTTACGATATAATAATATTTTGCAGTGTCTGTGTTTTACGGTGTACTGTGCAGTATCCTTCAGACATGCATGCATGTCTAAAGGTGTACTGTGCAGTTTCCTTCATACATACATGCATGCATGTCTAAAGGTGTACTGTGCAGTTTCCTTCATACATACATGCATGCATGACTGAAGGGCATTGCATAGTGCACTGTAAAACACAGACATGCAACAAAACAGTCTTGTCAAACACACTGGCAGTAATGTGTAATTTACCTTCCAGTGGGGGTGCCAGTGGTCCAAGGAACATGCTGATGGGATTATTCTCATTCTGGATGGTAGTAATAGTATGTACTGATTCACATGTGGACCACAGCACCAGATGGGCAACTACTGCTGATTGTGCAGTCTTTGCATCACCAGTTAGGTTAAGTGCTGCACCCAGAGTGTCTGCTAGGATCATCAGCAATTGGAAGCAGAGTTCAATGTGTGCATTCCATGCACCAGGTTTCCTCTCACACCTTATCTTGTATTCTCTCTCCAAAAGTTTAGCTACAGCTGTGCACAAATAGGTTATACAAGGCCATAACAACTCTCACTAGCTACTCCTGTGAAACACTATAAATAAAACCTTACAAAGACAGCCTTCTTTCAACTTAGGATTATCACCCCTGCATACTAAGTGTCTGGCCACTCCTCAAATTGATATCTTGCTAATAGTACTCATTTTTTTTAACTGAAATAACATAAGAACTACACAACCCTTCATCATCAAGTTGCAGCTAATCAAGACTTTGTGTCTTCTAAATCTAGAAATAAATGGCATGAAGTATTATTACCACAATTCATCACACCAAGTCTTGCAATAGTTCACCTGTATTACAAATCACTTTTCATGTGTAAGAATCTCGTGAATACAAACATGCATTTATATTTTTTGTACAGTATGATATGAGAATGACATGGACATGCAATTTGTGAAGCATTGCTTGATTTTGACATTGCTGTAATAAGAACAGCATAACAGTAATTTATAATTAAAAGGTCCCCTTCACAAGGATGAAGCAAACAACAATGAAGAGTAATTAAATGTACAATAAGATTTTTATGGCATTTAGTGCTGCAGTATCATGGTGAAGGGCATGAAGGTGAAAATGGGACTTGCATGCTGCTGCTGCTGCTTTAACTTATGTAGGATATCACTTGTGTGTGGACACCAAAATGAGTTCAAGGCTGTGATACCCTAACTGATGATAGCCAGTCTGAAGTACTGGATTGTCAAGACCACAAATACTGTTTAAATAACATATTCATATTACACTATCTTAGCTCCCGCTACATTGCTTGCATAGTCTGTGAAGTCTGTACAGGATTTTTTTAATCAAATTTTTATGTTGTTCACAAATTGCAACTCCTTTCAAAATTTCCACTCTAATTACGGAAGACCATAGGAGCATGATCTTCTCAGGATATACTTCTGACCAAAAAGTTATTCTGATTGCTGGAGTGCAGGGTTTTTGTTAATCATGCCTTTTGCTTTCTTGTGGAGATATTTCCATAGAAACTTTCATCCCGTAACACACATTTCTTTATATTATCCAACCAAGAAGTGAGACACCAATCAATTTTCATGGATTTTCCTGCAAAACTTTTTATGCAACATGATATATTCTTAGGAACTTTCTTCACCTATTTTATCCCTTTAGGGGGATGAATTTCCAAAAACAGTGAAATGAATTTTTTCATTTCTGACTGTGAAGCCAAACACCAATTTTCAAAGATTTAGCTTTAAAAATACCTTGACAATGAAATATTTATAAAAAATTTCACCTCATTAGGAACTGAATTTCCAAAAACAATGAAATGCATTTTTTTATTTGTAACAGAGAAGCCAAACATAAATTTTTATAAATTTAGTTTCAAAAAGGTTTCATAATGAAATATTTCCACAGAAACATTCACCCTTGTATTTCACATCCATAGAGGTTGAATAAAAAAAAAAAAAAAAAAAAAAAAGGAGTAGAACTTTTTATTTCCAACCGCAAAGCTGATTCGAATGAGAATTTATTGCTCTAGGGGGTGAATTTCCGAAAACACTGAAACATATACTTTTTCATGTCCAACCGAGAAGACAAATATCAGTTTTCGTAGATGTAGTTTTAAAAATAATTTAGTAGTTCTTTACTCATGATTTACTTAAAAAAAACTTTCACCCACTTTTTCATCCCCTCAGGGGTTATATTTTCAAAAATTCTAAAGCATGTATTTCTTTACTTCCGACTGAGAAACCAAATACCAATTTTTGTAATTCTAGCTTCAAAACTGCCTTAATAGTGACATATTTTCAAAAAACCTTTCATCACTTATTTCACTTCCCTTAGGGGTGGAATTTTGAGAAATCCCTTCTTAAATGATGTCTACAGTAAAACATCAGCACCATCTTCAATTTATATCTTCAGCAATTTGGGCTGGGCAATGATGAGTAAGTCACATCAGGAAATTGCCTTTTTTATGCATGTAGATTAATTGAGTTGATACCTGCTAAGGAGGTACTTGATGTCTCCATTGGGTTGTATATCAAGTAAATAATAGTATTCTTCACCATTACCTTATAGTTAATTATTTAATTCTGACATTGCAGGGTCTCTATCGCATCTAGGACCCGAATACGAAGCACGCCTTGCAGAGTATTTGCGGATGCTGAACAGGGAGCTCCGCACAACCTCTGGCACACCTCCCACTCTGCCTGGAAGCCTTGCTGTTCCACTGGGTGTTGCTGTAGGACGAGCACCAGGGACAGTACCAGCTGCTGCACCGCACCACCACAATCACCACCACTCATCACCACGACAACATCCGCAGCAACAACAGCAGCAGCCGCATATACTACAACACCAACAGCTTGCACCACCACCGCAGCCACAGACACAACAGCAGACAGGCTCCCCACTCTCCATATCTCCCCCACGGCAGCATACTCCAGAGGAACTGCCACGATTGCCTCTCTGGCCAGCACTGTACCCTCCTACAACACCACTGGCAGCGGCAGCAGCAGCGGCAGCTGTCGTCGCAGCAGCTGCTGGTTCTGCTCCCGAACCTCAACAGGAGGCACTCAATCTGGAAGTACGTGACCAGACGCGGCAACGAGAAAGAGAGCGTGAGCTGACACCGCATCAGCAGCCTGCCCTGCAGCAGGTAGTAGTCAAGCGGGAGTTAATAGTCAAGCGGGAGTCTGATGACCACATGTCGCCACCACCAGCCAAGCGGCAGGTCACAGCCAGCACCACTCCACCTGCAGCATCCACATCTGGAAACCCTGTGTCCACTACTGAAGCTGCCAGTGCTGTTCCTTCCACTTCTACTGCTGTTTCTAATCCCACAACGGCAGGTGCATCAGCACCTGGCCTGGGGAATTCTGTGTCTGATGAAGAGGGACCAACGAGAACACTACACCAATCTGCATGTACTCACATCTCTATAACAAGCAGAGGTAAGACAAGCATATGTCACAATTTCTGTCTCTGCAGCTGCAAAGATGCAGCTTTAGTTTTTGAATAAATGATATTTTATCTTCGTGTCAGTGGTACACTTTAGGTTGATTCAAAATAGCAATAACAAAACTGGTAATCTCACTACATGCTCAAAAGTCTAGAGTCATTCTTTGATACCCATTCCAATTATGACAGCCATGTGGCTTGCAATCTGTACTGTAGTTCATCCCAAAAGATATGTTATGGGATTCAGGTTAAGACTTTCAGAAGATGAATCTAGAAACACACCTGATATATGTGTAATCATGCTGTAATATTATTGTCCTGTGGACATGCAAGTTGTCATGTGGACACCAAAAAGCTGTAATTCCAAACTTTTGCCACAGTTTATGAAACATAATAGTCCCTGAAATGTTTTCATAGACACTTGCAATTTTGGCAGTGACTGTAACTAATAGTCCAAGCTCAAACCAGGAAAAACAATCCCAGATCAATACCATTTTTAGCAATGCTACCATACAATCAATTAAATACTGTTCACCAGACATCTGCCAACTTTAACCGTTCTATATAAGTGATATGCTTCTAATCCATAAAATCTCCTTCCACTACTCCAGTGACTAATGACAGTATTTTAGGCTGTGTTCTGTACAGCTTAGTGTGCTTGTTCTTCTGATCAGTGACTTCAGAGCAGCAGCTCAGCCATAGAAATTTATTATACTCGTGACAAATACTGTAACCAAATCGTCTATTACAGTTGCAACAGAAGTCTTCTTCAGTATTTAAGAATGTCAGTTAATTTCTAAGGTGTCCCAGAGCAGTGACTGGAACCACTGCTTCCCTTATGTTTTGACGTCACAGTAATATTGTTAATAGTGGACTTGACTATATTAAATTCTATAAAATTTATCTGACAAAATAACTGAGCTAATACAACATTGCCCTATTGAAATTCACATAATTTCCCTTTTTCACCCGCCCTAATTGGGACTACTTCTCAAATGTTGACATATTATGTATATGCTGTTACTCCTTCAGCTTCATATACTGGGCCAACATACAGAGTATTCAGTATTTAAAAAATTTTCAAGCAAAATGTTTGCATCCCATACATCTCATCACAAGAGGGAACTATACTTATAAGCAATGGTTCATGTTAAAATGTGCATAATACAAAATTGCTAAATAATTAAATGTTAAAATTTGGGAAGTAGTAGTTTCACAAAATAAAGTATATTCATGTTGAATGGTCCAGTCACTATTACTTCTCCCAATTTATTTCACCTACAATTAACATATCATCATTAATTATAACACCATATTAACAGTCCCCCAGATGCCAGTTTCTCATAACTTCTCAGGTGGGAGCTAGTGCTACAACATGTCTTTCATTCTTACCACCCACCTGTCCTTCATTTACATTAATTTCTTCCGTCCCAGCATTTCTTCACAGTAACTAATCCTTTCTTCACTCCATTTTAGTTTTCTACATCTTTCATTTTCTAACCTGTGTATTTTTCAACGTCCCCCTCCCACCTCTGTTACATACAGTGCACTTAGCTGTTCACTCTTATTAACTCATGCATGATCTTTTAGCAGTACTCTCTGTCTTTCATATTACCCTGTCTTCCGCCTTTAAGTACTCAGGTTTTCGAATCTCATCTGGTGCAGTCTTTCCTTCTCATCCCATCTGGTAAGTCTCCCCTGACCCAAGGTTCTGGGTGACTTTTCTGAACTCTAACCTTTACGTAAACCTCTCCAGCCCTTTTCCTTCCCTTCCCCCCCCCCCCCCCCCCTCCCTCATCCTTCTCCTTCAACCCTTTTGTCAGGTCTAGTGTCAAATGCTACAATTTCTGGAGCAGTCAAGTGTTAGACCTCTGGTCAAAAAAACATTTGTGCACTGTTTTATATACTGTTTCATCATAAACCAATATGTCAAAGTATGCGTGGTTTTTTTTTCCCCTCTGGACCTCATATTCAGCCTTGACTCTAGAAATTACTTATTTTACTATTGCAATTTTGCCCTTTGGGCCATTTCCCAGTGGTACTGCAAAAGATTTTGCTTCAGCATATGTCAGGCATCAAAATCCTCCAACATGTACACATATCATCATTAAAAATGTTGGAGGATTTTAATGTCTTGACACAAGCTGAAGCTTAATATTTTGCAGTACCACTTGAAAATGTCACAAAGGCCAAAACTGCAATACTGAAATAAATCATTTCTACAGTCAATGGCAATTAATTCTACATGACTCTGAACTCCGACCACGAGAAATTAAAATTATAACACTTATATATCTGAACACACATCTTGATGTGAAACACAATCTCTTGATGCTCTTCAAGTTTCCAGAGATAATTCATAAAAATTATTCAGGCCCTTGTAATTGTCAAATGAAATGGTATCCTCAGAGAATTTTTTGGTATTTTAAACCAAAATGTGCTCATTAGTAGAAGAGACAAAATTTCACTGATGCCAAAGGCATGCCTTGGCAGAGGGTAGTTATCTACCATTATCCAAATTGTTTTTTATGTATCAGGTGGTTGTACTGGTACTTCGGTAGGTTATTAGCTACATTGCATTTATAAGGGGCAGTCAAATTAAAACAAGGCAGATGGGAAATGGTAAGTAAACTGTTTATTATTTAAAAAGAAATCAACGTACCTATTAATATGTTTATCCCTCTGTGGGACAAGATGGTCAATGCCCTCACGGAAAATAGCTGGCAACTGTCTATGAAATCACAATTGTATCCAGGCCAGCACGTTTTTGTCTGAAGCAAATTGATGGCAATGAATATCTTTCTCAGGGCTACAAAAATGTGGAAAAAGCATGGGAGAGATTGGGATTGCAGGGAGGATGTGTAAGAGCTGCCCTGCAGAACTTCTGCAGCTTAGTCAAAACAACTTTGACAACATGTGCATTGGCACTATCTTGCAACATTCCTGGATGTTTGGACTTGATGGCACGCTTCAATATTTGAAAAGTGTCCATGTACCACTATGCATTAGTTACATTCTGGAAAGTCATCCACACAGTCCTGATCTCCCTCCACGCGATGTCCATATTTCTGGAGCCCTGAAGTCAGACATTCATGGTCTTCAATTTGCTTGGGATGAAGAGATGCTCACCTGGATAAAATCATGGTCCCCAATGCAACTGTAAACATTTTTCAGTGAAGGCATTGATTGTCTTGTCTCACAGTAGGATAAATGTATTAACTGTAACTTTTGAAATAAAAGAAAGTTTACTTACTTCTTTCCATCTGTCTTGTTTTCTTTTGCCTACCCCTTAGAAATCTGGTTTGTGCAGTTGAACATGGTTTAAAATACACTGCTAGACAAAAAAAGAAGACCACCCAGAAGTATAGGAGGAAATAAAATGAAACTTCATAGGTTGAGAGGCTGTGGGATGTTATTTCAGTGATTACAAAATTGAATCAAATTTATGAAAGAGTTAGTGGTATGAGCATGCTTACCAGTATGGCATTGGACCTCCTCTGGCCTGGTTCGGTACAGAAGTATGTCATAAAACTGTTTTATTCTCTCTGGAGGCAAGCTGGCCTACAACTGTGCTAACTGGTCCTTGATATCCTGGATACTGACACCAGGATGGAGTTGATATCCGAGCTGGTTCCACACATTTTATCGGGAATAGATCTATGGATCTTGCTGGCCACAGGAGTACCACACTATCATACAGATAGTTAATAGACACTCATGCTTATGCGCACAAGCATTTTCCTGTTGAAAAATGGCATCATGATACTGCTGCCTGAGAGGCAACAGTTGAGGATGCAGGATGTCTGATGTATCGTTGTTCTGTCTGACTTCCCACAATTGCTCCCTACGCAGTGACATCAGGAGTAACACTGCTGCACCTCTACAAAACATTGGAGAATGGGACCTCTCCCCAGATTGCCAACATGCTCATCGATGATGGTCATTTGAGGTAGTACCTTATGTTGTGCAGTTAATGACATCACACAGAAGGGACAGTAATTCCATAGTCACACTGCTACTAGTTCATTACCAGTGCTACACAATGTCACAGAATGTTCCAGAGCATCCATTACTTATTCTCAGATGGCAGGCACAGATGTGAAGGGAATTAATGTGCTTGATGCACAATATGAAGATCCTACTTTGCAATGGCTAGACATCGTCAACCAGAATCTTGATGGCAAGAGTGCCTGCCCACCCTCACGTTCACATGCAGTCTAACATCAGGCTGCTGTAATATCCAAATGCCCCACAAGTCTGGATACTGCATGATTCAACCAGCTGGACAAATGGAGGCTGAAAATGAGGCCCCAATCAAACACTGTCATGATTCATGGCATCTTTGTGTCCTTCACAATGATGATTCAACATCTGATACTGTTTACACTACTTTGTATCCTACTAGGCCTGGTAACTATACAAACACAAAAAACACTAATGCACTTTGGTGAACCTGTCAGAGAAAATTGCAGTTCCAGTCATTTAAATACCTGCTGATGCAGTGCAAGTTTCAGCAGTTACATTGACATCTGAAGATGACTTCTGGGTTGTTCAGATTTTCAGTCAGTGTAATAATAATACCACACAAATATCATACATATTTAAAACTTTCCTGTTAAAGCTATAGATATACAAACGAATTTTTCTAAAGGATGAATAAACAATTTTATCGTGAATTTTAGCCAGCATCTGCATATTTTTGGAACTCGTGACATACTTGTCACTACTGAATCCACTCTTCTTCAAGTTTCAAAGAGTGTCTCACCTTCGAACATATACTTAACCACAGGCAGACGAGAAGTGATCTTCTCAGTAGTAATCTTGTTCTGTAACTTCCTTCATTGGCTGTTTGTGTACAGATTTTTATGTTCTGTTTCAATATAAAGTACCTTGATTACCAAGAAATACAAGGTCTGTCAGATAATCATAAGCTCTTAAGTCATAAAAAGAAATTTATTAAAGATGTATGCACAATGAGCTTACATTCTCCAAAATATTATGCATATGACCTTTTACCAGTCTATATGTGTCTGTCAGTATATCGAAGACTAGCAGCCGGATCCCCACTTCGCATATCCAACTACATCAAAAGGTGGTTCAGCAGAGTGCTTCACAATACTGTACTGGTCCCTCTGTGGTGCACACCTTAAAACAGTGGCACACAGTGTGACATAGTATGTCTGGGTAGTGTTTATTTTTTGATAAATTGGTTAACACACTATGAAACACAGAAGACAATTGCCTGATTCCAAAACACAGCATCATAATGTTAATTACATTAATGTAGGAACTGAAGTCATAAGTCATGACTCACATATCTAGTTCAAACATAGAACAGAATGAGTGTTTATCTAAATGTGTGTACATCTTCTATGTTCTCCTAAGCTGATGCATATCTTCAGATAGTGTAATACTTCTGTAGAATTATTCTTACATTGTGTTTCTGATAAGAGGCGGAGGTTTCTTTGATGGACTGCATTGAAACACAACAATTCTTACTATATGAGGAGTGTTCAAAAAGTAACAGAGAATTTGTAGTGGTATGCTAAATATATCTCAAAAGTATCTGTACAGTGTTACCCAAATTTTATATTTAGTTTAGTGTTACCTGTTAGAAATGTAGTATTGTCAATTATTTATTTTGTGTAAAAAATTAATCAGAGCAGTATAAAATGCATCAAAGTTTTAGATATTTTAAATATTGGTTTAGGTAAGTCTGCTATGAGTAAAACAAGATAACAGTTATCTGTATGCACTGTAACTGTTCATTGCACATTTTTGACATGGTTTTCACATCTTTGGAAATACTATTTTTGACTATGCTACAATGATTTGAAAATGGGTCTTGTTCAAAACCAGTCACCAAGTGAATAAAAAGAGTAAAACTTGCAGCTTTGGACTGGTTTTTCATTGTACTGATTAACAGAAGTTGCCAACCCACAGCTACTCCAGCATTCTGGAAGTTCATAAAGGATGACTTTGTATAAACTGCAGTCCTCTGATAGGAACTGGCTATGTTAGCCAACTGTTCTTTTTTGTCATCTCCTTAGCACAAGCTGTAATCACTTCAAAAATGTCTAAACACTTGATACTTCACAAATATTTCATATCTGCATTATGCACATGTTCTTGTATTATAGTATGCTTATCCACCTCTTATGAATAACTAATTATATTACTAAATATACAGAGTAAACTGGATAACACTTGTAACTAAAATCACATGAACAGGATCATTGTAAATCACCACATGCTGCGCTTCACCACTAGACAGGTAACGGGCAACTGATTTTAGCACCCCTGTAGGGCAGTTGTAGGGTTCTTCCAGGAAAGGACACTTTCCCATCAAGAATGCTGCACCCTTCTGTGTTTACTAACAGACTGTGGGCTACAACCCTAGGAATTCATTAACTGATAAACTGATCAGACAACCCGTTTAAGATGTATGGACCACTGAATTTGTCCTGTAACCATGACCTCTCAGACTCCTACTAAACCTCATGGACCAAATGGAATGCCTTCGTAGCATATCTGTTGACACTAGAGCAACATTTGATAGCAAAATGCAGCTCAGTGGTTCACTGCATCTTAATTCTTAAAGCAACCACTGAGCACATTTTCACTTCATGCACAAACTGTACAGTCCAAAGGCAATTGAGAGCTATGTCCTCTAGCTCATGTGGCAAACTGAACCATTAATCCTGCCAATTGAGACCAGTTTCCATCCCTCTCCATTGAAAAAGTGAGAAACACTGAAACTTCATGAATGAACACTCATATATGCCACATTCATCGCTGTTAAAAACAAAGCCTTGTAGCCTTTTTCATCTCCTCTGTAGGAAAACATCAAAGATAAAATAAGTTTTTACAAAAAATTATGGTCTCAGTGGATAATGAAGTTCACAATTATGTGAATTTGGTAGATGATCACTACAACTGCTGGCAGGTATTGTAATATCCAGCAGCACAGATTGACCCCCCCCCCCTTTTCCCACTTGGTAGTGAATATTTTGAACAGATTGACAGTGTTGCCATGAGTTCTTTGCTTGGCTAAAAGCTGTTGAAGGCAGATGAGATGTATCTCTTAAACATGTTCAGGTACAATGCGGCTCTCTGCTAAGGCTTTTGGTATAAAATATTTTTATGTAATTTTCTCATACTCCTGACATGCTCAGTATTTCCACCAGTCTACAACATTTTAAGAATTTACCTAACCAGCCATTCAGTAACTGCTGTTGATTGTGGACAAAATACCATTATTACAATTCATTGTGAGAGCTCAGTTCATTTAAAAGTGCTTACTGACTGGTCTTGCAACTATAAAGTCAAACAAACTGACCAGTAAATAATTTTCTGCATATTTTAAAGCTGTTGTGTCACTTTAACATCAGGGTTGTGGTAATTTTATTGATATCAGAATTTTGTTGTTTCCATTTTCTTGTAACCTATTACATAATATTATATGTTTTAACTAGAATTTTGTTGTTTCCATTTTCTTGTAACCTATTACATAATATTATCTGTTTTAACTACACTTGTGACATATTGTATTTCTATATTATTCTAAAAATGTAATAAAAAGCTTTTATTTTACAGGAGAAGGTCCTCTTGGAAATGACAATTCTCTTATTGTAAGCATGGATCTCAATGGAATGAAATACCAAGGCATCTTATTTGCTATTCGGACTCCACGCACATCGTGAGACCATCCTCATCAGTGACTGGACATTTGTGAAGGTACATTGTGGAAGAAGTGGAAAGAATCTCGCGTCCAAGAACATTTTTAAACCAATGTTGTAGTTATTGAGACCAAAGTTCATGTTGTTTTGAGCATATTCAATCACTTATAAAAACTTTAATTTTATAGTTGCTTGGAAAAGTGACTGTACATTTATTCATGGTTGCCTATATTACCATGAAATTGTTGTTGATTGTAAAATACCATAAACGAGGACTTAGTGGTTCACAGTAAATTATTGTAATGCTTAATAATTGCCTTTTGTATTCAGTTTAATGTTCTTTTTCGAATATTTCTCAGTCTGTGAGGGATTTTTTTATATATATATATATGTATATGTATATGTAAAGATAAAAAATATTGTGTGTATTTATTTAAGTCTTTTGTGTCTTTTGAAATTATTTTATTCTAGAAGAAGTAAAATTCTTCAACTTTTGCTTCTGATCTACAATAGTGAATACCAATAAATATAAACTGACATAATCACAGTGGAATGTGATTTCATTTTCCAGAGCTGCCATTTTTGAAGACTGTTTCCTCCCACATAATTCATAAACATATGTTGAATGGAGATAAACATATGTTGAATGGAGCAGTGAAATGAAAACATTAGGAAGACTGTATTCAGTGCAAGTTTGATAATGCCCTGTTGTACATTAAAGAAATTAGGAGTAGTACAGTGAGCTGTTAATACTCGTCAATAGTCCTCATTCTCAAGCCAAAAAACTTAACAGTGACACCATTTTGGCACTAACTATAAGAGCTCTTTAGAGTACTTAGAAAAAATTTGTATAATGGAAACACTGTATCGTAATTGCATAAAATGTATGAGATTTAAGGAGCAGCATTATCTTTTGATATTTGTAAAAGACTTAGTTAAAGTAGAACTGAGTGACACACACATGGAAAGAAAAAACTAAACATCAAACATTGGACTTTAAGAACACTGTTTCTGTTATTGGGGGAAAAAATGTAGGTCAGGAAAGAGAAATAGGTAGAGGAAATAAACAGAAGTGGAGAGGCAAGAGTCACTGGACCAGAAGTGACAAAAGCTGCAGATGAGTTTTCTGTTACCTTCTTTCTGATTCCTTACATTTTGTGGATGATCTCAAACCTCACCTTCAATAATGAACATTTTGTTTCATTGCCTAGCTTTGGAAGCATTCCAACTTTTGCACATAGTATTTAGACTTAGGGAGGCTTGATTTAATGCTACTCTGTTGTCGACATTTCTTTAAAAATTACTCCTTTCTGTGGAAGATTCTCATCCCATGTTTGGAGCAGCTTCCCTTTCCAGAGATGATTTTCCATCTTAGGTTAGCTTTTTTATTGGTTTATTTCCTGTTTGCTCCTTTTTTGAATTTTAAATATTTTCAAAGTTCAGAATTTGAAATCTTGTTTCTCTTTTGTAAGTTGCCTGCTTCAGCATCTGGTAAGTGGATGCTTCTCTTATCTCCAACAGAGACAACATGTTTTCTCAGCATGTGTTCTAAACCCTCCTAAACTGAGTTTATAAATAGTTTCTTAGAAAAATGTACAGATACCCCTAACATAATAAGCAGTGTAACTATTACTGAACTGTTAAACATTACCATTTAGCAGTAAAATGTACTTACTATATAGCAAAATAAAAAGTAAAAAGTTTTCTGAATTTTACTGTCATTTTCATTAGATGGGTCACATAAGAAAATAAACAGCATGCCTAAACTGACAGCAACACAATGAAATTTTTTTAAGATTAAATATTTTTACTGGAGATAACTGTTTCTGAGACCATGGTATTCTTTCTCTGTTTTTAGTATTGTAATTATAATAATCAATATTTCTTGCTATTATACCTCATTACTGCATTGTTAGAGGAATAAGTCTGTGTTCACTCATTGGTGCATTTTACGCTGGTGTGACCCAACCAAAATGATCATACAACCAAGTCTTATGTAACAATGTATCTACAATGTGCTTAAACACCTGAGAGCATAATGATCAGCAGTGAAAAAGAGATCAGTGAAGTTTGAGCATTAACAGTTTTCTGTACTGGTTATAATTCCCAATAAAATTTTCTCTGAAATACTGGTTGTGAAAGCAGATGTCAGACATATAGGGCATTTTTAATTTAACAGAGTAATTTAGATTACTTGACTTTTAAATTTAAATAAAAATTTCCAATAATTAAATAAAAAAATTCCAAAAAAATGAAAAAGTAAAGAATGTGTACCATTATCTTTCTATGTATTCCCTCTCTCTACCCCCCCCCCCCCCTTTCTTTGCTTCTTTCCATTTTGTGTCATGTTACATTTGAGAATAGGAGAAAGGATTAAACTGTGTCTTAAATCTCATTACTCCAATTGTTAAATTCTGACTCTTTTCTGGTATTGTTAACAACACACTTCATCCAAATGAAAAGTGTAATTTCATATGTTTGTACCAATAGATAAATAAATGGTTGATGTGTTCTGTGTAGAAGACTGAAACATAGCAGTCGTTGAAACTCTGGTAAAAAAAATTAGGGAAAGGTACTTATATTGGAGGGGATAATGTTACTTCTCTTCTAATTACATTTTTCACAATTAAAATATGTTATTTATTTTGTTATAATGCCTCCATACAGATTTAATACCTGCCTCTAAAGCATAATACTGTGGTGTACTTGTCTTTACTCAGATTTGTTCATGGAGTTTACACAACGCAGGAAGGGCAGAAAGGAAGGCCATTCCACATCCTGATGTTATGTCTCATTAATTATTTCATAAATGATTTTTTTCTCCATTAATGTAATCTGTGATCGTACACATTCCTGCATTGATAATTATGCAACAGTGACAATAAATAATGAGATTCAAAATCTAATGATGAGATGATAAAAAAATCTCTGGGTTTAATACTTACACATGCCTATTCCGATGTTAGTGTATTTGATACACAATGATGAACTCATGTGTCCTGAAAGGATTAAATGGTTCTCTGTAGCAACCGATGTTATATATCCAAAAGCTACGCTAATTAATTGGGCTCTGAGAGGACATCACCCTGTTTTCATTATTGTTAGCACTGTCCACTAGTAATTTCGTGTACTGTATCTGAAATTATACCTCCAGTTTCTTTCAGGACTGCTGTTTCCTCTTATCATGCAAAATAGCAATGCTACAAAATTTCTATTGTCCTTACCTTTTGCTCCTACACTTCTCTGAACTTTGCAGATGAGCTCATCATTATTTACCCATCACAAATGGACACAGCCTGAAGTTACTCATTTCTCCACTTTGGTATTATCTCATGAAGACAAGAATAGCTCAGGTTCTTATTACCATAATATTCTTGAAAATATAGGTGTTCATTTTCAAGTCAAGTTTACCATATTACCAGACATTTAGTTCCAGAGTTAATTCCATAACATGTATTCTTATTTGAATATCTTCTCATTCATTGTCTCATAATTTATAGGAAATGGAATCCTGTTTTCATTTAGATCTCCAGTTTCTTAACAATATGAGTAGCTTGTTCTTTTCTGTCAGAAATACTCTCATAATATCATCCAGACAAATGAGGAATTATGCCTATTAATCAGATACATTCATTTTTAGGTGTCATATTCTCATGACATTGTTTAGAGTGTATAAATATTTAATTCAGTGCACTAAAAGAGAAGTAAGGTACAGTAATTTTAAACTCATATTTTATTGTTACAAAAAGATATATCAAATTTAAGTTATCCAACAGTTACTACAAGGGTGTTAGGTTACAGTAAAACAAAAAAATCATAAATGCATATGTACTTCTCTTTGGTTTATCACTACAAAACCACTAATTTTTATGCTTTATTTTCTATGCCAATTATATTTTATCTCCACTGTCACCAGTTGATGTTATACATTTTATTAGATTAAAAAAAAAGTCCTTAGAGTAGTAAAAGTGCTGTTAAGAAAAGAGTTGAACTATATATCTTCCTATTACATTTGATGATAAAGTTAATGTGGCATACTGAAATTTGTGGTCGCACTATTCATCAAGGAAATAATCTGCCCTTCCCAAGTATTTTTTACTTTCTGTTATCAGTATATCTTAAATTTTTTGACGACACAAACTCTTGTGCAGAAGCTGTACCTATATCCATGGCCTTCATAAATAAAAAAAATTGTGCACAGCTGTGCTTCTACAGGTAAGCTAATGAATATTTGTTGTTAATGTCTACACTGAATTATTTTTAAGAATGAAGCATCAAAGACAGAAATGTAGAATCATGTAACGTGGCTACTCTGAGTGAGGTGGTAAATCTCACTTCAGTTCAATATTTTATGTTAAAAATGGAAAATATTATGAAAGAACCTTTGCTTTACAGCAAAATTTGTGAGCCTCAACACAATAATCAGACAATATAGTACCATCATTTCTCAGGGAACTTGGTGATATTTCAGTGTTATCACTCAGTTTGGAATACTTTGTCTTTTAACAAAATTTCTTGTGTTGTATAATCATTGATATATTGTTCATACTCTGCAGTATTGTATCTGACAATATTTATGTAGTTTATGCCTAAATAAATTTTTGTTTTTGTACTCAATTGGTTCTTATTTTTTGTTGAGTCAATTTAAGAATTATGACCCACTGTGGAAGTACACTCTATAAATCTCTGCAAAACTTGTGAGTGAAATTCCATCACAGCCACTGGCAAAAGAACTGCTAGCCAGAGTCTTCAATGACTCTTGTGAGACTGTAGCTTTCACCAAAATACTATGTGTGTCATTTACTGAGTGAGACTTATCAGTTAAGCATTTGAGTTTCTGAATGTACCAGTAGTTAATAATGTGCAGTATCAAAGCTCTTAAGTGACTTTCAAGGCTTGCCCTATGCAAAAATTGGAAGAAAACTTACTGTTAGAAAATAACAATGGATTGAAAACAGTGTAAGTTTGTTTTGTATGTTACTGAAGTTTCATTAGAGTCATCTGTAAATTGAGAGTTCACTGTGTTACGTATGGCATCCAGTTAAGCAATTCAGTGGGGCCTTCCAGAAATAGTCTCTTGTTTCTACATGGTGGCAGGCAGTTTTTTTATTGTAGGAACATGGCAATGAGGCTTGCCTCAGCTGTGAAACTACAGGTTATTTAGCGTGCTGTGAAGTCCTGGTTTAACAAAACTTGTTTTAGTAGCATAATTCATGAGTGTCGGTTATTAACTGATTATATTATGGCTTATGCAGAGGGAAAACTTGTGTCTTTATTTTGTGAATTAGATGACACACCATTTTCAAGCTGAATCTAAGCAACAGTATGCTCTTATAAAGTTAAGCAATTTATACTATTGTATGTATTGGATTGTATGTTAACCAGGGGCCTAGAAAGGACGGAAAGGCTCCTCCATCCCCGCTGCAGCTACAATGGTCCACAACCCTACGACAACTATCACAGTCCACTTCACACCTCCGCCGCCCCACACCAAACCCAAGGTTATTGTACAGTTCGGCACCCGGTGGACACCCCCCCCCCCCCCCATCCCGGAATGTCTCACACCAGATGAGTGTAACCCCTATGTTTGTGGTGTACGGGTACGTGGAGAACTTGTTTGCGCAGCAAGTGCCGGCGTAGTGTAGCTGAGGCGGAATAAGGGGAACCAGCCCACATTCGCCGTGGCAGATGGAAAACTGCCTAAAAACCATCACCGGACCTCGACACAAGTCCGTCGGGCAGATTCGTGCTGGGGACCAGGCGCTCCATCCCTCCTGGAAAGCGGAATTTATACCACAATTAGATATTAAAATAGTTGGTGGGAACAAATCATAAAATTTCAATTTTGTTGGTATAAAAAGTATCCTTTTCTTATAGATTGCTCTGTAACAAATAAATTGTATTGTTAGACATGTATGTTGTTTGGCGAGTCTGATATTGAAAAAGAATGGATGTCAGCTTCTTTCAGAGTATGTGTGACAAAAAATTTTGACAGAGAAACACCAGAATTTGAGAAAGCACCTTCAGAGTCAAGAGTGTTTTCAGTTGTTGGATCAGGGACAAACTGAACATTCAATTTTTGAAGAAGCCAAACTTCTAACGGTAAAATGTAATATGATTGTGAAACAAAATAGATTCATGATTGAGAGACTTATTAATGCTGTTTATTTATTGTGGAAGCAAGAGCTTGCAGTCAAAGGATACTTTGAAGATGAAAGCTCCAACAACAAAAGCAATTACTCCGAAGTACTGGAACTTTTGTCTAGGCGTGAACAATTTATTCATGATCACCTGCAAAACACTTCTGGATTCAAAGGAACATCAAGCACAATTTAAAGTGAGTTAACTGATTATAATTAATGATCGCATTAAATAAAAGTAAATGTCATCAGAGTTTGTTGGAGTGCAAGCATATGAAAGTCTAAAGTTTCTTGTAAGTCACAAATGAGTATTATTCTCAAGTTCTGTGTAGAAGATGGTCCCATTGAAAGATTTATTGGTTTTCAAATGTTTATAATGACAAAACTGCTCAGAGTTTATCAGAAATTGTACTCAATGCACTTAATATCTGGGGAGTTAATGACAAAATAGTGTGTCACACATATGATGGAGCCTCAGTAATGGTAGGTAAACATGGAGGTGCCCAAAGTCTTTTTATACAAAAATGTCAATGAGCTGTATTTTTGCACTGTTGTGCTTGTAAAATTAATCTAGTGCTGTTACATTGTTTTAAAAATTACAAACAGTGTAGGCTCTTCACTTACAGTCTTGTAGTATTTCATTCATTTTTAACAAGACCTCAAAGAGAACAAAACTCTTAAAAATAGAGGATTCATACTGCCTCAGACATGCTTGAATTTAAATTTATGAGCTGTTCAGATAATATATCTTGAATACTAAGAGTTGTATGACATTTCCAAAATATCACCACCAATGATGAAGATTGGGATGCAGGATCATTCAACAGTGCTTCTGGCTTCCTTAGCATTCTTAATAAAACTCAATCCCTTTTCCTGCTTTGCCTTTATGAAAACAGATTGAAGTCAAGAAGTCAAGAAGACCATCAGTTTGTTAAAGGATATGAGTTCAGAAAAAACTGTGACCTCTTGTATTGAAAGCTGTAACAAGAAATTTCACAGTGAAATAAGTGTTAGAGAATGTTACTTCCAGTACTTTAAAATGTTATCTTATGAGCTCTTAGATAACATGATAGTGCAAATGGTAAAGCATTTTGTAGGTCTTTAGAATATTCAGTTTATAGAGTTACTTGATAAGAACCAGGCTGGAAATCTCAAATCAAATTTACCAACAATGAAACTGAATGGCCTATTCTTCATAAAGAATTACAGGAAAATGAGTTAGGAAACATCTACATTGATAAACGGAAACATTTACATTGATAAACATAAATATTAACAACCTGCAGACCTTCTTAAATACTTAATGGACAATGATCTTAAACATATTTATAATGAGGTAACAAAGTTTGTCAAATTGTTTCTTACATTCCCTGTCACTTTCCAGCAGAAGAGTTGAAGGGGAAGGAAAGGGGGGGGGGGGGTGAAGGAAAAGGACTGGAGAGGTTTAGGAAAGAGGTACAGTTTGGAAAAGTCGCCCAGAACCCTGGCTCCCAGGGGAGACTTACTGGACAGGGTGAGGAGGAAAGACTGACTGTTGGTGACTGCATAGGATGAGATTTGAAAACCTGAGAGCTTAAAGGTGGAGGATAGGGTAATATGCAAGACAGACATAATTGCTAAAACATCATGCATGAGTCAATAAGAATGAAAAACAAGTATATTTTACGTAACAGGGGTGGGAGGGGGGATAGTGAAAAATAGACAGGTCAGAAAATGTAAGATGTAGAAAATTAAAATGGAATGAAGAAAGGAGTAGTTACTGTGGAGAAATGCTAAGATGGAAGGAATTAATATAAATGAAGGCCAGGTGGGTGGTGAGAACCAAGGACATACTGCAGTGCTAGTTCTCACCTGAGGACTTCCTAGAAACCAGTGTCTTCAGGAAAATGACAAGTTATGTTCTCTACCCACAACTAATCCACAATATTCAGCACTGGTAATGTGTCTGATAAGATTTGGAAAAAGCTTCAGATGGTTAAATTTTTTCTAAAATCACAGTTTGTGTGATGCTGTCTGCTCACTACAGTTCATCTAGAGACTGCCTGTTCGTTCTCAGGTTTGCCTGTTCGAAGGGACAAACTCATCTTTCACTGAATTAGTGTGTTTAATAATACACCGTCCAGTCACATTAATGTGGCAACCTGTAAAAAAATGTGAATGGCCACCTTTTGCAGTGTGGACCACTGTGAAACAAATGGGAAGATAGTCAATGAGATTCTGGAAGGTACCAACAGGGATGTGGACACATGCCAACTCCATTTCCATGGCCAGCTGTGCCAGGTTTCTTGACTGAGGATCTATGGCACAAACAGCCTGATTGAGGTGTCCCATGGATTCTAAATTTGTTTGAAATCTGAGGATTTTGGTGGCCAGTGGAGTACTTAAACTCATCCTGATGCTCTTTAAACAATGCTTGTATATTGTGAGCTTTGTGACACGTTGCACTCTCCTGCTGGTAGTTGCCATTCTGCCGAGGAAAAAAAAATTGCAAGTAGGGATGGATATGGTTCCCAAGGATAAATGCATACTTGTGTTGATCTGTTGTGTCTTCCAGAATGATGAGACTACCCAGGGGATGCCATGTTAACATTCCCCAGACCTTAAAGCCCCACCCTCCAGCTTGGACGCTTCTGATGATTGTTTCAGAGTTTTACTTTCAGGCGGTTCATGCCATACACACCATGGCCTTTTTGCCAATGGAGTATAAAAAGTGATTCATCTGAAAACGCTACCTGTCGCCACTCAGTGGACATACAGTTGTGGCACTGATGTGCAGATTACAGCCTTCATTGCTGATGAACGGCAGTCGGCATTGGTGCATGAAGTAGGCATCTGCTGTGGAGTCCCATACACAGCAATGTTCCTGAAATTGTCATGGGTGAGACACTGTTGGTAGTCATTTGGTTCATATGGGTGGTCAGTTGCTCAAGAGATGCATATCTAAAACAACAGTATGAAAATTGTGAGTCCGCCTTGATGTAAAACACTTTTGTTGTTTATTTATTTATTTATTTATTTATTCCCCAAGCTAGTTTCAGCAACAAATATCACTATCATCAGTGGGTTCTTTAAATCTTATTTATTATACATTACAACATGATTTTAAGACTGCTGTCACTGTTTGCAGTGTACTGGTATTTTCTGTTTCCTTGTGTTTCGGCATACCTCATGTCATCTGCAAGTTCTCTCGACTGCTTGCGGCTACTTTAGTACACAGAAAATATAACTTTCACACTTAGCTCATAATCATTAATTGGATTATGAAGAAAGTGCAAAAGCTATGTTCTTCTGTGTATAAAAGTAGCTGCAAGCTGTCCAATGAACATGCGGATGATGTGAGGGCTGCAGAAAAAACCGGCAACAGAAAAACACAGAAAATACACCACAAACAGTGACAACAGTCATAAAATCATGCTGTAATGTATAATAAATAAGATTTTAAAAACCCACTGACAATGGCGAATTTGGTGCTGGAGGGGAATAAATAAATAATAAAAGTGTTTTGCATCAAGGTGGACTCACAATTTCCATATTGTTGTTTTTGTATGTGAACATGGACCGAATGGAAGAGTTCCAAGATACATTATAATTGCACATCTATTTGCTTGTACCCATCTCCATAGCAGTCATTCAGCCCTGTCATCTATAGCCCGCGGTGCACCACATTTGCCTTGACACCAGTTTTTGCATAGAGCCATTTTGACATGCATAGTATGCTTTAACCACTGTGGCATGTAAACAGCTTACAAACTTAGCCATTTCAGAAATGCTTCCACCCTTGGCCTGAAAGCTAATGATCATGCACTTTTGGACGACAGTTAAATCACTCCATTTCCACATTACGAGAATGACTACACTGTTTCTCATGTTCCCTGGATATGCTTTATACACCCTCCACTACTAGTCTACTGCCTACCATATATGAATGGTTATTGCACATTGACATCACAGGTAGTGGTCACATTAATGTAACTGGACCTGTAGCATTAATAATAATATAATAATAATAATAATAATAATAATAATGCTTGATAAATATGACCCAGAAAGGCATTTCAGCCATCAAAGAAAGCAAGAGGAGTTAACAACAAGTTCCCTTAGCTTGATCAGTCCACTAATTCCATGGAGATATGGGAAGCAACCAAGAGAGTTTTTGATAAATGTTATAAATCATTAATAACCACTGTACTTCAGCAAGGCTGTATGACACCCAGACACTTCAACCAGGCAATGCCACAATAAATTGTAGGTACATCTTCACACAGCTCCAGAAATGTTGCATGCATGATACATTCCCTTCTTCATATAATCCTTACTCCTCTGATGTTTTGAAATTTATTTATTTAGTCTAAGAATCATTTTAGTACATTGCTTGTACGTATGTAGGACAAGGGTAAACATAATTAATTTAATATTACAGTAGTCATTATGACTACATGGTCAACACACAGTGCATAATAAGATCAATTGACAAACTGACACAATACTTTGCTTTTACAGTTGACAACAGAGGTTAGTAAGAGAGAATACATGATAAACACAAATTAAATTACAGTGTGAAATGACATAGTACATAATTAACAGTATTTGGTACATGAGGTTTACCTGTTATGATGATCCAGGAATTCTGAGATAGAGTAGAAACAGTGGGCAAACAAGAACTGTTTCAACTTTACCTTAAATGTATTTCATATGTGGAGATGCTGAGTCACAGGTAGGCACAACAAAAAGACTCTCACAATTACAGCTTCCAGACATCAAACACACACACACACACACACACACACACACACACACACACACACACACACACAGGCAACTGAAACCACACTACGAGCAGCAGCACCAGTGCATGATGGGAGTGGCAACTGGGTAGGTGTAAGGAACAGGCTGGGATGGGGAGGGATAGTATGGTGGGGGTGACAGACAGTGAATTGCTGCAGGTTAGATGGAGGGCAGGGGGGAAGTGGTGGAAAAGGAAAGAAATAAAAAAACTGGGTGTGGTGGTGGAATGACAGCTATGTAGTGCTGGAATTGGAACAGGTAAGGCGCTGGATGGGTGAGGACAGTGACTAATGAGGGTTGAGACCAGAAGGGTTATGGGAACATAGAATGCATTGCAGGGGAAGTTCCCACCCGCACAATTCAGAAAAGCAGATGTTGTGTGGGAAGGATCCATATGACACAGGCTGCGAAGCAGTCATTGTAATGAAGGCTATCATTTTTGGCAGCATGTTCAGGAACAGGGTGGTCCACTTGTTTCTTGGACACAGTTTGTTGGTGGCCATTCATATGCGGGCAGACAGCTTGTTGGTTGTCATGTCTACATAGAATGCAGCACAGTGGTTGTAGCTTAGCTTGTAGACCACATGACTGGTTTCACAGGTAGCCCTGCCTTTGATGAGATAGGTAATGTTAGTGACCGGACTGGAGGAGGTGGTGGTAGGAGGAAGTATGGGACAGGTCTGGCATCTAGATCTATTACAGGGGTATGAGCCATGGGGTAAGGGATTGGGAGTAGGGGTTGTGTAAGGATGGACGAGTATATTGCGTAGGTTCGGTGGATGAAGGAATACCACTGTGGGAGGGGTGGGAAGGATAATGGGCAAGACATTTCTCATTTCAGGGCACGATGAGAGGTATTCAAAACCCTGGCAGAGAATGTAATTCAGTTGCTCCATTCCTGGGTGGAACTGAGTTATGAGGGAAATGCTCCTCTGTGGTCAGATGGTGGGACTTTGGGAGGTGGTGGGAGACTGGAAAGATAAGGAGCAGGAGATTTGCTTTTGTGCAAGGTTGGGAGGATGATTACAGTCAGTGAAGGCTTCTGTGAGACTCTCGGTATATTTGGAGAGGATTTTTCATCACTGCAGGTGCAATGACCATGGCTGGCCAGACTGTACGGAAGGGCTCTTTTGTATGGAACGGGTGGCAGTTGTCGAAGTGGAGGAAGTAATTGTGGGTGAGGATATAGTTGGTTATGGAGACTAGGAAGGAGGTTGTTGATTTGGAATTGGTCAGGCACTGGGAAAGGTAGTATTCTCTAGTGGTAAGGCCTCCTTATCCCCATCCAGTCACCACTCCCATCATGCACTGGTGCTGCTGCTCGCAGTGTGGTTTCATGTGCCTGAGACTGCAGTCATGTGTGTGCCTATCTGCGACTCAGCATCTCCACTATCTGGTGAGGAGCAACCTTCCTTCTCATAATACTCTTTTTTTCTTTAGTACTCATCATACTGTACTCATTCTTTGTAAATGATTTTGATATTTAGTTTGACACCTCCAGCCTGCAGCCTCTACCGTTCGGTTCCAACTGGTCTTAATCATTGCTGAAACATGTAGATAATATTAGTTTCAAATTTTCCATATCTGTGAATTTTAATCATGTT
Source organism: Schistocerca cancellata (assembly GCF_023864275.1). Lineage (NCBI taxonomy): Eukaryota > Metazoa > Arthropoda > Insecta > Orthoptera > Acrididae > Schistocerca > Schistocerca cancellata. The sequence continues at coordinate 227,003,700 of NC_064631.1, read as the reverse complement.
CATAATATTTTTAACTTAACACACTTACAAAGTTATTGCACAGTTCTTGCTTGAGGTCAGGTCATAAGTATACTGCTTTGGTACCTCTATGTAACTGCAAATTGTAAATTTTGTGCAGCACAAGGTGACTGGCCAACCCTATAGCCAGCTTCTGCCATAAAGCTGGTGAACAATCACTTTGTCATTGGCAAAAACTACTCAAGTTATTCATATGAACAGCCTTTTCTGCACAACATTGCTAAAGGACAGTACCAAGAGTAAGATACTAAAAGTTTATGTTTACATTTTGGATAACCTCAGTAGCTATATTACAATATATATTTATTTGTCTACAGAAGAAGATTCCCCCAATTTCTGTGCTGTGTTTCCTGATACATCATCACAATTGACATGCCAAATAAACTCACTTTTTTAATTTTTTTTTTTTTTAAACATGAAATATGCAGCCATGAATGCACTGTGCACACGAGACAAAATTGTACCATGAAATTCTCTGAGTACCCTTAAAGCTACTTAGCACATGTTCTGAATGTTAAACAATTGAGACTATCCTGAACCATGGGAGTTCCTCTTTCAAGCAGTTAAGCAAATCAATGAGCTGATGAAGCCATCTTTCAGCTTTTTGGAAGATAATTATCAGAGTCATCTTTCAGTTCTGAAAACAACTACAACCAAAACATGTCATGTCAAGATATGACTGTTGTAGTTAGCTTTGTTGTGCTGTCATGTGAAGATGAGCAATCTGTGTTCCTGAAGTTTTAATAGAGCATCCCATAATACTCTGGTAGTCTGATGACTTTCTTTGACACTATCTTCGTTATGCATGCTACACGGGAGCGAAAGAGAGCTATTTCTCATACTCCAAACATGTTAGAAATGTTTATCCTCTTGCACAATCCCAAAGAAACTTCACACTGTCCTGTAGAATCTGGAATAAAGTACCTGTTATGATAATGGACAAATCTTACATAATACATAATAACAAGAGGTAGGAACTGCCAGCCAGCAACTGCTTCACCACAATGGATGATTTACACCACGCAACATTGCTCTCCTCCTTTCAAGGCAGCAACACATTTTGGAATGGACTACAGCTTCCTGGATCTTAAGCAAGTCAGTGGTCCTTTTTGTAATTTAACAGTATATCCTTTTGTTTTGGTCCTGTTGTCACAGCCTCATGGTTACGGTGACATTTAAAGGAAGTCATTCCTTTTGAGGCATCCCAATCATCAGGCATATCTTCACATTCCTTGTACTGGAAGCTGCTATTATCAACATGTGCCTTATGCAAAGGACACGGATTTGTCTCCTCAATGTAGGATCATAATCCATGACTTCATGGGTAATGTCTAAGGACTGATGTAGGATTTGGCGTGGGCCAGAGTAACTCTTTCACTTTTTGACAATCAGGGATCATAACAAATGGCACTCCATGCTTCAAAACTGTGTTTTCTACAAGAAACCTGATGATTCCTGGGAGTTCAGCAGTCTGCACAACCTTGATGACAGTGTTGTGGGTAAGGTAGTCAATGCACAATATTAGTAATTTATTTCCATTTGTTGATTTGGAAGACTTCCACTTGAGGTCAATTCCAATCCAGTGAAAGGAGAAACTGCAGGAGGAATTGGTATCAGATGTTCTGGGGGTAAAAAAAGTACTTATTTATGTGGTAGGTAGAGACCTGAGAAATGATAACTGCTTCAGATTCTATTGATGTTCCTCGCAAAATCTCAGATGACTTGATGTCAGAACATCAGAAGAATACTTCAGCATAGCTGGCAACCATTTCCATCACACTGAGCTGCAATTTCTTTTATACTTTGTTCCACCATCTGTTAGTCTGAATTCTTTGACATCTCCTCCCTTCTATAACACCTCAGTTGGCTTCAGTAATGCTGGATGTTTCCTTTGTTCAGCTGCTGTGTCATTAGTTCAGTAATGACTGGGAGATCACCAGAGCGGTAATGTAGTTGTGGTGGATTGCACTTTTTTGTGTACTATTGTGATGATGGATTTCCGATATTTCAGCGTCCATCTTGTCAAGCATCCTTGTCATAGCAGCCCTTTATCAGTTAGATGGCCCACATAACAGACAAGCAAGGTGGGCTGCCGACCTCCCTTCAAGAGCTCAGATCAAAACATCACCAATAGATGTAAACATCAACAGACTTTCTGCACTAACACAGCACTACTTCATGAAAAACCATGTGCCAGAGACCCACCAATTGGAACTAATGTGACTTAAGTGCAGCACTCCACTGAGTCATTGTTATAAGCACGCCAGCAGAGTCAGACCGGCAGTGTGTACCTTCAGCTAGGACAACTCCAGCCAATACCTACACCAGCTCTAGCCTAGTAGACACTTGCTGTAGCCTTCAGTAGAAATTTGTATTCTGTTGGGCGTAACGCCACTTTGTAATTGTGTAGAGTAGTATTTTGGTTATTATTTCTTTTCATTGTATTGGCTGGCTTTTGCCACCACAAGAATTGTTGTGCTTCTTGTTGTTCTTGCATTTGGAAACTAGTGTATGCCAAGAAGGCATTTTAGTTAAATAAAGTATGTTCAGACTTGATCGTTAATTCTTTCCTTCCGAATGCAGGACAATACAATCCTGACAGAGCATTTAGCAACATCAGAAGTACAAAGAATAGTGGCCACACTCAATGGTGAATGGTTTGCCATATAAATAGGGTCAGAATGTAATGACTGCCCGAACAGATGCAAGGCACATGTTTTTTGGTTATAGAACAGTTCTTTTCAGACTTGCCTTCTGGAGGATTAAACAATCCTACTAAAACGTGTACATATCCCATAACCACTAGTGTCAGTGTGCAGTTCTGTCTTTGGCATTATCATCAAAAGGTGCCAGGATGGTGAAGTTGTCAGTGTCTTCTTAATGATACAAAGAGATTTCTTGCTCCCTAGTCTAAGGAAATTTGATGTCTTCCTGTAGAAGTTTTTGTAGTGCCTTGCAACTGAAGATATTCATGAAGAAACTGTAATAGGAGCACATTCTGAGGAAGACTCTTACATAAAAATGTGTTAATGGGTTAGAAAATCTGACATGGCTCTTACTTCTCTCACCAAGCAAGGCTACATTTCCATTATTTACGTACTTCCAAGATGTTTATTTCTTGGGTGACAAAGAAGCATTTTCTTGGACACACCTCAATACAGTTGTCAATTGGCTCGGATACTAATCAAATGTCTTTGAAAAAATGATGACATCTGGACAACAAAATTCATGTTCTCCATTTAAGATGATGAAGTAGGTTGTCCATCATACATTCAAAGATGGCGGGAGCAAATGGTGTAACTTCGAGTTCACAGGAGCCACAAGGTATGGGTGGTCTGCATATCCGTAGTGGAGAAATATATCATTCCATTCAAACAGACCGCCGTGTCATCTATTTATGGAATCCTTTTTCCACAGTCCCAGATAATCAGTACAAAAATGCTGTGTGCCATCTTTCTTCATCACAGGCAGGTTCTTTCTGATGACTAAATGATGTCATCTTGTAGCATCTTCTCCAGACCTTTCTGAATTAATGATAATTAATGGAAACCATCAGCTGCTGAGAGGTGTTGCTGATATACCTCAATGGGGACAGCTCAAAATGTGTCTCCCAATGGTTTCCATTAATTATCATTTATTCTAGAGGAGCTGCATGGTCATCAATGGTATCTGTTCTATCGGGAACAGTTACTATCTTCATCTTTCTGAATTATCTACATAATGACCAGCACTTGCTGATATTGTTCCTTGGTCAAGCTGTGACCTGTTGGTGGCTAGATAGGAGTATTCTACAGTGGGTTGTCAGTAATGATTGTGTAACGTGATTCTCTGTCAATGGGACTGAACTGACCTTTCTGGATGAACTCAGTTATCACTGTGGACATATCCTTAACTATGAGTTGTGGCTGCTCAAGGCGACTGGTGACTCAGAGCTCTCCTTATTCACTTGTGATGTTATGATGATTGCTAACATATAAATTTCTTTTCTGTAGCCTAGTACTCTTTCACACTTGGCCTGACAAGGGAGCTGTCCATCCAACAAACCAAAAGCAGTCCTGAAACTTGTTATACAGAAAGAGTACACCGAAAGAAACACAATGTAAAAATGTTAGTTGCTAACCTGCAAAGCAAGTATTTTTGTTTATTTAAGTTGAAAATTGACAAATATATAGCTTGCCAGGTGGCTGGAGGAATGTATATCCCTGCTGTAGCTGCGGGAGACTGAGCATGACTGCTGCATTGCCTTGGTTGATGGCACAGGGGTAAACAGATAACACATCAGAATGTGATCATAATTTGTAAAGTGAATTTTAGTTTCCATTGATAGCTTCCCTGATGTTAGTGTTTGCAATTACTATTCATTTGAATTTGCAACTCTTTTTACAGCCATAATAATTAGGAGTTGGCTTTGCAGTATCACTATTTGTTAACAATGGAGACAAAACTGAACTAATTTTCTTTGGTTGTTCTCCATATTTATGCTAGCTAATGGAATTTGTCTTTCTGTAGGTTCCAGAGTTTCACAGTAATATGGAATCCAGTTAATGTTTTCAACCCTTCAAAAATGAAACCGTGCGGAGTGGCCACGCGGTTAGAGGCGCCATGTCAGGGATTGCGCGGCCCCTATTATTTATCAGTTAAAATCCTAGCCATTCATTCAAATTATGTTGGCATTTTATCAGAAATTATGAAAACATTAGAAGAAACAGAAAATAACTAACAATTCCACAAATTGTGATTCCAGCGATGATTGTTGTGCTAATTAAAGTCCAGAAAAGAAACACAGTACCTTCCTAGCCCAAAGAAAACATGTACATTACTAGCTTTAGGTTCCAAAGAGTGAAAGGATGACAAAGTTGGATGTGCAGTCAGAGAATATTAAGACATTCATATACAACTATGCTGGTGATAAGTATCAGTGTATCATGGCTTCTGCAGCTTTATACCTGCCTTCAAGAACCTCAAGACAAATTAGGACCAAAAATTAAAAGAGAAAGACTGTTCATCGTTTTTGCAACAGCAACTGGAAATAATCATGGACCTGTTTCATTGTCAGTAAAATAAACATTATTCAAAAATTATTATGAGAGCTGTCCTACACAAACTTTAATATGTTGACATGAAATGTTTTCTTTCCTCTGCTGTTCATTTGTGTAACAATTACAACTGTAATAGTTTATCTGACAACATGAACTGCAAGTTATTCAAAAAATTAATGATTTGAGATGTTTTGTATGGTTTAAGTTGTAGGGAAGCAGCATACTCACACCTTATAAAATTCACATAAGTCTTTCCATTGTGTGCCAGCCTAGTCCGCTGTAACTAGCTCTGACGCCATAAATATTGCGCAATACTTTACAATGAAGTAAATAACCTGAAACGTTTCTAGCATGTCAGGAGTAATACAAAATCAATATGTGTTGGATATCAGTTCAATAACTTTAACCATTTTCAAAATTTGGATGTTTTTCTGTAAAAATCATTGGCGCAACAGAAAAGAGCTAGAAACTTAAAAATTTATATTTAGATTCCTTTTGCATAATAATTAATCTCACAAATTAAAATTTTAGTTGAAATTCATGGTTTTCTGGTTTTTGTCTTAGAAATTAAGGAAGCAAGATAGATTAAGTAGGCGAATAAATAAAGCTAGGATGTTTAAATTTAAGTAGAAGGGAGATCCACTATAATCATAAAAATGTGAGAAGTTTCAACAGAATAACTATAAGAATGAGATTTTCACTCTGCAGCGTAGTGTGCGCTGATATGAAACTTCCTGGCAGATTAAAACTGTGTGCCCGACCGAGACTCGAACTCAGGACCTCTGCCTTTCGCGGGCAAGTGCTCTACCATCTGAGCTACCGAAGCACGACTCACGCCCGGTACTCACAGCTTTACTTCTGACAGTATCTCGTCTCCTACCTTCCAAACTTTACAGAAGCTCTCCTGCGAATAACTATAAAACTATAACTATAGCGTATCTCCAAAGAGCAAGTATGGAGCTCATCTACTGTGTGTAGTGTAATTAAATTAATTCTCTCGCCCAAAATATTTGACTTAGCCACATCAGACTTTTATTATGATTACTTACTTGTGTGCTGATTGCACAATTAAATTGAAAGCTTCATCTGCCATCAGCAAAGGAAGCAATGATTTATTCGATAACTTAAAGTGGTGCATTACTAGCCCAGCGGCTAGTCGTAAGAGCAGATTTGATCAGGCGTTCCCTTAGCCGTCCGCACCATGGCTTTATATGTAAGAACGCTGTGCGACAAAAAGGAAGGCCCAGTTCTCTCCAGACACTGATTAGCGCACCACCTGTGCCGGGAGTCGCGTCTAGTCGGTATCGTTGATATAAACAGCCTCTGATGCAGTAATAAGTTACTCGGGATACACGTAACCATGAAATCGTTTTTGAGTGAAGTGTTAATTTTGGGATGACGTTAATGATCTATCTTTAGTTTGCGTATGTCGTATTTTCACGTGCCGCTGCAGGACAGACATTCTACCATTATTAGCGTGACGTTTGATGAACATTATCATCAAATTATGGCGAGCATTCACTTAAACATTTAATTTGAACAGTTATAGTTGCATCAGCGCATTAGACTCTGAACTGCTCTGGTAGCTGGATTGTATGGATTCTTTTTGGTCTGTGACTTTCAGAATATAGTGAACATTTTAGAGAGAATGGTTTTTGATTATGAATCCCAGACAATCTCCTAATTCCTCAGAGCTATAAGCTGTAGCTATAAATGTATTTCTCAGATGAAGTGGGCACTAGGAATTCTAATTACAGGCTTCACGTTTTGCTAATCACTTTCTGGTTGCCAATATTGTAGTTAGAGAGCCAGTGTTGAGAATGGCAAACAACAGCATTAAATAAATAATAGTAACATTAACAATTATTCCACCCGCCGCCCCACAAAATGCTTAAAATCTGCATGCATACTGTTTGGACTTCAAGCTATGTAGCACTACATTCTCTTGCCATGGCTGCATTTGCTTATTCACCAATTTGCAAGCCATGCAGGAAGGCCTGTACAAACTGCTGTTACAAGTGGCTATGACAGTCAATGCTGCTATTTCTGGCTATTTGGATTTGATTTTAACAGACTTCATAAACTCCTGTAGCCCTTCTATTTCTGATCAAACAGTCCATTGCCACAATATTTCCATAATCAGGCATGTTCTCATGCATGTTGTCATCATCAGGTGTGTTGACAGACTGAGCTCCTGCTGGAGTGCAGTCAGCTTACACACTCGCCCTCTGCAAGCCATTCACTTTATGGTCTGTGCCCAAGCACACACATTGGCAACGGCAGAGGTGATTGCATCAGCATCTGTGGTAGCATCATTGTAGTTGCTCTGTCCACTCTGGCTGCCAGATCATGTTTGTTGAGTGTCTTCTTAATTAGATGCAGCACTGGTTCCCAAGACTGCTCACAAGGGAACCTCCCCATCGCACCCCCCTCAGATTTAGTTATAAGTTGGCACAGTGGATAGGCCTTGAAAAACTGAACACAGATCAATCGAGAAAACAGGAAGAAGTTATGTGGAACTATGAAAAAATAAGCAAAATATACAAACTGAGTAGTCCATGTGCAAGATAGGCAACATCATGGCTAGTGTGTACACAGGAGTGCCGTGGTCCCGTGGTTAGCGTGAGCAGCTGCAGAACCAGAGGTCCTTGGTTCAAGTCTTCCCTCGAGTGAAAAGTTTAATTTTTTATTTTCAGACAATTATCAAAGTTCAGGCACTCACACATAATCAAATTTGCTCTCCAATATTCCAGGACATGTTCAGATTTCCTTGGACATACGCAGGATTTGATGGTCTACACACGGAAAAATTTGAAAACATTAAAAACGTGTTCTGACAGAGCACAGGGAAAACTGTGCGACTGTGAAACTGTTGCATTCATTTGTTGCAGTTTATGTGACAAACCCTTATGTTTTCATCACTTTTTCGGGAGTGATTATCACATCCACAAGAAAACCTAAATCAGGCAAGGTAGAAGAATCTTTTTACCCATTCGCCAAGGGTACAAGTTAGGTGGATCGACAACTTATTGCTGTCATGTGACGCACATGCCGGCACCATTGTCATATAGAATATATCAGATGTGTTTTCCTGCGAAGGAATCGGTTGACCTATGACCTTGCGATCAAATGTTTTCGGTTCTCATTGGAGAGGCACGTCCTTTCGTCTACTAATCGCACCGTTTTGCGGTGCGGTCGCAAAACACAGATGCTAAACTTATTACAGTGAACAGAGACGTCAATGAACGAATGAACAGACCATAACTTTAAAAAAAAATGTAAACTTTTCACTTGAGGGAAGACTTGAACCAAGGACCTCTCGTTCCGCAGCTGCTCACGCTAACCACAGGACCACGGTGCTCCAGAGTTCACATCAGCCATGATGTTGCCTATCTTGTGCCTGCACTACTCAGTTTGTATATTTTGCTTATTTTTTCATAGTTCCACACAACTTCTTCCTGTTTTCTCGATTGATCTGTGTTCAGTTTTTCAGGGCCTATCCACTGTGCCAACTTATAACTAAATCTGAGGGGGGTGCGATGGGGAGGTACCTGGTAGGAGTGGCCGTGCGGTTCTGGGCACTACAATCTGGAGCCGAGCGACCGCTACCGTTGCAGGTTCGAATCCTGCCTTGGGCATGGATGTGTGTATGTCCTTAGGTTAGTTAGGTTTAATTAGTTCTAAGTTCTAGGCAACTGATGACCTCAGAAGTTAAGTCGCTTAGTGCTCAGAGCCATTTGAACCAATTTGCAAAAGAATGGAGCAACAACAGCCCTGAAAAGGAAGAAGGACTTGAAATTGTGTGAAAGTGATATCGTTAAAGGATGGACAAGATACGACAAATACCAGGTGATAAATAAGTGGACGTATGACCGATTTGTCGAATCTTGTTGTTGTAACGAGAATGTAATAACTAGAATTATTCAGGAGTGGCTGTAGGTGCAGCGCTTCAATATACAGCCAACAAGGATTTTACGTTTGCTGCATCATTATCTTGGGCAAAAAAATTTCAAATTGGAGTATAAAATTCGTCAAAATACGTGTCTTATAAGGAGGTACAAAATGTAGAAGATATACAGAAAGTGGTGGCTCTTTTCAGCACGCAAACGGTGTCACTTATGGCCAGTTTTAATCATGATTACACGATCAACACCGATCAAACAGGATGCAAGTATCGGGTAAACATTCGATGCACATTATTGCATAAGGAAGGAAAATGAACCCTTGTCGCAGTTGGTAGTAAAAACAAACTAACACATTTGTACATGGCGCAATATGCCATCACAGCCTCTGGAAAAGTGTTGCCTAAGGTTTTCCTGTGTTTACAAGAAACAAATGTTACATTTGGTCCTCGGGTTATAGAAGAGGTCAATTGTTTAACCGACTCGTTGAAAAATGTTTACATTACCTGCTCCAAACCCGGAAAACTGATGAAAGCGATTTACAGAACATTTCTTGAGGATGTTTTGGCTCTCAAATGGCTCTGAGCACTATGGGACTTAACTTCTGAGGTCATCAGCCCCCTAGAACTTAGAACTACTTAAACCTAACTAACCTAAGGACATCACACACATCCATGCCCAAGGCAGGATTCGAACCTGCGACCGTAGCAGTCATGCGGTTCCAGACTGAAGCGCCTAGAACCGCACGGCCACCCCGGCCGGCTAGAACGTTTTAAAACCATACGTTTCTGATAACAAGTTTTCACTAATATTGGATTCCTGGAGTGGACAAATTAATATTACAACACATGATACAATGTTTATAGATGGCGAGGGTCAGCCGACGTGCACACCGCCCAACTACACACCTGTGTGCCAGCCTTGTGATGTGTATTTCTATCGCCAGGTTAAAAACTTTATTTCCAGGCTTCAGAATTGCAGTGTGCTTCTGGAAACCCAGCGGGAATTGCACAACCGCACGGATGCAATAATTATTCACAGCATAATTCATAACCAACTTTCAGCACCAATTTTTCAGGCAATGATATCGTATGCATGGTAAGCACCAAAATTAATTCCCGAAATAGACATATTTTTAAATGTAAACCAAGTTTTTTTTTCCACCGACTCTTCAGAAGGAACAGTGTAACTGTCTAAAGATTGCATTCATTAGATGTTCTTGGTGCCGTGAGTATATTTGTTTCGAATGTTTATATGACAAGTACAATCCATATAGTTGTTCGAAGAGAAATGAGGACAGTGACTGGAAGATCCATTGTCAAGTGACCTGGAGTAACATTTTAGTTGTTTACTATCCCATAAGGTTTGAGGAATTTATTTGCCTATCTTATTATTATCATTCCTTATTGATTTACTTACCTTATTAACCCTCCTATCCCTATCAATTGAGATATGGAAAAATACAAACAAAAAGAAGAACATCTGCTAGGTTTCTTCGAGATTCGAACCCGGGTTCTCCAATTCCCAGCCAGCCATTGTGCTATTTTTTTTTTAAATCTCATTTTGCCATTTTCGTTTGTTGTATCTGCTCAGTGCGAACGTCGCAAGACACCCGCTTCAGTTCGTCGTTGATCCATTAACTCAGTTTTTTTTATTACAGAGGGACAGGGGGCAGCTAACCCTCTGACCGAACACGCTGAGTGAAAGAAGGTAGTGTGAACAGGAAATTGCAACCCGCATTTGGCAATCTATCTTCAGATCCAACTTCAGGTCTTAATAACTTTGGAACTATTCTGCACAGTCCAGTGAAATTTTTACAACCCAGTAACATCCACTTAGGGAACACACTATGAATCAAAACACCAACAACATATTTCTGAGGGAGAGTAAAAAATTCCAAAATGTGATTAAAAAATGTAATATGTTAAAAACTACATATTGTAGGTGCCCTCTATGCCAAATATAATTCACTCAAAAAGGGTATAAATTTTTTGTGGTAAGCTTAATGTGGCCTAAACACACACAGAACTCATCTTGCCCATATCAGTCACAAAAACTGAGTTAAATGAACACGAAAATACAAAAATTTGAAAAATTACCTGAAAAACATGGATTTTTTAAGTGTGGTAGCACAAAAGGGACAAGTGATAGCCAAGCCAAATTTCAAACACTGCATAAGTAGACCATAATATAATATGTGGCAAAATTTCAGCTTGTTATTGCAAGGCATTTGTGTACAATAAAAGTTGACAGGGATGTATTTGGTTATGTTTCTTTTAACACGATTTAGCAAGTAACAGTGATGATGCAGACAGCTTGTTTCAGATAAAGCTGCAGCAATTGTTGGGAACCATTAAGCAACAGAAAGTTAAACAATGGTAGTTTTCAGGGACAGAGTGAGTCATTGTTAGGCAGGAATAACTAAGCAAACAAGCAACAATTACAGATTATTCATGTTTTTAAGCTTCTAGTTCAGACTGGTCAGTAATGTTGTAGAAAATCAGTATGGAGGCAGAAGAGTGTACTAGTGGTGCTTTTGTTCAAACAAGTTACAGTATTAGTAGAGCACAAGCATCTGAATGTCATAAAACAACGCATTCACTTTGTACTGTATGATCTGAATGAATCGGACCAAGATTTGTTGCTATGGGGATCCGGGATACACCCTGTGGGCACAAGAAGTACAGTTCCAGGAAACTTTAGTGTTTGTTATCATCATATGAAAGTGTTTCTGGATAAGTATTCTTTCCTACAAAGAAGTAGTTTTGATCCATTTTGGTTTCATAAGAAGACAGTGAAGTGTAGCCTCAGAGAAATTGATATAAAATCAATACTGAAAGTGAATCAGTGCATGGGACTTAACATGAAACCAGGACAAATGTTATGTTCCAGGTGTGTTACACTACTAAAAAATGAAAAATATTCTGATAATTTACATGACAGTAACGAAGAGTATCAGCCACCTACAACCACAGCGGATGAGCAATTAAATACTTCAGTGACTGCTCTTGGTTTGTCTCCCATCGAGACACACAAAGTTGGGAAAAGAGACAGGCCCAGCTATGGTAGAATAAAACTACAAGAAGCTCAAATGGAATTAAAACACAAAACAGCTGACACACTAATGGTGGAAGAGGAAGAACTATCTGTTCCAAAGGAACAGAAATCATGCCAGAAATGCTCTGATTTGGACAAAATTGTGCGTGATTTGAAAGAAAAATGTGCCATATCCACATGCCAGAAAAAAGTAGCTGTTCTTACCCTTGCACCTTCCAGCTAGTCTACTGACTACACTGCAAAGGAATTCAATGTTTCTACATATATGGTAAAGCAAGCTAAAAAAATAAAAGCAACCCAAGGAGTGCTTCCACAACTTCAGCAGGCTCAGAGTAAGCAATTGAGTTCAGAAATAAAGGTCCTAGTGTCAGAGTTTTATGAAAATAATGACTACAGCCGAATAACGCCTGGCAAAAAAAAAAAAACTATGTAACGGTGAAAATGGGAAATGTACATGTACAGATGCAAAAAATACTGTTGCTATGCAACATATCAGAACTATTTGTAGAATTCAAGGAAAAGTATCCCAATACCAAAGTAGGTTTATCATCTTTTTTCCATCTCCAGCCAAAATGGGTTGTGCCTGTAAGTGCAAGGGGAACACACAATGTTTGTGTATGTGAGACCCATCAAAATGCTAAGCTGATGTTTGCTGCTATAAAGGATTCTGGTCTGAATTAAAAAGGTGCAATGAAGTAGCTAGTGTGTGACATCAGTTCCTACCAGTGCATGATACACAGGTGTGAAAAGTGTCTTGGTAAGGCAAATCTTGCAGAACACATGAATAACAAACTGTATGGTGAACTCCTTATGGATGACAATGAACTTGTTTCTTACAAACAATGGACACACATGGATCACACAAGTCTTGAAACAAAGCAAAGTACAGTGGAAGATTTTGTTGAAATGTGTTGTCAAAAAACGGACAAACTGACCACACACAGCTTCACAGCAACAGCACAATCAGCTTATCTCCAGTTTTTTAAGGATAATTTGAAACAAGATGAAATTATAGTAATATTAGACTTTTCTGAAAAGTATGCATTTATAGTTCAAGATGCCATCCAAGGATATCACTGGAACAACAGTCAAGCAACTCTCCAGCCATTTGAGATTTACTATAGAGGTGAATCAGGTAATGTGTCTGTCATGAACCTGTGCGTTTTTAGGGACTGTTTAATTCATGATGCCATTGCAGTTCATGCCCACATTCGCACTGTCATGACATATGTGAAAAACAAGCTGCCTCACACACATTTTGCGAAATACTTCAGTGATGGGCAGCTAGTCAGTACAAAAACTGTAAAAATCTCAAAAATTTATGCATGCATTGCCATGATTTTCAGATTCACGCAGAATGGAATTTTTTCGCAACAAGTCATGGTAAAAATGTATGTGATGGTATTGGTGCTACCATTAAGCATGGCATCACGAGCTAGTCCGTAGCACCCTACAGAAGGTCACATTCTAACACCTCTTCAATTATTTAACTGGGTACAGAAAAATATCTCTGGCATACAATCATTATATGTTTTGAAAGATGAGGTGAAATCAGTCGAAGAGTTGCTAAAAAGCAGACTAGAACACATTAAGTGATGTGGACTGTTGCAGGCACAAGGAGCCATCATCACTTCTCTCCAGCACTCTCTGACAATGTGCAGATGAGCAGACTGTCCGGTTATAACTATAGATTCATGGACAACATGTGTCTTCACAGTGTGTCTGACTCAGGATTCAGAAGAAAAAGCAGCAACATACAACCAGGTTGCTATGTTATTGCTGTTTATGATGACAAATGGTACTTAGGATGTGTTGCAGAGTGCTGTGATGCAGAAGGTGATGTATTTGTGAACTTCATGGCACCAGCAAGATCATTTCATTGGCCACGTTTGGCAGTCAGATGTTGGATTCCTTTTGAACATATTCTTATGACAGTTCCAGTTCCTACCACAGTGTCAGGAAGACAGTACAATTTGCCACTCAATGTACAGGGTACAGTAACTAAAGTGTGGGAGAACTTCTGTTCGAAGCACAATCGACTGGTTTTTAGCAGTTAAGGTGCAGTAAACATTAATGATAGGTTGGGTTAATCTGTCTATATGTTGTTGCTTAGTGATTAAACAATTATGGGAGAGGATAAGAAGAGGCAGAACAGTTTACGATATGTTTTTACAAAATTGTGTTGTGGAACAATGGCCACATCACCAAATACATCTGTCAACTTCCATTGTACACAAATGTCGCGCAATAACATGCTGAAATTTTGAGATATATATCATTATAGTCTACTTATGCAGTGTGTTAAATTTGGCTTGGATACCACTTGTTCCTTTTGTGCTACCACACTTAGAAAATCCATGTTTTTCAGGTAATTTTTCTAATTTTTGTATTTTTGTGTGCATGTAACTCAGTTTTTGTGACTGATATGGGCATGATGAATTCTGTGTGTGTTTAGGCCACATTAAGCTTACCACAAAAAATTTGGGCCCTATACCCTTTTTGAGTGAATTATATTTGGCATAGAGGGCACCTGCAATATGTACCTTTTAACGTATTACATTATTTAAATTACATTTTGGAATTTTTTATTTTCTCTCAGAAATATGTTGTTGGTGTTTTGATTCATGGAATGTGTTCTCTAAATGGATGTTACTGGGTTGTAAAAATTTCACTGGACTGTGTGGAATAGTTCCAAAGTTATTAAGACCTAATTTGGGTCTGAAGATAGGGTGCCAGATGCGGGTTGCAATTTCTGGGTCATGCCACCTTCTTTCATAAGTCATAATTCTGGAACTAATTGGCAGGGGAAACTAATACTTTGTACACGAGTGTTCCACACATGGTAGAATTAGTGTACTGAATTTCAGTCAAATCTGAGACTATGAGCTGGAGCCCCTGGTTGACCTGACATGGAATGACCCTATGAGGAATCAGGTAATCATTTACTGAGTATGTTGCAAAAGAAGTGTCTCCAAAACAGGATGTGCCTGTTAGCTAAAACAAACTTGGTGGCCACACTGAATGTTCCCTTGCTACACACAATATAAAAACAGGGAATCTAAACAAAATTTACAGCCAAGCAAAAAAGGGCCTTTTTTATTTTTTAACCAACATTCTATAGAAAAATGGACGAGAGGCCAACCCGTCACCATCTTCTTTCTTCACAGACAACTGATAGCTTTTAAAATTATGCATTCTTCACCAAGTGGTGCTGGATGTCAAAATTATAGATGGATCTAAGTTTCTCTGCAGTGTCATAAAACTGAACAGCTTCTTGTTTGGTGATATTCAAGAGTTATAATCTCTGTAGACATTAACTCTCTTCTGTAACTCATTTTGAAAAGTTGATGTAATATCAGGATATGGCATTTGCATTCTTCTCCAGATCCCAACACACTCTGACCCTGTTTCTTCTTCTGGACATTTGTCTTTGTCCTCTGAGTCAGGTGATTCATCAAAGAATCTCTTGCATTTAATGTCACATTTCCTTCTTTGATTCTCATCAGCTAAAGGAGGTGGAACTGATTCTGAATTCCTGATCTCTTTAAGTTTCTTTTCAGGTGAATCCTTGTGAATTGAAAAATATGCCTGAGTCTTAGATAAAAACATTGCAAGCATGTCACACATTTTAACAGGAGTAAAAATGTCCACATCACTAGCTTGCAGTTTTTTCATTGCTTTGTCAAACTAATGCAGAATACAACCCCACACTGATGTCTTGAAAGCTACCTCAATACTACTTAATTTTCCAAGAAAACCTTCGCTTCACATCTAACTGTATCGCACTCACTTTCTGCTATTGTCCTTAAAGCAGAAAAAACAGCTTTCTAATATGCATTCAAACTCTCACAAGCATTATCACATGCACGTCACTGTGGACAGTGACAGTGACTTCAATGTAATACTTGCAGGATAAAAAAATGTTTTCAGGGTGTTCATCTGCCTGCAGAATCCGAAAAGAAGTTGTATAAACCTTGAATTAACTCAAAAAACTGAATCGCAGTTGCGCAGCATAATCGTACGACCGACCTCTACAGCTGTCAAATTTTGGTCCATGTAGTTCTAAAAAATTCAAAACTGTTTGAGAAAGCTTCTCATTCATTGTGGCCTGCCCATTTTACAAAAAACAGGAATCTTTCAACTGAGAGCCCATCTTCATTTATGTATCCAATTATTGTCCTTATGGGATATATCTGGTGCAGAACCTACTATGACTGAAAAATATTTAGAAGAAATCACTTCGTTACATATTTTTTGGGTCAGTGACCTCTCCATAACACGTATTAAATCTTCATAAGTTCCTGATGGTAAGTCTGAAGGAAATCCTTTTCCAGGGTTAACGAACTTATCTATGGTCAGCCAAAAATGAATCATACTCTGCAGTTAATTTCAGACAAATCATAAAATTTCCATTTGTCACAGAGCCAGACACCTCCTCGTCTCCACAAAACTACTAGACACTTAGAAATCAGCTTCTTAACAACAGAAACAACTCTCCTTATCACACTTCTCCATTATGTAACTTCCATGTTCACGCTTGGTGAGCAACAATCTGTCAGTTCCATTCATCTCTCTTGCTTTGTTTTTCAATTTTAAAATGCAGTTTCTGTGATTTTCATATTCAGCTATCCAACCACTAACACCAGGTGTTGCAAACTGAGAGCACCATCAAATAATTTACAACATGCACAGAACCATGGTCCTTGCCTAGGAGAATATACAAGATATTCATGTTGATAATTTCCCCGTTCACCAAAACCTTCTGAAAAAAAAATTTTCTGCAAAATCGCAGAGATCCGTTGGCACATCGGCGTGACGCGATAGAAAAAGATCAACATTTTTGTTTTGCTCAATGCCTTTTTTAACCAAGTATACAGTGTCTGGTCATTGTTTCCCCAATATAATGGGTCATTACTGGGAACAGGAAAATCCTCTGCTTTAGAGCATGTAGATTCTTGACATCCTTCCGGAACTACGAAAGTTAGAAATCCTGCATTCTGTTTGCCATTTATAGCTCAAATTTCGTCTGCACTTACTGGGCTACACTGTTCACTGTTAATGTTCTGCGCCGCAGCTTCACCTGATGTTCAGAGCCACATGGATCCTTTCACATTTACCACTAAAATGTGAGTCCAGTCCCAGTATTTTCTGTAAAAGTTTACTATACCTCTGTCTTTTTTTCTTCAGCTTGCTTTTGATATGCAGCTCAAACTAACCTTGATTGTCAATACGTACCACTACCGTGAACTTAAGGCGAAAAATATCTGCAATGTAAAGTGTTCGAAACTGAACATAAACGGTAGTAAACTCCAGACTATCCGGCCGAATGTGGTGAAAGGTCAAGGTGAACAACAAAGAAACTGGATAGGTTGGAGTTTCATAATTTTCTCTTCCGACTGCACCAGCACCATTACATGCACCCTTTTTTATTCTAAAACCCTATTTTATTAACATTTTCCGAGTTCCATACTCAAAAATTTTTGCATTTGTCACCCACTTCGGACTCGTCAATTAAAAAACAAAGGACGACACGAAATAACTATTTAACAACGAAAGCACTATGAAAATCTGATATGCAACAGAAGAAACAATGAACACACGTTGTCCATTGTTGTTTGTGTGGGCTTCTAAGTATTGCTTTTTGAAGAGTGGTTCCCGTGATTTATCCTATATTATAATTGTGACTCCAGATATGTTAGAAGCACAAAATATGTTAGAAGCACAAAAGATGTTAAATCATTTTGAAAGGCAATGCAGCATTGTAGCCAGCACCTGCTTCCTAAAGCTTTGAAAAAGTACAGTAGACACAATAAATTAATCCTCACTTTGTTACGGAGAAGTATTATTATGATATTAATTAAATAGGCTGGAGAGTCACGAGCCTGTTAGTTGAGAGTTCACTGTACTTTGGTTATCACAAATACAACAGCACCAACTTCATTATGGCTAATTAGGACTCGAATTACATACCTTGTTGACAACCACGTCAAATGTTTTGTTGTGTATGATGGTACCGTCACTTGGGGTCATTTGGAACTACTGGGGTGAAATGGAACACGGTATCCATTTCAACAAATCATCTTTGCTGTGGAGTGATACTTTGGTGTAACTAATGGAAGCCACCCTCTAGAGTCACCACAGATATTAGTTGTTCCAGTGATATAAAAATTGTATGTGTCAAAGAGGTATATGATTAAAAAAAATGTATTTAAGTGTAAACTTTACCTTTTTTCTAAAACTATGGAAACAAACTGTTGCACAGCTACTCTGGTAATAGTAATACAGTTCTCTGAGATTGGAATGTGGAGAACAACTATCAGTGATAATGTTTGAAAAGTTAGGTTAGGTTTGGTTATCTTATTCGTTAGCTGCAGGCATAAATGTAGAAAATCATATTTTTTCAGGGTGAATTGGAACATGCCACGGGTATACAAAATGAAGATTGGGCCAGCTGGCTATCAAAAATACAGCAAGACAAGCCTGCAGAAAGCTGTCAGTGATGTCAAGGCATGTAAATTATCACTCGGGAATGCATCCAAAAAATATGGTATACCACATAGTACACTTTCAAGGAAATTAAATAACAAAAATCCTTTGAAAATAGGTGGACAAACTGTTTTGAGTTTAGAAGAAGAGAAGACATTAGTCAGTGGATTATTTAAATGTGCAGAATGGGGTCAGCCATTAACGACAAGTGAGATAAGGGATATTGTAAAGAGCTACTTGGACCGAAGGGGAAGAATGGAAAAGAGGTTTGAAGACAATAGTGGGTGAAAAATCCGCTTTCACGGCACCACAATCTTACTGTCCGTTTGAGCGAAAATGTAAAGAGCGCTAGAGCTCAAGTGAACAGAGGTGTCATAGCACGCTATTTCGAAAAATTGGAGGAGACTGTGAGAGGTGTTCCACCTAACCAACTACGATGAGACCAACTTCTCCAAAGATCCTGGTGCTATCAGTGTGTTGGTCAAGAGGGGATGTAAGCATCCTCATAGAATCATAGACTCATCCAAAACAGGCACATCTGTAATGATAGCTGCTGCAGGAGATGGACATCTTCTGCCACCTTATGTAGTTTACAAGGCCACTCATCTGTATCCAACCTGGACTGAAGGTGGAGTGAATGGTACAGCCTACAACAGAAACCAAAGTGGATGGTTTGACCTCAGTATATCTGAATATTGGTTTCAGACAACAGCTTTGCCGTACCTTAGAAGGCTTGAGGGGTTCAAAGTTCTGATAGGAGACAATGTCTCAAGCCACATTTCCTTGTTTGTAGTCTCCCAATGTGAGAAGGAGAATATTAAGTTTGTGTTGCTCCCGCCAAATGCAACACACATCTGCCAGCCTCTAGACATGGCATTCTTTCGCCCAATGAAGATAGCTTGGCGAAAAGCTTTGACTGATTGGAAGAAAGTCAATAGGGGTGTTCTTCCAAAAAGCGACTTCCCTAAGACATTGAAGGCGACATTTCACTACATGGATGAGAAAATTCGAGACAATGTTATTGCAGGATTTCGTGCTTCTGGTCCAGGAAAAGTTCTCTCTCTCTCTTACCTGTTAGTAGTTTGGAAAATGAAACAGGTGACCAAATGTCTTTGTGGAACACTTGAAAGATGTTCGTTATGGATTTGTTAATTCCCAACCCAAAAAAAGCTCGTGGTAGAAAACTGGAAGTTCTCCCTGGGAAAAGTGTCATGTCACAGACAGAAATTTCAGATGATATTGGAAAGGACAGCAAGGAGAAGGAAGCTGATGATCCCAAAGTTTTGGAGCAAGACACTATATCTGAGACAACTGAAGAGGAATATGGACCTGGACCTTCTGAGGCACCTCCAATGACACTGGTCAAAAATGATTTTGTCTTGGTTAAGTTTCCTGTTACTGATACTAACCATTCAAAATTATATGTAGGAAGGATTGAGGCTATGGAGCTGCATGACGACATTCAAGTTAATTTCATGAGGAAGAAAATTAATGAGAAACAAGAATACTTTTTTTTCCCTGATGTTTTAGACGTGTGTGGTGTCAAAAGCACAAGTTGCGATGAAGGTGCAAGGAACTGATTTCAGAGTTAGAATGAAATTTAAAACTCTTGAAGGCATTGACATCATGTAATGTAAAGTGTTGTATTAAGTAATGAATGATATGGTTTGTTTTTTGTAACATCATTGTCTTAGAAAAGCATTTGTAAGCTCAGAGATTTAATGGTTAATAAAGCTGGTCGCTAATATAAAAATATTAATTGGCAATAATTAATACAAAGTTGAGGTAGTATAAATGCATTTTTCTTAGTAAAAAGCTTGTTAGATGTGTTTCACATGTTCCAATTCACCTCACCCCATGTTTCAAATGCAACTATTGTTCAAAATATGCAGATCAAAATTTGAAGCAGGGTTATGGTACAGCATTTTCATTCATGTAACACATTGCTGTAGGAAGGACTAGAGATGCTGTATTTAAAATTTCAAAATTATAGTACAATATTTTGATATTAATTTTCAGTAAAAATTTCACTTTCTGTACCAATTCACCTCAAGTTACAATAACATAACCATGTAGGGATGAAGAATTGCACAACATGTCACAGGCAAATACTCTCAGGCAACACAATCACGTGGAGAGTAAGGCTGTCAAAAAGGGAACGGGCTGCCCGAGCACTCAGAACACAGTCACCCACTGCGGTAAGCTGTGGTCAACTAGAGGGCAGGCAGGAAGCGCTGATCCAGTTTTCGAATAGCATTCGTTACGAGTGAGACAGCTGCTGTCCAGTAAACAGGAGTGGCAGTTCTCAAGATGACCAACTTTATTCTCACTAACTTTGAGGGAACAAAGAAAGTTGAAATATTAAATTAACATCAAATGGCAAGATGACGGGGAAGTCCACCGACTTTACAAGGAACTGTGGTGTTGCGAAGACCGTTTCTACAGTTACTTTTGAATGTCTCATGAGCAACTGACAACGTTATACAAACTCATTTAACCGAAAATCTCAAAAGCTGAAACGAACTAAAGAAAGTCCACAGGTTCAGAGCAAATACTTGTCAATTTGTCTGAGGCAAGCTCATTTTTATTTATCATGTTAATTGATTCTCTTCACATTGCTTTGTAGAACATTATGATACAAAATTATTTATGGTAGAAACCATTTACTTTATTATTTACTGTAACTACACATTTTCAAATATAGTAATACTGATGAAACATGCAACTATATAATTAAAATATAAACTGAAAAATATTACTCAGTTGCAGGTCAATTACCAGTTGCGTGCACTAAAACAAACTTTTGCCTTCGCATACATTTTTCTAGCGCTACAAAAGAGTTTGGAAGATTCCCGTTTCCGAAACTGTAATTCATTATACGATTTAGTACTAGCACTATACTGTGACACCACTGAGCTGGGTGAAGCAAGGTCTGCGGGGGATACGTGTGGTTTCATTGTTTAATATAGCAAGCTTATGATAGTATCAACACTGGAATGCAAGAGGCAGGAGTACCCAATAAACTGATATGACTGGTTCAAATGCTTTTAGAAGAACAGTACACAAAGTAAAGGTTGTGGGCACTTTATCAAAGGCATTTGAAGTTAACAAAGGATTGCGACAGGGTGCTCTCCACTATTCTGTTTAATGTCGCCTTGGAAGAGTAAAGCGAAAGACACAAATCAGCAACCCTGGCAGAACACTGTTTAATAGAGTGATGCAGGATCATGCATATGCAGATGATATTGATTTATTATCCAGGAAGAAACATGATCTGGAAGAAAAGCTTGAAAAATTAGAAAAATATGGAGTGGGGATGGGGCTGACAATCAGTCAAAGACCAAGTATATGTTCACATACAGGAAAAGGTATAACAAAGGAGAAAGAAGCAAGACTTTGAATGGGAAAGAACAAGAACATTTTGGGAGCTTTAAATATCTTGGGTCACTGGTAACTGAGAATAACAATATGAAAGAAATATGGACAGGATTATAGGTGTGGTGATGTATGGTTCGGAGACTTGGACACGACGCAAAATGATGAGTTGTTGCAGAGATGGGAAAGGAAAATACTTCGGAAAATCTTTGCACCAGTGAATGATAGGGGGGTTTTGGCGGTTTAGAAATAATAAGGAGAGTAGAGAGTTGTATAGCAACCCAGATATTGTGGTAGAAGTAAAGGGTAATAGACTACACTGGTTGGTACATGTAGAAAGAATGGTGGAGAGCACCACTGTCAAGAAAGTTTTCAAAGGAAAACCAGGTGGACACTGGGGAAGGGACAGACCAAGGACTAGATGGCTAGACAATGTGGAGGATGACTTGAGAAGAATGGGAGTTTGAAGATGGAGAGTCAAGCAGCCAACACAGAAGAGTGGGCGAAGATTGTCCAGGAGGCCAAGGCCATATGTGAGCTGTAGCACCAAGGTGTAAGTAAATAAGTAAGTGCAAACCCTCCAAATAATGTGCCAGCTGCATCGTTAAGTGAGTTTGTCTTTGAGCTGGGAGTGTATTGAATGAGTACATCACTAAAAAATAAGTTGCCATATGGTTGAACTCGTGCTTCTCTCTCCTGTGACTGTCTGTGGTGTGTTGGTGATTTGTGGCTGCAGCTACATCTCAATTTATTTTAGCTTGTTCGCCGGATGAACTGACATTACGAATTCAAATTATGCTGCTTCTTTTGATCCTCAATGTCAGGAAATAGTTCCTCTGATTTTTCAACATTTGATGATGTATGACGCATGTCAGGGAGAAACTACATATAACCTGCCGGTGGGCAATTCTGATACTTCTCGGCTCAACCTGTGCCTCCATTTATGACTTTTCGGTGTTTGCTGTAGCAGGCTCTTACATTCTTCCATTTTGCTCGAACAAATTCACTTGTCAATCAAGCCATATGCAAATTATTTTATTTCGTATAGTGCATTTATTACTGACTATTATTAGTTTCAGATATTTGACCACTTGGTGATTCACACCATACAGGCAACTCAAATTTACCATCTATTCATCTATAACAGAACAGTTCAACATTTCTTAGGCTGCTGAACAATCACTTCATGATCCACACTATCCTAATGCTTCTGTCAACAGAAAATTCTGTTAATTGTTCTGCAGGCAAACTGTCCCTTCAGTTAATCCTATGTTCCTGCAGTACTCCTGGCCTCTGCCCCCAACAGTCTCAAACTGACATCTATCTTACACCATTACCATTTCCTGCTGCCCCCACCCCCATCTCTCTCTGCCCCTCTTCCTTCGTTTTATTTAGGTTTATAGCATTATGGAACATCATTCAAATTTTTCTCAGTGACTGTCCCTATTCTATCCTCCCCTCCTTTGAGCTGTATGCTACCACCACTGCTTCTACCAGGATGAGTTTACTCTGCACCTCCTACTTCACCAAGCTCTTCCCTCTACATTTTATTGGCATCTGCAATTCATCTAGTCCATCCAAGACAATTACTCAACCCACAACACTGGGACAATGTTGCTAGTCTGTAAGCTGCCAACATGCATTGTAAGAAAACTGTCAGTGGGAGGGGGGAGGGGGGGGGGGGGGGAGAGCAGAAGCTAATAGGAAAAATTGAATTAACAGAAAGCAGAATATTTTGACTGGTACTGAATGCATTCTGGTTGTTACCAACTGTAACTTGCACACAACACAGTATTTACAGAAGCAAACATATTAGTAGATGATTTCAAACTCACAAGGGAATGGTCCAATCTGACATGCCAAAACAATCCCCTGAAAGTTTTTATGCAGGAAGAATACACTGGAACAAACACAATGTCAAAATTTTAACTGCTAAGACAAACTGCAAGTATTTAAAAAGTGTTGAGAGTTTACAAATTCATAGCTCATCAAGCAGCTGGAGAAATGTACACCCATGCTGTAACTGTAGCAGACAACACATGGGCAACATGTTGGGCACATATGCTTCGTAGATGGTAAACAGATAACACGGCACAATATGATCATAATAATATAATGGAATTTACTGCCAACACTACTTACTTGAATTTTAAAGGAAGCTTATTTTATTTCACTATAAGTTTTATTGAATTAATTTTTAAGTCAGGCTTTCTCAAATATTGCACTTTTTCAGTTGTGTCACTATTCTTGCCAGCATATGAATTGTTTACAGTTATTATTTTCTCTAATTTACAATTTATTTATTATCTTCAAGAATGCCTTTGTGGTATCACTAAATGTTGACAACAAATATAAAACTAAATTAATTGTATTAACAGAATCTTCCGTCGGTTCTTGGTAGAACAACATTATAATAATGTTAATTATGTAAATTATTAAATTAATTGTTTTGTGATTTCTTCATATATGCTTGCTAATAGTGTCATCTGTCTCTGTGCAGGTTCCAGAGTTTCACAGTAATGTAGAGTCCAATTAATGTTTTCAACATTGCAAAGATGAAATATGAAGAATGTGGTATCCAACTGAAACCACCTACTTCTCCTTAAGACCTGCATGTGTATTACTTATACACTCCTGGAAATTGAAATAAGAACACCGTGAATTCATTGTCCCAGGAAGGGGAAACTTTATTGACACATTCCTGGGGTCAGATACATCACATGATCACACTGACAGAACCACAGGCACATAGACACAGGCAACAGAGCATGCACAATGTCGGCACTAGTACAGTGTATATCCACCTTTCGCAGCAATGCAGGCTGATATTCTCCCATGGAGACGATCGTAGAGATGCTGGATGTAGTCCTGTGGAACGGTTTGCCATGCCATTTCCACCTGGCGCCTCAGTTGGACCAGCGTTCGTGCTGGACGTGCAGACCGCGTGAGACGATGCTTCATCCAGTCCCAAACATGCTCAATGGGGGACAGATCCGGAGATCTTGCTGGCCAGGGTAGTTGACTTACACCTTCTAGAGCACGTTGGGTGGCACGGGATACATGCGGACGTGCATTGTCCTGTTGGAACAGCAAGTTCCCTTGCCGGTCTAGGAATGGTAGAACGATGGGTTCGATGACGGTTTGGATGTACCGTGCACTATTCAGTGTCCCCTCGACGATCACCAGTGGTGTACGGCCAGTGTAGGAGATCGCTCCCCACACCATGATGCCGGGTGTTGGCCCTGTGTGCCTCGGCCGTATGCAGTCCTGATTGTGGCGCTCACCTGCACGGCGCCAAACACGCATACGACCATCATTGGCACCAAGCCAGAAGCGACTCTCATCGCTGAAGACGACACGTCTCCATTCGTCCCTCCATTCACGCCTGTCGCGACACCACTGGAGGCGGGCTGCACGATGTTGGGGCGTGAGCGGAACACGGCCTAACGGTGTGCGGGACCGTAGCCCAGCTTCATGGAGACGGTTGCGAATGGTCCTTGCCGATACCCCAGGAGCAACAGTGTCCCTAATTTGCTGGGAAGTGGCGGTGCGGTCCCCTACGGCACTGCGTAGGATCCTACGGTCTTGGCGTGCATCCGTGCGTCGCTGCAGTCCAGTCCCAGGTCGACAGGCACGTGCACCTTCCGCCGACCACTGGCGACAACATCGATGTACTGTGGAGACCTCACGCCCCACGTGTTGAGCAATTCGGCGGTACGTCCACCCGGCCTCCCGCATGCCCACTATACGCCATCGCTCAAAGTCCGTCAACTGCACATACGGTTCACGTCCACGCTGTCGCGGCATGCTACCAGTGTTAAAGACTGCGATGGAGCTCCGTATGCCACGGCAAACTGGCTGACACTGACGGCGGCGGTGCACAAATGCTGCGCAGCTAGCGCCATTCGACGGCCAACACCGCGGTTCCTGGTGTGTCCGCTGTGCCGTGCGTGTGATCATTGCTTGTACAGCCTTCTCGCAGTGTCCGGAGCAAGTATGGTGGGTCTGACACACCGGTGTCAATGTGTTCTTTTTTCCATTTCCAGGAGTGTATGTTAATTTCATGGACATTCATTCGAATGACATCAACATTTGAAATTGTAGAAACATTGGAAGAAACGGGAATGGTTTGGATGATGATTGTGCTAATTAAAGACAAGAACAAAAATGGAGTACCTTCCAAGCCAAAATAAAATGTATACAGAAATAGCTTTCACTGACAATGAGAGGGCTGTAATTTTTTGTTTAAACAAAGGAAGGAGAAAATCCTTAAACTTAAGCAGTGAGCAATGGGGCAGGGGCGGGGAGGGATAGCAGGGCGGGGGACAGTGAAGTGCTGTTGAGGAGCGCACAAGGATGAGGTGGAGAGAGGGCAGGCCAGCTAGGTGCAGATGGGAGGTTAAACAGATGGTAGGGGAGAGGTGGAGGGATATCAGAAAAGGAAAGAAGTAAAAAGACTGGGTGTAATGGCGGAATGATGGCTGTGCAGTGCTTCGTAGGATATATTGCAGGGAGAGTTCCCAACTGCGCAATTAAAAAACGCTGGTGTTGTTTGTAAGGATCCACATGGCACAGGCTGTGAAGCAGTCACTGAAATAAAGAATGTCGTGTTGGGCAGCGTGCTCTGCAACAGGGTCGTCCACTTGTTTCTTGGCCACAGTTTCTGGTGGCCATTATGCGGACAGACAGCTCATTGGCTGTCATGCCTACACAGAATGCAGCACAATGGTTAGCTTATAGATGACACGACTGGTTTCACAGGCAACCCTGCCTTTGATGGGATAGGTGATGTTTATAACCAGTCTGGAGTAGGTGGTGGTGGGAGGATGTATGGGACAGGTCTTGCATCTACATCTACTACAGGGATATAATCCATGAGGTAAGGTGTCGTGTAGAGGTGGACGAGTTTATTGTGCAGGTTCGGTGGACGGCGGCGGAATACCAATGTGGGAGGTGTTGGAAGGATAGTGTGCAGGACATTTCTCATTTCAGGGCACAGCAAGAGGTGGTTCACGTACTGACTGAGAATGTAATTCAGTTGCTCCAGTCCTGGGTGGTACTGAGTTATGAGGGTAATGCTCCTCTGTGGCCGAACAGTGGGACTTTGTGAGGTTGTGGGTAATTGTGGGTGAGGATATAGTTGGCCATGGCAGCTAGTTAAGGAGGTTGTTGGCTTGGAATCTGTCGGGCATTGAGAAAGGTAGTGTTCAACAGCGGCAAGGCCATGTAATCTACAAGCTTAACTGCAACCACTGTGCTGCATTCTATGTGGGTATGACAACCAACAAGCTTTCTATCCGCATGAATGGCCACTGACAAACTGTGCTCAAAAAAACAAGTGGACCACCCTATTGTTGAGAACACTGGCCAACATGACATCTTTCATTTCAATGACTGCTTTACAGCCTGTGCCATATGGATCCTTACCACCAACACCAACTTTTCAAGATTGTGCAGTTGGGAACACTCCCTGCAATATATCCTACATTTCCTTAACCCTCCTGGCCTCAACCTTCGTTAATCATTTTTTTCACCCATCCAGCCCCTTCCCTGTTTCCGTTCCAGCACTAAACAGCCCTCATCCACCAATGCTCGCAGTCCTTTTACTTCTTTCCTTTTGTGCTCTCCTTCCCCCTCCACCTCTTCCCAGCCCTCTGTCTAACCTCCCAACTGCAACTATCTGCCCTACCCCCCCTCCACTTTGTGCTGCACACAGCATTTCAGCACTGTCCCCTGTCCCTACCCTGCTATACCCCTGCCTCCCCATCCCAGCCACTTCCTTACCCTCATTCAGTTGCCATTCCCATCATGCACTGCTGCTGCTACTCGCAGTGTGGCTTCAGCTGCCAGAGGCTGCAGTCGTGTGTGTGTGTGTGTGTGTGAGAGAGAGAGAGAGAGAGAGAGAGAGAGAGAGAGAGAGAGTTGCGTTTGGGTTGGCGTGTGATGTATTTTCGACAAAGGCCTTGTTGGCCGAAAGCTTATATTGTGGCAATCTTTTATTTGTGCCTACCTGCGACTCAGCATCTCCGCTACAATGTGAGTAGCAACTTTCTTTTTCATAATATTCTTACATTCCATCCTGGATTTTTCACTGTTTGATAAATGGAAGAAAGATTTACATGAATTACAAAATGAAACTTGCAAATGTGTGAAAAAAACTATTCAAAAGATTAAGAACTACTCATGGGAGTCAATGCACCGTTACCAAGGAAGATCTACGAGTCTGGGGGCTCTGAATTGCAAGTGAGATGAATATCGCTGATTTCCAGACTTCTACAACCTGGTTAAACAGATTCAGGAAATTACATGGAAAGGAAACTGCACAATTATCAAGTTTATCTCAAATAAAAGTGTAGAGGAGATGTTACTAATAGGTAATATTGTAGTGAACTTTATAGCTAATGTGAAGATGAAGCTTCTTGTCATCCCAGGTTTCATGCAAATCACGTTTAATCATGTCAAATGAAGAAGGACAGAATCACTTGTCCAGTTCATGATTTCTATGACACATTTGTGTACAATACTGTTAAGTATCAGTGGATTACTGCTTCTGCAGTATTATATGTCTTAATTTTCAATGTTACATCCAAAAACGTCTTACTATTTGCAGAAAATAATTAATTGATTCTGTAGGACTCTTGGCCTGGGCATACTGACATCTCCATCTTTAGGATGACAAAAAGACTTTTAATATAATTTGGATTCCACCTGGAAAGTATTTTTGTTGCACAGTATGATTTCTGATAGTTCTTTGTCATTTCAGGTTTATCAGCAGAACAGTATTATTTGACTTCAGTCACATTTGCACTGTCAGTTTGCATCAACAGATTTTACAAATCTGATCCAAATATGTCTGGCTGACAACACAATATGTAGAACAACAGCCACAACCACTTTTTACTCATTCCAATTCTGTCTAAATGAAACTAGTAAAGACTGCGCAGTGCCTGCATGCATTAATGTTTCTTTTACCTGCTGTAAGGAAAATACTCGTTTTTGTCATCCAGCAGACACTTCCAACTTTGTGATGGCTACAACAAATAAATAAGGAACTGTTTTATTGTTAGTACAACATAAATTATTCAAAAATTATCGTAAGAACTGTGCAACAGGAACAGTTATGAAATATTTGATGTCAACCAATTCAAGTCCCACTTGATGGATGTTTTCTGTAATGTATAGCATACACTGTCTCAATTTTCGTTCCTCTACTAGTCACTAGCGTAACAATTATATCTGCAACAGTTTACCTGTTGATGTGAACTGCAAGTTATTCAAAAAATGAACGATTAGAGACATTTGTGGCATAGTTTAAGTGCTTAAGACACGAGTGTGTGCACTTTGGACGTAGCGTTAGACTGCCATCACAGTTGAAACTGCTTATTTACCATACCATGCAGGAAGGACTGTACAAACTGCTGTTACAAGCGGTTCTATGTGCAGCAAAAATGAATAAACTAAAAACATAAAAAAAAAAAAAAAAAAAAAAATACGCAGAACATCTTAGAAGCTAAAATTTGGACTGTGCATGTCTTTCAGCATACTCTTCCTATGGGAAAAGTTTCATGCTAGGTTTCAACTTGTCACATTGGATCGTTCCCTTGTCGATGAGACGCAACATCTCAGCAAGCAACTCTTGTCTGTCCCACTTCTCCTTTTATAGACACAGAAACACCAAACACAGTATTGTCTGTTAGCTCACACTGGCACAGGCCAGAAAGTTATAAATGTAAGTTTATGTTGTTGAATTTAAATTGATTCAGTCACTCCCATCAGCCACCTAATAATTATTCTATAATAGGTTAAATATTCTTGTTTACATGGCAATATAGATCTCAACAGCTCCATGGCACAATGAATCGTTGTCTTTTCTCACTCATACTGCCATAGTAAATACTTACTATTTTAGACAGCAAGTGTACAGATCAAAAGTTTTGGGTTTACATCATAGATGGCTCTAGTATCTTTTTAATATTACTTACCAAGTTCTAGCCTGTGTATGTGAACAAGGCCAAAAGCAGTGTGATTCCGATTCCACATTAAATGTGCACATCTGCCATTAATTGGCATGGTAATCAGTTCAGAGATTATAAATGTAGGTGAGATGTATTGATCATTCCTCCTGGGACACCCTGTATATCATGTGGTTTAAAAAATCTCTGGACACTCACCTCTGTTCAATCTGTAGATAACAACCACACAATTACTAGCATGTAGCACCACATTTAAAATCTTTGTTTTAGGTAAGTCTAATATAAAATTTCTGACAGACTGAATGTGGAATTTTTCATTTTTTCTAGAGAACAATGAGTGTTGTTCACACAATTTTGTGCAAAACAGTCAGACATGCAACGACACTATACACTGCATCAAATTTGTTTAAGATTTGAGCTCTCGGCAGAATGTTCAAAAAATTCACTTTAATTTCTTTGAGTCATGAAGCAATAGTTCTGGCTTTGTGGAGAAGCATTAGATCCTAATAGAAAAAGTATAATTTCAAACTATTTCGCAGTCAAAAGGCTTGGTATCTAATGTGTTTTCATTGCACTTACAACTGCCCTGCCATCAATTTAGACCTGGAAAAATTCTCTATTCATCATCCTATACCCAATAAAATTTTAGTTTCCTAAACCTACTCAGTTAATTATTATTCATTAGGCATCTGTCAGGATAAAATATACTCATTCTAAAAAATGGAAACTTGAGGTTGGAATACAACAATGTAAGGAAGAGATACATTGCCACTTACTATACAGACAACACGTTGCAGACGGTCACACCTGAAAGATACTTACACATTGTCTTTTGGCCACAAGTCTTCGTCACAAATGGAAACACACACACATTCATTCAATGAAGCAAGCACACCTCACACACACTGCCATCTCCAGTAGCTTGGACCAGAATGGACCACTGATTGAGCTGCCGGAGACGGCGCCAGAATACTTCATACTTCTCCTCATAAAAGTCAATTATGTGTGAATGATAATTATATTTAGTGGTTCCCTGAGTTTTACAGTTTTGAGCAAGATTGTTAACAGTGGATCAGGCCATATTCAACTCTTCCAAAATTTGTCAGTGTTTCAACTTAATTCTCGCTAATGGTTTTTTCTTTTTTTTTTTTTTCTGGCAGGAAACCTTTCTCTGATACTGACACACTGAACCTACATTTTTATGCTCTTGGATGTATAACCTGATGCCACATACAGCATGTTCAAGTGGGGTATTCATAGACTTTGAGGCCACATAGTGTATAAACAGAATTTAGTAATTAAATCGAAAAGTTCGATATTGTTATATGCGGCACTGGAGGGAAAAAAAAAAAAAAAGCACTGTGTCATTCCCATCGAACAATCCAACTTCAGTGCTTACTGTGTAACATGGCGATCAATAACTTATCTTGCCTAATTTTATGGGTTAGTGCATTGTGGTGCAACATTTGGCATAATTTTTCCATATGACACACACAAGTCTGGGTTTAATCTTTTCATAAACATCTACATCATTGTTTGAAAGAGATTGTTAACAGTTACACATTCTAAATATTCACCTAACAAAATTTGTCTTAATTATCTCCATCAATTCACTGAGACACAAAATGTGATGTACAAAAAAATTTGATGTTTCATAAAAAAAATTCTACTTAACAACTCCTACTACTCTATATATGCAATTCCAACTTCAATTCAACTGTACATATAATGGAAGTGAAAGGATAGTTTAGCTTTTGACTATTATTAAACTTCAAAAATTTCTCAAAGTATTTATGTAGGTATCTGTGTACAACTAACATACAGCCATACTTACATTCAAGTTATGTACAAGCAGATTTTGTAAAATTGATGTGTTCCACACCATTTTGATATATCACATACATCATTTATAGAATAAGAAGTTAAACAACAACTTAATACATTCATACAATATATTTCTTAAAATTGCTCTCAAAATTCTGGAAGTGCTATTGTTATTCTTAAGGTGACACTTATAACATTGTTACAGAAACTTACAGTTCAATGAGAGTTTTTTTCTACTGACACTCATTTTGTATGCTACAATATGATTTTTGCTATATACTTGAAAAGTTGTATTAAGAAAAGTGACATTGAGCAAATTACATTTTTAATTTTTAGTACAACAGAACTAAATCAGAATAAGCCAGAACAACATTTGGCACAATCTCCTACATGTCACACAGTCAAAACATCTTATTTAACGATATTTCAAGTGACGTTTTGAACAGACATGAACTAGAGCTAATGTGAACACACTTTACACATGAAACAGCTATGATGCAAAAATGATTGATCCAGTGTCCATAAAAATTTGCAAGCTTGTTTTATCACAAGCTGACAGTTTTTTAATATAATAATGTTCAAATTTAAATTTGGTGTAATGTACACACCTGCAAACAGGTGAAATGATCACTCAACATCCAATGAATCCACATTTTTAAGAAAGAATTTTATAGTTTATGTGGAATTCATTCTTACTGAAAATTAAGGACGTTTAATATCAGCAGTAATAATTTATCTCACAATATTTCTAAACTATACAGGGGAAACTACAGAGAGGGAGGGAGAGATGAGAGAATTACACCGAAGTAACTGTATACTATTTGAAACAAGATGTTTTCTTTTTTCTTTTTTTTTTTTTTTGGGGGGGGGGGGGGGAGGGGGTGATGGGTTATATATGTGACTGATTGGCATACTGCCTTCACTATGAGAAGCTGTGATTATACAAAAATATTGTTGAATAACAATAAAATATTTTATAATGGGGAAGCTCTTCATCACAGCAGATGGAAGTTAATGTCTATAGTTGCCGATATATGGGGTTTGGTGACTGGAGAATAGGACATTTCTGGCGACAGCCATTATTGTAGTAGAATTCAACTTTCCCCATTACTATGATACCTTAAATGTATTTACACATTAACAACATGTACAACAGTGCATTTGGTGGGAGCATTAGGATTGGGTCTAATTCAATAATGATTTTTTTTACATGAAGTTAAGGATAACACCAAGCACCATATTCCTGTCCTCTTACAGGAACTTAACATTTGATTCTTTCAAGTGTACCATACTTACAGTAGGCCATCATTCTTCTCCAATAATTATTCCAAAAAGATTTAACAGCACTGACACTTCATTCTATTGGATATCACAGTTTTTTGCAATGCCTGACACAGTTTGTTACAAACACTGAGTAAGTACTGACATTTGGCTTGTATGTTAAGACTTTCCATTACAATGTAAAAAATAAGGATTTTTATATATATAAACAGTCTGTTAAGTGTTTTAATATTTTACAACAAACTCAACTTACAATTGAGTTTTACAGTTAAAATAAATTATCTAAAATCATAAAACTTGATGTATGTATTTCATATACTATAAACAACAAATCTCTGTCATATTTTAAATAAAGTGTAATTTATAAAATATATGGAATTCAAATGACATTCTTATCATCAAATTGTAAGCTGTCATCAAAAATATCCCACGGGAGAGCATTATATCATGATTCTGAAAGAATCTCTTCTATTGTTTTGTCGTCATGAAGGGGAGAGTTACTAAGGGCAGGTTCACTTTCTAAAAATTCCCTCAGTTCTGATTCTAAATCTGGCACAAGGCTGACAGATGCTTCATTATGCTCTGCATGTGATGAAGTGCCTTCCACACCAACGTCTATTACATGTCCACTTGCTAAGGGTTCACTAAGTATTACTGGCATCTCACTGCCACTTGTTTGGGTTAATGCACTCTGTACAACATTATCAACGTCCATCATAACTGCACTGGTCTGATTCACTGCCTGCTGACTTCTGACAGCCATAGGTAACTTTTCAAAGTTTATGTTTGGAGGAACAATTTCACTTGGCAAAATTCCCATTGCCTTCCTTATAGATGGAACGGGAGCAACTGAAGCAGGTGGCAACTTTTTAGCCATATCCTTAAGACTTTCTGTTATTCTATCCGCTGAAATACAATCAAAATAAATGTGGTTAAAATAGCCATAGTGTATTATTAGAAAATAATTTGTTGTGAAAGTAACTAAGAACATGGAATAACTAAAATAAAATTGTTGTGTGTATCTAAATTGCACATTTATTACCAAATATAAAATATGATTGTTGTGAGGTTAATTTATAGACTGCGATAATGTATAATAGTAAGATATGTGGTATTTTAATATGAACAGTGTGTGTGTGTGTGTGTGTGTGTGTGTGTGTGTGTGAAGCTGAAAGCTATTCGGTGACTAAATCTATTGCAGAGAAATCACTGACTTCCATTTGATTCACATAGTTATACTAACCAAGGAAGTTATTTTCATCCGTTAGAATATGAGCAACACCCATCATTACTCACTAAGGCAAAGCAAACATTTCGTTCCTAAAACAAGTATACTCATATATTTGACATTTTCTCTCTATGTATTTATGGT
Organism: Schistocerca cancellata; assembly: GCF_023864275.1. Taxonomy (NCBI): domain Eukaryota; kingdom Metazoa; phylum Arthropoda; class Insecta; order Orthoptera; family Acrididae; genus Schistocerca; species Schistocerca cancellata. The sequence continues at coordinate 226,969,373 of NC_064631.1, read as the reverse complement.
GTGGTACGATTAAAAAATCAGTCTTTCAGTTCGTTACCTCACTGAATCATTTTAAAGGGAACATGATTGTGGAATTCCTGGGAAAGTACTCTCCATTAAAATTGGTAGTTTTTGTTGGCAACAAACCGGAGCAGGTGCTTTTAATATTGGACACTACTTGTCAATGACTGTAACCTACAACCTAACAAACTGGAGCAGAAGTGTCTGTTAATGTACACTGACCATCATCTTCATATGATGTGCTATTATTTAATCTTATTGGAGTGATTTTAATATTAGAGAGCAATCTTCTAAGAACCAAAAGCTTTAAGTTTGCCTCTAATGTAATGTATACATACAGCACTATCATGTGGTAACCACTGGCTAGAATGACTTACCATTATTTTAAATTGCCATAAAAACTTCATTCAGCCAAGCCAGGTTGCATTTTGTTTTGATGCAGGTTAATGCAGATTAAATGTTTTACGTAACGCTCTCATCTACATTAAACTGATTATTACTATCCACCAACCTAATAAAGGGACATATTAACTATCTCCACTATGGTGGATTTATCAGGTTGTAGCAGCAATGTTCTGTCTAACCAATATAAGCTTGCCCATACTGATACAGTATCTTATATACATCAGGATTCCTCGACCTCAAATCATTATTAAGACACCCAAGGAGAGCTCTAATTTTGCTCAGTTGGCATATTCAAACAGTGCATGGAGGTACTGGTTCTTATTTCTGAGTTTACTGTAAGCACAATGTCCTGGAGTTTTATCAATATATGAGGGCTTCCATTACTCTCTATATCTATCGTAAACTTAATGCTGGGATGAAAATAATCAAAATGTTATGAGAAATAGTTAAGAGCATCTATTCAATGTGACCTGAACTTGAACGTTTTGTCCAGGATAACCAATCTCTGCATAGATAAAGCATTCATGTAAAAGCAAATGATTTTAATTTACTGTCCCTTTCAGCTACTGTTATGGAGATTTTTGTTCCATTATTCATTCACACACAGTTTTTCAAAGATCCCATCATGAGCTGAATACTCACGGAGGCTGTAGGAGTCGAAGCATATAGTACTACAGAGATACAGCTATGATGATTTGCATTTTTAGTATTTGTAATTATTACTTCACACACACACACAAACACACAACTGAACGGCTCTGCAGCGCCATTTTTGTTCATTCCAAACATGCAGTGTAATTAATAGAACATAGGGCTCATTCCCAATCAATGCTCTAATTCAATGGTGTCAAACTGCAGCCCAAATCAAATATTCGCACAGCCCATGGTTCTCAGTGTAACACTATTAGCTGAGTACTCAGAATTGCCAGAGTATGTACTTACTCCAAATTTCTATGAGTTCCTCTCTTACTCCTCTCATACACTCTATCTCCTACTCCCTCCTCTCTCTGTCCGTCTCCTTCTACCCCTCTCCCTGTCGATCTCATTCTCCTCTCTCTCATTGTTCACCACCTTCTCCCCCTCTCTGCTCATCACTCCCTCTTCCCTTTCTACATCTGCATCTACATTTATACTCCGCAAGCCACCCAACGGTGTGTGGCGGAGGGCACTTTACGTGCCACTGTCATTACCTCCCTTTCCTGTTCCTGTCGCGTATGGTTGGTGGGAAGAACGACTGCCGGAAAGCCTCCGTGCGTGCTCGAATCTCTCTAATTTTACATTCGTGATCTCATCGGGAGGTATAAGTAGGGGGGCAATATATTTGATACCTCATCCAGAAACACACCCTCTCGAAACCCGGACAGCAAGCTACACCGCGATGCAGAGCGCCTCTCTTGCAGAGTCTGCCACTTGAGTTTGCTAAACATCTCCGTAACGCTATCACGCTTACCAAATAACCCTGTGACGAAACGCACCGCTCTTCTTGGGATCTTCTCTATCTCCTCTGTCAACCCAACCTGGTACCGAACCCACACTGATGAGCAATACTCAAGTATAGGTTGAATGAGTGTTTTGTAAGCCACCTCCTTTGTTGATGGACTACATTTTCTAAGGACTCTCCCAATGAATCTCAACCTGGCACCCGCCTTACCAACAATTAATTTTATCCGCCTTACCAACAATTAATTTTATATGATCATTCCGCACGCATACTCCAAGATATTTTACAGAAGTAACTGCTACCAGTGTTTGTTCCGCTATCATATAATCATACAATAAAGGATCCTTCTTTCTATGCATTCGCAATACATTACATTTGTCTATGTTAAGTGTCAGTTGCCACTCCCTGCACTAAGTGCCTATCCACTGCAGATCTTCCTGCATTTCGCTGCAACTTCTCTGTATACTACAGCATCATCCACGAAAAGCCACATGGAACTTCCGACACTATCTATTAGGTCATTTATATATATTGTGAAAAGCAATGGTCCCATAACACTCCACTGTGGCACGCCAGAGGTTACTTTAATGTCTGTAGACATCTCTCCATTGATAACAACATGCTGTGTTCTGTTTGCTAAAAACTCTTCAATCCAGCCACACAGCTGGTCTGATATTCCGTAGGCTCTTACTTTGTTTATCAGGCAACTGTGCGGAACTGTGCGAATGCCTTCCGGAAGTCAAGGAAAATAGCATCTACCTGGGAGCCTGTATCTAATATTTTCTGGGTCTCGTGAACAAATAAAGCGAGTTGGGTCTCACACGATCACTGTTTCTGGAATCCATGTTGATTCCTACAGAGCAGATTCTAGGTTTTCAAAAACGACATGATACGCGAGCAAAAAACATGTTCTAAAATTCTACTACAGATCGACGTCAGAGATATAGGTCTACAGTTTTGCGCATCTGCTCGACAACCCTTCTTGAAGACTGGGACTACCTGTGCTCTTTTCCAGTCATTTGGAACCTTCCGTTCCTCTAGAGACTTGCGGTACACGGCTGTTAGAAGGGGGCCAAGTTCTTTCGCATACTCTGTGTAGAATCGAATTTGTATCCCGTCAGGTCCAGTGGACTTTCCTCTGTTGAGTAATTTCTGTTGATTTTCTATTCCTTGGACACTTATTTTGATGTCAGCCATTTTTTTGTTTGTGCGAGGATTTAGAGAAGGAACTGCAGTGCGGTCTTCCTCTGTGAAACAGCTTTGGAAAAAGGTGTTTAGTATTTCAGCTTTACGCATGTCATCCTCAGTTTCAATGCCATCATCATCTCAGAGTGTCTGGATATGCTGTTTCGAGACACTTACTGATTTAACGTAAGACCAGAACTTCCTAGGATTTACTGTCAAGTCGGTAAATAGAATTTTACTTTCGAATTCACTGAACGCTTCACACATAGCCCTCCTTACGCTAACTTTGACATCGTTTAGCTTCTGTTTGAGAGGATTTGGCTGCATTTAAACTTGCAATGAAGCTCTCTTTGCTTTCACAGTAGTTTCCTAACTTTGTTGTTGAACCATGGTGGGTTTTTCCCGTCCCTCACAGTTTTACTCAGCACGTACCTGTCTGAAACGCATTTCTACATCTACATGATTACTCTGCAATTCACATTTAAGTGCTTGGCAGAGGGTTCATCAAACCACGATCATACTATCTCTCTACAATTCCACTCCCGAACAGCGCGCGGGAAAAACAAACACCTAAACCTTTCTGTTCGAGCTCTGATTTCTCTTATTTTATTTTGATGATCATTCCTACCTATGTAGGTTGGGCCCAACAAAATATTTTCGCATTCGGAAGAGAAAGTTGGCGACTGAAATTTCGTAAATAGATCTCGCCGCGTAGAAAAATGTCTTTGCTTTAATGACTTCCATCCCAACTCGCGTATCATATCCGCCACACTCTCTCCCCAATTACGTGATAATACAAAACGAGCTGCCTTTTTTGCACCGTTTCGATGTCCTCCGTCAATCCCACCTGGTAAGGATCCCACACCGCGCAGCAATATTCAAACAGAGGACGAACGAGTCTAGTGTAAGCTGTCTCTTTAGTGGACTTGTTGCATCTTCTAAGTGTCCTGCCAATGAAACGCAACCTTTGGTTCGCCTTCCCCACAATATTATCTATGTGGTCTTTCCAACTGAAGTTGTTCGTAATTTTAACACCCAGGTACTTAGTTGAATTGACAGCCTTGAGAATTGTACTATTTATTGAGTAATCGAATTCCAACGGATTTCTTTTGGAACTCATGTGGATCACCTCACACTTTTCGTTATTTAGCGTCAACTGCCACGTGCCACACCATACAGCAATCTTTTCTAAATCGCTTTGCAACTGATACTGGTCTTCGGATGACCGTACTAGATGGTAAATTACAGCATCATCTGCAAACAACCTAAGAGAACTGCTCAGATTGACACTCAGGTCATTTATATAGATCAGGAACAGCAGAGGTCCCAGGACGCTTCCCTGGGGAACACCTGATATCACTTCAGTTTTACTCGATGATTCACTGTCTATTACTAAGACAACATGACCTTCCTCACAGGAAATCACGAATCCAGTCGCACAACTGAGACGATACCCCATAGGCCCACAGCTTGATTAGAAGTCGCTTGTGAGGAACGGTGTCAAAAGCTTTCCGGAAATCTAGAAATACGGAATCAACTTGAGATCACCTGTCAATAGCGGCCATTACTTGGTGTGAATGAAGAGCTGGCTGCGTTGCACAAGAACGATGTTTTCTGAAACCATGCTGATTACGTATCAATAGATCGTTCCCTTCGAGGTGATTCATAATGTTTGAATACAGTATATGCTCCAAAACCCTACTGCAAACCGACGTCAATGATATAGGTCTGTAGTTCGATGGATCACTCCTACTACCCTTCTTAAACACTGGTGCGACCTGCGCAATTTTCCAATCTGTAGGTACAGATCTATCGGTGAGCGAGCGGTTGTATATGATTGCTAAGTAGGGAGCTATTGTATCAGCGTAATCTGAAAGGAACCTAATCGGTATACAATCTGGACCTGAAGACTTGCCCATATCAAGCGATTTTAGTTGCTTTGCAACCCCTAAGGTATCTACTTCTAAGAAACTCATGCTAGCAGCTGTTCGTGTTATAAATTCTGGAATATTCCATTCGTCTTCCCTGGTGAAAGAATTTCGGAAAACTGCATTCAATAACTCTGCTTTAGCAGCACAATCGTCGGTAACAGTACCATCGGCACTGCGCAGCGAAGGTATTGACTGCGTCTTTTACGATTGCCTTGAACTTTTTCCATAAACACTCAACATTGTCAGTGTCAGAACAGAAATTTTCGTATTGATCTGTTAGGTAGTCTGAAATCTGCCTTCTATTACTCTTGCTAAACAGATAAACCTTCTTCCCCTTTTTTACATTCCTATTTACTCCCATATTCGGGGATGCTGCAACGGCCTTATGATCACTGATTCCCTTGTTCTGCGCTTACAGAGTCGAAAAGTTCTGGTCTGTTTGCTATCAGTAGGTCCAAGATGTTATCTCCACGAGTCAGTTCTCTGTTTAATTGCTCGAGGTAATTTTCGGATAGTGCACTCAGTATAATGTCACTCGATGCTCTGTCCATACCACCCGTCCTAAGCATTTGAGTGTCCCAGTCTTTCTGTCCAGTTCCCCTTCATCTCCTCTCTGTTCAATTCCCCTTCATCCCCCCTCAGTCCACCTCCTCCTCCCGCCTATCTATGCCCATCTCCTCCTTCCCACTCTTTGTCCATCTCCTCCTGGCCCCTTGTCTCTCCATGTTATCACTCCCATCCCAATTATGGTTGCTGGTTTTTAACTCCAAAGTATGTTTTTCCAGATAGTAAGTAACAAGTGCACAAAATTTGGTTGAAATCGATCCAGGGATTTAGGAGAAGGTCTTTGCCCATGGCCTTGCTCACATACTCACATGTCACATATATTTCACTGCAATCTAATGTATTTCAAACATATTTGAACAGATAAAGGGTGGGGCAAATAAAAGTGGCCCACACCATATAGCCAACATTTTGAAACTACTTGCAGCAGAATTAATGGAGGAAGAAAAGGCCTATGGTTATTTCCAACAGGATGGAGCAACTGCCCCTACAGCCGACTGAATCTTGGGGCACATTTACACATCTTCATGCCTGACAGAGTTGTTGGTAGAGGTCAGTCTGATCACTGCCCTAGCTGGCCACCTATGTCACCTGAGCTGATTGCTTTGTGTGGGTAGCCCTCAAGTCTAAGGTGTATCGCAAAAACCCTCATAGTCTTCAAGAACTACAGCAGAACATTTAGGACGAGACTGCAGCAATTCCAGCAGTCAAGCTTCGATCAGCCATCATAAAAAAAAAAGCTTTAAATGGCTCTAAGCACTATGGGAGTTAACATCTGAGGTCATCAGTCCCCTAGAACTTATAACTACTTAAACCTAACTAACCTAAGGACATCACACACATCCATGCCTGAGGCAGGATTCGAACCTGCGACCACAGTGGTTGCGCGGTTCCAGACTGAAGTGCCTAGAACCGCTCAGCCACTGCAGCTGGCAGCCATCATCACCTTGCTAACCAGGGCCCAGAAGTGCCAAGAGATAAATTGTGGTCACTTTAAACATCTGCTACAGTCTGGTTAGTATAGTATTTTCTTTCCTCTGTTGTGTTTCTTTGTACCTTGGAACTCTGTCCTCCAGCCCACTTTTATTTGCCCCACCTTGTATAACACCTGTACTCCTCTAGAAGTTCACCTTGCAGTTTTGTTTCCATGCAGCTCAATATATGTGAGCTCATATCAGGCAGATGGTGGTTTTTATCCAGTGGTTCTTTCAAGACAGCATGCGATACATGCACCAAGTTTGGATGAAATCGACCCACTGGCATAGGTGTAGATGCGGAACATACATACATACATACGAACATATACACATACATCCACTTTTATAACATATATGGATGCATCTAGTAAGTAACAGCAGCTGAATCTAGAAAACTTCATCTAAAGATAAGAGCTTTGAAGGAGTGTAGTTTTGCTGCTCACAAATAGTAACAAATAAAAAATATTTACACACACATTAATTATTTTCCTTGCCTCAGGAGCAGAAGGATAAGTACAATAGCTACATCTACATCTACTTCTACATCCATACTCTGCAAGCCACCCGACGGTGCGTGGCGGAGGGTACCTTGAGTACCTCTATCGGTTCTCCCTTCTATTCCAGTCTCGTATTGTTCGTGGAAAGAAGGATTGTCGGTATGCCTCTGTGTGGGCTCTAATCTCTCTGATTTTATCCTCATGGTCTCTTCACGAGATATACATAGGCGGGAGCAATATACTGCTTGACTCTTCGGTGAAGGTATGTTCTCTAAACTTTAACACAAGCCCGTACCGAGCTACTGAGCGTCTCTCCTGCAGAGTCTTCCACTGGAGTTTATCTATCATCTCCGTAACACTTTCGCGATTACTAAGTGATCCTGTAACGAAGCGCGCTGCTCTCTGTTGGATCTTCTCTATATCTTCTATCAACCCTATCTGGTACGGATTCCACACTGCTGAGCAGTATTCAAGCAGTGGGCGAACAAGCATACTGTAACCTACTTCCTTAGTTTTCGGATTGCATTTCCTTAGGATTCTTCCAATGAATCTCAGTCTGGCATCTGCTTTACCGACGATCAACTTTATATGATCATTCCATTTTAAATCACTCCTAATGCGTACTCCCAGATAATTTATGGTATTAACTGCTTCCAGCTGCTGACCTGCTATTTTGTAGCTAAGTGATAAAGGATCTATCTTTCTGTGTATTCGCAGCACATTACACTTGTCTACATTGAGATTCAATTGCCATTCCCTGCACCATGCATCAATTCGCTGCAGATCCTCCTGCATTTCAGTACAATTTTCCATTGTTACAACCTCTCGATACACCACAACATCATCTGCAAAAAGCCTCAGTGAACTTCTGATGTCATCCACCAGGTCATTTATGTATATTGTGAATAGCAACGGTCCTATGACACTCCCCTGCGGCACACCTGAAATCACTCTCACTTCGGAAGACTTCTCTCCATTGAGAATGATATGCTGCGTCCTGTTATCCAGGAACTCCTCAATCCAATCACACAATTGGTCTGTTAGTCCATATGCTCTTACTTTGTTCATTAAACGACTGTGGGGAACTGTATCGAACGCCTTGCGGAAGTCAAGAAACACGGCATCTACCTGTGAACCCATGTCTATGGCCCTCTGAGTCTCGTGGACGAATAGCGCGAGCTGGGTTTCACATGACTGTCTTTTTCGAAACCCACGCTGATTCTTACAGAGTAGATTTCTAGTCTCCAGAAAAGTCATTATACTCTAACACAATACGTGTTCCAAAATTCTACAACTGATCGACGTTAGAGATATAGGTCTATAGTTCTGCACATCTGTTTGACGTCCTTCTTGAAAACGCGGATGACCTGTGCCCTTTTCCAATCCTTTGGAATGCTATGCTCTTCTAGAGACCTACGGTACACCGCTGCAAGAAGGGGGGCAAGTTCCTTCGCGTACTCTGTGTAAAATCGAACTGGTATCCCATCAGGTCCAGAGGCCTTTCCTCTTTTGAGCGATTTTAATTGTTTCTCTATCCCTCTGTCGTCTATTTCGATATCTACCATTTTGTCATCTGTGCGACAATCTAGAGAAGGAACTACAGTGCAGTCTTCCCCTGTGAAACAAGGGAAACAATTCCGCAGCTACTGCGGAATTATAGGATATGAGAAAGGGGCTGTTTGATTTTTTTTTCCGTCCATTTCTAACAACACCTGGCCGTGTGTGCTTCGTATCGATCAGCTGATATGGTACACATTTCAAGCGCAAGTAACATGGAATCGTGAATGGGCAATATAGAGACGATCATGTTCAAATGCAGTACATATGTGTAGAAAGGAATATGAAATCAAATTAAGGCTGTTGTAACATAACACAGCAAGTAGAAGAAAAATGAAATTCAAAGTATATAGTAAACTTTTGTGATCATGTCGCATATTGCATAATGCATTTAAATATAAGTACAATTACTATAATTGATCAATTAATCATCTGCTCCCAGGACATAATAACACTCCATCAGGCATTACGGTGTCAGAATGTTGGGGTTGCTGAACGTCACAGAGATCTGAAGCAGCCAATGGTGGACAAGAAGTGTTTTGAATAGTGCTGACTTTTAACAATCAGTGCTGTGGGGCTGGGAGTCAACTTATCACACCCTCACTGTAGCTAGTGTATTGGATGCTCATAACATACTAATTTATGTAAGTTACCAATCAATAATAACACTGACAAATATGTATCCCGAGATGCCAGCCAACAATGTCAGCATTGGCTCTTGAGCAAAAAAGTTCGATGAACACCGGTCTAATTCATCAAAGAGATGGTTGGAAGTAAACAATCTAGTCCATTAAATACAACTGCTTTTTTTCTACTAAGAACAGTATAATGATCCCAGATAACAGATCCTTGCTTCGCAGACAGGATCACCATCAAGTGAAAAGTAAATATATTTCAACCCATTGACAACTGCTTAAAGCTTTCACATGGACATCTGTGCTCATTTTTTTTTTAACCAAATGCAAAACTCTTGAGCCCAACCAAGATTGTTGTCCCCCCCCTTAAAAAAACCCAACAACAACAACAACAACAACAACAACAACAACACACACCTAGATATTACCTCCACACCATTTTAAAAGATCTTCCACTACCCCACAGATCACTGAGAACATAAGGATTATCCTCACCAAGTTTAACCTCATGATGATGATGTGTTCAGTAGCTTTAGGGCAGCTGAGTCCTATTGGCTCTCAGCGGATTGTTCAGTCATTGTCATCTGTACCTGACCTGCAGTGAAAGTCCACTGCACCAAATGACAAATGATCTGACGACTACTTTGTACAGTATTCTTTGGAGTTCAGTTGACACTATCATTAATTACTTAGGCCATGCAGATAATGGGTTTAGTGCTTTTAGAATAGTTCACTTCGTAATGACATCAGTAACAGTGGACCTGGGTCCACAGAACACCTGGATTTGTGGAGTTTTAAAATTATGCCTGGTTCAACTAACTGAATTGTATTTGATGTCTTATTCTGATAAAAAAACACACCAGTGATGCCGATGCATTGAGCCTCCACTTACATAGCTTTGAATGAATAATCTACAACCAGAAAAAGTAAACCCAAGAGGTTGTCTGGAGACGAGACTCCTGGTTTCATTGTGTGTGTGTGTGTGTGTGTGTGTGTGTGTGTGTGTGTGTGAGAGAGAGAGAGAGAGAGAGAGAGAGAGAGAGAGAAGTGTAAAAATACATACCTAGATGAACTTCTCCATCTGAAGCATGTGGTACTTGTGATAAATGCATAGGTGGAGGAAGACTCAACCTGTCATTCTGAACTTGTTGCAGCTTCTGAATGAGAGATGAAGTTTGTTCTAACTGGGACTGCATTGCTTCATCACCGGCTTTTTGCTCACTGGGATAAAATGACTTCTCTGAAAGGAAATTTCATGGAAATGTAATGTAGAAATGAAATTTTTCATTATTTAATATAAACTACGTAATAGAATCAATTATTCAATCTGTATATTGAGCAAGCAATAAAGGAAACAAAAGAAAAGTTCGGAGTAGGTATTAAAATCCATGGAGAAGAAATAAAAACTTTGCGGTTTGCTGATGACATTGTAATTCTGTCAGAGACAGCAAAGGACTTGGAAGAGCAGTTGAACGGAATGAACAGTGTCTTGAAAGGAGGGTATAAGATGAACATCAACAAAAGCAAAATGAGGATAATGGAATGTAGTCGAATTAAGTCGGGTGATGCTGAGGGAATTAGATTAGGAAATGAGACACTTAAAGTAGTAAAGGAGTTTTGCCATTTGGGGAGCAAAATAACTGATGATGGTCGAAGTAGAGAGGATATAAAATGTAGACTGGCAATGGCAAGGAAAGTGTTTCTTAAGAAGAGAAATTTGTTAACATCGAGTATTGATTTAAGTGTCAGGAAGTCGTTTCTGAAAGTATTTGTATGGAGTGTAGCCATGTATGGAAGTGAAACGTGGACAATAAATAGCTTAGACAAGAAGAGAATGGAAGCTTTCAAAATGTGGTGCTACAGAAGAATGCTGAAGATTAGATGGGATGATCACATAACTAATGAGGAGGTACTGAATAGAATTGGGGAGAAGAGGAGCTTGTGGCACAACTTGACTAGAAGAAGGGATCGGTTGGTAGGACATGTTCTGAGACATCGCGGGATCACCAGTTTAGTATTGGAGGGCAGCATGGAGGGTAAAAATCGTAGAGGGAGACCAAGAGATGAATACACTAAGCAGATTCAGAAAGATGTAGGTTGTAGTAGGTACTGGGAGATGAAGAAGCTTGCACAGGATAGAGTAGCATGGAGAGCTGCATCAAACCAGTCTCAGAACTGAAGACCACAACAACAACGTAATAGAAACACAGTATACTCACCTAATACGTCAAGAAAACAAGTATCTAAACCAAAATCCTTTATTGTCTTAAGCTGGTTCATATCCACTTTTTTCTCCTTTAAAGGCGGCACATTTTCATTATTTACTACATTGGAATAATTTCCTTTGCCTTCTAACATCTGCTTTATTTTCTCCTCCTCTTCACGTAACTTTCGCCTTTCCTCCAAAATCTTTTTTGTTTTGCTATGTTCCCCACTAGTCAAAAGGTCCAGAAGATTGTCTACCATTGTGAGGGTATAATCGTTATCCTTAGCAAAATCCAAAATGCTGAAAAATAAATAAAGATATCATCATTTAATATCCACTTGTGAATGCTTAATCATAGAGCACAGGTCACTGTGATCCTATGCAACAAATAAATAAAGTAACAAAAATGAGTAAAAATCAAACAAGGAAACAAAGGAAAAGAACAGGGAAGGAAAATACTGAGTTTAGTGTCCTGTCAACAACAAGGCCATTAGAGACAAAACTCAAGCTTTAAGTTGGGAGCGGAATTTGACCACATCCTTTTCAAAGGAACCACCCAGGCATTTGCTTTACGTTATTTGAGGAAACCATGGAAAATCTAAATCTAGACAGCCCAAAGGGCATTTGAACCACTGTCATCCTGAATACGAGTCGTGTCTTACCACTGGGCTACCTCGCTCGGTAGTAAAATAACAGGCAGGCAGAGAGTGAAAGCTGTGAAAAAAATAGCAACCCACGTAATGAGCTTTACTAACGAATACAACTACATCAAGTACTACTATTACTCGATAAAGTGAACTATTCATCCAGTCAAAGTGTGAACTAAGCTGATTACATGACTAAGCACAACCACGTTCCAGTTCAAAGTAGTGGGCTTTGTCATCTCATAGTGCAAGCGTGGGAAGTGAGTATGGAAAATGTCTTCTTGGACAGGTATGAAAGCCTGCTGTTATTGATGGCATGAAGGTGGAAAGAGTGACAGTGCTGATGATATGCACAAGAAAATGTTAAACTGGAAGAAGTCGATTGCATGCTAATTATAGAAGGGACACAATGCGGGGCAGGGTGGGATTCAAGTATTTACCCCATAAAAGAAGAAGCAAAGGGCACACAATAAATATTCCACTTACGATAGGGATATGTATTATTAGGTAGCAATTTCCGCAGCAGTAAGACCAACACAAGGAAATACAAACTTCATGAAAACTTCACAGCCCTACTCGCAAAGCTTCAAGGATAGAAAAGACGCTCTGAGAAAAACAGTTCTTGTCTATGGGTTTTTGTTTTCCAAGGTGGCAGAACAGACAAGAAATCATGTGAACAAAGAGGACATAGCAGCAGAAAGCGCCCATAACATTAAGGAAGCATCACAATTAAAGCAGCCAGAAGATTGTAACAATGTGTTTTCATACAAATTACAGACTGAACAAATATTGGTAAAATTACAATGTGTGAAGAGAATTGACAAACAGAAGTAATGGCCAACATATAATTTTGTCCCTTGAGCTCTTCTCAAACAGCAAAAATTCGAACTATCATCCAAACAAGGATTTTAAAAATTTCAGAACACACATAAAGATGCAGTTTATTTCAGGATTACAGCCTAGAAGAACAGTCATTTCTGATAATGCTCCTAGCCACACAAGAACTATGAAAATAAACCACATTCATATAGTTTGCTAGAAAAGAGGAATAATGCCACGGCTAGCCAGTAATCGCACACATTATGAGCAAGATCTAATGAAAACTGAGTTTTTGACATTAGTTATTTAGCACTGACCTACTCTGTTTATTTCACTGCCAAAATTTTGGAAGAAACTAGATTTACTTAATTTTTATTGCCACCACACCATCCAGAATTAAACACCACAGAATTGATTTGGAATCTTGTAAAGAAAGAAAAGACTGAAGAAAATGTGTGATTTTTTTATTTTTTTAAAAAAATTATTATTATTATTACTATTATTAGAATAGAGGAGGAAAGTGGTAGGTCACATGAAAAAGTATTTGACAAGAGATGCTTTGATGAACGAGGAAACTGGAAAAGGAATAATATTATTAATCATAAATATGAGCGAATAATCGTCATCATGAGTCATGACTGAAATGGCAGATAACGAACTGACAGGTATAAATGAGATGAGATAAGATAAATACACTGTAGGCCCTGTTTCTGTTCTTGTACTTAATTGACATTTATTGTGGAAATGCATACAGCGGGAGACCCTCCACACATGATTGTTTGCAGTATTGACTGTGTGTCATGCAATATTACCACTTCACAGCTTAGATACTGCACAGCTCAGGCTGCTAGGATATACAGTAAAGCAGTGTCAAATTAGGCATGGAGCACTGCCATAGGTGTGGGGGTCGACAGGTGCTTGCTTATTATTCTTGTTATTATTACAATCACGAAAAATTGTGGGTGGAATACAACCAATAGGATGAGTACAGATCCCGACGCAGAACTATCCGTGAAATCAGATATCATACACCAATTACCAGCAATTCCTGTACATTTTTTAATCCCATAAGATATGCGAAGGCAAGATTAGACAAATTATAGCACATACAGAGGCTTTAAGCTGTCAATACTTTCTGTGCTCCAACTGTGATTGGAATGGGAAAAAAACCCCAAGATGTGATACTGTCTTAAGTACCCTCTACCATGTGTTTCACAGCACTTTGTAGGGTACGTACATAGATGTAGTTTCAGCTTCTCCCCTAAATACTTCGTAGAACAACGTCACATTTATAGATGTAAAACACAAACTGTGTACATTCTACAGTATTAAGTTATTCAGTGGAACAGTTTTCTGCTTACAAGCCCATATTCAAACAAAAAATCATAAAAAGCAATACAAGACTGGTATATAACTTTAAAAAAATATACTACACACAGAGTGCCGAAGCAAAAACAGAGAAATAGCATATTTGATAGTGTTGTTGAGAAGAAATAAGTTAAACAGTACAAGTTGCATTCCAATTACAATATTTCAGATTTTTTTTCTCTCACAAAAATGTCACACCAAAACTGTGGATATAGTGTCACTTCTAGGTATAATTTTCCAGCAGCCATACACATTTTTCACAATTTTGATTTAATGATTCCATGGTTGTTTTAAATGCTTCTTTGGGAGTCTGGTTTGAACACTGGAAATATCGCTGCTGCAATAGTGGCACGGTTAGTGAACGTGTGACCACAGCGAGTGTCTTTCATTGTTGGAAACTGATAAAAGGCACAAGGAACCTGGTCAGGTGAGTAGGGAGCACGAGAGATCACTTCAAAGTTGTCATCACTAAGAGAAACAGCAGTGTCACACTTGCACAATGTGCTGTCTTTTCCAAGCATTTTTCATGCAATGCTGTAAGGAGCCTGTCCTTCCAAAATATCTTGGTAGGATGCGCCTATTACCATAGTGGCCTTTGAAATGCAAAGATTAAGGATTATGCCACCGCTGTCCCAGAACATGACCACTATCATTTTTCCAAGCACTGGCGCTTACCCAAAATTGTTTTGGAGGCAGTGAGTGTGTGTGCTTCCACTAAGTTACCTGGTGCTTCGTTTCAGGATTGAAAAATGGCATGCATGTCTCATCCATTGTCACAATTGATGGCAATGAAGTACTACTCATGCCATCATCACACCTCAACATTGCCTGGCAACATGCCACATGAAAGCCTTGTGATCACCTGTCAGCATTCGCAGCAATGACCTACAGGACACTTTCTCATTTTCACACCTTCATGCAGGACTGTGTGAACACATCCCACAGAAATGCCAACTTTGAGGCTGATGTGTCCCACACCCATTCAGTAATCCTCCAAAACAACTTTCTCCACTTGCTCGACCATGTCGTCAGCCTGGCTGGAGCATAGAACACCAAAGCATAAGAAGTGCAAGGCCCACGTCACAATACAGAAAAAGAGAACAGCAGCAGCACTCTAAGTGGCCTGGCAGTGAATTTCAACATGAGAAAATATGGTGTAAAACCCCACATTTTTAATTTGAAAGTGTGATTCACAAGACAATATTTTCCGCTTATGTTTATGGGTGCACCTAGTAGTCTAGTAGTAAAGTGTGCGCCTGGAAACTGAAAAGTTTTAGAGACCTTGCAAAGTAATATAGTCAAGATATCTCAATAAAAGCTAATATTAACTTCTGTAAGCTGCATGTCACCATGTAAAATTCTGTAGATGACATGGTGGTTGCCTTCTGACTATAAAATTATTTACAGGTAAAATCCAATACTGCAATACTAACTACGTGATTATTATTAAGTAGAAATAACTGTGCTCTAGCATACGTCAGAACCTTAGTATCATCTGAATTGACATGGTATAGAAGCTGGCTTCATTGCCCTGTGTTCATTATCACAACTTCTTGTGTGTATTGTGCTCTTTGAACTGCATTGTGAGTAAGTTGCTTGTACGCTGCTTTATTTTGGCATGTATCTGTAATACCGTTTGGAGCAAATGATTCCACATTTGTATTTGTTTCATATAAAACAGAAGCTGATTTCAACCACATAGTGTTTAGTGTTCTATGGGCTTGTGTATGTATGTTCCTGCTTACAAATCTGTGTGTGAACAGCTCAAATGATTTTGTTGTATGAGGGTATGCTGGAAAGTGATGCCTCCGATTTTTTTTATTCTGTTCTGATTACCAGTTTAGGTATACCATGTACATTAATCAGTTGACTTTCCTGCTTTGCTGACAGAAGTTAAAACCCTTTGCTACAAGAGGGATCTGAATTGTATTCAGGCTCCCACTCTCGGCTGATATATGTTTACAGATCGGTAAGTTAAGTGTTTATGTTTTTCTGTGTTTCCATGTAGTATTTTGATTAAATTTCGTGTGTGTTTCTCTGTTTACGAGGTTTAATCTTGCATTTTTGTAGTGTAAATTCATTCAGTCTGTAGTGCAATAGTTGCTCACTGAAAAGCCAGCTATGTAGCTTATTAATGCATCAGGGTGTATATGTGGACGAGGAAAAAAAATTCCCGGATTTCCCGGTTGAAAATACACTTTCTCCCGAATGAAAATACACTTTTCCGTGTTAAGTAACAGTTCCTCGGAACTGTAAAACTTATCAATCCTTTCAATGGTTGTGATTTTATACATCAGCGTAGAATTTCCCGGCACTTTAGAAAACGAAACTCAGGGGATAAAACACGTTTTGGAATGATGTCTGATGTGCAGCAACATGTACACTGCATATTTTCGTGTAATGAAAGTATAAATTCTAATTCCACCAAACACTGCATGTTACTTTCCAAAGGATTGAAATCGAGATTGCGATTTGCTGTTGTAAGCCAGTCTTAGCTCATGTCAAGTGATCTCGCCTACCGATGATGGTGAATATTCAGAGCATAGGACACGTGATGCAGTCAGCCAATAGCAACAACACTTAAGTAGCGCGAACACACAAATAGGAAAAGGTAATGCTTTAAATTACTATACATAAGTGTTGCTACAAGAAAAGAAAAGCTTTCACATATAACGTTGGTATCTAAGATTAACAAGCTGCAAGAGAAGCTAAGCTTTCACACACAATGTTGATCTTTTTTGCGCATGTTACATTTAAGATACATCACACAAATCTGCCATTAAAATTTTTAAAAACGACATAAATGTCTTGATCTTCTGGGCTCGAAAATATTCTAAATGGTCGTCCTCAAAGATTTGATTTTTGAATGAGAGTCAGACGCTCTGTGATTTACGAAATTCATTGGACAGTCACGCACAGAATTCATCTTGTGTAAAAGGAAATTTACTTTACTTGAAAATAACGCTTTTCAAACGACCATTTGGAATATTTTCCCGCGTTTCAACACTTGCATCAGATGACAAGCATCGCCGCACTTGCGCAGCTACGATGACACAGGAAGCCCGTACATTCGTACGTGTAAAACATTAAAAGATCTTACATTATGTCATAAAAGAAACAAGACATTAGAGGATACTCCAGGAGCATGGGAATTTTATGAACCATACTAAAATGCATAATTCGGTTTAAAGTGCACATTTGTTTGTCCAGATTCAGATGTAAATTTTTTTGGAGTACCAGTACCGTATTATCTCATGTTTGGTTCTTGATTATGGCATAATACCATACGTGCTAGAAGATGAAAACGTGAACTTGAAATGCAGTGAACAGTTGAAACTAGCCAATAGTGTGGAATTAAACACTTCGTTTCAAATAAATTGGCCTCAGCTGAAAATATTAATAAAAGTCAAATTTCTTTAACAAACCGACAAAAATAACTTCATTGTTCTGCAAGGCAATTAATGCTTGACTGTCAGAAAGGTGGAAACAAAATAAAATCTGAAACTAATAATATATTTTAGCCTTCCGTAATTATGTGAATGTATTTTAATTCACTTGATATCTCCTGGCCACAGAAATCTGTTTTGTTTTCATCTGACATGAGAGCAATAAACAAAGAGGAAACAACAAAATCACTTAATGTAAACAAGGGTCACGTGGAGGCTACCACCTCCCCACTACAACTCAGACTGCTTTGTGCTTCAGGTCCTGATCTACAATATTTCCGAACCGGGACAATATTAGATAGTTGCACTCGCACTCCCTTGAGCGTTCAAGGTAGGATGCCAAAAATTTAAAAAAATCTACTATTAAAAAATATCTTTATTTTGTAGCGCACATCTTTCTGAAGAGTCTCATACATAAAACATATATGTTCGAGGGAATGTAAGACATGTTATTTGGTCTTAAAGTTTGCCGAAGTGCAGTGCCAAGCCTCTTCACACAGCATTCTTCCATCGCATGTCTCTGTATTACGCTCTGTGGAATTCAAACGTGTAATATTTTGTAATGCGTGCTATCAAACTATATTCAGGACAGTGAAAATTAAAATGTCCTGTGGTGCCTCTCCTGCTCCCAGTTGGTCGGTCTGACATCCTGCCTCTCTTAAAAAAATCTCGCATTTAATTCTGGATGGGATTATTTGTAACCGGCAGAACAAGAACTCTTCAGAAAATTTGCAGTCTTTACTGTCTATTAGCTAATAACTTGCTGTTTTGTGTGGCACAAAATTAAATATATGATACATAAAACGAGTAAAGTTAAGAGACAAGCAAGACAGTACACATTTCTTCAGTCCTAAGTCCTAGCTTTTTTTCCTCTCTAATCTTGCCACAGCTTTATATGGCGTACTTTCCTTTCTGGGAAAGAATCTATTACCTCACCAAAGTTCGTCAACATTTTGCTATATGAAAAAACGAAATGTCGTCGTGTAATACTAGAAAAGCTGTTAATACAAATAGCACCCAAGACTGGTGTGGTTTCTCGATCTGATTATGTGTATTTTGTCACTGTCTGCTAGATAAAATGAAATAGGTCTGCCTAATATTACAGCAATTGTTACATACACCAAATAAACGAGACTGTTTTGGCACAAATGGTCATTTTTATAACATGACAGAATATAATTCATGAAGTACCAATACAGATGTCTATTAGGCCCACTACAAGCAAAAAGTTTTATGTTAGGAAATGTTTCACATTTCATTCATACTCTCTAGCTTCTGAAGCATGAGATCGAAAAGTAGTAGCACAAAATTTTTATATAAATTTGGAATCGTCATATTCTTCCGTAATTTGTGTGACTCCCCATTTCTTCTCCTTCCTCGTTCTAACAAACGATCTTGTCATCACCAATTCTGTAACTATTGCTGCCAGTGTCAACATTTATTCTCTGGTTAACTCACTAACCCTGCCACAATTGACGGTTTAGTTATCCCGCATTTATTCTCAGTTTAGGCGTTATTACGTGTACGTACAACGCGTTTTCCGCGCTACTCCCAGAATATAATTTTAACAGCTGCTAGCCGGGGATTGTATAACTGTCCCTTAGTAGTGTAGCGGTCTGGCCAAAAATTTTCTGTCAAAATTTCATTTCCTTGGATACCCGGGGAAGACAATACGTAATCTTTGCTGCCTGTTATTCCTGTTAGTTGTTTATTTCCACTTCGGTAGTCTGAATCTATGGAATTCGCTAGGAATTATAACAGCGCTTATCACTTGCGAACCCAGTCAACCACATAAACAGCGATTGTCATTCATCCTTTCGGCTTTATTCGTTCAGCTCGTATTGACCCGTCCCCTTTTGTTTGCAAGAAAGTTTATTACTAGATGCAACGAGGATTCCCCTGGCAGAGACATCACGTACACTACGCATGCATTTAAAAATCAACTTACGGTTCATTGAGAAATCAACTTAGAATTTGATCAAAAATGTTGAAAAGCCAACAGGGATGCGTTCAAAATCATATGAGTAATTGATACACCAACGTGCGCTGGATGCTTGGTGCTTTGTGAAACAAGGTCTTTTTTTCAATAATATGAATTTGGCAACCCCCCCCCCTCCTGAAACTGCCGCCCGGAGCAGATATCCCAGTTTGCCCCTGTCCCCTGGTTCCGGGCCTGTTGCGCATACGTGAATCTGCCAGCTTAGGTGCACCACTAAAATTTTTCCGGATAGCATCTGGCTGTTTGCTGCTATTGCTTCTACAGCTAACTGCCACACTTCTGTAGCCAGAAGCGGGAGAAGGTACTACTCATACGCGACTCAACTGCACATGCTCATAAGCTCACTCGCAACCGCTACAACGAATTTAATGTAAACATTTGTGACGTCACGCTCATCGGAGGCAATTTGTTGTTATGAAACATTGCATAGTCTTCCTAAAGCCTTTGACACATTTTGCTGTTGGCAGACGCTTGTATGAGCACTGTGTTATGTTCTTGTATATGGTGCATTTCGTTTGCAACTTAATTTTTATTTTCGTTTTTTTTTCTTCTCTTGTTCGTGTTTTGTTGATGCAGTATTATTCTGCAGTAGCGAGATACAGTAATATTCTTTGTTAGAGTATTGGTTCTTACCAGTCAAAGTTACAAAAATTTAACTAAAAACTAAAAAATGAAAAATTCCCGGAATTCTAAAAAATTCCCGGGTTTTTCCTGGTTTTCTCCCGGATGAAAAAATTCCCGGGTTTTTCCGGATCTCCCGATTGTCCCAGGTCGTATACACCCTGTGCATCCACATCCATTGGTGACACATCAGGAGGGTAGCAAGTTACATATCTACGATTATCTGCTTTTATAGTTAACTTCTTCAGTTGGTCTTCATAGGATGGCTAGGATGTGTGCACACTGTGTGTGGACACAGGAGGAGCCGATCACAGTTTGTGAATAGTTGAATGTACTTTTGGCTAAGGTCAGTCACCTTCAGGCTGCTGCCTCGGGGTGTAGCACGGTGGAGAATCTCGTGCATCTCAGGGGACATCTCACGTGTATCATTTGTTTTTGCCAAGTGCTCTGCCTCCAAGGCACCTCCTAGTGCACCCAATGTTGTGGATCAGCCCTCACAGCAGGGTGAGCCGTGGGTGGTAACGCGTTCACGTCGCACAAGGCGGAGGGCCATCGTGGACGCTGGCTGCCTGGCCTCGCACACACACCCTGTAAGTGGACAGGTGGTTTTCAGCATGCTCTGAGCGGGCACACGGCAAGAGGGGTTTACTAGTTATCGGGAGCTCCAATGTCGGGCACATTGTGGAACCCCTTAAGCAGATAGCATTCAGGACAGGAAAGAAAGCCAATATGCACTTGGTACGTCTGCCGAAGGGCCTCATCCGAGATGTGGAAGCAGTCTTGCCTGGGGCTATCAAGCATGCAGGGTGCAGCCGTCTGCAGCTTGTGGCTCATGTCGGCATCAAACGTGCCTGTCACGTGGTTTCTGAGGTGATCCTCAGTTCATACAGGCCCTGGCGGTAAAGACTGCTGGCCTCGCGTGCTGGGTGCAAGCAGAGCTCGCAATTTTCATCATTCCCAGAGTTGATCTGGGTCCTTTGGTTTGGAGCCGAGTGGGGGGTGTCAACCAAAGGCTTCTTCGACTCTGATGGTCTCGGTTGAAGATTTGTAGGACTCCCCTTGATAGGTCAGGGGTGCACTACATAAAGGAAGAAGCTACTAGGGTAGCTGAGTGGAGTGCACATGCGGGTTTTTTAAGGCTAGGCAGTAATTTGAGGTGCTCTGGTGAACACTCGCCAGTCAATATGCAGCAAGGGAAGTCAAACCGAGTTCAGAATACAGAACTTCTACTGTCACAATTTTATTAATAAACTTTCGAAGTATTCATAATGAAGTTCCTGAATTTACTGCCCTCCAGGAAAGTTCTCGTGCTCATATTATTCTTGGGACCGGTAGCTGGAAAGAGAACGTGGAAAGTGCAGACATATTTAACAAGTAATGGGAAGTATATCAGAAAGATAGATTAGAGGCCATAGGACAGGGAGTGTTCATAGTGGTTGACAAAAATGTGATCTCTATTGAGGTCGTAGTTGAGCGTGACAGTGAGGTCATTTGGCCGCACATAACAAGTGTAGATGAAACCAAGTTAATTGCTGAATGCATTTACCAGTCACCCAATTGTGCTGTGACAGTTCTAGAGTAATTCAAAGAAAGTCTACAGTCAATAGCGCTTATATAAGCAGTCATGTTGGCGGCGACTTTAACCTGCTGAGTGCTCATTGGGATGTCTATGGATTCATTGCTGCGGTACAGATAACAGTCATGCAAAATACTTTTGAATACATTTTCTGAAAATTGTCTTGAATGGCTACTTCAGCAGCTCACACACTATGGAAACATCTTAGAACTTGTAGCTACAAATACACTGGACCTTATCGATAATGTCAGCAAAGAAACGGGGATTAGCGAGCATGAAGTCATTAAAAGCATCTACGACAACAAAAGTTAATAAGTCAGTCAAGAAGACTAGGAGACTGTCTCTGCAAGATAGAACAGTTATTAACATCTCACTTAGACAGTGAATTGGCATCATTTAGTTACTGTTAAGATGGATGTAGAGGAATTATTGGCAAAGTTTAAGTGGTAAATTGTGGTCTGGAGAGTTATGTGCCTAGTAAGTGGATAAACAATGGAAAAGACCTACTATGGTTTAATAACAAAATTCGGCAGATGCTGAGGAAGTAGAGGCTGTTGCACTCTTAGTTCAAACAGAAAGCATAAATAACGAAAAGTGAAGGTTAGTAGAGATTTGTGGTCTGTGAAAACAGCTATGCACAAAGCATCCAACAACTACCACTGTCACACTTTAGCAAAAGATCTGGCAGAGAACCTGAGAAAATTCTGGTCGGATTAAAATCGACAAGTGGGCCTAAGGCTTCCGTCCAGTCCCTTGTTGACCAGTCTGGTGAGGCAGTTGAACATAGCAAAACGAAAGCCGAAGTTTTAAATTTTATGTTCAAGAAATCGTTCACACAGGAGAATCATACAAACATACCATCATCTGACTATCAGACAGACTCCCATAAGGACAACATAGTAATAAGCATACCCGGCGTAGAGAAACCACTGAAAGATTTGAAAGCAAATAAAACTCCAGGTCCGGAGGGAATCCCAATTCGATTTTACAAAGAGTACTCTACAGCATTGACTCCTTAATTAGCTTGCTTTTATCGTGAATCTCTCGCCCAAGCAACTAGAAAAAAAGCACAGGTGATGCCACCATATAAGAAGGGTAAAAGAACAGACCCACAAAATTACAGACCAATATCCCTAATTTCTGTTTGCTGCAGAATCCGTTAACATATTCTCAGTTCGAATATAATAAACTTTCTTGAGACTGAGAAGCTTATGTCCACGAATCAACATGGTTTTAGAAAGCATCACTCGTGCAAAACTCAGCTTGTCCTTTCCTCATGTTATACTGAGAAATATGGATGAAGGGCAATAGGCGGACTCCATATTTCTAGATTTCCGGAAAGATTTGATACGGTGTCCCACTGAAGAGCATATAGAATAAGTTCCGATACGTGAGTGGCTTAAAGTCTTCTTAAATAATAGAACCCAGAATGCTGTCCTGTACGGCGAGTGTTCATCAGAGGCAAGGGTATTATCAGGAGTTTACGAGGGAAGTGTGATAGGGCCGCTGTTGTTCTTTATATACAGAAGTGATTTTACGGACGGAGTGGGTAGCACTCAATTACCCACCAGCCTAGCGAAAGCAGATTTCCAGGCCATCACATCCAATCCTGGTATGGTTGATCCCTCAGAAAAAAAAACTACTTTGGAGCACAAGTCGTATCACTCAGTATTATCCTTGTCTTCAATGTATTAATCAGTTACTTCGACAAGTCCACGACTTCCTAAAACCATGCCCAGAGATGAGATCCATTCTGTCTCAGATTTTGCCCACCACATCTTGAATAACTATTTATCTTTCTGTCAATCTCTGCAATGTAATTGTAGACCTTATGCTCCCACTGCCGCCGTCTCCCTAACCTACGGCACCTACCCCAGTGACAATCCCTGCTGCAAAACTTGCCCTATGCACCCTCCTACAATCACCTATACCAGCCCTGTATCTGGCAAAACATATACTATCACACAGAGAGCCACCTGAGAAACAACACTTCATACACTAGCTATTCTGCAAACACTGTTCAGCCTTTTACATCAGCATGACTACTACCAAGTTGTCAGTTAGGACAAGTGGGCATAGGCAGAAGGTGTATATCAGCAACACACAATATCCTGTTATAGAGCATGTTCTACAACATGACAGTTGTGACCTTGGTGCCTGTTTCACCACACACACCACATGGATTCTTATGCCAGACACTAGTCTCCCAGAACTTTTCAGGTGGAAACAAGCGCTATTATGTGTTCTTGGTTCTTGCCACCCACCTGGCTTAGATTTACAACAATTTCTCCCATCTCAGCATTTCTTCACTCTGTTTTAGTTTCAACACCTTTCATTTCACTGCCCCCCCCCCCCCCCCCACCACCACTATTACATACAATTCTCTTAATTTTCACTCGCATTAACTCGTTTATGATTTTATAGCAGTAATTTCTTTCTTACATATTATTCTGTCTTCCACCTTAAGCTCTCAGGTTTTCAAATCTTGTCTGATGTAGTCTCAACAATCAGTTTTTCCTTCAATCCAGTCCAATAAGTCTGCCCCAATCTGTCGTTCTCGGTGATCTTTCCGAACTCTGCCCCTTTTCCTAACTCCTACAGTCCTTTTCCTCCACCCCTCTTCCTTACCCTTCTGCCAGAAGAAACAGCCACTGGCTTCAAAAGCTTGCATGCCTGAAACCATTTTTAGTATGTTTTTTCTCCTGCCGCTTCTCGGTGAGTAGATTTTATCTATCCAATTACTTTTTAACTATGTTGGCATGTGAAAAAACTCTCAGAAAATGAGAAGTATAAATCTGAAGAGTTCATCCAGACATGGAGCTCATTTCCCTTCAGCATGACAATGCAAGACAACATACAGTTCCAACTTGGCCCCATCCAATTTTCGTTTGTTTCCAAAACTTAAAGCACAACTTTGAGAATCTCACCCTGATAGTGATGAAGTCATGTAAGCAGTAGTGAGGTTGAGGCTCCATCAAATAAGTCAAACATTCAACACTGACGGTATCAACAACCTTATTTCTTGTTGGGAGGAATGTGTTTGTTGGTAGGGTGACCAAGTTGAGAAATTAATGTGTAAACATGAAGAATAAAGATGTAGAATGTTAATAATGTTTGTTTTATTTAAAAAGCTTTAAGAATTTTGACATAAAAAATTGGAGGCATTACATTTTAGAACTCTCTTGCAAGTATACTGTCCCTGTTCTATTTCCTTTTAGTTTATAGCTGTTTTTCTTACTTTACTGCATTTAATGGAGAAATCCATGTGAGCAATTTCTGACAGAATCGGCATTCAGTTCTATTAGATCTTGTTACAGGATGATTACATATTTCTGCTTTGAATGGTGCTACTTCTTGTCACTGAGTATGCTTTGTATTCTTAAAGACTAGGCATTCTTCCTTGCAAATGCTAAAGATGCAACAGTAGTTACGTAAATGTGTTAACACATATTAACAAGTACTGAAACAACACAAATTAGCAGAAATCAATGTTCTACAATCATCCTTTCATAACGACAAAAATTTAAAAGCAAACACCACACATCCTCTCACTTTCATCACTGGATCTACTAGTTAATGCTGTGTAACGACAGTTCACTAAATCCAGTAGCATTCAGTATGGTGGAAGTAGGTTCAAACTATACCACACAATCCCACTTACAAAGATACCCATTGATGTAGAACATTTTTGCTGCATAATAGTACCTTGCACAATAACTATATACTTTGTCGCTAATACTACAAAGCTTAACAGTGGGAAGAAGCAACACCTTTCAAACCAGAAATACATACTCATTCTGTGACAAGATGAAGTAAAGCTGAATACCAGTTCCGTCAAATATTGCTAACATGGACTTCTCCATTAAACGCGAGAAATAACGTAAAACAGATGCAATGACAATAGAGTACAAACAATACATTTACATGCCAAGGTCACACAAGGATTCCTAGGCAGGAACATATGTTCGCAGAACACTACATAATGAAACAAGTTTCCATTTTGTGTGGATCAAAAACAAATATGGAATCAGCTACTCCACCCAATACTGCAGCTGCAAGCAAAACACAAGCAGAATGTGAGCAATGCATTCACATATGTTATGAAATATTTTCTGTACTGAATGAAACCGAAACAAAAGTGGAAGACAATAAGCGACTGAGATGATGGATTGATAAAGTTGCAGAGTTACAAGTGACCTGGCAGCCAACCAAGGTTGTGTAACAAGTCTTGTGGGCTGGCTCCAGCGTGAGATTGTCTTGGTTTGTTGCCTTCTTTGAACAGTTGCACCCATGAATGCACATTACACACATTCAAGACATCCCCACCACACACCTCACTCAACTGATGATGATTTTTCACACCATGTAAATAGAGGAAACAAATGACTACACAGTGTTTCTATAATGAAAATATCGTCATTTTAAGTATCAAAAACAGTCCTCACTCTTGCCACAGCTACTAGGGTTTGTGTGCTGTACAGCGCTGCCATTTCTTTCACACATTCACCAACAAGTTATGTAACTAAATGTTTAGGGGAGGGGGAGGGGGAGGGGAAGCACTAATGGTATCAGCTGCATCAGGACTTTGTGAGGAATCAGTAGTGACGAGTGAAAATGCTTGCAAGATCGAGATTTGAACCTGGGAACTCCTGCTTACAAAGCATTTACATTAACCACTACATCATCTGGACATACTGTTTATCACAAATGCATGGGCCATCTTGGCACACTCCCCAGCTGACTCACACTCCCACCTAGTGCAACAATCCGTAGCCTCCATTCATGACCTCCATGCTCGATAATTTTACGTCCCCACTGAAGGTCAAACGAACTGTGCGCCCAGACTGAAGGTTGTGGATTTATTGTTCCACAAGGAAAATCAATTATACGACTGCAGGGTGTCTATTCTTTTGGACAGGTCTGGATAGGTGGCCCTAGGTGGGAAGGTGATTCGTTTGGGGAGTTCCAAAATAGTTGTGCATTTGCGATAAAAACTGTGTCTGGATGGTGCAGTTGTTAATACAACTGCCTCGTAAGCAGGAGATACCAGGTTTGAAGTACAATCTGGCACACATTTTCACTCGTCGCCACTGATTCAGCATAAAGTCCTGATGCACTTGATACTATTAGTTCCTTCCCTTTCCTTTTCTTTCTCCCCCCCCCCCCCCCTCCACCTTCAATTTGTCTATTCTTTCAGACACGTCAGAAAGAACAGACACCACACATTCAGGTAATTCACAAAAAGTGTATGCATATTTTAAAACAAACCACATATTTCTATTTGTTTCCAGTTCTGAGGAGGGGGGCAGGAATAAGCAAACAAATAAATAAGTAAATAAATGTAATAATATCGGAGGTGTCGTAACTTGGCTGCACCTCAAAAGTGAATGAACCACACAGCATTAACACTAAATATCATTTTAACCCAACACAGAATATATTGATACAGCTACACTAACAATCTCATTCAGTTATATATATGTGCTGTAGAATACTGGAGGACTATTTTGAAAAAGTATTACACACTGACTGTGATAGACAGAGAAAGTAAGAGTTATCTCTGGCAATTGTGACATGGCCAGTTCACGGCGAGAAATGGAAGAGGAATCAGAATACAGCAGCTCAGCACAAGAAACTGTTTTCAATGAGACTATTCCACAGCCGTGAATAGTTCTGTGGTGATGTATCGCTTCACTGTAGCTGGTTAATGCCTTTCATGGAAACTTATTTTCTAAAACTGTTGCACTGATGAAGAATGACAATGAAATGAAACATACTTGTTTTAATTGCCGAGACAAAGAAGAAGGGGCAACTAGGTACAAAATGTATTTGTTATGACTGGTGCAACCTTATAATGAATGTCGTTTTCGGATAAAGTATAAATTGACATTAAATTGTATTTTGTAACTATTTTATTCACAGATTTTGAAGTCTGTCAGTGAGCTTCTGCAAGTAAATTTAATTCTCATTACTGTAGAGAAAAGTTGCTCCACAAATATGTATGTCCAAACATAAAAAAAAAAAAAAAATCGTAGATGGCAACCTGTGAAGTTATGGAAATTTACATTGAAGAAAATTTTTATATGAGTCTACAAGGCGTACTTTACCACGAAACTTACCACACAAATGATTGTCACACTGGAATCTATAAGGCCCAACTGTAGCTAGACGTGTTAGAAATCGATACTGGTGTGTTTGACCTTCACTTTGAAGTTCTTAATCCAGCCATAATATTATCTTTTGTCAATTTTCAAAGAGCTACTCTGCACTTTATGCATTGTGCAGTTAAATATACAGGTATATGCTTGCATTTAAAACTATGGCAAACTTAACATATTGTCATTCTCCTGAAAACACTGCACAGTTTGCACTATCCTCTAATATTATTATTATTATTTATTTATCTAATATTATTATTGTTATTATTATTATTTATTTATAATGATGTCTGACATCCACATTTTACCGTGAGCACTCACTACTCAAACAGCAGGTGACCATGATCACTCCTGATTGTCTGGCTGCCTCCTGGACAGGCCTCGCTAAACCACATATGATGCCTTCTCAGCGATCTCCCTGCTATCTATTGTGATCACCACTCCCTGAGTTTAGCCAACTTATGACAGCTCTACTATCAGATGAGTAATGGACATCATTGAAGAGTGTGAAAATTGGGCATCAAACATACCTCTCTGCATACTGCACTGCAGTTTCATCTCCATACGTTTGGTAAATAAGTTCTGTCTCTTCTTTTGTCAAATTAGCAAAAGTAGAATCGTAAGATGGTGCATATGATCCGAAAGCTCCATAATACAAAGGTTTAACTGCAAAGAAGAAGAAAAAATATTAGTAGTGAATATTAATGACTTCATTGTACCTATAAAACTGTCTGCAGTCCTCACTAAAATGCCATGAAATGCAGTCTTAATGCAAGAGTAAGACAGTGATCCTTCTATATTCATATTCCGTAAATAATCAAAATACAATGTGTTGGAAGCAGCTAATGCAACCATTATTTGCACCACTTCTTGTTCATGGATGCTGCACAGTAAGAATAAGACCTTGTAGGTTTCTGTACATGTTGCATTGCCTCTCTAATTTATTCCTTTCAACTCTGTGCTTATAATGTGAGAGAAAGAACACAAGAACAGAATCATCTGTGGAGTGACAGTCTTGAATCTGTAATAGTTTACCTTTTAGTACTGGTTACCACTTTTCTTTTCCTATAGCCCAGTGAAGTTTATCTTTGTAAAATTCTTAAGACCGAGACTTGTCACACACATCCTCTGTACAGCTAACAATGAGGGGAAGGAAGGATGATTAATGTCCTACTGGGATGAGGTTACTGGAGATGCACTAACAGGTATTGGATAAGGGTAGTCATGTCCTTACCAGAAGAACCCCTAAAAACCTAAAAATCAATGGGAAATGCTTCAATGGAGTGTCCCCTTTTAACTACTTGGGAGCCCTAATAACAAATGATAACAGTATTGGAAAAGCTATAAGGGAAAGAATACAAGCAGGAAACAGAGCTTACTTTGCAAATATGCAGCTTTTCAAAAATAGCCTTGTTACAAGAAAAACTAAACTGCTAATATATAATTCCCTAGTCCGCCCAGTTATCACATACGGCTCAGAGGTATGGACATTGACAGATCACGATAAAAATGTTCTAAGAAGCATTGAGCGGAAAATACTACGCAAAATCTATGGGCCAATAAGGGAGGAAGAAGGTTGGAGAACACGCTACAATGCCAAATTACAAGAGTTAATACAAGGCAGGGACATAGTAAAATTTGTGAAATCACAGCGAATATGATGGCTAGGACACTTGGAGAGAATGGCAGAGGATAGAATTCCAAAGAAAATGATGAAAGGTAGGATCCATTCAGATAGGCGAAAAGGGAGACCTAGAAGAAGATGGATCGATGAGGTAATAATGGATATCAGCAATATGGGAGTCCGGGGGTGGAAAAGAGCAGCAAATAACCGAGAAGTGTGGAGGAAGATTGTTGAAGAAGCCAAGGCTCACCAAGGGCTGTAGAGCTACTGAAGAAGAAAAAGAAGTCATGTCCTTGGAAACCATCATGATATTTTCCTTAGGCATTTTAAGAAGCTTACATAAATCTGAATCCGAGTGGCCCGATGGAGATTTGGCCTTCATTCCTACTGAATACTATTCCAGTGTTTTAACTCCTGCACCACCTCACTTGGTAATCTTACAATGACTGTATGTCAGGCAGCAGGCAGTACTTCAGCATGAGTAACACAACATTTCAAAATCCACTTTCTTTGTAACAATGTGACGGCTAGACAGATCTATCCCCAAGAACCAATTATAGTGTTTGCCCTCCCTGTTGTAAGGTTCACAGGACCACTACACTGTATCATCTTTTGAATCATCACAATGACATACTAAACCATGTCACTAACTGATGACCTTTGATTATGTTACACTGAAACTAACACACATTTGTTTGCTATAGGCAAATAAGATTTAGCTTTGCTGTTAATGCAAGACTAATGACAAAACACACTGTACAGATACTGAACACGGTCCTCTGAGATTTGAAGTTCATTAGGAAACTCAATGACTGAAAACAAATTATCTGTAACAAAACAAGAATCTACTGTGACACTGACTGCACTTGGCACAACAATGATTTATCATTAGTACATATCTACAACATCAATTCAAACTGCTGGTCTCAGTTCTGAATTTAAAGTCAGAACTTCTGTCTGTTGTTATATTCAATTACTTACAACGATGTTAGCAAGAAAAGTATATGGACATATTATTCACAACTCTTTCTGTTTATTATTTTTTTTATCTTCTTTGTGACAAAACACTTTGTCTTATCACAACTTTGTTTGCTCTGATACCACCTCACCATACATGTTTTTGCGAAGGATACCTTGTATTAATCGTATACTGTTTAATTCAGCTTCTTCAGAGTGATGGTGAAATATGTTACAGATGGCTAAGGTGGTTTATATAGTGACCGAAGTAACTCATAAATTCTTATTGTATGTGCGATTGTGGATTAGCGGCACTCAATGATGAGGTTATCAGCACCCACATGAAATAAGTTGAACTGAATGTGGTTAAAAAGCAAGAAAAGATTAAAATCAATCTGAAATAAACTCCCACTCAATCTCCACTATAATCACCCGCACAATCATATTAGCTCACATCACGGAAAAAGGGTTAAAATTGTCCTGATGTCCTTAAAAAAAATCTCAGCAAGACAAGAGGAAAACTAAAATAGATTCACAGGAATATGCGGCTGGCAAATCGTTTAAAAAACATGGATGAGCCAGCCAGCCTGATAACACATTAAAAACACTGCCATAAAATTTTAGGGAACAAGTCGGACAATTCACAAAATCTTAAAAGTCGTACCACATTCATTCGATTCCCAATTTAAAAAGTGGGCAAGTCTATCAGCAAATGAGCTGCTGCCCTTTGGTCCGAATATAAAGCACTGTCTAGTAAACATGGCACACTGTGATCTGCACACCACAAGTGCCACACATTGGAGGCTGCTTCTCGCCAGAGCAAGAGCCATGTGTCATAGGGCTGTAACCTATGGGAAGACAAGTAAGAAGGACCTCATTCCGCCTGCAGAGATGGAAGGAAGTATCCCCAGCTGTATCATGGACTTTGTAGACTGATGAGGGTCCTGGATATTATGGACTACTTTATCTGCTCAGTACAAGCATTGTAGAGAGAGATACACTCAGGGAGTCATAACAGGCAAGGAATGTAGCACTCCAAACACATTGCATCTGCTCTAGTGCCCACAAGATCATGTATACTTCCACATCGAAGACAGTAAAGTCTTGAGGCAATTGGGCACAATCAAGGAAAATGACAGTGCAACCAACAGAGTCCCCCCCCCCCCCCTCCCGTTTAGACCCATCCATAAACACAGCTGCAGAGTGGTGGTGCTCAGTTAAGATTTCATAAAATAAATGTGTTAAAGATATATGCAGGAGTGAAACCTCTCCTCAACTGCAGTAAATCTAAATGACTCCAGGTCCTTGCAGTAACCATGGTGGCACATGGTTAAAACCCTTGATTTCGGGTTGTACTTCCTCTGTACCAAGAAACTGCATGTGGATCCCAAACAGCCCTGTTGCTTATGTATGATGGAAGAAAAGGCTTTCCAGAGATGGATGAACAACATTTTGGTAGGCTGGTGAATTTGGAGGAGTGAGGATCTTACATACCTGACATATCCTAGATAGTGAGTAGCGATACCTCAGGCTCAACACAGACTGGACATAGGGGGGGAGGGGGGTCCTGTAAGCACCCGTGGTCAGCCTAATCCCCTCATGGTGGACAGTATCAATGATCTTCAGACCTCACTGATCCATACACTGTGCACGCGTCATCTAGCTGCGACTGCATGAAGGCCCTATAAAACTGGAGCGCACACACCCTGTCAGCTCCCCAAGATCTGGGGCTAAGGCACTATATGAAACTCTGCACCTTCTGGGCCTTAAGGTGTGGTAACCAAGACAGTTTGGAGTAAAAAATGAGGCCCAGAAACCCCAAAGAGTCTTTAAAATGTAGAATGGTGTCCCTCATATGCAAGACAGGTAAACTAAAAATATGAGAACCCCCCCTCCCACCCCACACACGTACACTTATCTGCAGAAAAATGAACACTTGTCTTTTCAGCCCACTCCATTATCCTCAGTACTGTAAGTTGTGACTCATGAGTCACTGTTGCAATACTGCAGGAGAAACAGAAAACTGCAAAATCATCCACAAATAAGGTGTATTGTACAGGACTTCTTACCATTAATGTGGTGCTGCTTACTGATATGGCAAAGAGGGTAACACTTAAAACACTGCCTTGAGGAACGCCATTCTCCTGTTCAAAATGATCTGCCAGTATGTCAGCAACTTGGGACCTAAAAAATGCTTCGGTAGGAAGAATCATACGAAGAAGGGGAGGTGGCCACGAAAGCCCCACTGGTGGAGCTGCCCTAGAATAATGTGTCTCCAAGTAGTGTCGAATGCCTTACTGATATGAAAGATACTGAGACAGTGACATAGGAAACCCTGCTGGATATACACCTCTAAAAGTGTCAGGTTGCCAACAGCAGATCGAAATCTCCTGAATCCACACAAAGAGCAGTTAAGGAGTTGCCAGCTAACATCCAGACTAGATGACGGTTAACCATTCATTCCTAGGTCCTTCCTACACAGCTCATTAAGGTGACACTTCAGTAATTATTGAGATATGTTCAGGCCTTTTCTGGTTTGAGGAGAGGTATCAAAATAGCCTCTCTCAACAAGCTGGGAAAGGGGCCTGTCTGCCATATGAAATTAAAACATTCAAGGAAGATTTTCTTTGACACAACTTGCAAATGTCGGAGCACATTGTAACGGATCTGATTGTGACCATGTGCAGTATCATTGGCATCAAACATTGCAGCTCCCATTTGGACAAAGGGCGCAACTGTAAGACTTTGAATTATTAGATCTGAAGTCCAATTGGACCCTCTCCACAGTCACGCATTAGCAGCATACTGCTGGATCCTGGCTGGAATTTTGGCAGTAGCCATTGAAAAATGCTCTGCCACTGGCTGGCTGATGTATCAGAGTGTGGTTTGGAGACACCCTTGTTTTAGCACTGCTGCGTCCGGCCATCCTGATTTAGGTTTTCCGTGATTTCCCTAAATGCCTTACTGATATGAAAGATACTGAGACAGTGACATAGGAAACCCTGCTGGATATACACCTCTAAAAGTGTCAGGTTGCCAACAGCAGATCGAAATCTCCTGAATCCACACAAAGAGCAGTTAAGGAGTTGCCAGCTAACATCCAGACTAGATGACGGTTAACCATTCATTCCTAGGTCCTTCCTACACAGCTCATTAAGGTGACACTTCAGTAATTATTGAGATATGTTCAGGCCTTTTCTGGTTTGAGGAGAGGTATCAAAATAGCCTCTCTCAACAAGCTGGGAAAGGGGCCTGTCTGCCATATGAAATTAAAACATTCAAGGAAGATTTTCTTTGACACAACTTGCAAATGTCGGAGCACATTGTAACGGATCTGATTGTGACCATGTGCAGTATCATTGGCATCAAACATTGCAGCTCCCATTTGGACAAAGGGCGCAACTGTAAGACTTTGAATTATTAGATCTGAAGTCCAATTGGACCCTCTCCACAGTCACGCATTAGCAGCATACTGCTGGATCCTGGCTGGAATTTTGGCAGTAGCCATTGAAAAATGCTCTGCCACTGGCTGGCTGATGTATCAGAGTGTGGTTTGGAGACACCCTTGTTTTAGCACTGCTGCGTCCGGCCATCCTGATTTAGGTTTTCCGTGATTTCCCTAAATCGCTCCAGGCAAATGCCAGGATGGTTCCTTTGAAAGGGCACAGCCAACTTTCTTCCCCATCCTTGCCTAATGCTATGAGACCAATAACCTCGCAGTTTGGTCTCTTCCCCCAAACAACCAACCAACTGCTGCTACAGGTAAACAACTGTGTTTACTGGAAATCCTCCTGATGGCTTTCTGTACTTTTGTAAAACAGTGGAAGAGTTGATATAGGCCAGTAACATTTGCTATGACCTTTTCTTGCTCTCCTTAATGACGTGTTGAGCCTTGGTCCTCACCACTCGAAAGGTTGTGAGGTTTTTCGCCATTGGGCGGCACTTGAACCATCGCAAAGCCAGACTCAGATTACTGAATGGTACTCATCAGTCCAATAAGTGACAGGTTGTCTTAAGAGATGACTAGAGGATGTCGGGATGGAAAAGTCAGTGGCACGGTGGATCACATACGTAATGGTCGCAGCATTCAAACACAGCCAGCTGTCTCAATAATGTCTAGTCAGCTCTGTTGATCATCCAACATGGCTGGATCCCTTCAGGGACAGGTCTGTCCAGTAGGTGAATCCGGAGTGGGATGTGGTCACTGTAAGGGGGGTCATCAGTGACTTCCCACTGAACAGCGTCCATGAGGGCAGGAGAACAGAAAGAGAGGTTGATGGCTGAGGATGGCCCAGTTGCATCACAGAAATGAGAGGTAGTGCCTGTGTTCATGATGCACAGCTTGTGAGATGTTATGAGGCTTCCAAAACCTGACGCTGAGGGCAAGAAGAGGTCGAGCCTCATAATACATGAAGACTTGTTCTACAAGAAACTGTTTGAGGCTCAGAGTGAACCGCAACTTGTAGAGGTAAATACAGCCAGCAGCGATCCTCCAACACACATGAATTTCAACTGCTAAGCTAACACTTGAATTCAAGTAGACGGGGGGAGAACAGAGGAGTGGTGCACATTATCAACAATCCAGAGTTTTGATTTCCCAGTTAGAAATACACTTTTCCTGGGTGAGAAATACACTTTGTCTGTGTTAAGTAACAATATAATTTCCCTTGGAACTGCAAAACTTGTCAATCCTTTGAATGGTAAAGGTTTTACATATCAGCATAGAGCTTCCAGGCACTTTTGTAAATGAAACCCAGGAGAAAAAAAGGAAAAATGCTTTTTGGAAAGATCTTTGATGCACAGCAACATGTACACCGCTTATTTTCGTTAAATATGAATTCCATGAAACAGATAAAATTAGTTTCCTAAACCCTGAAATTGAAATTATGATGCATTTGTGTCAGTCAATCATAGCTCATGTCATGTTATTTCATCAGCAAATGGCGGCAGATATTCAGAGCAGAGGACACATGATGTACTTATAAAATAGCAATATCAATATTAAGTAGCACAAACACATAAATAGGAAGAGTTCATGGTTTAAATTAATATGCATATTGTATAGCCACAAGGAAAGCTAAGCTTTCACATACATTATTGGTCTTTTCACATGTGTGTTGCCCATTAAGATATATCAAACACAAATGTGCCAGTAAAATTTTAAATGATGGCATAAATGTATGGTTTCCTGGGCTCTAAATTTTTCTAAGCGGCTGGTGCTTAAGGTGTGAAGTTTTGAATGAGCGTCAAATGTTCAGTGATTTAAGAAATTCATTGCACATTCTCACGTGTAACATAATTCATTTTGTGTAAAAGGAAATTTACTTTAAAGTTCTCAAACCACCATTTGGAATATTTTTCTGCAACCAGAGCCTAGAGGAGGTACCAGATAAATGTTAAAAATGTTAATTTTCATGGAAGGCAGATATGTAAGTGTCTGCTTAAGCTTTTCAGTGTGGTTTCTGGGAAGTCAGTTTTCTTGGAGCATCAAACTGTATTATCTCATGTTTGGTTCTTTATTGCAGCATAATGCCATATGGAAGGCTAGAGGACAAATGTAAGGAAGGATGTAGAGGTGCATATCACTAGGGGCAAGATAGATACTCCCTACAGGAAAATTAAAGAGACCTTTGGAGAAATGAGAACAACTAACACGAATATCAAGAGCTCAGATGGAAACCCAGTTCTAAGCAAAGAAGGGAAAGCAAAAAGGTGGAAGGAGTATACAGAGGGTCTATACAAGACCGATGTTCTTGAGGACATTATTATAGAAATGGAAGAAAATGTAGATGAAGATGAAATAGGAGATATGATACTGCGTGAAGAGTTTGACAGAGCACTGAAAGACCTAAGTCGAAACAAGGCCCCGGGAGTAGACAACATTCCATTAGAACTACTGACAGCCTTGGGAGAGCCATGCATAACAAAACTCTACCATCTAGTGAGCAAGATGTATGAGACAGGCGAAACACCCTCAGACTACAAGAAGAATATAAAAATTCCAATCCCAAAGAAAGCAGGTGTCCACAGATGTGAAAGTTACCGAAATATCAGTTTAATAAGCCACGGCTGCAAAATAATAACACGAATTCTTTACAGACGAATGGAAAAACTGGTAGAAGCCGACCTCAGGGAAGATCAGTTTGGATTCAGTAGAAATGCTGGAACATGTGAGGCAATACTGACCCCAAGACTTGTCTTAGGAAATAGATTAAGGAAAGGCAAACCTACGTTTCTAGCATTTGTAGACTTAGAGAAAGCTTTTGACAATGTTGACTGGAATACTCCCTTTCAAGTTCTGTAGGTGGCAGGGGTAAATACAAGGAGCAAAAGGCTATTTACAGTTAGTACAGAAACCAGATGGCAGTTATAAGAGTTGAGGGACATGAAAGGGAAGCAGTGGTTGGGAAGGGAGTTGTAGCCTATCCCCGATATTATTCAACCTGTATAAGATGAACATCAACAAAAGCAAAACGAGGATGATGGAATGTAGTCGAATTAAATCGGGTGATGCTGCGGGAATTACATTAGGAAATGAGACGATAAAGTAGTAAATGAGTTTTGTTATTTGGGGAGCAAAATAACTGATGATGGTCGAAGTAGAGAGGATATAAAATGTACACTGGCAATGGCAAGGAAAGCGTTTCTGAAGAAGAGAAATTTTTTAACATCGAGTATTGATTTAAGTGTCAGGAAGTCATTTCTGAACGTATTTGTACGGAGTGTAGCCATGAATAGAACTGAAACGTGGTCGATAAATAGTTTAGACAAGAAGAGAATAGAAGCTTTCGAAATGTGGTGCTACAGAAGAATACTGAAGATTAGATGGATAGATCACATAACTAATGAGGAGGTATTGAATAGAATTGGAGACAGAAGCAATTTGTGGCACAACTTGACTAGAAGAAGGGATCGGTTAGTAGGGCATATTCTGAGGCATCAAGGGATCACCAATTTAGTATTGGAGGGCAGAGTGGAGGGTAAAAATCGTAGAGGGAGACCAAGAGATGAATACACTAAACAGATTCAGAAAGATGTAGGTTGCAGTAGGTACTGGGAGATGAAGCAGCTTGCACAGGATAGAGTAGCATGGAGAGCTGCATCAAACCAGTCTCTGGACCGAAGGCCACAACAACAACAACAATGCCATACAGGCCATGTGATGAAAAAGTGCACTTGAAATTCAGAAAAGAGTTCAAACCTGCTAATAGTGAGGAATGAAACATTTCATTTCAAATAAATTGACTGCCTCTGTGGAAATGATTAATAAAAGCCAAATTTCTCTAGCAAATCAACAAAAATACTTCATTCTTCTGCTATGCAATTAATGCTTGATGGCCAATAATGTGGAAATATAATAAAATCAAAAACTGAAATTACTAACACACTTTAGTTGTCCACAATTATTTGAATGTCTTGAAATTCATTCGATAGCTCTCAGTCACACAAATCTATTTTGTTTCATTTGACATGAGAGCTGTAAATCAAGAGAAAATAGCAGTCATCAAATGTAAACATGGGTCATGTGGAAACTACTCCCCACAACAGCTGTCACTGCTCTGCGCATGCACAAATCTGGCAGCTTGGATGTGCCAGAA
Organism: Schistocerca cancellata; assembly: GCF_023864275.1. Lineage (NCBI taxonomy): Eukaryota > Metazoa > Arthropoda > Insecta > Orthoptera > Acrididae > Schistocerca > Schistocerca cancellata. The sequence continues at coordinate 226,931,165 of NC_064631.1, read as the reverse complement.
AATTTTTTCTGGATGGCATCTGTCTGCTAGCAGCTACTGCTTAAACATCTAATAGCCACACTTTAAGCAGCGAGAAGTAGAAGGCACTGCTCATATGTGACTCCAGCTCTGTGCATGTGCATGAGCCCACTGGCAACTGCTCAGATGAACCTATTGGTGTCACAGGTGTGATACCACGCTCATCGAAAGCAGCCTGTCGTTATGAAGTATTTTGTAGTCTTTGTCCTACAGCCTTCGACACATTTTGCTGTTGGCGAATGCTTGTGTGCGTACTGTGTTTAGTTGTTGTAAATGGTGCATTTTCTTAAGTTTTATATTGGTGTTTTTCTCTCATTTATTTTATTGCTGCAATATTATTCTGCAGCATTGGGGACCAGACAACTAGGTCATCAGTCCCTCGATCCCACAGTGATGCATCTACCAAGTAGAGGTATCTGCCAAGAATGTTTTCTGATCTAGCTGGGAAATTCATAAGGGAAAAGGCAAGAAGGCTAAAAACATAATGGACAGCTTTTGTACCGCCAATAATAAAATGAAGATGAAGGAAATGTGGAAGTCAGCAGGTGGGCACCCCCAGGGTGACAGCAAATATTCTATTCGCAGAAATGTAATACTGAGAGAATAATTTGACAGAGTACTGAAAGACCTATGTCAAAACAAGGCACATGGGTCGGCAACAGTCACCAGAATTAAAGGCTCTGAAGCAGAGCCGCCCTGATAGATACATTAAATATATTTTTCAATAAGGTATTGTAGATTTAAATTATTAAAATGCATTTAGAATATTTTCCACTCACATTTAAATAATGAGTCAATATTTTTAGAACCACTGATACTGAATTTTTAAAACATGGAGTGCAGTGTGTCTTGGAATGCCTATTAGCTCCATGTAGCAGCTCGGCTTCTATGGAGTATGACTCCTTATGGGCTTCCATAAGCCTCAAAAAGCAGAGTCTAAAGGAAGTTTATCAAATAAATATGACTTCACATTCCACTGCTTGCAATAAAGGGGAATCCACTGCTTATAATTAAAGAAAACCAACAGAGGGGCTGAAACTTCGCTCTTGAATTCCTGTCACTGTAGTTACCTATCATGCATCACTGACTGGCGTTTAATATTAATGTTTCTATAATGTTAAAGACATTTTTCTGTGACAATGGTAATTCTATACACTGGAATGAAGTCATGCTATGTTTGTAAATATCACATTAGAGTGCAGCAGAAATTGGTAACTTAAGAGCCCATACCTAGCAAGAGTTTCAAAAACGAGTAAATGAAATAATGTTGCAAAACATGTGCAACTACTTTCAGCTGCTAGCAAGTTCTTTACTTGTTAATGTTTTTCTTGTCTGAGATGAAACTTGGTACTTTCTGCATACATACAATTGTCAAAAATACCTGTTTTGAGAAACAATTCCTTGTGGATGGCCTGATGCCGTTCTTAACACAACAAACATACATTCTGTGATTTAAGAAATTCATCGTACATTCTCGCACATGGTTCATCTTGCGTGAAAGGAAATTTACTTTGAAAGTAACGATTGTCAATATTTTCCTGCGACCTGTTAGAAATAGGTTTGTTTCAGCAGTCGCCAGACAGTGTCAGCAACAGGCATCACCGTGCTTGTGCAGCTACGATGATGCAGGAAGCTCGTATATTCATATGTGTAAACCATTAAAAGATCTTTCATAATGTCATAAAAAAACACCTGAATTTCGTGAACTATAATAAAATACATAATTTGGCTTAAAGTGTACATACGTATGTCCAGATTCGAGTTTATATTTTCTTGGAATACCAGTATCGTATTATCACGTGTTTGGTTCTTTATTATGGCATACACACTGGAAGATGAAAATGTGCACTTGAAAGGCAGCGAACAGTTGAAACTAGCCACTAGTGTGGAATTAAACACTGCCTCAGCAGAAAAGATTAATAAAAGCCACGTTTATTTAGCAAACAGATAAAATAACTTTAGTGTTCCACAAGGCGATTAATGCTCAACTGTCAGAAAGGTGGAAATAAAAAACAATCTGCAACTAATAACATGTTTTAGCCTCCTGTAATTATGTGAATGTATTTTAATTCACTTAATAGCTCCCGGCCACAGAAATCCGTTTTGTTTTTATTTGATATGAGAGCAATAAACAAAGAGGAAACAGCAAAATCACTAAATGTCAACACGGGTCACATGGAGACTACCCACTCCCCACTAAAAACTCAGTCTGCTCTGTGCATCAGCCCTGGATCTACGATATTTCCGAACCCCATCCCCAAGTCCAAAGCATTTGAGGTAGGATGTCAAAAGTTTTTAAAATATCGACTTTTAAGAAATATGTTCATTTTGTAGCGCACATCTTTCTGAAGAGTCTGATACATAAAACATACATGTTCGAGGAAATGTAAGGCATGTTATTTGGCCTTAAGTGTGCCGAAGTTCAGCGCCACACCTCTTCACATACCATCCTTCTATCACATTCAGGACAGTGGATATTAAAATGTCCCATGGTGCCTCTCTTGCTCCTTGTCGGTTTGACATCCAGACCCCCCCCCCCCCCCCACCCCCGTTTCTTTTTTAAAAAAACCTCGCAGTTAATACTGAGTGGGATTATTTGTAACCGGGAGAACAAGAACTTTTCAGAAAATTTGTGCTTTTTTTTGCATTTTAGCTAATAATGTGTGACATAAAATTAAATATAGGATACACAAAACCAGTAAAGACAAGAGACAAGCAAGACAGTACACATTTCTTCAATCCTTACATCCTAGCATTTTTTATTTCTAATCTTGCTACAGATTTCCATGCCTTGCTTTCCTTTCTGCGACAGAATCTATTACCTCATCGAAGTTCGTCAAACGTTTTGCTACATAAAAAATTGAAATGTTGTTGTCTAATACTGCGTAAGCTGTTAATACAAATAGTATCCAAGACTGTGTGGTTTCTCAATCTGATTATGTCTATTTTGTCACTGTCTGCTAGATGAAACAAAATAGACTTGCCTAATATTGCAGCAATTTTAACACATATCGAATAAACGAGGTTGGTTTGGCACAAATGGCCATTTTTATAACATGACAGAATATAATTCATGAATTACCAATATCAAATGCCTATTAGGCCTACTACAAGCAAAAAGCTTTACGTTAGGAAATAGTTTCACATTTGATTCATATGGTTCAGCTGCTCAAGCATGAGAACAAAAAGAAGTAGTACAAAACTTTTATATAAATTTGGAATCGTTATATTCTTCCATAATTTGTGTGATGTCCCAACTTCTTCTCCTTCCTCATTCGCACAAACAAGCTTGTCATCACTAATTCTGTAACTATTCCTGCCATTGTCAGAACTTATTCTCATTAACTACACCCACCCTGCCACAATCACCAGTTTAGTTATCCCACGATTATTCTCCGGTTAGGCGTTATTAATTGTTCGTACAATGCATTTTCCGTGCTACTGCCACAATAGAACTTAAGTGGCTTCTAGCCGGGGACTGTACAACTGGCCCTTACTAATGTAGCAATCTAGCCAAAAATCTTGTGTCAAAATTTCACTTTACTGGATACACCAAGAAGACAATACGTAATCTTTCTTCCCTGTTAGTCATTTATTTCCACTCTGGTAGTATGAACCTATAGATTTCACTAGTAGTTATAACAATGCTGATCATTCGAAAACCCAATCATCCACATAACAGCGTTTGACCTTCACCCATTTGACTTTATTCCATTCAGCTCATATAGCCCAGTCCCCTTTTGTCTGCAGAAAAGTTTTTCTAGATGCGACGGGGATTCCCCTGGCAGAGACATCAAGTACACTATGTCGCATTCAAAAGTCAACTTATGATTCATTCAGAAATCACCTTAGAATGTGTTCAAAAACCAACAGGGACACGTTTCAAAATCATATGAATAATCAATAGACCAACGTGCGCTGGATGCTATGCTCTTTGTGAAACAAGGTTTTTTCACTCAAGAATATGAATTTGGCACTCCCCCCTCCACTCCCCCTGAAATTGCACCCGGGGCAGATAACCCAGTTTGCCCCCGCGCATGTGTGAATCTGGCAGCTTGGGCGCACCAGTCAAATTTTACTGGGTAGCATCAGGCTGTTTGCTGCTACTGCTTAAACAGCTAATAGTCACATTTCTGTAGCCAGAAACCAGAAAAGGTACTACTCATATGCAACGAAACTGGGCATGTGCTTGCTCACAACTGCTCAAACAAATCTAATGTAAACAGTTGTGACGTCATGGTCATTGGTGGCAATTTGTTGTTATAAAAGCATTGCATAGTCTTCCTAAAGCCTTTGACACAGTTTGCTGTTGGCATATGCTTGTATAAGCACTGTGTTTTGTTGTTATATATGGCGCATTTCCTTGGCAACTTAAGTTTTACTTTCGATTTTTTTCCCCTCTCATTCATGTTTTATTGCTGCAGTATTATTCTGCAGTAGCATGACACAGTAATATTCTTTGTTAGAGTATTGGTTCCTAGCAGTCAACATTAAAAAAATTTAACTGAAAACTAAAACAATGAAAAATTCCCAGGCTTTTCTCGTTTTTCCCTCGGATGAGAAAATTCCCGAGCTTTTCCTGGATCTCCCAGTCGTCATGGATCATATACACCCTGTATACACTACAGCAAGCAAGTTCACATCAAAATAGGATGCAGTAGTTATTCAGAGGTGAAGAGACTTAAACAGGATAGACGAGCATGGCAACCTGCATTAAACTAGTCTTTGGATGATGACCACCACCACCACCACAACAACAACAACAACAACCAACAAAAACACGACATAAGATTGCCAGAACTCTTTCATGAAATGAAAACTATGACTGTGAGGTAAGCAAGATCATTTCAAATCTTCAGCTACTGGTTTAATTTAAAAATTCCAGAGCTGGTAATTTTGTCAGTTAATTATTTTATCTCTGAATTGCATATTCTTGAGTGCATTATAACATCTCAAATATGATGTTTCCTCATGCCAGTTGCTGTATCATTTTAGTGACTTCACTGTAATGTAAAGACATGCAAGCACCTAGAAATTTTTGTACTTTGAAAAATATAAATGGTCTGTTAAGCAGAAGCTCACTATTCCAACTATTATTTAAAATTTTGTTTCTGTTGACTGGTATACTACAAACGGGTGGTTTTCTTATATACAAGTAATCAGAAATAGAGAATTCTACTGAAGTTAGCAAATTATGGGCAGTCTGCATAGACACTGATTTGCTAGACACACACATTTATATGAATAAAAAGAGAACTAAAACAGCCGTCACACACTACTGTAAAACACAACAAAATAACTTCATGATTGCAGTGAAAGACCTTACCAACATGTGACACTTCACTTCATGATTGAATTCCCTTTATTCTTTATTTCCCTACAAATAAAATTGTTTTGAATTAATGTTATCTTTGTTCAATTAATTTATTTTTCCATTTCCTGCTACTGACATGGCCTTGCCGCAGTGGATACACTGGTTCCCGTGAGATCACTGAAGTTAAGCGCTGTTGGGTGTGGTCAGCACTGGGATGAGTAACCATCCAAGCCGCCATGCGCTGTTGCCATATTTCGGGGTGCACTCAGCCTCGCGATGCCAATTGAGGAGCTACTCGACCGAATAGTAGCGGCTTCGGTCAAGAATACCATCATAACGACCGGGAGAGCGGTGTGCTGATCCCACGCCCCTAGTATCTGCATCCTCCAATGAGGATGACACGGCGATCGGATGGTCCTGGTAGGCCACTCGTGGCCTGATGACAGAGTGCTTTTTTTTTTTTTTTTTTTTTAATTTCCTGCTACTGACACAAATTTTATCAAAACTTCCTGCACCAGGTTATGTCACTTTCCTGTGTTTCATCTCTTTCTCTCAATTCATCACTCTCCTCTTAGGCTACTTTGCCTGCTATGTAATCTCACATCTTTTCTTCCATAATTCTGCAAGGGACCTGGCTCATACTTTAAATCCATTTCTCCAACTTCCTATAATTACAGCACAATTGCTATTGTTATATTTGACAGTCTCTTTATTTCATAACTTACCTTATTATCTAGTCGGGTACTGAAGACAAAAGCTTTGCAAAATCAAACCATAAAGTCAGTTAGTTTTCACAAGCCAGTATATGCTTATCAGTATAACACCAATTCCTGTCTTTAATAAAACATGAAAACTACAACAAACTATGTATTTTTTAGAGAGAAGAGCAACAATAAATTAATTGTACCATTAGCTCTTTCCTACTTTCTCATGTTGCCAATCTGCTGTCATCACTGTTTAAGAATATGTCTCTCTTTACTGCTCTCTGTTCAACATAAACCTCAAAAACAATTAATTAAAAACTATTTAATGCTCACATTCAGTTACAGACATTCATATAAAATAACAGTAAACTACTGTAATAAACACGTAGCTACAACTTTAAGCAAGACAGAAAAATGTGCAATTTGAGACATAAACAATGACAATTAATTTGTACAGTCTACAATCAAAATAAATACATCACACATAGTTACCTCCTTTAGCTATGTTACGTCGATCTTCTCTAAATCCTTGAAGCTGTCCTGTGCCATGAGATAATTTCCCTGATAGCATGCCCAATGAAATTGGGCGTTCATTTGTGCCTGGAGCTATGCCATCATTTGGAACCAGGATGGCGAGAGAAGTACTACCATCCTTGTTCTGTCTTAAGAAGCCCATCTAAAAGTAAAGTTTTCACTTTAATAAGGCCACAACCGTGTAAACTAAGTGTAGAACTGAAGTTTTGGCTTCTAAAAGAAAGTTGTCAACTTAACTTTTCCTTGAGAACATTGTAACTGTGCCCCCCCCCCCCCCCCCTCCCATAAAATTATCACCTTTCTTTTTGGCAGGGGGTGGAGGGAGGGAGGGAGATAGGGAGGGGCTATACTGCTTAGCTAGATATATTATTCAGCTGCTCTTTACTTATCTATGCTGCTCATATACAGGCAAGTACAGTGGTACTTACTGATGATGATGATATCCAATATGACGAGAGACATGTTTTACCAGTAACTTAATTTGCGTGCTAAAAAGAATTTGTAACCTCAAAATAAAGATAACTGAAGGATGTTATGACTTACGAGGTACATTTTAATTTTTGAATTTTTTACGATGTCACGACTGTGGGTTCCTCCCTGCCAGTGCACTCCTGTAAGTGTGTTCAGATCTCTGAGGTGTTTGAAGACACTTTCATAGTATGTTTATCCAATGCGTTTGTGCAAATGGTGCATATAAAAGAAAGGTACTATCTTCTAAATTCAGAGACTGCCAAATTACTTGTTTTCTTTAGTTTAGCAATGTATTCATTTGTTGTCCATTTGGACATCATAAAATTTCACTTATGGAGTGGTATGTTTAGTAACTGTTATTGTAAACTGCAGATCATTTTTGGTGCACGACAACAAGGACCCAGTTAGATTGCACGTCACTGTACAGTTAGGTTGCAATAATAGTTCTAAAACAGATGTCATAAAAATTATGATTACAGAAGATATCAAAATAAAGAAGTAATTGCTGGCAGGTCAATAGACACACAAACAAACACAAACATACACACAAAATTCAAGCTTTCGCAACCAACGGTTGCTTCATCAGGAAAGAGGGAAGGAGAGGGAAAGACGAAAGGATGTGGGTTTTAAGGGAGAGGGTAAGGAGTCATTCCAATCCCGGGAGCGGAAAGATTTACCTTAGGGGGAAAAAAAGGACAGGTATACACTCGCGCACACACCCATATCCAACCGCACATACACAAGCAGACATTTGTAAAGGCATTTGCCTTTTTTTTCCTCCTAAGGTAAGTCTTTCCGCTCCCGGGATTGGAATGACTCCTTACCCTCTCCCTTAAAACCCACATCCTTTCGTCTTTCCCTCTCCTTCCCTCTTTCCTGATGAAGCAAGCGTTGGTTGCGAAAGCTTGAATTTTGTGTGTATGTTTGTTTGCGTGTCTATCGACCTGCCAGTGCTTTCGTTTGGTAAGTCACATCATCTTTGTTTTTAGATATATTTTTCCCACGTGGAATGTTTCCCTCTATTATATCCATATAATAAAGAAGTAATTGGATGGATTAAAAAACTACTCACTAAGTGGCACACACATACAAGGTGCAATCCAAAATTTTTGGGCCTAGTGCTGCCATCTGTTGAAAACCTTACCTTTAGACTAATGGTCACCATCACCCATCCGCATGTACACACCGGTCCCAGTGCTTCTGCCACTGGTCAAACATTTTCTGGAAGTCCTGTTCTTGAGGGTGTTTATCACCACCAGCGATGCTTCTTGAATCCTCTCTAGTGTGTCGAACCGACGGTCTTTCAACTTATGTTTCAGTTTTGGAAATAGTGTGAAGTCGCAAGGTGCAAAGTCTGGTGAGTACGGTAGGTGGAGTACAACCGCCATGTTGTTTTTTGCCAAAAAGGTCCTGGTGAGCAAGGACGTGTGACAGGGTGCATTGTTTTGATGCAGCAGCCAGTTCCCTTGACGCCAAAGTTCGGGCCGTCGCCGGCGCATGTTTTCACAGAGCCATCACAAAATGTCACAGTAGTCCGCGGAATTCACTGTTTGGTTGGGTGGGATGAATTCTTTGTGCACAATTCTATTGGTATCAAAGAAAACTATGATCATGCTCTTCACCTGTCTTGCTTTTTTGGGTCTTGGAGAGCCTGGGCTCTTCCACTGGGATGGTTGTTGCTTTGTCTCTGGGTCATAACCGTAAATCCAGCTCTCGTCGCTGGCAACAACCCGTGACATGAAAGTTGAATTATCAGACGCAGTCTGACGAGGGTCCGTGCACACTTCAACACGCTGTGCCTTCTGATCAGCCGTCAAGTGCTTTGGCACAAATTTTGCAGTGACACGATGCACGCCCAATTCATCAGTCAACATTTGTTGACATGTCCCATAACCAATCCCACTTCATCCGCAAGGTCTTGAATAGTTCGACGTCGATCAGCACAAACCAACTGTTGAAGTTTGGCAACAATGTCTGGCGAACTGTGGCTAATGGGCCTTCCAGTGTGAGCATTATCTTTGACGTCTGTACAGCTGGCCCTCAACCGAGCATGCCACTCAAAAACATTCCAGATGGCAGCAGCACTCCCGAAAATTTTAGATTCCACCTCATACAAAATCTATTACAGTTTGCATCCATTTGGGACCAGTGGCTCCTTCTCCCGACAGGAGGGTTGAAGGAGAAAGAAGATGGGTGAAGGAAAAAGACTGGCAACGTTTAGGAAAATGGGTAGAGTTCAGAAAAGTCAGTGGTGACTTACCAGACAGGATGAGAGGGAAAGACCGATTGTTGGGGGACTGCACCACACGAAATTTCTCATTTAAAAATGAAGCTTTTGCTACTGAGATCACATGCAGATTTATTTTGAAAAAACTGTAAGGACAGTGCTCAGCAAATGATACTTGCATTCCAACAGACTCAATATTTCCTGATACAGCGAAGCACTTGATACAGTATCCATGTTGCTCGAACAATCACATGACACTGACTCGGGTGGCACTAGTGCAAAGAGATACACAAGAAACTCTGAACTAGCCGCTAGAATAGTCTATTGCTCTGATTAAAATTTGACAATTTTGTGGACCACTGGGGGAATTAGCATTAAATTCTATCCCCTTACAAACTTTTGTTTTATTTGAACTGGTTTGCAGTAAATGTTCTCTTACATGTATGGATACCATATACAAACTTAAATGCCGCTTTTTAAGTGAAGGTGACATTCAAAATTGGAAATGTTGTCCTTCAAAAAACATTATCTGAATCAGAACCCAGACCAGTATTTTATCTGGTTATGAGAGACTGTAATGATTTACTAAGTGGAAAAAATTTGATCGCTGCTCACGTATTAGAATACTGGGTAATAGTGTTATCAGCTTTGGAACATGATGGTGACATTCAATTGAAACAACAAGGAAAATTAATACAGAAATAAATGTCTAAGGTAGGAAATACATCACATTAAAATGACTCACTAATTGTCATCATGAGAATAAATTACAGTGGCAAGACTCTTATTAAAGATAGCAGTGACAGATGTCACTATATCTCGGGACGAGCAAAATTTCAATAATAGGACTGAATCATAATTGCACATTTTTATTTATGTATTAGTTGGTGGTGTTACATATGATTAACACACTAGCAGATATTGCAGTCTGTTTTTCACAGTTGCTCACGCTCGGCACTACGGAAGGGTTGGAAAGGAACAGTGACACTTGCTTGGCTGACAGCCAGGATGACTGCGAGAAGAAGAGTGGTGAGCGAGCAGCAAATTTCATGTTGGCAACCATGGGAATCTATACCACATACTTTGGCTCTTTATGAACATCTACCACATTTAAAGTGCAGTTTGCCTGAATCCATTTGCTGTCAGGATAGAAATCCAATACGCATTCTGGAGAAATAGCAACATAGTTGGGAAGAAACAGCCAAATATTTGTGACAACAAAGATACAAATTTTGCAGCTGTGCTGTTATGACGACAATGCTGTTGATGATTAAAAATAGTGAGACCACAAACTATGAGGTTAGTAAGCAAAATAGGTAGAAAAGAAAACAGTCCAAAAATTAATGTAAATCATTTCTTTTTGTTTATTTTATTTCTCCTAGTATTATCAAAATGTACATGAGCTGCAAGCTTGTCCTTGAGTGCAGCCCTTTTGCTGCAGAGGTGGCTTGCATAAGTTTGGAACAGGTATAATGTTAACGTTTTGGCAGATGCTTTGTGTTAGTAAAACAGATGTTAAAATTTTTTTCCTAAAGGAGCCTCTTAAAAACAAAGGGGTGGGCAGACAGAGGCGGAGGAGGGGGGGGGGGGGTCTCACTAGGTCACGGACTGTCAATCGAGTCTGGAGTCAAAGGAGCTCCGTTGCCCTCTCTGATGGTAGTAATAGCCTCTCGTGGGAACTGTCATCGTGCTACTGCTGTGAGATCTACAGTGGCAGGCTGTCTTCTGCCAGAGCATCACTCCTCCTTCAGCAACTTCTCCACAACTTGGTAGACAAGTTACCAGTCACGAGGGTGAAGACAGGGTGGGTGTTAATCAGGTGCAGCTCCTTCTGAGACACCACCTCGTGCTACAGGCCACGGGTGTGGTGAAGGTCGTACCGATGATGGGAAGGAGAGGCTTGTGCTTGTCCGGCGGCATGAAATGATAAGGATTGTCCTAATGTGGGTACAATCCATCTTTTATGGACACCGCAATCTTCTTGAGGAAGGGCTGCACAATGCGCTCACCTGGGAGTGGCAGACACAGGGGCAGCTCTTCCTCCTCTGATGCCTCTACCTCGTCATGAGAGGAAGCAGACAGCATCATTTCTCCGGCACAGGAGGAGGCAGAGCGGACGTCTCGACATCCATCTCCAGGGGCACCACCTCCTGCATTTCTGCAGGGAGCGAGGCGATGGCCATCTGTGTGGCGGCGTCCACCCCCACCGGGCTCCTCACAGGGGAGGCAGGGACAGGCACCTTCTTCTTGAGAACCCGTAGCTCCTTGCGCAGCTGCTGGAGCCGGCGATGGACAGCTGTGAGCTCATCCTTGAGTGCAGCCCTTTTCTGCAAAGGTGGCTTGGAAGCCGGCCATTGCACCATCAGTGGCAGCTTCGAGATGGCGCAGCTCGCACCCTTCGCCAGAGTGGAGGTGTGGGGCGGCCGTCTTGGCACCAGACACCGCCGCAAGACATGTTGCGATGTGCTGGCAGCAGAACTCCTTGAGGTAGCCGCAGCTATGCGAGTCTGTGTTGTGTGAGCAGCCGCAGTTTGCGCACCTGCAAGCCACCCCTCGTGGCTTGTGGCAATTATGAGTGTCGTGCACTGCTGCGCACTTCAAGTACGCGACGGAATTCTTGCAAACACTCGCAATGTGCCCCATTTGCTGGCACTTGCAGCACTGCATATTCTTCTGAATACACTTCGGCTGTTGTTTGCAGGCGCAGTTGCTCCACATTGCGTCGATGAAGAGGTCCAACACAGCTGCCAACTTGCTTCACTTGTCAACCCTTACCTGCCGGCTAGTGGCGTAGGTGAGAGACAGTAAAAAAATGAGCCACAGCGAGTCGAGCAGCAGAATGTGTGCGTGCATTGGGGGGAGAGGGAGGGGAATTGGATGTCGTCTTATATTCAGGGTCATCCTATACTCGGATAAATACAATATGTGGGCATGACCACAAACCTTTTGTATCTGCAGAGGAAACCACCAACATCCCAGTCAGCGACTTTTCACCCAGTGGGTATGGATGCCTCTTAGCTCCAGGAACCAACAATGCTTGGCTCTAAGGTACTGGACAATCACAAAAAGATAGCATCATCCCAGGTGGTAACTTATCCACCTGTTGACAGACAGCAACTGAGCACTTGGCTTTTGGAGGGCCTGGACAGTCATCAAAGCACACTTCTCTGGCAAACTTCCATCTAGAATTCACACATACACTGGCAGCTTCATCACCAACAATATAATTCAATCTGTAAAATTATGTACTGTAGTGTCAGTGTTAGAGCAACAAAAAATCCTGATATTAAGCCTCCAAGAATACTATTCACTGATGGCGGTCCAATGGACTACGGTACCTATTGGATCTTGAAGAATTTGAAAATCACCTTTGCGGTACATAAAAATATAGTCAGCTCAATCGGAGAAGTCTCTCCATAAACAAGTGCCTCATGTCTATGTGCTTACAATGTGCCAACAAGAAGTACATGTTTGATCTATGTCCTTGCACTCACAAACATACAGAAGAGACCTAGTGAACACCAAAAAGTTCTGGGTCAATCTCGAGAAAGTGATGGTAAAAGTCCCAAGAGGCAAAATTCTGCCATGTGACTTCCATGCAGAAACTGGCAATGAAAGTAAAATCAGGATACCAGCACACAGATCCACGAACAAAAATGGCGCAAGACTCATTGAACCATACCAACAAAACAATTTAAAAATCAAGTCAAACGTTTGAGAAAACTTCCGAAAAAACTTGATGTCCTCCATAAAGGAAATAAATGAATATCAGATTGATCACATAGCCATTTCCTACCCTCTGCAGTGAGGAATCCATGAAGTTCAAATCTGCAGAGGAGCAAACATTGGCCTGGACCACTATTTAACAAAACTCAAAGTGAACTTTGGACCGAAGTTCATATGTCAGAAAAAGCTTATGTATAAAAAATCGACACAAGTAAAATCAGAGAAACCAACATGAAAGGAGAATAGGCAAATGAACATACAAACAACTGGAAAAAAATTCCACATCAAAATCCCACATAGGCCAAAGAATTAATTCCATCGAGAAAGAACTCCAGACAACCCTTGTGGGATCCCAAATGTGGAAAGGCACTTCCCTAACCACAGAAAGCTTCATAAACTGGAGCAACAGGTTGTTCAGTACTTCCAAAAGAATGGCACTTAATTCCCCAACTAAACAAGAAATTATATGAATGAAGGTGCTGGAGATTAAGAGCAGTCTTCCAACTGAGTGCATTATGGAATTCAAAGCAAGTACAAGCTGGCACATGATAGTGATGATGAAGTGGGTGGAGCTAATGTTACGATGCTGAACAACACTAGCTCAGCAATTTCCCAATGCATATAATGAAAAATCTCTCCAAGAAAACACTACCTGTACTACAATTTTAGGCAGATCTTAAGATACTTTTGATAAAAAACTTTGTCACAATACGTTAAAAATTAAAATTTCTCTAGGAGCATCTTAAAAATACATATATGAAGAGAGGGCTGTCTTATAGTCAGGTATACCGATACTTCTATAAGAGATCAAATAATCCTACACTGTTTTTTTTAATTATTATTATTATTATTATTATTATTATTATTATTAAGGAAAACCAATCTGTGGTTGTGTTTCACTGCAGAATTACCTTAGACAGACACAAGAGACAACCTGATACAATATTGGGGAAAATATATTACAAGAGTCAAAACTGTACACATTACTATCTTGGGCATTTGATTACCCTAACACAATATAAAAACGAAATGATGGAGATTGAAAATTTTCTCTTACTTTTGTATTTACTCGTTTCATTGACAGCCTATCAGCAGCGGCCTGGGCTGCCTTCTGCGCTTGTTCCAGAATTTCTTCAGGTGTCATATCATCTGGAATTGCTTCAAATTTGTTCCTGGAATGAGTAAATTGTGACACATGACATGATTATTTCCTTGTTTTTGGTGTAGCAGTTAAAGAAGAAAGGTTGGAGCATTAATTATTGACAAAATGCCTTCAACAATATCTGCTACAGTGGTGACAATATGGAAGGTGGTTTGCCTATTCCAAGAAAATAAGGCATTTCATAATTTCGTTACAGGAAATGATTTTTCACAGAAAAATTGCATGAAGTAAATTAAATAACTACAATGGAATAAAGAAAATTTCAGAAATGACATTGTGATGAGCTGTGAAAGGAACCAAACTTTTATTCTTTGGTGCACATTTTGATTAACTGATGCTCAGAGTAAAGAATATGAGAGCTTTGTCAAGATTTCCATATATTACTTATGCCTGGAAAAAAAAAGAGAGATCAAGTTTGGTTGTCAACCAGTCCCTTAGTATTTTATTTGTAATAAATTAATTTACTAACAGAAGTGCTGTTATGAATTTCAACTTTATGGTAGCTTTCTACAAGCAACTTCCTAATTAGATCTTTAGTGGATTTAATGATGGATAACTGCAAGTGCCAGAGATTTACAATTTACAGCATAATACTCAAATGATTGAAATTTGATCTAAATATTGATGCAATTTCTATGTCCAACAATTTGGAAGTACACAGCATAACATGGTCAAAATTGTCTGCAAAAAGAATGATTTGTTATTTAAAAAAGAGGTCAATGGCAATATGAAACATTAGTCAGAATGCAAACTAGTGGGAAAGGAAAAAAGCCAATGGCAATCTAATGCAGTATAGGATTTATGAAAGCCTAAGTAACAACTGGTTTGAATTCTGAACACTGTACTATTCACGCGAATTCTGAACTGTGTACTGCTCATACACGATTACAGTTGATAAAAGGCCAGACTGCTGATCACATGATATTTACCTCCTTACATTTTCCATGTTGGAGCATGACCTGATGTGTGTGTTCTGAACTGGAACAAAGACAAACTGAGGTGGCATGCAGGTGGAAGCAATGTATGGAGTTTAATTTGTTGTAAGTGCTTCTGCACATTACTTTAAAAACTAGCAAAATTGCAACTGATTATGCTCTTCAAGGGTATGCTGCCGGATATGATTGTCTTCACTACACAATATTTTGGAGATCCATCTGGCTGCCATCTTCAGGTGCAATTGGAGTACACAATGATGCCAGAACTGAATGCTGTCATTCAGTTTCAGCATGACTGTGTACTCAGCATTCACACCTGAAGATGGCGGCCAGATGGATCACTGAAATATCGTGCAGTGAAGACGATCACATCCGACAGCATACCTGTGAAGAGCATAACCACGTAACACGCCGGGATAATCTACAGGATCACAAAATTGCAATTACTTGTACACACAGACTGAAGGAAGAGAAGGTAGAATTGGCATCTTGATACCTTAGAGCAACATTCAGATGATTCAAATGGAACAATATAGTTCACTAACAAAAGGGATGATCCTAGTTTACCCCAAGTTCAACAAAATATTTTAACTTCAACAATGATGGAAACTCCATGATAGAAACAATAAACAAAAAGCAATCTGTGTGTAGCTGATTTGTGTGTGGTACATAGATATATGTAACAGCACAGAGATGTAATTAGTTACTGAGCTGCTTATACTAGAAACAGAGCTGTAGCTTTAGTTATTTCTCTTTGGTGTTATACATGTGTATGTATGTGTCTCACATTAAACCCCTTCACATAAAACCCCAAGCTGTCTGATTTTTATTATTTTGACAGGAACGTAAAATCCTGATTATAGTCGGGCAACAAACAAACAGACCTTCGAAAAAATAAAAACCTGCTTTTATCAGTTTCAGCACTCATAGTTAAGTGTTCATCCACTAGGGAGCATCTGGTACTACATTTGTAGCCTGTCTGTTGTGTTTTGGTTGAGGTGGTTGCCACTAGATATCATCTTTACTGTGGGCAGCTTTGGCTACTCAACGACCGTAAGCATGCTTTTACTCTCTCTCCTGTATTGCTCTTTAGGCAATGCTTTCAAAAAAGACAGCTATATTGATCCTGAGTTTGAAACTGAATGTAGTAACTCAGAAAGTGAAGAAAAATGTGATGTTACTTCATTAGAGACTGAACATGGCGGCAATTCGTCAGTTGAGTGGCAAGTGCATGCCAGTGGTATTAGTGAAATATGTATGCTGTGCTCCAACCAGCTCCTCCAAGATTTATGTTCACAGTAAAACATTGTAAAGTACATGGTTGACTTCACAGCTACACAGAAACTAAAGAATGACTTCAAGTTTCAGGATATTTTAGTCAAAGCCTAATGCAAGAGTATACTCGGTATTTTATTATTGCAGATCTTCAAAATTTTGTAACTTATTATTTTGAGCTTTAAAAGCTGTTTTCATATGTCTGTCTGTAATGCCATGGATTAGAGGATGTTTTTCATTAATAAAAAAAGTTAAACAGTTATCAACTACAGGTTAGTAGATGCCTTCCCCAATTTTAGTTTGTCACCAATTTACTTTCTCATGAATAATAAACTCTTTTCTTACATAGAATTAGTGCTGTAATACATTATTTAGTTTGGAAGGATAATCTGTGTCTATTCTATAGCAAATTATTATGTGTCACGTATTAATCTCACAAATTGGCGTGTTTATCGATATATTAAAACATATTTTTCTATAAAACAGGTCTTATGCCTTAGTTTCACAAAAATATTCTTTCCCCAGGAGAGGCTACTCCTTTCATTTTAGTTTTTGTGTATAAGAAACATGAAGCTACAATCTTAAAAAAAAATTATTCATTAGCACTATTCAGGAATATTAGTACACACTACCTCTTTAAAAACAATTAATGTACAGAAATTATTGAAAACATTATCACTGTATTTTCAGTAGGTGGTATTTCACAGCATTTAAGTCATAGTGCACTACCAAAAGCTGCATTGACTGATCACTTTTTTTGTTGTTGCTCACCCTCATGAAGGCTCGTTATCACTGAAAACTGCTTGGAAAATAAAGAGATTCGTCACAGTAGCTATTCTGATTCAATATATCCTTTGTTATTATTGTGTTTCATTTATATACATGAACATTAACATTACAATACAAGCACTACCAAGACCTATGTACACAGATCACGAGTGGGTGTAATACAGTTAGTCTGAAGTTTGAATTTTTGGGAAAAGTTAAAACTGTGTACCAGACTGGTGACTTGCCTCTTTGTCCCTACATTTCACTGTGAACGCACAATTCCTAGTGCCAACTGTTAATGCACACAGGCTGATTCAAAATTGTAACGAGTCACTTGCAGCAGAGCCTCTGTGGAGTCTGGAATGTATGGAGAGGACCAAATGACAAGATGAAACTTTGAGCCAGACCACGAGACTTGGATAGGTAGCACAACTGCTCACACAAGGCAGGGACCTAGGTTCAACTCTTGATTTGGCACACAATTTTATCTTGCCAAAAATGTTCATTGCAGCAAAAAAAACTTTTGACATGTAGAAAAATATCATATCCGCCTGTGGTTTTCTATAAAATACAGAATACTAGCAAATATGTTAATCAAGTGTACACACTGTAGGAAAACACAGATTGCTACTTACCATACAGAATCAGACAGGCACAATTAACAGACACTTACGTAAAGCTCTTGGCCACAGCCTTGATCAGTAAAACACACACACACACACACACACACACACACACACACACACACACACACCATTCATACTCACAAGCAAGTACACCTCATGCACACATGACCACCAGCTCCAGCATCTCAGGCCGGAATGCAATTATCACGTGGGATGCAAGCAGTAATCTGGACGAGGCATGGATGGGGGAGGGATAGTAGCGAATGGTCGGGCAGAGAGACGAACACTATTGGTGGAATGTGTAGGCGCTAGCATGCAGACAGGTGCAATGTCTGGAGGTTGTGGGGCAGGGAGGTGGGGAAAAAAGAAGCAAAGAAGGCGAGGAGCCGGGAAAGATGGGCGAATACATCTGCAGAGCGCGGCCAATAAACAGGGTGGCAGTTGAGAATGAGGAGAAGATGATAGTATAGAAGCGATGTAAACTGTTGGATGGACGGTGTGGGGACAGTATGTTACTGTAGGTCGAGACCGAGACAATTATGGGAGCGGGCAATGTGATGTAACGATAACTCCCATCTGTGCAGTTCAGAAAAGCTCGTGTTGGTGGGAAGGCTCCAGATGGCTCAGTTAGTGAAGCAGCCACTGATATCAAGTGTGTTACGTTCAGTCGCACGTTACGCCACAGGATAGTTCTATCCTGTGGACAGCTGGTTGGTAGCCATACCAATTTTTTTTTATTTTTATTTAATAAAATTGCTGGCAAATAGCCACATACAGTTACTTTGCTTAACATTTTACATTTTTGCATATCCAATTATAGATTTCACTCTTTTACTGCACAATTCTATGTGAAATTGTTCACAGGCTTCGTTACACAGTTCACACACACATTGTGGTTGGGTCGTGATAAGTTTTGTTTTTGCAAATTAGATGATGAAAGCCGTGAATATAAAATCTAGTTACAACATGTGGCAGTTCGAAGTTTGGTGTTGTCCATGAGCGGTTCATCATTGCTTCGGTGCCACAGAACTCCGGCCATACTTTTTGTTTATCCTTCATAATCTCAGTTGATTTCTGGAAGCTCTAGTGTGTGGCATCATATATCGAAGTTTGATGTCTTCGATTAGGAATGTCTCTCTCGCTAGCAGGTACACTAGTCTAGATCTTGTTGTCTTTGAGACACCTAGTGCTCTTTTTAGGTAAGTCGATTTTACCTTTTCTAGTGTTTCTAGATTTTTTTCGGTCAGGTGGTCCCGTATAACCTCCATCCCATAGGCCAGGATTGTCAGGATTATTGCGTTGAATAATTTCATGGCTGTTTCTAGACTGAGTAGGTGGATGTTTTTGATGTCCTGTATTGCTTTTATTGCTTGGGCTGTTGGTTGCAATGTCACCCCTAGGTACTTAGAGTCTGATGAGATTTTTATTTTTTGTCCTCTGATGTTGATTTCCGCCTCCTTTTCTGAAAATCACCATTTCTGCCTTTGTTATGTTTATGTGTAGTTTGAGCACTTGTCTATTTTTCTCAATGATTTTCTGCGGCTTCTGTATATTGAACCTTCGGCTATGTCATCAGCATATGCATATATGAGGTGAGACAATAAAGTAATGAGATTGATGTGGGGGAAAAAAAAGTTGCTTACCGTTTTAGTCAAGTTTAGTGTTGTCTCCTTCAAAATAGTTCCCTTCTGATTGCACACACTTTTCCAGCGCTTCTGCCATTGATGGTAACATTTCTGGAACTCATCTTCTGTAATATCCTCCAAGACCCTTGTCACAGCTTTTTTGGACATCTTGTGTTGTTTGAAAATGGTGTTCCTTGACCGCTGTTTTGACACTTGGAAATAGAAATAAAAGTTGCACGGAGTGATAGTTGGTGAATAAGGTGGCTGTGGTAGTACTGAAATTTGTTTTGAGGTTAAAAATTGCTGCACTGACAGAGCAGTATGGGATGGTGCATTATCGTGATGCAGAATCCAATTATCAGCAATAATGGCACGGACACGAAGAACTCTTTTTACGAAGTCTTTCTAAAATTTCTCTGTAGTAATATTGGTTAACTGTTTGTCCAGGAGGCACCCACTCTTTATGAACAATTCCCTTGGAATCAAAGAAGCACCTAAGCATGCATTTCACTTTTGACTTTGACACGCAAGCTTTTTTTTTTATCTGGGTGATCCCTTTGAGCAACATTGCGAACTTTGGCGTTTTGTCTCTGGATTGTACTGAAAAAAACCAACTTTCATCATCAGCGACAACACGGCTCAACAATTCTGGATTGATTTCCATTCACTCTAACAGATTGGCTGTCACATTTTTTCATGTTTCTTGCTGTTGTGGTGTGAAATTTTTGGGGACCATTTTTGCACAAATCTTTCTCATACCTAGATCTTCAGTTATTATAAGACGAACTGTTTGTCGATTGATGTTCAGTTCTTCTGTGATCATTTTCACAGATAATCTTCGATCAGGTCGTACGAGTTCACGCTCCCTGGCCAAGTTAACATCTACCCGTGAGGTTGATGGTCGTCCACTGTGGTCTTCATCTTCAACATTCGTTCTGCCTTCACTAAACATTTTATGCCAATGAAAAACTTCAGCTCTTGACATAACCTCCTCTCCAAAAGCCTTCTGAAGCTTACCGTAAGTTGTCGTCGCGTTTTCACTCAATTTAACGCAAAAAGAAATGGCATACCGTTGTGCAATATTATGCGGTTCCATTTCCATGACGAGAGACACAAACACATGTTAACTTATTACAGCACAACTCATGACTGAGCAGTTGCATCGATGTGCTGCTTGGACTAGCAGCAGCTTATAGACCAAGGTCAAAGATATTGTGCCTATGCAAGCCTGCAGGGTTGCCACATCTTGCAAAGAAAATCAGTCTCATTACTTTATTGTCGCACCTCGTATGTATGCATCATCTTCATTTTCTCCAATTCGCAGTGGCGAGAATGTACAGCAAAGGGCTCATTGGGTCACCCTGTAAGACTCCGTTCGATTGCTGAATGAGGTTCGAAAAAGAGAGGGTGCCTGATATTGTGATCAAGTTGTATTCAAGGATTGACTTGATTATTCTTGCCCATACGCTATCTTCTCCCATTGTGTTTTCCAGTTTTTGGACTATGATATACCTTTCCAGTAGGTCAAAGCCTTTGGTAAAGTCTATGAACACTGTGTAGAACATTTGTGTCTTTTGTAGCGCTTCGTCGATGTTGTTTAGAAGAAGCCTGACTGCTGTAAGTGTTGATCTTCCGGATCTGAAGCCCATATGTCGTTCTGGGAGGTGACTGTCCACACAGGCTTTGATTTTTTGTGTAATTATCTTTGAGAACATATTGAACTGAGTATTTTCCAGGGCTATGCCTCTGTACTTGTTTGTGTCCATTGGGTCTCCTATACCTTTGTAGAGAACTTTTATTATCGAGTGTCTCCTTCTTCATTTAGAGGTTCCTGTACAATGTCTTTTTCCTTTGTTGATGTTGTTTCTCCTTCTTTCGGGATGCTTTGATTCCTCGTTTGTTCAGTATCTTACTGAAGTTGTCTTCCCATTCCTTCATGTCTATATTTGGTGTATGAGCCAGTCTTCTTGGTCTTGCTGCTATGTATGGGTCTTTCTCTGTTTCATCCGCTTCTCTTTTTGCCTCTCTTTCTATGTATTCTTTTTTCTTCTCTTCTATTAGTTTTTTGTAGATTCTCCTCTCTTCTGCGTATAGTTTGCATGTTTCCTTGTTGTGCTGGTTTCTTAATCCGTGGAGTGTTCTTAGAACAGTGTTCCTTTTGCTGTAGCATTCAGCATTGAACCATCTTTATGCCATCCTTGTTTTTGGGTTTGGTTGTATCACTGAATTTTTTAGGTGGTCTTCTATTCTGTGTGTTGCTTTTTCAAGGTCTCCTTCCTCTATTAAAGTTTCTATTTGTGTTATTTGTTCTTGCTGGTTTGTTAATTTTTCTTTATCTATTTTTCTTTGTTTGATTTGGTGGGTCGTTCTTGCTGGCGGTGACGTGACGTGGCGTTATTTATTTTTATCTTCATTGGAATGTGCTTTCGTATAGGAGTGATGGAGTCATGCCATATTGATTGAATACTTCCTATCTTTTTAATGTGATATCAATGGTGCTTTTCCCATTGTGGCATATATATGTAGGTATCTGTCTATCATTCAGTAGGGTGAAACCATCTTCTTCTAGGGTTCCAATGACTAGTCTTGTTTTATAGTTCTCTGTGTCTATTCTGCAGTTGAGATCGCCTAAACAGTGGTGGGTTTGCTGTCACATTGTTTGATGAGTGTAACTATTTCATCAATTATTTCTACAGCATTTGTGTGTGGTTTAAAATAAGCTGCAATTATATTTATGTTTGCTGTTTTTACTAGCATACTATTTTCTTGTTTTATCATGTTTTTGATTGGGGTCATCCAGAGTTTCAGTAGGATAGATATTCCTCCCATGGGTCGTCCTCTTTCTCCCTTCTTTGCCATTAGGTGAAAATTGTAGAAATCTTTATATTGCCAGTTGTCTATCAGGAAGGCTCCTGATAGATTGCAAGATTCGAGTTTTGCAGTATGTCTGTTGGTGTTAGGTTAAGAGCACTTTTTATTCCCTCTGTATTCCACAAGACTGCTTTTATTTCTTGCTCTTGTAGTTTTCTTCTTAGTTTAGTTGAGCTCTGCTCCCTCTTCCATTGATCGTTTTGGGATGTACTTTTATGTTTTCAGGCCAGAATTCTGGTACTTGTGTGATTTGTAGATTTTCAAACAAAATGCCTACTTTGAAAGCTTTTTTGTTGTCCAGTGTGTGCAGTTCTTCACATTCTAGTTGTCCCTGTATTTCGTTCTTGTTGAGGTATTTCACTACTGTATCAGTTGTGGTGGTTCTCTTTAAGTTACTGATATATAGCCACGCTGTTGTTTCTGCTGTTTGCATTTCTTCATCTTTTTTTCTACCCATTATGGTTTTATTTTTACTCTGGTTTCTTCTGTACGAGCTCCTCCCTACCTCAGCACTCCAAGTTGGTTCCTCTAGTTCATTAACCTGATTTCAGGTTTTATTATGTTGCTCACGTGCATTGATACCCATATAAAAACTGTGAAATGATTGCAGTACAGGTGGTAAATCACATGGCTGCTTTTATAGGTGGCCAGGCCCCTGATGGGGTAGAATAAACCAGTGACAGGACTGGAAGCCGGCAGGAGTGGCCCAGCGGTTCTAGGCGCTACAGTCTGGAGCCGCGTGACCGCTATGGTCGCAGGTTCGAGTCCTGCCTCGGGCATGTGATGTCCTTAGGTTAGTTAGGTTTAAGTTCTAGGGGACTGATGACCTCAGAAGTTAAGTCCAACAGTGCTCAGAGCCATATGAACCATTTGAACAGGACTGGAATAGGAAGTGCTGGGTGGGTGGACTGTGCAGGTTTTGCATCTGGGTCTTCCACAGCTATATGATCCATTTGGAAAGGAATTGGGATTGGGAGTGACATCACTTTAAGAGAGGTGAGAAGTATCTTGGGTAGGATGTCCCTCACTTCGGGACGTGATGACAGGTAATCAAAGGCCTGACGAAGGTTGTGGTTCAGTTGTTCCAGTCCATGGTGGTACTGTGTGACGAAGGGGACACACTTTGTGGCTTGTCCTTGGGGATGGTGTGAGAACTGGGGGCATGAGGGGAAATGGCATGGGAGATCTGTTAGCAAACGTGTGGAGGTAGTGCCTGTCTTTGAAGGCCTTGGTCAAATCCTCAGCATACTGAACAAGTAAGTTTTTGTCACTGCAGATACACTGCCCCTGGGTGGTTAGGCTGTATGGGAGGCATTGTTGGGTACGAAAGGGATGACAACTGTCACAAAATGCAGGTATTGTTGGTGGTTGGTGGGTTTAATGTGGACAGAGGTGCGGATGCAACCACCAGAAAGGAGGTGGTCAACATACAGGAAGGTGGCATGCTGTGACGAGGAGGACCACGTGAAGCAGATGTGAGAGAAGGTGTTAAGGTTGTGAAGGAGCAAACATAGGGTGTCTTGGCCCTGAGTCTAGATCACAAATAGATCACCAATTAACATGAACCAGATGAGGGGTTTGGTGTTTTGGGAGGCTAGGAAGCTGTCCTCTAAATGGCATACAAAAATTTTGGCATGGGAGGGTGTCAAGTGGATGCCCATGGCTGTGCCACGGATTTACCTTGCCTTCAAAGGAGAAGTAGTTGAGGATTAGGATAAAGTTAGTGAGGTGTCTGAGGACTGAGGTAGTGGGTTTCGAGTTTGAAGGATGTTGGGATAGGCAGTGTTCAACCGGCCGGTGTGGCCAAGCGGTTAAAAGCGCTTCAGTCTGGAACCGCGTGACCGCTACGGTCGCAGGTTCGAATCCTGCCTCGGGCATGGATGTGTGTGATGTCCTTAGGTTAGTTAGGTTTACGTAGTTCTAAGTTCTAGGGGACTGATGACCTCAGAAGTTAAGTCCCATAGTGCTCAGAGCCATTTGAACCATTTGGCAGTGTTCAATAGTGCTAAGACTATGGGCATGAGGGATGTTGGTGTATAGGGAGGAGGCGTCAACAGTGCGGACGAATGGGGGATCCAGGAGGTAAAGGGGTGGGAACGATGAAGAGTCGGTGAAGAAAGAGGTTGGTGTTTTTGATGTTTAAGGCTTAATTATGGGCAATTGGTTTCAGGTGTTGGTCAATGAGGGACAAAATTTTGTCAGTTGGGGGTACAATAACCAGCCACAATGGGGCATCCAGGATTGTTGGATTTGTAGATTTTGGGCAGCATGTAGAAAGTGGGTGCGTGGAGTGTCATAGGAGTGAGGAGGGAAGTGGATTCAGGGGAGACTGCACGGCCCCTCCCGCCGGAGGTTCAAGTCCTCCCTTGGGCATGGGTGCATGTGTTGTTCTTAGTATAAGTTAGTTTAAGAAGTGTGCAAGTTTAGGGAAGGGCCTAAGTCTTTAAGCAGGGATTGGGTGTTGTGTTGGACTTATAAGATGGGATCACTCTGGCAAAGTTTATACATGGAGGGGTCAGATAATTGGAGCAGGTCTTCTAACAAGTAGTCACTGCGATTCTTAACAACACTGGTGGAACCTTTGTCTGCAGCTAGCACGGTTAGATCAGGATTTGTTTTGTGATTGTGTATGGCTGTTCTTTCTTCTACTAAAAGGTTGGTGTTCTTAGGAAGGATGGTGAGGCTAAGTTGGAAGTAAGGGATTCCTGGAACGTGATAAGTGGGTGGTTATGTGGGGGGAGGGGGGCGGGGGGGGGGGGGGGGGAGGTTCAAGTTTGGATGGTGGTATGAACTGGAAGATGCACGGTTCAATGTTGGAATTAGGGTGGTTTAATAGTAAATATCTCTGAACACAATGAAAACACCGACACCCTCCTTGAGTTGTAAAACAGTATAATGTTTTATCAACTGATGAAGATCTGCGTACTTTGAGCAGATGAAGCAACAAGAATGGCTGAAACAGTGATTTTGCTTTGAGCTATACAAGGTTGTATAAATAAATTGAAACTAGTAGTAAATAAAAGTTCAGTTTATTCATTATCAGCCGTGCAGAGTGGCTGTGAAGTTTGAGGCGTGATGTCACGGACTGCGCGGCCCCTGCCGCCGGAGGTTCAAGTCCTCCCTTGGGCATGGGTACATGTGTTGTTCTTAGTATAAGTTAGTTTAAGAAGTGTGCAAGTTTAGGAACCGATGACCTCAGCAGTTTGGTCCCTTAAGAATTCACACACATTTGAACATTTTATTCATTAGCAGCTCGTAATGTTATATAAAAATTACTTTCTTTAAAGAAATAATTCCAGTTGCTGGTACTGCATTACTTCACAAACTGCATATCATAAAGCTCTGTGAATCAACTTCCATGCAAAAGCTGGTTACACCTATCATGTACATGAATTCTGCAGACTGCAACATTGAAAGTTTACATTCTAACCAGGAGATATCTGCAGGATTTGAGTACAAGGCACTGGACTGTAGCCATTCACCTTGGTGGTCCCTCATTTATGAGTAATCAAGAAAACAAAATTTTTCAATTTCTTGTGATTGATTAGAGCCTTTAAATTATTAATAACTTGAAAGTGGCACCATAATGCAGAGATTAAGTTATTTGTCTTATGTGCTGAAGATGGTTGTTCTGATTCCCATAAAGTGAAATTTACTTTTTTTCGTCTTTGTCAAAACCAGAACCTTCAGCAGACCAGCCAAATAAATGCTATGCTATGGGACCGCTTTGAAATTATTGATAACTAGCTGACAAACACATTATTACCTGGATATTCATTTTGCCACTTTCCTATTAGAAACAAAAGCTTATATGTACTCCTGCAGAATACTCGGTATGGAGCTGCTTTGCGTATCTACAACGCGATTTTGCAAATGTGTCTGGGCTACATCTTTTCATAGTTCTATAGATGGCAACTGTTTTTGCTTACAGCAGTTTAAGTTTTGCAGCTGAAAGCTGTCAAAAATGTTGAGCTATCAAAAGTGCTGCCACGTGTCAGGGTTTTCCTTAAGTTGACTCGACTGTAGGAGGGTGTTAGCAACACAAAATAAATGTATTAAAATTTCATATATGACATTGCATTTTTTCCAAGTATCTGAGTGTTTATGATGTCACATCCCGAACTATGACAGATGGGTGGTTCTTACCACCACAGCAATTGCTGTCTGACAGTAAGGGATGTTTATACCAAGTATGGTTGAAAACGGTCCAGTGGTTTTAGGAGATATGGAACGAACACACACACACACACACACACACACACACACACACACACACGTTTTTATAATTTGTATGGATATGGATTTCAAGGCTCTAACCAATCACAAGAAATACTGAAATTTTATTTCATCAATTATGTGCATATTAGGGGCCACCAGGATGAATAGCTGTAGTGTGCGATACCTGGAATCCTAAACTGCAACAATGTATAGGGGATCTCTCCTTTCAAGACTAGTGAACACAATGAACAATGTCATAGTGAGGTGTTTCCATGGTTTCATGAGGGGCAATCCAAACTGAACAGTACTTTACATAACACAACTGTATGTAATAGGATCCTATAAAATCACACATTTGTGCAGATACGTAAGTAAAATCTGTGCATCTGTAAGACAGCAGCAATTTTGTCTTGTGGGGAATGAGCCTTTATCACTCTGTGGTGAGGGAGGAGGTGGCTATTAACCCTTTAACTGCTGTGGATGAGTTAACTCTTCATGCTCTGACACTGCCCGTGTTGAGAATATGTTTATGCATCCCATTCCGCTGATTTCTCACTGCTGCGGGTAAGTTACTTTCCGTATAATGGTCAATAAAAAAGTTTCAACTACTTATCAAACAGGATCTGTGCCTCTTTGCATGCTATTATTTGGAAAAAAACCTTATTTTGATATTTTGAACTGTTTATGAGCTATGACGATTGTTACGACCACGATTCATGATATGCAGTGACAAAAATGCACACATCGTGGGACTGTCCATCAGCTATAAAAATCAATAACTCTGGAACGAAATGAGATATTGTACTGCTTCCAACTTTGAATAAAATTTTTATACCTTATGTACATTTCATACACAGCAGTGTAAGAGCTAAGAGCAATCACACACAAAGTTAACACAATGTGTTTTTACCTCTGCAATCTTTTTAAAATTTTATGCAATGTTTTACTGAAATTGATGCTGAATTATGAGAAGAAATTCAGTCCTTTATTGAACAAAGATATCAGACTGTATGAGGTCCACAAATCAATTTTTTTTATTTAATAGTTTTCTTAAAATTGGACTGTAAGTATTTCATAGTGGCCTGAGGGTTGGCTCTTAGCACAGGTAGCAGTATCTGGTGAACAGTACAGTCATAAGAAATTTGCACTCAGCACAGAATGTAGACAACACATCTGTAGCAGGTAAAGGGTTAACAGCCTGATTCCATAAACCCATACAGAGCAACGGCACTCAAACCAATTTTGCAAAGTAGTTGGACCATGCAGATGTATAAAATGGAAGCATAAATGTATTTAAATAATTGTATTCTAATAAATCTCACCAGTTTATCTGTACACTCGTAACTGGGTAATTGACTGTTGTTAAAAAAAAACATTTAGTAAGCTAACATTCAGATGCATGTTATAAGTTTCAAAGAAGCTTACTGCTGTAAACAGTTGGTTATTTGTGGCAAATGCACACATCTGGGAGATTTTCTTTTTTTTCTTAAATTTAAATAAAGATCTACTGTACACTCACTATAATCTAGAAAAATTAGAGAGACATATATACACGGTGGTCCATTGATTGTGACCGGGCCAAATATCTCACGAAATAAGCGTCAAACGAAAAAACTACAAAGAATGAAACTTGTCTAGCTTGACGGGGGAAACCAGATGGCGCTATGGTTGGCCTGCTAGATGGCGCTGCCATTGGTCAAACGGATATCAACTGCGTTTTTTTTAAAGAGGAACCCGCATTTTTATTTCATATTCGTGTAGTACATAAAGAAATATGAATGTTTTTAGTTGGACCACATTTTTCGCTTAGTGATAGATGGCGCTGTAATAGTCACAAACATATGGCTCACAACTGTAGATGAACAGTTGTTAACAGGTAGGTTTTCTAAATTAAAATACAGAATGTAGGTACGTTTGAACATTTCATTTCGGTTGTTCCAATGTGATACATGTACCTTTGTGAGCTTATCATTTCTGAGAACGCATGCTGTTACCACGTGATTACCTGTAAACACCACGTTAATGCAATATCTGCTCAAAATGATGTCCATCAACCTCAATGCATTTGGCAATATGTGTAACAACATTCCTCCCAACAGCGAGTAGTTCGCCCTCCGTGATGTTTGCACATGAATTGACAATGCACTGATGTATGTTGTCAGGCGTTGTCGGTGGATCATGATAGCAAATATCCTTCAACTTCCCCACAGAAGGAAATCCGGAGACGTCAGATCCGGTAAACGCGTGGGCTATGATATGGTGCTTTGACGATCAATCCACCTGTCATGAAATACGCTATTCAATACTGCTTCAACCGCACGCGAGCTATGTGCTGGACATCCATCATGTTGGAAGTACATCGCCACTCTGTCATTTAGTGAAACATCTTGTAGTAACATCGGTAGAACATTACGAAGGAAATCAGCATACATTGCACCATTTAGATTGCCATCGATAAAATGGGGGCCAATTATCCTTCCTCCCATAATGCCGCACCATACATTAACCCGCCAAGGTCGCTGATGTTCCACTCGTCGCAGCCATCATGGATTTTCCGTTGCCCAATAGTGCATATTATGCCAGTTTACGTTGCCGGTGTTGGTGAATGACACTTCGTGGCTAAGTAGAACGCATGCAAAAAATCTGTCTTCATCCCGTAATTTCTCTTGTGCCCAGTGGCAGTACTGTGCACGACGTTCAAAGTTGTCGCCATGCAATTCCTGGTGCATAGAAATAGGGTACGGGTGCAATCGATGTTGATGTAGCGTTCTCAACACCAACGTTTTTGAGATTCCTGATTCTCGCACAATTTGTCTGCTACTGATGTGTGGATTATCCACAACAGCAGCTAAAACACCTACTTGAGCATCATCATTTGTTGCAGGTCATGGTTGACATTTCACATGTGGCTGAACACTTCCTGTTTCCTTAAATAATATAACTATCCGGCGAACAGTCCGGACACTTGGATGATGTCGTTCAGGATACCGAGCAGCATACATGGCACACGCCTGTTGGGCATGTTGATTACAATAGCCATACATCAACATGATATCGACCTTTTCCACAATTGGTAAACGATCCATTTTAACACGGGTAATGTATCACGAAGCAAATACCGTCTGCACTGGCGGAATGTTACATGATACGACGTACTTTTGTGACTATTACAGCGCCATCTATCACAAAGCGAAAAAAGTGGTCCAACTAAAACATTCATATTTCTTTTCATACTACACGAATATGTAATAAAAAATGGGAGTTCCTATTTAAAAAAACACAGCTGATATCCGTTTGACCTATGGCAGCGCCATCTAGCGGGCCAACCATAGCGCCATCTGGTTCCCCCCTTCAAGCTAGACGATTTTCGTTCTTTGTAGGTTTTTCGTTTGATGCTTATTTTGAGAGATATCTGGCCCGGTCAAGATCAATGGATCACCCTTTATATGTGACAGTATCTATTCTTGTTTAATGATAACATATGTAAACTTTTTTTGGTGACTGTACACATTACATTATGTTTGGTACTGCTGGTACTAATTACATCTGAAGGGACTGTTTCTATACTATAGAAGAAATACTCTTACAGTTGTGTAACAAAACTTAACTGGTCATGAAATTGTATCTTAACTATGTAAATTATGAGGAAGAGTAACAGACTAATACTTAACTCCAGGAAGCAAAATGGGTAGCACAGCCAATAAGACACATTTAGAAGTAAAAGTGACACACTATCTAGCTTTCGGAACTAATTATTCCTTCCTCAGGGAGGAGAGAGGGGTAGTTTGGGGATGGTTAAAAAGGAAGAAAAGAAGGTCACTCAGATCTGTGGATGAAAGGGATGCACCTCTAGTGAGGGCAAGGCTTAGCCAGATAAACATGAAGAGGGAGGTATCAAATAGAGTAGGTCAGAGGTGACATTCTAACAAGCACAGTGAAGAGATACTAAGAAAACATTAAGAAATAATAATCGATTAGGGTAAAGGAAAGTGGATAGCCCAATTAAGAATTAGGATAGAAAAGAGAAAGCCATTCCTCTCTCTCTCTCTCTCTCTCTCTCTCTCTCTCTCTCTCTCACACACACACACACACACACACACACACACAAAAGCACACATAGCAAATGGGTACTAGGTCTCCCCTACGCAGACAGTTCTTCAATGCCAATTAATGTGCTCAACCATTTTGTGCTGGTTACGCTGTGGCTACATAAAACACTTTGCAGCGAACACAAGTCAGTTGATAAATAACACGATTGATTTTACAAGTTGCTAATGTCTTCGATAAGGTAGGATTTACCAGTGGTGTGGCTGGAGTAGGTAGTAGTGGGAGGGCAGGTGGAAAGCATGGAGAAGTTGGTGTAGATGAAGGATCTGGTGGTTGGGCAGATATGTTTGGCATGGATGACTGGGCAGTAGGGAAGGGAGACTTTGGATGTGGAAAAGGACCTGGTAAATTTGAGTTGACAAAAACTGTTAAGTTGTTGCAGGAATTAGAGGAGTTGTTCTTCATAACAAGTCTAGACAAAAAAGATGTCATCAATAAATCTAGTCGTAGAATCCATATTATTGGTCTTGAATAATGTCCCCTCCATGTAGCCCATGAAAAGGTTGGCATAAAAGAGTAGCAGTCCCATGATTTGCTTATCAATCTGGCCCTCAAATATGAAATATTAACAGGCAGGATGAAGTAGGTAGGGTGGTGATAAATGAGATTTCTCGAAGCCCTTTAGGTGGCCATTTATTGAGGTATTGTTCTAGGGCTGAAGGTCATGTGTATGAGGGATGGTTGTGTAAAGCGAGATCACATCAAGGATGACAAGAAGGGTTCCAAGTAGGAGAAGGGTGAGAATGGACCTGAGATGTTCCAGGAATGATTAATGTCTTATGTAGGATGACAGGCTTTGTGTAGTGGGTTGGAAGTGCTGATTAATTTGGGTTGAAATGTGTTTGGTGGGGGGCTTCAAAGCCAACTACTATTTGTATTTGTGTATTTTGTGAAGGAGTTAGGAACTGTGGATCAGGACGGGTGTGGAGTTCTATGGAAACAGTTGTGAGTCCTTGTGATGGACTTCTGGTTATCAGGATTTTCCGTCACTCAGTCTGGATGGAAGGAACAATTCTTTTATGCTAAGCAGTGCAAGACCTGATGATGATCTTGTCCAGGGTGCATACGTGTGGGGGGGGGGATACCAGTTTTTTTCCAATTTCGCCGGTGAAAACACACTACACCCTGGGTGAAAGAACATTTTTTCGTGTTAAGTGACAATGTACTTTATCTCTCAGAGCTGTAAAACTTATCAATCCTTTGAATGACAAAAGTTTTATACAATAGTGAAGAACTTCTCAACACTTTAGGAAATGAAACCCAGCAAAAAAACAACATGTTTCAGAAAGATCCATGAAGCGTGGCAACATGTATTACGGAAGTATAAATTCCACCAAATACAGCATGGTAGTTTTGAAAGCACTGAAATTACAACTGTGCTGTGTAATGCACTTTTGTCAGCCAATAACAGCTCACGTCATTATCTTACCAGCCAATGACAGCAGATATTCAGAGCATAGGACACTCGATGCAGTGAGCCAATAGCAGTATCATTGTTAAGTAACACGAACACCCAAATAGGAAAAGTTAATGGTTCAAATTAATAAGTATCGCTACAAGAAAAGCAAAGCCTTCACATATAATACTGGTTGTCAAAATTTTTTCTGAGGGTGTGGTTAGGCGGGATCCTAAGAGCACAGCTTAAAATTGCAGCAGCTCAATATTTCTGGCAAGCACAATTATAAATTTTACTGTTGTGAACCGAACATTTCGTGGGTTACATGGCTGGATACACGTTCCATTGAGCTTTGACTTTTCTGTAGAAAAGCCAATTACAGAGTGATATTGCTCAAGAACTCACCTCACACTTTTTTCAAGAATAATTATACTTTTTGCCAATGTTATTGCATAATTTCTAATCTATAAAAGAGTTAAAATAAATATGAAAAACTAACCCTGAAGCTGGGTCCTTCTTAGTATGTGTTATCTTTTAAGATATATCAAACACAAATATGCCAGTAAAATTTTAAATAGCAGCATAAATGGCTGGTCTTCTGGGCCCAAAATTTTTCTAAGTGGTTGGTCCTCAAATTGTTGTGTGTTGAATAAGAGTCAAACACTGTGATTTAAAAAATTCATTGTACATTCTCATACATAACATTGTATCTTGCATAACAGGAAATTTGCTTTGAAAGTAACATTTCTCAAACTACTATTCACAATATCTTCTGGCAGCCTGTTAGAAATCATAAACAGTTGTGACATCATGCTCATCCAGAGCAGTTAGTTGTTACGAAGTATTGCATAGTCTTTGTCCTGAAGCTTTGATACATTTTGCTGTCAGCAGATGCTTGTGTGTGCACTGTGTTTTGTTGTTGCAAATGGCACATTTTCTTTGCAACTGAAGTTTTATTTTGGTGTTATTCTCTTGTTTAAGTTTTATCACTGCAGTAGCAGGCTAAAGTAAAATTCTTTGTTAGAGTATCAGTCCCTACCAGTCTAGATTACAAAAATTTAACTAAAAAATAAAACAATGAAAAATTCCTGAAATCCAAAAAATTTTCTGAATTGTGCTCAGATGAAAAAATTCACACATTTTTCCTGTATTTCTCAGGGTGTATACACCCTGCCCATGCCACATTCTCCTCACAGTGAAGTACTACAGTAATCAGCATCTTGTGCACACAGAGGATGATGATAGAGTGGTCTGGCTTCTGATCATGGATAGCTAAGGATTCAATGCAAATAAGATTTGCAGTTTTGTGATGTTCTTCATGAAAGACTGAGAAACTATGCTCGAAGTGAGAAATTCCTGGAACGCCTGGCTGGGGAAAGAGGAGAAGGTTCCCTCTGGGATTTGGGCTGGAAATGCTCTAGATAGTGCTCTGTTGATTGCGGGCGGGGATGAGTGGTGAAGTGGTATTTCCAGTTGATGTTATGTGTGAATGAGAGAAGATATTTCACTGGAATCGTGTGTTCGAATTTGGGTGTGGTGTTGAAGGCAGGCCTTTGAAAAGAACATATGACTCAGTATCGGAGAGGGATCTGGATTAGAGGTTGAGGACTGAAAGGGGACCAAGGTTGTGAGGTGTTTGATAAGGCTTAGGCTTGTGCTTCTATAGGAGATCTACTAGGAGGGGGAGCTTAGCTTGGTTTGATGGCTAGGAGGGGGTGTTGGGGGGGGGGGGGGGTTAGTGGTGGTGTTATAGAAGGTATTTTTGGGAGAGGGACACCACTTTTGAGATATCTGAGTAACAGGCTGGACAGCTCCTTTACGTGGTGTACATTCAAGTTTATGACTGTCTTCAAGGGGAACTGCACGGACAAGGAGACCATGGCAATCTGCTCTTTGTATTTTTTATACTTCTGGTATAAGAAGTTCAGAACTCTGCCAACTCTATGAAAAACTTTAACAAAATTGACAATGTTTGCCGAGTGTCTTTAATAAACAAAAATTAGTCCGACTTTATGACAGGTACCACAGCTTTGTGATAAAATACTCCTCTGCCATGTGGGGGGCCTGTGTTGATTCCCAGGTGACACTAATTTTTAAGCAGTGGAGCATGTTCTACGAGCATTTCCATAAAGTGTAAAATACATGAAAATAAACAATTATTAGCTAATGTTTTCTTTTTAATTAAAAAAAACTGTTATAAAAGATAAAGAATTTATATTTGCAATGAAAACTGGATTTTTGTTTGTCATATGTAATTGCAAATAAGACAACTTGCATGTTTCATAAAAATGACAATTATATATGTGTTAACAAGCATACATCTGATGACTTAACATGACATAGGTATTAAACTGAACATAGGGTGGGCGGTAGAGAGTTTTGGGGGTGGGGAAAGGGGACTGAACGGGACTTGAATCAGCAATTACCAGTCTCAAGTTCTATCGATGTTTTTGTGTCTCTGCATATCTAACGTCCATGTATTGCTGAGACAGATATAGAAAGCAATAGCCAAAAAGGAACAGTTATTGTTAAGCATGTGGAAAATGAGTGCCTAACATAGAGAGAAGACAGTGCAACAACAAAGTGGATTGCTACACAATAATAAGAGCTAACTAAACAATAAAAAGATCACCACAGAAAAAAGATCATCAAATGAAGGAAAACAGTGACAAGATAAAGCAAAAAGGTCATACAATACAGAAAAAAGATAGCCAAATGGAGAAAAATGTTGGCAAACAGAGAGAGGGATCACCAAATGGGTAAAACAAAAAGATTTTTCAGTACAAAAAATATGAAAAAAATCAATGACGATGTAAAAAAGATCGTCAAATAAGACAAACTGGTCTATCAAGGAGGAAAAAATTATTGCAGAACAGGAGGAGAAGCCCTTTCAACAACGGAAGTGAATGAATAAGTCCTTCACGAAATTCTTACTGTGTCAGATTTGTCAGTCTCAAGCTCAAGACTGACAAATATGACAAGGCACCAACTCAGTGAGGAATTCATCAAGAATGTTGCTGTGAAAAACTACATGGTCTGGAAACGAATAGCCAAAATTGAAACCAGACTGTGAAACAACGAAAAAATATAATCAAACAAAATATAAATCAACTTAACACTGGAGAGGAGGGGGGAGGGCGGGGTTTGCTTGCTGGAAACAGACAAATGATCATTAAAGAAAGAAAAAAATTAGCAAACAAAGAAAGAGATTTACTAAATACATGAACAAAAGTTGGTCAACATGGAAAAAACTATGTAATTATTGTAATCACGTAATCTCTAATGGCTTCTATTTGGGTTCTTTGGCCAACGCATTTTTAACGATGTCCTGACAGCAATAGAAGGTGAACCTTTGACAATGCTAGCCACTTGTGCTGGGGAAATGTCAGAAAAATCTTTAAACAAACATCAGTGGATGAACCTTAAGATAGACATCAATAGGCAATACGTCATCAGGTGAACACAAAAGCCTCAACAATTTTCTAGTGCAATCTCTGCACAACCTGATCGATACCTGAGGAAATGACATCATTTTTGTTTTCAATGGAGCTTCTACTACGAGCTAGGAGATTACTAATGTTTTTGCCATATTTTGTCTTGCAGGCACGGGGAGAGCAGTCAATCAGTATTTAGCCATCGTCAAAATGAGTCAGCTTCAAATAACTGCGGTGGTACGAAATAAAGGGTACTTGACTACAGCTACTTCAGAATTTCGAAAAGTAAGCTGTCTCGGATGGAAGAACATGGAGGCTAAGAAACCATACTGAAGCACACTCCATGATGACAGTGATGGAAGGCCAAATTTAAAGTGGTGGGAAAGCAATGATCTGGACGGCATGAAAAGCCATGCTGAGCTGAGGCAAGGACTCCTTTGGGCATTTTGAAGACACAATAAACTGAATAGGTGCTGTACGGCATTTCTGAACTGTTATATGGAAAGATAATTCATCACTTCCTTTATAAGGTAATTTTTAGCCCCCCCCCCCCCCCCCTTCTGAAAAATACAGTTGTGAAAGAGTATTTGTAATAACTGAGGACTGAATTTTCTTTTTCCTTTTTTCACACTTAATAAACGAGAGTTCTGTTTAAGAAACACATTTGTGAGGGATATTTGCAATATCTTGAAAAACGTGATCGTGTCCCAGGAATGGTTTAGCAAAAACGATTTTCATGTGGCAACTAATGTTGCACACAGTCAAACTGTCGATATCAGTTGGGCACTGATAGTGTTATGGAGTAGTATGTGGCAAAATACTCTGTACTGATTTCAGTGCCGCGTGGGCTTAGCCGAGCAGTCTAAGGCGCTGCAGTCACGGACTGAGCGGCTGGTCCCGGCGGAGGTTCGAGTCTTCCCTTGGGCATGGGTGTGTGTATTTGTCCATAGGATAATTTAGGTTAAGTAGTGTGTAAGCTTAGGGACTGATGACCTTAGCAGTTAAGTCCCATAAGATTTCACACACATTTGAACATTTTTGATTTCAGCAGGTATGTTTTCACTGTTGCTATGTTATTGCAAATTATTTTTTAATGTTTTGTCTTATATCTTACATTTTGTGCCACAGATCTGATGAAAGAGTCCGAAAACATGTCATACGATAATAAATACAAGTATTTTGTGATCCAGGCTAGTGTTTTTCCATTTAGTGCCAATATGGTCACAAGTTTCCTTTGAAACTTTTTGTCTAAAGTGACACAATATGCAATTTCTATGTTACAACTAGTGTAAAAATTAGCTTTGCTAGTTAGTATGCAATTACAGGGTGTATACGTGGACAAGGAAAAAAATGTCCCGGATTTTTCCCGGTTAAAAATTCACTTTCTACCGGGTGACAGTATATTTACGTTTATCAATCCTTTGAATGGTTAAGGTTTTATACACGGGCGTACAATTTCCCGGCACTTTAGAAAACGAAACTCAGGGAAAAAGACACGTTTTGGAAATATCTTTGATGTGCAGCAACATGTACGCTGTGTATTTTCGCATTACAAAAGTATACATTGGAATTCCACCAAACACCACATGTTACTTTCCGAATCATTGAAATCGAGATTTTGATGCGCTTTTGTAAGCCATTCGTAGCTCATGTCACGTCATCTCGCCAGCCGATGACAGCGAATATTCAGAGCAAAGGACACGTGATGTATTCAGACAACAGCAACATCATTATTAAGTAGCACGAACACACACAAACAGGGAAAGTTAATAGTTTAAATTAATATACATAGTATTGCTACAAGAAAAGCAAAGCTTTCACATATAATATTGGTCTCAAGCTGCAAGAGAAGCTAAGCTTCCGCATGTACTATTGATCTTTTTTGCGTGTGTTACACTTTAAGAAATATCACACAAATTTGCCAGTAAAATTTTTAATAATGACATAAATGTCTGATCTTCAGGGTTCGAAATTCTTCTAAATGGCTCGTCACCAAAGAGTTGATTTTTAAATGAGAGTCAAACGCTCGTGATTTAATAAATTCATGGTACATTCTCGCACGTAGTTCAACTTACGTAAAAGGATATTTACTTTGAAAGTAACAGTTTTCAAACCACTACTCGCAATATTTTCCCGCGACCTGTTAGAAATAGGTTTGTTTCAGCAGTTGCCAGAGAGCTCAGATAACAGGCAACACCGCGCTTTGGTAGCTATCATGACGTAGGAAGCCTGTATGTACATACGTGTAAAAGATTGAATGATCATACATTATGTCATAAAAGAAACAAGACATCAGAGGATACTGCAAGAGCATCCGAATTTCATGAATCATAGAATTAAATATGCACATTTAAAGTGCATACTTAAAGGGCACATTCGTAAGACCAGATTCCCAATGAAGTAGACCTCGACCTGTTGTTAAGCTTTTCAGTATGGTTTTCGGGATGTAAATTTTCTTGGAGCACCACTACTGTATTATATCATGTTTGGTTCTTTATTGTGGCATAATGCCATACATGCTAGAAAATGAAAATGTGCACTTGAAATGCAGCGAACAGTTGAAACTAGCCAGTACTGTCGAATTAAACATTTTGTTTCAAATACATTGACTGCCTCTGCGGAAAAGGTTAACAAAAGTCAAATTTCTATAGCAAACAGACAAAAATAACTTCATTG
Source organism: Schistocerca cancellata (assembly GCF_023864275.1). Taxonomy (NCBI): domain Eukaryota; kingdom Metazoa; phylum Arthropoda; class Insecta; order Orthoptera; family Acrididae; genus Schistocerca; species Schistocerca cancellata. The sequence continues at coordinate 226,893,078 of NC_064631.1, read as the reverse complement.
TTCCACAAGGCGATTAATGCTTGACTGTCAGAAAGGTGGAAATAAAATAAAATCTGAACTAATGACATATTTCAGCCTTCCGTAATTATGTGAATGTGTTTTAATTTACTATAGCTCCTGGTCACAGATATCCGTATTGTTTTCATTTGACGAGAGTAAACGAAGGGGAAACAGCAAAATCACTAAATGTAAACACGGGTCACATGGAGACTATGCACTATAACTCAAGACTGCTCTGCGCATCAGCCCCGGATCTATGACATTTGCGAACCGGGTCAACACTAAAAAAAAAAAAAAAAAAATTGAATTTTCAAAATATGTTCATCTTGTAGCGCACATCTTTCTGAAAGTCTGAAACATAAAACATTATATTCGAGGAAATGTAAGACATATTATTTGGCCTTAAGTATGCCAAAATGCAGTGCCACGCCTCTTCATATAGCATTTTTCTGCCGCACGTCCAAATTATATTCAGGAGAATGGAAATTGAAATGTCCTATGGTGCTTCTCCTGCTGCCAGTCGGCCGGTTTGACAGACTGCCCCCCTTTTAAAAAATCTCGCAATTAATAGCGGATGGGATTATTTGTAATCGAGAGGACAAGAACTCTTCAGAAAATCTGAACTCTTTATTGCCTATTAGTTAATAACTTGCTGTTTTGTGTGATATAAAATTAAATAAAGGATATATAAAACCAATACTGACAAGAGATAATCAAGAAGTTACACATTTCGTCAAACCTTCACTCCTAGCATTTTTTTCTCTCTCTAATCTTGCTAAAGCTTTACATGGCGTGCTTTCCTTTCTGCGAAAGAATCTATTACCTCATCAAAGTTCGTCAAACGTTTTGCCACATGAAAAATCGAAATGTCGCTATCTAATACTGAAAAAGCTGTTAATACAAATAATACTGGTGTGGTTTCTCGATCTGATAACGTCTATTTTATCACAGTCTGCTGGATAAAACAAAATAGGCCTTTCTAATACCGCAGCAATTTTGTAACACACCAAATAAGAGAGACTGTTTTGGCACAAATGACCAATTTTATAACACGACAGAATATAATCCACGAAGTACCAATATCAAATGTGTATTAGGCCTACTACAAGCAAAAAGCTTTGTGTTAGGAAATAGTTTCACATTTCATTCATACGCGCCAGCTTCTCAAGCTTGAGATCGAAAAGTAGTATTACAAAATTTTTATATAAATTTGAAATCGTCTTATTCTTCCATAATTTGTGTGATGTCCCCATTTCTTCTCCTTCCTCGTTCTAACAAACAATCTTGTCACCACCAATTCTGTAGCTATTGCTGCCACTGTCAAAATTTGTTCGCCGATTAAATTCACTAACCTTGCCAGAATCACAAGTTTAGTTATCTCACGATTATTTTCTGGTTAGGTGTTATTATGTGTTCGAACAACATGTTTTCCACGTTACTTCCAGAATAGAACTTACGCGGCTGCTAGCCGGGGACTGTACTACTGGTCCTCACAAGTGTAGCGATCTGGCCAAAACTTTTCTGTCAAAATTTCATTTTCTTGGATACACCGAGAAGATAATACGTAATCTTGCTCACCTGTTATTCCTGTCAGTCGTTTATTTCCATTCTGGTAATCTGAATCTATGGATTTCGCTAGTAATTATAACAATGCTGATCATTCGCAAACCCAATCAACCACATAATCAGACAGCGATTGGTATTCATCCGTTCGGTTTTACTCCCTCAAGCTCATATAGCCCCGTCCCCTTTTGTCTGCGGAAAGTTTATTTCTAGATGCAACGAGGATTCTCCTGACAGAGAGATCACGTACGCTATCCACGCATTCATTCAAAAGTCAACTTATGATTCATTCAGAAATCAACTTAAAATGTGTTCAAAAATGTTCATAAACCAACAGGGAAGCGTTTCAAAATCATATGAATAATTGATAGACAAACATGCCCTGGATGCTAGGCGCTTTGTGAAACAAGTTTTTTTCCTCAAGAACATGAATTTGGCGCCCCCTTTCCCTGGTAGCATCTAGCTGCTTGCTGTGACTGCCTGCACAGCCAACAGCCACATGCCTGTAGCCAGAAGCGGAAGAATCTACTACTCAAACGTGACAACTGTGCATGAGCATGAGCCCGCGCATAACTGCTAAAACAAATGGAATGTAAACAGTTGCGACTTCACGCTCATTGGAGGCAATTTGTTGTTATGAAGCACTGCATAATCTTCCTAAAGCCTTTGACACATTTTGGTGTTGGCAGACACTTGCATGAGCACTGTGTGTCGTTGTTGTATATGGCGCATTTCCTTTGCAATTTAAGTTATTTTCGTTTTTTTCTCTCGTTTATGTTATATTGTTGAAGTATTATTCTGCACTAGCGGGATACAGTAATATCCTTTGTTAGAGTATCGGTTCTTACAAGTCAAAATTACAAAAATTTAACTGAAAACTAAAACAATGAAAAATTCCCGGAATTCTAAAAATATCCCGGGTTTTTCCCGGTTTTCTCCCGGATGCAAATATTCCCGGATCTCCCGGTTGTCCCAGGTCGTATACACCCTGAATTAAAATTAAACAATGAGAGTCACAAACAACAGCAGTATTATCTTGATTGCCTTAGTAAAAGAAATGTTCCTATTTGTTACCACTTCACGATTGATTTGGATAGAAATTTTGAACTAATTCTGTCATTTTATTGGTATGTTGATGTTTAGCCAATGAAAGAGATCTGGTATTGATATAAAGATAGGGACTACTGCTTCCCATAGTTAGTTAATTTAGAACTTGTCACTTTCAAATTTCATTCTGGAAGTAACTACACTGAAGTTCAGTTTCGTGTTCGATGGCTGTGTATCTTAATACACGCTGAAGCACCAAAGAAACTGGTATAGGCATGCGTATTCAAATACACAGATAAGAAAACAGGCAGAATACGGCACTGTGGTCGGCAAAGCCTATGTAAGACAACAAGTGTCTGGTGCAGTTGTTAGTTCGATTACTGCTGCTACAATGGCAGTTTATCAAGATTAAAGTGAGTTTGAACGTGGCGTTATAGTCGGCACACAAGCGATGTGACACAGCATCTCTGAGGTAGCAATGAAATGGGGAGTGTACTGTGAATATCCGGAATCCAGTAAAACATCAAATCTCTGACATCACAACGGCCAGAAAAAGATCATGCAATAACGGGACCAACAATGACTGAAGAGAATCATTCAACGTGACGCAAGTGCAACACTTCTGCAAATTGCTGCAGTTTTCAATGCCAGGCCATCAACAAGTCTCAGTTTGCGAACCATTCGAGAAAACGTCATTGATATCGGCCGAAAGCCAACTTGTGTGCCATTGGTGACTGCACTACACAAATCTTTACGCCTCGCCTGGGCTCGTCAACCCAACATTGGACTGTTTATGACTGGAAATATGTTGCCTGGTCAAACGAGTCTCATTTCAAGCTGTGTCAAGCGGACGGATGTGTATGGGTATGGATGTGCATGGGTGCAGAGATAGCAGGGGACTGTTCAAGCTAGTGGAGGCACTTTAATGGTGTGGAGCGTGTGCAGTGGAATGATATGGAACCCCTGATACATCTAGAAATGAGAGGCGATACCTACATAAGAGTCCTGTCTGATCACCTGCATCCGTTCATGTCCATTGTGCATTCAGACGGACTTGGGCAATTCCAGCAGGACAATGCGACACCCCACACATCCAGAATTGATACAGAGTGGCTCCAGGAACACTCTTCTGAGTTTAAACATTTTCGCTGGCCACCCAACTCCCCAGACATGAACATTACTGAGCATATCAGAGATGGCTTGCAACATGCTGTTCAGAAGAAATCTTCACTCCCTTGTACTCTTACAGATTTATGGCCAGCCCTGCAGGATCCATGGTGTGTCAAGTCTATGCCACGTCATGTTGCGGTACTTCTGCGTGCTTGCAGTGGCCCTACACGATATTAGGCAGGTGTAGCAGTTTCTTTGGCTCTTCAGTGTAGTTGCAGTTTAATGATACTTTACCATTAACTTTACAATATCAGAGCTTGTTATGTCAAATGGAAGGTCAGTTTGAACTACATAATTAATTTTATGCTACAAATATATAATGACCATTGTGATTACATTACGCTGAATGGATATTCTGCATTAAGCCTAACCTCTGACATGTCACAACGTAAGGAGACACAAAAAAACTTATATCCAGGTTGTTACACCTTTATAGAAAAAAATGATCCAAAGGAATACTCACAATGGCCTGTTATTTTCCTTCATTTTACGTTTATTTTCTTTACTGGCATCTGAGTCGTCATCATTCACACAAATTCCATTTTCACTGCTTTCTAATGTTGTATTTTGTGCACATGCAGATATAGAAGATTCATCAAAGCCCAGATCAAAACCAAGTTCTTCTCGAGACAGCTCCGACATATAAACCAGGACACTTCTAAGAGGCTTTAACTTATCAGGGCTCATCATTTTTACACCAACATGCAATAATTTTTTTGCAGCTTTATAATATATAGTATCTGGGTGGTTGTAAACCATGGCATTATTGCACATTAGTTTGAAGTCCTCCTGCAAATAAAGGAGATTATTACTTTAATTTCAAACAATGGAAAATCCAGGATGGGGTAATGACAATATTATGAAAAATATAGACTACTACTCACCATATAGTGGAGATGCTGAGTCGCAGGCAGGCACAAGAAAAAGATTGCTAACAAGTTATGCTTTTGGCTAAAACACCTTTTTCTGCTTTAGACAAATAACACACACATTCAATGAGAGAAACAATCTGGGTGGTGGGGCTAACAAGGAGGCTGTGGTGGGGAGGGGGAGGGATAGCAGAGTAGGAGTGGGGGATGGTAAAGTGCAGATTGTGGGAGCGTACAGGGTCGAGGTGGGGAGAGGGTAGGACCGTTAGGTGCAGTCTGAAGGTTACACAGAGGGCGGAGGAGGGGGCGCAGTAAAGAAGACAAGGCCTTTTCCTCACCCTCTCCGCCCTCCCTCGGTCTAACCTCCTGACTGCACCTAGCTGCCCTACCCTCTCCCCACCTCGTCCCTGTATACTCCAACAAGCAGCACTTACCCTCCCCCACCCATACCCTGCTATCCCTTTCCCTCCCCGTCCCAGCCTCCTCCTTATCCCCATCCCCCACACGGCTTCTCCGATCACGCACTGCGGTTCACAGTCTGGCCTGAGCTGTCACTAACAGTGGTCATTATGAGTGTGAGTTGCATTTGTGAGAACGTGTGTCTTATTTGTCTAATGTAGAAAAAGGCTTTCTGGCCAAAAGCGTAATTTGTTAGCATTCTCTGTTGTGCCTGTCTGTGATTCAGCATCTCCACTATACGGTGAGTAACAATCTACCTGTTTTATAATACCAACATTACTTTAATTTCTGAGATTCCTTTAGAAAAAGTACTTGAAATACGTAAAATATGTTACATCAATTAGTATCACACATCAGAATTTCAATACACACACACAAAAAATTACTACTTTGAATTACTGTGACTGTTCTACCCTACCTATTTAATAAAACAAAACACAGATCAACCAAACAAGGAAAGAAACATTTTAAAAAATGCCTAGTAAAATTAAAAAATTATGTTTATTACATGACCTACTTCATTACAAGCTACACTAGGTCACATTGAGTTTTGACAATTTCAGTTGATAAATATATCATCTTTCTAATATCTTTTAATGCAGTCCACCGTCACACTTATTTTCACATTGATCTCCACATTCATTCTTAACTTAATCTTCAGATTCATCATCTTCACGAAACAGCCAGTCAGTTTTATGTGCTGTGTACAGCATATATAAATCAATAATGTACATAGAATATAATGGCAGGATTCTTAAATGAGTGGAGGGATGCACGTGAGGAGGTGCAGTCCTCTGTGTATGGTACATCAAGATCATGAAGTCATTTTGCTTAATACAAAATCAGAATAGAATAAAATTTTGCAGCTCACTCCTTTATGTGAGAATTCAGTCCTGCGTCTTGAGAGAAGCAGCACACTCAAGAAGCAAAACAATAAACTATGTTCAAGACATTAACAATCTGACTTTGTATAGCATTAATAATTATATTTATGCTAAAAAGTAATGCATCCAAATTTTTACATGAAAATTGTTAGGGCTTTATACATAAAACAAACATAATTAATGTTCTACATCTTTATTCTACATGTCTACAGGGTAGTCCATTGATAGTGTCCGGGCCAAATATCTCACAAAATAAGTATCAAACGAAAAACCTACAAAGAACGAAAATTTATCTAGCTTGAAGGGGGAAACCAGATGGCACTATGGTTGGCCCACTAGATGGGCTGCCATAGGTCAAACGGATATCAACTGTGTTTTTTTAAAATAAGGACCCCCATTTTTTATTACATATTTGTGTAGTACATAAAGAAATATGAATGTTTTAGTTGGACCACTTTTTTCGCTTTGTGACAGATGGCGCTGTAATAGTCACAAAAGTACGTGGTATCACGTAACATTCCGGCAGTGCGGATGGTATTTGCTTCGTGATACATTACCCATGTTAAAATGGACCATTTACCAATTGCGAAAAAGGTCAATATCGCGTTGATGTATGGCTATTGTTATCAACATGCCCAACGGGCGTGTGCTATGTATGCTGCTTGGTATCCTGGACGACATCATCCAAGTGTTCGGACCGTTCGGGGGTTAATTACGTTATTTAAGGAAACAGGAAGTGTTCAGCCACATGTGAAACGTCAACCACAACCTACAACACATGATGATGCCCAAGTAGGTGTTTTAGCTGCTGTTGCGGCTCACCCGCACATCAGTAGCGGACAAACTGAACGAGAATCGGGAATCTCAAAAACGTTGGTGTTGAGAATGCTACATCAACATCGATTGCACCCGTACCATATTTCTATGCACCAGAAATTGCATGGTGACGACTTTGAACGTTGTGTACAGTTCTGCCACTGGGCACAAGAGAAATTACGGGACGAGACAGATTTTATGCACGCATTCTATTTAGCGACGAAGTGTTATTCACCAACAGCGGTAACGTAAACCAAAGTGGAACATCAGCGATCTTGGCGGGTTAATGTATGGTGCGGCATTATGGGAGGAAGGATAATTGGCCCCCATTTTATCGATGGCAATCTAAGTGGTGCAATGTATGCTGATTTCCTACCTAATGTTCTACCGATGTTACTACAAGATGTTTCACTGCATGACAGAATGGCGATGTACTTCCAACATGATGGATGTCCTGCACATAGCTCGCATGCGGTTGAAGCGGTATTGAATAGCATATTTCATGACAGGTGGATTGATCGTCGAAGCACCATACCGTGGCCCGCACGTTCACCGGATCTGACGTCCCCGGATTTCTTTCTGTGAGGAAAGTTTAAGGACATTTGCTATCATGATCCACCGACAACGCCTGGGGCAACATGCGCCAGCGCATTGTCAATGCATGTGCGAACATTACGGAAAGTGAACTACTTGCTGTTGAGACGAATGTCGTTACACGTACTGCCAAATGCACTGAGGTTGATGGGCATCATTTTGAGCATTTAATGCATTAATGTGGTATTTACAGGTAATCACGCTGTAACAGCATGCGTTCTTAGAAATGATAAGCTCACAGAGGTACATGTATCACATTGGAACAACCGAAATAAAATGTTCAAACGTACCTACATTCTGTAAGCGTAGGCTTCCGCGGCCGTTGTCATCTTCAATAAAATTCTTCAGGGTATCAGACCGCATTGTCATAATTTAAAATGCGCCAACATTTCGGCCAGCGTTGCAGCTAGCCTTCATCAGGGCCTTACGTAAGGCCCTGATGAAGGCTAGCTGCAACGCTGGCCGAAATGTTGGCGCATTTTAAATTATGACAATGCGGTCTGATACCCTGAAGAATTTTATTGAAGTACCTACATTCTGTATTTTAATTTAAAAAACCTACCTTTTACCAACTGTTCGTCTAAAATTGTGAGTCATATGTTTGCAACTATTACAGAGCCATCTATCACAAAGCAAAAAAAATGGTCCAACTAAAACATTCATATTTCCTGATGTACTACACGAATATGTAATTAAAAAAATGGGGGTTCCTATTTTTAAAAATACAGTTTGACCTATGGCAACGCCATCTAGCGGGCCAACCACAGCGCCATCTGGTTTCCCCCTTCAAGCTAGACAAGTTTCATTCTTTGTAGTTTTTTCGTTTGACACTTATTTCAAGTGATATTTGGACCGGTCATGATCAATGGACCACCCTGTATATATTTGCATCCTCTGTCACTAGAGGGCTCCGAATTGTAGTGCGTAATATGGCTGTGTGTAAAATAGCTATGTCGGCTTGTGGGAAACGACATGCTACAATTGAGTTTAGAGTTCTAAAGAGTTTGTCATCCAATTTTCTTGTTTCCAAAACTTAAAGAATACCTTCAAAGACTTCACTTCGATTTTGATAAGGTGATGCAAACAGGGCCAAGGTTGTGAATCCATCAACAATGTCAATGATTCTATAGTGACGGTATCAACGAACTGGTCTCTCAGTGGGAGGAATCTGTTCATCGCCAGAGTGATTATGTTGAGAAATAAATAAGTAGACATGAAGAGTAAGTAAACATATGTAGACTGTTAATAATATTTGTTTTACTTCAAAAGCTTTAACAGATTTCAAATAAAAAAATTTGGAGGCATTATTTTTCAGGATGCTCTCACATAATTGAACACTCTCTATTACATTAGATACACATTGTCCCAACCTGTCTCCCTCTGTTCTCCCCAGTTTTGCTGAAATCATCATACACTACCAGCTGTGACAACAGAGCTTTCCATGCTACTTCATCTACATCTACATCTACATTTATACTCCGCAAGCCACCCAACGGTGTGTGGCGGAGGGCACTTTACGTGCCACTGTCATTACCTCCCTTTTCTGTTCCAGTCGCGTATGGTTCGCGGTAAGAACGACTGTCTGAAAGCCTCCGTGCACGCTCGAATCTCTCTAATTTTAGATTCGTGATCTCCTCAGGAGGCATAAGTAGGGGGAAGCAATATATTCAATACCTCATCCAGAAACGCACCCTCTCGAAACCTGGACAGCAAGCTACACCGCGATGCAGAGCGCCTCTCTTGCAGAGTCTGCCACTTGAGCTTGCTAAACATCTCCGTAACGCTATCACGGTTACCAAATAACCCTGTGATGAAACGCGCTGCTCTTCTTTGGATCTTCTCTATCTCCTCCGTCAACCCGATCTGGTACAGATCCCACACTGATGAGCAATACCCAAATATAGGTCGAACGAGTGTTTTGTAAGCCACCTCCTTTGTTGATGGACTACATTTTCTAAGGACTCTCCCAATGAATCCCAAACTGGTATCCGCCTTACCAACAATTAATTTTATGTGATCATTCCACTTCAAATCGTTCCGCACGCATACTCCTAGATATTTTACAGAAGTAACTGCTACCAGTTATTGCATTTCTAGATGGACAATATGCCAATACTAAAGGGAATGGCACTGTTCATAATATAACTTGCATTACTACTATTTGTGAGCATGTGGTGAGCAGTGTAACTTGCAGTTTCAAAGAGGAACATCTTTCCATAATAAGATGATGGCAGCTGCTTTTCCTTTGAATCTGATGACTGAAAATCCATAAGTTGATATCTATCAATCTTCAAAAATACAAAAAGCAGTGATACATAGATGACCAAGTATACTGTTGAAGAATCAAGAAGACCACTGCTATGTCTATGAATTTGTTTCTTGCACATGTAACCTCTTAAGTCTGTTCTATTACCGTACAATCCATAATTGAAAATATCAGGCTACAGATGCAGTCTATGAGTTGATTCCTGACACAGTTTATCAATGGAATTGGGATACAGACTGAGGGATGATACAATTTAGCCCAAATGAGTTGGCAGCACACTCCTCCTCAGGTTGAAGGGCACAAACACTTTGAAACTAACAGAAACAACTGAAAACAAACCACCTGCTGCTCAAGGCGCGTATGTCAGCGGCCTGTATTGTCGCTAGAATGACTGCCCATTAATATCTGCTCTCCTTACACATACTTCCCTTACTGTCCAAGTTCCCACAATGCCACCAGGTGCATTCAATCTCATGGTGGGCTGAGATAATATTGTTTTGGCTCATCCGTATATATACAGTGAAACCTCACTTTTACACTTTTCAAGGGACGTGGGAAAATGTTTAATGTGGGAAATAAAGTTTTAAGTTGTGAAAGTTAAGTATAGGATACCCTCTTGCAGTTTATGTATGATATATGTACATAACAGGCATCAAAAGACTTGTCAGAGACTTGTTTGTTATCTAATGAAGGTTTATTATCGAATAAAAATCGCTGATGTAACTGGAACTGATAACTGTCTGGGAAGTAGGAACATTTGACTCAATTTCATAGTCATAATCAATGGTTTTGAAAGCCTGCAGCTGTCATTCATTATTGAAATAATGAATACTGCACTTGTTACGTATTTTTTCATGGTTAGCATGACACTTTTCGAGAATTCTCTCTTGTTGTCAACTGCAAATATGTAAAATATGTATTTTTTATGGTGATTGAATATGTGTTATTCTGCGTCTCTTGCACTGCAGTCACCTTTTTGAGGTTATCAAGTACTGTGCCTCATCTATTATGTACAAAACTACACATACACGCAAATTAGCACTCACATTGTTTGTTTGTGTAACATCACAAAAAATACATACGTAAATATTGCACTTGACAACGAGAATAAATTCTCGAAACACATTTTGCTCAGCATGAATAAAATATGTACCTGGCACTGTGTTTAAACTAAAAACATTTGATCAACGAAAATTGAATGACACTGTCAATTAGTGCTCCAAGTGGCCATATGCCGAAACACGTTAAATATGGTTCGACAAAGGTGTCACGATGATCACAACAATCATGAAACTGTGTTTGTGCAGTAGAGATAGTTTGGAAATGGTTGTGATTTTTCATGACATCTTCATTCAAACGAACCTAGCTACTCATATCAGCCACCACACCAAGTAGAGCTTGGAAATGGTGGGAGATATGGCATGAATTGTTCCAACTTTTACACCTTTACCGGTTCAAATCCACTGAGTAGAGTGCCCTGGTGTCAAGAAACTTAACCATGTAATATTTGTAAACAAATGCTACTTGACAGCCAACATCATGCCAGCTTAATTTTCTTCTCCGTAAACATTTTTTCGTAATGCATAAACTGCAGGAAAATTATAAATGTGCCAACAAAAAAACAGGTGCAAATTAACACTGTGGGCATAGGAAATTTGACGGGACTGATAAAAAAATGTCGTGAACGATAGGAAAACATTAATTCCGGGACTGAAAAAGTTGAGTTATACTGTAATTGAGAATTTTCAGTTAATTAAAAGTGACACTAGGTGGGGATTTCAAAGATTAAGTTACACATTGTTATGGTGAGTCAAATAACTTTTGTTGAATACTGCACTATATGTCAAAGTGACACACATACATATCACTATTTTTCAATAAAGTCATGAAGTCTCTGTAAACAATGATCAGAGCATTCTACAACTGTTCAATACCTCGACGATAGAAATCTGCTCCTTGGTAACAAAGCAATTCGAGAACTGCTGTGTGAACATCCCCATTGTTGGAAAAGCACTTTCCCTCCCATATGTTCTTTCAACTTGCTGAAAGGATGGAAATCACATGGTGCACGATCTTGAGTTTCCAACCAGCATGTCCCACATCTGTGCGTCCTTGGCCAAACTGTAGACACCATTCCGCTACAGCTGAACACACACTGCATTTGATCCATATACCACCAGAATTTAACAGTGACTCTATGTGCAATTTAGAAATTTGAAATCTTATTATCCCATGTACTTCAATTTTGGAATATGTTTCCAGTTGTCATCAATATCACAGGACAACTGCCTCTGTAGGAAGTCCGAAAAAGTACTCTCTTCTAACAATACATTACTGTTCTTGCACAATGGTCTTAGTGTGGGGTGAACTGTAACTTACTTTCTGAAGTCTGTACGTACATATCTGAAGTAATGATAATTGTTTTCTTCACATAAAGTTTCTTTTAACAGCCAGTTCAATTTTTGATGCAACTAAAATACACTGGAAAGACAATTTATTGATCTACACAGTTAGCATGGAGTGCACAGGTTACTTCCTGGTTTAATTTACTTGAATTCTTCAATGAGGAGTGAAAGAAAGCAAGGCTGCACCAATTACAACCGAAACATACTTTCATCATCATGACTGCACCTGACTTTTTTCGATGAGCCACTATTTTCTATTTCAGTAGAGGACAATAAATACTTACATGAGGAAGGTAGCTCTCTGACAAAGTTGAAAATTTGCAAAATAAAAGGATGTAGAAAATAATGGGGTACCCATTTTGCCTTAGGTGCCAACACACAATAGTTCCAAGTAAATGATGATCAAAGCATGCAGAAAAAAGAAAGGAGCGAGCTTATAGTGCAGTGGCTAAGATTGCAGTACTGAATTTTTGCGCCCTGTGTTCAAATCCTATCTCATGTTTTTTACTTTTTTTTTGGTGCAAGTACATGGCATCAATATTTTAAATACGATGGCATTACTGACATAAAAAACACACTTCAAAACAATACAAATCTAACAGCAGTTGAAACTGAAAGAAATAGATTGTTCATTAAAAGTAACTTCACCAAAGCGTATGCCGTCCTGTCAACTCTGCAACATATACTTTTACAGACAGGCAAAGAACTACAAATCCTGACTGCAGAAGTACCGGATTCTCAATGCACAGCAACAGGAAATCACAAGTTGAAGAATATAATTAAAATACGGGCCTTGATCCATAATCAGCTGCTGATTTCAGATTTCAAGGATCTAATTTGATATGTGTGTTTCGCCACAAATTTAACACTAGATCACAATGTAATTAGCAACTTAACAAGACTGCTTTTCCTAAAGATATTCACACTAAAGATGTGACTACGGCATTTTGCACGTTGCTTGTGCCCCAAATTTTTATGCTTTCAATGTTTTTCTGACAAATATCATCTTGCAGTATAAATTGGTTCTCTCCACATATAAAACCAAAAACCAAAGCAAAACTTGAAATGGTAAAAATTACGTTTTTCATTTTCAGTTATTGTGAATTATATAAAATTTGTAAAGATAAAAGATAAAACCTATCAAAACAAGATTTGAACTGTTTATTTCTTTTGAAAATGATTCCGTTGTATTTCACAATGTCACAAAAACATATTGATGTCACATACTTCTGTGAAGGGGGGAAAAATCATAAGATTGTATCTGAACAGGGGGAAATTAAATTGGGGGCTTTGACAGAGTACATGGAAGGAGTGACCAGAACCATAATTCAAGTACATTTAGGTGATGTCATTACAAAATTATCAATATGCTGTGCTACAAATTTAAATACATAAACACATAGCCTTCACATTAGAACAGATCCCTCAGTTATTTAAAAAAATTCTAGAAGGATCATTTGTTTCATTCTTCGAGCATACTTTAGTGAAAGAAGTTGGTTGATATAAATTAGAACTTCAATGTTCTTTCACAATGATTTCGTATAACCTTGTGTATGAATTCACGATGTTATCATCACAATGAAGTTCTGGAATGTCGTATTTTTTTGAAATAATAGAGAGCCTCTTCACTCATCTTCTGAAACAGTGGCATCTCCAACACCAACTGATGCACCACAGCCAGTCTTCGTGAAACAGTGTGTGTAATACAGTCTGTTGTGTCACAGAATTCCAGGCAGCAACAAATACATACATAGCCTGTAGACAGCTAAGTCTCATCATTTCATTCTTCTCAAGCTACACTATGTGATCAAAAGTATCTGGACACCCCAAAATCATTCGTTTTTCATATCAGGTGCATTGTGCTGCCACCTACTGCTAGGTACTCCATATCAGTGACCTCAGTAGTCATTAGACATCGCGAGGGAGCAGAATGGGGCACTCCGTGGAACTCACAGACTTCAAACGTGGTCAGGTGATTGGGTGTCACTTGTGTCATAAGTCTGTATCCAAGATTTCCACACTCCTGAACATCCCTAGGTCCACTGTGTCCGATGTGATAGTGAAGTGGAAACGTGAAGGGACATGAGCAGCACAGAAGCGTACAGGCCGACCTCATCTGGTGACTGACAGAGACCGCTGACAGTTGAAGAGGGTCGTAATGTGTAATATGCAAGACTTCTATCCAGACCATCACACAAGAATTCCAAACCGCATCAGGATCCACTGCAAATACTATGACAGTTAAGCGGAAGCTGAGAAAACTTGGACTGAAGGTCAAGCTTTTGCTCATAAGCCACACATCATGCTAGTAAATGCCAAATGACACCTCTTTTGATGTAAGGAGCATAAATATTGGACAACTGAACAGTGGAAAAACGTAGTGTGGAGTGACGAATCACAGTGCGCAATGTGGTGATCTGATGGCAGGGTATGGGTATGGCGAATGCCCGGTAAACGTCATCTGCTAGTGTGTATAGTGCCAACAGTAAAATTCGGAGGCGGTTGTCTTATGATGTGGTCGTGTTTTTCATGGAAGGGGCTTGCTCCCCATGTTGTTTTGTGTGGCACTAATCACAGTACAGGTCTACATTGAGGTATTAAGCATCTTCTTGCTTCCCACCATTGAAAAGCAATTCGGGGATGGCGACTGCATCTTTCAACACGATCGAGCAATTGTTCATAATGCACAGCCTGTGGTGGAGCGGTTACACGACAATAACATCCCTGTAATGGACTGACCTGCACACAGTCCTGACCTGAATCCTATAGAACATCTTTGGGATGTTTCGGAACGCCGACTTCGAGCCAGGCCTCACCAACCAAAATAGATACCTCTCCTCAGTGCAGCACACAGTTAAGAATGGGCTGCCATTCCCTAAGAAACCTTCCAGCACCTGATTGAGAGTGGAAGCTGTCATCAAGGCTATGGGTGGGCCATATTGAATTCCAGCATTACCAATGGAGGGTGCCACGAAATTTTAAGCCCTTTTCAGCCAGGTGTCCGAATACTTTTGATCACATAGTGTATAAAATTGACATCTTCCTAACTGCACTGCTACTATGTATTTGGCTTCAATAGAGTATTTTATGCCCAATTCCAATTACAGCACATAATTTGTGCAGTTCGGAGGAAGGAACTCAACATTTACATTCAGATAGGTTTCCTTGAAATGTACAAAGCATCAGGCAATAAGAAAGAAGTTTCATGCCTGCTACACCCATTTTGGCATTTAAATGCCTGAAAAATATTGTAAAGGTTTCTGACATCATCCAGGCACTGCTGTTGTAAGTGCAAACTAGGTTTTTATGTTTTTCAAACACATGGGAATTTTAAAATTTCCTATTATTAGTTGAGGGAAACTTTCACTTCCATCATTATTAACACACAACAGTGTCGTCTTATTTTCTTTACCCTTTTTTTTTTCTCTCTGTGGCAGTTTTCTCTCTTCATGGAATATGATTTTGCAGGAAATAAATTATAAAAAGACATCAGTTTCACCAAAATTGAAAATGTCTCTGGGCTAGTAATCCTATATCAGTTATGGTAATGCAATGTTCTTCCAGTAGTTTACACTTTCTATGAGCACAGCCTTACGTTTCCTCTTACAGTTTGAAATGACATATTATGCCTATTCTAAATCCATACACAATAAGAAACATGGCTATAAGAAACTATCAACCTTTGAGTCACGGTGTGACAGCATAACAAAGACAGAACCTAATCCTTTAGTAACTTGTACAATGGAGACAGGCCAGATCTGGTACAGGACAATGTAAATGGTATCTCCCTGCGAGGGGCCACTGTCTTCCAGCCGCAGGTGAATGAGGCACTGTCCATGGTCGGCAACCTCCGATGGAATGCCTCAAGCTGCTGAACATTGAGCTACTTGAATGAGGCGTGCGCCACACCCATAGTTGCAGAGGTGTAGTAATGTATAAGACTACACTCCTCCCTCCTTGAGGGGAAGAGTGCCCACATGCTGGCTCTTCTGCAATGCTTTGATGGTTTATATGTCCAAGGTGTTGTATGCTATTGTGCTGGACATGAACAGCTCTCCACCATGTGAATGTGCTTTAGGAGCAGCATTAGTGTGTGTGGGCATGCATGTCTTCCTTTCCCTCCTGGAGAGCAGGCAGAAGACTCTCCCTCCTTATAGGCAGTGGACGTGGTGGCGTCAGATATGGTGGCGGAGGCTAGGAGCTGCGATGCCCAGAGACAATGTCGAAGGGGTCGGCAGGGGGCAGCAGGAAAGCCAGTGCCAACTCAGTGGAGGAGGTGCCCTTATTGGTGTAGAAGGTGCCCATAAGTGGCTAGACAGCCAGCAGGAGATCAAATCAGGAAGGTGAGTGGGCATGGTGTGGGCAGCATGCTGCCCACAGGGAACGGCTATGCCAACATTAGAGGCACTGGTATGGTGGACTGCCTTGAGATGTCAGTGCCCAACAAAGGGTTCCTACAATGCTGCATTAGGAACCTGTTTGGGCACCAAGGAAGACTGACATCTGGAGGACCCAGGATAACCAACCAGTATGTTTCCACTGCGGATGACCAGGACATGTGGTGCACTATTGTTAAGAAAGGTAGTGGATATTTGATGACGCCCACACCAGAAGACAGCAGACCGATCTTAGCCGACGCCAACTCCAGAACAATGAAGATGAACAAGAAGATGTGGGTGCAGGATGACGTAGGTCACCATCGCCGCAAGCTATCTGCTGGAGAGGATGCTACCCAACGTGCCAATCAAGGTCTCCATCGTTGTTTAGAAGCTCCAGCTGCCAAAACCTCAAAAACTAAAGTGCGACATTCCTTGGAGGTGAGGCTGCTGAAGAGAAAAATCCTCCGCCGTTGATCATTACAAAAATGATAAGAAACTACATCAATATCCTTATGGATGGCTGACCAGCCAAAGCTCTTGTGGACTCTGGAGCATCACATTCAGTCATTTCAGAGAAGTACCATCGCCAGTTGCAGAAAACCATATTCGTCGACAACAAAACATCTCAGCTGAAGGTGGCTAATGGGAAATATGTAAAACCTACAGGAAGATGTACCATTCGTGTGTGTATAAATGGCCATACACAGCCCTTAGATTTCATCATCTTATAACAGTGTAGTCATGACATCATTCTCGGATGGGACTTTTTGAAAGCTTCTCAGGCAATTATAGATTGTGATCGCTCAAAGATTATGCTAGATGAGATGAGATATCGTGGACAGGAAGATGCACATATGAGTGTGTGGAGACTATGTGTGCTGGATGAAGTGATCATTCCTGCAGTCAGTGCTAGAAAGGTAACTGTGCCATGCATGAACCCATGGATCCTGTACTGGAATGTAAGAGAAGCATACCACTGAAGAATAACTTGGTCATCCTCGCCTCTGATGTCTTGTTTAAGAAGAGCAGTGAATTGTGGATAGTTAACTGTTGCCGGGAACCACAGATCCTTCCAAGATGCATGTGCATAACAAACGCTGAGCCGTTAACTGAAAAACAGCTGAGTGTCATAGAAACTTCCCATGCTGAGTCTGCGGGCGAAATTAGTGCTACCACTACAAGACAAGATCTTCTAGCTAGACTGTCACCAGATCTCACTAAGGAACAACAGAAGAAATTACTTGCCATTCTTCAAGAGTTTTCTGAATGCTTCAGTCCACAGGTGAAGAGCAACTGACGGTGATGCACTGAATTAGCACCGGAGACCATCAACCAATAAGCCAGAGAGCATATCGTGTCGGCAATGGAACGTCAAATAATTCGTGATGAGGTACGGTAGAGAAAATGATGAAGAATGACATCATTCAGCCTTCGCAGAGCCCATGGTTGTAACCAGGAAGAAGGATGGCAGTTGGCACTTTTGTGTTGACTACAGGAAGCTTAATAAGATAACTAAAAAGGATGTTTGTCCTCTTCCACGATTTGACAATACACTAGATTGTCTGAAGGGGGCTAAGTTTTTCTCAACCATGGACATGTACTCAGGATACTGACAAATTGAAGTAGATGAGGCTGATCGTGAGAAAGCAGCATTCATCACCCTGAGGGCCTGTATGAGCTTAGGCTAATGCCATTTGGTTTGTGTAATGCACCAGCAACTTTTGAACAGATGATGGATGATCTTCTAAGGCACCCGAAGTAGAGAATGTGACTTTATTATTTAGATGACAGTATAGTGTTTTCAGAGACATCTGATGAACATATAAAATGACTGAGGGCCGTTCTTAAGTGTCTCCAACAAGGCGGACTGAAACTTAATCCAAGAAAGTCTCTCTATGGAGCAAAAGAAATAAAAATACTCGGACACCTTGTGTCAAACGAAGGTGTGAGGCCAGACCCAGAAAAGGTGAGATCTATAACGGAATTCCCTATTCCTAAAAGTACTGGAGATGTGAGAAGCTACCTCAGATTATGTTCTTATTACCGTCCTTTTGTATCAAAGTCAGGGCACTCCAAGAGTGGTTAAAAGCTGATTCTAAATTTATCTGGGGTGGTGCTCAACGAGATTCTTTCGATGTGCTGCAAAAAGCTCTGACGACTGACCCTGTACTTCGTCTGTATGAGGTGTGAGCACCTACAGAACTACACACAGATGCCCGTGGGTATGGGATCAGTGCTGTTCTGGTGCAAATTTTGGACGGAAAAGAGGTTATAGCCTATGCTTCTACGACACTTACAAAAGTCAAGAGAAACTACTCAACTACACAAAGAGAATGTCTTGCTGTGATCTGCGCCACGTGCAAATTTCAACAGTATCTCTATGGAAGGACATTCACAGTTGTTGCAGACCATCATTCACTTTGTTGGTTGATGGGTCTTAAGCATTCAACAGGACGACTCGCCAGGTGGACACTACGTCTTCAAGAGTATGACATTACCATAGTGCACAAAAGTGGAAGAAAACACGAAGATGCCGATTCTCTCTCTCAAGAATCCCTGCACAAGACCAACAAGACTTTGATGAAGATAGTGTCTCGCTGCACTCCAGGATCTCTCTGCTAAGCAGAAGAAGGACGCCAAGTTATCTCAAATTATGCTTGCCTTAAATTGGTCAAAGGATGTGAAAGGACAATTTAAGGTAGTTAATGGATTACTTTGCAAGAAAAACTTTGATCTGTTTGGAAAGAGGTGGCTACCAGTGATTCCTAAACACGTGTGCTTAGATGTTTTACAAAAATTCCATGACACATCTGAGGCTGGACATTTAGGATTTATTAAGACCTATGATATAATCTGCAAGAGATTTTACTGGTCAGGTTTTGTGTAGGAGTGTCCGTCGCTATGTGCCGCACTGTAGAGTGCCAGAGGAGAAAGACAGTTCCTCAGAAACTACCTGGCCGACTCATACCAATTCCACCAGCCTTTCCATCGTGTTGGGATTGACCTCCTCGGATGATTTTCAACATCTGCTATTGGCAATAGATGGATTATTGTTTGCACTTATTAATTGATATGCTATGCCATTACAAAAGCCATGAAAACAGCCAAAGCATCTGAAGTAGCCAAAGTCAACGTGGAAGACACTGTATTAAAACACGCTGCCCCAAGGCCGTTAATTACAGATCAAGGGAAGTTTTTCAATCTAATCTTGTGACAAAGATAAAACGTCAGTGGAACATTACTCATCACATGATGAATACGTACCATCCGCAAACTAACGGGCTTGCTGAACGCCTTCTTGGCCGACATGCTATCAATGTTCGTCGATGTCGAGCAGAGGAACTGGGATGAGGTGCTACATTTTGTGGCATTTGCCTACAACATTGCCAAACAAGACAACACAGGATTTATGCCATTTTTCCTGGTGCATGGGCATGAGGCGACTACGACCATGGACACTGTGTTTCCGTTACATCCTGATGACGTGGATGATGACTACATCCGCTAGGTGTTAACCAGAGCTGAGGAAGCTCGGCAGTTAGCTCAACTTTGCACGCTACAGACTCAAAAAAACGATCGCCGAAGGTATGATGCGAGCCACAGCCCTGTTGTGTACCAGTCCGCTGACCTTGTCTGGATCTTCACTCCTGTTCGGAAGGTTGGTCTCTTTGAGAAGCTCCTCAGGCAATACTTTGGACCATATAAGGTTGTAAGACAGTTGTCTGATGTTACTTATGAAGTTGAAGATTTCGACCCTGACGCAAGACGATGAAAGTTCAGATATACGGTCCACGTCCTTCGAATAAAGCCCTCCAAGGATCCTGCCACCCAGGGTAAATTCGAAGCTCCAGTGACAGGCAACAAGTGAAAAGGTGACGAAGAGCGTAGTGGCAAAAGAAGCTCTCAGAAGATCACCACCAGGGTGAGAATCAGTCATCAGGAGTCGGAGTATGCAGGATCGATGACTTGTTCCCGGACTAGGAAGATGTAACACCAAGACGCTGTTCTCTTAAGGAGGGAGCAATGTCGCAGAAGAAGCTGATTAGCACCATGGTGTAGCGGTTATGATACTAAACTGTTGCATGGAGGTTCGTGAGTTCAAAACTCACCTGGACTGTACAATTTTAATTTCTATATTCAGTTTGAGTATATTCTAGAAGTATCCACAAATGTCAAGAATCACTGACCTGGAATGTTCTGTAGCTGTATATACACTGTATGTGTTCTGGCCGGAGGCAGTTCGCTTCGCGCTCTTGTATGTGCAAGTGCTGAATATATCTTCGTTAAGTGAAGTTAGTGTTTGTCATTCATCTAATTACACCTTCTTCTACATGACAATATTATATACGAATACATGAGGTATTCTGATTCATAAAATAATTTTTTCATAATGTGGGGCAACAGTCATAATATATTTCTTTGAAGTCAGTACCGCCATAACACTGTTGTTTATTTACAGTGTTACATTTACACTTACACAATCATGATTTCGGCTTCAAAATGCCATTATCAAGTGTTTTCTGAAAGCAAGTTAGACAGTATCAGTGAAATACGTAACAAGTGATATAAGCGTGTAACAATCCATATTTGTAATGCTTACTTACAAGTGTTATAAATTGCCTAAGGTGGCATACTGTCGTATTAAAATACACTATTAGACACAATGTCTAAGAGTCGATATTTCTGGCAAAGCCTACTGCTTTGTTTCATTACAGAGTGCACCATCTTCACTGAATGACAGTTGGCTAAGTATCAAATTGTCTTGGTCAAAGAAATTCCTGTTACAAGCAGGTGACCTTTTTTTTTAGTCTTTGGACTCAGTGTCTGGTAGGTTAGGAAAGGTTCGGAGCAATTTATTTTCTTTGGTAGTTGGTACATCTTTGCAGAACCTGTTTATCTTAGTATACAATGAAGTTGCATGCTCATAAACATAAACAGTAACAAACCTCTCGATAATATTTGCTGCATCCATAAATATAAAAGCCCAGTTAGTCATTGACGTTGTTTAAAGTACATTTTAGTAGGTAAATATACAGCTTTGTATGTGAAATTGACACATGGCCAACTCTAAGTTGTGTATTTTGTCTTAATACAGAATTAGTAAATACAGTGCAATTATTTATTCTACTAACTCATTAATTAACCAGTGAGGTCTGAAGTGATATTTATGATGTACGTGTCATCAGGTATGTAAATCCTGTTATACGTGTTGGAACATTACTTAGGAACAAGTGCAAATACCAGAGGTATGTGAAGCATGTCATGTACATAAAAGCATTTAACCACATAAAAGAATCAAAAGATTTCATGTTGAATAGCACATTTAAATTTAACATAATAT
The DNA here is from genome assembly GCF_023864275.1 of Schistocerca cancellata. Taxonomy (NCBI): domain Eukaryota; kingdom Metazoa; phylum Arthropoda; class Insecta; order Orthoptera; family Acrididae; genus Schistocerca; species Schistocerca cancellata. The sequence goes on along the minus strand of NC_064631.1, from coordinate 226,871,285 downwards.
AAAGAGAAGGGATATCCTAGGATTTGTTAATGGTTGATGAGATACAATTACAAACATTGTTATGCATGATTCCTCTACTTCAGCACGCCCTCCCCCCCCCCCTTTCCCTGGATGTATTGTTAACATGCCCATAACCCCCATCAGGGATTATTGCCAACCACTGATTCACTAAACCCCTTCCTCCCTCTGAGACATACAACTTTTATGATGAATTAATATCCCTCTTCCTACCTCACCCCGACCTTCTATCACTAACCAAAGGACAAACTGAGTAAGTCTCAATAAAACGTTTTATTTTATTAAATTTATGGAGTAAATTTTAGTATCACAACTACGTAATACATAAACTACTAGGATACATGGAATCCAGACAGAGAATATATTGATACACACTTAAGCCATACCTTCACTTTGGACACATCATTCCCACATAATGCCCTAACATATGCTATATTTGGTCCTAGATTTAAAATTTAAAAGTGCCCAGTTACCGTTTTGTCCCCCACCATGCCCACGTTGTTGTTGTGGTCTTCAGTCCTGAGACTGGTTTGATGCAGCTCTCCCTGCTACTCTATCCTGTGCAAGCTTCTTCATCTCCCAGCACCTACTGCAGCCTACATCCTTCTGAATCTGCTTAGTGTATTCATCTCTTGGTCTCCCTCTACGATTTTTAACCTCCACGCTGCTCTCCAGTACCAAATTGGTGATCCCTTGATGCCTCAGAACATGTATACCAACCGATCCCTTCTTCTGGTCAAGTTGTGCCACAAACTCCTCTTCTCCCCAATTCTATTAAATACCTCCTCATTAGTTATGTGATCTACCCACCTAATCTTCAGCATTCTTCTGTAGCACCACATTTCGAAAGCTTCTATTCTCTTCTTGTCTAAACTATTTATCGTCCATGTTTCACTTCCATACATGGCTACACTCCATACAAATACTTTCAGAAACGACTTCCTGACACTTAAATCAATACTCGATGTTAAAAAATTTCTCTTCTTCAGAAACGCTTTCCTTGCCATTGCCAGTCTACATTTTATATCCTCTCTACTTCGACCATCATCAGTTATTTTGCTTCCCAAATAGCAAAACTCCTTTTCTACTTTAAGTGTCTCATTTCCTAATCTAATTCCCTCAGCATCACCCGACTTAATTCGACTACATTCCATTATCCTCGTTTTGCTTTCGTTGATGTTCATCTTATACTCTCTTTTCAAGACACTGTCCGTTCCGTTCAACTGCACACCCAAGTCCTTTGCTGTCTCTGACAGAATTACAATGTCATCGGCAAACCTCAAAGATTTTATTTCTTCTCCATGGATTTTAATACCTACTCCAAACTTTTCTTTTGTTTCCTTTACTGCTTGCTCAATATACAGATTGAATAGCATCGGGGAGAGGCTACAACCGTGTCTCACTCCCTTTCCAACCACTGCTTCCCTTTCATGTCCCTCGACATCTGGTTTCTGTACAAATTGTAAATAGCCTTTCGCTCCCTGTATTGCCATGCCCACATCCCACTATAAAAGTCATCTTATAACCCCTCCTCCATCCTTTTAGCCCCCCCCCTTACACTTAACATTCCACATACCTACAGTCGACAATGAATGATTTATAGTATTTTAGTCCTTGTGTAACTTCTAATTTGTTTATTACCTCTCTAAGAAGTAACTATGATCAATAATGTTGCATTCATCTTTGTTGCTAAGAAATAGGAATTAACACACTTGGGGCTTTCATATGTGGTAGCTGATTGAGTTATTAACATTACTATGTCATCTTTACGTCATATAAATAACATGTCACTACAGTAACATGTAAATAAGATTTATAGCACTAAGATTACAGAAATATGTATCAATACCACAATGCACTCATGTTTGTAATTGTATCTCATCAACCATTAACAAATACTAGGATATCCCTACTCTTTATATTAAATTAAATTTAAATGTACTATTCAATACAAAATCTTTTGATTCTTTTATGTGGTTAAATGCTTAAATGTACATAAATATTTCACACACCTCTGTTACTTGCACTTAATCCTAAGTAATATCCCAACACATGTAACAGGATTTACATACATGATGATACTTACATCATAAATATAACTTCAATCTTCACTGGTTAATTAATGAGTTAGTAGAATAAGTAATTGCACTGTATTTATTAATTCTGAAATGAGACAAAATACACAACTTAGAGTTGGCCATGTGTTAATTTCACATACAAAGCTGTATATTTACCTACTAAAATGTACTTTAAACAACGCATTGTCTAGCTGGGCTTTTATATTTATGGATGCAGCGAATATTATCGAGAGGTTTGTTACTGTTTATGTTTATGAGCAAGCAACTTCATTGCATACTAAGATAAACAGGTACTGTAAGAGTCCAGAGACTAAAAAAAGGTCACCTGCTTGTAACAGGAATTTCTTTGACCAAGACAATTTGACACTTACCCAACTGTCATTCAGTCAAGATGGTGTACTCTGTAATGAAACAAAGCAGTAAGCTCTGCCAGAAATATCAACTCTTAGACATTGTGTCCAATAGTGTATTTTAATATGACAGTATGCCTTCCTAGGCAATTTATAACGCTTGTAAGTAAGCATTACAAATAATTGATTGTTACACGCTTACATCACTTGTTATGTATTTCACTTGTACTGTCTAACTTGCTTTCAGAAAACATTTCATAATGGCACTTTGAAGCTGAAATCATGATTGTGTAAGTGTAAATGTAACACTGTAAATAAACAACAGTCTAATGGCGGTACTGGCTTTAAAGTCATTCATAAAAAATCACAAGAGCCTTTTTTTTTCAACTGGGAATACTGCTGCTGAGCTGCACTGAGCATTTTGAACATAAAAGCCATAGGTCGGTCAGAGCCATCTGCATGAATACGGGCCAGAACCACTGGCTGGGACGCATCGGTGGCCAAGGCTAAATGTTTACCAGTTTGGAACAATGCAAGGCAAGGCACGGAGTGTAAATTATTTCTGAGTTCTCACAAGTTGACAATCACCTGACAGGAACATTTGAACGAAGCAACTGGTGCAGAGAGTGAACCAGAGTGGCTGCACCCATGAGAAACCAGTGATAGTAAACTGCCTTACCAAGAAATGCCTGCCATTCCCACAAATTGAATGGACGAGGCAAAACTGTTCCATGGATTGAACACCCTGCTGGGAAAGTTCATAATCGAGATACTCAATAGAGGGTTGAAAAACACTGTGACTTACTAAGATTACACTTAAGCCTTGTGGTGTACGAGAGGACACAGGTTACATAAGTGTTTTACTGTTACAATACCAGTGACAACAACATAATCATGACAGTTAATGCAGCACGGAACATCAGCCACAAATTGTTCTAAAAAGCTATGTAATGTAGCCGGGCACTAGTCACCCCAAACATTAAACACTAATACTGATAAGGACCAAAAGGCACAATCGCAACAAGCATTTGTTCTGAGGCGTCATCCTAAGGGAACAATCAGGTAAGACAAGTCAACCTCGGAAAAGAATTAGCACCTGGCCAATTTCACAAGTAACTCACCAAGTTGACGCAGAGTGTATGTGTCAACAACAAACTGAACATTTATGGTAACTCTAAAGTTGCCACAAAGTCGGATCAGACCTGCGCATTGAAAAAATGCGGCCGAGCTGAAGGTTTCAGTGTGATATGTGCCGTGAAATTGGTCGCAAGCCCTAAACCTTCAGGAAACAAATCCGAAAATTCAGAACACAATGAATCCATGGCTTGATAAGGAATTTGAATCAACACAAGAGGTTAGAATTAGTAATAGAAAATTCCAAATCAACAAAAGCATCTATTACAAACAAATTCTCAGTATGCAGGTGATTAACACCCAAATATGTGATAGGACGGACAACAGATTTATAAGCTGTTGCATCCATAAATTAACCAAGAACAGGAACATGCTGTTTACTGTAGTTTAACAGACAGCAGTTGACAGGAGCCAACGATGGGGAGCCCAGCCACGTGCATGTTTGAGAGCTGAGGAGTTAAACAGCTGGTTTGATGACCACTTGCAATGATAATATTTTATGCAGCACACACACTTCAATAAAAGGCTTATTCTGACCTATGGACAAAACTGAAACAGAATGAATGTCCACGTCCATTTGTTTAGAGGAAAGCTGAGAATGACAAACTGACTCAATGTTGCCTTTTTTGTGATACCTGTGACATGTTGCCCACTGCCTGGGCATGCCGATCTCTCATGCTGCACAAAGCAAGAGGGGCAGAATGGAAGTGCTGCATGTTGTCCTTGTCGTTGCGTCTGCGACCAGGTTTGTCCACCACGATCAGGTTTCCTGGTTTGCATGGAATTTATTTCCTCTTCATTTGGTAAACCTGTTGCTATTTGCCACGGTGGTTCACTACAATGATGGCGACATTCCCCCATGCTTCAATTTGGTGACCCGCTGTGCAGGTGACCTCAATTTGGTGAACATCTGTGTGGGAGACCTCAAGTCTTTGAGTAATGTTTAACCCTTCATCCAAGGACATATCTTTGCATTGAAGGGACCTCTGATAAACTTCCTTGTCAGGTATGAGATGGATGGTTGTGTTGTGAACCATGGAGTCAGTCCGCATAAGATTCTATAGTTTTTAGCAATAAAGCGACACTTAACGGCTTAGATCCCGCAGCTCCTCCACCCAAGGTCAATATGACTGATGTTGCTAGTGGCACTGGGAAGGCTCTACGTGAACGGCAATAACACAGATGCATATACGAAGACAACAAATTACACATTTCATCACAGAAAATTGTAGCCATTCCTGCAAGGGTCCCAAATGTCACAATAACTGATACATGTGAGAAGGAATTCATTGCTGGTGGAGCTGTTTTCCATAGGCTTCCCAATCTTTAGCAGTTGTCGTACGGCAGAAATGGCAGTGGACTCACCGGAGACAGTGGATCCTGAACAGACAACGTAGCCCATTTTTTTCCAAAGTTGTCATAATAAGTTGTTGCTAGTTGAGAACATATTGAAGGACAAGTTCCATACAGAAGTTAAAAGAAAAAACAGTCACTGAAGTTGAGCACACACAATTCTACTTGTCGACAATTGTGGTCTAATTCAGAAGACAATAAGAAACCAACAATCTTTATTTGAGTCACGGTGTGACAGCAGAACAAAGACAGTACGTAATTCTTTAGTGACTTGTACAAAGGAGACTGGCCAAGACTGGTGCAAGACAATATATAGAGTATTTGCCTGCCAGGGACCACCAGCTTCCTGCTGCAGGTGACTGAGGTACTGTCCATGGTCAGCGGCATCTGGTGCAAATGTCTGGAGCAGCTGAATGGTGCACTACTTGAACGAGACGAGTGCCATGGCTGTAGTGGAGGTGGTGTAATAACATGAGAGTTACTACAATGATGTTTCATAAAATGATACAACCAGCCATTCAATGTACTGAAATTTTCAACACCGACGTTAAGGGCAATTTCACTAGTTTTCTCTTGCAGTGTGTTTATGCTTCTAGGAATGCTGCCACGTCTCATTCCTTGAAATCGCTTTAACAGAATATTTTCAATATCATCAAATGCGTACATATGAATGTTCTTCTTGATGGATATACAGCAATACTTCGTTTCAGCAGTTACGAATGCTTCTTTGTTTTTGAGTAAGCTGCACACATAGGCGGCACTAATTTTTTGTCTTTTGCATGTCGAGAAGTTTTGGGTTACGACTACCATTGAGAGTGCAAGCAATTGTCAGCTTTTGCAGAATTGTAAGCTTTCTATGTTCGCAGGCCGTAACTCCATAAAAGTACAATTAATAACTTTGATGTTTCAATAAAAAAGTTTTTGCAGTTCATATGCTGAGTTACAGTGACATCAGATCACATGCCACAGGTTGCATACTAGACTGAGCAGCAATCTATTTCTGATTTGTTCAATGCACCTGCCGGCACTGCTGCAAGGGAAGTCGAGTTACTGACTATTATCTCAGTAGATTTTGACTGACTGAATCAATTACTATTTACTGCACAACAAAACACAACAAAGCATACAGTCTGTGTGAAACTGAAAGAAACCTCCATTATGTCGGGAACTGCGTAAAATTGGATTTTAATCTACACAATGTTTCTTGTTTATTCCTTAAATACAGACTTTTTCTCGAAGTGGGGTTCATTAAAAGCAAGGAGGAACAGCATTGCTCTTATGGAAGTTTTGCCAGGACCAATAGCAATATTTGTTAAACAGATTTTGCTAAAAGTGGGTTTGTTAATTCAGGTTTTACTGTAGCAACAAATCTGATGCATCTTCAGCTATATGAATTAAGTTCTGTAAAATCTCTGCTGATTTTAAATCTATTATTTTTTTAAACTACCATATAATTATAATGTTTCTTTAATTCAGAGCAGCTTAGCACATCAACAGACCATTCAAAAAAAAAAAAAAAAAAAAAATAGTAACAACTGTGGACCCAGGACCAAAGAAAATTTACACAATTAGTAATTAGCACATAATGTTTTTATGTGAATAACTGCTGCATTTAAAAAAGAATACTTACGATGAACTCATGAAGTGTAGAGTATAGATTGTCATCTATTTTCTGTTTCATTGTACTGAAATCCATTGGATTCTGAATTATCTGGGAATAACCAGGAGCAATATGATCTGTGACAGGCCATGCAAAAAACTGTTGAGGATCTCTCTTCTCAAGGCCTTTAAGCAGATAATCGAGTAACTTCTGTAATGCACTTCTCTCCTGCCTCTGTCGCAGAACGCAAGATCTGGGTTCCCGGGACACAGCAGGTGTCTGTATCCTAACTGGAAATAGAAAAATGATATAACCAATTTTTAGCTTTGACAGCAAACTACTTGCAAAGGCTTTTTTAAAGGCAACTTCTATAAGGAAAATAGAAGACTACCTGAAACACCAGAAGTTTCTAGTAAATAAAATACCCACAGTACATTAAACACTGTTTACTCCTTAGTTAGTTTCTTAGTTATATGTTCCTTAGATCTTTTGAATGACTCTCTTATCGAAATGGTGTGGAATGAGTCTTGTGAAAATATAGAATCCCGAACCTTTGAAAATCCTCTAGTTACTCTGTATCAAGCTAAAGGTAAAGTGTACAAATTAAAATACTGTAGGGGTAGATATCAAATGGGAAGAATGTTTTCATAATTAATTTATATGTTATATGCCCCCCCCCCTCCCTCCACACACACACACACACACACACACACACACACACACACCACACACACACACCACTCTGAATAACTTTTACTCCAATCTATTACATTTCCTACCCATTTTCTGTTCCATTATAGTGCCTTCTGGTGCTTAACATGAAAGGGACTGTAGAGATTTTGTACTGGCTCATGTTTGACATTTTATGTTCAATAATCACTGTATGTAAAAAAAATTACTCAGAATTTATCTTAGACTTAAAATTTAAAGTTGCTAACCCAATGTGTCAGTCCTACACCAGTGAATGTCAAAGGTAATCTCTGAAGTAACAGCTCGGTGAGCATCATAAAGCACAATATGAAGGTCTAACAACCAAATTTCAAGCAATGCCTTTCCAAAAATTTGAAAAATACTTTCACCCACAATTAAAAAAAAACTAGAAAACACATTTGAATTTTTGCATTTCTCAATACCATAATGGAAAACTGTAAGTAGTGCTGAATAATAGAATAATATTGCATTTTTTTTTTCATTAGTACCTTGTCCAGATTGCTCACTTCCCAACCCCTGACCTGAATGTTGAACTTCACCAATGGATTTTGGAATAGGTACATTGCCTTCCAATAACGTCCTCTTATTTGATGGAGGTTCTGAAAGAGACTCCTCACCCATACTGACATCCTCTTGACTAGACTCATCACGGGGTCTTTTACGTTTCTCCTATGGACATAAATTAATTCATTTACAATTAAACACAATGAAATGAGAAATTTGATGGCCAACATATACCATCATAACTGATAGCTTACAATAATGATAAATCACTGAAAATAGAGACAATAACAATAATATTCTCAACAAAATTTGTATATGAGAATCAACTGATGGTCACATATGAGATGTCATGTCAAGTTGTCAAATTTAAAACTTGACTGCAGGTTTTCTTTCTTTATCTGTACCTGCTGTTAAGTACTAGAATACTAGTATCTATCACCTGATGGTACACAGTTTCTAGAATAGTATAATATTAACAATAGCCAAAGCCAGAAGGAATGTTAGAATAATGTGACAGGCATTCGTGAATTTGAAGTTAAATTTTGTCTACTGATCTGGAAAGAAAGAAAGGAAGGTCAAAGTCATCTACATGGTACCACATTGATCATAAGTGAAATTGACACAGAGAAGGATCTGAAATTGTTACAGTGTGGAAGATCAATGTATGCATATCAAAATGATGGATATCAAGATAATTGACTGCAGAGCAGAGTGTCAATTAAAACTGCTCAACATGGCAAAGCAAACTGTATCTAACAGAAGCCTGTACAATTTTATACTTCTTACACAAAAGAAACTGACTCCTTCTACCACCAGTTTCTCATATGTTGGTGCAGAATTGAAGGATTCCAAACAACTGGGAAAAGCCACAGGTTCTTCTTCTATTTCTTCAGGATAATAATTGGCAACCAATGCTGTACAATCGCAATAAAGTCATGAGATGTTCAATTGACTCTTTTATTAGAACATGTTCCGCATTTCAGTATTACACCCACCTTCAGACGTCACAAACTTCAACTCCTTCCTAACCAACCAGGCATACAGCCTTGACAACTCAAAGAAAAAGTCAAGGCTGTACACATGGTTGGTTAGGAAGGAGTTGAAGTTTGTGTTGTCTGAAGATGAGTGTAATCCCGAAACGCATAACATGTTCTAATAAAAAGAGTCAATTGAGCATCTCATGTCTTTATTGTGATTGTACAGCACTGGTTGCAAATTATTAACATAAAAAATGATCACAGGCCTCAGACGGGATTTTATATTGTGTATATCATCTTCAGGATAATTGTAAAATTAACGCTTAAGTCAAACAATGGAAATCCAGGATGGAATGTAACAATATTATGAAAAGGAAAGTTGCCAATCACATATAGTGAAGATGCTGATTCGCAGATAGGCACAACATAAAGACTGTCACAAATAAAGCTTTCTACCAGTAAGATCTTCATCAAAAATAGATGACACACACACACACACACACACACACACAACTGCAGTCTAAGGCAACTGAGTGTGGCATCAGTTGCCTGAGACTGCGGTCGTGTGTGTGTGTGTGTGTGTGTGTGTGTGTGTGTGTGTGTGTGTGTCTCAGCATCTCTGCTGTATGGTGAGTGGCAACTTTCCTTTTCATAATATTATTAATGCTTAATTGTTTGGCAGAGTGTTAATAGAACCACTTTCGGACTATTTCTTTATCGGTCCACTCTCAAATAATATGTGGGAAAAACAAACACCTAAATCTTTCCCCATGATCTCCAACTTTACTTATTCTGTCACAATGTTCATTTCTCGTATGTAGGTGGCAATCAACAAAATGTTTTGGCACCCAGAAGAGAAAGTTACTCACTGTTGTCTTGTCAAAAGATGTCAATAAAACAGTCTTTGTTTTTAATTACTGGCACCCCACATCATTTATCAGATCTGCATCACTCTTTGCCTATTTCCTGATGTATACAATTAGTTTCTCAGCATTATTAACAGGTGTTCTGTACATAAGTGTCCTGACCTATCACCAGAGAAAGTAGTCAAGAGAAGGTAATGTCGCTGGGCAAGCCCTGGATCACCCCGCCCAATCCATTGTTGTCAATAAGTTGTATTCAGGTACATACATCAAAGGCTGTAACGTGAAAGGGGGAGAAGGGGCACGATGATGAAACCATATGGCAGAACAATATGAAGAGGGGGGGGGGGGGTGATGATACTGAAACCATATGGCAGAACACATTGCAGCAGGTACATGCGCTTCGACCAATAGCTGCGGCAATACTTGCTGAAGAAAGTTGAGATACGCTGCAACTGTCAAATGTTGGGGCAGCAAGTACAGTCCAACAATGTGGCCATACATTAACTGAAAACCATCTCTGAGCTGCAAGTGTTCTTGTTGCATGTGGGTTTTCCTCTGAGCACACATAGGTGTTACACAAGACGAACATTCCCTCCCATAAGAGAACCGACTCATCAGAGAACAAAACGGTGGCTGCAAAATGGGGATCCGTTGTGCAGATTGTGAATATAGCCATGCAAAGGCTACTGTGGAACAAAACTGTCTGTCTTTGTCCATTAACTGCACATTCTGGGAGTGACATGGGTGCATGGAATTGTCAAGCAGGATCTGCATGACACTGCTGGGGGAAATCTCGACACATCTGGTGATAGCTCGCTTACTGGGACTGGGATTGTTCTGCATTACCCCCAGCATAATCTCCTCATTGCTACCATTGTTATTGTTCACTCACACTGTTGTGTCCCCTCGCTGAATGATCTGGACATACAGTCACAGTGCACCTCACTCACTGCAATTGGCAGTCCTACATTTCAGATTCATATCAGTGAGCTCCACATCCATGTAACATGCCATCCTACTTTCACTCTGTTGGCAGGCAAAATGAAGTTTCACAGTGAATGCAGTCCCGACAACCATAAATGTGCTGTGTCATCTGATGTTGCAGTGTACATATCACCATCTACTGCATACACCAGCCAAAGCTGTCCCACCATTTTACCTGTACTAAGCATAATAAACATGTTTTCTGACCCTGTTTGTACTTCCCTTCTTTTGTTTTGCGTCATCACTATCGCACCAGGAAAGCACTTCCAACCACGCACAGTTATGTGATTTTATAGCATCTAGGTGCACTCTTATCTTTCCTAAAACTTTGTATCCACTGTGCTGGAACATCCTGTATATAAATGATCTAGTGGAATACATATGAAGCTCTGAGAGACTGGTTGTTGATATTCTATTGTGAAACTAATTAAATTTTAATGGCCTGGCAATAATGAGGACTTTTACAAAAGTTAAAAAATGCTCAGGTAGGACAAGGCTGTGGAAGGAAATCAGTTAGATAAGGAACTACTCTACATAGGAACGTAATTGCAGAATACTGAAGTAACATGCAGGAACATGTGCAGTGGACCATATTGAGAAAAGATATGCATGATTTATTATGGGTTTGTTCACAAAGTGTGAGTGTGTTATGGAGATGATAAAACTTCAGTGGCAAGCACTACAAGAGACGGCGTGCATCAGAGTTGTTTACTGTTAAAATTCCAATAGTGGACCTCAGGAAGACTCAGCAATAGCTTGCTTACTTCCTTCCACATACATCTCGTACAATGAGCAAAAAAGGAAAAAAATTAGAAAATTAACCCTTTCAAGACCACAAGCATATATGTACGCCTGGCAGTTACAATGCCCAGACACCTATAGGCTAATATGTATGCCCAGCAGGTGGAACGACTGGATGGCTATGAGTATTCATTTACATCTGGCAGATATGAAGGTCTGACAGCTAAGGGCATTTATGTGTGCCAGGGCTTGTGAGCAGGTAAACTTGCATATTAGAATGGTGACTCGCTGTTGTCCATATTTCAACAATTCTGTGAATGCTGTCATTATCAGCTCTTATTTGTGATGGCGAAGAGCGCTACAGCTTTCACCTGCTCCTGTTTCTTTCTGCTTATCAGCTGATCAAATAGGTACAATTTGATTTCCTCGCCAACACACAATGGAAGAACAAACATATATAACCTGAAGGGCATGACTTACCCTAATGAACTGACTTATCAGATGTTGCGAAAGAACAGTGCAGTAGATGCATGCCATTTCTCAGTAACACCCCGTCATGTGGAACAGAAAACAGTGCACATGGACGCGCAAATGAAATCTGATTTTGTAATATATAAATTTCATGACACAAACATACATAATCTGAAAGGGCATGAACTGCATATCTGACATATCAGATGTTGCAAAAATAGTGCTCCAACCTACGTTCAGTATCTTAACAAAACCTGATGCCATGTGGAACTGCAAATGGCATGCACTGCTGAACAAATGAAATTTGATTTCCTAATTCACAAAGTAGACCACAATACAAATATACAGAGGGGTCCAAAAAAATGTATCCACTGTTTAAAAGTTCATAACTGGCAAACTAATTGACGGAGTTGTCTCATCTTTGGTAGTGTAATAGTTTGTAGTTCCGGCTGTGTTCAAGATGTACACAAACAATGATCTGGACGACCTGTAACAGTAACAAGTTCTGCTAGCTCCCGTCATGTTTTACAACAATTCAGTCGTTCACCACAGAAGTCTGAGAGACAGTGTGCCTGTGAAACTGGAGTGAGTTGCTTAAGTGTTCATCGAATTTTGAAGACAGCAAAGTGGAAGTGCTACATCCCATGATTGCTACACGCAATGAATGAGGGTGACGCAGATCGTAGGATGGAGTACTGCGAGTGGTTTACTAACATGATGCGCAACGATGAAGAGTTTGCAGAGATGATTGTGTGGTCTGATGAGGCACAGTTCAAACTCAATGGTACAGTAAATCGCCACAATTGCATCTACCGGGCCACCGAAAATCCGAACGTCCATGTAGACAAAGACATGTATTTGCCAGAGTAAATGTGTGGTGTGGGTTGTCTTACCGGGCTTGATTGGCCCATTCTTCTTTGACGGCACAGTTACCGGTGAGGTGTACCTTCAGAAGCTTTAGACATCCATTTTACCCGCCATCTGAGACTTGTCTGGAGACGGAAGAGTTTACTTTCAACAATATGGTGCCCCAGCCCACTACCAAAATCATATTAGGGCGTATTTCGACGAAAAACTACCAGGAAGATGGATAGGCCGTAGAGGTGCTGTGGAGTATCCACCATGTTCCCCAGACCTAACTCCTCTGGACTTTCACCTGCGGGGAACACTAAAGGACGTCGTTTATCGACAAAAGCCACACACATTGGATGAACCTCGAGAATCCATCGTACATTCATGTACAAATATCCAACTGAACACGTTGCAGTCAGCAGTTTGTGCTGCAGTTTGGAGGCATAGTTTGTATGTGGATGTTAATGGTGACCATTTTGAACACCTGCAGTGATACCTTTAAGTTGGACTTTAAGCTACACTTTGACGAAAAATGAGACAACTCTGTCAATTAGTTTGCAAGTTATGGACTTTTAAACAGTGGAGACATTTTTTTGGACCCCTCTGTGTATCATCTGAAAGGGCATGAATTGTCCTACAGAACTGACATATCAGTTGTTGCAAAAAGTGAATAGTGCAGCAAAAGCAGTGCAGTTTCTCAACAAAACTAGCTGCTGCATAGAAATAAAAACAGCACAGATGGCCAAGTAAATATAACCTGGTTTCCTAATCTACAAAGCACACGATACAAACATATATAATCTGACAGGGCAGAATTATCATGTATCATATGAAGCAAAAAGCAAACACTGCAAAATAAATAAATAAGTAAATACATAAATGTGGTTTCTCAGCTGCTGTGCAGAGCAGAAGACAGTACGAGTTTCAGGTGTCTTCGGTAGGAAGTGCTTATTTTAAAACTATATACTGTATCTTGAAATGTGTTAATTCAATGTTAATGAAATTTTAATGAGGTATGGGTAAACATTTTTGGAGTTTAAATCAAAAGTTACAAAGTTTTCCAATAACAAATAAAAATTTATCCTTTTTTTTAAAAAAATAACTTTTTCTCAGTCCAAGATAAACTTATAACAGAAATCTTGGATTAGCTCTGAAGCTCTCTTCCATGGTTATCAGAAACTGCAATCACTGTAGTGTACTGATTTTATGAAGAGCAGTTCGATGAATGCTGGAACATGCGATTAGCCTACAGTGACCATTACCTGCAGTGGTCGTCTTGCTGAGTCAGCTGCCCCGCAGTCACGTGCACAATACATTGGCCCCCGTTAACGGGCTTGGCAGGCAGGGAGCTCGGCCTTCGCAGCCATGAAAGAGTTAATGTTCAAAAAGAGGCTATCAAAACATATTCCTTTCATGCATCACTTGTAAATCGAATAGGGTACGGGGGGAAACAATAGTGGTATTAGGAGTGCCCTACAAGATTAGGGTTTAATATCCTGTCAAAATTGAAATCATTAAAGATGGAGCACAAGCTTGGAACGTTGTAATGACAGGGAAGACAATTGTCCATGCCCTTTCAAAGCAACCATCCCGGCATTTGTCTGGAGCAATTTAGGCAAATCACAAAAACCCCAAAACATGATGGCCAGAAGCAGGTTTGAGCTGTTGTCCTCCTGAGTGTGAGTCCAATGTGCTAACCACTGCATCATCCCATTCAGTGCCACATGCTTAAGATGGTTTTCAAGTACACATGAACATGTATCACTGAACATAACAGCTTCGCAGTAAATGTATCTCCAACAAGTTATTTTTACTTGTCTATATGAGTATCCTAAAAACATTTATGGTGTATTTTGTACTACAAGAAGAATTGCAATGTCCAACTATTATGAGCTGTTGTTCTTTTACCTTATGGTGATGTTTATGTTTTTTCTCATGCTTCTCCCTGTCTTTGTCCTTTTCCTTCTTCTTCTTTTTCTTTTTTGCTTTCTTGTGTTGTTTTTCAATGTAGGACTCTTCCTTTATTTGTACAGATGCTGCTGAATGTCGAGATTCTTCATCTGCAGGTACAGATCCCATACCAGGGCCGGCATGTCCTAAAGTTTGTGGTACAGCAAGAGCCGGGCCAGAAGCATCATTGCTATGTTCAGGTGTTGATGCGTTATTAACCTTTAGGATCAATTTCAGTGCGGGCTTGTCAACTCCAAACTGCTTCTCTACAACAGCCAAACAGTAATGAATAGCAAACAAGTTTACAAACAAACATGGAAATATAGCTGTTTTATACATGCTCATTTGAAATATATTTGTAAACTGAAGAAGGGTCACCTGTACTACAAATACAAAAGGATAACACCAAAATACATGTGTTTCGTATGATATTATTTAACATAACTAGTGTCTTATAAAAATAATACAGGATGATCAAAACAGCATAACATGATCAAAATCATGTGACATTAAGAACATAAATATAATCAAAATAAAAGTCAAAAGTTGATTAAGATTAAAGTTAACATTACTTCAAACATTCAGAAAACTGGATGTCTGCATTTCAGAAAGAGTCACAAAATCTTGCAAATGGTACCTAACCAGAGCTCACACAAAAAGAAACTGAGGAAGGCAAGATGAGATACGATGAGGATGTGGAAGAGGATAAACAGGAGGAGGGGGGCCAAGGGTATATGTCTGCCACACTCATATCCATAAACTAAAAGATTCACTTACACCAGAAAATTGGTCATGGGATAAGCCATTCACCAAGACTTCTTGTGACACTCAAATTACGGGACAGAAGAATGCATACTGATGCATGACAACACACTTATAGACTGCTTCCATCACAGTAACTCTTGGTAAGAAAATTGCGGTGGTATATGTGCTATTAACATGGTGCCACCATTGCCATGTCACAAGCATCACTTAATCAGCCCCTTTATAAAGTGCCACAAAGACAAGAATCTTACATTCCATGAACAGAACATTACCACAGTGTTCCTGGTGACACTACATTTGTTGAGCCACATAGTATCTTTGCGTTGCAGGAGTTTACCAGGTACGTCGCCAAGCTCAAGAAGCAACCCCCTGAAATAGGCTACATGCAGCAATTACCCAGAGACTGCCAAGACATCTCTACCAATGACATGTATGTACACTGTGTTGGTTGGACATCTTCGGCAAGATAACAATGCTGTTGCTGGGTTGTAACACATCAGCAACCTCAATCATAATGCCACAGAATGTTTCGTTTTTCCTCCAGTTTTCTCTACAACTGTGAAATGGTCCTATGTTATGCTTACAACTCACAGCACATTTCATACTGTGGTTGACGACAGATCAGCAAATGACCTGGCAGCATGTGATAATGATATAAAAGAGTTTGCTGTGGACATAGCTTCTCCATGACTAATATTGTGAGACCAAAGGCATACAACACACACACACACACACACACACACACACACACGCACGCACACACCAGCCAAAACCTCTGCCCACACGGATTGCAACAGGCACACTAAACAACTGTTTTACACAGATAAGCTACAAATGTCATACATTTCAGAGTTACCAAAGCTGATCCATGCAGTATCACCATGATGCAATAGTTTCTAATGGCTCACGGGGACAAAAAATGGAGTTTTACTAAACCAAATACAGTGCAATCAATTAGGATTACATTCAGAAATGAATTATTGATATTTACACAATAATGTACTTAACTTACTATGGTTTTAAACAAACTTACAATAGAATGTTGACAGGAGAATAACTAATACCAATGTATTACAACAAATACACAAACAGCTAGATAGCTTTACAACCTTTAAAAGAAGAAAAATTGCGTACCTAAGACACATCTTACACAACACCATACATAAAGTTCTACAGCTGACAACAGAAGGGAAGATCAAGGTAAAAGAACAATATATTGGTTACATAACATGAAGCTAATCACCAAGAGCAGATTAACTACTACATACTGCTGTTCATAGAATACAGATGCATCATGTGATTGTTAGCATCCATTCATTGATAGGTACAAGAAGGAGGAGGAGGAGGAGGAGGAGGAGGAGGAGGAGAAGAAGAAGAATTCTAAATCCCTTACAAGCGAAATAATCTGTCTCCCTTTGTCCACAAAACAGGTGGGCCTACCCTCAATCAGGACCTGAATGATCTACAACATCTTTCCAACCTTTAGCACCAGATTTCCCCCCCCCCCCCCCCCCCCCAAGTTAAAGTTCTTAATACTAGGATGTCAACAGTATTTGGAATTTCGTCTTCTAGAAGTAAATAATGGCCAAATTACTGTGAGGGTCGTTCAATAAGTAATGCCCCACCTTTTTATTTTTTTAAGAGCCATTAATACACATACACAAACTTCCTTGCTGATGCTTCACATTTGATATTTGTTCTGTGCACTGGTGAAGTTCCAAACTGTTCTGGCAGATGGCAGAGCCAGTAATTTGGGTTGGACGTCATGGACTCATTCACCCTACAGTCCAGACCTGGCACCCTCAGACTTCCATATCTTTGGGCTGCTTAAAGATTCTCTATGGGGGACACACTTGGAAAATGATGAGAGTGTCAGTCATGCAGTGAAAACATGGCTATGCCTACAGGACAAGAGCTTTTACCAGCAGGGAATACACGTTCTTCCACAACGTTGGCGTATGGCCATAGAACATGCCAACAAGCACCAACAAGGACATGGACAAGACATGTTGATGTATATTGTCACCAAATTCTGACTCTTAACAATAAATATGTCCTGAGAAAAAAATGTGGGGCATTACTTAATGAACCACCCTCGTAAATTGTATGAAGCATAGATATTGCTACAAGCTGTGGTACAAATGATCTAACACAGTCACACCAGCAGCACAAAGTGCACTGTGTTTCAGAAGATAATTAACAAGATACATCATAGAAATGGTTGGAAATCTTACACACAGGTAACGAAAAACAATCACACTATTCTTCAGTAAGTTGGTCATGATATTGGTATCAGCGAAAATTGAGATCACAAGGTGAATGCAAGCCAAAATGTAACACCAAATACATATGATAAGCTGCATCAACCAGTTAGAGACTGGAGACGGAATGGGGAAAGAAACACCAAAAAAATTGAGTTCCTGGGTGATGAGAACTTTATTAATATTGTGAGATTGTGTGGAGAAGAAAGGAGTGGGGTGGAAGAGAGGACCTGAAGTTCTATTGCCACAAGATAATCATTTAATTTCCTTACACCTAAAACTCTCATAATAAAACTGAAGCAAAATCCAAATAATATAAACCTCATCTCAGCTCGCTAGGTATTTGGATCTGTATCATGACAGTGTATTGTTTCATATGTCATATCTAGTCCATGGCTGAATGAAATAGCATTTTGTCCTTCCTGAGATATACTTAACAGCATCATGTTTTGCCTGAGGCATGTTGTTATTTTACACACTTGTGACTAGGGAAAAAAGTTCACTTTGCTCCCATTTTAACTGTTGTCCCCAATGTTCTGCTGCCTCCGCAACAGTTTGAGAACTTGTAATCAGTTACACAACTGTGCTTGCATAGTACGAGGCAACAGCAGAGAAATATGAAATGGTTCCAGAAGGGTTGAAATTAGTCTCGATTGCAAATTAGACAAAAACCATGAGGAAAGAAATTATTACTGGCCATTGTACCTTTGTCACAAGTGACTTAGGAAAATAATGTGACATAGGGCATTTCTCATCTTTAAAAAAGATGAGTAACAAGAATTTGACATCAGTTAGGACTGAGTATCGTGGAAAATTTTCCTTCAATGAAACAGATGGACAGCTGCAAATAATACTTAAAGTACAGAATAAAAATGAAGTTAAATCCAAAACAATAAATATTTCTAATTTTCCATGAATAGTAGAGAGTAGTTCGCATATACTAAACAGCTCTTAGGGGCTGGATAAACTAAGTGAACTCAAGAAAAATGCAAGTTGCCAGAAAAACAATTACTGAAAGTGACCTTTAACTGTAATTAAGATCAAACACTATTCAATTATAAATTTAGTATTTCCAAACATAGAGCTGATCAAATGCGTCATTTATGAACAATCTTACTGCTTCAAATCAGGTTCACTCTAAATATTTATTTCTAAATGTTTACAGATAGTTCAATCTCTTGATTTTAAATAATAACAGACATGGGAACTAATAAAATACCTTATCTTGAAGATTTAGCCAACTTTAATGGTAATTAATAACTTGGATCATTTTAAAATCAATCTTCATTACAATGAAAGAAAAAAAGGAAACTTTTATCATCTAAATACAAGTTTTAAAGATATTCATAATATTTTAACTGGTAAATTCATGGGTAAGAAAACATCACCAAGCCAAGCATTCATTAGGAAATGCGCAGAAGCTTTTTAAAAAATCAATATAACATTTCAAACAAATGACAACTTCAAACATGTACTAATAAAAATTATCACAAGGCCACTGTATCCATTCAATGAATGTTTTCATGTAGTCATACTGAAGAACTAAAGAAAAATTCCTAATAAACCACTATATTGACCTGCCACTGACTTAACTTCTACTATATTTTTAAATTAATATCCACAGTTTTATATGACTGAAGTCATAAGAGCAAGACTGGATTTAATATTTGTAGTGTGATTAAAACAGCTTGTGACTTTTGAAGTTTAGCTCACAGACAAAGAAGTGACACCATTGCTCCACCAACACCAATGAAATGTCAGCTTCCTCTGCTACACCACCAACAGTTTAGTTGCTACAATGCTCCCTGTTGCCGCATCAGTTAACAGTAGTGTACTGTGCTGATAATCAGTGGCTTGTAAGTAGCACATTTGACATATGCTGGAAAAACTGCAACTCTCCAGTCAGACACTAAACTGTCAAAATTCACAAGTTATTTTTATCAAACTATAGTTTTTTGTTGCTATATGTACCTCTTTTCTCTGATGCTGCTGTCATGTTTTGATAGATGCCAGAAGAATTTAAATTTAGACTGCTCTTCAACTTATACTTTATAAATGTTACTTAACACTCTGCATGAACAGCACATCATGTTCATGAACAGCATAGTTCTCAGAAGATACTTCCAATTCAGTATCTGCATTTATGTCAAGCAACATATGTTGGTTCCACACAAAACGCCGCAAAAATTTTTCCGATGCATTCTTCACGTAACTACACACTCATAATAAAATGTGTACACTGCAAGAACAACATATCCCTGAATATAATATGACAACTATTACTAAATTCACTGTTACTATAAAGGTTTGCTGGCAGCGAAACTATACAATATTTCTCACTTTGACTGAAGATATAATTTTGATTTTGATGCAACATACATTAGTTTTCACAAATAAGGGAAAATCAGAAAAAGACATCTGCAATAATTTCAGGTTGGCAATTTTCATTATCATTCTACATGAACTGGAAACCGTTTCTTTTGAACTGGAAACTTTCTTGCAGTATGTCATGGCTATCAGATGTCACAATCCATGTTAATTATAATAATTTGAAATTAACATATTCAATATTTTGACAATAAATATTACTGTTAAATGTGTGTGAATTACTACTTACATGTTGTAATGATATGTCTTATGTTTGTGTGGTAAAGTTGTTCTAACTGTATGTTTTTAAGAAGCTATGATGTTGGACATAACCACCAAGTGCTACAAATTGGTTGTCATATGGACACAGTACACAGCAGTGTATCTGGGAGTAAGTAGTCTCTGTTTTGAGGATAAGAACAGACAGGTAGGTAGCCAATGGTCTAATAACATTGTTGTATCATTTATTGAAAGAACTCAAGTGATGGGAAACTGTCAGAATTGAGGTAGATCGAACTCAAATAGATATGGCCAGGGGATTAAATGTTCATTTTTCTGCTGATCATAGTTATCTCAATAATTTCTAATTATAAGTTAGGTAGTCACAACGTTCACTCAAGAAGGTCAAGAGCTTAAACATACGCTACTTACAAATATTTAC
The DNA here is from genome assembly GCF_023864275.1 of Schistocerca cancellata. Classification (NCBI taxonomy): domain Eukaryota; kingdom Metazoa; phylum Arthropoda; class Insecta; order Orthoptera; family Acrididae; genus Schistocerca; species Schistocerca cancellata. The sequence goes on along the minus strand of NC_064631.1, from coordinate 226,850,642 downwards.
TGTTACACATTGGAAGAAACAGGACCAACACTCCATTCTAAGTGCAGCTGTCCATTTTTTAGACATTGGAAGATCATATCATTTAGTACTGTGTGTAGAATAATCCTAAATGACAACTTGGCACGTGTGTAACACTTGTTACGATAAAGGGCATTTACACAGGGTATGGCAGCATATTTATTGGACTGCAGAATAAGTAAGGACTATTAAAACGAAACAAAGATGATGTGACTTACCAAATGAAGGTGCTGGCAGGTCGACAGACACACAAACGAACACAAACATACACACAAAAATCAAGCTTTCGCAACAAACTGTTGCCTCATCAGGAAAGAGGGAAGGAGAGGGAAAGACAAAAGGATGTGGGTTTTAAGGGAGAGGGTAAGGAGTCATTCCAGTCCCGGGAGCGGAAAGACTTACCTCAGGGGGAAAAAAGGACGGGTATACACTCGCGCGCACACACACACACATATCCATCCACACATATACAGACACAAGCAGACATATTTAAAGACAAAGAGTTTGGGCAGAGATGTCAGTCGAGGCAGAAGTGCAGAGGCAAAGATGTTGTTGAATGACAGGTGAGGTATGAGTGGCGGCAACTTTAAATTAGTGGAGATTGAGGCCTGGTGGATAATGGGAAGAGAGGATATATTGAAGAGCAAGTTCCCATCTCCGGAGTTCGGATAGGTTGGTGTTAGTGGGAAGTATCCAGATAACCCGGACGGTGTAACACTGCGCCAAGATGTGCTGGCCGTGCACCAAGGCATGTTTAGCCACAGGGTGATCCTCATTACCAACAAACACTGTCTGCCTGTGTCCATTCATGCGAATGGACAGTTTGTTGCTGGTCATTCCCACATAGAATGCATCACAGTGTAGGCAGGTCAGTTGGTAGATCACGTGGGTGCTTTCACACGTGGCTCTGCCTTTGATTGTGTACACCTTCCGGGTTACAGGACTGGAGTAGGTGGTGGTGGGAGGGTGCATGGGACAGGTTTTACACTGGGGGCGGTTACAAGCGTAGGAGCCAGAGGGTAGGGAAGGTGGTTTGGGATTTCATAGGGATGAACTAAGAGGTTACGAAGGTTAGGTGGACGGCGGAAAGACACTCTTGTTGGAGTGGGGAGGATTTCATGAAGGATGGATCTCATTTCAGGGCAGGATTTGAGGAAGTCGTATCCCTGCTGAAGAGCCACATTCAGAATCTGATCCAGTCCCGGAAAGTATCCTGTCACAAGTGGGGCACTTTTGTGGTTCTTCTGTGGAAGGTTCTGGGTTTGAGAGGATGAGGAAGTGGCTCTGGTTATTTGCTTCTGTACCAGGTCGGGAGGGTAGTTGCAGGATGCGAAAGCTGTTGTCAGGTTGTTGGTGTAATGCTTCAGGGATTCCGGACTGGAGCAGATTCGTTTGCCACGAAGACCTAGGCTGTAGGGAAGGGACCGTTTGATGTGGAATGGGTGGCAGCTGTTGTAATGGAGGTACTGTTGCTTGTTGGTGGGTTTGATGTGGACGGACGTGTGAAGCTGGCCATTGGACAGGTGAAGGTCTACATCAAGGAAAGTGGCATGGGATTTGGAGTAGGACCAGGTGAATCTGATGGAACCAAAGGAGTTGAGGTTGGAGAGGAAATTCTGGTTCTTCTTCACTGTGAGTCCAGATCATGAAGATGTCATCAATAAATCTGTACCAAACTTTGGGTTGGCAGGCCAAAATATATATATCTAGTCGCGTGACATCCTTCGTGCTGTCAGCGATTACTTTTGATTTTTGTGTGTATGTTTGTGTTTGTTTGTGTGTCTATCCATGTGTGGATGGATATGTTTTTTTTTTTTTTTTTTTTTTTTTGTTGTGGTTTTAGGGCGCAAAACTTCTATGGTCATTAGCGCCCAGCCCGTGACTTAAGACAGTAAAAAACCGAAATTTAAAACCAGCAGCAATGGGAACAAAGTCAGAAAATTGGAGAAACTAAAAATAGAAGACTGCTTAAAAATCCACTACAGAAAGGGGGTGATTGTCCCCAAAAAAAGCTTCAAATGACTGACGTCATTTCACTGTTACTAATAAACTGTATAACGCGGTCGGCGGAGCGCGTGTCATCTGCTAAAATCGACGATAGATCAGGCGATAGCTGTAGACGGGAGCGTAACGGATTAAAATAGGGGCATTCAATTAAAAGGTGTCTTACCGTCCACAGCTGAGAGCAGTGGGGACAGAGTGGGGGAGGATCGCCGCTTAAAAGATGTCGATGGCTAAAACGACAATGCCCTATCCGGAGTCTAGCTAAAATTACCTCCTCCCGACGACGCGTTCGGGAGGAAGAGGTCCAAGCGCAAGGAAGGGCTTTCACTTCCCGCAATTTATTACAGGGAAGTGCCGACCAATGGGCATGCCATAAATGAGCAACATGGCGACATAAATCGTTCCGAAGATCGGTGAAGGGAAGCGACTGAATAGCTGGCCGAGGAAGAGAGACTGCGGCCTTGGCCGCTATATCGGCCGCCTCATTCCCACAGATACCAGCGTGTCCCGGGAGCCAGAGGAACGCCACCGAGACGCCCCTCAGGTGAAGCAAGCGCAGACAGTCCTGAATCCGGTGGACCAGAGGGTGCACAGGGTAAAGAGCTTGGAGACTGAGGAGAGAGCTGAGAGAATCTGAGCAGATAACGTGCTGTATCCGCTGATGGCGGCGGATGTAGTGGACAGCCTGGAGAACAGTGTAAAGCTCCGCAGTATAAACCGAACACTGGTCGGGAAGCCGAAAGCGATTTGGGGTGTCGCCAACAATATAGGCACTCCCTACACCTAACGATGTTTTCGAGCCGTCGGTGTAAATAAATGTGGCGTCCGTCATTTCTGCACATAGAGCAGCAAATGCCCGACGATAAACAAGTGTAGGGGTACCATCTTTGGGAAATTGACAAAGGTCACGGAGCAGGCAGATCCGGGGACGGAGCCAAGGCGGTGCTGTACCCCAAGTTGTCAGGAAGGTTTTAGGAAAGCGGAAGGAAAGAGAATGGAGCAGTTGACGGAAGCGGACTCCCGGGGGTAGTAGGGAGGAGGGGCGGCCTGCATACCCTACATCAAAGGAGGCGTCGAAAAAAAGGTCGTGGGCTGGATTAGCAGGCATGGAAGACAGACGGCTAGCATAACGACTCAGGAGGACTGCTCGCCGATTGGACAGCGGAGGTTCAGCAGTCTCAGCATAAAGGCTTTCCACAGGGCTAGTGTAAAAAGCTCCAGACACTAAACGTAATCCACGGTGGTGGATAGAGTCGAGACGCCGAAGAATAGACGGCCGAGCAGAGGAGTAGACTATGCTTCCATAATCCAATTTCGAGCGCACTAAGGCGCGATAGAGGCGGAGAAGGACCACTCGGTCCGCTCCCCAGGAGGTACCATTCAGGACACGGAGGGTGTTAAGTGATCGCAGACAGCGAGCCGAAAGATAGGAAACGTGGGAGGACCAGCATAGTTTTCTGTCAAACATAAGACCCAAGAATTTAGCGACGTCTGAAAACGGAAGGTTGACAGGACCTAGATGTAAGGAGGGCGGAAGAAACTCCGTACGTCGCCAAAAATTGACACAAACGGTCTTACTGGGTGAAAAACGGAAGCCAGTTTCGATGCTCCACGAGTGGAGGCGATCGAGACATCCTTGAAGACGTCGTTCAAGAAGGCTGGTCCGTTGAGAGCTGTAGTAGATCGCAAAATCGTCCACAAAGAGGGAGCCCGAGACATCAGGAGGGAGACAATCCATAATTGGATTTATGGCGATGGCAAACAGTACAACACTCAGCACGGATCCCTGGGGTACCCCGTTTTCTTGGGAGAAAGTACGGGAGAGAGTAGTGTTCACCCGCACCCGAAAAGTGCGCTCTGCCATAAATTCGCGAAGAAAAAGGGGCAGCCGGCCTCGAAAGCCCCAAGAGAACAGTGTGCGGAGGATGCCTGTCCTCCAACAGGTATCGTATGCTCTCTCCAGATCAAAAAATATTGCTACCGTTTGGCGTTGCCGGAGAAAATTGTTCATGATATAAGTGGAGAGAGCGACATGATGGTCAACTGCAGAACGATGCTTCCGAAATCCGCATTGGGCTGGTGTTAAAAGACTGCGGGATTCCAGCCACCAAGCTAAACGGTAATTCACCATACGCTCCAAAACCTTACAGACACTACTCGTGAGAGAAATGGGGCGATAGCTAGAGGGGAGATGTTTGTCCTTTCCAGGTTTCGGAACGGGAACGACAATAGCTTCCCGCCACCGTCTGGGAAAGGTGCTGCCGGTCCAAATTCGATTATAAAGGCGAAGGAGGTAACGCAGACTATGGGTGGATAAATGCAGCAACATTTGGACATGGATACCATCCGGTCCTGGGGCGGAGGAGCGGGAAGAAGAGAGGGCATGTTGGAGTTCCCGCATGGAGAAAACAGTATTGTAGCTTTCGTGATTTTGGGAGGAGAAAGCAAGAGGTCGCACTTCCGCTGCACGTTTCTTCGGGAGAAACGCTGGCGGGTAATTTGAAGAGCTCGAAATCTCAGCAAAGTGCTGACCCAACGAGTTAGAAATTGCGACGGGGTCCACTATGGTATCATGCGCGACAGTGAGCCCAGAAACCGGGGAGAAACTAGGCGCGCCTGAGAACCGTCGAAGCCGACTCCAAACTTCCGAGGAGGGAGTGAAGGTGTTAAATGAGCTAATAAAGAATTTCCAGCTTGCCTTCTTGCTATCGCGGATGACGCGACGGCATCGCGCACGGAGCTGCTTATAGCGGATACAGTTGGCCAAAGTAGGATGGTGACGGAAAATGCGAAGAGCACGTCGCCGCTCACGTATTGCGTCACGGCATGCCTCGTTCCACCAAGGAACTGGGGGGCGCCGGGGCAATTCGGAGGTGCGTGGTATTGAACGTTCCGCGGCTGTAAGGATAACGTCGGTAATATGTGTGACCTCATCGTCGACGCTGGGAAAGCGACGGTCATCGAATGTCGCGAGAGACGAAAAAAGTGTCCAATCGGCTTGGGCATACTTCCAGCGTCGCGGGCGCATATATGGCAGTTGAGGCTGCAGTCTGAGGACACATGGAAAGTGGTCACTCGAGTGTGTATCATCAAGGGCGAACCATTCGAAGCGTCGAGCTAGCGGAACAGTACCGACCGCAAGGTCCAAATGAGATAAGGTTGTCGTGGAGGCAGACAAAAATGTGGGGACCCCAGTGTTGAGGCAAACTAGATCCGCTTGGTGGAAGACGTCTAGCAATACGGAGCCACGTGGACAAGGGTGTGGAGATCCCCAAAGCGGGTGGTGGGCATTGAAGTCCCCAACCAGCAAATAGGGGGGTGGAAGCTGACCAAGAAGATGAAGGAGATCAGCTCGTGCCATTGGTGTGGACGATGTAATGTATACAGTACAAAGAGAGAACGTGTATCCGGAAAGTGAAAGACGGACGGCGACAGCTTGGAAGGAAGTGTTTAAGGGGATTGGGTGATAATGGAGAGTATCACGGAGAAGAATCATGAGTCCTCCATGGGCTGGAGAGCCTTCAACAGAGGGGAGATCATATCGGACAGACTGAAAATGAGGGAGAACAAAGCGGTCATGGGGACGCAGCTTTGTTTCCTGAAGACAGAAGATGACCGGCGAGTAGGAGCGTAAGAGGACCGACAATTCATCCCGATTGGCTCGAATGCCGCGGATATTCCAGTGGATAATGGACATGGGGTGAAAAGAGAATGGAGGAATGTGACCAAAGTTGCTGTCAACTCAAAGACTGCTCGGAGCTAGCAACCGACAGCATGGAATGGCATTCAGCCGAAGGCAGAAGATCCTGATCCATAAGTTGGTCAGGAGCAGTCCCTGCCACCAGCGATCGCCGGTTGACCGGCCACCAGCAGTGCGCCTCGGCGACACAGAAGATGGCCGAGGGCGATTTCCGCCAGGTGGTGCTGTAGAGGGGGCACGCCTTGGCGGAGGAGAGGAACTGGGTTTCTTTGTAGCCTTCTTGGAAGAATGTTGTTTAGATGAAGGAGGAACCGATGGTTGTGAAGCTACGGTCCGTAAAAACTCTTCACGAGTATGCTCTTTTTTCGAAGACTTGGCGTCCGACTTTTGGGCTCGAGATGTAGCAGAACCCGACGAAGGGTGAGCCATAGAGTGGGCAGGCGAAAGTGGTGAGGTTGAACGAGCGATCTTTGCGCTGGCCGATCTGACGACCGTGGTACTAAAGGTGAGGTCGCAAGTCTGCGTGGCCGCCTCCTTTGTTGGCCGAGGAGAAGCAAGGACAGTGCTGTATTTTCCTGTCTGAGGCACGGTGGGCTTGCGACTGGCGAATAATTTTCGAGCAGCAAAGGTCGACACCTTTTCCTTCACCCTTATTTCCTGGATGAGCTTCTCATCCTTAAAAACGGGGCAATCTCGTGAGGAAGCAGCGTGGTCACCCATACAGTTGATGCAGCGAGGGGATGGAGGTGGACAAGCACCCTCATGGGCATCCGTGCCACACGTAACACATTTGGCTGGATTGGAACAGGACTGGCTGGTGTGATTGAACCGCTGACATCGATAGCAACGCGTAGGGTTTGGGACGTAAGGGCGAACGGAAATTATCTCATAGCCTGCTTTGATTTTCGATGGGAGTTGAACTGTGTCAAATGTCAAGAAGACAGTGCGGGTTGGAATGATGTTCGTGTCAACCCGTTTCATTACTCTATGAACTGCCGTTACGCCCTGGTCAGACAGATAGTGCTGAATTTCTTCGTCAGACAATCCATCGAGGGAGCGTGTATAAACGACTCCACGCGAGGAATTCAAGGTACGGTGCGGTTCCACCCGGACAGGGAAGGTGTGGAGCAGAGAAGTACGCAGCAATTTTTGTGACTGGAGGGCACTGTGTGTTTCTAACAACAGGGTGCCATTCCGTAATCTGGAACAAGACTTTACGGGACCTGCTATTGCGTCGACTCCTTTCTGAATAATGAAAGGGTTGACCGTGGAGAAGTCGTGACCTTCATCAGACCGAGAAACAACAAGGAACTGTGGCAACGATGGAAGAATCGTCTGTGGCTGAGACTCAGTATGCTTACGTTTGTGACTAGACTTAGTGGAAGGTGAGGAAACCATTGCGGAAGAATCCCCCATGATTACCGGCGTCTCCGATGGCGCGCTCCTCCCTTGTGGGGGCCCTCACTGAGGGCACTCCCGCCTTAGGTGATTGTTCACACCTCAGGTCACACCTCCCGACAAACGGACGGAGGGACCAATCGGCATTTTCGGAAGGTATCAGCTCGGGTAATCACCCCTCCCTGGGCCTGGCCGTTACCAGGGGGTACGTACGTGTCCTACCTGTCTACCCGGGGCGGGGAATTACGCGTTACCCCGTCACCGGCTACGCACGAAGGCGTGGGTCGGCCTTCAGACACGCACAGGGAGGAAGAAAGAGAAAGGGAAAGGAAGGAAGAGAGGTCTCAAACGCCGCAGCGGAGAAAAGAGAAAGAGAAGAGGTAAGGAAAAGAGAAGGACAAAGGAAGGAAGAAGACAGAGAAAGACAAAGGAAGGAAGAAGACATAAAAGCAAGGAAGGCAAGAAATGCAGTACATTTACGGGCGTCCGTCTCCGGACGTAGGCACAAACCATACTCCCAGATGGGGAGAAAGAGAAGGAAAGAGCCAGAGGTGAGGGGAGGAGGGGCGGAAGGGAGGGATGGGGAAGGATGCGGAATGGGAAGGTATGCAGCCCGGAAAGGAAGGAAGGCCACATTAGCTCGGGGTCCCGTGCTCGCTACGCACGTATCCACAAAAGAGTTGTGGACCCCCTGGGGGGGGATGGATATGTGTGTGTGTGCGAGTGTATACCTGTCCTTTTTTCCCCCTAAGGTAAGTCTTTCCGCTCCCGGGATTGGAATGACTCCTTACCCTCTCCCTTAAAACCCATATCCTTTTGTCTTTCCTTCTCCTTCCCTCTTTCCTGACGAGGCAACCGTTGGTTGCGAAAGCTAGATTTTGTGCGTATGTTTGTGTGTCTATCGACCTGCCAGCGCTTTTGTTTGGTAAGTCTCATCATCTTTCTTTATATATATATATATATATATATATATATATATATATTAAAAACCAAGATTCCATGACTTACCAAACAGGAAAGCGCTGGTAGATAGGCACAATAAAAAACACACACAAAATTTCGAGATTTCGCAACCCCCGGTTGCTTCGTCAGGAAAGAGGGAAGGAGAGGGAAAGATGAAAGGATGTGAGTTTTAAGGGAGAGGGTAAGGAGTCATTCCAATCCCGGGAGCGGAAAGACTTACCTTAGCATGTGTGGATGGATATGTGTGTGTGTGCGAGTGTATACCTGTCCTTTTTTCCCCCTAAGGTAAGTCTTTCCGCTCCCGGGATTGGAATGACTCCTTACCCTCTCCCTTAAAACCCACATCCTTTAATCTTTCCCTCTCCTTCCCTCTTTCCTGACGAAGCAACCGGGGGTTGCGAAAGCTCGAAATTTTGTGTGTGGGTTTTTTATTGTGCCTATCTACCAGCGCTTTCCTGTTTGGTAAGTCATGGAATCTTGGTTTTTAATATATTTTTCCCATGTGGAATGTTTCTTTCTATTTTATATATATATATATATATATATATATATATATATATATATATATATATATATATATATATGCCTAAAAACAAAGATGATGTGACTTACCAAATGAAAGTGCTGGCAGGTCAACAGACACACAAACGAACACAATTTTTGGTTATGGTTTGGAAGTGGATTACGTATTATTGAGCATATATAGGCGGGATAAAATTGTATAGTAGATTACGGTAAAAGGGGAAGGTGAATACAAAGTGAGACTACTGATAAAAACAGAAAGACAAAATAAAGAGAAAAAAGAGAAATAAGAGGACAGGAAAGATTTCGAAATGCAAAGGCGACAATAACAAACGTAATTGTTGGGTTCAAATTAATGATATGGTTATAATAGAAGGAAACATTCCACGTAGGAAAAATATACCTAAAAACAAAGTAAGTCACATCATCTTTGTTTTTAGGTATATTTTTCCTACGTGGAATGTTTCTTTTATATATATATATATATATATATATATATATATATATATATATATATATATATATATATATATATATATAAAAAAAGAAAGATGATGAGACTCACCAAACAAAAGCGCTGGCAGGTCGATAGACACACAAACAAACACAAACATACACACAAAATTTTAGCTTTCGCAACCAACGGTTGCCTCGTCAGGAAAGAGGGAAGGAGAGGGAAAGACAAAAGGATATGGGTTTTAAGGGAGAGGGTAAGGAGTCATTCCAATCCCGGGAGCGGAAAGACTTACCTTATGGGGAAAAAAGGACAGGTATACACTCGCGCACACACACACACATATCCATCCGCATATACACAGACACAAGCAGACATTTGAAAAGGCAAAGAGTTTGGGCAGAGATGTCAGTCGGGGCGGAAGTACAGAGGCAAAGATGATGTTGAAAGACAGGTGAGGTATGAGCGGCGGCAAATTGAAATTAGAAATTAGCGGAGATTGAGGCCTGGCGGATAGTGAGAAGAGAGGATATGCTGAAGGGCAAGTTCCCATCTCCGGAGTTCTGACAGGTTGGTGTTAGTGGGAAGTATCCAGATAACCCTGACGGTGTAACACTGTGCCAAGATGTGCTGGCCGTGCACCAAGGCATGTTTAGCCACAGGGTGATCCTCATTACCAACAAACACTGTCTGCCTGTGTCCATTTATGCGAATGGACAGTTTGTTGCTGGTCATTCCCACATAGAACGCTTCACAGTGTAGGCAGGTCAGTTGGTAAATCACGTGGGTGCTTTCACACGTGGCTCTGCCCCTGATCGTGTACACCTTCCCACACCTCCCCACTCCACCAAGAGTGTCTTTCCGCCGTCCACCTAACCTTCGTAACCTCTTATTTCATCCCTATGAAATCCCCAAACTACCTTCCCTACCCCTGTAACCGCCCCCGCTGTAAAACCTGTCCCATGCACCCTCCCACCACCACCTATTCCAGTCCTGTAACCCGGAAGGTGTACACGATCATGGGCAGAGCCACGTGTGAAAGCACCCACGTGATTTACCAACTGACCTGCCTACACTGTGAAGCGTTCTATGTGGGAATGACCAGCAACAAACTGTCCATTCGCATGAATGGACACAGGCAGACAGTGTTTGTTGGTAATGAGGATCACCCTGTGGCTAAACATGCCTTGGTGCACGGCCAGCACATCTTGGCACAGTGTTACACCGTCCGGATTATCTGGATACTTCCCACTAACACCAAACTCTTTGCCTTTACAAATGTCTGCTTGTGTCTGTGTATATGCGGATGGATATGTGTGTGTGTGCGCGAGTGTATACCTGCCCTTTTTTCCCCATAAGTTAAGTCTTTCTGCTCCCGGGATTGGAATGACTCCTTACCCTCTCCCTTAAAACCCAAATCCTTTCGTCTTTCCCTCTCCTTCCCTTTTTCCTGGTGAGGCAACCGTTGGTTGCGAAAGCTAGAATTTTGTGTGTATGTTTGTGTGTCTATCGACCTGCCAGCGCTTTTGTTTGGTAAGTCTCATCATCTTTCTTTTTAGATATATTTTTCCCACGTGGAATGTTTCCCTCTATTATATATATATATATATATATATATATATATATATATATATATATATATATATTTAAAAAGAAAGATGATGAGACTTACCACACAAAAGCGCTGGCAGGTCGATAGACACACAAACAAACACAAACATACACACAAAAATCTAGCTTTCGCAACCAACGGTTGTTTGTGTGTATGTTTGTGTTTGTTTGTGTGTCTATCGACCTGCCAGCGCTTTTGTGTGGTAAGTCTCATCATCTTTCTTTTTAAATATATTTTTCCCACGTGGAATGTTTCCCTCTATTATATATATATATATATATATATATATAGAGAGAGAGAGAGAGAGAGAGAGAGAGAATAATAGAAGGAAACATTCCACAAAGGAAAAATATACCTAAAAACAAAGGTGATGTGACTTACCAAATGAAAGTGCTGGCAGGTCAACAGACACACAAACAAACACAAACATACACACAAAATTCAAGCTTTCGCACTTACCTTATGGGGAAAAAGGGACGGGTATACACTCGCACACACACACACACACACACACATATCCATTCACACATATACAGACACAAGCAGACATATTTAAAGACAAAGAGTTTGGGCAGAGATGTCTGTCGAGGCAGAAGTGCAGAGGCAAAGATGTTGTTGAATGACAGGTGAGGTATGAGTGGCAGCAACTTTAAATTAGCGGAGATTGAGGCCTGGTGGATAACGGGAAGAGAGGATATATTGAAGAGCAAGTTCCCATTTCCGGAGTTCGGATAGGTTGGTGTTGGTGGGAAGTTCCAGGTCGTAACCTCTTAGTTCATCCCTATGAAATCCCCAAACCACCTTCCCTACCCTCTGGCTCCTACGCTTGTAACCGCCCCCGGTGTAAAACCTGTCCCATGCACCCTCCCACCACCACCTACTCCAGTCCTGTAACCCGGAAGGTGTACACAATCAAAGGCAGAGCCACGTGTGAAAGCACCCACGTGATCTACCAACTGACCTGCCTACACTGTGATGCATTCTTTGTGGGAATGACCAGCAACAAACTGTCCATTCGCATGAATGGACACAGGCAGACAGTGTTTGTTGGTAATGAGGATCACCCTGTGGGTAAACATGCCTTGGTGCACGGCCAGCACATCTTGGCGCAGTGTTACACCGTCCGGGTTATCTGGATACTTCCCACTAACACCAACCTATCCGAACTCCGGAGATGGGAACTTGCTCTTCAATATATCCTCTCTTCCCATTATCCACCAGGCCTCAATCTCCGCTAATTTAAAGTTGCCGCCACTCATACCTCACCTGTCATTCAACAACATCTTTGCCTCTGCACTTCTGCCTCGACTGACATCTCTGCCCAAACTCTTTGTCTTTAAATATGTCTGCTTGTGTCTGTATATGTGTGGATGGATATGTGTGTGTGTGTGCGCGAGTGTATACCCGTCCTTTTTTCCCCCTGAGGTAAGTCGTTCCGCTCCCGGGACTGGAATGACTCCTTACCCTCTCCGTTAAAACTCACATCCTTTCATCTTTCCCTCTCCTTCCCTCTTTCCTGATGAGGCAACAGTTTGTTGCGAAAGCTTGAATTTTGTGTGTATGTTTGTGTTCGCTTGTGTGTCTGTCGACCTGCCAGCACTTTCATTTGGTAAGTCACATCATCTTTGTTTTGTGACAAGGAGTTGAAGTTCGCTTTCAGAACCAGATATCTGTGAAGAGAAAATTAACGCATCTTTATAGCTGAATTTGTTGGGTTTCCATGTCTTTCCACATAGAACTGTACTTGCACAGGCTTTTAGAAATGGCAGCCTTATTGCTAATGGATGTTCTCATCTTGATGCAATAAGATTATGGTTTCATTCTAAAAGAGATAATGATGGATCAAACACTGCTTAATCCAAAGACATATATCTTTAACTGGAGGTGGGGACGGAGGGGAATCCATGAGCTTTCAGCATATTTTTCAGCCAAGTTGTTCTGGATTGAATATACAGACAGGACCTCTATGAGATGCATTTGTATGGGATTTTGTTGACTAAAATATTCACCTCCAAACCTATGCTGGACGGAGAGCAGTTTTGTAAGAAGAATGGTGTTGAGTGTTAAATTGGATATGTTACATTGATATTCATGATAATCATATTCTGTGTTGACACCCAATGGTGCGGTACCCAATTGAAACCTTCACTCTGTTCATTTTATATGGATTTCAAAACACAAATTGTCTTCTTTACTTATGAAGTTTTAAGTTTGTTACACTTTAGCCAAGTTTCATCATGAAGCTTTTTCGTTGACATCATTTTTGTGATTTTTCCTTGATTTATGGAAACCAATGTACAAACAAAGAAATTAACTATCAACAAACGTTTGAAAGGTCTTAAAATCTGATTTTTAACTTGAAGTCTTTGCTCAGTTATACAAAATAGTCACTAATAATAATAACAAAAGGAATAGTAACGTGTAAGAGGCATCACTACTATTCTATGCTTCCATTTATTGTAACTATATATAACTTTTCTGTTGCAATATTGTCATTATAAAGTAAGAATATTTTTGTGAAATAGTTGGAGTAAAATAAACAATTACTGAAACCTGTGTGCAACACAACTTGAAGACGTACCCAGAAAACTATGCAGGGCACAGTTAAGAGTGTGAGAAATCAATTACTCTGAATTGTACATTTCAATATCCCAACACAATCAAACACTTATTAGATGAGCATAATACTAATGCTGCACGCTGTTGCTTTTCAAGCAACTGCAGTAAAATACCACTTCCCTACTGCCAATGTGGGTACTTTGTAATGTCATGTGTCAATTTCAATGTAAGACCTCATTTACATTGAGTTCTCAATCAAGGTTACATCTGTCAATGCCAAACCCCTCAAAATTATTCTGCAGTTCACTGATATTTCTGCAAAATATATGAACATGTGTTAATAAGTTGTTATATTACATGTGCTTCCAATCATAATGACGACACAGCAAAGGTAGCTTTGGTATTCTGAATAAGAGATAACAAAATGTTACCAGCACGTCAAAAAACCTTCAAGTGAGGAGAAAAGTGTGGGGATTAGCTACCAGCATTCAGAGACACAATAATTTATTGAAATGAGGGTAGTGTATTGAACACTGTAATACTGTTTTGACCAGTGGTGACAACATTTTATTTATTGTTGTTGTGGTGTCACCCAGATTATGTGTTACAGACCGGGCTCTGGCTTAGGTTGGAATATATTGTAGTATTTTGTTGTCAACCAGCAAAGCCAATGGACATACCATGATAATCTTTCAGTTTTGGCCAAACTGACAATGATCGCAGATCGTTCCTAGTAGTGCTTCGCATGAAGGAGGTGGTGTAATTATTTTCTAGGACATTTCATCCAAGCTTCCACAGGTCTCAATGTGTGTTGTCACTGAAGGACCATGGACAATTTCACCTGCCTGCAGTAAAAGTCCCATTTCATTTTCTTCGAAATTATGAGATATGAGCAGCTGTTATCTTCTGTGAAAACTGAAATGATGGCTCATAATTCTGCTATTTTCAAACTGTTCCAGTGAAAAAAGATAAAATACAAATTACACGAGTAAAAGAGAAAGAAGGTTGCAGTTCAACGTAAGGTTGAAAAGGTAGTCACATAGACAAGGTGATGGTGCAATTGAACAAAGAAGAGGGAGGAATTTTGGTTTTATCATACAGTTCATAATTCAGCAAAGGCTTTCCCATGAGCTTGTACGATTAGAATGGGTCAACTGAAGTTTTGGTAACACCCATCTGCTTTGACTCAAAAGGTAACAGTGTTGTGTGACATCATGGTGGTGCTGTGTATTTGAAATTGATAGTGTTTGTGGATGGCATATTGCAGTATATGATGGCACTCTCTAGAGTCGGATTTTTATGTTTTTAAATTGTTTGTGTCTAATGTTAGTAGTGAGTCATTGAACTTCCTGAGTGCTGTTTGTAAGAATAATACTGAAAGAGTTAATGGCAGTCTGTTAGCACATTATTTTGGTTTTGGCAGAAATGGATACTAAGATTGGTTTTCACATTTGAAATTGTGAATGTGGTGTTGTTTACATTTGTAAATTTTAATTTTTTTGTTGGTTATGGATGACAACAAAGTTCACGAGTAGGTCTCTGCATGCCGCAATGAGTGACGACAGGTTGACCGCAACTAAATTCATACAGTTATTCTGTTTAATTTTCGAATATTTTAAATGTTACATTTGTAGAGAACATATGAGAGTGACCAAAGTTACTGCATCTTAGACAATGTGTGTTTTGCCAGCAGGACAAAATATGGCATTCTAAGCACAGGGTGGTCTTGGTTTGAGAAGCCCATGGCAGACATTTGAGAGACTGTGCTGATGACATATGATTTTTGCTATTTTTTTTAAGTATGTGAGCTATGAGAGTTTTTACGCATAATTGTATGGTTCTTGTAAATCAAAATTGATGTTAATGCAATTTTTTATTAATTTTTGGCTTGTGTTGTTAGTTGTTGATAATTATGTTGTATTGTGATTAGCAGGTATTTTGGAATGTGATTCACCAACATTGGTCAGGTAAAGTTTTCGATATTAGTTATGCAGGGTGTGACAGGTATAAGTACAGATATTTCTCCTGGTGACTGAGAACGGCATATTGAACTAAATTTCATCAGTATTTATGGCATATGCAGACTAATAATTGTAGGGATTACAAGTTGTATGTTTTTAGGTTGGGTGTTACCTCCAAGTACATCTGACAAGAGCAAGCTATTAATGATCATTTCCCCCTGAACAGTAGGTCAGTTGCTGAAGTGCGGTTGTAAACTGGTTAGTCTATAGTGACCGGCATAGCCCACTTAGTGGTGCAGTTATGTTCATGCCAAAAACATCAGGTTGTAAAATTTGTGAGAATACTGTTTGAAGCAGAGGAAAAAAACAACTAACGTAATGATGTGTGTAAATATTATGGTACCACATATAAAAGTATCTGAACATACATCCATTGCACACTGTATAACAGTTTTGGTTTTGTGCTAGTGTTTACTTCATTCTAGCTATATGGGTCAAATAATGTGTAAGAAATGGGACTTGTTAAGTTGTGGTATCATGGATTTCGTTTGAGCTATGTGGCCTCATGACATTTTCATCACTGGGTTTTGGATCTATGTGTGGGTCCATGGTATTGTGGACTTCGTTTGTGCTATATTGGTTACATGAAATTTCCAGTATCAGGTTATGAAGCTATGAGTAGATTTGTGGTCCAATGGACTTCATTTGAGCTGGATAGGTCAAGTGGAATTTGAATACCAGTTTTTTTTCAGTTTTTCCCCCTTATTGTTGTTTTGTTGACTGTTGAGGATTTAGTTTGCTTGATCTTTGGGTTAATATTTGTTTTGGTTATGTTTTCATTATTAGGATCATAGTAGTAAATTTAAGTTTGTCCCCACCCAAAAACCACAAATTTCCACAGTTGTCCTGTTAGTATTACATTATTACAGCAATTAAATAAATTTTAATATTATATCTGTTTGTTCACATGTGTAGTAAGTGACAAAATGGTTGCCACATTGTAAAAGTCTGAAACAGAGGTGTACTTCATCTTGATGATTTCATGGGTCAAGTTAAGCTGGTGGAGCTGCAACCTTTAATTTCGTCAATTAGAACCTATGGGAAAAGAAAAGCATACACAAAACCTAATGTTTCTTTCTAGAATTGTATTGCAGGAAGAAAGCACTGTCACCCACTAACTCTGGCAGCCACATTTGAGCAGCCAGAAGTAACTCAATTCACTACTAAAAGATTGGAGGCTACTGATGAATTGGCCTGGTTGACATTTAAGTCTTGTATGTTTAAAGTTTTTCTTAGAAGTAATGTAAACACTTTCCCCAACTTATTATCAATAGTGTGCCACTGGTGCTCTGCACAAATGAAACAAGGAACAGTGGTAGAGGACAATACTACATAAACATTGTTCCATTGTTTGCTCTCTATAATTAAATACAAACAGGAGGAAAAAGATTAGGTTCAATGTTCCATCACCAACATAGTCCTTAAAGATGGTCAACAGACTTAGAAAGGGTGAGAATAGGGAAGGGAGTGTGACATATACTTTTGAATCATTTTGGAATTTGCCTTGAACTACTTAGTGAAAGCATGGAAGACCTAAATCTGGATCACTAGATGGTGATTTGAACCTTGCTCCTTCGTGATAACCAATAATCCATCTCAATTGATAACTGATTACAAATGTAAACAGTATTTCTGCATACAGGTCAAGAGTGAATGTGCCACATCACTATTTTAAAGTTTACTGAAAAAAATGTATGTTAAAGTTCCACATGAAACCTCTCCAAAACTACAATATTTTGATTTTGTGATGATTTCTTAAAAAACTACAGACATCTCTAAATGAGAGTACTTGTGAAAACGCCATAACAAAAGAGAAAATCAAAAAATTGTAATAAAGAAACATCAAGTGAGTGATAGAGATTTCAATTTATTTTCAATAAATTTTTGTTCCCAGTAGTATGAGACATGATTAACACACACACACACACACACACACACACACACACACACTTCTGGGTTTTTTCTTTTTCTATTTTTCCCTTTTTTGGAAAAATAAACTATAAAAATTTGTAAAATTCAAAATTATGTTTTGAAAATATGAATAGTCACAGGACGTTAACTGTCTTGAGAACAGATAAAGAGGAAGTTTTTAAACATTTTGTGGCTGTGAGTTCAGAAACCATATATGCAATTATATGAAATGTAATAGCCAGCCAACCGGTTGCACACATATTTTTTTTAAAAAACACATTAACCAGATTTCAATAGTTCCAAGACTGTTTTCATCAGAATGGTAAAAGTTACATGAAATCACATAACTTTAAAATTTCAGCATAAATGACATGTTTGTGTGCCATGAGTCAAGAATAAAAATGATAATAAAAATGGTGATAAAAATGACAGTTATCACAAAACGATAAAACCATGGTTGCAAGTGGCAACACAAGTTAACTGCTATAGTCTGATGCCTCTTACACTGTGTACGTGCCAGTCTCAGCCAGCTACAGCAGTTAACTTGTGCCCCCACTTGCAACCATGGTTTTATCATTCTGTAATAACTGTCTGTCTTTTTTTATTATGATTTTTATTCCTGACTCGTGGAATATGGACTTGTCATTTGACGAGCATTGTTGCTGAAATTTTGAAGTTGTTATGTGATTTCATGTAACTTTTACCATTCTGATGAGGGCAGTCTTAGAACTATCACAACCTGGTTAAAGTGGTTTTTAAAAAAATTATGTGCAACTGCTTTGCTGACTATTACATTTTATATAATAAAGTGGAAGGACTGTTAAGTGTCAGCTATGACATTTTTAAACTGTGAAAAAATTCGTATGTAAAGAGAAAGAATCTAAAACTTTTTGGTTATTCAGTAATTATTTTTCTCCAAAACCCTCATCCTAAATGTTCTACAAGTTTCATGATACATTAGTTGTTTATTGTGGCATTGTTGGCCAGGAGGCTCCTTGCAGGAATTCCTGCTGTGGGGTTGCAAATCTTATTTCAGGGGATGCCACACTGGACAACTTGTGCGTTGGTTGCTGTTGATGATGATGATGATGATGATGATGATGAAAGGATTATGAGGGCAACACAACACCCAGTCCATGGGCGGAGAAAATCTCCATCCCAGCCGGGAATTGAACCTGGGCCTACTGTGTTGTAGGCAAACACATTACCACCCAGCTAACCAGACTGATATTGTTCTTCGGAAATGTACAATCAGAGTGGGCAATACTTGTCTGCACAAAATGTGAGGAATTTTTTTAGGTTGATCTAACTCTACTGTCAAGGCCAAAAAATCATGGACACTTGAATAATGAAATTGATTCCCAATTTTAATTAAATGACATGCAACACTGGTATTTCTGAATCAAAATAACTACTCTACACGATTATAAGTGAATGGAAAACAATTCATAATTTTACAACAAAAACGAGATTTATAAAATATTTATACCTATTTTTCTTTTTAAGATATTATTCACAAATTATTATTGTCTTCTGTCATGATTTTACTTTTTCATGACTTTCCATGAATTAAAACTATCTACAACATAACAATCAACACTGCACAGTTAAAAAGAGTTTTTTCCCATCTGTTTCTCATTTAACTTGTATAGCTGAGCTTACTTTTGAACATAAACAAGGATGATCCAACAAGAACAGTACTTGGGAAATGGGAACTGCACACTGATCTTTTGATTACGGCCATTTGAAAGCATTAGCAGGACCATGAGGTGCCAGAAAGGAGACGGTTATATCTTGCACCCACCACTGATCGTTATGCATAGAAGAAATGAAGTGGCTCACTACAAAGTCTTCTAATGTATACTGCAGCCTCTGCATTTCACACACAGTACCAAGTTTCATGGAGAACCATTCTTGCAAATGTATGTGCCACTCCAGGATGCAACCCAGTAGAGACTTGATTGAATGCCTAGCACAGGCTTCATAGCAAACCACTCTTGTCTCTTTTTTAAACAGAATTCCCTTAACACACTTTTATTTAGAATTAAGAGTTTCATGTTTGTTATTAATGTTGGCGTAAAAATCCAGTAGCATCTCTTATAGCATCAACAGCTTAATGCTGGATATTAAATCTTGTTACAAGATATTTACAGAGACCTCCAACCCCGTCACATGCACTTTTTCCTTGACCTGTTACTGAAAATACCCTGTGCTGCAATGTTGACCAAGCTCATACAGTTGAAAGTGGTGTTTAAAATGAGGTGCTGCACTATCAGTCACACACATGTTTAGGAAATGCATGGTCTCTAGATGCGGTCATCAATTATCATGCTGACAGCATAGCATGCAAGCCCACTGTCATGAACGAGATAATCACTGACAACAACAAAATAGTGTGATGTTCTAAGAAAGTGAGCAACGCAAGTGAATATTGATATCTGTGATGCATGCGAGTGGTAACTTTGAATTTTGTTCTGTGAAGCAACTGACCAGTTCCCAGCAAAGTTAAAATGAGGAACTAATGTGTCAGTATTCTGGGATGTGGCTGATTTTACTTATGCTATGGCCTGTCTCTCAATCCTCCAGATATGATATGAGCTACTCCTTTCACGATCCAATGCTTAACCTCTGTCAAAAAACTTGTCTGGCTCTACTGTCTTGTTCACCAACTCTCCTTCCTCCCAAAATGCATAGGGTATGTCACTGTCAGTATCCTGTAGGAGTAATGCTTCAACAGCACCAAGGCACATTGCACACTCCCGCAACCAACATTTATCTTGCAGCTCTCAATATATACAAGAAAGACTCAGGTCCAGCTCTGTTTCCTTCTTTCCTGTGACACTGCTTATGGTGAAACAAACAAGTTCATTTTACCCATTTTGGTCAATGGAGTAGAATTTTGTGAGACCAATTTTTAAATTCGGGTTCTCCTTTTTCATTGGGAGATATGCTTCTCTTATTGATCTTTTCATGTACCATTTTACCTTTTTCACCATTTTCACTAACAGAGATAACATTAGACTTGTTAGGACTTTGCTTGCTGCAAGCTTTGTCATCACTTAGGTAATATTACAGAGCAATAATAAGTGTATCATCTTGAAACAGATGCCTACAGTAAGCAACAGGGTGTGCCCAAATACCTTTCTCATTCTTTATTTTACTGTACCTTCTCAGTATAGCTGGCTGCTGAGATAGCAGTATTTAGGTCTTGAAGCCACACATCAAACTTCGTGCACTTATCACTATCTTCAGGTTCTGCACCAAGCGCTTCTATATTATACACTTCACAAAGCTTTGAAGATGTTGCTTGTGTAAATTTCAATTTCTTCCACTTTTCTTTTTACACACTGTATTCTTGTGTTTCTTACCTTTTCTGGGCATTTAAGGGGATTAAAGGAGGGGCTATAGCAGAAATGCTAACATTCAATGCATCAGGAATATAAACATCTGCACTGTCTTCATCAGTTTCACATTCAGCTGATGAGGATCATTCAGGTAGAGTGTCACTAAATTTCTTTTTGTAGTGAGAGTAACAATTCCTGCACAAAGGATGTGATGCTAATATCGTTAATTGAGGACAAGATATTTCTGCATTACGCTGACAGATTTCTAACAACTGTGAAGTGTTTTTCATTTTTCTTAAGCACCAGTTTCTTGTGTTTTTCTTCATAGTTCACACACTTCATTCAGTATTGTATTTCCTCACTGACATTGTATCTAACAAAAAGTTCAAACCAAACACACAACTCAATGCAGAATGTTTTATGTGCAAGTTCTCACTCGTTTATTATAAACAGCAGAGTGCTGGAAACAGTGTTGCCAACAAGTATATTTTACAATAGAAATTCAGTGATGGGAAATACGCAGAATTTGAAAATTTTTTAACACTTTACACAGAAAAATAGTGCCCATTATGTTTGCATTGACTACTAACATATTAACCAAACAATATTTTGTATAATTCTCTAAAGTTTTTGGATGGGGGTTTTTGAGTAAATAATTTTTAAAATCTCATCAAAATGCAACTTACAGTTTTAGTAATAAATATTTACATAATACAGATAGCTGGAGCTGATAAGATAATGTTTATAATTACATCAGTAGTATCTGGTAGTATGACAGAAAAGATGGCATTCCGTGACTTTCCAAATAACGAAAAAAATTAAAAAAGCGACAAAATTAACTTAAATTTTGTATCCTCATTTTAAACATGTAAGTTAAAGGAAGCCCATATGTGTGCGGGTATATATATATATATATATATATATATATATATATATATATATATATATATATATTATAATAGAAGGAAACATTCCACGAAGGAAAAATATATTTAAAAACAAAGATGATGTGACTTACCAAATGAAAGTGCTGGCAGGTCGACAGACACACAAACAAACACAAACATACACACAAAATCCAAGCTTTCGCAACCAACGGTTGCCTCGTCAGGAAAGAGGGAAGGAGAAGGAAAGACAAAAGGATATGGGTTTTAAGGGAGAGGGTAAGGAGTCATTCCAATCCCGGGAGCGGAAAGACTTACCTTAGGGGGAAAAAAGGACAGGTATACACTCGCACACACACACATATCCATCCACACATACACAGACACAAGCAGACACTTGTAAAGGCAAAGAGTTTGGCAGTCTCTGCCAAACTCTTTGCCTTTACAAGTGTCTGCTTGTGTATGTGTATGTGTGGATGGATATGTGTGTGTGTGCGAGTGTATACCTGTCCTTTTTTCCCCCTAAGGTAAGTCTTTCCGCTCCCGGGATTGGAATGACTCCTTACCCTCTCCCTTAAAACCCATATCCTTTTGTCTTTCCTTCTCCTTCCCTCTTTCCTGACGAGGCAACCGTTGGTTGCGAAAGCTTGGATTTTGTGTGTATGTTTGTGTTTGTTTGTGTGTCTGTCGACCTGCCAGCACTTTCATTTGGTAAGTCACATCATCTTTGTTTTTAAATATATATATATATATATATATATATATATATATATATATATATATATATATATCCCCCTCTGCTGTTTCAAAGAGTTATTTACAAAATACACATTTTTTAAAGGGCCGTACCCTTTACAAAATTAAGCTAGATGATGAGACTTACCAAACAAAAGCGCTGGCAGGTCGATAGACACACAAACAAACACAAACATACACACAAAATTCAAGCTTTCGCAACAAACGGTTGCTTCGTCAGGAAAGAGGGAAGGAGAGGGAAAGACGAAAGGATGTGGGTTTTAAGGGAGAGGGTAAGGAGTCATTCCAATCCCGGGAGCGGAAAGACTTACCTTAGGGGGAAAAAAGGACAGGTATACACTCGCACACACACACATATCCGTCCGCATATACACAGACACTTCCCTCTTTCCTGACGAAGCAACCGTTTGTTGCGAAAGCTTGAATTTTGTGTGTATGTTTGTGTTTGTTTGTGTGTCTATCAACCTGCCAGCGCTTTTGCTTGGTAAGTCTCATCATCTTTCTTTTTAGGTATATATATATATATATATATAATAGAGGGAAACATTCCACGTGGGAAAAATATATGCGTGTGCGAGTGTATACCTGTCCTTTTTTCCCCCTAAGGTAAGTCTTTCCGCTCCCGGGATTGGAATGACTCCTTACCCTCTCCCTTAAAACCCAAATCCTTTTGTCTTTCCCTCTCCTTCCCTCTTTCCTGACGAGGCAACCATTGGTTGCGAAAGCTAGATTTTGTGTGTATGTTTGTGTTTGTTTGTGTGTCTATCGACCTGCCAGCGCTTTTGTTTGGTAAGTCTCAAAAAAAAAAAAAATATATATATATATATATATATATATATATATAGTGTATGTGTGGATGGATATGTGTGTGTGTGTGTGTGTGTGTGTGTGTGTGTGAGTGTATACCTGTCCTTTTTTCCCCCTAAGGTAAGTCTTTCCGCTCCCGGGATTGGAATGACTCCTTACCCTCTCCCTTAAAACCCATATCCTTTTGTCTTTTCTTCTCCTTCCCTCTTTCCTGACGAGGCAACCGTTGGTTGCGAAAGCTAGAATTTTGTGTGTATGTTTGTGTGTCTATCGACCTGCCAGCGCTTTTGTTTGGTAAGTCTCATCATCTTTCTTTTTAAATATATTTTTCCCATGTGGAATGTTTCCCTCTATTATATATATATATATTTATTTATTCTCCCCCCCCCCCCCAGAGAAATTCATGAACATGTGTTGCCATGACCTGTATGATTTGAAATGAAATCACCACAGTTTAACAGCAAAAAATAAATAAGTAACTAACTTTGTGTTGAGTTATTATGGTTTGGACAAATACAACAATGGTGCACATGAAGTAGGATTTACGTAATATCAGCAGTTGGATCTCGCAAGGAAACCACAATATGAGGTGAGAAGAAAAATGGAGGTGGGGCACAATATGCAGTAAAAATACATGCCTATGAGTCACTTAACAATGAAATTAGAAAAATGCAGAGGAAGCAAAAGTTGTTGCACTCTCGGTTCAAAAATGGGTGTGAAATGCCAACAGGCAAAAGTTAATAGAAATTCGTGCGTCTGTAAATAGATCAATGCATGAAACTTACAATTACCATCGTCATAACTTACCAACAGATTTTACCAAGAAAATTCTGGTCCTAGGTGAAATTGCAAATGGGTCTAAGACTCCCATCCAGTCACTCGTAACCAGTCTTGTGTGACAGTAGAAGACGGAATAGGGAAAGCCAAAGCTAAAAATTTTGCACATAAGAAATTGTTCATGCAAGAGAATCGCACAAACATACAGTCATTTCACCATCCTACCGACTCCTGTAAGGAGGATATAGTAAGAAGTATCTGTGGTTGGAGAAACAACTGAAATAGTTGAAAGCAAATAAGTTGGCAGGTCCTGAAAGAATCACAATTCAGTTTTATAAAGTGTAATCTGCAGCACTGGCCCCTAACTTGGCTTGCATTTATAGCAAATATCTCACCCAAAGCAATGTCCCAAGCAGTCGGAAAAAAGGGTAGGTGACTCTTGTATATAAAGAAGGTTACAAGAATGGACCTATAAAATTACATATTCGCAGTTCAAATACAACAAATTTGCTTGACAGTGAAAAGCTTCCGTCCACAAATCAGTGCAGTTTTTAGAAAGTGTGACTTGTGCGAAACTCAGCTTGCCCTCCGCTCATGATATCCTGGGAACAATGGACAATGGGCAACAGGCAGTGCCAAACTGCCAAATGATAATGAAGATATAAGCATATGGAAAGTTTCCCAGATATGTGAGTGGCTTGAATATGTTGACCTCGATGGCAAGTGTTCATCAGAGACAAGGCTATTGTCACACCCCTGGGAAGCGAGATAGGACTGCTGTTATTTTCTATATATGTAAATGATCTGACAGACGGGCTAAGCAGCAGTCTGCAGCTGTTTGCTGGTGATGCTGTGGTGGATGGGAAAGTGTCACCATTGAGTAACTGTAGGATACAAGAGGAAGCATACAAAATTTCTAGTTAGTGTGATGAATGGCAACTAGCTCTAAATATAGCAAAATTTAACTTAATGTGGGAAAGTAGGAAAAATGAACTCTTAACATTTGGTTACAGCATTAGTAATGTGTGCTTGACACAGTCAAGCCAATTAAATATCTAGGCATAAAGTTGTGAAGCAATATGAAATGCACTGAGGCCATAAGGATTGTAGTAGTGAAGATGAATGGTCGACTTAGTATATTGGGAGAATTTTAGGGAAGTGTGGTTCACTTGGAAAGGAGACTGCTTACAGGACACCAACGTGGCCCATTGTCAAGTACCGTTTGAGTGTTTGGGATCCACGCTAGGTCAGCTTAAAAGAAGACAATGAAGCAATGCAGAGGAAATCTGCTACATTTGCTACCGGTAAGTTCGACTAACATACAAGCATTAAGGAGAGGCTTCAGGACCTCCAATGGAAATCGCATGAGGGAAGGCGAAGTTCTTTTTGAGCAACACTTCTGAGAAAATTTAGAGAACCAGCATTTGCGGCTGAGTGCAGAATGATTCTACTGGCGCCATTATACATTTCACATAAGGGCCACATAAGATGAAATTAGACAGATTAGAGCTTGTACACAGGCATATAGCCAACTGTTTTTCCCTTGCTCTATTTGCAAGTGAAACAGGAAAGGAAATAGCTAGTGTGGTACAGTGTACCCTCTGCCACATACCATATGGTGGCCTGTGGAGTATGTGTGGATTTGGGAAGGTAACATCCACAGTCTTGGACACAAGATCAGGCCTGAATTTGTCTAGGACAATCTAATTCTTATTAACATATTTGTAATAAAAATGTCTAAAAAAGAGAAACATAACACTGTTACGGATGAGTAACAAATTGACAGGATACCTGCAGAAAATTTATAAAAACTTATCTACTCTTGTAGGACAGCTGGTACTGCTCATCACAGACCATAAATCACTTGAAGAACAACTGGTACAGTACGATACGGAACTATTATGGGTTACTATATGTTTGGTTAAACATACAAGGGAAATGTGCCGTTCAATTACAGATGTGTATTCAAAACACAGGTGCATTTTGTAATAATCAAGCACTCTGCACCAAGTGGGCCTGTATGAATATGAACTAATAATACTTGGTTCTTTACACACCATTAACAATTTCCTTCCAGTGTTTTGTCAAAACTGGATATGAAACATAGGCCTATTGTGTGTAAGATCTCACAAGTATCTCTGGCTACAATGCCCCCACCCCCTCCCTCAGAAAAAAAAAGATTAAGTAACATGTCAAACACAAAGTTATTTTATGCAAGTTATATTAAGTGTAGAGTACAAAGACTGATGGATTAAAAATAAGTTGGCCTTTTATTCTATTTATTAAATGACTATATACAGTTCAGGATCAAAGACTCTTTGTAGGTTCATTGTTACCTGACTACAGTTCCGTTCAAAAGCGAGTAGGCTATCAAGGATATTTCTGTCGCTAATATTCTGCTGTAGGATTTTGCAGTGTCCTTGATTATTTGTAAATATTGCAATACACGCGCAGTATAGCTAATGCTGTTACATTAGAATCAAGAGGCGAGGGGCTGAATAAACGCACACAAAAAGTTTCCCGCCATGCAAAAGTGAAACACTGCTGTTTTTAAATATTTACTAATACACAATCATTTTCCTAGTAAAATATGCACATTATGTCATACTGCTGTTGGTTACATACCTTTTTTGGCCATTAAGTTACTATCTTCAGTTCACGATTACAACAATAACAGTAGTGCGCATTACAAATTACAATACGCAGAATAATTATATCGCTCTAGAGCAACAAAACACTTAATATCGGGATATTACGTTAAAGGCAGTTTTCCAAGCATTTATCTGCGGCAACACTTAGCTGCTACACCAACAGATAGCACCTTTACATATGAAACGATGGTATCAAGATGCACCCACTTTCCCTTGCACATCAATACCGTCAACGTGACAACGCACTGCTTTACTAGTCTCGTTATCCTCACTCCTGTCGAAAATGCAATACAATCATGTTTACTCTGATTTCATTAAAAACCACACAGTCCATAGTTTTGCTGCCGATGACCTTCAATAAGTTGCCCACATTTATTAGCACTAAGAAAATTAAATCTGCTGTTCTAAAAATCAGCCTGGTTATAATCGTAGCTTGAACTAAAATGTCATGGAGATTTGACGTTCGAAGCCATTCGTCTACAGTCTCAGCATTGGTAGGGTCATACCACTTCAATCAGTTTTGGATTTAATCAATACCACACTATCGGCTACGTACGAAAACAATGTCAATACTACGCATGCAAAATACTCAAAGGCAAGATAGTGCACCAGTAGTCTAACAGAAAACAATCCACAGAATGCAACATCTGACAGCAACAAAATACGCGGGCTTGTTTGTGTACACTCTATTACCTTCATAACGCTCCCGTTTTTCCGATTTATGTTTCTTGTGTTTCTTCGAACCCATAATAAATAACGCCACCGTCGACAGCCAACAAAATAATTATGGCAGAAGTATGTAGTTTTACAAAATTAGCGAACCATTATCACAAAAACCTGACCAACGCTCGCAAATTCACAAACACATGCATACAAAGATAATAAATTGACTAAATGTTTGAGCGTCGTTGGTAACACATCATTAGCAGCGCTTAACGTGTGTTTCAACAACATATATCGTAAATTAGATATCACACTTACCTTTAAATGCAGTTACAAAAGACATAGCTCGGTCTAGTAAACAAAAATATGTCAAGAAGCAGCCTTGCAGTGTTATTGCTTCAATAGACTTTCTTTTTCACTTGAAACAATCCGCTTTTTGCCATCATGTTGTTGGTGACACTGTGAGAATAACTGAGATATCTTTCAGAATAGCTGCAATTACCGATCAAAGTGCAACATCTTCATCGGTGATTATCCGAGGCAGCTAGGTTATGATATATGTTGTGTTTACATGTTGAATGTGTAGATTTGCGTGGTGCAAATAAAAAGTTAATGTTGTTTGTATACGTGTTGTCAAGTGTATTAACATTTACTTTTGACCGCGTGTTAAGTGTACCTCGAAGGTGTTTTGTTTGACAATGTGCACTGTGGGTGATGAAGATGTGGGAGAGAATTCTTACATGCAGCCGAAGACCAAATCACCGTACGTACTGTAGTGTTTATGATGAATTGCAATCCAGTTAGTGACATCAAGAAAAATGTCTCAAGCTTCTTGTATTAAGATTGAGAGCGGAAGACTTGTTAGATTATTTATTTATTTTATTCATTCATTCGTCCACAAATCATTTGCTACGATAATATCGGACATCTCAGAAACAACAGAAATAATATATACATCTAAAATATTAACAAAAATATGATTAGATGAGAATAGCGCAGGAAATGAGCTATTCAAAGTAGTCATCCCATCATTCGTCTTAGCGACAAAGGGGAAACGAAGGAAAATCCAAGCCAGGATAGCCAGGATAGCCGGGCGAGGAGTCGGTACGTGATTGATAGGGCAGTCACAAAATATATCGCTTACACTGTGCGCACGATATGCACAATAAGTAAATAAATGAAAAATAAATTCTGAAAGTAAAAACACTACTGAATAGTGAAAACTCATGCACAAATTACATAACATTGCAGAAAAGTACAAAAGGCACATTAAGTCAGTTATTGATGTAGGTGAAACATGAAACTTTGATTTAAAATACCAATCAAAAAATAAAACACACTAGCATATTATGTAACATTGCCAAAAAGCATAAAGCATAAACACCCAGAAAACCTGCCGATACTTTAACCATCACAATTATGCTAGCACCAGATCCCTTCTCAGCAGAGGTTTATCACACTGCATTTGAATCAGAAAACCAACAGCAGAAACGTTCTTTGCAAAGACAAACACAGCAGCAGTGGTGCATCAGTTAACAGAATCAAAAGAACCCAACAATGAATGAGGGTCTAATAATCTTATTAGCTAACTTATTCAACAGCAAATGATTTTAACCCTGATCTAAAAACCGTTTCCATGTCCTTCTCATAGATGTTGGCAGTGCATTATAAAGAATGGCACCTAGGTGGTTCGCATGTGTACACACACACACACACACACACACACACACACACACACACTAAACTGGTGATCCCTTGATGTCTCAGAATATGGTCTATCAGCCGATGGGGAATTACATAGTTATGGGTGTTACATGTACACACCTTAAAATCAGGAAAAATAATGTAAGGAAAAATATTTATTGAATTTAATGTTGAAAACTTTTAAGGCTTACATTATATTTCATGTTAGAAATGTTGATACTGGAATTGTTTTATTGTTCTTCTGGTTATTAATAAAAAAAGTAGTGTTACGGGTGTTACCGAAAGTAGACCTGGCCCCTGTTATGAGGTAGGAAATTCTCTAATTTCTGCAAACTTGATGAAACTTTTATTCTTGTAAAACAACTGTTAAGAGGATATATCATCATATTTTTCCCACGTGGAATAAATATATATATATATATATATATATATATATATATATATATATATATATATATATATATATATATATATATAAGATGATGTGACTTACCAATCAAAAGCGCTGGCAGGTCGATAGACACACAAACATACACACAAAATTCTAGCTTTCGCAACCAACGGTTGCCCCGTCAGGAAAGAGGGAAGGAGAGGGAAAGACAAAAGGATTTGGGTTTCAAGGGAGAGGGTAAGGAGTCATTCCAATCCCGGGAGCGGAAAGACTTACCTTAGGGGGAAAAAAGGACAGGTATACACTCGCACACACACACATATCCATCCGCATATACACAGACACAAGCAGACATTTGTAAAGGCCTAATTTTCAACTTTATGCCTATTTCCACAATTGAATAGATGTATCGCTGTCAATACATTTGATCTTTCGGGGAACTCATCCTCAGTGAATGATAAATTAATAATGTGAGCCGATGGCTTTAGAATTTGTGAAGTAATGTGGATTATGTGTCATACTGGAACATCATCTATACTAGCATCTTGCATTTGAGGCTTTTCTCACATTTACTAATGTGTGCCTATTAGTTGGAACTAACCTCAAGCTGTGAAAAACCAAAGTTTATTCATATTTGTGATTTAAGCTAAGTGTTGAGGGAAGCATCTATAAAGTACTCATTTATGTAATTAGGCAGGTCTTTTTGTCAATATTGTATCATCAGCATTTATTAGAGTAATTTCCTGTGTTTCATGTATCTCTCCTGCCTTGGCAATTACTTGTTGACATATTTTCCTATAAGTCTATGCATATTTTATAAATTAGTGATCTGTGGATTTTTTCATTTGAGAACTGAACATTTTTAAAGTACAACAAGAAATCTGGCAATCTTAAAATCTGATGTATTCCAGGAACTGTATTTAGTGATCCAGTGTGATTTAGCTATCAATTTTGCAGGAAAATACATTTCAGAATTGGACATAAGCATTGTTAGCACTTGACTGTGAAAGCATTTCTGACCAGGATTCAGTATTGAGAGTACCAACAAAACTACCACAATTTTCTGCAGAAAAATTTCTTTTGTAAGAAAAAAATGCATTCCTCTCATTTACAGATAAAGCTGGCATTGTAAGGATGAGGGCATTATGATCAGATAGCCTTAGGTAAATCAGTATTAATAATTTGTGTCTATCTATGTGGTACCAATATTTGAAAGCATATTGTCTATAGTGTTTTCTGTTCTATTTGTTATTTTTGTGGGGCTATTTGTAAGAGGAAACATGTTAAAGCTATGCAGCACACTAAGAAACAGCTTCATAGATGCAGATCCATGCATAAAGTCTATATTGAAGTCTGCACAGGTTATTATAGTGGCTTTTTCAGTAAACATAATGTCCAGTGGAGACTCCAATTAGTGAACGTGTCTATGTCACCACTATGTGCTCTGTAAACTGCTGTAATTATCATGTTACCCAGGTCCCCATGCAGTTGAACAGGAGCTTCAGAATGTTTCTTGATACTCAAAGCTGCTGCCTCACTTCTCCTTTTATACTCAACATTAGAAACATAGGAAAATATGAACCCCACCACTTTGACATTCTTCCTACAAAACTGTCTAGCAAACTTGTAATGTTTAATATTAACAAAATGCAATTCTAAATCCCAGCAGCAGTGCTCCATGATACACATACAGTCAGTATTGTTATCCTTAACAGCAACTTCAGGTTCAAAAGATCCATTTCTCAGACTCTGGATATCATAGCTTAAAATATGAAAACCTCTGGAATAGAGACTGGTGACAGATGTACTCACACTTTGCCGTGTCATAGCAGATGCTGTTTAGAGGTGAGATACCAAAAGTCCTTAAGTGGTATGGGTTTTCTGTCCCTTGCAGCTCTTCCTTTTGGCTGCATTTTACTCGTGAGGCTGACTATACAGCTGCCAGCAAAGGGTCTCCTACTACTGCTGTTCTCTGAGCTCCAGCAATGTCTTCCACTGCCTTGAAGGTTCCTTCACCCCTGCTGGTGAGCTGTCCTGCACTGCTTGTGAGGTTTCCTTTAGCCGGTGAGATGCTCTCTGCTTTCAGTGTTATGTCCTCCAGTGCTGGTGAAAAGCAATCTGCTCAATATTCAATCTCATTCTTTTAATTTTAGAAAACCGAGCAAAGGCAGCACATTGGACTTTTACTCTGAAGTTGTTAAGTTGGAATTCTTGTACAACCACAGAGTAGTAATTCCATCTGGAAAGGACATGACCAGTTCTTTCCACTCATCCTTCTTCATTCTACTCTGTGACTGTTAGATGGCAGTAGGCTGTAAACTGTTACAGGTGTGACAAATTGTCTCTAGCCTGCCAATGGATAGAGAATTTAGTATGAAATATATAAAGATTCCTCCCCCCATGAACCATGGACCTTGCCGTTGGTGGGGAGGCTTGCGTGCCTCAGCGATACAGATGGCCGTACCGTAGGTGCAACCACAACGGAGGGGTATCTGTTGAGAGGCCAGACAAACATGTGGTTCCTGAAGAGGGGCAGCAGCCTTTTCAGTAGTTGCAGGGGCAACAGTCTGGATGATTGACTGATCTGGCCTTGTAACATTAACCAAAACGGCCTTGCTGTGCTGGTACTGCGAACGGCTGAAAGCAAGGGGAAACTACAGCCGTAATTTTTCCCGAGGACATGCAGCTCTACTGTATGATTAAATGATGATGGCGTCCTCTTGGGTAAAATATTCCGGAGGTAAAATAGTCCCCCATTCGGATCTCCGGGCGGGGACTACTCAGGAGGACGTCGTTATCAGGAGAAAGAAAACTGGCGTTCTACGGATCGGAGCGTGGAATGTCAGATCCCTTAATCGGGCAGGTAGGTTAGAAAATTTAAAAAGGGAGTGGATAGGTTAAAGTTAGATATAGTGGGAATTAGTGAAGTTCGGTGGCAGGAGGAACAAGACTTTTGGTCAGGTGAATACAGGGTTATAAACACAAAAATCAAATAGGGGTAATGCAGGAGTAGGTTTAATAATGAATAAAAAAATAGGAGTGCGGGTAAGCTACTACAAACAGCATAGTGAACGCATTATTGTTGCCAAGATAGACACAAAGCCCATGCCTACTACAGTAGTACAAATTTATATGCCAACTAGCTCTGCAGATGATGAAGAAATAGAAGAAATGTATGACGAGATAAAAGAAATTATTCAGGTAGTGAAGGGAGATGAAAATTTAATAGTCATGGGTGACTGGAATTCGTCAGTAGGAAAAGGGAGAGAAGGAAACATAGTAGGTGAATATGGATTGGGGGGAAGGAATGAAAGAGGAAGCCGCCTTGTAGAATTTTGCACAGAGCATAACTTAATCATAGCTAACACTTGGTTCAAGAATCATGAAAGGAGGCTGTATACATGGAAGAAGCCTGGAGATACTGACAGGTTTCAGATAGATTATATAATGGTAAGACAGAGATTTAGGAACCAGGTTTTAAATTGTAAGACATTTCCTGGGGCAGATGTAGATTCTGACCACAATCTATTGGTTATGAACTGCAGATTGAAACTGAAGAAACTGCAAAAAGGTGGGAATTTAAGGAGATGGGACCTGGATAAACTGAAAGAACCAGAGGTTGTAGAGAGTTTCAGGGAGAGCATTAGGGAACAATTGACAAGAATGGGGGAAAGAAATACAGTAGAAGAAGAATGGGTAACTCTGAGGGATGAAGTAGTGAAGGCAGCAGAGGATCAAGTAGATAAAAAGACGAGGGCTAGTAGAAATCCTTGGGTAACAGAAGAAATATTGAATTTAATTGATGAAAGGAGAAAATATAAAAATGCAGTAAATGAAGCAGGCAAAAAGGAATACAAACGTCTCAAAAATGAAATCGACAGGAAGTGCAAAATGGCTAAGCAGGGATGGCTAGAGGACAAATGTAAGGATGTAGAGGCTTGTCTCACTAGGGGTAAGATAGATACTGCCTACAGGAAAATTAAAGAGACCTTTGGAGAGAAGAGAACCACTTGTATGAATATCAAGAGCTCAGATGGCAACCCAGTTCTAAGCAAAGAAGGGAAAGCAGAAAGGTGGAAGGAGTATATAGAGGGTTTATACAAGGGCGATGTACTTGAGGACAATATTATGGAAATGGAAGAGGATGTAGATGAAGATGAAATGGGAGATAAGATACTGCGTGAAGAGTTTGACAGAGCACTGAAAGACCTGAGTCAAAACAAGGCCCCGGGAGTAGACAACATCCCATTAGAACTACTGATGGCCTCGGGAGAGCCCGTCATGACAAAACTCTAACATCTGGTGAGCACGATGTATGAGACAGGCGAAATACCCTCAGACTTCAAGAAGAATATAATAATTCCAATCCCAAAGAAAGCAGGTGTTGACAGATGTGAAAAGTACCGAACAATCAGTTTAATAAGTCACAGCTGCAAAATACTAACGCGAATTCTTTACAGACGAATGGAAAAACTGGTAGAAGCCGACCTTGGGGAAGATCAGTTTGGATTCCGTAGAAATGTTGGAACACGTGAGGCAATACTGACCTTACGACTTATCTTAGAAGAAAGATTAAGAAAAGGCAAACCTACGTTTCTAGCATTTGTAGACTTAGAGAAAGCTTTTGACAATGTTGACTGGAATACTCTCTTTCAAATTCTGAAGGTGGCAGGGGTAAAATACAGGGAGCGAAAGGCTATTTACAATTTGTACAGAAACCAGATGGCAGTTATAAGAGTCGAGGGGCATGAAAGGGAAGCAGTGGTTGGGAAAGGAGTGAGACAGGGTTGTAGCCTCTCCCCGATGTTATTCAATCTGTATATTGAGCAAGCAGTAAAGGAAACAAAAGAAAAATTCGGAGTAGGTATTAAAATTCATGGAGAAGAAGTAAAAACTTTGAGGTTCGCCGATGACATTGTAATTCTGTCAGAGACAGCAAAGGACTTGGAAGAGCAGTTGAACGGAATGGACAGTGTCTTGAAAGGAGGATATAAGATGAACATCAACGAAAGCAAAACGAGGATAATGGAATGTAGTCAAATTAAGTCAGGTGATGCTGAGGGAATTAGATTAGGAAATGAGACACTTAAAGTAGTAAAGGAGTTTTGCTATTTAGGGAGTAAAATAACCGATGATGGTCGAAGTAGAGAGGATATAAAATGTAGACTGGCAATGGCAAGGAAAGCGTTTCTCAAGAAGAGAAATTTGTTAACATCGAATATAGATTTAGGTGTCAGGAAGTCGTTTCTGAAAGTATTTGTATGGAGTATAGCCATGTATGGAAGTGAGACATGGACGATAACTAGTTTGGACAAGAAGAGAATAGAAGCTTTCGAAATGTGGTGCTACAGAAGAATGCTGAAGATAAGGTGGGTAGATCACATAACTAATGAGGAGGTATTGAATAGGATTGGGGAGAAGAGAAGTTTGTGGCACAACTTGACTAGAAGAAGGGATCGGTTGGTAGGACATGTTCTGAGGCATCGAGGGATCACAATTTTAGCATTGGAGGGCAGCATGGAGGGTAAAAATCGTAGAGGGAGACCAAGAGATGAATACACTAAGCAGATTCAGAAGGATGTAGGTTGCAGTAGGTACTGGGAGATGAAGAAGCTTGCACAGGATAGAGTAGCATGGAGAGCTGCATCAAACCAGTCTCAGGGCTGAAGACCACAACAACAACAACAATATAAAGATTATAATAGCAAACTGAATGATGGTGATTATGGTTATTATGGTTTCTCACCACAAAATGTCGTCTTCACTGTTTATTAGGGCATTAAAATTTTTCAGAGAAAGGTGTGTAAATGACTTGCTGTGTGAGAGTTTATAAATTACTATTAACTCGACAAGAAGAGAGAGAGAGAGAGAGAGAGAGTGAGAGAGAGAGTGTCCTTCGACAACTGTATTGGTATAAAATACTGGTTGTTGGTTTGATGTGTTGGGAAGCCTGCAGTATCCCATGTCAAGGGGAGGCAGGTGCGAAAGGATTGGGGTATATTAATCATTAGCAGTTGTTGTAGTCTTCATTCCAAAGACTGGTTAGAACTTCCATCATCAAATTAACTATTCCAGCTATTCCTTAATGCCTCAGGCAATGTCATGTCCTGTCAAGTTGTAGCATAAAGCACATTTCTTCTCATTTCTGTGCAGTACCTCCTCATTAGTTACTCAATGCATTCATCTATAATGCCATATTGTAAAAGTGTCTATTCTCTTCTCCTCTGAACTGAATATTACTTACATACAAATTTATGCTCCGTACAATTGCCTTCGGAAAAGCCTTCTTAATGCTTAAATGTATATTCAGTTTTAACAGATACACTTTTCTTGCTTTTGCATCTATAATGCCATATTGTAAAAGTGTCTATTCTCTTCTCCTCTGAACTGAATATTACATACATACAAATTTATGCTTCGTACAATTGCCTTCGGAAAAGCCTTCTTAATGCTTAAATGTATATTCAGTTTTAACAGATACACTTTTCTTACTTTTGCCAGTCTGCATTTTATAAGCTCCCTGAATTGACCATTGTCAGTTATTTTGCTATCCAAATGACATAACTCAAACTAGTTTTAGTGTCTCATTTCCTAATCAAATTCCATCACCATCGATTTAATTTGAATCACTGCTTTACCTTTGTTTCACTGTTCTTGATATCCATTGTATAACCTCTTTTCCATTCAACCACTCTTCCCAGTCCTTTGCCATCTCTGACACAATACATTGTCATTGGCAAGCCTTTAAGTTTTGTTTCTTCACCCTGCCCTTTAATTCTCTTTTCAGATTCCTTTGGGTTTTCGTTTTATGGGAAGTCTGGTAGAATATTAAGAGAGATTCTCAGCCGTATGTTTCCCTTGTCTGTGGTCATGAATCCAAGTTATATCCTCATCTCCATGCTGCTGAATAGAAGGAATCTCTATGCTTTATGTCAAGTACAAGGTACGTGTTGTTTTCATCTGCCCAGTTTGCAACTGCCTCACCATTGTCATCATTCTCTTTGTATTTCCATTGGGTGTGATGACTGTTGTAGTCGCCTTCATAGACAGATGGATGTTGCAGTAGTGGTAGGACTTGTGGAGGGCATGAGACTGCAGGAGGTTTGTATGTGTTACTTATGGTGTACCCTCCGATTTGAATAACCACTTCATATATGTTGTTGTTGGTAGATGTTGAATGCAATTGAACATTTTCGATATTAGATCTCACTTAAGTTGCCACACCGTAAGCATGGTGATATATGGCACCAACTAAGTCGTAGTCTTATATTTTTACCTCTTTTTCTTAGTTGTTCCTCTTTTTCTGTGTGTGTTTTCTGAATGGCAGCAATGTCAATGTCATTATCGTTTATAACCTTTTGCAGGACATCTCTCTTTGCTCTGCTTATTCCTTCTATATTTAGCTGGTAAATCCTGAGGCAAGGTCCAATTTTTTGTCAGCAGGCCATGAGAATGACCGATGGGTTTCCTCTGTGCCATTGTGATTAGGATGTGCTATTAAATAGCCAGGAGATCAATATGATTGTCTGGCTGCCAGTTAGTGCTAGTTCTTTTTGTTCACATCTATAATTAGATGCTTTTCAGGGTGCACGTGTAGTATTCTACTAGGGACGCGAACTAGCCTTACACCCCTCAAGAATTCATCTGTGATATAGAAGGAGTTGTCAAGGAGATATGATTTCAATTTATTTTTGGAACTATTACTGCTGTCTGTTGGACATTTTATTTCATCTGGAAATGTATTGGGAAGTTTTAGAGCAGCATATTTTACCCCCTTCTGTGCCGAAGATAGGTTAAGTAGAGGATAGTGTAAGCATTTCTTTCTTCTGGTATTATAATCAAGAATGTCACTGTTGTTTTTAAACTGGTCCATATTGTTGAGAACAAATGTTATTACTTAGTAACTTTGTTATGAGGCTGTCAGTATAGCTTCTTGTTTCAGATAAGAAGGGAGGTCATTCACATATATCAAGAACAGAAGGGGATCCATGATCAAACCCTGTGGAACACATAAAGTAATTTCATCCCAGTTAGATGAAGTAGCCAATTTCCTTAAATTACTTAAACCGTATAAAGAAACTTTTTGCTTCCTGTTCTGTAAATATGGCTTAAACTGCTCATATGCTGTTCCATTTCTACCATATATTGTAATTTCTGTAACATAAAGTCATAGTTCACACAATTAAGTGCTTTGGATTAGTCTCAGAAAATTCCTATTGGTGACATTTTCCTATTTAAAGACTCTATTATGTGGGCAGTGAAATTGTATATTGCTGTCTCAGTGGAAAAGCATTTTTGAAATCCGAACTGTGATTTACTAAGTATCCCATTACTGTTGAGATGGCTAACTACTCGAGTACATAACTTTCTCAACAATTTTTGAAAATGGTGTAAGCGAGAATACTGGCTAGTAATTATTGACATCTGTGCTGTCTCCTATTTTGTAGAGAGGCTTAACACTGACATATTTTAAACTGCGTGGGAAAATACCTTGAGTTAGTTCCTATGGGACCAAACTGCTAAGGTCATCCGTCCCTAGGCTTAATCTAACTTAAACCAACTTACGCCAACTTACACCCATGCCTGAGGGAGGACTCGAACCTTGGCAAGGTGCCTCAGACTGCATGGGGTAGTGCATCTGGCATGAGATGTTTATAATAACTTGTACGAAGATCTGATTTTGGTAACTTAGTTTACCGAAACCAGTGTTTTATTGCGATCTTGGCTAAGAAGTTTTTCTTCTCCTAAGAAAGCAAATACAGATTGCCACTTCATACTCAGCGTGAGTAAACTAATGAAAATAAATCTAAGACCTCTCAAAGCTGAGTCTTCCACATACTGCTTGGCTTTTTCTTTTGAACTATTCTCATCAAATTTTTACACCTGTTGTTGTTGTTGTTGTTGTTGTTGTGGTCTTCAGTCCCGAGACTGGTTTGATGCAGCTCTCCATGCTACTCTATCCTGTGCAAGCTTCTTCATCTCCCAGTACCTACTGCAACCTACATCCTTCTGAATCTGCTTAGTATATTCATCTCTTGGTCTCCCCCTACGATTTTTACCCTCCACGCTGCCCTCCAATACTAAATTGGTGATCCCTTCATGCCTCAGAACATGTCCTACCAACCGATCCCTTCTTCTGGTCAAGTTGTGCCACAAACTTCTCTTCTCCCCAATCCTATTCAATACTTCCTCATTAGTTATGTGATCTACCCATCTAATCTTCAGCATTCTTCTGTAGCACCACATTTCGAAAGCTTCTATTCTCTTCTTGTCCAAACTAGTTATCGTCCATGTCTCACTTCCATACATGGCTACACTCCATACAAATACTTTCAGAAATGACTACCTGACACTTAAATCTATACTCGATGTTAACAAATTTCTCTTCTTCAGAAATGCTTTCCTTGCCATTGCCAGTCTACATTTTATATCCTCTCTACTTCGACCATCATCAGTTATTTTGCTCCCCAAATAGCAAAACTCCTTTACTACTTTAAGTGTCTCATTTCCTAATCTAATACCCTCAACATCACCCGACTTAATTTGACTACATTCCATTATCCTCGTTTTGCTTTTGTTGATGTTCATCTTATATCCTCCCTTCAAGACACCATCCATTCCGTTCAACTGCTCTTCCAAGTCCTTTGCTGTCTCTGACAGAATTACAATGTCATCGGCGAACCTCAAAGTTTTTATTTCTTCTCCATGGATTTTAATACCTACGCCGAATTTTTCTTTTGTTTCCTTTACTGCTTGCTCAATATACAGATTGAATAACATCGGGGAGAGGCTACAACCCTGTCTTACTCCCTTCCCAACCACTGCCTCCCTTTCATGTCCCTCGACTCTTATAACTTCCATCTGCTTTCTGTACAAATTGTAGATAGCCTTTCGCTCCCTGTATTTTACCCCTGCCACCTTTAGAATTTGAAAGAGAGTATTCCAGTCAACGTTGTCAAAAGCTTTCTCTAAGTCTACAAATGCTAGAAATGTAGGTTTACCTTTCCTTAATCTTTCTTCTAAGATAAGTCGTAAGGTCAGTATTGCCTCACGTGTTCCAGTATTTCTACGGAATCCAAACTGATCTTCCCCGAGGTCGGCTTCTACTAGTTTTTCCATTCGTCTGTAAAGAATTCGTGTTAGTATTTTGCAACTGTGGCTTATTAAACTGATTGTTCGGTAATTTTCACATCTGTCAACACCTGCTTTCTTTGGGATTGGAATTATTATATTCTTCTTGAAGTCTGAGGGTATTTCGCCCGTTTCATACACCTTGCTCACCAGATGGTAGAGTTTTGTCAGGACTGGCTCTCCCAAGGCCGTCAGTAGTTCCAATGGAATGTTGTCTACTCCGGGGGCCTTGTTTCGACTCAGGTCTTTCAGTGCTCTGTCAAACTCTTCACGCAGTATCGTATCTCCCATTTCATCCTTATCTACATCCTCTTCCATTTCCATAATATTGTCCTCAGGTACATCGCCCTTGTATAGACCTTCTATATACTCCTTCCACCTTTCTGCTTTCCCTTCTTTGCTTAGAACTGGGTTTCCATCTGAGCTCTTGATGTTCATACAAGTGGTTCTCTTATCTCCAAAGGTCTCTTTAATTTTCCTGTGGGCAGTATCTATCTTACCCCTAGTCAGATAAGCCTCTACATCCTTACATTTGTCCTCTAGCCATCCCTGCTTAGCCATTTTGCACTTCCTATCAATCTCATTTTTGAGACGTTTGTATTCCTTTTTGCCTGCTTCATTTACTGCATTTTTATATTTTCTCCTTTCATCAATTAAATTCAATATTTCTTCTGTTACCCAAGGATTTCTACTAGCCCTCGTCTTTTTATCTACTTGATCCTCTGCTGCCTTCACTACTTCGTCCCTCAAAGCTACCCATTCTTCTTCTACTGTATTTCTTTCCCCCATTCCTGTCAATTGTTCCCTTATGCTCTCCCTGAAACTCTGTACAACCTCTGGTTCTTTCAGTTTATCCAGGTCCCATCTCCTTAAATTCCCACCTTTTTGCAGTTTCTTCAGTTTTAATCTACAGGTCATAACCAATAGATTGTGGTCAGAGTCCACATCTGCCCCTGCAAATGTCTTACAATTTAAAACCTGGTTCCTAAATCTCTGTCTTACCATTATATAATCTATCTGAAACTTGTCAGTATCTCCAGGCTTCTTCCATGTATACAACCTTCTATCATGATTCTTAAACCAAGTGTTAGCTATGATTAAGTTGTGCTCTGTGCAAAATTCTACCAGGCGGCTTCCTCTTTCATTTCTTAGCCCCAATCCATATTCACCTACAACGTTTCCTTCTCTCCGTTTTACTACACTCGAATTCCAGTCACCCATGACTATTAAATTTTCGTCTCCCTTCACTATCTGAATAATTTCTTTTATTTCATCATACATTTCTTCAATTTCTTCGTCATCTGCAGAGCTAGTTGGCATATAAACTTGTACTACTGTAGTAGGTGTGGGCTTCGTATCTATCTTGGCCACAATAATGCGTTCACTATGCTGTTTGTAGTAGCTTACCCGCATTCCTATTTTCCTATTCATTATTAAACCTACTCCTGCATTACCCCTATTTGATTTTGTGTTTATAACCCTGTAGTCACCTGACCAGAAGTCTTGTTCCTCCTGCCACCGAACTTCACTAATTCCCACTATATCTAACTTTAACCTATCCATTTCCCTTTTTAAATTTTCTAACCTACCTGCCTGATTAAGGGATCTGACATTCCACGCTCCGATCCGTAGAACGCCAGTTTTCTTTCTCCTGATAACGACATCCTCTTGAGTAGTCCCCGCCCGGAGATCCGAATGGGGGACTATTTTACCTCCGGAATATTTTACCCAAGAGGATGCCATCATCATTTAATCATACAGTAAAGCTGCATGCCCCCGGGAAAAATTACGGCCGTAGTTTCCCCTTGCTTTCAGCCGTTCGCAGTACCAGCACAGTAAGGCCGTTTTGGTTATTGTTACAAGGCCAGATCAGTCAATCATCCAGACTGTTGCCCTTGCAACTACTGAAAAGGCTGCTGCCCCTCTTCAGGAACCACACATTTGTCTGGCCTCTCAACAGATACCCCTCCGTTGTGGTTGTACCTACGGTATGGCTATCTGTATCGCTGAGGCACGCAAGCCTCCCCACCAACGGCAAGGTCCATGGTTCATGGGGGGTTTTTACACCTACACTTAAGAAATGGTTGTTAAATACATTAGCTGATTATGTACTGTTGGTAAGATGCTCTCATTCTCTTTAATAGTAATACTACGTACCCCAGTGGCAACTTTTCCTGTCTCCCTTCTAACAACATTCTGTATTGATTTGATTTGATTGCGCGAATTGTTAATTTCAACTCTAACATAGATATTTTTGATTTTCTGACAACTTTTCTCAATATATTACAATAATTTTTGTAGTGTAAAATTACTTCTGAGTCTTTACTAATTCTTGCTGTCTCATACAGTTTTCTTTTGGTTTCGAACTATGGAAAATCTAGGATGGAATGTAAAAATATTATGAAAAGAAAAGTTGCTACTCACCATGTAGCAGAGATGCTGTCACAGATAGGCACAACAAAAAGTCTGTCACAAATATAGTTTCCGGCCAGTAAGGCATTTCTCAAAATTAGATGACAGAAACACACATACACACTCACGCAAATGCAGCTCACACACACAACTGCAGTCTCAGGCAGCTGAGGCCACTTTGCGAACAGCAGCACCAGTGCTTGATGGGAATGGGGACTGTATGGGGGTAAGGAGGAGGCTGGGTTGGGGAGGGGAAGGCACAATAGGGTAGGTGTGGCGGACAGTGACATGCTGTTGGGGAGTGCGCAAGGACGAGGTGGAAAGAGGGTAGGGCAGCTATGTGCAGTTGGGAGGTTAGACAGAGGGCGACAGAAAGGTGGGGAAGGGGGGGGGGGGGTAGCAGAAAAGGAGAGAAGTAAAAAGATTAGGTGCGATGGAGGAATGAGGACTGTGTAGTGCTGGAATGGGAACAGATAGGGGGCTGGGTGGGGGTGGACAACGAAGGTTATGGCTAGGAGGGTTATGGGAACGTTGGATGTATTGCAGGGAAAGTTCCCACCTTTGCATTTGAGAAAAGCTGATATTGGTGGGAAGGATCCATATGGCACAGGCTGTGAAGCAGTCGCTGAAATGAAGGATGTCATGTTTGGCAGCGTCCTCAGCAACAGGGTGGTCCACTTGTTTCTTGGCCACAATTTGTCGGTGTCCATTCATGCGGACAGACAGCGTGTTAGTTGTCCTGCCCACATAGAATGCAGCACAGTGGTTGCAGCTTAGCTTGTATATCACATGACTGGTTTCACAGGTAGTCCTGCCTTTGATGGGATAGGTGATGTTTGTGACTGGACTAGAGTAGGTGTGGTGGTGGGAGGATGTAGAGGACAGGTCTTGCATCTAGGTCTGTTACATGGGTATGAGTCATGAGGTAAGGGGTTGGGAGCAGGGGTTGGCAGTGATGTACGAGTATATTGTGTAGGTTTGGTGTACGGTGGAATACCACTGTGGGAGGAGGGGGAAGGACAGTAGGCAGGTCATTTCTCATTTCAGGGCTTGATGAGAGGCAGTCGAAACCCTGGCAGAGAATGTAATTCAGTTGTTCCAGTGCTGTGTGGTACCGAGTTACGAGAGGAATGCTCTGTGGCCGAACAGTGGGACTTCGTGAGGTGGTGGGAGACTGGAAAGATAAAGCATGGGAAATTTATTTCTGCACAAGGTTGGAAGGATAATTACAGTTTGTGAAGGCTTCAGTGAGACCCTCGGTATATTTCAAGAGGGACTGCCCGTCACTGCACATGTGACAACAACTGTTGGGTAGGCTGTATGGAAGGGACTTCTTAGTATGGAACAGGTTGCAGCTGTCAAAGTGGTGGTATTGCTGGTGGTTTTTAGGTTTGATATGGGCAGAGGTACTGATTTAGCCATCTTTAAGGTGAAGGTCAACATCTAGGAAGGTGGCTTCTTGGATTGAGTAGGACCAGGTGAAGCAAATGGGGAAGTTGTTGAGGTTGTGGAGGAATGTGGATAGGGTGTCCTCACCCTCAGTCCAAATCGCAAAGATGTCATCAGTGAATCTGAACCAGGTGAGGTGTTTAGGATTATTTCTTTTTCTTTCTGTAGACACTTTAATACCTTAGCAGTCCAAGGTTTCTTTCTAAACTGTTTGGTGTTACATTTAGTAATTTTTTTGGGCAACATCGTTCAAAAAGAGATATAAATTTATCAAGAATTGTTGCATTTATCATTAACATTTGGCTCATTCTATACATCTCCCCAATTAACATTTCTTAAACTTCCTCTGAAGTTAAATTTTGTAAGTTAATCAATTGTATGTCATGGTCTGATAATCCATTTATCAAAGGGAACCTGTACAAATACATTATCTATTATAGTGCTACTGTCTTGAGCTATTCATGTGGGGAAATTGATCACTGATTCTAAGTTATATGTCATTAATAACACTTCTAGTTCACTTTCCCTACAGTGTCACTCATTGTAAAGGACACATTGAGTTGCAGACAGGCACAACGAAAATACTGTTAATACTCTGAGCATCACAGTTGCTTAGAAAATTTACATTGAAATCACCACAGATTAATAATTTCTTCTTTTTGTCTGGTAGACAGCATAATATGGAGCAAACCTTTTTATGAATAGCTCCCAATATCCTAATGGGGACCCGTACACTGTTGATAATATCAACACTACATTATCTAGCTGTAGTTCACATCCACAAACTTCAAAGTGCTGATTGACACAAAACTTGCTTATTTGTACAGTTTTATATTTATACCCTTCTTTTGTGTAAATGGCAGCTCCTTCTCTATCCACGCTAGATTTGCAAATGTAAGACACTAAATTATACCCATTTATACTGACACTTTCCATCCCCGCAGTTTCATGGTGTTCAGACAGACAAAGGATATCAATCTCATTCTTATTTTTGTGGTCATTGAAACACACTGACAGCTCATCTACTTCATTAA
This sequence comes from Schistocerca cancellata, assembly GCF_023864275.1. Lineage (NCBI taxonomy): Eukaryota > Metazoa > Arthropoda > Insecta > Orthoptera > Acrididae > Schistocerca > Schistocerca cancellata. The sequence continues at coordinate 226,806,477 of NC_064631.1, read as the reverse complement.
TTATACCCCTGATATTTTGATGAAGTAAATTGATACTACCATTAGCTGTATCCCTATTGACTATACATGAAGCTTCTTTTATTCTGCTTTTTTTTGGTTGTTATCTGTCTGGACTTTGGCTTTAACCTAAAGAAATGTCTACCTGGTCCCATTAACCACAGGGTCATCCCTTGTTTGACTGTGCCCCCCTTTACAGCACCTGCTAATAGAGAAGCTAAATTATCTTTTCTCTTCCTATTTAGGTGCAGGCCATGTGTAGTGTATCCCCACCTACCAATAGCATCAACTATAACAACACTTTCATGAGATTTTGCCGATGTGCAGCAGCCTTTCTTCTCGAAGTGTTATAAACACTGTTTTATCCTAGAAGAATTTCCTTTTATCATCTGTCACTGCTGACTGCCTCTTGCACTTCCATGTCACATGACCTGGTGCTCCTTTACAACTATACTCACATGGATTGCTGCATCCTTTACAGATAGCTGAGATATGTTCTGTGTCAAGTAGTACATCATTCCCTCTGACGATTTCATGTATCTTAAACTAAGCCTCCCCTTTACATTTCAGAATAAACTGTAAACATGTCTTTCTGCTGTTGCATATCCTGGAAATATGACCATTACTGTAGGATCCACACTTTTATTTCCTGTTTAATTGTTACAAACTGTTTCATGTTTTCCTTTGTTCCTTGTACAGTTCCCATTGTTCATTATGTGATGTCCATTTTTGCATAGTTCATTTTGAGTGTGGGAGGACAAGTATTATCTCTTGGCTAACAGCAGCCCCAGATATCTGGTGTTTTTTAGTTTTTTAGCTTTTCTCCACTTCTTTTACTGAAAAATTTCTGCTATTTGACAGCTTCCCATCTAGCAATGCTACTCACATCACTTGCTTTTTGTGGCATCCTCCATTGATTTACAGCTCTTAAACCCATACTGGTTAGGGTTTACACCTGCAAGACTTCTGTGTGTGTTTATAATTGGCAACAGAAACATTTTTCCTGATTGTTTTCCATTCCATTTATGAGACATATTGACCGATATGCCTGCACTGCTTTTGAGTATTTGTATCAAATACAATTGAGTATTTGTCCATTTTCCCCTGCCTCTCAAACATTTGGTATTTTTTCTTGAAGAATGCATTTGATGTATAGCCTGCAGAATTGTGGAGTTTATTCCATAAGGCCCTTAGTCTTCTTCAACATTAGAATGGACTTCTTCAGGAAAATGAATTAGTACATATACATTATTGTAGAGCAACTTTATCTTTCCTATTGGCTGTTTTTGTTATTCTGTGTCATCTTTACAGTTGTTGTCTAGAACCATGGCCCCCATTAATAGTTCTATTGAATTCTTACAAGTTCTTATCATGTCACTATCTCCTCTTGCCATAGTGGACACGTGTGATTATATTTTCTATCAGTAGTTTATAGTGTTCCACATACATTATTGTTAAGGTGTAGTTATTTGTATTTCTGTTTGGTGTTCCTGTAAATTCGTTGTTGTTTCTCACACTCTTCGGTATATAATGCTTTCTGAATTTTGTTTTTCTTCTTAGTTTTTGCACATAGCTGCTCCCCATTCCCTTTAGATCTCCATAACTAAACTGTTTAAGGTCCGTTACCATTCTTTGCACTTTCTGGGTTATTATTGCTGGCTGTTAAACCTTCTTCCTCTGTCCGTGACATTATCTTGTTTCAGATGTTCTGATTGGTCGATAGCATTATCTCAATATTGGAGAATGTGGGAGAGCTCTGAAGTCTGTTGATGACCAACAAATGCACCATATACAGTAAAACACAAAATAATGACCATTTAAGATGAAGGCATAGCCATTCACTTTGCCCAGTACTGAGTGATTTTGTGCAAATGGAGAGAGTTGACAGATACTAATCTCCATCTCCTACCATCTGCATATTTTATTTCCTATGGTGCCCCTAAATGAGTGACTGTCCCTTATAAAGGACACAACAATAGGTCTAGTGAACAACACAAAACATAAATATATTCTTTGCAGTGTGGCATTGTACATTACGCAAATCCCATTTGTAAGGATCTTCCTTTTTTCGACATCCTTGAAGATGTCTTCACTGTGGATCCACAGAAAAAAGTGTATCTACTATCTACCTATTTGTCTATTGGTGTATTGGTCTAGTGGTGAGCATGATTCATTGAGGGTCTTTGGCTTGTACCATGTTGTTTGTTAGAACTAGAAGCCTGTATGTGTAGTGAAGATGGTGATCTATTAAGGGTAGAGTCTTCCCCTGTACAATTCAGCATGTGGAAACAGAAACAGAAATCCTTATAAAATTATTTCATTCAAATGTGATGTTGAATTATTTCATTCAAATGTGATAGTTCACTCCTCAAAATCTTGGTTTAGGGACAGATGGATCTGTACCGTCACTCGAGGACTAGTTGAGGGCAGAAGGCTATAGTTGGTTGGTAGCCAATGTTACTCTTAACAGTAAGATTGTCAGATCGTTGTCTTTCTCCTGTACACATACTTATGAAACAAAATATTAACAGGCACAAGATGAGTCTTTCTCTTAATGCACATAAAAAGGTGTTATTCCTAAAGCAAGTCCCCCAGCCCCTCTCTCAATATCTTTTGGATTTGGCATGTTCATATAATGTATGTGTATATATGCCACCCAATCCACTGTACAGTACACATGCTAATATTAGTCATAATCTGCTATTACATTTGTGTGTGGGGCGAGAGCAAAATGACTGTTGTACCCCTCAATATGTCCGCTAATCCCTCTTGTATCGTTTTCATGATTTCTAAGTGAGATATGCAGAAGAGGCAGCTGAATTGTACAAGGGAAGACTGGAAAGTAACATACAATAATCTTACTATCAAAAGGTTAAGAAGGTAACAGAAAAAAAACCACAAATGAACTTACAGCTTTTACCTACTTTTCTACATAGTCACCAACATTCTCAATACATTTCTCCCATAATGGATTTTCTCATGAACTAGAGCAGCAACATGGGGGCAAGCATTGTCATAAAGAACATTAATGTTATGGTGTTTGTCACGAAGGGTGTGACTCAACTTAACCACAGTTTTAATGTAGGTTGCAGCACTCAGAGAGGTCCCGTTTTCAGCAAATTCCACCAATAACACACCATGCATATGCCAGGATATTGTCACAAGCACTTTCGTAGCAGATTGAATCATTTTGAATTTTTGTCGTACTGGGTAACCAATGTATTTCGACTCTATAGACTATATCTGACGAATGTTCTGGATTTTGAGCACAAGCTCAGAGATTTTAGCCTATAAATTATAAGATGCAGATGTACCTTGTATCTAAGAGAGCTCACTGAGCTGGGGAAGAAGGGTTACTTACCTCGCCTTTGTTGACCTTTCATAGACCTTGGGGTTTTCTACCCTGGGTTTTGCGCAGTAGGCTATCTGTGATCTGTCTGTCTGAAGGAAAAATGGACTGATGACCTCATAGTTTGGTCCCCTTAATCACCCTACCAACCAAGCAGCCTACCAACCAAGCAGGGTTAACTTGTAAAAAAGAATGAATATGTCAAGATATTTTCATTTAAATATATTTGAAGCTTATAGCTAAGTCAAAAAGCTAGTTTCCTTGTTTTACATCCGTAACTGTGCCCATGACATATTTGTCTGTTTGAGTTCTATGATAGGAGCTTTTTTTCATTCTGATTCCCAACATTCACTCTACCATAATTTTGATATTAGACTGCCATAGCTTGGCAACTGTTGTACGTTTTAGTTGACTAGGGTGACAACTAATCTGGTATAGGTATTTTTATTGCCTTTTGAACCACTTTGCTTATATCATGACAATGAATAAAGCTTTCACAAAACAACAGGGTGACCATTAATTATAACTATTTATCTACCATCTTACAAAATTTGAACTGATTCACACAAGTTTGAAACATAGAAATGGAGTGCTTAAAAAAACTCACAGCAAACCTGTCTTTTGCATGTTAAATCCAACTGAAGCCTGATTTTTGAAGTGAGTTTTCAATTTTATGTTAAGAGTGAATCTTTTATTTATTTGAATCACTTTAAAGTGTTTCTGCACGTTAAATTTACTTAAGAATTAATTTTACGTGGTACGTTTAGCATGACTTTAAACTATTGTATCTCAACACACAAAAAAATTATTGGATGAAAAAAAAAAAAAACATTTTGATACGGTCCATTTATGTACCATTGTGCAAAATTTGAACCAATCTATACAAATCCAAAGTATATAAGTCCAAAGTATAGATATGGCCCGCATCATAAACCTCCCAGAAAAACATGTTTATTGCATGTAAAATCTGAAAGGTATGCGTACAAATGGTGCTATTAGATTAGCATTAATTTCAGCCCAATTAAAATCTTTTGCAATAGCTCAACTCGCCTGGGTACCAACTGTTTTTGTTATTCAAATCTTGCTTAATATACTGTAACATAGATGCAGTATGACATATTCGTATGGCTATGCAGAAGACTACTGATCCAGGCAAAACCAAAAACTTTTTACTGTACGTCCATAGTTCAAAGAGGAACTGCGCATCAAGATGCCCCTCAAAACTGAGATTCTGTGCATGCCTATCTCAAATCTATTTATTACAGTGCATCTGCATACTAATGATTCCATTTAAGAGAATGTTACTCTCAAGTTCTGTGCAATTGTATTGTAATAGTGAAAAGCTGCATGAATTTTAACATAATTTTGATGGCAGGAAGATATGCAGGAAAAATTTATGTACAAATAGATCAATTGATGTTTGTGATTATTTCATTGATTAAAAATTTTGCTTGCTTATAATCCTTTATCCCATTTACAGTGTCAGTAACATCTGTAGAAAATGTAATGAAAATCGTGCAGAGGTAGTTCTTCGAAAGAAACATCCCTATTGCAGGTATTTATCTAACCTATAGTTTCTTTGAATTTATTAGTTTTTGATGCATTGTACAAATTATTTGTCTTGTTCTGTTTCAGACTCTGTTTTGTGCAAGCAGCAACTCATAAATTCAGAGCAACTCTTGGGAAATCAAAGATCATTAGAGCAGGTGATAATGTAATGATAGCTTTTTCTGGCAGTGAAGCTTCAGCTGCACTTGTTCATTTGGTGTCAGTTGGCTTAAATGAAGGAAATCACAAACGACTCTGTTTTAATCCCATTATTTTGTATGTCGATGGTAAGTAGGCATGTTGTTAACAGTAGTTCATTTTATGGAGGCACATACTGGACATTTGTGTAGAAGATAAATATTATTCACAAGTAATAATAATATCAATAACATGTGTTCATTCTTTAGTCATTTTGTACATTGATATGAACAAGTTAATTCTAAAGTAGTATACAATAAACAGAATGTAGATAATATAACGCAGCAACAAATTTATAAGAACATAGGCTTCCGTGGCCGGTGTCATAATGATTAAAATTCTTCTGCGTATTATACCGCATCATTGATAAAAACTAACAAAAATAAACTAAAACCGATGTTACGGCCGAATTGCAACGGCCTTCCTCAGGGGCACAATTGGTTTTTCATGGGGATAGGCGCTTCTATTTATTACAGACTATCGATGTCTGATGTCACTGTTGTAAAATTTTTAATTGGCCCTCTAATATGATTGGCTAGTCATGACATAAGGGAAGATGGAAGGAAAGAGGCTATTCATGGATGTACAGCATGAATTTATGGCTGTCCACTGCGTTATCAGCAAAGGACTCAGATAACATCGACTGAATAACCCACAACCAGGCCTGCATGGAGGAGGATTTGGTCAGCAGTCGACAGAAAAAGAAATTTGAGGAGCTAACGGGAAACGAACACCACTCACAGCTAAGTCTGGATACAGCTCGTACTGTGGTTAACATCTCATCACAGACCATCAATGAGGCAGCGACGTCAGTTCTGTCCACAGGGTTAAATTTCGCAGTTACGCTCACAAAGATTCTCCACCAAGTACCAGGTGTCGAAGCAGAAAAGATAAGACAGGAAACTGTAAGAATTTTACAAACAGCAAAACCACCCAGAGCCAATATCACACATGAAGAAAGACAGGCCATAAAGCAGCTCAGAAATAACAAGGATATAAGGATATTGTGGTCCTACATGCGGACAAAAGGAAACGCTACGGTTCTGATGGACATTTCTGAATATGAAAAGAAGATTGACGAACTGCTACGCAATCTCATTTACAGAGTACTAAGGAGTGACCCGACAGCAAGGATAGGCAGAAATACGAAGGCCCTCGTAAAGGACTTGAGAATTGATCCTTACACAGCCAAGAGACTAATCACCAAGGTGCCTGTTCCTCCTAGAATTTACAGAGTACCTAAGCTCCATAAGGAGGGTTATCCGCTGAGGCCCATAGAGAACGGAATAGATTTACCTATGTATTATGTTGCGAAAGATCTGGCACCTAAGTTATGCCGTCTTGTGACACACAAGACTCTTCCCACTTCATACAACTGATTAGGGAACAGCGAATAAAGCCATCAGACATTACGGTCAGTTTTGACATCAAGTCTCCCTTCACTAATGTACCTATTGAGGAGACTATGCGCATTCTACAGGATCAGATCCCACCAGATATCTGCGATTTGGTGCGCTTATGCCTGTCATCTATGTACTTCACCTGGTGGGGAAAATATTACGAACTGTTAGATGGAGTGGCAATGGGTTCCCCCCTCTCCCCTGTAGCTGCGGACATACTCATGGAAGCCTTTGAGCAAACAGCCCTAGCTTCTGCTCCATTACGTTCCAGTTGTTGGCTACGATATGTGGACAACACATTCGTTATCTGGCCTCATGGTGAAGCAGAATTGGGAAACTTCCTCCAGCACTTAAGTAGCCTGCACAAAAATATAAAGTTCACACATGAGACTGAAAACAATGGTACCTTGCCATTTCTGGATGTGGAAGTATACAGAGCGGCCAAAGGTAAACTGGGACCCAAAATGTACCAGAAACCAACGCACACTAATCGGTACCTGCATGCGGAGAGCCACCACCACCCAGCTCAAAAGTATTCTGTTCTGCATACGTTAACTGCCTGAGCCTACCGGGTAAGCAATGAAAATAACATCAAAGCAGAATTAAAGGAGTTACAACACACGTTTAGTGCCAACGGTTATGATGACAACATCATAAGTAAGGTAGTTAAAACCAAAGGGAGCAGAACATGAGAAGAAGGCAAAGAAGAGAAGCTTCCACTGGTACACTTACCATATGTAAAAGGCGTCAGTTAACGGCTAGGCGACGTCCTCCGCCGCCGAGGTTTCAAACCGATTTTTCGAAGCAGTCACATGATCCACGAAATGATAGGTTCCACCAAGGATGTAGTCAACAATCTTAACACTGCAGTTGTTTACGAACTACAGTGTGAGTGCGGAGCTGCCTACATAGGAGAAAGAGGGAAACTTGTCAGCTTACAAGTAGCAGAACACGAACGCTATGTATGATTACAAAACATAATAAATTGGCGATAGTGGACAACCTATCAGGTTCCAGGAAGCCCGAGTACTGGAGAAAGAATCGTGGAGAATCATGGATGCGAGAATGCAAAATATGGGAGGCGATCAAAATTATTAAGTAGCCTGACAACATCATCAGAGAAGATGGCTACAAACTCCCGGCGTCCTGGCTGCCGGCCATCCCAGTCCAACGAGCTGCGAGCGCTCGCGGGGCAGAAGCTACACGGGACACAAACGTATCTGCACAAACAGCTGTAGAGCAACTGTCAGTCCACTTCCGCACACACCAGGAGGAAAACTTGCCGACCAGAAGCCAAACGCTGATTGGCGGACAGCTACCAATGGTTGACGTCATGGACATCCACAAATAGCCTCTTTCCTTCCATCTTCCCCTACGTCATGACTGGCCAATCATATTAGAGGGCCAATTAAAAGTTTTACAACAGTGACGTCAGACATCGATAGTCTGTAATAAATATCAGCACCTATCCCCATGCAAAACCAGTTGTGCCCCTGAGGAAGGCCGTTGCAATTCGGCCGAAACGTCAGTTTTAGTTTATTAATGTTAGTTTTTAGCAATGATGTGACATTATACCCAGAAGAATTTTAATCACCAGCAACAAATTTGTTTCTTAATTATGTACTAAAACAGTGAAGAGAGTAGGTTCTAATTGTTCTGTAATGTATCTCATCACTTTGATGGTCGTATGCTGGGTGATTCAAAAGGTTACGCACAGATTGAAGGACTGATAGTGATGTTGAAATACAACTTTAGAACAGGAACTTATTGTTTTGGAAGTAATCATTAGCTAGTGAAAGCTTTTGCATATCAGAAACAACAAGGACAATCAATGCATATGTACCATGAGTTCAGCTAAGATAATCTGCTGTTTATGTATACATTAACTGCCTGTCACTCAAGATCATTCCATTTGTTGTCATACCGTTAATGTCTTGAGCCAGTATTAACAACAGTCATGTGATTAGACTGTTGAGTTTACACTTAACTAACTAACACTCTTTATTGCGCGTTCCCTGGATACCCATACAGTGAACAAGAAGTCACACAGTCCAAGAGTAGCATGCATCTGAGGCAATAATTGTCATCACATGGTAGCCAGCATAATTTGTGGATCATATGGAGCAGCAACAACAGCTGGCATTCCTAGCAGAGCACCCAATAATATCAGGCAAGTCGGCCACAGGATCCCGCCATGTGACACGGTGATCACTTCAAGGACAAGTCTTCTTTCCAGCATTTGTCTTGTGGCACCCACTTGCAACTCGCAGTGCCATTGGCAGGGCAGGCAGCAAGTATGAATTGATTTCAGACAGTTGTGATAACTCCATCTCACTGTCCGAGTCAGTTAATCATGGACCAAATGAACTGTAATTGTGTTTAAATGGAATCAAATTCAAGGTCTTCATTGAACAAGTTCTTCCAAGGCTTTATTACTTAACATACATAATCAGACGTGGGAATTGAGTGAGATATGAGATCTTCATTGAACAGGTGCTTCCGAAACGATTAGAGGCTTTACTACATCACATGCATCATCTTATATGTATGTAGTTAGATATAGCACACTTTTCTTCGCAAGTAAGTGACATACTCAATGTCCCATATCCATGTGTTGGCCCAGAAGAGGACATCCAATTGTGTGGCCTCCTCACCTCCCTGATTTGACACCCCTTCATTTTGTATTTCTGTTGAAGCATATCAGAAGCCTTGTAGAAATGACATCAGTTCCTGATGATGAAACACTTGTCATTGGGTGACGTGCCGTGTCTGATGAGGTTCGTTGGATGTGTGATGTGCTTGGTAAAGTGCGCCCGAATAGGTATGGCTGTATTGAATGTGGTGACAGCCATTTTGAACACCATCTCAATATTCATTGTTGAGGAAACAGCACATTACCTTTGCCAAACTTACAATGTGTGTGCATTGATTGACGTTGTTGTTCCTGACATTCCAAAGCAGTCATTTCTTCTTCTTCTTCTTCTTCTTCTTCTTCTTCTTCTTCTGTAGCACTACAGCCCTTGGTGAACCTTGGCTTCTTCAACTATTTTCCTCCATGCTTCTTGGTATTTTGCAACTCTTTTCCATTCCCAGACTCCCATGCGGGTTAGCTCTTCTATCACATCATCAATCGACTTTCTTCTCGGTCTCCCTTTCCATCTAGCAACATGGATCATATCTTTTACCAGTTTCGTTTTATTCTTTCCTACACCATTCTCTTCATATGTCCAAGTCATTGTATTGGTTGTGATTGGACAAATTTTACAATATACCTTCCTTGCATTAATGCTTGTAGCTCGGTGTTGTAGCATATCCTCTAGACTTCTTCCTCCATCCTTGGGCCATAAATTTTATGTATTACTCTAAAATCAAAGATTCTTAAGGTGTTATCATCTGTCAGTGTCCTTACCTCTGACCCATATGTGACAACAGGGTAAACTAGGGAGTTATGTTTCAGAAGTTTTGTTGTTCTTGTAACGAGGCTGTTTCTGAAGAGTTGTAAATGTGCAAAGTAAGCTGTGTTCCCTAGTTGTATACTTTCCCTTACAGTCTTTCCAATTGTGTTATCATCTGATATTAATGCTGCCAAGCAACTAAAAGAGGACACTTCTTTGAAACTTTTCCCATTTATATTTGTCTCTTAAAGGGTTCTTCTGGTCTCAGAGTGTGATGTTACCACATATTTTGTTTTATTTTCATTTACTATGAGCCAATGGTGAAGCGTGGGCTGAAGTTTAAGTGACTAATCAGGAAGAATCAGCGCAGAAAGAAGTGGGATACGAAAGTATTAAGGAATGAAGAGATATGCTGAAAGTTCTCTGAGGTTCTAGATACTGTGATAATAAGAAGCCCAGTAGGCATTTCAGTTGAAGAGGAGTGGACGTCTCTAAAATGGCGAGTCACAGAAGTTGGAAAGAAAAACATAGGTTCAAAGAAGGTAACTATGAAGAAACCATGTGTAATGGAAGAAATACTGCAGTTGATCAGTGAAAAAAAAAGAAGTACAAAAATAATCAGGGAAAATCAGGAATATGGAAATATTATGAATGAAATAAACTGGAGGTATGGGGAAGCTAAGGTAAATTGGCTGCGAGAAAAACGTGAAGAAATTGAAAAAGAAATGATTACCGGAAGGGCTGACTCAGTGTACAGGAAAGTCAAAACAACATGTAGTGAAATCAAAAACAAGGGTAGTAACATTAAGAGTGCAGTTGGGATTCCATTTTGAAATGCAGAGGAGAGAGTAGATAGATGGAAAGAGTACACTGAAGGTCTTTGCAGGAGGGGGGGACTTGTCTGATCACATGATGGGGAATAGAGGAAGAGATAGGGGATCCACTGTTAGTCAGAATTTAACAGAGCTATGGGAGTCTTAAGATCAAATAAGGCAGAAGGGACAGATAACATTCCATTAGAATTTCTAAAATCATCTGTGACAGCAGGTGAAACTTCTGGTGTATTTTCTAAATTTCAGTTAGTTGTATTATTTTGTATCTGTTACCTACTGGAGAGCTTTTTGAAAGATTTTTAACATTTTTAAATCCATCTGGTAATCATGCTTCCTCCTCAGCAGCTTGTATTAAAAAATCCCAACTAATGTCCAAGAACAGAAAGAAAAAGTAACTTTACTAAGTTATGATAGTGCTTACAACACGTACAGCCAACGTGCAGGGGTCTGAACAAATGTAAGAGAACAGTATCATTTCACATATTATGTGCATTGTTATGCACACCAACTGAACTTAATTCTTGGTCAAGCTAAAAGTCAAAATAAACAAATGAAACTGTTTTTCAGTATTATTGCAGAAGTTCCAATCTTCTTCTCTCATCATCTCGAAGGGTCGTTGTTCTAGATGCAATTGTAAAACAAGGATTTCCTCGTGGATTACCCACAAGATGAACATCCTATCCTCATTCCTGCACAACTTCAACACCTTCTCTCCTGTCTGCTTCACCTGGTCCTCCTCAACCCAACCTGCCACCTTCCTGAATGTTGACCTTCACCTCTTAGATGGCTCCAGCCATGCCTCTGTCAATATCAAATCCACAATCACTAACAATATCAGCATATCAATGGCTGACATCCTTTCCACATCAAAAACTCCCTCCCGTACAGCCTGCCACCCAGAGACAGCATATCGGGAATGACAAGAAGTCTCTTGTTCAGTACGCTGCAGATTCTCACGAGTACCTTCACAGACAGACACCCCTCCCAAACGTAGTTTGCAAACAGAGTTCCTTTGCCACATCCTCACACATCCCTGCCTCTCCCAGAACCCCCCAAGAGTTGACTTCAAAGGAGCGCCCCTCTCACCAACCAATATCTACGTGTGTGTGAGTTGATAACAAACCCAAGCATGAGTAATACCTGTTTCATGTGAATGTAGATAAAGTTCTTTCAAGTGATATCTTCAAGATATAAATCTAAGTGTTTTGAACCATTTACAGTGCTGAGAATTTACACATCTCTGAAATTATCGTGTGCTTGGGGACTTTTGTTAGACACTGGACTCGCATTTGGGAGGACGGCGGTTCAATCCCGCGTCCGGCCGTCCTGATTTAGGTTTTCCGTGATTTCCGTAAATCACTCCAGGCAAATGCCGGGATGGTTCCTTTGAAAGGGCACGCCCGACTTCCTTCCCTAATCCGATGAGATCGATGACCTCGCTGTCTGGTCTCCTTCCCCAAACAACCCAACCCCTAGGGGACTTGTGTGGAACTTTCATACTTTTATAGTTTTAAATAATGGTAGTATTCGAAATAAGTGTAGTCGTTGGGTTGAGGGCAGTTGTGAGAATGAAAAGAAAAACTTTAAAAATGAACCGAACAACATGAAATAGTAATCATTAATTTATGATACCTTCTTGTATATACATTTCCATGCATTATTGCTTGTAATTTCTAACTTTTGTCTGTAATATCTACATTTACACTTATTTGAATGGAAGTTTTATGAGAAATATGAATATATAAAGAAGTAAATAAATGCGAAGTGTGTAGGTTAGGACATAGTGTTCACTTATTGGTTGTATATCACTAAAGCCACAAGAACCTCTAACTGCAACTTCTTACTTTATGTATGCATGATAGGCTGCAGTAGCAATAGGTGACAGTGACAAATATGCTCATTGTTTCAGAAAGGATATTCATTTAGAAAAGTCAACTTATACAACAGGCAGAGTTAATGGGCTTCCGCTGTGTTCACGGTTATTACCTGTGACAATGCTGTACACAAATTATCCAGTTAATAAGTGCTTTAAAAATAGTAAAACGGTATTTGTAATGAGATAATATAAAAAGTGTCTCTTACACATGATTAATAAGTTAGCTTCATAAAATATAGGTATGAAGCTGTGCATCCATGATGCACTTTTCCTCTGAAAGTTAGAAGACTCTTTTATGTTAAAGTTTTCCACAAATAGTAAATTTTAGCACAAAATCTGTATGCAGCATCTGCCTGTTAAAGAACCTACAATTAGTATGTGTTGAAAAAAAAAGGATAGAGACTAAGAAATAATACATATGGTTAGTGTTTTACATATGAAGGCTGTTTTACTACTGCTGGCGCTTTGTACCTGTACAAACTATACATTTTTCTATAATTCGGGCATGTCCAAACCACAGTTCAAAGAAATGCCCATAATGTGTCAATTTTTAACTACACTGATATCAAAAAGCTATTTGTAGTTATATCTTCAGCTGAAATTGCTCTGAGAATCTCAAGTATGTAATGATGCTGAAAATTCTGTCCAGTTGCTGGCACTTTGTTCAGAATTGTAACAACATGGACATATAAAAATGAATTTCTGTGTTAAACAACACTTTGAATCCAGTTTTCCTTTGGTGTAGGGATGGGTTAACCCCCCCGCCCCTCCTTGAATCATGGACCTTGCCGTTGGTAGGGAGGCTTCTGTGCCCGAGCAATATAGATAGCCATACCGTAGGTGCAACCACAATGGAGGGATGTCTGTTGAGAGGCCAGACAAACATATGGTTCCTGAAGAGGGGCAGCAGCCTTTTCAGTAGTTACAGGGGCAACAGTCTGCATTATTGATTGATCTGGCCTGGTAACATTAACGAAAACGGCCTTGCTGTGCTGGTACTGTGAATGGCTGAAAGCAAGAGGAAACTACAGTCGTAGTTTTTCCAGAGGGCATGCAGTTTTACTGTATGGTATGGTATGGTATGATGATGGCGTCCTCATGGGTAAAGTATTCTGGAGGTAAAATAGTCCCCCATTCATATCTCCCGATGGGGACTACTCAGGTGGATGTCGTTATCAGGAGAAAGAAAACTGGCATTCTATGGGTGAGAGCGTGGAATGTCAGAGCCCTTAATCGGGGCTGGTAGGTTAGAAAATTTGAAAAGGGAAATGGATAGTTTTACATTAGATATATTGGGAATTGGTGAAATTCAGTGGCAGGAGGAACAAGACTTCCAGTCAGGTGAATACAGGGTTATAAATACAAAATCAAATAGGGGTAATGCAGGAGTAGGTTTAATCATGAATAAAAAAATTGGAGCTTGGGTCAGCTATTACGAACAGCATAGTGAACGCATTATTGTAGCCAAGATAGACACGAAGCCCATGCCTACCACAGTAGTACAAGTTTATATGACAACTAGCTCCACAGGTGACGAAGAGATTGAAGAAATGTATGTTGAGATTAAAGAAATTATTCAGATAGTGAAGGGGGACGAAAATTTAATAGTCATGGGGGACTGGAACTCGATAGTAGGAAAAGAGAGAGAAGGAAAAGTAGTAGGTGAATATGGAGTGGGGGTAAGGATGAAAGAGGACGCCACCTGGTAGAATTTTGCACAGAGCATAACTTAATCATAGCTAACACGTGGTTTACGAATCATGAAAAAAGGTTGTATACAGGGAAGAGTCCTGGAGACACTGGAAGGTTTCAGATAGATTATACAATGGTAAGACAGAGATTTAGGAACCATATTTTAAATTGTAAGACATTTCCAGGTGCAGATGTGGACTCTGACCACAATTTATTGGTTGTGAACTGTAAATTAAAACTGAAGAAACTGCAAAAAGGTAGGAATTTAAGGAGATGGGACTTGGATAAACTGAAGGAACCGGAGGTTGTAGAGTGTTTCAGAGAGAGCATCAGGGAACAACTGACAGGAACAGGGGAAAGAAATACAGTAGAAGAAGAATGGGTAGCTTTGAGAGATGAAACATTTAAGGCAGCAGAGGATCAAGTAGGTAAAAAGACAAGTCCTAGAAGAAATCCTTGGGTAACAGAAGAGATATTGAATTTAATTGATGAAAGGAGAAAATATAAAAATGCAGTAAATGAAGCAGGCAAAAAGGAATACAAACATCTCAAAAATGAGATCAACAGGAAATGCAAAATGGCGAAGCAGGGATGGCTAGAGGACAAATGTAAGGACGTATTGGCATATATCACTAGGGGTAAGATAGATACTGCTTACAGGAAAATTAAAGAGACCTTTGGAGAAAAGAGAATCTCTTGTATGAATATCTAGAGCTCGGATGGAAAATCAGTTCTGAGCAAAGAAGGGAAAGCAGAAAGGTGGAAGGAGTATAAAGAGGGTACTTGAGGGCAACATTATGGAAATGGAAGAGGACATGTATTTGCTGAAAGACTGAGATATGTAATAGTAACACATATTTATGAAAGTGGAGGTAAGCAAGTGATCTCTAATCATTAGTCCATCTCTCACTCTTCCATGTCCTCAAAAATGTTTGAGAGTGTAACTTACAGATGGATAATGAACCAATATTTCTGAAAATATGAACAGTAATTTAGTTTGGCTTGCTTCTATAAAGGTTCTACGTGGAGAAAGCAGTATATAATGAAATGAGTTCAGTTCTGGTAGATGTAAACAAGGAAAATTATTGTGCTGACATTTTCTGTGATTTGCCAAGGCCTCTAATTGTATAGTTTACAAAATTTTGCCGCGCAGTCTGAGGCATCTTGCCACGGTCCGTGCGCCTCCCCCATTGGAGGTTTGAGTCCTCCCTCGGGCAAGGGTGTATGTGTTGTCGTTAGTGTAAGTTAGTTCAAGTTAGATTAAGTAGTGTGTAAGCTTAGGGACTGATGACCTTAGCAGTTTGGTCCCATAGGAATTTACCAAAAATTTCCAAATTTCATAAAATTTTACAAAGAAAATTAAAATATTATGGCATTAAACACATTATCTGTGTATGCATGGAGTCATATCTTAACAATAGAAAACATAGTATCACAAAAACCAATTATATCACAGGAATAAAACTAGATTTTCAATAGGGAAACATTAAGTATGACGTTCTGCGAAGTTTTGCACTGGACACACTCCTGTTATTGATGTATGTATATGATTTACGAGGGATGTTGGAGGACTGTTAAAAAAAAAAAAAAACCTGTGATATTGCTGAAGACACGAGTATACTCACAAAGAGCCCCAACACATCTACACTAGACAGTTACTGGAGAGTAATAGCAAAAGGATTACAACTGACCCACAGTAAACAGATTAACCCCATATCATATTATGCAGTTTCAAACATATAAAAATAACTTGTAGTTTAAGTAGGTGTCAGTGGGCCCACACTGGATGAGGCACCATCTGTGAAGCTCTTATACATTTGAATGTGTAATAAATTGAAGTGACGCCAACCAGCATGTGGAAAGTGAACCAAAGAACTCCATTTTGCCTGCTTTTCACATAGAAATCTCTGTCATTAGACTGACCTGCAGACAGGATCACTAACATACTTTGCAACTTTCATTCTATACTATCCTGTCCTAGATAGCCCAGTCAGCAAATACAAAAAAAGGTCAAATAGGGGGAAAAAATCATGAAGTCACAAGTTTTTGTACAGCAGTAGGAACAATTCCATGAATAGTATGCTAAAAATCTTAACCGGTGGGGAGTGAGTATGTGGCCGAGGGAGGGGGAGGGACATTTAAAGTTAACTTTTTTATGTTCTTCTTTAATAACTCGAAAACAGTGGTTTCTAGTGAAAATGTTTCCCAGTACAAAATCAAACTACATTACATTTTCTATTAAAACAATCCTATTAATTTTTTCTGTAGGACTAACAGTTTTCATATTGCAAGGGGTGGAAAAATCACAGATAATTAAAAATAGCATTTAATGATATAAGATTAATGTTTATTGTTAAATGAAGTGGTTTAAGAACAAATACTACATATGTGTAACACATCTAAGTGCAGTAGAGCTGCATTAAGGGATAAATTGTGTTCTTGCAGTGTAAGAGAGTGGAGGAGTTGTGGTTGTGGTGGTGGTGATGGTGATGGTTGTGGTTGTGGTTGTGGAGGATGAGGTAGAAGGTACATATGTGAGCAAAGGTAGGTCACTGGATTGTGTTCATGCTCTTCTCTCCTTCATAGATCTGCAAAATGAAGAGTGAGCTTGTAAGTCCTCATTCTCTCTATCACCATTACATCGCAAAAAGCAACTGTAGGGTGTTTCACAAAGTTATACTGATCTTTCTGCAGTTTGCCATATGAATCATTAGTGACACCGTGCACATATGTGCCTGGAGGGTGTTGCTTTTCCACAAAGTGCATTAACATTAAGTGGAATAGATATATGAGCTGCTAATAGTACTAATGCAGAAGCAGATATAGACAGATTATACTTACATCTCTCTGTTCACTGTTCTACACTTTTAGGAAACTGATTCTTAGTCAATGTGTAAATGCATATAACACATCTGTGCAGAGCTACAAGGATTGTTCACTGTGGTTTCAATTTCATCTATCAGAGGTTGGGATAAAATAAATAAATAAAATAAAATAAAAAATAGCACCCCCGTATCTGCAGACAGCTACTCCAATTATCACTTGCTTTTAACACGATATTAATTTAAAGCACACATCACATTTATCTGTTGCAAAAGATAAGCAGGGGAGATTTCAGCATCATAGTGTAAGGAATCCTGCTACATGATGTTATAGTAGATGGATATTCTCTCTGTGTTACTGGAAGAATTACATAGTTTTGGTTTTTAGTATATTAGTGTACAAACAGAAACAATTTTATGACTAATAATAAGTTGTGAAAAAGTTTACATTGTTTTGAACATTATGTAGACAATTGTGTTTCAATGTTCATACAGAGGGCTGCATATTAGGTCTATCACGGGATGAACGAAAAAATATATCTGATGCTATCAACAGAAGTTTGGACACATATAGGTTACCTACATATATGACTTCTTTGGAAGCATTTTTTAATACTCAAGAACTGAATTGCTGTAAACTTGGTACAGAAATGTCACTTTCTGTTGAGAATGAAGAAAGACTCCATAAGTTGTTCAATCAAGTAAAAAGTTTAACTTCAAAAGAAGAGCTTTTGAAAATTTTAAGGTAATTGTGCAATGCTGTATTAGATGTACCTTATTATATGCTTACACCTTTAAAATGTTGCAAATATTACGCATATCTTTGTTTGTAATTGATAGTTATCATGGGATGTTGATGTTTTATTTCAGATTTAAGATACTCCGTAGAGCAGCAAAGTCTTTGAACTGCTCAAAAATATTCGTTGCAGATACTGCAACAGGATTAGCCACAACTTTATTGACCAATGTGTCGTTGGGGAGAGGTGTTCATTTACCTCTTGATGTTGTAAGTGCTCAATTCTACTAATTATGGATTTTGAATAATGATAAATGAAATTCCATTCTCTCTCTCTCTCTCTCTCTCTCTCTCTCTGTCTCTCTCTCTGGGTATATCTAAGGTTGCACACAAAGAGAAAAGTTAACTGTTTAAGGTCTGGTCTGCCACAACAGAGTTTTTATCTGTCAGAAACTTTCATTATACCTTACCCTCTACTGCAGAGTGAAAATATCATTGTGTGTGTTATTTCATTTGAAAATAATATTTATATTCACAATTATGGTGGTGCCTTTCCTTCAAATTACACAACAGTCATGCCACTCAGAGAAATAACATCTGTGTCCTTGTAATCTTCCCCTCCACCTTTTTTTAACTGTATGCTCATATTTTACATGTGTGCAATATTTTGTCTGTTCTTCCGTAGAATATCATCTGTGTAGCTTGTTACCTATTTTAGTCATTTGTGTTATAATACATGTTGTACCAGCTACGTGAATGCCAAAATACACCCGTTAAAATCAAATGACTATGCTTAAGCTGATAACATCAAACATCATGGAATAATGCACTAATGTTTCCTATGTAAAACATACTGGTCAGTAACTGTGAAATTACAGCAGGTTAAGTTGTTCATTTTATAAAAACTTATGGAACAAGTTTTACATATTTTCTGGCTGATCTTGTTGGAATAATATGATTCTCTTTCTCTGTTGCTAGAGTGTCAATCATTTGATTTGTAGTCATCTGCCTTTTTTTATTGCCTGTATGCAATGGGCTCTTGAAGCAGCTACATGAATGCTGCAAACTTCTCATTACTTCTTTGCTATATATTTTCACTCTTCAGCATTTCTCTTCACAAGGAAAATGGGGCAATGTTTACTGAACGAGGGTACATGGCCTCTTACTTTCAGCATAAATCCACAGTTTTAATGAAAACACCGCTACATATTCCTAGAATACTTGCACCAGATCAGCTTCCATGTATCTTATATGGGAAATTCCCCAATGCAGCCCCCTCAGATTTAGTGGTAATAGGGCCCAGTGGATTGCCCGTCAAAAACTGAACACCAATCAGGCATGAAAACAGGGAGAAGATGTACTGAACTGTAAAACAAAAAAATAAAAGCAAAATAGAAACAGTGAATGGTCGAAGAACAAGAAGTGTAATAAATAGCAGCCCGAACGAGCAGTGGCATCATGGGTAAGTGGTCATGGTGTTGGACTCCCAAATGGGCAAGCTCTGTGCAAAACTCCCTCATGCCATGTATACCACATGACTCACATTCTATAACCAGTGTATAATATGGCAACTGCCAAGACTACAGAAAGAGAACAAACATTTCAGTGACCGAATGGACAGTTCACAATATTGTGGGAAATATATCACACACACAACATTGTCTGGGCGCTAATGACCATAGAAGTTCTGCGCCCTAAAACCACAAAAAAAAAAAAAAAAAAAAAACACAACATTGTGAACTGTCTGTCTGATCATTGAAATGTTTGTTCTCTTTCTGTATGGCAGTTTCACACTGGTTACAGAATGTGAGTCACCTGGTGAGAATACGTTACTGTCACAAGAAAATGTTATGAATAGTGAGAGCAGGCGAGATGCCACATACACGTCTCACAGAAATGAAAACAACAAACAAATGTGTGGGAACTATGTTACAACAAAAGAACTCAAGATTCAATACTTTCAAAATGGAGCACAACTTCAAAATGTTAAAAACATATGTTTTGACAGAACACACAGAAATTGTTGCCTTTATTTATTGCAGCTTATGTGACAAACTATTATGTTTTCATCATTCACATTCATACAAACACCTATATCTGGTAAGGTGGCATGTCTCACTTGCTTACCAGTTGTACAAATTAGGTGCATTTATAAGAGATTCCTATCATATGACACACATACTGTCACTAATTCCATGTATGAAACACCAGACGTGTTTTCTGGTGGAGGATTCGTCTGACTTGTTGCCTTGTCATCAAACGTTTGTGGTTCCCATTCAAAAGTTACTTGCTTTCAGCTGCCTGATAGAGTAGTAGAATCATCTGGCATTAAAGGTCCCTACCTTGCATCTTGCTGTTGCAGACAGACATTACACCAAAACACAGCTACAAATTTGAAAAACAAAAAGAAAAGAAAAGAGAGAGAGAGAGAAAATATTGGCCCGAGAGAGGTTTGAACATGGCTCACCTACACAGCAGTCCAACACCATAACCGCTTAACCACAATGCCATTTATATTCAAGGCTGCTCTGTTTTGCACTTATTTTGCTTGGACCGTTCACTGTTTCTATTTTCCCCTTTTTTTCATAGTCCAGTACACCTTCTTCCTATTTTCATGCCTAATCAATGTTCAGTTTTTGACAGTCTGTCCACTGGGCCCTCTTACCACTAAATCTGAGGGGGATTGCAATTGAGAGTTTTCCTTGTTAGTGGTTCTTTTTAATTCTGCTATTCTTTTTGTACACTACTGTGTATTCCTCCTATCTTTGCCTTCTTTGTGTAAGCGTCTTGTAACTTACCTTAGGGAATGATTTTTCCTGGGTTCACATTCGCTATGGATGCTTTTAATTGTGTACCACCAACAACATGTTATTTCCTTACCTCTTCTTCCTCCACTTTCCATGCCATTAACTACCAGTTCCTCAGATAAAACTTACTTATAGAAATGGACAGTTTAAAGACATGCTGATGGCACCCGTACTGCTGTGTTGTGTATTTTAGCAAACCTATGTCTGTGCGTTTTGTATGCCTTCTTGATTTTTCTCGTTCAGTTCATCACAGTTTCTCCAGATTGCAACTGAACGCCACTAGTGTTTATTTGTTTTGCACTTCTTTTAGTATCCTTCATTCTGTTTCCTGTTTTTTTCACTGCAGCCATAGTCATTCCTTGCATCATTATTGCCATTGTCTTATTATTCATCATATGTTACTTATTTATCCCATTTATGTTTTACACCTTCTGTTTGTCTCATCTACTATTTACATTTTTACCGCACTCTGTTGCTTTCCATATTTACCTGAACTGTATGTTTTCTCCCACCCCCACGCTTTTCTCCCAAAATTCAACTTGCCATTTGTTCTGTCTACCAATTATATTCCTGATTTTATTTGATATTATAACTGAATAATTTTAGACTTAAATGATGTATTTTGTTTATATCTGATCTGATCTGTTTTCCATGTATCCACCATCCACGGTGTTGTCACCTACTAGATACTTATTATTATTGGGTTTGTATACTACTGCAGCAGTTGCTGGAAGCACATCATGTGTAATTGCCACCTGGAGAATAGATGCTGCTTGTAATAAATGACATAAGTGATGAAGCAAATGCCTGTGCATGACTTGATTAATTAGGTTAAAAATTGTAGTATTGACTGTATTTCAAGTAAAATAATTTTTTACATAATTGATTTACATCTCATTCTGTTGTGCAGTCTCTCCTTGTGTCTCAGCTCAGTGCAAGCAATAGGACCTTTGCCTTCAAACTTGTCATTTCTTTTGTCAGTGAGACTAATGTTTCTGACACCTTTTGTAATTTTGTATGAGTCAGCTGATGCTACTTACTAGGTTGTATTTATGTGGTATTTATTGAGTTTTATGTCAGTTTTGACACATGTATTCTTTTCTTTCATTTTAAGTCAAGCTTTTCTTTCATGTTATTCCTTATTCTTCCTGGACTTCCTACACTAAAGCATCTATTTTTTATTTTTATTTTACTCGAATACAATAATTTCTAACATATTTCTTTTATTATCAGAAACAACTATCCCTCTTTCTCTTGATTTTATCAGCTCTATTATATTTTCCTAATTAATGCTGCCAGTTTCAAATAATACATACAGTTGTTCTTTTTTAATGCATATTTGTCTTTGTTGTATTGACTATGGTGAGAGTCAGCATTGCTCAAACAAGGAAAGAGAGAAATTGCAATGGCCTGTAACAGGAATCCAAAATGATCTGTACATTAAACTTTCAAATGATTACAATACTTTATTTCTAAAAAGAAAATAAATATAACTTAACTTGAACTGCTGCTTGTGCCTCCTACAAGCAATTACTATTACTGCTCGCAGAACCCAAGCTAAGTATCATCTTCCTAACACTCATTACTGAGGCTCTCAAAGTGTTCAACTGAACTGGGGCACAACCAGCGATGGGCAGCTGGTTAAGTCAGCATAGACAGAGGGTCCTGAACATTGTCTTCCCCAAGGTGCGGTGCTGCCCACTCTTTCCATTGGCTCACGTGGTAGCACCTTCTTGGTGCCATTTTGCAGTGCTGCACCGGTCCGTGTGCAGTTGATGCCTTAGGACTGCCGACAGCCCCCCCCCCCCCCCCGTCCAAAATGGCACACCGTTGTCTTATAGGGAGCCATCTTATAACAATTGGGAGGGGGGGGGGGGGAGTCAGGAAGCAGGGTGGCGTGAGGAGGTGGGAGTCGCAGCAGGGACTGAAGCCAAGCCCCCAGCCACGCACTGACTTCCGTCCTGTGCTCCGAGGGGAATGTCGGTTGGAAAACCCCCGGAAAGATGCCCACCGTATTCCAGAGCCAGTCTGACAAAAAACAAAAAGGGCGGTGATGGCAATGTTGACTATGGCAGGTGCCGGGATGAGTGCTGGGGAGTTGAGATGCTGCAGTGGCTAAGGTGATGTGTGCAATTCCATTGGTTCTGCAGGAGATGGGTGCAGTTCCATTGGTTCTGCAGGCGGTGCCAAAGGGGCACCTGGGGGCAGCTGTACCTGCTGCAAGATCCCAGTAAGATGCAAATCTAGTAAAAGAAAATATGCAGAAGAATCTTGTACTCAACAAGTGCAAATCTGGTTCTGATGGTGATGCAGCAACACAGCAGGACCTTAAATTAAGTATGTGCAAGCACCCAAATTTTGAAGATTCGTTCCTCTCCTCCAGAGCCTGGCGCGATAAAAAAACCCTGAAATGAATAGAGTCATTAGGCACAAAGCAATACTTGCAGAGCATGTGAGGTGCCGTGCACTTTGGTGGGTGCAGCATCTGGAGCAGTGTGTGGTGGCACTGACTATGTAGAAGCTCCGCTGGTGACAGACTGTCCTGGGGTTGGGAACGGTAGGTTGCAAGGAAGAGGTACAGCAATTGTTTGGTGCGTACAATTCCCTACTGCCCTTGGTGGAGCAATCACAACATTTTTGCAACACTTTAGAAATAAGTTCATGCTATTGTTCATAGTTGTGTTGCAATAAAATCACACTGTGCTGGACAGAGAGGCTGTGCCGGGAGCAAAATATCAACACATAGAAAAATTCTGAATGTTTTTCACTAAACAAGGCCCAAGCATTATGGATGTAGTGCAACAAAGGTTCAAATCAGGGTCTGCTTCTGCGACCTGTGCTATTTTCCTATAGCACAGAGGAGAAATCCTTGAAGTTCAGTGTCCTGCACATCGATCTGACAATGAGAGCAGCAGTAGCATCGAATTCAGATCCAGGACCAACAGTAAGGCAAGAAAGGACATCAAGATTTGCATGCTTCGACATGGGCTGGTACGATATTTTCTACTGATACTGTGACAGTTACAAAGGCCAACATTGCAGTATCTGAGCCATGTGTAGCGGAACATGGTAGGATGGATGATACAAATATTGAAGTGGCTTATGGTCCATCATTAGGTAAAACTTCGGACCAAACAGATATGGTGAAACTTTGTCACACCATAGATAATAACAATTGGCCTGTCCTGTGAACCAAATCTGTGCAAGAGCACACCTTTAATTCCTTACACTATGTGATCAAAAGTATCCGGACACTCCCCTAAACATATGTTTTTCATATTAGGTGCATTGTGCTGCCATCTACTGGCAGGTACTCCATATCAGCGACCTCAGTAGTCATTAGACATCATGGAAGAGCAGAATGGGGTGCTCCGCGGAACTCACGGATTTTGAATGTGGTCAGGTGATTGGCTATCACTTCTGTCATAGTCTGTACATGGGAGTTCCATACTCCTAAAAATCCCTAGGTCCACTGTTTCCGATGTGATAGTGAAGTGGAAACGTTAAGGGACACATACAGCACAAAAGCGTACAGGCCAATCTCATCTGTTGACTGACAGAGACCGCTGACAGTTGAAGAGGGTTGCAATATGTAATAGGCAGACATCTATCCAGACCATCACACAGGAATTCCAGACTGCATCATGATCCACTGCAAGTACTATGATAGTTAGGCGGGAGGTGAGAAAACTTATGTGTGGAGTGACAAATCACAGTACACAGTGTAGTGATCCCATGGCAGGGTGTTGGTATGGCGAATGCCCAGTGAATGTCATCTGCCAATGTGTGAAGTGCCAGCACTAAAATTTGGAGACTGTAGTGTTATGATGTGGTCTTGTTTTTCATGGAGGGGGCTTGCACCCCTTGTTTTGCATGGCACTATCTCAGCAAAGGCCTACATTGATATTTTAAGCACCTTCTTGCTTCCCACTCTTGAAGAGCAATTCGAGGATGGTGATTGCATCTTTCAACACAATCGAGCACTTGTTCATAATGCACGGCCTGTGGTGGAGTGTTTACACACGATAATGTCCCTGTAATGGATTGGCCTGCACAGAGGCCTAACCTGAATCCTATAGAACACCTTTGGGATGTTTTGGAATGCCGACTTCATGCCAGGCCTCAGTGACCGACATCGATACCTCTCCTCAGTGCAGCACTTCTTGAAGAATGGGCTGCCATTCCCCAAGAAACCTTTCAGCACCTGACTGAACTTATGCCTGCAAGAGTGGAAGCTGTCATCAAGGGTAAGGGTGGGCCAGCACCATATTGAATTCCAGCATTACCGATGGAGGGCGCCGCAAACTTGTAAGTCATTTTCAGCCAGGTGTCCGGATACTTTTGATCACATTGTGTATGAAGAAGCATCCACTGTCAAAGCCACAGGCTTAAGCGGGATCAAAATGAGCAAGGCATCTTTCACTCAACAAAGCATTTTTAAGTTTCTGGAAAGCATACTGACAGTCTTTGGTCCAAGCAAAACGCACATTCTTCCAGAGCAAGGTATGTAACGGAGTCACAAACTGACTGCAATTCCATCACATTCTGTGGGGCAGGGAGGTCCTGGATAGCCAGCAGGTGTTTTTTCAAGTGGACCAGCAGGTGTTTTTTCAAGTGGATGAACACCATTGATATTAAGAACATGGCCTAAGTTCAGACTGAAAAAAGGTACATTTGTCCAGGCGATACTTCAAACCTGCAACTTGTAGCACTTGAAAAAGCGCACAGAGGTTACCGATACATTCCTCCGGTGTATGTCCTGACACCACAACATCATCCAAGTAATCTGAACAGAGTGGAACGTTTGCAGTAAGCTGTTCTAAGTAGCATTGGATTATGGCAGGTGCGAAAGTGCTGCCAAAGAGTAAGTGCAAAAATTTGAACAGTAGTAAATGTGTGTTGACCACAAACACTTTCTGAGACTCCTCATGTAGCAGAATTTGCAAATATGCATTGCATAAGTCAGTTTTTGAAAAATAGCTGCCTGAACCAAGCCTGTCCCTTAATTCCTCAGGGTGAGGCAATGGATAGTATCAATTATTGTTTGTGGATTCACAGAGGATTTATAGTCAATACAAAGACAAAGCCTTCCAGAAGGCTTTAGTAAGATTACTAAGGGAGAAGCCCATTGACCAGTCTGGATAGGAGCAATAACGTCATTTACTCGTCAGTCTTTAAGTTCACTTGCAACTTTATCTCTAAGTGCCCTGAGGGACAGGTTGCGCCATTGTCCTTCATTGTAACATGTGGCACAAAATTATTTGTTCTGCCAATTCCTTCAGAATATAAATCAGGAAACTCTTCAGTCAATCAAGTTACACTGTCTTTTGGGTTGCAAGTAGAAACAGAAAGAACATTGTCCTGAATACAAAGACCAAAAAAATGGAACCCAAAAATATTTTGTCATGCGAATGCAAAATTGTACAGGTCACTGTTCTGGTGTGAGGCAGGAATGTGACAGGCAGACTACATGTATGAAGCTCTGGAATGTCCTGCCCATTATATGCAGTAAGTTGCATGCAAGATTTTGTCAACTATTGTGAGCCTAACTGTTCATAAGTGGCATGATTAAGCAATGTAGTGGAAATGCCAGTGTCTAACTGAAGTCGCACAAAGCGTCTGGCAGTGATGAAGGTCACAAACAGTTTGATTGATTGTCGTTGCACAGCACTTGGGCAGAGTGAAGGCGCATCTTGAGTTTGGTTATTACTAGTACTGATTGCTGGTTCAGAAAAAACTACATTCACTGAGTGAGAAGGTGCTCTGCACTTACGAGAGCAAATGTGGATGGAGTTGGTTTTCTGCTGCAAGCATATAGACTGTACATGACTTGGCTTGGCAAAGCAAGTCACGTTCTGCGAAGTATAGTTTTGTCTTTTATGCATGGAATAGCAGCGAGGACATGATTTCACAGCAGATACGTGCATTAACACTTGTTTACTCTCACTGTGGCATTGTGGCCTGCTTGCACGCGGTCACTTTGTATTAGACTGCAAATGGGAGCTTCATCAAAGTTTTCCATGGCACTATCACACGAGTGCTGATGTTCAATAATATGCAATACTTTTTACAAAGTAGGTTTAGAATGTTTGAGAATTTGTTCATGAATCCTACTGTCTGGCATATTGTACGTAATTGCATCATGGATCATTGCGTCACTACTGTCTGCATCCTCAGAAGTTGTTATTTTAATGAGCATCCCCACATTTTCTTGAGGCAGTTACCTGCACAAGGCAAGCGCGCGCGTGTGCCCACACACACACACACACACACACACACACACACACACACACACACCAGTGCTGTTAGATGTAGCAAATTTTCTGGGTGGCCATTAAATCATCTTATCGTCTTTTGAATATGGTTTCATCCTATACCATTACTCATTTTCAAATAATTAATTTTAATTATATTATTTTAATAAATTTATGTCTTAAAATGCTAGTGTAGGAGAAAATTTTTTACATTTCTTTTACAATTTTGTTTTTTTTGTATCTAGGGATTTTGCGATGATACTGATAACAATCTGTTAATACTTCGCCCCATGCGTGATTTCATGAAGAAGGAAATTATCTTTTACAATGTTTTCAACAAAGTCAGTGGAGTTCATATACCATCAATTGTTACAAAGGTAAGAACTGAAATTGGGGGGGGGGGGGGGGGACTGGAGGAACAGTTACGGAATGAAGACAGTGATACACTTTTATTTGTTTTCATTCCTGTTTCAGCTTCAGTTCACATGTCAAATGAATATTGTTTCCAGTTGCTGTTATTGCTGCTCCAAGTGCCATTTGGAATGATTTTTGATTTTTTGTGATCTGTTTGGGTCCCATCTTAATATGAAATTTGATTAACTAACTTGTCTCATGTTAGTATAGACATGTTGTATAATATACAAGCTTCTCTGTGTCGTTGATAATCTTTAATTTTCAGTGCCACGGAAAATATGGAATTTTTAAAATTAAGTAGCATCAGAATGTTTGCTTATCAGAGTTATTCTCTGTTCTAGTGTTCAGAAAGTACAGATCTCACATACATCAGTTCATGAATAATAAATGTCTAAATAAGTACAATAGTGGTTTTTGCAATGTTGAATACTTACTATTGGGGCAATACACAGCTCAGCCGTTTGGTGTGCAAATGCAGAATCATGTATGAAAATGAGCAGTGGTTAATGTGAGTATTTATCTTAAGAGACATCACAGAAAGTGAACAGCACAGTACAATTGGTGAAAAATTTTATACAGAACTTGGACATGTATGTTGGATGTGTATGTATCTTGTGTACAGTTCTACTTACTAACAGGGGAAACTCCCCTCGCACCCCCATCAGATTTAGTGGTAAGAGGGCCCAGTGGACAGCCCTTCAGAAACAGAACACACATCAAGCATGGAAACAGTAAGAAGGTGAGGGAGGGGGGGGGGGGAGGTAACAATGAAGGGGTCAAGAGAAGAAGTGCAATATAGAGTATTCGCGAAGAGAAATGGAATTGTGGTGTGGTTAAGCGGTTACAGCCGCCGATCTACCTGTGGGCAGGGGGGGGGGGGGGGGCAGAGAGGGCCGGCAGCAGGCCCGCAGGGAGATGGCAACCAGGGGCAGGGACGGTGACTCAAGGACCACATCCGCACCCGAAGGAGGTAGGGGAAAAGGCGGCGGCCCGAGTCCTGGGGGGGGCACGCGAGCAGAGCTGATTATGATGGCAGCGCTCCAACCCTTTCAAGGTCTGCACCGACGCACACGCCGCCCATGGGCCGCAGCGACCATGGCGGGTGTCCAACCTGCCTTGCGCCCATACTCGCGGGCCCACACGGCTGTGCCAGGAGCATACCGCTGTGAGGGCCAGGAGTGGGGGCGGGAGGGCGATGGTGTCAGCAAATGGAGCAGGGTCCGCGGCTGTCGACCGCACGAGGTGGCGCAGTGGTTAGCACACTGGACTCGCATTTGGGAGGACGACGGTTCAATCCCGTCTCCAGCCATCCTGATTTAGGCCCCCCCAGGGGGTCCACAACTCTTTTGTGGATACGTGCGTAGCGAGCACGGGACCCCGAGCTAATGTGGCCTTCCTTCCTTTCCGGGCTCCATACCTTCCCTTTCCGCATCCTCCCCCATCCCTATCTTCGCCCCTCCTCTCCTCACCTCTGGCTCTTTACTTCCCTTTCTCCCCATCTGGGAGTATGGTTTGTGCCTACGTCCGGAGACGGACGCTCATAAATGTACTGCATTCTTCGCCTTCCTTGCTTTTATGTCTTCTTCCTTCCTTTGTCCTTCTCTTTTCCTTACCTCTTCTCTTTCCCTTTTCTCCGCTGCGGCATTTGAGACTTCTCTTCTTTCCTTTCCCTTTCTCTTTCTTCCTCCCTGTGCGTGTCTGAAGGCCGACCCATGCCTTTTGTGCGTAGCCGGTGACGGGGTAACGCGTAATTACCCGCCCCGGGTAGACAGGTAGGACACGTACGTACCCCCTGGTAACGGCCAGGCCCAGGGAGGGGTGATTACCCGAGCTGATACCTTCCGAAAGTGCCGATTGGTCCCTCCGTCCGTTTGTCGGGAGGTGTGACCTGAGGTGTGAACAATCACCTAAGGCGGGAGTGCCCTCAGAGAGGGCCCCCACAAGGGAGGAGCGCGCCATCGGAGACGCCGGTAATCATGGGGGATTCTTCCGCAATGGTTTCCTCACCTTCCACTATGTCTGCTCACAAACGTAAGTATACTGAGTCTCAGCCACAGACGATTCTTCCATCGTTGCCACAGTTCCTTGTTGTTTCTCGGTCTGATGAAGGTCACGACTTCTCCACGGTCAACCCTTTCATTATTCAGAAAGGTGTCGACGCAATTGCAGGTCCTGTAAAGTCTTGTTCCAGATTACGGAATGGCACCCTGTTGTTAGAAACACACAGTGCCCTCCAGGCACAAAAATTGCTGCGTACTTCTCTGCTCCACACCTTCCCTGTCCGGGTGGAACCGCACAGTACCTTAAATTCCTCACGTGGAGTCGTTTATACACGCTCCCTCGATGGTTTGTCTGACAAAGAAATTCAGCACTACCTGTCTGACCAGGGCGTAACGGCTGTTCATAGAGTTACGAAAAGGGTTGACACGAACATCATTCCAACCCGCACTGTCTTCTTGACATTTGACAAAGTTCAACTCCCATCGAAAATCAAAGCAGGCTATGAGATAATTTCCGTTCGCCCTTATGTCCCAAACCCTACGCGTTGCTATCGGTGTCAGCGGTTCAATCACACCAGCCAGTCCTGTTCCAATCCGGCCAAATGTGTTACGTGTGGCAAGGATGCCCATGAGGGTGCTTGTCCACCTCCATCCCCTCGCTGCATCAACTGTATGGGTGACCACGCTGCTTTTTCTTGAGATTGCCCCGTTTTTAAGGACGAAAAGCTCATCCAGGAAATAAGAGTGAAGGAAAAGGTGTCAACCTTTGCTGCTCGAAAATTATTCGCCAGTCGCAAGCCCACCGTGCCTCAGACAGGAAAATACAGCACTGTCCTTGCTTCTCCTCGGCCAACAAAGGAGGCGGCCACGCAGACTTGTGACCTCACCTTTAGTGCCACGGTCGTCAGATCGGCCAGCGCAAAGATCGCTCGTTCAACCTCACCACTTTCGCCTGCCCACTCTATGGCTCACCCTTCGTCGGGTTCTGCTAAATCTCGAGCCCAAAAGCCAGACGCCAAGTCTTCGAAAAAAGAGCATACTCGTGAAGAGTTTGTACGTACCGCAACTTCACAACCATCGGTTCCTCCTTCATCTAAACATCATACTTCCAAGAAGGCTACAAAGAAACCCAGTTCCTCTCCTTCTCCGCCAAGGCGTGTCCCATCTACAGCACCACCTGGCGGAAATCGCCCTCGGCCGTCTTCTGTGTCGCCGAGGCACACTGCTGGTGGCCGGTCAACCGGCGATCGCTGGTGGCAGGGGCTGCTCCTGACCAACCTATGGATCAGGATCTTCTGCCTTCGGCTGAATGCCATTCCATGCTGTCGGTCGCAAGCTCTGAGCAGTCGTTGAGTTGACAGCACCCTTGGTCACATTCCTCCATTTTCTGTTCACCCTATGTCCATTATCCACTGGAATATCCGCGGCATTCGAGCCAATCGGGATGAATTGTCGGTCCTCTTACGATCCTACTCGCCGGTCATCTTCTGTCTTCAGGAAACAAAGCTGCGTCCCTATGACCGCTTTGTTCTCCCTCATTTTCAGTCCGTCCGATATGACCTCCCCTCTGTTGAAGGCACTCCAGCCCATGGAGGACTCATGATTCTTCTCCATGATACTCTCCATTATCACCCAATCCCCTTAAACAGTTCCTTCCAAGCTGTCGCCGTCCGTCTTTCCCTTTCCGGATACACGTTCTCTCTTTGTACTGTATACATTCCATCGTCCACATCAATGGCACTAGCTGATCTCCTTCATCTTCTTGGTCAGCTTCCACCCCCCTATTTGCTGGTTGGGGACTTCAATGCCCACCACCCGCTTTGGGGATCTCCACATCCTTGTCCACGTGGCTCTCTATTGCTAGACGTCTTCCACCAAGCGGATCTAGTTTGCCTCAACACTGGGGTCCCCACATTTTTGTCTGCCTCCACGACAAATTTATCTCATTTGGACCTTGCGGTCGGTACTGTTCCGCTAGCTCGGCGCTTCAAATGGTTCGCCCTTGATGATACACACTCGAGTGACCACTTTCCATGTGTCCTTAGACTGCAGCCTCCACTGCCATATATGCGCTTGCGACGCTGGAAATTTGCCCAAGCCGATTGGACACTTTTTTCGTCTCTAGCGACATTCGATGACCATCGCTTTCCCAGCGTCGACGATGAGGTCACACATATTACCGACGTTATTCTTACAGCTGCGGAACATTCAATACCACGCACCTCCGAATTGCCCCGGCGCCCCCCAGTTCCTTGGTGGAACGAGGCATGCCGTGACGCAATACGTGAGCGGCGACGTGCTCTTCGCATTTTCCGTCACCATCCTACTTTGGCCAACTGTATCCGCTATAAGCAGCTCCGTGCGCGATGCCGTCGCGTCATCCGCGATAGCAAGAAGGCAAGCTGGAAATTCTTTATTAGCTCATTTAACACCTTCACTCCCTCCTCGGAAGTTTGGAGTCGGCTTCGACGGTTCTCAGGCGCGCCTAGTTTCTCCCCGGTCTCTGGGCTCACTGTCGCGCATGATACCTTAGTGGACCCCGTCGCAATTTCTAACTCGTTGGGTCAGCACTTTGCTGAGATTTCGAGCTCTTCAAATTACTCGCCAGCATTTCTCCCGAAGAAACGTGCAGCGGAAGTGCGACATCTTGCTTTCTCCTCTCAAAATCACGAAAGCTACAATACTGTTTTCTCCATGCGGGAACTCCAACATGCCCTCTCTTCTTCCCGCTCCTCCGCCCCAGGACCGGATGGTATCCATGTCCAAATGTTGCTGCATTTATCAACCCATAGTCTGCGTTACCTCCTTCGCCTTTATAATCGAATTTGGACTGACAGTACCTTTCCCAGACGGTGGCGGGAAGCTGTTGTCGTTCCTGTTCCGAAACCTGGAAATGACAAACATCTCCCCTCTAGCTATCGCCCCATTTCTCTCACGAGTAGTGTCTGTAAGGTTTTGGAGCGTATGGTGAATTACCGTTTAGCTTGGTGGCTGGAATCCCGCAGTCTTTTAACACCAGCCCAATGCGGATTTCGGAAGCATCGTTCTGCAGTTGACCATCTTGTTGCTCTCTCCACTTATACCATGAACAATTTTCTCCGGAAACGCCAAACGGTAGCAATATTTTTCGATCTGGAGAGAGCATACGATACCTGTTGGAGGACAGGCATCCTCCGCACACTGTTCTCTTGGGGCTTTCGAGGCCGGCTGCCCCTTTTTCTTCGCGAATTTATGGCAGAGCGCACTTTTAGGGTGCGGGTGAACACTACTCTCTCCCGTACTCTCTCCCAAGAAAACGGGGTACCCCAGGGATCCGTGCTGAGTGTTGTACTGTTTGCCATCGCCATAAATCCAATTATGGATTGTCTCCTTCCTGATGTCTCGGGCTCCCTCTTTGTGGACGATTTTGCGATCTACTACAGCTCTCAACGGACCAGCCTTCTTGAACAACGTCTTCAAGGATGTCTCGATCGCCTCCACTCGTGGAGCATCGAAACTGGCTTCCGTTTCTCACCCAGTAAGACCGTTTGTGTCAATTTTTGGCGACGTAAGGAGTTTCTTCCGCCCTCCTTACATCTAGGTCCTATCAACCTTCCGTTTTCAGACGTCGCTAAATTCTTGGGTCTTATGTTTGACGGAAAACTGTGCTGGTCCTCCCAAGTTTCCTATCTTTCGGCTCGCTGTCTGCGATCGCTTAACACCCTCCGTGTCCTGAATGGTACCTCCTGGGGAGCGGACCGAGTGGTCCTTCTCCGCCTCTATTGCGCCTTAGTGCGCTCAAAATTGGATTATGGAAGCATAGTCTACTCCTCTGCTCGGCCGTCTATTCTTCGGCGTCTCGACTCTATCCACCACCGTGGATTACGTTTAGTGTCTGGAGCTTTTTACACTAGCCCTGTGGAAAGCCTTTATGCTGAGACTGCTGAACCTCTGCTGTCCAATCGGCGAGCAGTCCTCCTGAGTCGTTATACTAGCCATCTGTCTTCCATGCCTGCTAATCCAGCCCATGACCTTTTTTTCGACGCCTCCTTTGATGTAGGGTATGCAGGCCGCTCCTCCTCCCTACTACCCCCGGGAGTCCGCTTCCGTCAACTGCTCCATTCTCTTTCCTTCCGCTTTCCTAAAACCTTCTTGACAACTTGGGGTACAGCACCACCTTGGCTCCGTCCCCGGATCTGCCTGCTCCGTGACCTTTGTCAATTTCCCAAGGATGGTACCCCTTCACTTGTTTATCGTCGGGCATTTGCTGCTCTATGTGCACAAATGACGGACGCCACATTTATTTACACCGACGGCTCGAAAACATCGTTAGGTGTAGGGAGTGCCTATATTGTTGGCGACACCCCAAATCGCTTTCGGCTTCCTGACCAGTGTTCGGTTTATACTGCGGAGCTTTACGCTGTTCTCCAGGCTGTCCACTACATCCGCCGCCATCAGCGGATACAGTACGTTATCTGCTCAGATTCTCTCAGCTCTCTCCTCAGTCTCCAAGCTCTTTACCCTGTGCACCCTCTGGTCCACCGGATTCAGGACTGTCTGCGCTTGCTCCACCTGGGGGGGCGTCTCGGTGGCGTTCCTCTGGCTCCCGGGACACGCTGGTATCTGTGGGAATGAGGCGGCCGATATAGCGGCCAAGGCTGCAGTCTCTCTTCCTCGGCCAGCTATTCAGTCGCTTCCCTTCACCGATCTACGGAGCGGTTTATGTCGCAAAGTTGCTCATTTATGGCATGCGCATTGGTCAACACTTTCCCGTAATAAATTGCGGGAAGTGAAAGCCCTTCCTTGCACTTGGACCTCTTCCTCCCGAACACGTCGTCGGGAGGAGGTAATTTTAGCTAGACTCCGGATAGGGCACTGTCTTTTTAGCCATCGACATCTTTTAAGCGGCGATCCTCCCCCACTCTGTCCCCACTGCTTTCAGCTGTGGACGGTAAGACACCTTTTAATTGAATGCCCCTATTTTAATCCGTTGCGCTCCCATCTACAGCTATCGCCTGATCTATCGTCGATTTTAGCAGATGACACACGCTCAGCCGACCGCGTTCTCCAGTTTATTAGTGACAGTGAAATGACGTCAGTCATTTGAAGCTTTTTTTGGGGACAACCACCCCCTTTCTGTAGTGGATTTTTAAGCATTCCTTCTATTTTTAGTTTCTCTAATTTTATGACTTTGTTCCCATTGCTGCTGGTTTTCAATTTCGGTTTTTTACTGTCTTAAGTCACGGGCTGGGCGCTAATGACCATAGAAGTTTTGCGCCCTAAAACCAAAAACAAAATCCTGATTTAGGTTTTCCGTGATTTCCCTAAATCGTTTCAGGCAAATGCCAGGATGGTTTCTTTGAAAGGGCACGGCTGATTTCCTTCCCAATCCTTCCCTAACCCGAGCTTGCGCTCTGTCTCTAATGACCTCGTTGTCGACGGGACGTTAAACACTAACCACCACCACCACCACCACCACCACCACCACCACCACCACCACCACGCGGCTGTCGCCCATGAAGGAGCTCTGCCGGACTGCGTTCGTCAATTGGCATAGTGTGATAGGTGCTCAGAAACAGGGTGAGGGCTGATGTGGTTGGAGATGTGTCGACCGCCTTTGTCAACTGGTGTTTAAATGTGTGGACAAGCCCTTCCGCGGCGCCATTGGACAAAGGGGGGCTACGGATATGTCCTGACAGAAGTCGTGGAAGGAGGACGCCATGAATTGGTGTCCATTATCGGAGACCAACGTGTGTGGCAGGCCCTCAATGGTGAGAACCTGAGCCAGGGCCGTGAGTGTAGCCTCCCTGGTGGTGGATGCCAAGCGGACAACATATGGGTATTTGGAGTAGGTATCAATGATGAGTAACCACATGGACCCCAAAAACGGGCCTGCAAAATCAATATGGATGCGATCCCAGGGCCGGCGAGGCACAGGCCAGGTTGCAAACGACGAAGGGGCAGCTTGCTTGGTGACGCGCACAGACATTGCACCCACGGACCAGATGCTCAATATCGCTGTCGATGCCGGGCCAATACACGCGCCAGTGAGCCGAAACTTTCATATGGGACATACCCCAGTGCCCGCAGTGTAACAAACTGAGTATCTGAAGCCGCAATGCCGGAGTGATGACCACCCGATGGGCATCCGACTCCGTGACCAACAGAAGGACATCATCGACCACGGGGAGCCTGTGGGACAGGTGGTGACAGGGGCTGAAATCGGACTGCATCCGACGAATAACATAGGAGGGCCATCCGGGGACTACGTAGTGGAGAACCTGCTGCAAGACAGGGTCACGGGGAGTGGTCTCAGCAATGTGAGCAGCCATAAGAGGCAGACCGTCCAGCGCATCCCAGCAGGCGGAATCGATGTGAAAGCAGAGGACCTTCTGTTGGTCAAAGGCAGGATCAGGGCCTGCTGGGTGACGTGACAAAGCATCTGCATTATCATGGTGGGCAGTGGGCTTATACCGGATAGTGTAAGCGTAATTATGTGAAAACAATGCCCAGCTTTGGAGACGTTGAGCCGTCCGCTCCCGAAGGTGAGAGTGGGGTCCAAAAAGTGTAATTAAGGGTTTATGGTTCATCAGGAGGGTGAACTTTCCCCCAAAGAGATAGGTGTGAAATTTTTTGACGGCGAACATGATAGCCAGGACCTCCTTTTCAATCTGGGAGTAGTTCCGTTGTGCTGGGGTCAATGTCTTAGAGGCATAAGCAATCGGCTGTTCGGAGCCATCGGCATCCTGGTGTGCGAGGACGGCCCCAATGCCACATGCCTACGCATCAGCCGCCACAACCCTGGAGTGGTCTGGAAAGAAGGGAAGTAAGGCAAGGGGCGGGCTTCAGCATCGCCTTTAAATGGAGAAAAGCCTGGTTACAGGCAGGAGTCCAATCAATAGGTACCCCTTTGCGGCACAAGTGATTGAGGGGTTTAGCAACAGAGGCAGCCTGGGGCAAGAACTTTAAGTAATAAGTAACCTTGCCCAAAAACACCTGGAGCTCAGATAAGTCCTTGGGACGAGGAAGGGCCTCAATGGCCGCGACATTATGACCCGAAGGGCGAATGCCGTCTTTGCTAAGCCAGTGGCGTATAGCAGAGCGTGAAATAAGGCGCTGAGGTTTTGCATATGTTCCTGGAGGGAACACCCGGTGACCAAGATGTCATCCAGATAATTCACACAGGCGGGGATAGGCTGTGTAAGCTGCTCCAGGAATCGCTGGAAAACGACCTGCACTGAATAGACACCAAAGGGAAGGCACTTGTTCTTATACAATCCGAAAGGCATGTTGATAACCATGATGTTCTGAGATTCGACATCCAAGGGCAACTGGTGGTATGCCCCAGCCAGGTCGTTCTTTGAAAAATACTCTCCGCCGGCAAGCTTGGTGAGAAGGTCTTCCTGTCGGGGGATGGGGTAAGTGTCAACAAGGGACTGAGCATTGACTGTAGCACCAAAGTCCCCACACAGCCGAAGGGACCCATTGGGTTTCCATATGACCACCAATGGCGTTGCCCAGGCACTGTAAGTTACAGGCTCCAGAACGCCAGCAGCCTGGAGCCGATCAAGTTCCTACTTGACTGCCAGCTATAAGGCCATCGAAAGACGCCGGCCCCGGAAAAAGCG
Source organism: Schistocerca cancellata (assembly GCF_023864275.1). Classification (NCBI taxonomy): domain Eukaryota; kingdom Metazoa; phylum Arthropoda; class Insecta; order Orthoptera; family Acrididae; genus Schistocerca; species Schistocerca cancellata. The sequence goes on along the minus strand of NC_064631.1, from coordinate 226,769,549 downwards.
AGGCTCTGCATCCGGCCGAAGGGTGATGTGCGCCTGCAAACCTGAAGCACATCCGAGATACTTTGCAAATGACGCAAAAGCGGAGCATAGATCGTCCAAGTCCTGAAAAGGAACAGCCGCAGAAACGACCCTAACTTCGTCGGAAATTGAAAAGCCAAACAGTTGAAACGCATCCAGGCCAAAAATATTTGAAGCTGACAGATGGTCGACAACAAAGAGGGTAAGGAACCAGGGAACACGCTTGTACGTCACCTGGGTGACGAACTGCCCACAAAGGGGAATGGTACCGTCTCCGTAGGCGACCAAACAGCGAGAGGGAGGTCACAACTCAGGAGAGTCCAGCCGGATATATGTCGCCATATTAATCCGGGAGATGGTGACCCCAGTGTTGACCTGAAAACTGACATCCTCAGTGAAAAGGCAGAGCGGGAGGAAAAGCTTCCACGCTGACGGGTCATCCTGTGGGACAACCAATTGCAGAGCATGGACTGTATCTTGAGGCCCTGGAGGGGCAGGACTGGAGCGAGTTGAGTGACTACGACAAACTGATCGGATGTGGCACTCCTTGTTACACAGCGTTCACGTTTTCCAGCAGTGGGGACAATCAGCCCGTGAATGCGCAGTAAAGCACTGGGCAAGATGGAAGTGGGCAAAGCGACCGGCGGCGAGGGGTGACCGGAGGCGCTGATGCCATAGAGACGTCAGACAACGAGGAGTCCTGACAGCGCCTGCCTCTGTCGGTCGGGCCACGTCGACGTCGCGAGGGCGGACTCCCCATGACACCCCAATCGCCGCCACCTGCGGTCGCGCCATAAGACGCTCGTTAGCCACTTGAGCAATTTCAAAGGAGTGCGCAATGCGGCGAATCTCTTCCAAGCAGGGATTGTCGAGTTTCAATGCCGCAGTCCAGACCTCAGGATCGGGAGCCAGCTGAACCACCACATCCCAGATCAGGGAGTCCACATACGAAGCCTTGCGCTGCTGATTGGTGCACATAAAATCGCTTTGACGGATGAGACCCTGCAAGTCCATGACCCAGGAATGATACGACTGATCAGGCTGTTTATGGTACTGGTGGAACTCTAGCTGAGAGGCAACCACATGGTGGCGTTGGGGATAATAGTTTATCAGCAAAAGGCATATCTCCTGGAAAGAGAGAGCCACAGGATCAGACAGTGGTGCGAACTTGCGGAGAAGAAAGAACATGTCTGGGGAAGCCCAAGACAAAAACAAGGACCGCTGTAAGGAGTTGTCCGTGACTTGAAACGCCGTGAAATGTTGTTTCAGCTGATGTAAATAGGTTTCCCAGTCCTCTTTAGCCTCATTAAACGGTGGAAATGATGGTGGATGTGGGAAAGTACCGGATATACGAGGACTCGGAAGCTGTTGTGGTAACGCGTCCCGAGCATCAACTTTGTCCGTTAGCAACTGCAGCGACTGTTGTAAGATGTCTAACTGGAGCTGTAAGATGTCTAACTGGAGCTGCTGTTGCTCCAGAAGACAGACCAACTTTGCCTCCATGTAAGCAACTACTGCCGTTTACCTCGTCGCCAAAGATGTTGTAACCTGTTGTAACCACGACCGGAACAGTCACAGGGTGACCGAGAAAACATGGCGGGACCAAACGGAGAGTGGCCCGCGAACAAACAAACAAACGGAAAGGACAGACACAAAACGACGACGGACGATGGAGAGAGACAGTACAACGACAACACGCAAGAAGCAACAGAGTGACAGAGACAACCGAATGAATCCAAGACATCCACTAGTAATAAAAACAAAGAACGGTAGACACGCTGTCTGTTGTCAAGGCGAGATGTCAAGACTCACGCAACGATTAGACTTGCTGGCTGAGCGAGAGGCAGGTGCTTAAATACTCTATAGGGGTGACACTATTGGCTGCTGGAACCACGTGTTTCACTGTGGCGCCCTCACACTAAATGCGGGCCTGAAGGTGCGCGCCGTCACATGGTGCAGAGACCTCTAGGGGTCTTCGACATCCGTGATGTCTGGCAGGGATTCAAATTCCACAGCACGCGGTACCAGACTATTCATCACATTTACTTGCGATGGTAATGTATTCTTACCATGTGACTCATATTCTATAACCAGTGTATAGAATGACAACTGCCAAGGCTACAGAAAGAGCACAAACCTTTCAATGACCAGATGGACAGTTCATAATGCTGTGAAAAAAAGGAAGGAAGGAATCGCACTAGGGAGTTTTGAACTCAGCTCACCTGCTTGGCAGTCCAACACCATGATCACTAACTCACGACACTGTTGTTGTTGCAGGCTGGTCTTTATTGCACTTTGTGTGATTGGACCATTCACTGTTTCTACTTCGCTTTTTTTATTATTTATTTGTTTATTTTCTTTCTTTCTTCGCAGTTCAGTCCACCTTCTTCCTGTTTTTATGCTTGATCTGTGTCCAGTTTTTTCAGGCTATCCACTGGGCCATCTTAGCACAAATCTGAGTGAGGTGCAATGGGAGGACTTTCCCATGTGAGGAAAACTGTGAGTACAGAAAACTTTGTTGAGAACTTATTGGCAAAATATCTCTCGGTGAATTATCTGGTATGTGAAGCTGCCTTGTTGTGTGTATCAGAGTAGAATAAATTGCTTTTTTTTAGACTGGCCAGCTTACATCAACTGAAATTGGGAAGAAAATTGTCCTTACTCAGCTTCCCATGTTTTTCAAAATTCAGTCACATTTTGTTGTTCAGACAATACTTGTTGTCAGCAAGATCAGCAGTATTTGATTGTAGCTACCAAGCATTTGTGCTACATTTGAAAGCTGCTAAGCATTCAGTATTCTATTTACTTGGTATTCACGTATTTTACAGGACTATCATAAAATAAAGAACTGTAATCAGTATGGTGCTTCACACTGTTTATTTTTCACGATCTTCCCATTGTTTCAATTATTACTCTGTCACCCTGAAAGCTATCCAAATTTAACTTTGTGCTGGGATTGCAGTTTTTTCAAAATCATACTTTTCTGATGTATGTAGTGTTATTTCACTATATATTGTTTATTTAAAGACAGCAGAAATATGTGTTTGCATTTGTTTCACTTGGGTTTCTCAGTTGTCTTACAGATGATTTTTATATATACTGTTTTAGGTTAGCTCCAACCAGAGCATTCAGAAGCTAACTGAAAAATTTGTAATGGAGCTTCAGCAGGACTATCCATCTACTGCATCTGTAGTGTTTCGTACTGGAGAAAAGCTTAGTATGCCAAGGGACATCAAGCTTTCAAATGAGACGTGTTCCCTCTGTGAGGTATAGAAATTATATTTTCTGAGAGTTTGAATTTACTTAAAGTGTGTTGTTATTAGGCACTGAAACACTGAATGTGCGTCTTTACAAGAGGAGGAATTATTTGAAGTATGTGTTTACTATGGATGAATCAGAAGAAATAAATTCACACAATGCTAGAACATACTGGTAAAACAATTGGAGGATGAGAGAGCCTTCACATTGTGCACATAGGAAGGTGTACTTTCAGCTATAGTGTCATTTACAGGAGCAGTAGTTTGCGACTCAAGTAATTAGAGGACAATTATAGCACAATTGACAAAGCTCCTAAAAACATCAGACAGCTGTATGGTGGGAAGTAACTCCAAGGTGCAAAGAGTCCAGTGTAGCTATGTAGCACAGATTTAACGAGATTATCAGTGAGTTTCTGAGTGACAAATTCTCCATCCTCAAAAGGTTCAATTTGCTGCACAGTAACAGTCATGGCAGATGCTGGCCATTTGTAATATGGGTTTCAAGTAAATTCTGTTGATTTTCAGTAGGATTCAGCTATGGGAAATTCATTGGCCATGATGTTATACTAATGATATGACTCAGTGGACCTTGGTTAGATGCTTCCGGAGCAATTCCTAAAGCTCTCATAGTAGTTTCTTTTTTTTCTATTGTCAGCAAACACTGAACACAGTGCTAAACTTTTCAGTTTTGCAAATTACCTGTGATAAATGTGCAGGGAGTCATTAATCGTCCCCTCTGAAAAAAATACACTGCCAGGCAAAAAAGTGAAGACGGTAGAAGGGGAGGAGGAAATGAAATGGAACTTCATCGCTTGGAAGGGTATGGGCTATTACTTTAGTGATAACAAAATCAAATCAAATTTACAAAGAACTTGGCAGTATGAGCCCACTTATCAGTATGACATTGCATCCCCTCTGGCCTTGCATGCACTGGGATGTCATAAAGCCACCTCCTGAGGCAATCTGGCTTCACAACTGTTGTAACTGGTCCTTGATACACTGGTACTGAGGTGGAGTTAACCGAGCTGGTCTACACGTGTTCTAATGGGAACAAATCTGGGCATCATACTGTGCATGAGAGTACCTCAGCATCATGCAGTCAGTTCATGGAGGTATGTACTGTGCATGGATGAGCCTTGTCCTGTTGAGAACTGGTACCAAGATACTGTCATGTGAGAGGTAACACGTGAGGACACAGAAAGTACATTGCATGCCATTTTTTTATCGGAGTTCCATCAATTACTACAAGCTATGACCTGAAGTACAAGGGTGGTTTGAAAAGTTCTCGGACCGGAATAGAAAAAAAGTACTTATATCACTGAAACTTTTTTTATTTTTCAATGTAGTCTCCTTGTAGATTAATGCACTTGGTCCAACAATGCACCAGTGCCTTGATCCCATCTCAAAAATGAGTTTCCTCTAGGTCTGCAAAATAGTTGTCAGCTCCAGCTATCAATTCTTTGTTTGAAATGACTCTTCGTCCACCAACTAAAATTTTCAGTTTTGGGAAGAGATGGAAGTCTGACAGAGTCATATCAGGTGGATAAGGTGGGTGTGGCAACAATTCATACCTTAGTTTGTGTAATTTTGCTGTGGTGATGGCAAGTTTTCGATCCAGCGTCAAGAGTCGCGGCACCCATCTTGCAGATGATTTTTTCATTTCTAATTCTTCAGTTCAAATATGATATACTCTTTCTGATGACATCTGGCAAGCATGAACAATTTCATGCACTTTCAATCGGCGATCATCCATGACCATTTTGTGCACTTTTGCAATGATTTCTGGAGTAGTGACATCTTGGCCGACCACTGTGCAGATCATCATCTAAGCTCTCCCGGCCAAATTTAAATTCATTTGTCCGCTTTGCAACAGTTGAATATGAAGGAGCAGAGTCCCCCTGTGTATTCTGGAAATCAACATGAATGTCCTTTTTCTTTCATACCTTCCTTTATGAAGTATTTAATCACTTCTCGAATCTCGATTCTTTTCTCTCTCTCTCTCTCTCTCCATCTTCGTAAATCACTATGCGGAACAACAGCAGAGCCACGTCACCGCCACACCTCACTTCCAAGAGTACTGATGTGACTCATGTTTATAGGCAACAGTCCCATGAATATCATGTGAACAACTCATTGCACTAGTGCTGACCTCTCATGGTGATTCCAAGAACTTTTCAAACCACACTCGCAATACCCAATGGCTCCCCACACCATGGCACCAGCAGCGACACTAATGTGCATCTCAGAAACATTGGAAGAATGGAATCCCTATCCACATTGCTGCCGTCCTTGCCGATGATGATTATCTGGGGTAATGGAGAACTGTGATTCACACTGAACACATTGTGATGCCATTCATCAGCAGTCTGTGCTTCCCAGCCATGGCACCAATCTAAACATAGACTTTTATCTTGTGTTGCTAACAGCGGCCTGAGCAGGGGACAGTAATTCCCTAGTGTGGCTGCTGCAAATCTCCGACCAACGCTGCAGGATGGCACGTAATGTTGCAGTGAGTCCACTACTTGTCCCTGGATGCCAGGCACAAATGTGAAGGGGTTATAATGTGCTGGGTGCACAATATGATGGTGCTCTCTTGTGTTGGCAGACTTGACCAACTAGAACCTTGACGACAAGCGTACCTGCTGTCACATTTCCATGTAAAACATTGGGCCACTGTCACATCCAAATGCCTCACAAATTTGGATATTGTTTGATTCAACCAGCTGGCCAAATGGTGAACCACAATGAGGTCTCTTCCAAACTCTATCTGGTGCTGATAGCACTGTGTCACATGTGTCTGTTGCATCTCAGTGTCTTTCACTGTGATCACTCTACATCTGTCGCTGTTCCTGTCCCTTATATACCCTAACAGGCATGGTAACAGCACTAATGCAATCTGGTGGCCATTATGTGTCACAGAGAACTTTAAACATTTACAAATCCGTCAATGGTGGGTATATATACAAAGTCACCTTGACATCAAACCATGTCTTGTGGGTGCTTCACTGTGTTTTTTTGTCAAGTAGTGTGTTTTCTTGTATATTGCTCTGTTAAATTGTCCAAGCTGTCTTCCGACTATATGTTTATGCCAGTGATTTAGTTACACTACTCTAGCAGACATGAAATTTTCATATTTGCAAGCCTCCTTTGACCACAATAAATAATGACTATGCATAGGTGTCATCAGTAACAGTACAAGCAATTTCTGCATTATGTATGTTTTATAACAATACTAAATAACAATAATATGTGCCCCCAACTCTCCTTATCCAGATATATCAGAATAGCATGAACAAAATGTCCCACTCTTACACAGTGGACCTGTTAAATTGGGTGACACAATGCGTGCAGAGTTTGGAGATAGGAAAGCATCCAGGGCAGTATTTATATTTTTACTAAATGTATTAAGAGCAAACAAATTATAGTATACACCTTATCACAAATCCCATTATTATGTAGTACATGTCTTAAAATACAGGAATGAAAATAATAATACTAACAAAATTTTAAAAGCAATTAATATGTTGCCTGCAAACATAACACAACACTTGCCTGTCTGAATGCATGTAGTCCACAGTCTCCTCTCAAACAGGTCACATGGGGTTAGCACACTGCACTCACATTTGGGAGGACGATGGTTCAAACCCATGTCTAGCCATGCTAATTTGTGTTTTCTGTGATTTCCGTAAATCGCTCCAGGCATATGCCGGTACGGTTCCTTTGAAAAGGAATAGCTGATTTCCTTCCCCATCCTTGACAAAGTCACATGCAGCCAGGCACAGTACACATGGCACTGCAATCACTTACAAAACAGGCTACACAGCTAGCACGTGTTGCTCAAGAAAGAACTACAATTGGATAGCAGCTGGCCTCTTCCAGTAGACTCACTGAAACATCAGTGACAAAGTTTTTTTAATCAGAATATAATTCACTAATTAAAGAACTTCGAATATGTAAATAGAAACATTGTAGGGCTAATAACTAATCTAAACTAAGTTAAGAAAAACAAAAAGTGACACAAATCTCTACATACTGCGCTACACTGGTAAACAGAGTAAAAACTTAAGTTTGTGCATGGCAGCCATAGCATTTTCTTGCAGAAACCAGCTTCCTTTAATATTGTGCAATGCAGATATTTCCTTGCTCAGTAAATTACACTTGCACCAGGACAAGTCATCACATGATGTCTCCGAGTAATGCCATTAAGTACATGAGCACAGCAGCCTGACAGTCACTGTATAGTATGAAACTATACATCACACGCCATTCAGTATCTCACCACCAACCTGAATACTTCTCACTGCCTTGCTTTTGACTTGCTCCTTGGCTATTCTAGTTTGGCTGATGATGATGTGTATTTTATAGTGCTTTCTGATTTCTATGTTACAGCCTTTGTGAATTTTCACACCCTTCTTGCAACTGCCCATGCTAGCTGCAAGGTTGCTGGTAGCTGCACTGCTCTGAACGTACCTGTTTACGATCCACCACAACCTCCTATGGTCCGTCAGCTTACAGGCACAGTGCTGCCTTTTCTGACCACTTCTCTTAGATTCTACACTTATGAGCCAAAACATTATAACCACTGCCCACTGCGAGATTGAATGCCATCTGTTGGTGTTGAGGGCATGTGAAGTGAACCAAGGATGAGTGGGAAATCCACACATTGACGAGGTACAGATTGCTGTGGCCCAGTACCTAGGGAAGAGCAGCTCGGAAATAAATAAGTGGTGAGCTGTTTGCATGCTAAATTCATGAACACTTATTGAAAGTGGCGGAAGAACAGTGAAACCATGAGTAGATGATAAGGTGTTGGACATCTACATCACATTGGAGAACATGGAGGTTCATGGCTTGTCCATTCTGTAAAAAGGATAGGTGGTAATCTGTGGCAGATCTGACGACAGAGTACATTGCTACTGCAGGCAGAGATACTTCGGAGCACAGTACTCGGTGCACGTTGCTGAACATACGACTGGACAATATATGAACCCTACGTGTTCATATGTTGGCCCAACAACATTCAACTGCAGTAGGCATGGGGTCATTGAGAGCAGACCATGGATTAATATAAATGTGTCATCTTGTCATGTTTAATGTTAAACCAGGTTGATAGCCATGCCTGGATAAACTGTCATGTATGGGTGCTTGAGACTGCACCACGGACACAGACCGATGGGGAGCATTTTGTTATCCCATGGGGGACATTCACTTGGGCTTCTGTGGTACTTGTAATGGTAGTCAAAGACACCATGACAGTTGTGAATGTCATTATCATCATTATGGACCATCTACATCTCTTCATACTTAACATCTTCTGCAGTGATGATGGCTCCTTCTAACTGAATGACTCCCCCTGTGATTTGAGGAGTATGATAGTGAACTCACATTGATGTCTTGGCTACCAAGTTCACTTGTTCTGAATCCCATGGAGGACATATGGGATACTATCGAGTGCCAGCTTCGTGCCCACAAACCCCGAGCCTGTAATTTACAGGAATTGTGTGAACTGTGTGTAGGAGTCTGGTGCTATATACCTCTGGAAACCTGCAAAGGGCTTGTTAAATCCATGCTGTGCACAATCGCTGCTGTATTTTAGTCCAGGGATGGATCAACATACTATTAAACAGGTGGTCATAATGTTTTGGCTCATCAGTGTATCTTACTAGATAGCTTACTTCGCCCACCAAGATTGTTGCCTTAGCTTACTTTTACAGATAAGATTATAATGACGCCGTATTTGTAAATAAAAAAAGCAAATAAGTGGCACAGCTTTCAGTGTCAAAGTGCTGTACCATTCTTTTGTTCCCATGTCTGGGAAAACATTGTTACTGCCACAAATATTCCAGTTATTATTATTTTAGTATTAAGAACAATTAACACAACAGCCGAGAATTACATGTTCATTTCTTTTGTTTCTCAGTATTGTAAAAATTCCTTCAGCAACTCAGAATTCTTTATTACTGTTATATAAGTATGGTAAGTGCCCTGAACTATAGGGAAAATGTAGCCAGTGAGAAGTGGAACAAAAATTAACAGATGTCCACCATGGGTATTTATCACAAACATTATAACAGTGTTGTGAAATTTTTAGTTGTCTGTAACACTTCTGCCTTATATTTCATGGCTGTGTGACCTGCTGTTGAAATATTTTAGTGACAACAGAACATAACATTGAATTAATAAGTATACAAGACAGAAAATATACAGAAATTTGTCAGTAAATACTTATGCCATAGATATGAGTGAACAGAGAAAGAGGGAGAGAAACTGTAACTTTTTTATACATTTACCATTGTACCCCTTTACCTTTGACAAGTACTTGTTGTATCGTATTCTAATCTTAGCTTCCCAAATATCACTATTAAAGTTCTGTGTCTGTGCGAAAAGTTTAGAAAGCTTAGAGTTGTAAGATTTACAAAAGAAGAACGTTTTACTTATCTTGATTTTCTCTTCTTGTTGTTGTTGTGTCAAGGGATACATTCTTGAGTCTGTAATTACATTGTGGGTTCTTGATGACTAAATAACTGACGAAGATTTGCCTGTTGCTATGAATATCTTTTTATTTCATCCCATTCTTCTAAGTCACACCCACTTTACAGTTTTCGTTTCTATCACACCAAAGAGTACATTATTGGTGACACAATCAAAAACGTGTCTGATTCTGTCAGAGGCATGCCCACCACTACCTAATATTCTGCGGTACTCACCATATTCCAAAGATTTTACAAAGCAAAAGAGTTTACAAACTTTCTTGACACAAGAAGAATCTTCGCTAAATTATATCATTATTTTATATATTAGTCCAGACATAAATTTAATAATTAGTGTTAGATTGGACAATTAATAATATGAATTTTAAATATGCCAGATATTTTCGTGATTTCAGATGTTTTTAAAAGAAGAGTAATTTTAACCATTGGTGCATATCGATTGTAACAAATTAATTTCTCTTTATACATTTTAGTCCGAAGCATAACACATCACATACAAAATCATATGAAATTCATTCAGTTAGACAGCTGATATTATGTTCACCTATACAATTTTTGATCTGGAATTCGATTGCATCAACTCAACGAACATTTTAAGAATGTATTGTCTATGAAAAGAAGCCTGGGCGAAACTGGTAACAAAACTTTAAGTACCGACGATTACAGAGGTGTCTTATTCCACGTGGGCACAAACTCCATCCACAGTAACAGTGAGGAAGAAATCATGAATGAAACACAGAATCTGATTAGATCGGCGAAAACTGTATACCCAACATCCAGGCTGGTAATTAGTGGAATTATTCACCGAAGATCGGTAAGTGATTCTTACATCAACAGGATAAATACCAGCATTAAGGAACAGTGCAACAGACTCAGTGCAGTATTATTGACCCAAACAAGTTCTTAAACTATAAGTGTATGGGAAAAGATGGCCTGCACTTGAATAGATTAGGCCCTGTGAACCTTAGTGAAACACTCATAGACGGGTGTAAAATCCTAAGAAGCAAGGGAAACTAACTCATTCTGACAGGGGTGACAAAGAAAAAACTCAACTGAAAATAAAATGTTTAGGTACCAAACAAAGGATGTACGTGAAATAACTAAAAGCCAAAATGATCTGTTGATGTACTGGAATATAAATGGCTGAGGGGCAGAACTACCAAATCGTAAATACTCAAAAATCGACAAACTAAAAATTCTGCTTTCAGAATCCATAAATTTTAAAATAATCTGCCTAAACGAACACTGGTTAACAGAAGATAGCATAAAAGTATCAAATAGTATTAATAATTTTAAGGTAGCTGCTAGCTTTTGTAGAATAAGCAAATCTCGTGGAGGCTCCTGCATTCTTGTCAATTCTTCTGTAAGTTATACAGTAAGAGATAATTTTAATTATTTAAATGAAGAGAGCGTGTTTGAAAGTTTCTCTGTAGACCTAAGTGATCTGAACACACTGGTTATAGCAATCTACAGAATTACTGGATGTGCTGTAACAAAAGTGTTTTTAGCCAAATTCGAATGCCTCCTAGAAAAACTCCATAAAGAAAGTAAGAAAAAAATTGTTATAGCAGCAGACTTCAACTTAAATGTCTTAGTTGAAAGCAATGATTCCACAAAATTTTGTGACTTAATTCAGAAATCTGGTTTCAAGCTAAATTTTTCTGAAGGCACTGGGGAAAACAGCAGATCAGTGACCTGCATTGACAATATTATTACTAACTACAAATTTGACGGTGGAAATAAGCGCAAATACTGCTTAGATTGGGGTATTTCAGATAACTCAGCTCTGTTTATTGAGCTCCCAAAAGCAAATAACCTAAAGCCTCCAGAAGTGTATATAAAAAGGGATCTCAGTAAAAGTAAAATGGATTTATTCCACAGTAAATTAAGTACAATAAGCTGGCCTGTAGACCACAATAGTTCAAGCTCGATAAACTATGACAAATTCTTAAATTGTTTCGTAGAGGTATTTAATGAATCATTTCCTTGTAGATATAAGCAAAAGAAGGTAAATGGTAAACTCAAATGGATTACAACAGGAATAAAAATTTCTAGTGCCAGAAAGAGAGAGCTCCACAATGAGTTAAAATCAAACAGAAATTCGGATGTTGTTACTTATGTCAAACAGTATAAAGCTGTATTTAGGAAAGTTGTAGTGGCAGCTAAAAAAATGGCAAATAATAAATTCATATGAGAACACAGAAATAAAACAAAAGCAGTGTGGTCAATTGTTTGGTCGGAATTAGGAGCCAAAGTAAAAATTCCTGAGATTTTGAAAATTAGCAATGAAAATGAAATTATAGTAAACCCTGTTCAGATGTCATAAGATCCGATGTGGAGATGACATTCTGTCAGGGCATCACAAATTTGGAAAACAGCTAGAACACATCTTTTAAACAATTTGAAAAAATCACCCAAAGGGATATGGAAAAGGAAATATAGTCTCTAAAAAGCAAAACCTCATGTGGGTGGGATGAAATAACAACATCTGTAATCAAGTATGTGTACGATATTATTTCTCAACCACTGTCAACTATTATAAATCAATCTTTTGAACAGGGATGCTTTCCAAATGTATTGAAATATGCTGTGATCAAACCTCTATTCAAGGAAGGATCGACAGAAGATTTGGGGAATTACCACCCTATCTCTCTCTTGCCGGTCTTCTCTAAAGTGCTTGAAAAGATTGCAGCAAAACAAATTAGTAAATTTCTTACTGTAAATGATGTATTTTTTAAAAACCAGTTCGGATTCCAACAGGGTAAAAGCACTGTGAATGATATAAATGAGTTTATCCAAAAAATATGCTCCCCATTAGATAAAGGTAGAAAGGTCACAGGAATATTCTGTGATCTAACTAAAGCTTTCGATTCAGTGAACCATGCATTACTCCTCCACAAATTACAGATGTATGGAGTCAGGGACACTGCTTTAAAATGGTTTAGCTCTTACCTGTCAGGTAGGAAACAAAGAGTAATTTTAACTTCAAATGGAACCAATTATTCCTCAGACTGGAAAATAGTTCCCCCACAGAGCCCCCCCACAAGGTTTGATATTGGGTCCATATCTGTTTCTTTCTTACGTAAATGACCTACCACTTGCTATTGATGTTCATTCAGTATTATTGGCTGATGATACATCAGTTCTAATTGAAAATGAGGTATCTGTAAATATTCCAGAAAAAGCCAAAAATACTTTAGAAAAACTTGAATCTTAGTTCTATCAAAATGGACTAAAACTAAATGTAACTAAAACCAAAATGATGCAATTTGAAGCTAAATCAGTTGAAACGACTGAAATAAAGATAACTTGCAATGATCAGGATATCACAGAATCAAACCACGTGAAGTTCTTAGTCCTAAATCTTGACAAAATTTAAATTGGAAGGTACACATAGATTACTTAGCAAATAAACTGAACAACTTGGCATTTTCAATGTGTATTTTGTCAGGTGCCACATACCTGGATACCAGAAAGATAGTTTATCACTACTACTTTGAGTCAGTTATTTGTTATGGCATAATCTTCTGGGGAAATACAGCAAATGTCAGGCTCCTAGTATTACAAAAGAAAGTAATTAGAAATGTGTGTTGCAAAAAAAAAAAAAAAAAAAGGGAATCCTGTCGACCATTGTTAAAAAATTTAAAAATACTATATATCCCCTCACTTTACATGTATGAGATGGTGGTGTTCCTATATAAAAATCAAGCCAGAGTATATGGGGTTAAAAATTTTCAATAAAATAAAAGGCAGTAATATATTTAAAATGGAGCTTGGTTCAGTGAAAAGATTGCTCTTTACTCTTCTGGTGGAAAAGTGTTATTATTCTGTCAATGAATTCAATGAGGACAGCTTCACAGTCTGAACACAGGGATTGTATTACATGTATTACTTTATGTACATGTGTAGCTGTAACTTAGAAATGAAAAATATAATGTAAAGTTTTGTCTTTCTCTTAAAAAAGTGAAAAAAGTTTCTTTAGTAAACCTTGACATGTCTCCTGTACATCAAATTAAAAGATTTGAAAATTGTATGTAATGAGATGAATAAACCACATATCACAAGAATCGATAGTATACAAGCTATCGGTCATTTCTATAAAAAGAAGAAGAAAAAAAAGAAAGTACTGTTAGAGGAGGATGACCATTAAAGACAATGCCCACACAAGTTTTTGGAACAGAAATTATATATAGAAGCAATTGGATATATTATGAGGAATGGTTGAATGATTGATTCTTGAGGTGGTGGTGGAAGCAGAGGCACAGACACTCTGCTACTAATATCTCAGCAATGCCCCCTGGTCCCCCCCTCCCCCCTTTTTGTTCAGAAAAAGAGGAGCATGGCCATATGACCATCATCTTTTTACACAATTATCTTGGAAAACTTCACTTCCTCAGTGGAGAGTCATTTGGAAAGAGCCTTACAACTGACTGACTTGTATCAGGCTCTTACTGATGTATCAGACTCTCATTTGAAGCACAATGCTGCACGAATGATGGGAGGCGTCTTAATTGAAACCCTTTAATTATGCCTTTAAAACTTGCTACGGCCTGTTCTCAGTGAACTGATGGGTACTTTCTGAGAAAAACTTGCTCAAGACTTCTGAAAATTGCAGCAAATGATGAAGGCCCAACATGTTGTATAAGTTATTTTTGGATCATTTCACACTAGATTATACAGGTGAACTATGTTTCACTTTGTAACTGCAGTTGGTGAGTTGGTGGGCACACTGTTTGATCCTCAAGCTGCATGCATGTCAGATGCACAGCACCGAAGCACCGAGTTCAATGAAGAAAATGCTTTTGGTGCAGCATGGTGCATCCAGCCTTGATGGCAAACTGTGCCACACTGCACAACAGTGAACAAGTTCTGTGCAGTGCCGATACATCAAATGAATGTTTGTTTATGCACACTCTGTTTGCACAGAGTTTCTCGCTACTGAGCTGGAGTGTACCAACAGGAAGTGTGTAAATTCTGCGGGCTGTCCAAGACTGTAACTTCTATGTTAGAGATGTATTAATTAATAATATACTGTTTTAAGATACACTAATTTTTTTTACTAATTTTTGCACAATGTGATTTGGAGCTACAACTCCATTTTCAAGGACTGATTCATTTCTTTCAGTATGTCCTGTAAGTGTTCTCTGCTTTCACTTAGGATAGCCTGTCATCACCAAATCTTATAATTGGCATCCTACTGATCACTTCTGATACAAAAATCACGTAAAAGCTTAATTTCCCAACATAGCTTTCGACTTTTTGATTCTGGTGTCACCCATCAATGATGTTCTCTAAGTCCCCCCCCCCCTTTCCCCTTATGGTGAACAACTCTGAAAGCAACACTTTTGATTTGTCTCCAATTTTTTGTCAAACTAGACCACCACCACCACTTCAACCACTTCAACAACATAGAACGTACACCTGTGCACACACTGGAACATTGCTGTGCATATACGAACACTGCTTCAGTCTGTGCATTTCTGTGCTGTTATGCGCAGCTGTGTGCCACATTTGTGCTTGGCATTGCGTGGCCAGTGTGAACACAGCTTCATATTTAAGCATGGGTGGGTCGTATGCATTGTGTTATGTTACTAACTTCTGATTAACAGAAAAAATTATTTTTTTTTTTTTCCAGGCACCACTAGATGACAGAAATATGAAATCATCTTCTCTTCAAGCTACTGAATTTTCACGTCTAGCTTCCCATCTAGGACCTTCAGGATTCAGTGCTGACAGCATTATGAGTGACTCTTATTCAGTGAAAAACAATTTCCCAAGTGAAATAAAAGAAGAATGTCAGTTAGAAAGTGCCGATAAAGTGGACTGCAGTTCGTTCACAGATGGTTGTGATTGTCAGCAAAAGTGTAGTCCTGACATGAAAATATGTATTTCTGATGCTGAAAAATGCTTTTGCTATAGCTGTCGAATTATTTTGAAAGAACTAGTAAGTATTACTTTGGCATATTCTCTTTACATATCTGTGTGCATATTTTATGTCTTGTAGTAGCATTTTCCTCTCTGTTACATCTTTCTTTTCTTTTTTCTTATGTTCAAGTTATTTCTACTGCAATTTAATTATTTTTTCAGTTGAAGTACTGGTATGCAGTATTTCTGTAAAGTGAGTGCCTAATAATCTTATCCCTCCCTTTTATTTTATTTTTTATTTTTACAGGGCTCTGTAGAGGTTCTACCACAAGAAGTCCAAACTAAGATCCGAAATCAGCTTAGTTTCAGAAATATGAGAAAGGAAATTGCAGATTTTTTATTATGACACAGAGTTTTATATAGCTTTTATTCATCTCTGTTATACTTCTGTGAATAAAACCAAGGCACAAAGTCATTTGTCACTTGTGCTGTATACAGTTAGTGGTGATGATGGATTCTATCATTGCTTTCATAGTTTCTATAGCATGCTGTGTTTGCTAACTGAGCTATATACTATTCACATGGGAAAATACCTTTAGTGCTAGGAAGGCAGAAGAGAAGCTCCAGTAACTTGAGTAAATTTGAGAGCGAGGCACATTTTTGAGTTGGCAAAGTGTTATTAGCAGTCCATTCACTGATTTGCTCATCAGTTACGAACTGTTTGACAAAGGCATACTCATCATATATTTCAATTTCTGCAAACTGAACACGTGGGACAGTTTTGATCACTAGAGAAGTTCTTTCAAATGATCCCATAAATGTATTTGATTTACCGTAACCAACTGTAGGATTCCAAGTTCTGGAAACGTTCTTCAGTCCACGTTTTTTAAGTAGGCTAGAGCAGTTAAGTAGAAAAATATTACTGCACTATGAAATCTTTTTACCTCTGCTAGAAACAGACTTACTAACATAATTAACCACTTTAGTAGAGTGACTGTCTATACTTCAACAATTTTCACTGCTTCATGAATCGGTGAAGCCTGGCTGTGAACAAAGTATAACCATCCTTCAGAAAAGAGGCTCTGAAAGCTTCAAATGAACAGTGGGCATTTCTTTTCAAATTGGAAGTATGATTATGATGATTAAACATTTTAATGACTGACTCAATAGCAGGAAGTAGGGCTAACCACCTTTTTTTGGGCATAACCCAAATTTATTGCAAAATCTGTTTCCACATAGCTACTCAAGTCCTTCAGAGTTTCATCTCTCAAAGTGTATGTTTTTTAATACAGAAATATTTTGGAAAATACCATCTATACACCTACTGGCAAAATATCAGTAGCTGCTTGAACAGTACTATGCAATAAAGTAGCAGCACACCCAACCCATATCAGTCCATGACCGAGTTGCACTTGTAGTATGATAAAAAACATTGTTCTGAGCTTCTTTTACAGCACCTCAAAAATTGCAATTAACATTATCTGCACACAGTCCAACAACTTTTTATCCTAGACCATTTTTTCTTAATTTAAAGTTGCAGTAGACACTGCTGCAAAGATTTTGTTTTATGTTTGTCATTTTGTAAGTGGAGTCGTATATAACGATGTTCACTGTGACTTATTGAGAAACTAATGGGTGCCTGGGAAGCAGGGACGAATTTGAATTTTGCGCCATTTCGTCATATGAGGTAGCCATGGTTTTTTTCATGTTTGTTATCTGCCATCCTTCTAATTAGTAGCCTGATAGCCTTTGTGTGGTGACCATTGTTGCCTGATGTTTATTTTCGTCATGGAGCAGATGATAACTGACCAACGTATCTAAGTGAAAAAACGTTATTACAAAAACAATGAAAGTTCCATGGCAGCTGTTTGTGAATTGCTTGTGACACTTGGATGTAATGCTGCTGTAACCGAATCAACAACTTGGAAGTTGATCCGGAAGTTTGAGACCATGGGGTCTGTTTCAAATGTTAAGAAAACAGGATGACTGCATTTTGTTCGAACACAAGAAGACATTGCTGTTGTGTGTGATAACATGACCTTAAGCCCCAGGAAATCTGTTTGCTGACGAACTCAACAATTGAATTTATCACCAAGTTTACTGTATGAAATCCTTTCAAATGATCTGAAAATGCATGCTTACAATATTTGACTTACACAAGAGTTGAAGCTTGCAGATCACGGAAAGAAACATCAATTTGCTCAAGGGCCTTGGCTCAACAAGCAGAGAATGAGAACTTCACAAAAAAAATAATTTTCTCAGATGAGGCACACTTCCATCTCAGTGGTAACGTCAATAAGTAGAAGTGCAGAATTTGGGGAATCAAAAATCTGCAAGTGACTGTGGAAGATGAGATGCATCCACAATGCATGACTGTGTGCTGTAGGTTCTGGACAGGAGCAGTGATCGGCCCGTACTTTTTAATGATGAGGGAGTTGCCATCACTGTGAATAGTGACCATTACCGAAACTTGCTTTGTGATTGGTTTTTCTCTCTTATTGATGAAAATGAAGAATTTTGATTTCAATAATATGGTGTGACATGTCACACATCCTGTGAAACAATTGCTCTGCTTAATAAAAAGTTTCCTCAAAGAACTATCCCTTTGCAACCAGGAATGGCCTGACAGATCATGTGATATTACGCCTTGTTACTTTTTTTTGTGGGTTTTTATGAAATCAATAGTGGACGTGAACAAACTGCTAACAATACACCAATTGAAGGATGAAATTAGAAGAGTTATTAATGGCATCTCATCAGATGCTTGTTAATGTGTCATTGAGAACTTCAACAATGAATGCATTGCTCATTGCCGCACAGCCTTGGTGGTCATATTGAGAATATAATTTTTCATACATAAATGAGAGTAGTTACTTAATGTGTTTGTAAAAAAAATTACATTTTCAATAAATTTTGTATGTTGTACAGCGTTTAATATCCGTCCCTACTTCCTGGACACCCTCTAGAAGGGCAAATGTTACATATGATTTTTTCCTTTTGAGTCCTAAGAAATAATTTCCTTGATGAATGGAGATTCTTTTTGAAATTGTTCATTGAAAGAACACTTGCACTTCAGTGAGGTCATTCTTGCCAGGAAGTATTGCTATTGTAAAGAAAAACAACTAAACTTAACCAGTGTAATACAGTGTAACACTAAGTAGCACATAATACAAATCTGATATAATTTTGCGCGCACAGATGTCACAGTAGTGGAAACCAGCTTTGTGCATTGTAACCAACATACACAGTATTGGTGACACCAAAACAAAGAAGATTGGCTATTGCAATGCAAATGGGTATTCTGGTAAGAGTAGAACCTCTTTCTCAAACAGTTTCACCAACTAATAATAAAATATGTCAACAGAGATGAAATTAATATCTAACTCAGTATAAAGCATTTCGTAATAATTAAACTCAGGACAAATAGGTGTCCAGAATTACCTTTGAAAAATTTAGGACTAAGCTCCAAAAATTGTGGCTGTCTCATAGTGGACTGAGGGTGGTCACATTAATTATTTGAAGTGTGTTTACTCATTATGTATTTGGGATTTGTATCAATTTTCATAACAGCTCCTCATAGTTAGATGAGGAGGGATTTGTAACCTCATTTGACTTGATTCATGTAATCATTTTTTTTAAATTTCTGTATGGGGTCATAAATACCTCCAGGTATCAGAGGCTGTGAAAAAAAGGGGGGGGGGGGGGGTGAGAGAGAACAGGAAAAAATATGCACAAGTGGAAGTGAAGTTATCCAAGTTTTGATTGTAATTGTTGCAGTGGCATAGTTACAGACTGCAGCACAATGAGCCAGTCATCTCAGATGATGGTGGATATGGGAGAAGACAGTGTGCATTGTCTGTATTTGAATTTGTTAAATGTGTGCCCAATACCATGCATAAATATGTAGAATCAAAACAATTCATAAGTAGTACAAGAGAATCAACGAAATTTCATTCTTGTGCTGTGCAAGAAACATGCACCTGGAATGGATCCAACAATTACTGGAATAATGTGACAGTTTCATTTATGACATGACGGTTAGCTGCCACCTTTGTATTTGGATTCCTGTAATGCTCACCATAGTACAAAATTAGTTAAGTATGATTATTGGAAGTTCTGGCAGAACGTAAATGACGCCCTGGGTCATCGACAGGCTAATAAATGACACAGAAAACTGGAAAGCTTTTACAAGCTAGAAGGAATACACACACACACACACACACACACACACACACACACACACACACACACACTGTACAATTACAATTACATTTTGCCAGATGAATACACAGTACTTCAACTGCAGGAGGATTATGGGAATGAAGGATGTGCTGCGAGATGTTGGATAGGACATGTTTCCCACCCTGACTGTCATGATCTTCATCACTGCTTTTTGTTCTACTAACACCTCCTTCTTCTTCTTCTTCTCTCTCTCTCTCTCTCTCTCTCTCTCTCTCTCTCTCTCTCTCTCCCTCTCCCTCTCCCCCTCCCTCTCCCTCTCCCCCCTCTCTCTGTCTCCCCCCCTTCCCCCCCCCCCTCTCTCTCTCTCTCTGTCAAGATTGCATCAAGAAATACCACAAAATGTGTATTAACTGCAAGGAAGTATTGTAAATGCAGTTAATATTCACCAACATGACATTTCAGAGTGTGTGTGGCAAGATTAGGAATACTGCATTGATGATTGTATCACATAGGCCAGTTATGTTGAAAACTTGTAAGATTTGTTGGAAACTTCTGGTAACTGATTGACGTGTTTCTTTTTTATGTATGTGTTATGAATCTCCATGGGTATTTTAAAATAGCACTGTGGTGTAGTAGCTTGTGCTTTATATCTGAGATATAAGCAGGAAATTGGCCAAACATTTACTTGAACAATATGGTAATAGCATGTTCTTTCACTATTGTTATAGTTTAGGTCTCTGCCTTATGAATTAATGCTCAATGTATACCATATAATCTTGTTCATTTTTTCGAGCTTGGATTTCGTACGGCTACAAAAGTCATTTTTCACACTTAAATGTCGATAGAAATTGCTGGCATGTGTTTTCTGTTATTTATTGGAACTTTTATGCTGGACCAGTTTTGGGCATCAGTTGTCCTTTTTAATAAGAGACAGACATCTCATAACATTAATAATAAATCAAAAGAGTGGAAACTTTGTCAATTCCCAGTACACATTACAGCATATATATTTGAAGGGTCTTAAAATGCACCATCTTTATAATGTCTTGTTGCAGCCTGTTGGGAAACCCCACGACAGGTAAGTAAGACAAGGATAAATTAAACCCACAAACAAATTAAAACCAGCGAGGGCCCTAAATCTTGAAATATAATATGAACCTTTTTCTTAAGTATGAGGAGCATGTGAGAGACATTATAGGTAAAGTTAACAGTGTTAAACTTAACTCTTCTCTCCTTACCCCTACCACACCCCGCACTACAACCTTCTACATGCTTCCTAAAGTCCATAAACCCAAGCACCCAGGACATTCCATTGCAGCTGGTTACTGTGGCCCCACAGAGAGAATCTCTTCTCTCGTAGACCACCACCTTCAACTACCTGGAACCTATCCTCCTGTATAAAAGATACCAGCCATTTCCTGCACTGACTCTCCACAGTTCCTGTCCCTTTACCATACAGTGCCCTGCTCTTGTCACTATAGATGCCATGTCCCTTTACACTAACATCCCTAATGCCCTTGGCCTTACCACTGTTGAACACTACCTTTCCCAATGCTCAGCAGGTTCCAAACCACCCACCTCCTTCCTACTGACCATGACCAACTATTTACTCACCCACAATTACTTATCCTTTGAAGGCATTACCTGCAAACAAATCCGGGGTATGGCTGTGGGCACCCATATGGCACCATCCTGTGCCAATCTTTGCCATCCTGAGGAATCCTTCCTAAACACCCAGAATCCCAAACTCCTCATCTGGTTCAGATTCATTGATGACATCTTCATAATCTGGATTGATGGTGAGGACACCTTACCCACATTCCTCCAGAACCTCAACACCGTCTCCCCAATTTGCTTCACCTGATCCTACTCAACCCATCAAGCCACCTTCCTCGATGTTGACCTCTATCTCAAAGATGTCTATGTCAGTACCTCTGTCCATATCAAACCTACCGACCACCAGCAAAATCTCCACTTTGACAGCTGCCACACAAGAAGTCTCTTCCACACAGCTTAGCCACCTGTAGCCATTGGCTCTGTAGTGATGAGTGGCTCTCGAAATGTACTGAGGGTCTCACTGAGGCCTTTACAGATCATAATTACCCTCCCAACCTTGTACAAAAACAGATCTCAACAGATCTCATGTGCCTTATCTTTCCAGTCCCGCATCACCTACCAAAATCCCACTGTCCGGTCACAGGGGAGAATTCCCCTCAGTACCACCCATGACTGGAGCAACTGAATTACATTCTCTGCCAGGGTTTCGACTACCTCTTGCCATATCCTGAATGAGTAATGCCCACCCACTATCCTTCCATTCCTTCCAACAGTGGTATTCCACCACCCACCGAACCTGCACAATATCCTCGTCCATCACTATACAACCCCTGCTGCCAACCCCTTGCCTCATGGTTCGCATCCCTGTAATAGACTTAGATGCAAGACTAGTCTCATACATTCTCCCACTACCACCTACTCCAGCCCAGTCACAAACATCCCTATCCCATCAAAGGCAGGGCTACCTGTGATCTACGAGCTAAGCTGCAACCACTGTGCTGCATTCTTTGTGGGCATAACAACTGACAAGCTGTCTGTCCACATGAATGGCCAAGAAACAAGCAGACCACCCTGTCGCTGAGCATGCCGCCCAACACGACATTCCTAATTTCAATGACTGCTTCACCGCCTATGCCCTCTGGATCCTTCCCACCAATGCCAGCTCCTCTGAACTGCAAAGGTATAGACTCCCCCTGCAATATAGCCTACGATTCCATAACCCTTCTGGCATCACCTTTCATCAGTCATTGTCCTTACCCATCTACTCCCTTCCCTATTTCCATTCCAGCACTACACAGCCCTCTATTCCACCATCACTCCCAGTCTTTTTACTTCTTTCCTTTTCCGCTAACCCCGTCCCTCCGTGTAACCTCCCGACTGCACCTAATTGCCCTACTCTCCATCTCGCTCCTGCACGGTCCCAGCAGCACTTTACCATATCTCACCCTTACCCTGCTATCCCTTGCTCTCCCTGCCCCAGCCTCCTTCCTTGCCCCCACCCAGTTGCCTCTCCCATGGTGCACTGCTACATGCAGTCTGGCTCCAGCTGCCAGAGACTGTGGTCATGTGTGTGTGTGTGTGTGTGTGTGTGTGTGTGTATGGTCTATTCTTGACAGAGATCTTGTTGGCTGAAAGCTAATGTTCTCACAGCCTTTTTGTTGTGCCTTTCTGCATCTCAGCATCTCTGTTACATGGTGAGAGCAGCAATTATCCTTTTCATTATATTGTTAGATTCCATCATGAATTTTCCATTGTTTGAAACATTTATATAACTTTACTTACCAATTGCGTCTGAATATCGGACAACCTTTTACCTCTTTGGAACATCTTCTTGCATGTTGGTACAGAAAGCAATCTCTTACAAAGTGATGAGACTGCATGTAATGGCTGACTTGTAGCAAAGTAAATACCATGACATGAATCATCCACAGTGTCACTGCTGCCTGTTTGCAAGCATGAGTGATCGAACACCACGAGGAAACTAATCGTGCAGTAATGTCTAGAAACAGCCAAACTTGTTGTACAAGAGCAACAGCCCAACATACTGGTACTACCAAGGTTAACGTAATGTACTTGATGTAAGGAGAACAACATAAGTGAGCACTATGGTTGGGGAATTTCATGACAGCCTATACGAACATGGCTATACATGTGTACTTACTAAAATAGAACCTCGATTATCTGAATTTTGATTAACTGACCCCTAATATTATCCTGCCATGTGTCCAACCATCTGTCTGTACTATGCACCAAATAGCATGTCAGCATTATCAATCGATTTTACACTTGTCACGACTGGTGTCCATCTGTGTCGAGCTGCTCATGTATGCTCAGTTGACAAGACTACAGTACTCTTTAATCTTCTGCTATATTTATGCCTTTTTAAGTTTATTACTGTATTCCTCTTTAGCTTCAAGATTAAAGTGTAAGTTGTGATTAAGGAGCATAAGGGATTCTGAAAGACTAAAAATTGCTACAAATTGGTAAAGGAAATAAGTTTTGTCCACAGTCAAACAGAAACTAAGTGTTCTGTGAAGACTTGAGAGAGGTGAGGCAGTTACTAATTTAGGCTCTGAAACGGATGTTGGAGTGACAACCATTAAAGACTACGAAAAGAACCAAAAAGGTTCCTGAAGCCTTTTGTTAACTGTAGATGGTAAAAATGCTTTATAAACAAGAAAAGCATTGAAGAAAACCAGACATTATGTGGCTTTGCTTTTTCAGAAAAGACATAAGGGCCCCCTGTTCAGGCACTATGGTAAAAGAGGAAGCTATTTAGTTGCATTAAAAACTGAGGAGGGGGGTGGGGGGAAGAGAGAAGAAGACAGATTCCAAGGAAGTGAAGGTTGCCTTCACCAGTGGAGAATAGTCACAGCACTAGGCAAGTTGCTATTTCAAGTGAAAAACTTTTTGCTGCTGATGATGCAAGTAGGGAGTTCGTTAAAAAATTGGAAAAAAAGTGACAGAAAATAATCTGTTAGCGGAATAATTTTACAACATTGATGAGACTGGGCTAAACTGTAAAATGTTCTCTCAAAAACCACATTATCTCAAAGAATGAAACAGTCATAGGCACCAAACTAGCAAGCTGACCATTGCAACACGCAGCAATGCAACTGGTGACTATAAATTGGCATATTTTGTAATCGGCAAATCTAAGAAATGAGGAACTTGCAAAAATATAAACACATCAGCACTTCCTGTCCATTACATAGCTCAAAAAATTGCGTAGATGAATGGTAATTTGTTTAAAGAATGGTTTTTTGATGCATCTGTTGTTAAAAAATATTTGAAATCAAAAAACCTGTCACCACATGCAATTTAATTCGCCCCACCCTCCCAACTCCCCACTGGAACCCCAAGTGACTCCAATATTCCAACCAATTGACCAGCGCGTTACTGAGTGGTTACAACAACGTTACAGGAGGAAACATTTAGAGAACACAGAAGAGGATTGTGATCCTTTTAAAAGCCTCAACATGAAAGATGCAATTCAAACAGTTGCTGAAGCCTGGGAAGAACTTAATAAAACCACCATAAAAATCATGGAAGAAAGTTGCCTAGCCTAAACCAGGAGCAAGAACTCCTAGAATCTGACGAGTCAGACGTTGCAGCTTTAGTCCCTGATTAGCAAACTCTTCAGAATGATATCCAGCATGCTGACATAGAGGAATGGCAGGACATCACAGGATACTCAGAGACCATCGGAATTTTGTAAACCAAACTAAAATGCATAATTCGACCTAAAGAGCACATTGGTATGCCCATATTCTCAAAGAAGTAGGCCCCAAGCTAATATTAAACTTTTCAGTGTGGTTTTCGGAATGCAAATTTTCTTGGAATACCAGTACTGCATTATTGTTGTTGTTGTTGTGCTCTTCAGTCCTGATACTGGTTTGATGCAGCTCTCCATGCTACTCTATCTTGTGCAAGCTGCTTCATCTCCCAGATTTTTACCCTCCATGCTGCCCTCCAATACTAAACTGGTGATCCCTTGATGCCTCAGAACATGTCCTACCACCAATCCCTTCTTCTAGTCCAGTTGTGCCACAAACTCCTCTTCTCCCCAATTCTGTTCAATACCGCCTCATATGTTATATGATCTACCCATCTAATTTTCAGCATTCTCCTGTAGCACCACATTTCGAAAGCTTCTATTCTCTTCTTGTCCAAACTATTTATCGTCCATATTTCACTTCCATACATGGCTACACTCCATACAAATACTTTCAGAAACGACTTCCTGACACTTAAATCTATACTCGATGTTAACAAATTTCTCTTCTTCAGAAACGCTTTCCTTGCCATTGCCAGTCTACATTTTATATCCTCTCTACTTCGACCATCATCAGTTATTTTGCTCCCCAAATAGCAAAACTCCTTTACTACTTTAAGAGTCTCATTTCCTAATCTAATTCTCTCAGCATCACCCAGGTTAACTCGACTATATTCCATTATCCTCGTTTTGCTTTTGTTGATGTTCATCTTATATCCTCCTTTCAAGACACTGTCCATCCCGTTCAACTGTTCTTCCAAGTCCTTTGCTGTCTCTGACAGAATTACAATGTCATCGGCAAACCTCAAAGTTTTTATTTCTTCTCCATGGATTTTAATACCTACGCCGAATTTTTCTTTTGTTTCCTTTACTGCTTGCTCAATATACAGATTGAATAACAAACATCGGGGAGAGGCTACAACCCTGTCTCACTCCCTTCCCAACCACTACTTCCCTTTCATGCCCCTCGACTCTTATAACTGCCATCTGGTTTCGGTACAAATTGTAAATAGCCTTTCGCTCCCTGTATTTAACCCCTGCCACCTTCAGAATTTGAAAGAGAGTATTACAGTCAACATTGTCAAAAGATTTCTTTAAGTCTACAAATGCTAGAAACGTAGGTTTGCCTTTTCTTAATCTAGCTTGTAAGATAAGCCATAGGGTCAGTATTGCCTCACGTCTTCCAACATTTCTACAGAATCCAAACCGAGGTCGGCTTCTACCAGTTTTTCCATTCATCTGTTTAGTATTTTGCAGCCGTGACGTGTTAAACGGATAGTTTGGTAATTTTCACATCTGTCAACACCTGCTTTCTTTGGGATTGGAATTACTATATTCTTCTTGACGTCTGAGGGTATTTCGCCTGTCTCATATATTTTTCTCACCAGATGGTAGAGTTTTGTCAGGACTGGCTCTCCCAAGGCTGTCAGTAGTTCTAATGGAATGTTGTCTACTACCGGGGCCTTGTTTCAAGTTAGGTCTTTCAGTGCTCTGTCAAACTCTTCACGCAGTATCATATCTCCCATTTCATCTTCATCTACATCCTCTTCCATTTCCATAATATTGCTCTCAAGTACATCGCCCTTTATAGACCCTCTATACACTCCTTCCACCTTTCTGCTTTCCCTTCTTTGCTTAGAACTGGGTTTACATCTGAGCTCTTGATATTCATGCAGGTTGTTCTCTTTTCTCCAAAGGTCTCTTTAATTTTCCTGTAGGCAATATCTATCTTACCCCTAGTCAGATAAGCCTCTACATCCTTACATTTGTCCTCTAGCCATGCCTGCTTAGCCATTTTGCACTTCCTGTCGATCTCATTTTTGAGACGTTTGTATTCCTTTTTGCCTGCTTCATTTACTGCATTTTTATATTTTCTCCTTTCATCAATTAAATTCAATATTTCTTCTGTTACCCAAGGATTTCTACTAGCCCTTGTCTTTTTACCTACTTGATCCTCTGCTGCCTTCACTACTTCGTCCCTCAAAGCTACCCATTCTTCTTCTACTGTATTTCTTTCCCCCATTCCTGTCAATTGTTCCCTTATGCTGTCCCTGAAACTCTGTACAACCTCTGGTTCTTTCAGTTTATCCAGATCCCATCTCCTTAAATTTCCACCTTTCTGCTGTTTCTTCAGTTTTAATCTACAGTTCATAACCAATAGATTGTGGTCAGAGTCCACATCTGCCCCTGGAAATGTCTTACAATTTAAAACCTGGTTCCTAAATCTCTGTCTTACCATTATATAATCTATCTGAAACTTGTCAGTATCTCCAGGCTTCTTCCATGTATACAACCTTCTTTTATGATTCTTGAACTAAGTGTTAGCTATGATTAAGTTATGCTCTGTGCAAAATTCTACCAGGCAGCTTCCTCTTTTACTTCTTGCCTCCAATCCATATTGACCTTCTCTCCCTTTTCCTACTATCGAATTCCAGTCACCCATGACTATTAAATTTTCATCTCCCTTCACCATCTGAGTAATTTCTTTTATCTCATCATACATTTCTTCAATTTCTTTGTCATCTGCAGAACTAGTTGGCATATAAACTTGTACTACTGTAGTAGGCATGGGATTCGTGTCTATCTTGGCCACAATAATGCGTTCACTATGCTGTTGGTAGTAGCTTACCCGCACTCCTATTTTTTTATTCATTATTAAACCTACTCCTGCAGTACCCATATTTGATTTTTTGTTTATAATCCTGTATTCACCTGACCAAATGTCTTGTTCCTCCTGCCACCGAACTTCGCTAATTCCCACTATATCTAACTTTAACCTATCCATTTCCCTTTTTAAATTTTCTAACCTACCTGCCCGATTAAGGGATCTGACATTCCACGCTCCGATCCGTAGAATGCCAGTTTTCTTTCTCCTGATAACAACATCCTCCTGAGTAGTCCCCACCCGGAGATCGGGGGACTATTTTACTTCTGGAATATTTTACCCAAGAGGACGCCATCATCATTTAATCATACAGTAAAGCTGCATGCCCTCGGGAAACATTACGGCTGTAGTTTACCCTTGCTTTCAGCCGTTCGCAGTATCAGCACAGCAAGGCCGTTATGTTAGTGTTACATGGCCAGATCAGTCAATTATCCAGACTGTTGCCCCTGCAACTACTGAAAAAGCTGCTGCCCTTCTTCAGGAACCACACGCTTGTCTGGACTCTCAACAGATACCCCGCCGTTGTGGTTGCACCTACGATACGGCTAAATGTCCCAAAAGATAACAACATACACTTGAAATTCCGCAAACAGTTGACACTAGCCAGTAGTGTTCCAAATAAATTGACTGCCTCTGCAGAAATGATTAATTAAAGCCTTTTTTTTTTTTTTTTTTAAATTGACAAAAATAACTTGATTGCTCTGCAAGGCAATTAATAACCAACTGCCAAAAACCGAGAAATAAAATAAAATCAGAAAACAAAGTAATAACATACTTTAGTCTTCCATAATTATGTGAATATTTTAATTCACTTTACAGCTTCCAGCCACAGAAATCCGTTTTGTCCTTGAGATTTGTAAACTAGGAGGAAACAGCAAAATCACTAAACAAATGTAAACACGGTTCACTTGGAGACTATCCCTCATCCCACAACTCAGACTGCTCTGCGCATGCGCAAATCTGGTAGCTTGTGTGCGCCAGAAAAATGTTTCCGAGTAGCATCTGGCTGCTTGTTGCTACTGCTGATCAGCTTGTGTCTAGTTACCTTGGATGCAGCTAACAGCCACACTTCAAGTAGCCAGAAGCGGGAGATGGTACTGCTCATATGCGGCTCGACTGTGCATGCGCAAAAGCCCGCTGCCAACTGCTCAAACGAACGTAATGTTAACTGTTGTGACGTCCTGCCCATCGAAAGCAGTTTGTTGTTATGTAGTATTGCACAGTCTTTGTCCTAAAGCCTTTGACACATTTTGCTGCTGGCAGATGATTGTGTGTGCACTGCATTTCGTTGCGGTGAATGGCGCATTTCCTTTGCAACTTGAGTTTTATTTATTTTTTCCCTCGTTTATGTTTTATTGCTGCAGTATTATATTGCAGTAACGGGCTAAAGTAAAATACTTAGTTAGAATATCAGTTCTTACCAATCAAAACTAAGAAAATTTAACTGAAAAATAATACAACAACGAAAAATTCCTGGGTTTTTCTCAGTTTTCTTCCAGATGAAAAAATTCCCAGGTTTTTCCCAGTTGTCCCGGAGAGTATACACCTTGCACAAAAATATACCTTATGTGCAACAAAGTCCACAATTAAACAATAGACTGACCAAGAACACAAGTAGAATTTAACAAGTAAATGAAACAACACATCACGAGTCACTTAACTTTTAATAAACTGCGATGTCTGGCGAAGACCTGGCACAGCATGCCCAAAACGTTCTCCCAAACCGTCCGCTGCCCGCCGCTTCAACCGACGTAATCTCACAGCGTCGCAGCTCACACCAGCCAGACCGATGTCGTAGGTTGACTCCTGTTGTTCTCGTGTTGGCCGCGAAGCCACTACCCCTCGCTATACGGCGAGGGGTAGTGGGGATGAGAGACTGACCAAGAACACAAGTAGAATTTAACAAGTAAATGAAACAACATATCACGAGTCACTTAACTTTTAATAAACTGCGATGTCTGGCGAAGACCTGGCACAGCATGCCCAAAATGTTCTCCCAAACCGTCCGCTGCCTGCCGCTTCAACCGACGCAATCTCACAGCGTCGCAGCTCATGCTGGCCAGACCGATGTTGTAGGTTGACTCCTGTTGCTCTCGTGTTGGCCGCGAAGCCACTACCCCTTGCTATACGGCGCGGTCCACTGGACTGACTTGGCGACCTCACATGCACCGACGCTCAAGACAGACAAGTCTTCTTGTGTCCCAGTGTGCAACCGACCAACTGATCGATCCAACTGCCAATGACATTGCCTGAACAAACTCGAGCAGACTGGCGGCCTAACACATACTAGCACTCCGGACGACAGACAGACACTGACTGCCCCACACTGACCCGGCTGACCAACTGACCAGACTTGCCGAGACTGAAAGACTGACCGACTCAGACTGACCGACTGCCGAGCTCATAGTGTCCCTTAAATGCACGTGAACAGGCAACTTTTCCCCTTTCCCACCAGAGGGAGACACCAAAGCTACGATTGCCACAGCGGCGCCACTGCTAGAAACGGAGGGCGACTGCTTTACACTGCGTGCTGCGACGCGCTCTTCAAAACAGCAATTTTTTCCATGGCTCAGTACCGAAAAAAGAAACATTGTGACGTGTGTACATTGTAGGTAAATGTGGAATCTGAGAAAATGAGTGAAAAAATCCAAAGTGTGTACTAGCTGTTTTCACAGAGACTATCAAAGTTTACAATATATTGTCTATTGCATAATTCTGTTTTTCCATTAAGCATCCTGCCAGGAAACCTCAGTTATGCAAATACTTCAAATTCGTCTAGAATATTAATAGTGTATTATTGTTTGCAGTATGTAAAACTGACATACATATTGGCAGATCTGCTTTACATCCCTGCTGTGGGTGAAAAAAAGCACAATTTCCCTAGATCTCATTCCAGAACTTCTAATCGTCTTGTCACA
This sequence comes from Schistocerca cancellata, assembly GCF_023864275.1. NCBI lineage: Eukaryota > Metazoa > Arthropoda > Insecta > Orthoptera > Acrididae > Schistocerca > Schistocerca cancellata. Next base: position 226,738,821 of record NC_064631.1, on the reverse strand, counting down.
GTTAACAAAATTCGGGCTTGTAGCCACTGAATTTGGGGAAAAATTAGATCATTGTTCAAGAGGGTGGCAAATTTGTGTTATGAGAATATTTTGTGACATGATGCCTGATGGATGTGAGGCTTTTGAATATGGTATTTCGTCTTATCAGGTACAGGACTCCAATATGATGAAATGACGAAATATGTTTTTTTCTTTATTGTTACATATCTTTGATAAGGCCACATTATATTTTATCGTCATCGTGTATTCTACACAATTTCTCATGTAAAATATGTCAAGTATCTATAGTGAATTGACGCGTGCAACACAGAAACACATAACAGAAAACATGATTCACACTGGCTCTTTTTCTAGCAAAAGTATACACCATCTCCTTTTGCTAGAAAAAGAGCTAGTGCTTAACAGCTAGAGTGAACATTGTAGTCTGTTACATTTTTGAGTCATTGCTTTACCTTATTCTATGCGTTTCTCCATCCAGGCACTTTTATTATTGGTATGTCAAATTTCCCTTAGTGTCACCAAAACTCATTTTCTTATTCTGTTCATATTCAGTTGTATAAGTGAGATTTTTTATGGCTACTGTTCAAATGTAAAATAGTTAATCTACTCCATCTCTTTTATCCCTTGAACAGGATCCATGTGTCATCCACATTGTAATAATAGTGTGTGTTATGATTCTGTTGAGTATGAGTATTGAAAAATTTTTGTTTTCAAAATTATGTAGGAAAATGTTAGCAAGTGTCTTTGCCAGATAAAGTCCCATTGCTAAACACTGCTCGTGCATACACAACGTGATTAACAGAGGAAAAGTAATTCTAAGATGGAGCTACCATAAGCAGTGTTATAAATTCTTCTACTTGACAGCATTCATTCTGTTTTGCAGATGCATGCTTTAGTTAGAAATGTCTATAGTTTCTTGTTCTGTGGCAGTAGTGCACAAGTTAGTGACATTCAGCATCGGTAGTGCCTACACATGTTATCCCCTTACACCAAGTACAGGGTTATTACAAATGATTGAAGCGATTCCACAGCTCTACAATAACTTTATTATTTGAGATATTTTCACAATGCTTTGCACACACATACAAAAACTCAAAAAGTTTTTTTAGGCATTCACAAATGTTCGATATGTGCCCCTTTAGTGATTTGGCGGACATTAAGCCGATAATCAAGTTCTTCCCACACTCGGCGCAGCATGTCCCCATCAATGAGTTCCGAAGCATCGTTGATGCGAGCTCGCAGTTCTGGCACGTTTCTTGGTAGAGGAGGTTTAAACACTGAATCTTTCACATAACCCCACAGAAAGAAATCGCATGGGGTTAAGTCAGGAGAGCGTGGAGGCCATGACATGAATTGCTGATCATGATCTCCACCACGACCGATCCATCGGTTTTCCAATCTCCTGTTTAAGAAATGCTGAACATCATGATGGAAGTGCGGTGGAGCACCATCCTGTTGAAAGATGAAGTCGGCGCTGTCGGTCTCCAGTTGTGGCATGAGCCAATTTTCCAGCATCTCCAGACACTCATGTCCTGTAACGTTTTTTTCGCAGAAGAAAAAGGGGCCGTAAACTTTAAACCGTGAGATTGCACAAAACACGTTAACTTTTGGTGAATTGCGAATTTGCTGCACGAATGCGTGAGGATTCTCTACCGCCCAGATTCGCACATTGTGTCTGTTCACTTCACCATTAAGAAAAAATGTTGCTTCATCACTGAAAACAAGTTTCGCACTGAACGCATCCTCTTCCATGAGCTGTTGCAACTGCGCCGAAAATTCAAAGCGTTTGACTTTGTCATCGGGTGTCAGGACTTGTAGCAATTGTAAACGGTAAGGCTTCTGCTTTAGCCTTTTCCGTAAGATTTTCCAAACCGTCGGCTGTGGTACGTTTAGCTCCCTGCTTGCTTTATTCGTCGACTTCCGCGGGCTACGCGTGAAACTTGCCCGCACGTGTTCAACCGTTTCTTCGCTCACTGCGGGCCGACCCGTTGATTTCCCCTTACAGAGGCATCCAGAAGCTTTAAACTGCACATACCATCGCCGAATGGAGTTAGCAGTTGGTGGAACTTTGTTGAACTTCGTCCTGAAGTGTCGTTGCACTGTTATGACTGACTGATGTGAGTGCATTTCAAGCACGACATACGCTTTCTCGGCTCCTGTCGCGATTTTGTCTCACTGCGCTCTCGAGTGCTCTGGCGGCTGAAACCTAAAGTGCGGCTTCAGCCGAACAAAACTTTATGAGTTTTTCTACGTATCTGTAGTGTGTCGTGACCATATGTCAATGAATGGAGCTACAGTGAATTTATGAAATCGCTTCAATCGTTTGTAATAGCCCTGTACATTATGTTGACCTTGGTAGTGCCAGCAAGCTGCAAGATGGCATCTTTCAAAAAACAGGGCTGGCCGTATCTAGACATTACCTACATGATTATTTTTATCATATTGTTGGATTATTGTTTGTGCTTGCATGTAGACAGCGGTGACACTGTTGGGAGTTTGGATCACAATATTTACTTCAACAGAAACAACCAATGTTTGAAAAAATAATGTGCAAACTTTCAGAGTAGGTTTTTTATATATTCAATTATAATATTTACTGTGCTACATGTGAGCCATACCATGCAGTCTCCTTTGAAGGCATCACCTAGAAACAAATGTGGGGCATGGCAATGGGCACTCGAACAACGCCATGCTATGCCAACCTATTCATAGGCCGCCTAGAGGAATCCCTCCTAACCACTCAAAATCTCAAACCACTCACCTGGTTGAAATTCATTCATGATCCCTCCTAACCACTAAAAACTCAAACCACTCACCTGGTTGAAATCCATTGATGACATTGCTGTGATCTGGACTGAGGGTTAGGTCACTTTATCCACATTCCTCCAGAACCTCAACACGTTCTCCTCCATTTGCTTCACTTGGTCCCCCTCAATCCAGCAGTCCACCTTCCTCAATGTTGACCTCCAGCTCAAAGATGTCTACATTAGTGCATCCATTCATACCAGACCTACCAACCACCAGCAATACCTCCACGTTGACAGCTACCACCCATTCCATAGCAAAAAGCCCCTTCCATACGGACTTTGTAAAAGATTCTTTTCTGTACCAATATACAAGAAAGTGTGCAAAAGTGGTAAATGGTCATCTGATATCCATTCACAATTGTTAAATAATCTTATACAAATGTTCAAACAAAGGAAAAATCCAGTGTGGAATAATTGCAATATTATGAAAAGAATAGATTGCTACCCACCATATAACAGAGATGTTGAGTTGAAGACAGGAACAATAAAAAGACTACTAAATATGTAAGCTGTTGACCAGAAGGCCTTGTGAAACGGACAACACACACCCACGAATTCATGCAAATGGAGCTCATATACACTTGGCCCCTGCCTCTGGCTGCAGAGGGCAGCCGGCCGGAGTGGCCGAGCAGTTCTAGGTGCTACAGTCTGGACCCGCACGGCCGCTACGGTTGCAGGTTTGAATCCTGCCTCGGGCAAGGATGTGTGTGATGTCCTTAGGTTAGTTAGGTTTAAGTAGTTCTAAGTTCTAGGGGACTGATGACCTCAGCAGTTAAGTCCCATAGTGCTCAGAGCCATTTGAACCATTTGCAGAGGGCAAGCTGTGAGCAACTGCGCATGATGGGACAAGCATTGTGGGTTGTGGGGGTAATGGTAAGGGAGAGGCTGGGGCAGGGAGGAGCAGGGTACGTTGGGGGACAGTGAAGTGCTGCTCGTGGGAGCATACAGGGATGAAATGGAGCGAGAGTAGGGCAGCTAGGGGCATTCGTGAGGTTAGACGAAGGGTGGGGAGGGGGGTTGGAAAGGCAGAGAATTAAAAATACTGTGGGTGTACTTGTGGAATAGAAGGCTGTGTAGTGTTGGGGTGGGAACAAGGAAAGGAATAGGTGGATGAAAGACAACAACTAATGAAGGCTGAGGCCAGAAGGGTTACAGGAATGTGGGATATATAGCCAGGAGACTACCCACCTACACAGTTCAGAAAAGCTGGTGTTGGTAAGTAGGATTCTGAAGGCACAGGCTGTGAAGCAATCATTAAAATGAAGAACATTGTGTTGGGCAGCATCCTCGGCAACTAGACTAGCCAGCTGTTTCTTGGCCACAGTTTATCAGTGGCCATTTATGCTGACAGACAGCTTGTTGGTTTTAATGCTCCCATAGAATGAAGCAGAGTTGTTGCAGTTTAGCTTATGGATCACATGACTGGTTTCACAGGTAGCCGTGCCTTTGATGGGATACGTGATGCTTGTGGCTGATTCAGTTGCACCTGTCTTGGGTGGGGTAATAAGTCACGAGGGGAATGCTTCTCTGTGGTTGGACAGTGAGACTCAGTGGGCGACTGGAGAGATATGGCATAGGAGATCTGTTTCTGTGCAATATTTATAAAAGAAACCATCCATTTCCATAACTGACTCTCTGCAGTTCCAGTTCCCTTACCACAAGGTGCCCTGCTTATCACTGTTAATGCCATGTCCCTTTACACTAACATTCATAATGCCCATGGCCTAGCTGCTATTGAACACTATGTTTCCCAATGGCAGACAGATTCCAAACCTAGAACCTCCTTCCTGGTCAACATAACAAACTACATCCTCTCCCACAATTACTTCTCCTCTGAAGACATCACCTACAATCAAATCTGGAGTACGGCAATGGGCACCCACATGGCACCATCTTATGCCAACCTATTTGTGGATCATCTAGAGCAAAACTTCTTAACCGCCCAAATCCCTCACTTGGTTCAGATTCACTGACGACATCTTCGTGATCTGGACTGAAGGTGAGGACACCCTGTCCACATTTCTCCAGAACTTCAACATCATGTGTCCCATTCATTTCATCTGGTCCTCCTCAACCCAATAAGCTACCTTCCTCAATGCTGACTCCACTCAAAAGATTGCTTTATTAGTACTTCTGCTTATGTCAAACCTCCTCTTTGACAGCTGCCACCCATTCCATACCAAGAAGCCCCTTCCATGCAGTCTATTCACCAGTGGCTGTCACATATGAAGTGACGAGCCCTCTCAAAATATACCAAGGGTCTTCACAGACAGTAACTATCCTCACAACCTTGTACAGAAACAGATCTCCCAAGCCTTATCTCTCCAGTCACCCACCACCTTCTGAAACCCACTGTCCAGCCACAGAGAAACATTCCACTTGTGACACAGTACCACCCAGGAATGGAGCAACTGGATCACATTCTCTGCCAGGGTTTCGAGTGCCTCTCATTGTGCCCTGAAATGAGGAATGTCCTATCCACTATCCGCCTCACCCCTCCTACAGTGGTATTCTGCTGCCCACCAAACTTACATAATCCTCTGCCATCCTTATACTGCCCCTGCTTTTTGCCTCTTGCCTCATATCCCCGTAATAGTCCTAAATGCAAGACCTGTCCCATCATCCTACCACCACCACCTACTCCAATCCAGTCTCAAGTGCCATGTACCTCATCAAAGGCAGGGCTACCTTGGAAACCAGTCAAGTGATCTACAAGCTATGTTGCAACCACTGTGCTTTGTTCTACATGGCCACGATAATCAATAAGCTGTCTGTTGGCATGAGTGGCCACTGACAAACTATGGCCAAGAAACAACTGGACCACCTAGTTACTGAGTACACTTCCCAACACAAACATTCTTTATTTTAATGAATGCTTCACAGCCTGTGCCATCTGGATTCTTTCTACCAACACCAGCTTTTCTGAATTGTGCAGACGGGGTCTCCCTGCAACATATCCTATGCTCCTATAACCCTCCTGGTCTCAAATCTTTGTTAGTAATTATCCTTCACTCACCTATCCCCTTCCCTGTTGTCCCTCCAACATTACACAGCCTTCTATTCCACAAGGACACTTGCAGTCTTTTTATTTCTCTCCTTTTCCAACCCCCCTCCCTCCCTCTTCTCTCCATCTTACCTCTTAATTGCACCTAGCTGCCCTAAACTCCCTCCACTTCATCCCTGTATGCTTCCAGAAGCAGCACTTTACTGTCCCCCACTCATACCCTGCTCTCCCTTCTCCTCTTGCCCCAGCCGCCTCCTTACCCTTACCCTTACCCTTACCCATGCCATCCAGATTGCTTCTCCCATCATGTGCAGTTGCTCACATGTGGTTTCAGTAGCCACAGACAGTGGCCATGTGTGTGTGAGCTGCATTTGCATGAATGTGTGTTATATGGCGAGTAGTAATCTATCCTTTTCATAGTATTGTCTTTATTCCATCCTGGATTTTCCATTGTTTGATTTTACCTTATGGCTTTTCTTCCTTCCCATAACCCAGTACTGTTTTCCTGTGTTCTAACACTACTATACTCAATGCTCATTCTTTTCTTTCTCTTCTTTAATGTGTTCTATCACCTTCCAACTACAATGCACGCGTATACTTCTAAGCTACACTGCAACAACCGTCTTGTCCACACACAACGCATGATTACAAGACTGCACTGATCGTTGGTGCAGCATCCCATGTCCCACATTACTCCTGCTGATATCATTAATCCTAGACTTTCAAAATGATCACTCTTCTTGCATCACTCTCGCGTGTTACTTTCCGTACCTTCATGTGACACATGAGCTTTTACCTCATCCTACCAACCCCTCTACAGCACTCACTCTATCTCCTCTCTTATCACAATCCACACATACTAATTTCACCTGATTTAGATACATCTCCTGTCCCTCTTCTTTATATGTATCCACCCACGTCTATTGCAGTTTGTCGTCACCTTTCCCTATTGGAGTTCTCCCTCAGGTTTCATCTTGTTTCCCCTTACTTCATGCATTCCGCTATTTTTGTGATTTTCCCAAATATTTTGGTGTATTTTTGTGCATTCTTTTGTGCATATTTCTACATTATTTAAATATTTTTACACGTTTTTATCCTCCACCATAGACGCTTTCCATCTTTCATCTGCATCAATAAAGAAAAAATTCCTTATCCTTAGCCAAAATCCAGTCCCACATACTGTTCCTGCATTGTTGCTTGGCTCATGGAACCCCCCAAATGGCCTTACTGTCAAATTATCCTTCTCCAGCTGCAACCCCTCCTTTCACAATGACCTTCATCTGTTTGGACTGTGCCAGTCCTTAACTCTCATCAACATAGTTCGGCAAAACCATGTCAATCAGGCCCAAACCTCCTTGCAATACCTCCTCCCCATCTGTAAAAGTCTGCTGTTGTTCAATTTCAAATTTCTGGAACCCATCTTACACACTGAAACTTTTGCCTTCCAGGAACTAGAGCAGTATGCACAATGCCACCTCAAAAACTTCTCCAACATGTTCACTTCCTACTCCCACCTGGACTACCACTATCCACCCCCAGGCAGTGATGTTGGAGTGTAACTGTTTCTCTTGGCCTCTTCACACCTAAACGGTCACACGTAATGTGATTATTCAGTGGAAAAGTAATGTACGTTACTGTCACCTGCTGGAATTACAGAACTACTGCAATTTGCTTTGCTGTACAAGGAACATGCTTTACTGATGACCATTCTCCAACACTCTGTGGTTGTTGTGCATTTTGTTGAAACTATTCTCGACCCAAGAGTACATTTGGAGGGGTCTATACACTGGTTCACACATATGTCATACATGAGTGGATTTCCCTTTGTACCATGTTGGAAGCAATAGTGGTGCAACTGAAAACAAACTTAGCAGTCACAATTTGTAACATTTATTTACCACCAGGCAGGCCACTTACTTGTGCTGGGTTGATCACATTAATTCAACAACTTTGACCCTTTTCTCCAGCTTGGGGATTTCAGTAAGCATCATTCCCTGTGAGGGAGTACCTCTTCATCTGGTAGGGGCTGTCTGACTAACCAGCTCCTTATCAAGCATGATCCTTATTTCCTCAGTTATGGTACTTCTACCCCATGCAGTGTCGCCTACGGCACCTTTTCAGCTGTTGACCTAACAGTCTCTTCCCCCAGTCTCATGGCCTTGCTACATTAGTTATTACATGATGATCCCTGTGAAAGAGACCACCACTTCCTTGCCACCACCAGATGGACCAACTTCCATGGTGGGTGCTTCGAAGAGCCAACTACCAGTTGTATGATGTAATGTCTCAAGCATTATCCTCCACAGGTGACCCTCCTCACTTGTATGTGACTTTGAGCTAAGGTTCGCTATCTAATTAAATGCACTAAGAAGGAATGCTTGGAGTTCTATGCCTCCTCCTTTTGAACACATGCTTCTTCCTCCCACTTTTGGGCCAAGCTTTGTACTTTTCTGCCCACTTTCAAACAGCATCAGTGTCCTCTTCTTATACTACCTTTCTAAAGCAGAAATGACAAGTTGAAGACATCCTCTTATTTTGCAGCCCCCACCAAGCCAAACTATAGAATGAAGCATTTACTAACAGGGAACTACTTCAGGCTCTTGCCTCATCTCACGATATGGCTTCAGGCCCTGATTCAGTTCATAATTGATGGGTGTTCAACCATATTTGGCTTTAAGGTGTCTTTCCTTTTTAGTGACACGGTGGTATTGCTGGGCCATCATTAAATCATCAGGCAAAAACCCAGTGTGTCTCAATAGCTGCTGACCAATTAGCCTCGCCAATATGCTTTGCAAACTGGTTGAAAGGATGGTAGCCTGCAGATTATCCTGAATTCTCAAATCTTATGGCCTTTTCCCTCCCACTGATGTTACTAGGGTGGCTGATCCACAATCTACAACCTTTTAGGTTGGAAACAAGAATCCAACAGGCCTTTTTAAAATACTATCACCAGTCTTCTTTGACTTACATAAGGAAAACAGCACTGCTTGGTGTCATCACATTTTATTTACACTACGTTATAGAGCTTTTGAATCTCCCTACAGATTCTTATTTGTCGATTTTTATCCCTTTTTGTTCTGGGTTGCAGTTGGTACTTCACTTAGCTCTCCACGGGTCCAAGAGGACAGCACTTCACAGGGTTCTGCACTGAGTGTCACACACTTACTCATTACCATCAATTAGCTAATGACCTCTGGTGGATTGCTAGTCAGCCCCATGCTATATGCCAACGACTTTTGCATCTGGTACAGCATCCACTCAGTAGCCTTGGCTGAACATCAACTCTGAGCTGCCATCTTAAGAGCCTCCACTTGGACACTTTCCCATGGATTCCATTTCTCTCCAGCAGAAGTACTGGTCATGCATTTTTGTTGTACCGTGGACCATTACGACCCACAACTCAACTTGGTTACCCAGACCTTGGACATTGTTGCACAGTTCCCCCTTTATATATATATATATATACACCTAAAAACAAGGATGATGTGACTTACCAAATGAAAGTGCTGGCAGGTCGACAGACACACAAACGAACACAAACATACACACAAAATTCAAGCTTTCGCAACAAACTGTTGCCTCATCAGGAAAGAGGGAAGGAGAGGGAAAGACGAAAGGATGTGGGTTTTAAGGGAGAGGGTAAGGAGTCATTCCAGTCCCGGGAGCGGAAAGACTTACCTTAGGGGGAAAAAAGGACGGGTATACACTCGCACACACACACATATCCATCCACACATATACAGACACAAGCAGACATATTTAAATATGTCTGCTTGTGTCTGTATATGTGTGGATGGATATGTGTGTGTGTGTGTGTGTGCGAGTGTATACCCGTCCTTTTTTCCCCCTAAGGTAAGTCTTTCCGCTCCCGGGACTGGAATGACTCCTTACCCTCTCCCTTAAAACCCACATCCTTTCGTCTTTCCCTCTCCTTCCCTCTTTCCTGATGAGGCAACAGTTTGTTGCGAAAGCTTGAATTTTGTGTGTATGTTTGTGTTTGTTTGTGTGTCTGTCTACCTGCCAGCACTTTCATTTGGTAAGTCACATCATCTTTGTTTTTAGGTATATTTTTCCTTCGTGGAATGTTTCCTTCTATTATATATATATATATATATATATATATATATATATATATATATATATATAAGAAAGATGATGAGACTTACCAAACAAAAGTGCTGGCAGGTCGATAGACACACAAACAAACACAAACATACACACAAAATTCTAGCTTTCGCAACCAACGGTTGCCTCGTCAGGAAAGAGGGAAGGAGAGGGAAAGAAAAGGATTTGGGTTTTAAGGGAGAGGGTAAGGAGTCATTCCAATCCCGGGAGCGGAAAGACTTACCTTAGGGGGAAAAAAGGACAGGTATACACTCGCACACACACACATATCCATCCGCATATACACAGACACAAGCAGACATTTGTAAAGGCAAAGAGTTTGGGCAGAGATGTCAGTCGGGGCGGAAGTACAGAGGCAAAGATGATGTTGAAAGACAGGTGACGTATGAGCAGCGGCAAATTGAAATTAGAAATTAGCGGAGATTGAGGCCTGGTGGATAGCGAGAAGAGAGGATATGCTGAAGGGCAAGTTCCCATCTCCGGAGTTCTGACAGGTTGGTGTTAGTGGGAAGTATCCAGATAACCTGGACGGTGTAACACTGTGCCAAGATGTGCTGGCCGTGCACCAAGGCATGTTTAGCCACAGGGTGATCCTCATTACCAAGATATATATATATATATATATATATATATATATATATTCCTGCCCTGAAATGAGATCTATCCTTCATGAAATCCTCCCCACTCCACCAAGAGTGTCTTCTTTTCTTTTCTTTTCCCATGTGGAATGTTTCCCTCTATTATATATATATATATATGTGTGTGTGTGTGTGTGTGTGTGTGTGTGTATATATATATATTTATTAAAAGGTGACTTGACTGCCCCACACTCATCACTTAAGAACTAGCTGCATACAGAAGCTTACCACTCTCTGTTTCCTTCCCCATACCTCTTGAGGTGCAGATCCTGCTACACTTTTCTGTGTTTATTAGGCTCTGGTCTCATCCTGTCTGGTTACCAGGTTTATGGCTCAGCAGTACCTTCAGCTTGGAAATTATTGGACCCCCATCCATCATCATGTCACACGACCGGCCACTGATGCCTTCCCAACCAGTTCTGAGACAGTCTCTTTGTCGAAGTGGCAATTGTCCCTCTTTAGTTCTGATAATACCAACTGTTAGTGTCCTATGCAACTGCTATTCGATACTTTGCTGATCATCCAACATATCCCATTCTTTTTGCATAGGGAGGACATTGACCCCTGATACCCATCCTCTGGTGGGATTATCAGTTAAAATTCATCTCACAGCTGCCTGCTAGGACCTCAGTCTCTTCTCCCTGGAAGCACTCCCCATGTTTGCTTGTGGCCACTCCCCCCCCCCCCCCTCCCCCCGATTGGATTGGTACACAAACCAAGAAATTTCAAGGTACTAAAGTCCCAGTCTCTCCCATGACATTTCAACATTCAGCACTTTCAGGGTGCTACCATCTTTTACACTGAAGGCTCAAAAATTGTGGGTAAAATGAGATATGCTTTTACACTGCCTGCACAGGTCAGGAATACTATTCATTGCTGGAATCATACAATGTTTTTATGGTGGAGTTAATAACTATTAAAAGGGCCACTGTTGACTACATTTTAATAAGTAGTGACTCAGTGAACAGTCGTATTGGCTATTAATACACGCTTCAGCTTATTTAGCCCTTTATTACTGGATGACTTTGTGACTGTGTCCCCTGTATGCAGTTCTGTATAGATCGGAGAAGTGATCACTGAGGTACAATTTGTTTTGGACCCATCCACTATATTGGAATTTGGCATTTTTTAATCTATGACATATTGTCTTTTAGTGGTGGTTTGTTTTGATGGACAATGAATGTTGGGTAAAAAGATTCCTAACTTTTCCTCTCTAATGTTTTAATCATATGTCCACCTGAAGATGTGACTTTTAGTGCCATGGAAACCAGTAGTGATCCAGTAATAAACGACTAAATACAGCTGGAGCGGCTATTAATACCCAAGATGAATACTCATAACTGTGGTTGCCCCATCTACAAGGTTTCCAGTGAACAGTCTCCAGGGCATTGACTGATGTTAACTATTGTCACCCTGTGGTCTCTGCTATTCTTGTTGAACATAGTCATACTGCTTGCTTGGTTGTCTTTCTCAAGACCTGAAGTCGTGTGGATATCCCTGGGAATGAAATGGCCAACCATTTGGCTAAAGGAGAGATTTCTCACTCTGCCTCCCTCCATCCTCTTTGACAATACCAGATGTCAATTTGCAGATGCAAATAAGGCCTCTACTCACATAGAACAACATGTGGTGGGCTACTGTCCCCATTCATCGACTCCGCACTGTCAGGGAGACTATTGTTGTATAGGGCTCCTCCTCCCATTCCTCACTGAAGGAATCCACTATCCTATGTTGCCTCTTAATTGGTCATACCACACTAACCCGTAGTTTTATTTTGTGTAAGGAGCTGCGTCACGTTCTGATTGTGGAACCTTACAGGCAATAGAACATATCTTGGCAGAATGACCCCTCTTTTTGGCCCTCCATGCTAAGCGTGGTCTTCAGAATTCTTTGCTTCTAATATTGACAGATTGTTGAAATGATTCCCTGTGAAAACGGTTTTAATTCTCAGATGCAAGCTTCTAAGCTACCTTTTTTTTGGGGGGGGGGGGGGGGGGAGTGCAAGTTTGAGGTGGGTCGTCCATTGGGTTTGGGGAATGCCCAACCCCCACCTTGTTTATCAGTTCATTTTTTCCTTCCTCTGTTACTCCATTTAATTGCTTTTAGATGTGGTTTGCCTCCTTTTTCTGCCACACCCTATTTTCCTCTTTAGGGGTAGTACCCTGTTGAACAGCGAGTGTGCTTTAATGCATTGACTGTGTCTCCTTTTCTGCCACTCTGTTTTCCATTTTAGGGGTTATACTCTGCTGAATAGTGAGTATTCTTTAATGCCTTGACTATATAATGGACCCCTGGATCAAGGGACTGACACCTTTTTATTGCCAAAAACTCAAGAAATTTTTGTAATTTTTTCAGGTTTTCACCTATAACTCGGAAACTATGGATTCTACTGAAAATGTAATTGAAAGAGCATTAAATATTGCTTCGAATTACCTACTTTAATGTCTCAGTTGGTGCAGCTGTCTGGACGTAAGCAGTTGTCAAAGTTCATTCTTTTTACCAACTTGGCTATATATATGCAAATGAACAATGTCCAGTTATCAAAGTTGCAGAGCATGAAATTTCATGTTACAGAATCATCTAGCTTTTCAGTTTTAGGCACTATGAAGCGTTCATACGCTTGAAAGCCAAAGTAATTCCATTTTGTTTTCTTTCTTTGAAACCAAAGTTGCATGGTGAAATGAAATGTCCAGTAGGAAGACCTCTGTCTTGTGAGTACATACGTGTTATCTGTGTATATATCTTTAATTTTCTTCATTCATGTGTATGACAACATTACAAAGAAATTTAAATATCAGAGATCAACATTTTATCAGATTACGTTCCATCGAGGTCGTTTGAGAGACGGCGGCAGGCCCTGCCCATCCTCAGATCTTCAGGATCCATTGTGACAGCTTCACCAAATTGCTTGTCCTGGAAGACGTTCTCGCAAGGTAAACCACAACAGTGTTTGCACATCGAGGAGCAGTTCAGTCCAGATTTCTGACATCCACATACTGCTGTGCATTCTGTTTTGCATGTGCAGGAAACCATCTTCAGTAGTTTGGGTGGTGCCAAATCTTTCGTCATTGTCACGGGAAACAAGTGTGATAAATTTTTCTTCCAGCCCCAGTGGCATGGATAAGTTTTCTTTCCTGCAAAGACTGCACTTGATGGTAGGATCGCAATGAGTGCCACCTTGCTGCATCTGATGTTGACTATAGCCTTTCACGTTTGAAAGATTTTCTCAGAGCATACCTTAGAAAAAGCTCGTGCCTGAGCTGTCCAAAGTTGGAATTCCCATGCAGTGCTAACATCGGGTGCTTTCCTATCTGTGCTCCTACGTTTTGAGAAACTAAGGGTTTAACAAATTCAGCAGCTTGCGCTTGGGGGCGTGGCTGTTGCTCCATAAGGTTTAGTAAATTCCCTTTTCCTTGGCCAAAAAAAGAGGGTGTGATATCACATCCTATAAAGGGATGGTTGAAAAGAGTAAATGTGTGATCGAAATTGAAAGAATTACTGGAGTACCACACTTCTGCAGATTTCGCTCTTCCCAGATCTTGGAAGTAAAAGTTAATTGTACTTGTTTCTTCGACCCGTTAGGAGGACAGGCACGCTAATGTCTGCACTTACGATTGCCATACTGTCAGACTCAGCAGTTTGGGAAATAGCTGTTTCCACAATTAATGAATCCACATCTTCTCCTGCTTGAGCACTTGAATACCTCCATGCCCAAATTTCCCTGTGAGCATAAAAATCAAATGGTTTCTCCTGTGAGACTGCAGCATTTGTACCTTAATCGAAAATGATATTTGATGAAGAACCTGGTGTCTTTAAACTATGAAATCTTTCAGAAGATATTATTCCGTTTTGAGAAGCATCAATTGAGTAGACAAAAATTCAGAAGTTGAACATCTTCTTTCCTGATCAATGCACTTGTCACACTCCGTAGTTGTGTAGGGAGTGATTGTCTTGATTTCTCCCACGGAATGGAAGTTATTCAACCTAAAAATCATGCAGATGCTAAAATCGGCGTTACCAGAGATGAGCTGGCTGAATCCTTCACTGGTTATGCTAGGATGCTCACGTCTTGCAATCGAGGACGTCTCGAATAAGAAATCTTCAGTATATGGAGATCCGAATCCAAATGCACTAACAATAAAACCTGTGTTTATTAAAATCAAATACCTTCTTGTATGATCGAAATTCGATGTTGGCGGTGCAATGCCTTTTACCAAACACGATCTAATCAGTTTGTAGTTACTGTACTTCTTGTGACAAACAGTGTGCACTTCAACATAAGCCAGGCCAGTTAATAACACACGATGTGCTGCGATGTTCCTATCCTTACTGGACTGTAGTAGCGTTTCCAGTCGTTTCTGTTTCACTTTAAACACTGCCATCACATATAAAACACACTTCCATACGATCTGAAGCACCCATTTTAAATGCGCCTCGTGCAAAACGAAAGAAGCTCAAACAAGGAAATTAGAGTTTTGTATACATTCCTCGCACAACACAGGAAGACTGGGTACGGTTAACAATGGAAACAATGACCAATGAATAGAGTGGATGGCAGCCTCGGTTGTTTAAAACACCTCAGTAGATTGAGATCTATAGATGCATCTACACACGAAGGTGGGGCAGATTTATGTCATCTTATTGGAAATTTCATTTCATTGAATAACATTGACTTAAAAAAAAAATACTACTTTGGCTTTCAAGTGTATGAACACTCAATAGCACCCAAAACTGGATGCTTCGTAACGTGAAATTTCATGCTCTACACCCTTGATAACTTGACATTTTTCATTTAGAGTAGCCTTGCTTGAATTACAGACGTTGGAGCTGACTTTTTAGCTAAACAGATAAAAACGAACGAACTTTCGCAAATGATTCCGGCCAAACGGCTGCACCGATTTTGATATTGAAGTAGGCCATTCGACGCAAAATTTAATGCTCTTTCAATTTGGTAAGAGTAACATTTTCAGACGTATCTACAGTTTCCGAGTAATAGGCAAAAACCTGAAAAAAGTGCCAACATTTTTTTGTTTTTTTGGCCATAAAAAGTTGTTTTGGGGGTTTTGGAGGTCGAAAACTTGGATTCAGCATACTCTCAATTATATATACAAGATAAAGAAATAAAATCATCTACCTCATTTTTTGCAAGCAAAGGACTTTTTTGTGATGCTGTTACCGGACTATTATACAGAAACCAGATTGCAATTATAAGGGTCGAAAGACTTGAAAGGGAAGCAGTCACTGGGAAGGGATTTCCAGACAAGAAATCACAAATGCAGTCGCACGACTGAGACGACACTCAAGACGAACAATTTGAAAGAAGCTACTTATGAGGAAGAGTGGCAAATCTAGGAATATGGAATCTATCTTAGATTCCCTTTCGATAACACTATGTGAGAACTAGTTGGGTTTCAAAAGAACAATATTTTCTGAATCCCTACTGACTATCTGTTAATAAGTCATTCAGAAAGCCGGGTTCCCACACACAACAAAAGTGACGCCAAGCAAGTAGCATGACGGCTAATACGGCGATGGCGCTGTGTGCTACTGTTTCCACATACTCCAGCCAAAATTCTTGTAGCACTCTTTTCAGCATGTCGGCTGAGAGTATTCATATGGACACAGGTGTTATCATTCAGGTTATAGGATTAGAACTGACCCAAGAGTCCAATAAGAAGAGAGAACACAAACGTTGCATTTGGAAGTGGATTTTATGTAGAAATAATATAGCAGCATCAAACTAACTTTTAGTGGACATGGTGCTTGTTGTAAACTAAAACCCGTTCATGAATCACTTTCGAGTTACAAAAATTAAGTTTCGAGTACTTGTTGAGCCCGGACTCGAGCTCTATTAAAGTATCTGATACTCACATTAGAGACGCAGTCCCATGTCAAGTGAGACAAAGTGATATTTGACATCTGGAGGTCATCTTTCTAATATTTGTATCACATTCTGAAAAGTAAAATTTCGAAGTTCTTGTTTGATATATTGGTTGCTGTATACGATAAAAAAATCTCATTACAACCTGAAATTTTTAAAACTATTATGAAGAAACAAGCAAAACCGACCAGTCAGCAAAGTTTACATCTGGCTTCGATGGCAGCAAACTCATTCATAGTTGAGACGACCACCAGTTAGGTCAGTATCGATGTGAAGAACGGACTAGGTGTTCAGTCTCTCCTCAAACAAGGGACGTAGGCTTTTAAGAGCCAAAAACGAGCATTCTGCTGAACATTTTGTAAGTACTGTACATAGAAACATTCTAAGAACAATGTCAACATTCGGAAATACTGACTGTAACCGTTCCTTCCGCAGAAATTAATCCATTTCGAATGGTGCGTCACTAATCTCACAAGATTTCAAAAGTGCTGTGAAATGTACACATTCACTTGGGACGGAAGATTTTAAATCAGTTTCGTATCACACTTGGAATTTCGCTGTGCGTTCAGAAATAACATCTGGTGAACTATTCTTAAGTTTACTGAAAACTGTGAAGGACTCTTAACAGCGTATTATAACTTCCCTTTCTCCTTACTAATTCAGCGCACAAGTTGTCCAGTACGGGGAAAATATTTCCATTCACAATTTCTCCGTACCTAGCAGAAGAACTTTTTCGGTGTCTGCTTCTCGATCAACATTAAGTTTGCGTTTCCTTTATCTTCTATTGGTGCGTTCTTAGTCTACTAGTATAGAGAAATATTTGGCCTGTTTGATATCACTTATGATAATTACTTTTATTTGTTCAGAAAGCATCTATATTATTTCATTACAGATTGTTCAAAATGCCTAACTTGTGCGCACTGGCGGATTAAAGGGTGGGGGGCGGTCGCCCCCCCCCCCCCCCCCCCCTTTACTCTGCTTTACCTAAGTGAAAAAAGTTCGTAAGTCTTGGAGTAATTAGAATTTCATCATGTTATAATTTCGCCCTGCTGTACGCTCTGAGAATTTTTTTATTTAAAATTAAAATTTGGCCTCTTAAGTGGTACCCCATTTTAGCCAGATCTAGAGTGTATCACTTTGATGTTCTTATCTGCTTTTCTCTAATCACTATATTTTTGATCATGTCTATGTTCTATTTCAGGTCAAATTTTGTGTCCACGTACTGCTTGTGACTTATCCTATACAACTGTATTAATCAAAGTAGAATCACAGGACAACACCCACATCCATGCCCATGGGGGGATTCTAACCCCCAGCCGTCCACAGCACGACTACCCTGCCCGGCTTATCTACGAACTGCCCGCAGGGATTTCTTGACTTCCGTGCCCTCGACCAGTGGCGAGCGCTGCGCTAAGCCCGCACCGTGCTTGCTGCCTGCCGTGCCTTCCTTATTGTCAGTGTCAGAGTTTTGCTCTTAGACATCTCATCTCGGGCTGAATATCTTATATGAACAGTTCCTTACACTGATGTCGACTGTTTCATTTCTGTCATCTGTTTACCATGAAACGAGCTTCAAAGATAACATCTTTTCTCTCTAAAAAACAGAAGACAACAGGTGAGTTCATTATAGCGTAAGATTATGGTTCGTGAGGTGCTATATGGACAAAAGTTGCTTGTTCATGTTTATGTATTTCTTAATTTTGGAATTGAGT
This sequence comes from Schistocerca cancellata, assembly GCF_023864275.1. Taxonomy (NCBI): domain Eukaryota; kingdom Metazoa; phylum Arthropoda; class Insecta; order Orthoptera; family Acrididae; genus Schistocerca; species Schistocerca cancellata. The sequence goes on along the minus strand of NC_064631.1, from coordinate 226,720,654 downwards.
TCTTAAAGTCAAGCTATTTGAGACTACACTACAATTTTTATAGGAAGAAGCGTTTGGTATATTTTCTTCCATAGTTGTTAATTTGTTTTCATATGCTGCGGCTGTCTACTTAAATTGGAAAGTAGACAGTTTTTCTATGTATGTTACTTTACTTATTGGGCATAAAGTATTTTATTGGCGACCCATCATCTTTGTGACTGATGAATCAAACCAAATTAATTTTATGTTCGAGACAGTGCCAAGTAATATTTTCATGGGCAGAAGTACTTGTTTTAAGGAGTCTTTTTGTGGAAATTGTACGATATTGCAAAGAACAGCCTTACCTTTCCTGTTTCCTTGTATTTTTACGATCTGTTAAACTTGGTATCAATGGCGTCTACGGGAAGTACCTTTGCCTCGGAAGTTATTTATTCAGCTGGGGGAAGGGGCATTCTGATGATAAAATTGCCAGCGTTCGGTCTCGTTTGAGATCTGCAGGCAGATTGACCGTTTCTGAGAGTACATAGGATGGTACATTTGAATATGAAGTCTCAACAATGTATTATTACAAAAGATTGTTGCTTCCACGCGTCGTTCCTAAAGTAGCAAGCGACTGGCATTGCGCTTGCGTGCCACGTTGCAGGCCCTGCAAAGAACTGCCTACTTAACTTTTTTCTTGCCGATAGATATAAATACGATACACTACAATTGCTACACTACTCGCCATTAAAAATTGCTACACCACGAAGACCACGTGCTTCATACGCGAAATTTAACCGACAGGAAGAAGATGCTGTGATATGCAAATGATTAGCTTTTCAGAGCATTCACACAAGGCTGGCGCCGGTGACGACGCCTACATCGTGCTGACATGAGGAAAGTTTGCAACCGATTTCTCGTACACAAGCAGTAGCTGACGGGCGTTGTGTGGTGAAACGTTGTTGTGATGCCTCGTGTAAGGAGGAGAAATGCGTACCATCACGTTTCCGACTTTGATAAAGGTCGGATTGTAGCCTATCGCGATTGCGGCTTATCGTTACGCGACATTACTGCTCGCGTTGGTCGAGATGCAATGACTGTTTGCAGAATTTGGAATCGGTGGGTTCAGGAGGGTAATACGGAGAACCCCGTTCTGGATCCCAAGGGCCTCGTATCACTAGCAGTGCAGATGACAGGCATCTTACCCGCATGGCTGTAACGGATCGTGCAACCACGTCTCGATCCCTGAGTCAAAAGATGGCGACGTTTGCAAGACAACAACCATCTGCACGAACAGTTCGACGACGTTTTGCAGCAGCATGGACTATCAGCTCGGAGACCATGGCTGCGGTTACCCTTGACGTTGCATCACAGATAGGAGCTCCTGCGATGGTGTACTCAACGACGAACCTGGGTGCACGAATGGCAAAACGTCATTTTTTCGGATGAATCCAGGTTCTGTTTACAGCATCATGATGGTCGCATCCGTGTTTGGCGAAACAGTGAATGCACATTGGAAGCGTGTATTCGTCATCGCCATACTTGCGTATCACCCGGTGTGATGGTATGGGGTACCATTGGTTACATGTCTCGGTCACCTCTTGTTCACATTGACGGCACTTTGAACAGTGGACATTACATTTCAGATGTGCTACGACCCTTGGCTCTACCCTTCATTCGATCCCTGCGAAACCCTACATTTCAGCAGGATAATGCACGACCGGATGTTGCAGGGCCTGTACGAGCCTTTCTGGATACAGAAAATGTTCGACTGCTGATCCTGGCCAGCACATTCTCCAGATCTCTCACCAATTGAACACGTCTGGTCAATGGTGGCCGAGCAACAATACGCCAGTCACTACTCTTGATGAACTGTAGTATCGTGTTGAATTGCATGGCAGCTGTATCTGTACACGCCATCCAAGCTCTGTTTGACTCAATGCCCAGGCGTATCATGTAAGACATGTAATCACATGTCAGTTCTAGTATAATGTATTTGTCGAATGAATACCCGTTTATCATCTGCATTTCTTCTTGGTGTAGCAATTTTAATGGCCAGCAGTGTATATTAATCTATAAAATAAAATTGTAGTTAACAAACGAAAAGAAACAACTCATGGTAGCAAATTTACAAAGAAACAGAACTGGATTCTTGCTTCATCGCTTTGTCAGTATGGCAGTTTGCCTGTCAGGACACGTTTAAATCTCATCTTCCATGCGAAATCATCCAATGTATGACCTGTAAGCCCAATTACAACATATCACTATTTTTTTCGAAAACATTGTAAGGGTCTACGGGTTGCATGCAGCCGTACGGTACATAACACGCCCTTGCCAGCTGGCCTATCTGGAATGATGACAATTTTCTTTGTGACAGTACACGTCTGTCCGGCCCGCAGTGCGACGCAGCGTGCGGCATAACTAGCGTGGCCTAAGGCGCGAATATGTCATTTTTCGTAGCTCACCATGGAGCCTTTTGATATGACCATAATTAGCCGGTGTTAGGATGTCAGACACAGTGATGATGGGTGCGCGTAGTGTGCGTGTTTTATAAGCAGCCTTAGTTAATAAAACTGTTTAAACTTACTTCTCGGTGTTCGCGTATTGCCGTACCTCATTGACCCACCGCTTACAAATCCTGACAAATATTTCGTCTAATTATTATCGGGGGCAACAACACAAAGAACCCCCTTATAGAAGTGGTGTCAGAAGTGGGATGATTATGGAAAATCTACAGTTCTTAATTCGTGCAGCAGTAGCATGAACATCTTTCGACGACGCGGGGACAGCCAACGCTGGAATTCAGGTTGGTCTACTCCAGTGTGGCTAGAATACGGAAGGCAGTGATGGATTTTTATTTTACATCGTTAAATTAGACGAAATGCCGCAACCCAGTCAGAGTAACGCTGTCGATCTACAAACTGTTACTAATGAACTGTAAGAAGATATTTGGCAGTTAAAAGCAGAAAGAAGCGAGCGTAACATTCCGAAAGACTTGTCAAATGATAGTTTATGCAGTACAGGTACAAAACAATAAATAATTTTTCATTATTGCCATCAGTACCAGTGTTTAGTGGGAAACCCGAAGATGATGTGAAAATGTTTTTTCGTAAACTTGAAGGTGCCGCCCTGTTAGGATCCTGGACAGATTCCGGTAAGTTAGTGGTTGCCAAATTAAGAATTCAGGGAGCAGCACAAGATTTCATTAGCGCTGAGTCTACTCGCGTGAAGACAGAAGATTACAATGAGTTTAGAACGATTGTTGTTCAGAGATTTAAACGTAAAAACGCGATCACATTTTGCATAGAACAGCTTTACAGTTTGTGAATGCGACGAGACGAATCTATCGAGCAGTTTGCCGACAGAATTCGAAACATCAACGCTCAAACGTACGAGTTAGTAGAAGATGAAAATGAAAATCGCATTCAGTTGTTCGAAGCCGACCAGAGAGCCTTGGACACATTTATTCATGGGTTGCACGGAGAGGAAGTAAGCAAAGTTGTTCGATTGGCACGTTGTGAAACGTTTCAGGAAGCAGTAGAATCAGCTGTTGGTTTTGTTGAAGCACTAAGACGACCGAATGAGATGCAGAAACAAGAACGCAGAGTTTTCAACACAACAGTACAATGCTACAGATCCAATAAGCTGGGTCACAAGCATAAGGATTGTAAAGAGAATCGAATCTGCTATCATTGCGGGATGCAGGGTCATGTTTCAAAAGATTGTCGCAATAAGAAGAAAGGTAATGCGAACAACAGACAATCTGCCAGATCTTTAAACGAGTACGGGGACGCACGGGCCACCACTCCGTCCGCCCCTTGCCACAGACAGTGATTCCTGTCAGTTCCAGCGAAAATGAGACCAAAAGTGATTTCGTGATAGGTGCTATATATCGTGGGAGAAACTTCAAACTACTTATTGACACAAGAGACCTCATTAATGTGGTGTGGCATAGATAAACGGGATAAACTGAAATCGCCGCTATTAAAAGTGCAAGGGTTAAACGGAGGAAAACTACGTAACTATGGATAAGTTGAAGTAGAATTAATTCTTGAGCAAGGCCAAGATGAAGGCGAAAATAAGGATAAATACACAGCTAGGGTGCAAGTGGTTTCAAATACCGAAACGCGTTATGACGGTGTACTTGGGTTTGTTTTCTTGTCCGCTAACGAGGCAGAGATATTTGTCGCAGGAAGAAAGATCAGACTAGACCGTAGCAACTACAACCTAGGAAATCGTTCTTCAGATCGTACTCAAAGGAGCAGCAATACTGACGTCATGGGAATGGACCGCCCAAACGATGCATCAGTTCAAACCATCCAAGTAGATGTTCAATTTGATCAGCCCCAGCAAATTCCCAAGGGAGCAGGAAAGACAATCTACGTTGAAGTTAAGTCACCCCGATGCAAGAAAGGAACTTTGTTATTAATTGAGCGATCCGAGAAAAGTGAGTTATTGGATACAATGGATTGTGATGTTGCTAGAAGTGCAGGTGTCGCTACAATGGTGAGACAGAATGTCGGAAAAGTCCTGGTTACAATAACAAATATGAGCAATGAGGATGTTGTTTTGCCACGAGTAACGAAAGTTTCTGAATTGTCGAAAAGTGACGTTGTACAGATTCCAGATGAGGTAACAAATACTGCATTATAAACACAGATTTTTGTAACGGTTCCGCAAAATTGCAATGAGGAGACGAAGTTAATAATGAACTGAAGCGCAAGATTTGGAAGAAGAAATCACATTTGACAGCTTATGAACAGAATATTTTAGCGCCTGTTTTGTTGGAGTATTCCGAGAACGTACAAATTTACCTGTCACCCATTTAGTTCAGCATCATATTCATACAGGGAACGCAGCCCCAATCACACAGAAACCTTACCGAATACCATTCAGTCAAAGAAAGTTGGTAGAAGACATGATCAAAGAACAATTAGAAGCCGGAATTATAAAACCAAGAGATCCTTCAGACCCCACCATGGTGTTCGCCTGTTGTAATTGTAAAGAAGAAATCAATCTCTGGAGAACCACAGTTCCGCTTTTGTGTTGATTACGTCTTTGAATGCTGTGACCACACCCAACTTTTACCCCTTACCAAATTTAGTGGAGACCTTTGATTACTTGGGCAGATGTCGAATTTTTTCAGTATGTGATTTAACAAGTGGTTATCAACAGATAACAGTGCATCCAGATGATCAAGCAAAAACTTCATTTGTAACAGCAACATGGCTATACAGGTATCTTCATATGCCATCTGGACTTCGTAATGCTCCAGCTACATTTCAACGCCTGATGGATTCAGTTTTATGAGGGCTCACCCCAATACAAGCACTTGTTTACCTTGGTGATGTAATAATTTTTGGTGAAAACATTGAAGCAGCATACTGGGAGGCTACAAGCTGTTTTTGAGTGTATAAGAAGTACAATCCTGTCTTTATCAATAGATAACTGTTAATTTGCAGAAAGTAAAGTTAACTATCTTGGTCATGTTTAACCAGTGGTGTTCGACCTGATCTAAAGTTAATTGAAGACGTAAAGAATTTTCTGGAACCACAGAATTTGAAAGAACCACAATCATTCTTGGGATTGTCAATTTTCTACAGACAATTTATAGCCGGTTATTGAATATAGCACATCCAATGACACAGCTGCTGAAGAAAGGAGCCACATTTAATTGGTCAACAGAATGCCAAAAGGCAATGGAAGAACTTAAAACTGCTCTAACCAAAGCCCAGTGTTAGCCTATCCAGATTTCAGTAAACCTTTTATTCTTTCAACAGATGCATCCAGTTTTGCCATATATGCAATCTTGTTTCAAGAAGTTGATTGTCATGAACATCCAGTCTCATCTGCTTCCAGACAATTAAACGAAGCAGGATGTAATTATACTACAACTGAGAAGGAGCTTTGTGCTTTAGTTTTTGGTATAACACATAACAGTTGTTTCTGAACAGGAAGAGAATTCACGGTTATTACAGATCATGCCACACTTAAATGGTTATTGAGCTTGAAGGCTCCAAGTTCCAGATTAACAAGGTGGGCTTTAAGACTGAGTGAGTACCAATTTAAGGTTATTCACCGACCTGGTAAACAACATGTGAATGCTGATGCAATGAGTCAAAAAGTCAATGTTTGTATCACAATAAGTGGAGAAAAATAGTTAAAGGCAGCTCAAGAAGAAGATTCACAATGCAAATTATGGAAAAATGATCAGTGTTTTGTCAAAATAGATGGATTATTGTACAAAATCACTAGTAGAGGAAACCACCTAATTATTCCAGAAAGCATGAAAGAGCAAATCATGAGAGAACAACACGATTCTTTATTATGAGGACATTGCAGTAAAAAAAGAAACAAACATTAAAATAGCTCAAATGTTTTGGTGGCCGAGCCGCAAAGCTGACGTTTTCGGGTTTGTCTCAGAATGTGATTCCTGTAACTGACGGAATAATGTAAGAAAAAGTAGAGCACCATTGCAAGAACTGTCAGAGACAAGTGAACCATTTGAACGAGTAGAACTAGATGTCATAGGACCGTTGCCTAAGACTAAAGATGGAAACAAATACATATTGACAGTGTTAGATCATTTCTCTAGATACCTTCTCATTATACCAATACCTGATCGGAGTGCTGAGACTATAGCTAAAGTTTTTGTAAAAAAATGGATTCTTAAGTTTGGATCACCATTAAGTATAATTAGTGATCAAGGAGCGAATTTTATGAGTGAACTGCTTAAACTGACTTAATGCTCATGCAGATAACTCAGTTAAGGACTACACCAGCACACCCTGAAGGAAATGGAAGAGTCGAGCGAGTCCACAGAACAATTATTAAAATGGTTAGCTATTTCATGAGCAGCAAACACGACAATTGGGATGTCTGTTTACCGTACTTGGTAAGTCGTTAAAATGCCAAAATGCACAGCTCAACTGGCTTAAGTCCATATAAGATTGTCTACAGAAGAAGAATGCATTCACCCTTGGATTTTGCATGATCGACTGCCAGAATCAGCAATGAACACATAAGGGATCTAGCACACAAACTAAAGGAAGCTTGGAGGGGAGTGAAACTGCTAAATCATCAATTCTTTCTCAGCAAGCAAGACAACACAACCGCCAAGCAGCAGTACCACATTATCGAGTTGGAGATCTTGTGTATCTGAGCAACGTGGTGTTATAGAAGAGTCAAGTCAAAAAGTTTAAGTTTTGGAAAGGACCATATCCAATCTTGGAGGTGTTGTCGCCTGTCCCTCTCAAGCTCCAACTGCCATTTCATTCGATTGTTATTCATGTCAATCGTGTAAAGCCAATTCTGGGCAGGTTTCCTGTAGAATTTTGCAGGACGATGAGGACCGACTGAGAGGCAGACCTGCTGTTCTCAAACCCAGGAAGTGAGAATCGCGAGCTCGCAGTCCAGACTTCAATGCTGAGGTATCGCCATGTTCCGAGTGATCCTGTTCCAGACACCCCTATAATCTGCGTAAATGTGTGTAGTGTGTGAGAGTGCAATGCGTGTGTTTATTTCAGCCATGTGCTTATGTGAATGTTTGATTGATTGATTGATTTCTTTATTAATCTATGTAACAATTTACATTGTGTGGATTTCATCAGCAAAATCATATACAATACAATATACCTACAATTTATACACATAAAATTAATGTATTAATATTTACACACATTTTTAAGGTATCTTACATTAGTTTTGTATCCTTATGTAATTTTCTTATAGTAGGCCTACTGAACAATTCTTGATTTCATATTATAATTTTTTTCTTGTGTATTACAATGCAGGCTACTTTAATTACACTACATGTTTTAATTCAGATAGTCCATTACTGTGTAATAACTTTTATGTAATAAAATTTTTTTTAGTTTTGTTTTGAACTTTCCAATTGTGTCAATATCTTTTATATTTTGGGGTAATGTATTATATAATTTGTACAACAAGCTCTGCTGAGTTTTAACTTTATTTTTCCTCTCTAGGTGCAGATTGTATTGGTTTCTAGTTTCATAGCTGTGTACTAAAGAATTTTTATCATAGCAGTCAATATTTTTTTTTACATACATAATACTTTGAAAAATGTATTCACAGGTGACAGTTAGGATTTCCAGCTTTTGGAAATGTTCAAGGCAGTGAGCGCTACTGCCACTCTTGGTTATTATACAAATTGCTCTTTTCTGTAATTTGAAAACTATTTGAATATTTTTACAGTTGACTCCCCAAAATATTATTCCATAGGTAATAACAGAGTGGATATAAGAAAAATATACAGATCTGACCCATGTAGTATCACACACTGCAGTCAGAATTCTAAGAGCATAGCATGCAATAGCGATTCTGTTACTAAGTATTTTAATGTGTTCTTCCCACTTTAACTGACTGTCAACATGCATACCAAGAAATTTTGTGTAGTCTACACATTCTATAGTTCATCGTTTAACTTAAAGTTGTTATAGTGTTTTTTTTTTTTTAATTTAGTGTTAGTTTATTATTGGATGCCCACTCACATACACTGTTTAGTGTTTGTTTGGCTTTTTCTTTCAGTGCATCTGGTGATTTGTCACTGATTAGAATATTTGAGTCATCTGCAAACAATATTGTTTGTCCATGCTTGATGCTCTGTGGGAAGTCATTTATGTAAATCAGGAATAGTATTGGGACTAGGACACTACCCTGTGGAACACCTATATTTACATAATTTGGGTCTGAAGTATACATTACAATATAATTTGGCAACTTGAAGTATGTGAGATTTCAGTTATCTGTCTTCTATTTTTTAGATATGACTGGAAGCACTTTTTCACAAGTCCCCTTATTCCCAATTCATCTAACTTATTTAACAATATGTTGTGGTCTACTGTATCAAATGCTTTAGTTAGATCAAGAAATATACCTGTTGTGTAGTTCCCTTTATCTAATGCTTCTAGAATGTGTTTTGTGAGGTGTGCTCTTGCTGATTCTAAATCCAAACTGGTCAACAGACAGTAAATCGTATTTATTTAAATAATTAATTGGCCTATCTTTCATAATATTTTCTAATATTTTTGCAAAGCATGAGAGTAGAGAAATTGGCCTATAGTTTTCAATTTTTCCTGTATCACCTTTTTTGAAGAGAGGTAGTAATTTAGCATATTTTAAATAGTCTGGAAATGAGCCCTGCTTGAAAGATTGATTTATAATATCAACTAAAGGTGGAAGTAGGCTCTTGATACAGTCCTTAATTATGAAAGGTGCTGGTGCAACCTGATGAAGGTAAAGAGTTACGCTACTGAAATATTATGCAAGTACGACACTGATATCCGGCAGAACACCCGACAACCCAAGATGTCAAATTGATCTAATTCATTCTGTTAAGGGTAATGATACAATTTTGGAAATGTGTACATCTTGGTATAATAACTGGATCACAGCCAAAATGCATGTAGAGTCTACATTTGCTAATTATGAACAAGAGATTTACTGTTTTTTAAAGCTTTTGTCACACAAAACTTTAATTAGGCGTAAACGTCCCTGGTTTGATTTTGGAGGGCGTATCCTTCACACTGTATTTGGTACTTTAACTAGTCGAGATCTACTGAAAGTTAAAGGCAAGATATTAGCTTTTGAACAACAGTCCAGTACAGATTCAACTAACCTCTCTAATAAAATTATCATATTAAAGAATATGCAAAGAACCATTACTAACCACACAGTTTTCATTGAACAGATTTAAAGCAATTTATATCACATTTCCATGTAATTCGTGATGAAACAAATGCTAATATCCAAGAACTATTCCAAAGATTAAATGCTGTGAGTGCACACTTAGATTTAAACACTATTTTTGCTAAGGATTACTGATAGTTTATCAAATGCTAGAATTGATGCCCTTAACTTAAGGACAGCTTTAGAAAGTAGTTCAAATGATTGTTTGAGCAGTGTACTACTACATCCAAAACAATTTTTACAGATCCTACTATCAATTGAGCGAAAGCTAGATCCAACCTATACTATGATTTACCCTGTTAACTCTTACAATTTATATGATTACTATAAGTTAACACCACACACTCTTTAATGATTTAAGATGAATTAACTGTTATTGTTTCTATACCCGTTGCTAGATCAAAGCATAATTCCGAAATGTATGAGATTTATACTTACCCTGTGAAATGGAGATGGACAGGTATTCATGTAAAGTACATACTGAATGATTATCTACTGATCAGCAAGGATATGAAAATGATTTGCAGATGTGCAAATGTAGTCATAAGTTAATTTGCCAGTTAACTGGTGTACTCTTTTGTGGTATGCTGTGTGAACCTTAGGTTCTATATATAATTACGCAGTACAGAATTAAAGATCTCAGCAAGATCTAGATTTAAAAAATGTCAAAAAGCAGCTTAAATCTCTAAAACACAACAAAGATCCAGGGCCCGACGGAACTCCTGTCATGGAATTTGCGACCGAATTAGCCCCTTTCTTGACCATAATTTAATATGTGTCTTTCGAAGAAGGAGTTATCCCCAGTGAGTGGAAAAGGGCACAAGTCATACCGATATACAAAAACATTTCGGCCAGTAATATGGAGCAAATATGCTGGGCCCCTATCAGGTTGGACTAATGGGAGACATATAGCAAACACAAAGAAGGCCAGCATGAATGGTAGCAGGCTTGTTCGACTGGTGAGACAGCGTTAGTGACATGTTGAGAAGTCAGAATTGGCAAACACCTGAAGAAAGACACATATCACGCCAGAACCATCTTGAAAAATTCCAGACGCAAAATCTTGGCAGAAGCGATGAATATTCTCCTTCCCCCTATGCATCTGTCTTGCGAAGACAAAATTATATAAGGAAGAGACTAAGAGCTCGCAGAAAGGCGTTTCAACAGTCATTCTTTCCATCTGGGAATGGAATAGGAAGAAACCTTAATATATGGTACCCTAGAGTACCCTCTGCCACACACCACATGGTGACACACAGAGTATGGATGTAGATGTAGATAGTATTAAGCCTTTGATGCGCATTTAGTCCAAAAGTCTATTAGCAGAGTGAGCAGCCAAGCATTCATTTATGCCAACAGCTGCTTGTGCATACTAACTGCGGTATGGCATGTAAGTTTGTGAGGCAGGAGGGTTAAACACATATCATTTATGACTTTGGTGCAATGTATTCTTTTCAGTTTCCACATCAGATGAGCATAATGAGATTGAGGACTCAGCACCGCCAATGCCTGCCACTTTGAATGATCCAGTGATCAGATGAGCTGCACTTCAACTTCATTACCTGCAGATAATTCTTCCGTTTCAGAGGTACGTCACGAAAACGACATCGGTCTACATATTGGGATTAAACCATCTGATAGTGTGCTTGCCACCATACTACAAGACCACTGACTGTTGAATGCCGTTACCCACGTTCTACTCATAATAAGGACTGGAAGACTGAAAGAAGGTTTCTGAAAAACAGAGCACTTAGATAAATATAAAGCATGGTTTGTTTTGTCTCCATCCAAAGAAGGTCTATTTTGCAAAGTGTGTCCTTTCTTTGTGCCTACTCTTAAGGGTGGGTCTCATGTGGGAATGAAGTTAAACACATTAGTGACTGTACCTCTGACAAAATTTGCTAAGTTATTAGGTAAAGATCGTGACCTGGAAAATCACAGCAGAACAGTATATCATCAGCAAGCTTTAGGACATGACAACGACTTTTTGGTTTCTTATCAAAATCCAAATAAATTGTTTGAAAATCAAGTTGCTACCTACCGACTAAAAAAAAAAGAAAGGAAACAAGAAAACTGTTGTCATTTCCTTTGCAAAACGTCATATTTCTTGGAAGGCAGACCATACTTTTTAGAGGACATCGAGGTGATGGCTCTGTTTTTTCTAACAATCCTGGACTATTAAATAAAGTCAACTTTAAAGTTTAAAGAGTTGATGAAATTTCGCGGTGAAGAATGTAGGGAAACTGAATTAGAACAGTATAGCTCTGGTAATAAAAGACACACATTTTTAAGTAAAACTGTTCAAAATGAGTTGATTGAATGCTGTGGTGAAGAAATTATTTCTCAGATAATAAATAGAATCGAAGAAAACAAATTCTACGGTATTGAGTTTCATGAGACAACTGACATCAGCCACAAAACTTAGATGTCAATTTTTAAAAGATATGTTTATAAAGATGTGATCAGAGAAGATTTCATAGGTTTCATCAATCCACGCAAGCCACAGACAAATCTGTGGAAACAAAACTTCAAAGCTGGATCCAAAAGTAATAAAAACAAAGATTTCTCTTCAACATCTGATGATGAAAATGATCAACTTGAGTTTTTTGAAGATGGTTGTGATTGTAATAAATGTAACAAAGATAGAGCAGATGAAGAGGATAAAGATCCCAGAATGACTGGAATATATTTAGGTAAAACTGTGATAAACACTATGTGACATCTTAATCTTGACCTTAGTAAATGTACTGGTATTGCAACTGATTGTTGCTCTGTCATGAGTTACAAGATTGTTGGAGCAGTTGCCACAATAAAGAAAGAATGTATTAATGCTGAAAGATCTCCATGTTTCGATCATTCTTTGAATTTATCTATTTCTAAGTGTTCTGGTGTGCAACTAGTGAGAAACTCAATTGGTATCTTTCAGGACGTTGTTTCATTTTTTACAGCCTCTCCAAAAAGAAATGCTGTACTCGTTAAGCATACAGGCAGTCAACTTGTCTCTATGTGTGAAACAAAATGGGTAGAAAGGCAGTTATCTTTAATGTCATTTCTATAAAAAATTGAAAAAATCATGTTGTGTGTTGAGGAAATATCACAATAGTCACATTTTTTCAAGTGATACCTCTAGTGTAACAACTGCGGCGCTTTTATATGCTATCAGGAATGGAGAATTTATCTTAACTCTAGTGTGCCTTGCTGATGTGCCCTGTCTAACATACATACAAACATATATACACAGAAATATATCATATTATATTCAAAATTATTGTTTTATATGTCTTATATAAGTTTTTAATGACTATTGCTCATACTATTTTTTCAGTTTAGAATCATTCTAAACTGTTTAAAAATTGAAAACGTAAAAAGAACTATGGATTTATTTACAGCTTTACTAATATTGTTTTAAAATAAAGTATTTGTGTTTACGAAATGTTTATGTAACTTGATACTTTCCTGCTAATAATTATGTAAATGTAAATACATATGTAATGACTTTGAAGCCCAGACGTTTGAAGAAATTTTAGCCGTCTGTATCCCCAAAATAAAGCACATCTTTCCCGCGTCTTTGATATGCTTTTTAAGTCTCAAAAAGCTTGAAATGCTACAGTTTAAAGACCTTTTTTACTTTGTTTCCTGGGAACACCCACAGGTTCTCTTCCTCTTCTCGTCTTATATAATATAATCTCTGATGTGAATTAGTTGACATTTTATTACAACAAATCATACCAAGAACAGTGCAATTTTGATACATCATTGCACTATTACTTTGAAATGACATACTCTCAGTGCCAGCAGGTTGAATGAATGAAACAGTGAAATACCACCAATATGATGTTTCTCATCATTTTCGTATAATAAATTGACCTATAACATTTCTGAGAGCTCCTCAATGTGATAGTGTTTTGAAGCAGCATTTATTCATAGGATGTAAGCCATAAACCAACAGTTATAGACTTCATTTGATCAAGATAAAACTCAATATGCCACCTCCCAAGTTGGGTTTGTGACATAGACATGATGTAACACGATACAGGATGGCTGGACTGAAGTGACGGCCTTCAGGCAGCCAGTAAGGGCTTTGCTTTGTAGAAGCCACACCCCTAAGTCTGCTACATAGAACTAAGTGGCGTTTCAAGGTGCAGCCTGATGACTAGCTACTGTCTGTTCAAAAAGCATCACTTGATATCAGATATCAACAGGTCCAAAAGCATTGCCTGTTATTATGTAAATTCATGCTGGAAATATTCCAAATAAGTCCTCAGAATTTAAATTTGTAACCTATGATTGATAACTGTATTTCAGTATATATTTTGGGGCAACTCAGCCTCAGAGCCTTTAACTACGAGTTACTCCTGTGTAGATCACAACTGCAGGCATTTTCGTACACACCATAGACATTTTTAAGCAATGTTTGGTATCTTCCCTTGTAGTACTCATTTTTGTTTTTCCATAAACAAGATCACTCCTTGTACAGTTCAATAAATTATACAGCTGTTGCTAACAACTACTTTTCAGACTTTCTTGAATACTGTGAAACACACAACAGCAAAATTATTGACATAAAAACTGCAACACTACAATGATGCTCGCATGAGATGGCAGTGTTGAATGACGCTAATCGGTGGTTGGGGTAGGAAAATGGTGTCCTGAAGCAGGTGTGCTTCTTTTGTTGAGTAAGTAGTTTCATATGATTGTTAAGTGTAGAGCTGTTGTATCAAACTTCCTGGTAGATTAAAACTGTGTGCCGGACCGAGACTTGAATTTGGGACCTTTGCCTTTCGTGGGCAAGTGCTCGACCAACTGAGCTACCCAAGCACGAGTCACGCCCCGTCCTCACAGTTTTACTTCTGCCAGTACCTCATCTCCTACCTTCCAAACTTTACAGAAGCTCTCCTGTGAACCCTGCAGAACTAGCACTCCTGAAAGAAAGGATATTGCGGAGACATGGCTTAGCCACAGCCTGGGGGATGTTTCCAGAATGAGATTTTCACTCTGCAGCAGAGTGTGCGCTGATATGAAACTTCTGCAGGGTTCACAGGAGAGCTTCTGTAAAGTTTGGAAGGTAGGAGACGAGGTACTGGCAGAAGTAAAACTGAGAGGACGGGGCATGAGTCGTGCTTGGGTAGCTCAGTTGGTAGAGCACTTACCCGCGAAAGGCAAAGGTCCCGAGTTCGAGTCTCGGTCCGGCACACAGTTTTAATCTGCCAGGAAGTTTCATATCAGCGCACACTCCGCTGCAGAGTGAAAATCTCATTCTGGAAACATCCCCCAGGCTGTGGGCTAAGCCATATCTCCGCAATATCCTTTCTTTCAGGAGTGCTAGTTCTGCAGGGTTCACAGGAGAGCTTCTGTAAAGTTTGGAAGGTAGGAGACAAGGTACTGGCAGAAGTAAAACTGTGAGGATGGGGCGTGAGTCGTGCTTGGGTAGCTCAGTTGGTAGAGCACTTGCCGGTGAAAGGCAAAGGTCCTGAGTTCGAGTATCGGTCCGGCACACAGTTTTAATCTGCCAGGAAGTTTCATATCAGCGCACACTCTGCTGCAGAGTGAAAATCTCATTCTAGCTATTGTATCTGTTTACACTCAAAGGATCCCAACTGTTATATAATCTGGACTGGAAAAATACCTTTATTAAGTAATTTAAGATGCTTCACTACATCGAGGATATCTATACTACAAAGTTGCTCATGTTGGCATCGGTTCTTGATTTGAATTCTGAAATATTTACTTTGTCTGCTTTGGTGGAGGAATTACAGAAAATCATGTTTAGTATCTGTGGTTAAGTGTCTCCTTTATTAGTAACATAACCATTGCTATTTCACAGTGAAGGAATTTATTGCATCTTGCCATGGGTGTACTTGAGATATAATCAGAATCTCTTCGGATTTTCTGCCAGATTTCGAGACAGAGTTTCATTAAGAATACATATCGAGCTTCTGTGAAACATCCCCAATCTTAGAGCTTTTTGTTCTTTTAATCATGGTATGCTTTATTGTCAGCTCTGCAACAGTGTTCTAATGTGTCTTGAATACAGAGGAGGATCTGTTTTGGCACTTATTAATTTATTTGGTGGAGATCTCTCAACTGCCGTCAATACTATTTCTTTGAATTTAAGTCACATTTGGTATACACCTGCATAGTTAATTTGGAAGGATTGGAGACTGTCCCTTAGAAAGCTGTCAATTGAATTTTTATCTACTTTTTTAAATAGGTATGTTTTGCATTTATTTTTGGTGGATTTGGATGCTACAGTGTTGAGCCTCCCTACAGTGATCTTGTGGTCAGTAATTCCTGTATCAATTATGATGCTCCCTGTTTGTGTACGTTATTTGTTGCTAAGAGGTCAAGTACGTTATTGCCGGCATTTACACTTCAGGTGGGCTCAGATAGTTAATGGTTACTGCCAACTTTAAACATGTATTTTTGGATACATATTGGGGTACATTGAAATCACCACCAACTATAATCATATGAGTAGAATACCTTTTGAAATGAGACTCAAGTTTTCTTCGAACTCAAGCTTTCTTTGAAACTTTTGGCAAATGTATCATGTGTGTTGGGGAGAGGAGGGTCAGTTATAACCTCTACCCATATTATCACACATGAACTATGTACTTCAATTTCACTACAAGATAAAGTACTTCTAATAGTAACAAACATGCCATCAACAACTGTATTCCCTCTATCATTTCTGAACACCATTAAAGCCTTTTGTAAAAATTTCAGCTGAACTTATCTCTAGCTTTGACCAGCTTTTAGTAGGTACTTATAATGATTTGAGCTACATTGCTTTTTAGTGGTGCTTGGAGATCTGGTTCTTTCCCAGTACAGCTACGACAGTTTTCATTTACAATACTGATGGTTCCCAGGTCCCCTCATCCTGTGTTTGACCAGTAGCCTTTTAGACTGAAGACCTTTTTGTACTTTCCCAAGACCCTCTAGCCTACAAAATCACCCTGTCCACTCCACAGAGCCCCACTACCCATGTAGCCACCTTCTGTATCTAATGGACCCCTGGCCTATAAAGTGGAACCCAACATCTCTCCACCCTATGAAGCAAGCTAAAGAATCTGTAGCCTACACAGTCGCAAAATTGTCTGAACCTCTGATTCAGACCCTCCAGTTAGCTCTGTATTAGAAGTGGACAATTGGTGCTGCCAATGATGCCTTTATCTTGCAAGCAAGACTGACAATCTCTATCTCTTCAGATAGCCACAGATAGCCCTACAGTTGGCTGCACCATGTGCCCTTTGTGGCATCTGGAAGACGCCATTCCATTCCTGGGATGTACTGCCCCCCTCCCCCCCCCCCCTCCCTTCTTGGCAGCCACATCCCTAAGGAGCCCCATATTGCTCTTAACACTGGAACTTGCAACTACGAGTAATTGCACCTTCTATGGCGGAGTACATCGAAAACATTCAAAGAACTGAATGCGAAAATATTTTGTTGACACCAACCTACATAGCGTGGAATGATCACCACGGCAAAATAAGGAAACTCAAAGCTCATACGGAAAGATATAGGTGTTTATTCTTTCTGCACGCTATACGAGATTGGAATAACAGAGAATTGTGAAGGTGGTTCGATGATCCCTCTGCCAGGCACTTAAATATGATTTGCAGAGTATTCATTTAGATGTAAATATGAATGCACGGATCTCACAGGCCAAGAGGCATCCTATGAAACAGTGCAAACAATTGCATCTGTCTCAGAATCTTTGTCAGTGACTTATAGCTCTTGAAAGCTGTTTGTTAGACAAACTGGGGAGATCTTTCAACCAGTCTCCCAGAAAGGCCTTTGGTACCTGCCACATCTTGAAAATACCTCCAGGACATGGGTGAGAGGTCAACCTCAGTGTGAGCAATAACCAGACTGCGCACTATAGTGGACCAATTGGGGGACAGGTGGAATGAGCTGGATTTCTCTTGGTTTTCTGTGTCCAGCCCTCATGGTGATGGTCAATAGCAGCAGCCTCAAGCTGCATGACCGAAGCCAGCAATACCTGGAGCTTTGAGTGTAGGGCCACCAATAAGCTCACATTCAAACACAGCATTTATAGTTGGTGAAACATGACACTAGACAAGTACTAAATTGCAAGACTGTATGTAGTTAATATGCAAACATGCAAGAAATTTAAGGATTAAACTACAAAAACACACAGTTGAAACTAAAAATGTTGCTTCTTGTTAGAAGCTCATAAAATAATATACAAACAAGTGGTATACTGCTGCTGCTGCTGGAACAGAGGCTATTGTCTGCCTAAGCCATCTACAATGCTAGATATTTTCAGACAAGGGTTAATTAATTATATTCTAAAGAAATGCTTTTACAAGTTTGACTGATAAAAGTAAAATGTTAGAATTGTGAAACTGAAACATTTGCTGCCAGCTGACACTAGCTGCTCCATTAAAAATATAACTGAGTTGCTGTAAGCACATATTTGTGATGAAAGCTACAGGTCATGCACATTATTATTGCTACTTTTGTATTTACAGACCTCAGTTAAAGCAATAGAAAGATGTATAAATGGAAAGATTGGGCTATTTACATCACATATGCCCTCCTGCTTTATTGTGGAACTTCAGCACAAATCACATGATAGAATGATCATTAAGTGCATACAACTTATTGGAGTATTTCCATCACATATGCCACCTGCTTTATTGTAGAACTTTAGCACAGATCACATGTTAGAATGATCTTAAGTGTATGCAGCTCTTGCATATATCTCACCGTGTTAAGAAGTGAAACATTCATTCTGGTTGTTTATGAGTAAGTTTCCAAATACAGAACACAAAAACGATAAATTTATCATCTTTATGCACTTGAAAAAATACTTACTGTCTAAATAGATAATTTTACTATTTAAATAAACAGTTATGAGAAAATTACATTTTAATGTATAGAACATTGTGTATGTTACAACAGTTAGCAAAGGCTTTCACTGTTCCACAACATCCCTAAACATACCAGGAAGTTTTACCCTCAGCTATATTTGCTTCATAAATTAATATCATTTATTATATAACTGTCAAAGAAATACTTTAGATGTAATTATAAAATTGTAACTTGACAAATTACCATACTTTCAGTAAAAAAACATCAATTTGACAAGATATTATTCCCTACCCATCAGAATTACCTCACAAATAAAGAGAATAGAAGTCAAATTACAAGAAACAAGGACTAAATCACGTATATAATTAAATCAAAGTAGAAAGCATTAAGTTTGATACTACTGTAAATTGGCAGTGCGAAATAAAGAAATAAAAACATTCTTTGTTTGGCTTAAGACAATTAGTGATGCATTCATCATATATAAATGTATTGTTTTCCACAAAAACATCAAAATTCACAAAAAAATCTAATTGCTTAATCGACAAGAAGTCTATTAATTCTGTGTGCCAGGTCACTAATATATAACATAAATAACAAAGATTTCAATGCCCTTCGATATGGCACAACTGAAGTTACTTACACTTAAGTCGAGATAACATGCTGTGTACTGCCTACGAGAAAAGCCTCAGCCCAATACAAATATATTTGATACCCCATATAATCATACTTTTGTTAATAAATATTGGCATGGTACCAAGTCAATGGTTTTCAGAAGTCAAGAAATTTTGCATCCACTATGCTACCTTGATCCATGGCTTTCAGGATGTAATGTCAGAAAATTGCAAGTTGGGATTTACACAACTGACATTTTCAAAATCCATGGTGGGGGGCATTGAGGAGTAGATACCACATTATGTCTGAATTCAGCGCAGGTGACTGTCAATGAGCCTGGACAATAATTCTGTAGCTCACTTCCACTACCCATCTTGGAGATGGCTGTCACCTGTAGTTTCTTCTTTCTTCTGATCACTGGCTCCAGTTTTTTTTTTTTTTTTTTTTTTTTTTTTTGAGGGATCTATGGTGTATTATGGTTAAAATATAAACTAACTCCCCTGCAATTTCTGTATCAGATCTGACAGGGATCCCATCAGGCTCTGGAGCTTTCTTTAGTTTTAATGATTTTAGCTGCTTCCCAATGCCACTGATACTCTTATCTGTATGGTAATTCCATGATGGTGGTACATTCCTTCAGGGATGATGGAAAAGAGTCAATGTATCAATTTGAGGAAATGGACTTGGTCCAGAAGTGACAAAATCGAAAACTATAAATGAAAATCGTTCTGATACCTCTGACAGTGAAATACATCTACCAGTACAGTTGTTGGGGACCGACAAATTTCAGAGGTGGTAGTATGGACCAGAACAAGAAAACAGTTTAGTAAATATAGGCAGAACCAACAGCAAAAATTGTGCTGTGATTACTATTATGGTTGACAGCAATATTTACTTATGACTGGATCAAACTGCCACATCCTTAAAGTTAATGTCTGTCAGACAATGTTAAATGTCATATACCATCAAATATCCTGGACTAGTCCTCTCTCCCTTCATTCCGTTTTTCAGTCCATGCCTCTTAACTCTCCACGAATAGAAGTGCTAATGGGAGACAAGCTCTGTTAGTATATGAAAAAAATTCTAGATACCACTTTCGTGTGTACATGTGAAACAGTAGGGACAGGTCCATCTCTTTAGCATAAGCGAATTATGCAGGGTGTTACAAAAAGGTATGGCCAAACTTTCAGGTAACATTCCTCACACACAAATAAAGAAAAGATGTTATGTGGACATGTGTCCGGAAACGCTTAATTTTCATGTTAGAGCTTATTTTAGTTTTGTCAGTATGTACTGTACTTCCTCGATTCACCACCAGTTGGCCCAATTGAAGGATGGTAATGTTGACTTCGGTGCTTGTGTTGACATGCGACTCATTGCTCTGCAGTACTAGCATCAAGCACATCAGTACGTAGCATCAACGTGGTTTTGCAGTCAGTGCAATGTTTACAAATGCGGAGTTGGCAGGTGCCCATTTGATGTATGGATTAGCACGGGGCAATAACCGTGGCGCGGTACGTTTATATAGAGATAGATTTCCAGAACGAAGGTGTCCCGACAGGAAGATGTTCGAAGCAATTGATCAGCGTCTTAGGGAGCATGGAACATTCCAGCCTATGACTCGCGACTGGGGAAGACCTAGAATGACGAGGACACCTGCAATGGATGAGGCAATTCTTCGTGCAGTTGACGATGACCCTAATGTCAGCGTCAGAGAAGTTGCTGCTGTACAAGGTAACGTTGACCACGTCACTGTATGGAGAGTGCTACGGGAGAACCAGTTGTTTCCGTACCATGTACAGCGTGTGCAGGCACTATCAGCGACTGATTGACCTCCATGGGTACACTTCTGCGAATGGTTCATCCAACAATGTGTCAATCCTCATTTCAGTGCAAATGTTCTCTTTACAGATGAGGCTTCATTCCAACGTGAACAAATTGTAAATTTTCACAATTAACATGTGTGGGCTGACGAGAATCTGCATTCAATTGTGCAATCACATCATCAACACAGATTTTCTGTGAACGTTTGGGCAGGCATTGTTGGTGATGTCTTGATTGGACCCCATGTTCTTCCACCTATGCTCAATGGAGCACGTTACCATGATTTCATATGGGATACTCTACCTGTGCTGCTAAAACATGTTCCTTTACAAGTACGACACAACATGTGATTCATGCACGATGGAGCTCCTACACATTTCAGTCGAAGTGTTCGTACGCTTCTCAACAACAGATTCGGTGACTGATGGATTGGTAGAGGTGGACCAATTCCATGGCCTCCACGCTCTCCTGACCTCAACCCTCTTGACTTTCATTTATGGGGCCATTTGAAAGCTCTTGTCTACGCAACCCCGGTACCAAATGTAGAGACTCTTCATGTTCATATTGTGGATGGCTGTGATACAATACGCCATTCTCCAGGGCTGCATCAGCGCATCAGGGATTCCTTGCGACGGAGGGTGGATGCATGTATCCTCGCTAACCGAGGACATTTTGAACATTTCCTGTAACAAAGTGTTTGAAGTCACGCTGGTATGTTCTGTTACTGTGTGTTTCCATTCCATGATTAATGTGATTTGAAGATAAGTAATAAAATGAGCTCTAACATGGAAAGTAAGCGTTTCTGGACACATGTCCACATAACATATTTTCTTTCTTTGTATGTGAGGAATATTTCCTGAAAGTTTGGCCGTGCCTTTCTGTAACACCCTGTATAGTGATGGCCAAATTTTGGGGAAACAATGCCAAACTTAAGGGAAAAATTCTGAAACTTTCAAATTGGTTTTTCTGTCTCTTTGTGTTTGCATAGTGCGAGTTTTCTTGAGTGGAAAATGACTTTTTGAATACTCTTTTGCACACAGGAAATCACTATGTTTTAGTTTCATTTCCTGGTTCCCTTTATAACATTTTTCTAACTACTCATAATAAGGGGGCTGTTCATAGTTACTCTTTATCTGCTGCAGTCGTGGTCCTGAGTACTATTACGGTCACTGTAAATTAACTACTTTAGAGTTAATGTAGTTTAATCTTGCATTAAGTTTCATAGTTTTTTATTATACTTTCAAAACAAAATTAAAGTATGATTACAAAGGCAAACAATACTTACAATACAAAAGGAGCAGCTACATGCTCACTGCTCGAAAACCAAAACCAGACTGACTCCCTTTGCCAACATGGCAGTAACTATTTATACTTTCTTAATAATCCCGAACAATCCTCGGCATTGTTTAAAATTACTATTTCATTAATTAAAAATTAAAACTCTCATCCTAAAACAAATTACATATTTTAATGACTACCTAGATTCTTATATATTAAACACGAGTGAATTCTAATCTCTATATAAGTTGAAGCATGTATAAATGCTTAGGTATCAAATGCTAACGATACACTTGTTATATTTACTAATTACAGAAGATTCATATCATATAAAATGTTCCTACCAATTAACAGACTTTTACACATTAGTGTAATTAAGATTCTGTAATTATTTTCTTAGTAACTTTTTCACAAGTACATATTTCCATACACCTCTATGTCAGAAACTACTGTTTATGGTTAAAATTTACACATTTTTATTAGTTTTGATTGGACTGTTATGTTTCAACAACCCCTAAAAGGATTTGTGCAACTGAAAGTTGGGCAAAACCTTTTCTGACAAATCTACGTAACAGTCCTGATTTTACAATCAATTGGATGAACAAACAATTTGCGAAAAATAAGTGTAACCAAATATGTAACATTATCATAGATTATTTTGTATCAGATTTAACTAGGTTAAACAAAATATTAATTAATAGCACGAAGAAAGAACAAGTTAATTCGCAGAATTTATCTGCAGCTTATATTACAACATGAATAAGAAGATCTATTTCAATCAGAAAATTATCTATTGGAAGTTAGCTGAATTGGTCTTGTTTCTATATATTTATGTCTGTCATTAGATCCTCCAGGTTCTTCTCAGTGCAATGGAGACACTGGTGTGTATAACTTCTTCTCAATATTGACGATGCATTGTGGAACGAGCATTAATATTGGATACTACAGTACACAAAATCTATATTAGTTTGTATTTTTCCACCTCCTATCTCTGGCAAGTACACCAAGTATTTGACCATAATATAACAAAGTGTTCAGTCTCCTCTATGTGCAATGAAGAGCACTGAACTGAAGTACACTGTAGATCTCTGCTCGTCGGAAGTTCTTCATTGCAAAACCTGAAATGTGGCTCATACTCCACTCCCTATGACCATCATATATATTGTGTAATTGATTGTTTTGAATAGAATAGTTCAAAACAGCAAAATTCCAACTGCTCATATTTAAACATTTCCTGTCTTAAATCTCATATTGTAATTTTAACTTGTTCTTTGATAACGTATCTCTTAATCATACTAGTACAAAGCATTTTTAAAGTGCTACAGCACTATTCTCAGCAATTTGTATTCACATTTACATATAGTACTGAATAACAAATATATTATCTTAATATAGTACGAGTAAATTCTTGGAGTGTAGTTCCTCAGCAGTTAACATAATTCACTCTACATATATAGAATAAAATGTCTGACCAATGTCCAATCTTTCCACTTGTGTCAAGACACTTCCAATGCCACTTTCCCACCTTTACAACCATTCGAACATTAATTAACAGAATGATATGTAAGAGTGCAGTTACATATAACTCTGAGTGACAATATAAGTGACCAATACATCATATTGGTTGTGTTTTATAAGTAACTGAAACAGCACCAGCAACTATGTGGTTGGGCCTTATATAAATGAATCATAAATAATTGGTACATCATGATGAAACATGGTTAGACATCATACATTGGTAAGTGTTCACCACTTAGGTGTGAATACACAATAAATGAATCATAAGTGACAGATACATTATGACAATAATATGAATGGGTTTTATACATTGGTAAATTTGTTTGAGCATATTTTCCATGTGGGAAAAATATATCTAAAAACAAAGATCGATCTCTGCCCAAACTCTTTGCCTTTACAAATGTCTGCTTGTGTCTGTGTATGTGCGGATGGATATGTGTGTGTGTGTGTGTGTGTGTGTGCGCGAGTGTATACCTGTCCTTTTTTCCCCCTAAGGTAAGTCTTTCCACTCCCGGGATTGGAATGACTCCTTACCCTCTCACTTAAAACCCACATCCTTTCATCTTTCCTTCTCCTTCCCTCTTTCCTGATGAAGCAACCGTTGGTTGCGAAAGCTTGAATTTTGTGTGTATGTTTGTGTTTGTTTGTGTGTCTATCAACCAGCTAGCGCTTTCGTTTGGTAAGTCACATCATCTTTGTTTTTAGATATATATATAATCAAACAAACTTCCCAATGTATAAAACCTATTCATATTATTGTCATAATGTATCTGTCACTTATGATTCATTTATTGTGTATTCACAACAATTCATAATCTTCAATAGTGCAGAAATACTAGCTTGTTTTCCAGATTCTCCTATAAAATAGGCTTTAGTCAACAACGACAAGTGTTGGATACTGTAAATTAGAATAATCTCATCAATAGATGTAAATGCATGTGGATAGAGGGAAGAATAGCTTTGTACTCTGATGATATGTAAGAAATGAAATAGAAAATTCGAAGTGTTTGAGTTGAAGAAGAAAAGATGATACACCCCACAGATTAATTATGTGGCAGAGAATAGTATAGGCAAGTTGTTGTGTCTAGACAAGACAGCCTAGACACAATGAGAGGAAGCCGAAAGGCACGCGCTTCAACTCACGCAGGCTGGCGTGAGGTCTGAAACAGGATACGTAATGAATGCTATAAAGAAAAGTACGTAGCTTCTGGAATACTTAACTTTAATCCACATTTGTAGAACATCGCTCTTGATGATACATTAATAGAATCTCAATATCTATACTGGTAATGGCGCCTTGCTAGGTCGTAGCAAATGTAGCTGAAGGCTATGCTAACTATCGTCTCGGCAAATGAGAGCGTAATTCTCAGTGAACCATGGCTAGCAACGTCGGCTGTACAACTGGGATGAGTCCTAGTACATCTCTCTAGACCTGCCATGTGGTGGCGCTCGATCTGCAATTACTGACAGTGGCGACACGTGGGTCCCTCGTATACTAGCGGACCGTGGCCGATTTAAAAGCTACCACCTAGCAAGTGTGGTGTCTGGCGGTGACACCACATTCCTCCCCCGCAAATCAGCGGATGGTTGTGTTATAAGGCTTCCGCCCGCCGTGGGGAGGACCCCATGTTGACGTATGCGACGAGGTGGGGAGCCTAACAACAGGCGAGGCTGTGCCGCCCGCACCCGGCCATTCGGTCCGACAGGAGCTAGGAAACGCCTGAAAACCTAGTCCAGGGTGCACGCCAACATGAGGTGTATGTGCCCGTAGATAGTTAGGAGGGGCCGAAGGGTTGACCTCCATCGAGTCGGAGCACCCGACTGGCAAAGACGGCAGATGGTCCGGAGCGGGCAAGAGTTCCATGGCGGAGGACAACTGGTCACGGGAAGCGATTGGCGGCGCGTGACCCAGGGCGGCGCCCGGCGGTTGCAGCGACGCGTCCACGGCGGGCGTTGCCGGCGAGAGAACAGGCGGCGGCAGCGGAGGCGGCGCCTCGCCATGGGGCAAAACGGAAGGCAGCGTCGGTAACACCTGGGTATGAGGCGAGCCAGTAGATGGGTCCCCAGGGCGCTGACCGGACGGCACCGTCGCTGAAAGCAGACGGGGAGCGGCAGAACCCATGCGACGACAGAGGCGCAGCTGATGGAGATGCCGACGCACCTCGCCAGAGGCCCCCAAAACCAGATACATAGCACGGCCGATGCAGCGAAGAATGCGCCTTGCGAGCCAACGCCGTGATCCGCGATAGTTGCGATAATAGACAACGTCGCCTGGAGCAAAAGCAGGTGTCTGCCGCTGCACAGGAACCTGATGCGGCAGATGCAGCAATGACATCTAGGTTCGATGAGGGCGACCATGAAGCAACTCAGCCGGCGAGCGACCATCTCGGTGCTGAGAGCGATACGAAGACAAAAAGAGCAATAATGCGTCCTCCCGAGAATGCGACCCTTTCAATTTCAACATCTGGGACCTGAAAGTCCGGACCAAACGTTCAGCGGCACCGTTGGACTGAGGCGAAAACGGCGCGGATGTCAGATGTTGAATACCATTGGCCTTGCAGAATGACTGAAATTCTGCGGACATGAATTGTGGGCCATTGTCGGAAACAATAGTCTGTGGAAGACCTTAAATGCAAAAGATAGTGGACAACGCTTGGATTGTGGCAGAAGACGTCATGGAAGACATCCGGACAACAAAAGAAAATTACTGAATGAATCGACAACAACCAACCATCGAGCATTCCAGAATGGACCAGCAAAATCGATGTGTAAGTGTTGCCAAGGGGCAGTGGCTGTTGGCCATGCAAAGAATTTCCGCGGTGGTGCGGATTGTTGTTCGGCACACGCCATGCAAGAAGAGCACATATTCGTAATTGCAGCATCGATTCCGAACCAAGTACAGTGCTGACGAGCAAGTTGTTTTGTTCGCACTATATCCCAATGTCCTTGGTGGAGAAGCTGTAAGACAGAGGACGTGGGACCATGACCCTGGACTGATCATTATCAGAATGCAACAGCAAAACACCACGTCGTACAAAAAGTCTCTCCTTGTGAGCAAAAAATCGGCGAACCAACGGATCCTCGATCCATGACTTTGACAAGGGCCATTGAGTAGCAACAAAACGCAAAACGGTAGCAAGGACAGGGTCAGCAGTTGTGGCTGTAGCTACACGACGAAAATCAATTGGAAACGATTCGACCACGTCATCGGTTTCCGAATCAATGAACATGCAAGCAAGTTCGGAGGAATCGAATGCTCTATCCTCAGCAACAGGCAAACGGGACAACGCATCGGCGTTTCCGTGCTTAGCAGTGGACCGATACAAGATATCGTAGTGGTACTGCGAGAGGAAAATAGACCAGCGAATGAATTTCTGCGCTGTACGTGGAGGTACAGGCTTGGTCGGATGAAAAAGCGATGTCAAAGGTTTGTGGTCTGTGATGATGGTAAAGTGACGACCATACAAGAAATCATGAAACTTGGTAACACCAAACACGAGAGCCAAAGCTTCTTTCTCTATCTGTGAATAATTTCTTTACGCAGACGACAGCAATTTGGACGCAAAGGCAATAGGGCGATCGTGCGAACCATCTTTGTGCGCAAGCACAGCACCGATCCCGAAATCTGATGCATCTACCATCAACAAAAGTAGTTTCTGGGTATCGAATGGCGTAAGGCAAGTATTAGAAAGCAACGCCGATTTCAACTGGCGAAAGGTGTGTTCGCATTCCGTCGACCAGACGAACGAAACACCTTTACGGCGTAAGCGATGAAGCGGAGCTGAAATGGAAGAGGCATGAGGGATATAGCGATGGTAATAATTTATTTTACCCAGCACACTCTGTAGCTGCTTCAAATTCTGCGGCGAAGGCAAGTCTTGTATGGCACGAAGGTGCTCTGGACTGGGATGTATGCCTTGGCATTGAGTACATGTCCCAGATTTGGCAAATCACGAGCAAAAAACACACATTTGTCCTTCCGCAAGCGAAGACCATTTTGTCGCAAGACCTGAAATAATGTTCGGAGGTTGGCGAAATGTTCGTCTTCCGTCTTTCCGGAGATCACAATATCGTCCAGATAGTTTGCTGCAGTAGGGACCGACGCACAAACAGTTTGTAAATATTGCTGAAACAATGCAGGGGCGGATGCACACCCGAATGGCAGTCTTTTGAATCGGTACAAACCAAGATGCGTGTTAACCACCAATACGCGCTGGGATTCTTCGTCCACCGGTATTTGCAAGTACGCATCTGCTAGGTCCAACTTCGAAAAATATTTACCCGGGCACAGTTTGTCAAAAAGATCTTCCGGGCGGGGTAAAGGAAAAGTAGCAGTCACTAGTTGTGGATTCACTGTTACCTTGAAGTCCATGCAAAGTCTCAATTTTCCGGAAGGTTTTTGCAAAATTACTAAGGGTGAAGCCCAGAGAGAAGCCTACACATGCTCAATTACACCTTGTGATTCTAAATTGGTTAATGTTCTTGCGACCTCATCACGCAATGCGTGGGGAACATTGTGCGCTCTGAAAAATTTCGGTTGCGCGTTTACTTTCAGTTCCAAATGTGCTTTATAGTTCTTAGCGCAACCAAGGCCCGGTGCAAAAATGTCTGCAAATTCTTCACATAGACGAGAAACACTGGCTGAAGGCACAGTCTGGTTCACTGATAGGACCTGATTTACTATAGACAAGTTAAACAACTGAAATAAATCTAAACCAAACAAGTTCACCGCAGAAGAAGAACGAAGAACGTAAAATGACACAAGTTTTGTTTGTCCCTTGTTTGTTGCAAGAAGGCTGCACTGTCCTAACACAGGGATATGCTGTCCGGAATAACTATGTAACTTAACATTTGCGGCACGCAACGGAGGTTTGCCCAGCTGTTTGTACGTGTCGTGATTGAGTAGTGAAACTGCAGCTCCGGTATCGTGCTGGAATGAGATTACGTTGCCATTAATTTCCAAGTCTACAAAAAGTTTATTGTCCTGCTCTGACACTGGTACAGAATCACTTGCGACTTAACGTGATTTCCGTCGATGGCGACACACACTTTTTGTGGGACAAACACAGGCACTGTTAGAGAGAATAGCGCTGGGCGGAGTGGCATTAACTACATGAATTTCCATGGGCGAAGGTTCACGAGCCCGAGTATTCTTGGTTCGATTCCGGCGCGAAGCAAAGGGCCTGGAATGGTTGTGAGTGTCCGATCTAAGCTTTTTCTGGCAAACACTTTGAACATGACCTTTCTTATTACAAAAAAAACAAATAGCCTGGCGTGACGGGCAATTCTCACGCGAATGTCTAGTAGCACACCGCGGGCATGATTTTATCACTGCATTTGCGTGCTTGCGCGGCACACGTGGCTGGGCGGACGTGCGCGAGGGCTGTTTACAGTTTCGTGCAGCTCGCCCGGCGGGCCGGTTAATGTGACACACAGCTGGCGAAGTTTCAAATGATTCCTGAGCAAAGTCAAGTGTGTCTTGCCGATCCAATATGTCTATCACTTGTTGAAGGGAGGGATTGACTAGTTTCAAAATCTGTTCCCTTATGCGAACGTCAGAAACTTTCTGTGCAATTGCATCATGTACCATAGTATCTGAATAAGGGAGTCCACAGTCACACTCAAAAGCACAATCCCTTCTAAGGCCTTGCAAAGTTGCAACCCACTCCCTATTAGTCTGACCGGCCGTACGTTTTGTACGAAAGAATGTATACCTTTTTGCAACGACATTGACTGAACCATTGAAATAGGCACCAAAAGCAGACAAAATTTCTTCGTAGGACAGAGTTGCTACGTCGCGTCGGGGAAACAATTTCACTATCACACGGTAGGTGCACACACCTACACAAAAAAGGAGATGAGGCTGCCGCTCGTTACCTTGAATTCCGTAGGCGGCGAGACGGAATCCAAATTGGCGTGACCACTCCGTCCAGGTTTCCATTGCTGCCTCAAAAGGCCGAAAGGGTTTTGCAACTGCGTGTTGTGGCTGCTGTAGCGGTGAAGCGGCGGCGGCCGCATCGTTTTGCAGTGCACGTTGACCCTGGACGAGCTGTCCAAGGGCATCCAATAAGGCCTGCGTCTGCTGATTCTGCAAGCGATAAAATTCGGACAGTACATCTGGAGATTGTGGCGAAGCCATTACACAAGTAAAGTAAGCAAGTAGAAAGAAGAAGAAGACCCTTTTTGAGACTCGTCGCCAAATATGTTGTGTCTAGACAAGACAGCCTAGACACAATGAGAGGAAGCCGAAAGGCACGCGCTTAAACTCACGCAGGCTGGCGTGAGGTCTGAAACAGGATACGTAATGAATGCTATAAAGAAAAGTACGTAGCTTCTGGAATACTTAACTTTAATCCACATTTGTAGAACATCGCTCTTGATGATACATTAATAGAATCTCAATATCTATACTGGTAATGGCGCCTTGCTAGGTCGTAGCAAATGTAGCTGAAGGCTATGCTAACTATCGTCTCGGCAAATGAGAGCGTAATTCTTAGTGAACCGTGGCTAGCAACATCGGCTGTACAACTGGGGACGAGTCCTAGTACGTCTCTCTAGACCTGCCGTGTGGTGGCGCTCGGTCTGCAATTACTGACAGTGGCGACACGCGGGTCCGTCGTATACTAGCGGACCGCGGCCGATTTAAAAGCTACCACCTAGCAAGTGTGGTGTCTGGCGGTGACACCACACAAGTCATTCCTCGTGATAATATAGAGACAAAGCATACATGCATGTAAGTGAGTGTTCACAATTTCGAGTGCTGGTACATAAAAAAAAAAAAGAAATTACATACAACAACACTTAGACATTGATAAATATAGAAAGTAGTGTGAGCCATGCCTCACGATGATTACAAATATTAATAAGTGATCCATTCCTCACGATAATTACAAATATTAATAAGTGTTCACAACTTTGCTTGCTGGTATGTAGCAAAATAAATACATAAGTAAAATGTTTATCAATTAGGTGACAACATACAACAAAATTGGACATATATAAATAATATAGTTTCCCCAGGTTCCCCTATGGAATAGGTTTTAGTCGCTTAATAAAGCTGACACGGTAAATTAGAAGGGTCTCAGTAATAGAGGCATTTGCATGTGGACAGAGGGAAAGATAGCTTGGTACTCTAATGAGAAGTAAGAAATGAAATAGAAGGTCTGGAGTTGAAGAAGAAAAGGCGACAGACCCCAAAGACAGGTAACCTCCCTACCCTGGACCCCTCCACTGTTCCAGTACTTCACTGTGGCGCCGGAGGGAGAAGAGTGTCTGGCATCCCCTGCAGAATGGATTTGCCACAGATTCACCTTCCCAGTCCCTGACAATTAACCCCAACACTCCCTATCGATTGATCAATGAAGGGCGAACAAATAGCATTCTGCTGGACAGAGTAAATGACAAATACAATACTGTATTGGTTATTCAAGTAACAAATGCTAGATCCTACCAGCTGACTTTTGTGCAGTCCCTCTAGTATCTGGGTTTGATCAAACATAGTCAATTACATAAACATAAAAAATTGAAACCTGTGACTTATCTGAGACATATACATGAAAATTACTAAAACGAGGTACAGAATTACTGTGTTTCTCTGATATCTGTTGCTGCTCAAACATAAATTATTATATAAATATAACAATATAGAAATAAGGTAGCCAAATGTATCGAATTACAGCATTTCTCGTAACAAAAAAATAAACAAAGTCAACTGCCTCATAGGGCAGATCATCAAAGTGTTACAATGTTCACATTATGTGAAGTACTTTCATATGCATCAATATATTAGTGAAACACCACACAGTCAAGTGTGATAATGACAAAAGAAATATTTGTTACATTTTCAAAACTAAGCAAGAGGCACGTCTGAGATACAAAATTCAAGTTACTGGAATCTCAGCCAAGTGATATAGAAGTTCCCATTCCAGATGTTACGGCATATATAATTAAATTCCCTCCCCCCGTGAACCACAGACCTTGCCGTTGGTGGGGAGGCTTGCGTGCCTCAGCGATACAGATAGCCGTACCGTAGGTGTAACCACAGCAGACGGGTATCTGTTGAGAGGCCAGACAAATGTATGGCTCCTGAAGAGGGGCAGCAGCCTTTTCAGTAGTTGCAGGGGCAACGGTCTGGATGATTGACTGATCTGGCCTTGTAACACTAACCAAAATAGCCTTGCTGTGCTGGTACTGCGAACGGCTGAAAGCAAGGGGAAACTACGGCCATAATTTTTTCCTGAGGGCATGCAGCTTTACTGTATGGATAAATGATGATGGCGTCCTCTGGGGTAAAATATTCTGGAGGTAAAATAGTCCCCCATTCGGATCTCTGGGCGGGGACTACTCAAGAGGCCGTCGTTATCAGGAGAAAGAAAACTGGCATTGTACGGATTGGAGCGTGGAATGTCAGATCCCTTAATCGGGCAGGTAGGTTAGAAAATTTAAAAAGGGAAGTGGATAGGTTAAAGTTGGATATAGTGGGAATTAGTGAAGTTCGGTGGCAGGAGGAACAAGACTTTTGGTCAGGTGAATACAGGGTTATAAATACAAAATCAAATAGGGGTAATGCAGGAGTAGGTTTAATAATGAATAAAGCAATAGGAATGCGGGTAAGCTACTACAAACAGCACAGCGAACGCATTGTTGTGGTCAAGATAGACACGAAGCCCACGCCTACGACAGTAGTACAAGTCTATATGCCAACTAGCTCTGCAGATGACGAAGAAATTGAAGAAATGTATGATGAAATAAAAGAAATTATTCAGATAGTGAAGGGAGACGAAAATTTAATAGTCATGGGTGACTGGAATTCGGTAGTAGGAAAAGGGAGAGAAGGAAACGTAGTAGGTGAATATGGATTGGGGGTAAGAAATGAAAGAGGAAGCCGCCTGGTGGAATTTTGCACAGAGCATAACTTAATCATAAAAGAAGGCTGTATACATGGAAGAAGCCTGGAGATACTGACAGGTTTCAGATAGATTATATAATGGTAAGACAGAGATTTAGGAACCAGGTTTTAAATTGTAAGACATTTCCAGGGGCAGATGTGGACTCTGACCACAATCTATTGGTTATATACTGCAGATTAAAACTGAAGAATCTGCAAAAAGGTGGGAACCTAAGGAGATGGGACCTGAATAAACTGACTAAACCAGAGGTTGTACAGAGTTTCAGGGAGAGCATAAGGGAACAGTTGACAAGAATGGGGGGAGGAAATACAGTAGAAGAAGAATGGGTAGCTTTGAGGGATGAAGTAGTGAAGGCAGCAGAGGATAAAGTAGGTAAAAAGACGAGGGCTAGTAGAAATCCTTGGGTGACAGAAGAAATATAGAATTTAATTGACAAAAGGAGAAAATATAAAAATGCAGTAAATGAAGCAGGAAAAAAGGAATACAAACGTCTCAAAAATGAGATCGACCAGAAGTGCAAAATGGCTAAGCAGGCATGGCTAGAGGACAAATGTAAGGATGTAGAGGCTTATCTCACTAGGGGTAAGATAGATACTGCCTACAGGAAAATTAAAGAGACCTTTGGAGAAAAGAGAACCACTTGTATGAATTTCAAGAGCTCAGATGGGAACCCAGTTCTAAGCAAAGAAGGGAAAGCAGAAAGGTGGAAGGAGTATATAGAGGGTCTATACAAGGGTGATGTACTTGAGGGCAATGTTATAGAAAAGGAAGAGGATGTAGATGAAGATGAAGTGGGAGATATCATAATGGGTGAAGAGTTTGATAGAGCACTGAAAAACCTAAGTCTAAACAAGGCCCGGGGAGTAGACAACATTCCATTAGAACTACTGACAGCCTTAGGAGAGCCACTCCTGACAAAACTATACCATCTGGTGAGCAAGATGTGTGAGACAGGTGAAATACCCTCAGACTTCAAGTAGAATATTATAATTCCAATCCCAAAGAAAACAGGCGTTGACAGATGTGAAAATTACCGTACTATCAGTTTAATAAGTCACGGCTGCAAAAGACTAATGCGAATTCTTTACAGATGAATGGAAAAACTGGTAGAAGCCTACCTCGGGGAAGATCAGTTTGGATTCTGTAGAAATATGGGAACACGTGAGGCAATACTGACCCGACGACTTATTTTAGAGGCTAGATTAAGAAAAGGCAAACCTACATTTCTAGCATTTGTAGACTTAGAGAAAGCTTTTGACAATGTTGACTGGAATACTCTCTTTTTCAAATTCTGAAGGTGGCAAGTGTAAAATACAGGGAGCGAAAGGCCGTTTACAATTTGTACAGAAACCAGATGGCAGTTATAAGAGTAGAGGAGCATGAAAGGTAAGCAGTGGTCGGGAAGGGAGTGAGACAGGGTTGTAGCCTCTCCCCGATGTTGTTCAATCTGTATATTGAGCAAGCAGTAAAAGAAAAAAAAAAAAAAATTGGCGTAGGTATTAAAATCCATGGAGAAGAAATAAAAACTTTGAGGTTCGCCGATGACGTAATTCTGTCAGAGACAGCAAAGGACTTGGAAGAGCAGTTGAACGGAATGGACAGTGTCTTGAAAGGAGGATATAAGGTGAACATCAACAAAAGCAAAACGTGGATAATGGAATGTAGTCAAATTATGTCGGGTGATGCTGAGGGAATTAGATTGGGAAATGAGACACTTAAAGTAGTGAAGGAGTTTTGCTGTTTGGGGAGCAAAATAACTGATGATGGTCAAAAGTAGAGAGGATATAAAATGTAGACTGGCAATGGCAAGGAAAGCGTTTCTCAAGAAGAGAAATTTGTTAACTTCAAGTATAGATTTAAGTGTTAGGAAGTCGTTTCTGAAAGTATTTGTATGGAGTGTAGCCATGTATGGAAGTGAAACATGGACGATAAATAGTTTGGACAGGAAGAGAATAGAGGCTTTCGAAATGTGGTGCTACAGAAGAATGCTGAATATTAGATGGGTAGACGACATAACTAATGAGGAGGTACTGAATAGAATTGGGGAGAAGAGGAGCTTGTGGCACAACTTGACTAGAAGAAGGGATCGGTTGGTAGGACATGTTCTGAGGCATCAAGGGATCACCAGTTTAGTATTGGAGGGCAGGGTGGAGGGTAAAAATCGTAGAGGGAGACCAAGAGATGAATACACTAAGCAGATTCAGAAGGATGTAGGCTGCAGTAAGTACTGGGAGACACAAGCAGACAGTTGATGTCTCAGAACATGTCCTGCCAAATGTCTGCTTGTGTTTGTGTCTGTGTATGTGCGGTTGGATATGGGTGTGTGTGCGAGTGTATACCTGTCCTTTTTTCCCCCTAAGGTAAGTCTTTCCGCTCCCGGGATTGGAATGACTCCTTACCCTCTCCCTTAAAACCCACATCCTTTCGTCTTTCCCTCTCCTTCCCTCTTTCCTGATGAAGCAACCGTTGGTTGCGAAAGCTTGAATTTTGTGTGTATGTTTGTGTTTCTTTGTGTGTTTCGACCTGCCAGTGCTTTCGTTTGGTAAGTCACATCATCTTTGTTTTTAGATATATTTTTCCCATGTGGTGCAGAGTGATAGGATCAATTATAGTTATGATATTGCTGTTAATAATAGCTGGGGTAGGCTGCATGCCACAAGAATGCGGTTTCCTACAAATAAAATCAATTATTACAGAGAATTAGGTTGCATGTGACAGCACATCATAGTATATGTCAATACATCAGTAGTTCTAATTTTGTGCCTGTAAGTTATAGATTAATTATAGTAAGTGCATTTCTTTTGAAAGGAATAGAGCATTGATAATAAGTGACTACTGAGAACCATGTTGCATGTAACAGTACATCATTGTGTTGAGTCTAGACAGACCAGATTAAACAGATGATTATTGTATACATTGTATTATGGAAAGATAGTTCTCAAGCAATTTATAAGAAACAGTAATTGTTAGCCTTTCAGACATCTATTTTCATGGAAAAATTATGTCAGTTTTCAAGTGTTGAAATGCACATAGACATAATGACTGTACCACTTGTAGGACCAAACGTCCTCATTTCTTTACAAGTCAAACTCGGACTTTATAACAACTGAACTGACATGAACATTTCAGGTCAGGAAACTACGAGGATGGTTAAAGGGATTTACCCACAATAACTGTCAAAGGCACCTTGTTCTTGTAGCTTGAAAGTCGTCATCCCAAATTTTTTGGCATCTTCTCGTAGAGACTGAGAGCCACCATGACCACATGCCACTGTAGAATCAGATTTACATTGGCAAATTAAATACCAGCAGGTTACTTACAAAATACATACTGCTCAACAACTAGTTGACAGATTTCTTGTTGGTCATCACCACATTAGACTTGATGTAGCAACGTCAGATCAGACAGTGAATAAAATTGGGCACTGACAATATAAATTCCAACATAGGTTAAGGCATAGGGTAAAGCACTAGTGGTTAAATATGAATGGGTTAATACTAGGAGTAAAATGGTTAGTTCAGCCACTCTAAAGGTACGATAAATATATATTCCCTCATCAGATACGTATTAATGAATCAACTAGATTTCAATTGAAAGTAGATATCTGCAAGAACTACAACTATACCATGAATACAAATACTCAATCATATTTTTTTTGCTACTCATTACACATGAATCATTAGTGGTTATCAGAGTATTTTCAATAAGATGTTGGAGAAATTTAATCAGTTTTCATTAATAATCAGATAGTAAGCTAACATTTGTATATATTGTACAGCATTGACTTGCTGTAACATGCAGCAGTATTGAACAGCTCAGATTTGTGAATACATTGTGACAAAGAACACCTCATATCTATACTGAGGAGAAAGCATGACTTGTACAGATACCAGACATGTAGCAAACATCCCTATCTTATTGTACTTAGCAAACATTATCCCTATTTTATTGTACTGGGATGGCAAAGGAATAATTAAATATGGCTACCAATGGTTTGGCCATTGAAGTTATAGAAAACTACATGAAAATAAAACTGTGTGAATCTTAAATCCTGGGAATCAGAACACTTTTGTCCCAATAACTATATCTCTCCAACACAAAATTCCATTTTCTTTATGCTCCACAGATGAATTACAAAAGTAGCACAAACATAATAAATTTCTTTCTGATAAATGTTCCTTTTCCAATTACATATTAGATCTGACACATGATAAGGACAAGATCATGACAAAGTATTTTCATACTTGATAGTAAATCAACGTCTATCCAGTGACTTTCACATAATAGGTACAGTAAAAGGTCCAACCAAATGAGAACACAAATATAAGGCTACAAACAGTCTGACCTAATTGTAATCACATTTCAGTTGTAAGGTAGTAGTATATTGCTATAGCAGCACAGATATCTTAAGTAAACTTCACACCAACTCTAAACATTTTCTCAACTTTACACAAAATCATCAGCACAATGAGAGTACAACATTATAATCACAATGAAAGTATCATATCCAAAATGTAAATTGACAAAACTACATTATAACTTCACAAACATCAAAAGTAATTATCAAACCAACTCTCCTCAAAATTCATACTCTGGTTGTATTATTAAACCACACATTATTAAACCTGCCCAAAGTTTGTACTCGTATCCAGATAACCAGAAAAAGGCAACGTGTTTAGCATAAAATACGTGCACTAGTTCCTTTTGGCATCCAGTCTCTAACAATTTGTCCAAACCAGAAAGTGGAAGAGGGTGAGTTTGTACAGATAAGTAAGAGAGGATGTGACTTGAAAAGGAAAGAGTCACACCAGCTTGGAGCCTTGGGTTCGCCACCCCAAATTGCAGAAAGAGCTTGCAACCTCCTGAGGAAAGACAATTCTTGTGATGTTTTATGAGTGATGAAGACTGTTTGTATAATTTCAGCTGTGTAACATTCCCGAGTCCAAATAATCTTTTGGACTTAGGATATACTAGTCTATAAGCATTTGGGTGTGGGTTTTCAACAATTTCAACTGGTCCTATATAAATATCAAAAAATTTCTTTATTTCTCTATTTAGTGCTTTAGATTTGGTGTAACTTTTTGTCAGTACTAGATCCCCAACTTTGAATTCCAGTTTTTTTTATCTATTTGCCATGCCATTTCTTTCTTTTTCCATAATAATCTTTCATAGTTCTTCTAACTACCTCATCTCTTTCAGCTGCTGTTACACTTTTACGAGCTGGAAACTATGATCTCATAAGGAGAGTATCCTGTGGTAGTATACTGTAGGCTATTCATAATATCTTCATATTCTTTAACATAACATAACCAATTTGTGTGATCTTTCTGAGAGTAAGTTCTACACAATCTACCAATTTCCCTCATGTATCGTTCAGTTGGGTTGCTTTTAGGTGAATAGGATGATATTAAAATATGTCTGATGTTATGTTCTTCTAAAAATTCTTTCCAAAATTTAGAAGTAAATTGGCTCCCATTGTCAGATAAAATGGCCTTAGGTGTACCCACCTTAATAAAGTAGTCCTTTACAAATGTAGAAGCTATCTTCTTACTAGTTGCTTTCTTTAATGGATAAAATTTCACATATTTAGAAAACAAATCTACAGTGATGAAAATATACTGAAATCCCCCTTTAGCTCATGGAAGTTGACCATACAAATCTATCCTTACCAAATCCAACTATTTATGTGGTACCACATTTTGTAAAACTCCCTTGTTGGTATTGTTAACAACTTTTGTCCTTTGACATGTATCACAGCAGGCGAGTAAGGTCCTAACTCTCCTGGACATATTATGAAAATATATGCAATCTTGTATTATTTTAATACATTCCAATGCACCACAGTGTCCAAAGCTTTCATGTGTGTACTTTATCAAAGTATTTATGTGAGAATCTGGTGGCCAGAAAACTTTCCAAGCGTCACTATCTGTGGTGTGTCTATAAAATAGAATACCTTTGAAGACCTGATAAGACATTTGTACTTTCTCATGACCTTTCATCCCCAAATAACTTTTAACAAGCTTCCAATGATCATCACCATTTTGATATCTTCTCAATTGATTACAGATGTTTCTAATTTCACTTTCCTCTTTGACATCTTTAAATTACATTATTTTAAACTTTCCCTCCTGACTATTATTTCCATTATCATTTCCATCCCCCACTGGCATTCTTGACAGGGCATGAGCAATGACATTTTCCTTGCCCTTTATAAAATTAACTGTGTATTTAAACTGCTGTAAGAACATTGACCACCTGGTAATTCTCCCGTGATACAATTTACACTCTTGTAAGTATGTTAATGCTTTGTGATCTGTATAAACTTTGACTTCATGCCCAAACAAATTATTTTTAAATTTTTTGAATCCCCATACAATTGCCAAAAGTTCCTTTTTAGTTATCATATAATTTCTCTCATGTTTTTTTTTTTTTTTTTTTTTTTTTTTTTTTTTTTTTTTTTAAGGTTCTGCTTGCAAATGCTATAGAATGATGTTCAATTTTCCTGTTAATTTCTTTCTCTTGGAATAAATGTACCCCCAGTCCATAATCACAACTGTCTGTCATCAAACAAAATGGTAAAGATAAATCAGGTCTACGGAGGATTTCACTTTCTGCCAATTATTTCTTAATTCTGTCAAAAGCTATCCGGCATTCATCAGACCAATCCCACACTGCATTTTTTCTTAACAGGTTGATCAAGCATGGTGCATTAAGTGCCTGTGTTTTCCATATTTTTGATAGAAGTTTACTAATCCAAAATAAGATTTTAAATCTTTTTTATTTCTAGATTTAGGAAATTTTGTGATGGCCTCAATCCTTTCTCCATCAGGAAAAATCCCTTTTCCATTTATGCAATGGCCAAGAAATTTTAATTCTTTCAATGCATACTTACATTTTCCTATCAAAGTCATACCCCCCTGTCTCATATTCTCTCCAATTTCCTTTAAAATTTGAATGTGTTCCTCCCAGGTCTTACTTGATACCAAAATGTAAGCCACATAAATAATTAACTTTTCAAAGAGTTCTTTACCCAGAACAAAGTCTAACCCCTAATAAATTCTGCCACAGATACATTTAAACCAAATGGTACAACACAATATTGAAAACATTTCCCATTAAACAAAAATGCAGCATATTTTCTAGAATCTCTTTCTAATTCAATCTGATGAAATCCCGAAGTCAAGTCAAGGCTAATCATATATTTTACATTTTCAAACTTATTTAGTAATTCATCTATACGGTGTCTAGAGTCAAGCACTAAATGAATACCCCCATCTCGTTTCGAAACTACAACTAATGGGTTGTTGTAAGAACTACAACTTATTTCTATTATTTTCCGCCTTTCCATTTTCTGAAGTTCTCTTTCTACCTCCTTTCTCTTACAGATAGGGATAGCATATGGTTTTATGAAAAATGGGTCATGAGCTTTCAATTTTAGTCTAAATTGATACCCTATTACTCTCCCTGGTTTTATATCAAATATGTCATTATAATCCCACAAAAAAATTTCAAGCTCTCTTCTGTTTTCTGCATTAAGTCTTTCACTTTCAGATACCTTTTTAGCTACCAGTTTACTGTAATAATTAACACTACCCTCATCAATACCAAATTCTTCCTCTTCCTCACAATAACCATCACTGTTAGTCTCTTGCATCTCTCTAATCATACTACTTAGACCATGATCTTCCATTACAATACTCGTTTCTCCATAAATTCCACTTTTTGGTTCAACAAATGCTATTTTCATATCACCCCAGATAAAATTTACATTAACCTTAACAATCCAGTTCATACCTAGTATCAAGTTTTCATTTAAATCATCAATTACTAAGCATTCTTGTATAAATTGTACATCATTAATCTTAAATTCAAGTAAGACTTGTCTGGTAATCAAGTTACTGCTTTTTCCTGTTGCCCCTTTTATCCTTACCCCTGTTACTGTAAATTCTGTGCAATTTTTATTATTTTTGATCCTGTCTCTTAGCTTTCTCAATATTCCTGTAATTAAGTTGCCTGTATCCAGAAGACAGTTTCCTATCCAATCATTAATCTGTACTGCAAGATATGGACTTCCAAATTCTTTACCCATTTCATTGACCTCATTTTCAAATAACAAATCCTCTTCTGTGTCCTGAAAATTCACCCCTTTATCACAATCACTACCTTTTATTACAGATTCTACACATTTACTAATCATATTACCACCAGGAGACTGTTCCACATTTTTCATGGCAATTTTATCATCTGAGTGCACACTTTGACAAATTTCACTTAAGATCTTACACTTTTGATCACCATACTGACATTTGCTACTATAGTCATTGACTACACTCATCATTATCATCATCATCATCATCATCATCTGAATCATTCTCATTAGAAACACCACAATCACACTTAATATTATTTTCAACACCAAACTCATTTTTCTCTTCACATACTTCTTCAACAACCTCAGCACTGTGACTACTCTGTTCTACCACATCCTCATTTTCCTGTCTACTATCTACTGCAATTTCATCTGGAATTACTCTGTCATTCTCTTTCCATTGCCAAGCACATGAACATCAGCTTCCACACATACAGCACCAGTATCAGCATTTTCACTCATTTCACCATCACTCAACATTCTTACTAAACCATACTCATCAGATCTGGACTCATCACTATTAACAGCTAGTACTGCATTAGTACTGTTAAAGAAATTTGTCAAAGTGTTTTCTTCCAATTCAAATTTCTTACTTTTTTGTTCATCTTTGTTTTTAAATAAAAAAAATTCCCAAAATTCCCTATCAAACTTCATTCTACTCACTTCAGGTTGTATTCTGGGTAAAAAATTTTGGTATGTTCTATTTGTTCTGCCCCTTCCCCTTCTGAAATTACTACAGTGTGCCTGATTGTAATTCCCATGTATATTTGCCCCATTTCACCAGGCCCGAAAGAGGCAGGTCTTAGTTTACCATACCATTTCTTCTGTTTTCAAACTTGTTAGTCCTACTATTGTTTCCCTGATTATTCCCCCACTGCCTATTTCTTGGTTAAAAATTCCTGTTCTCAGGTGTCTGCCTGTCATTCCTCTTCCCATTTCTTCTGTCATCATTTCTGAATCTGCTATTAAAATAATCATTGAAAGCTCTGTTATTGTTATGCCTCCTATCATCCGGTCTGTCATTACATCTGTCATTTCTCTCCCATGCTAAATCCATTTTATCCATATATCTAAGAAATTGTTCAATTGTGTCATCAGGTCTGTAGACAAGACTCCATCTTACCCTATTCGGCAACCTACATTTTAAAGCATCTATTTGGATCATTTCATCAAGTGGTTTATAAAGATGTACTAAAGTTCTTAACTGTTGTTCACAAAAGATTTTCCTGCGTCCACTACCTGGTATGAAATTTGGCCCATTCAAAAATTCTGTCTTAATTCTAGTTTGTTTAGTTTCTGCCCAGAATTTGTTCATGAAGCTCATTCTACCTCATTAAATGACATTTCGGGTTTAATTGCTTGATTCGCTCATGACAAAGCCTCCCCCCCCCCTCCACCCCCCAATCAAAAACTTTTTAAAACATTTAATTTTCAATTTATCGCTCATTTTATTTTCGAAGTTATCCTTAATCTGGTACATGAAATCAATTGGATGTATATTGTCCTCCCCTTAAAATGTTTTTATGTTTACATTACTCCACAATGGACTGTAACTACAGAAAGATTTCACAGCAACGGAATCTTCCATTTCTTAAAATTTAGATTTGAAATTCGAAATTTCGCCTAAACAAATGCCTAGATCTTCTTTTAACTCTGCGAAATTATCATTTGCAATTTTAGTTAAATTTTGTATATTTTGGTCCGTTTCTTTGAATTTATTTACGAAATCTTTGTTGAGTTTTTTCAATTGTAACACTTCTACAGTCGCAACTTTTTCGAAGTTTTCTATGGAATCTGGTCTCTCTTCGAATTTTTGGTTTTCCTGTTTTAAGGTAACAACTTTCCCTTCTATAGTCGACACATTTTGGTATTCTCATCTACTTTTTCCTAACACCTCTCTAAACTCTCTTTTGTCTCGCAAATTTGGGTTCCATGGCTGTCTAATTTTTTATCGATTGAATCAAGAAAAATTTTCTGTTCATCAATTGATCATTTTTGTTCTTCCATTAACTGTACTAACCTATCTAAGGCAGATACATTTGATTCAAATCCACGATAGGATGAGCATACACTACTGAGTTCACTATCCTCTCCGATTTCATTGTCCCGATTAACTACATTATTATCAATAATATCTACGCTGTTTTGCAAGTTTCCATTAACTTCCCCATTATCATCAACTTCCCTATTGTTGTTACCCCTCCCTATTGTCCTCCATAATGACAATGCAGAAGAAAAAAATTTCAAAAAGTGAAAATTCTAATAATTTTTTGTACTTACAAACAGTTGGTTCTCCAAGTTGTGTTTTCAGATACGTATACTTTATAGTGTTACTCACGTTCTTCTTTGTCCTGTTCTTGTAAAAATGGAATATTATTTCAACAAGCGGGTTAACTCTGAAACAAATTACAAAACTGAGCTGAAAGTTTGTTTTGAAAGTCATTTATTTTAGGGACGAATTACATTTCCTTGGGATTCTTCTCAGATATATTAATCTGATATCATATCTGATTTTCCTATTACTTGTTAGGTGGACATTGTTAAAGATGGTACATTAGCTTATTTGTTTTAGTTGTAAATATTTGTCATGCATTGTTGTTTTTCTGACATGTTCTACATCCTGGAGGACCTCCTTACTATGAATCAATTGGAATGAAAGTAAATCTAATCTAATCTAATCTTTAGATACCTGGATGGAGAGGTATAGATAATTTATGATTATTATGTATGCCAGTAATTTATGGCTAGTAGTATACTCTAACAGTAATGAGCCTTTACTTTTAAATTTGTTTTTGGATGGGATTCACCTGGAGAGAAAAACAGTTTTTTCTCTTCTTTTACCCAGACATGTTCCACAGAAGTTACAGCCCAACAGCAGTTTTTGACTTATTTTCTTGTTACCAGTCTGTCATTTTTTCTGGTTATCCCCTTATCTTTGCTGCAAAAACTGCACTTTTTTAACTTTCACTGTCACTTAACTGTAACTTCATCAAAATTTATTTACATTTTTGTA
This sequence comes from Schistocerca cancellata, assembly GCF_023864275.1. Lineage (NCBI taxonomy): Eukaryota > Metazoa > Arthropoda > Insecta > Orthoptera > Acrididae > Schistocerca > Schistocerca cancellata. Next base: position 226,676,847 of record NC_064631.1, on the reverse strand, counting down.
CCCATATTCTGAGTTTGTTTAACAAAACTATATGATGCCTGGAAGGCAACTCCATAATAATTTTGGGTGTGTATAATGCCACAGATAATCATAAAAATGGACCAACAGAGAGGAAACATCTTTTCTTCATATATGTTACAAGCAAAAAAATTAAACTGCTGCCTTCATCTGAACTAACTAGTAAAATTCCCCGATTTTTAATTTTTTTATTATTTATTGGCGAAGCCATAGAGTACCTAAATAAATGCTTTGATTTTAGTGACACGAACTGGATATTTTACCTATGCAATATAAATTTAAAAAGCAATGTTGAATTTAGCCATTTTGTTAACATAGTTGAATATTTAATGTTGCAAGAACTCAGTTTAAATATGGATAATGTTTACGGGGCAATTGGATTAGTAAACAAATTATATGATGAAGTATATACTTCTGAAGGTTTTCCACTGCACAAAAATGGCAACAAATATTTAAAAAGACAAATGATGGTTTTACAAATTATTTTCATTTCTTTTGTCATCTTGCCACTTCGGCATTCACAGAGAGTTTTTTCTGTGATGAACTTTAATTGGTGGACGAAAGTTGTCTCTGAATCTGATAAAAGTGAATTACTTATTTATTATAGTTTAAATGAAGACTGCACTGAAGCTGTGAAAATTTTGTAATGTCAATTATTTGTTACATATTGTCGAAAGCAATAAAATATATTTTTAAATAAAATAATGAAGCCAAATAAACCATACTTTACTTTCATATACCGTAGTTTTTTCCCCACCTTCAACAACCAATCTACTTCATTTGCTCAAAAACAGCTGATCAGCTCCTCATGAGACACACGTGTCTTTAGTCAATGCTAAGTGACACTTGAGGTGCCATAAAGAGCAATGTCACTGGACAGTAGATGACTGGAAACAAAGATTTGAAGTGATGAATCATGCTACACCCCATGGCAGCCTGATGGAAAGGTTTGCATTTGGTGAATACCAAGAGATGGTACCTGCCACTATGTGTAGTGCCAATGTTGAAGTACAGAGGAGGCGGTGTTATAGTTTAAGGATGTTTTTCTTGGTTGGGGTGTGGTATCCTTAATGCGCTTCAGAAAATGCTAAATGCTTTGTGTGCTGTGGACAATGGAGGAACAGTTTGGGACGATGATTGATTGAATCAGGACAGCAATGCTGTCTGTCATAAATCAGCACCTGTGAGGCAATGATTGGTAAACAATAACGTACCAGAACTGGAATAGGTTGCTGAGATGCGTGGCCTGAATCCAATGAAATAGCTTTGGGATGAGGTAGTGAGTCGACTTTACTCCAGATTACAGTGTCATGCATCTCTACCTTCTCTGATTTCAACTCTTGAGGAAGAATGGGCTGTGATTTCTCCTCAACATTCAGATACCTCATTGAAAGTGTCCCCAACCTATGTAAAGGCAAAGGGTGGACACAACCCATGTTATTGTCCACTAATAAGTGTTTGGACACTTTTGGTCAGTAGTGTACAATATATTGTTTTGAACTAGAGGTACGATGATTTCTTGGACATTTTGAAATGATATTTAATGTAGCTGTGGGTTTACTATTACATTTGCAAAACTGGAAATGTTTTTAATCTTGAAATGAAATGAGTGTATGGCATTGTTGGCTGGGAAGTTTGGCCACCAAGTGGAAGTCTTGTTTCAGTTGACACTACATTGGGTTACTTGCATGCCAGTGATGAGGATGAAATGATGATGAGGACAACCTGACACCCAGTCCCTGAGCAGAGAAAATCTCCATCCTGACTGGTAACCAAACCCGAGCCCACTTGCGTGGGGGGCGAGCGCATTACCATTCAGCTAAGCAGATGGACTTTAGTCTTGAATATTATACAGGGTGCGTCAAAAAAATGTATACACACTTTGAACTGTCATAGACAATTTATTTCCCGTTCTACAAGGTTAAATATCTGTGAGAAAGTAATGTTATGTTTCTTCAACAGGTGGCAGCAGTGACAAGGAAGTAACTGCAACTTGGCGGACGTGCGTTTGAGCTTTGAAGTGCGGAAGCAGATAATTAAGTGGTACTTGGTCGGATGAAGCACAATTCAAATTCAATGGAACTGTCAATAGGCACAATTGTGTGTACTGGGCTGAAGATAATCCTCACATTACAGTTGAAAAGGCTGTGGATTTGCCTGGTGTAAATGTGTGGTGTGGTTTGTCTTTGAGTCTTCCCACTTTGAAGGTACTGTTACTGGAGAAACGTACCTAGCAATGCTTGCTGACTCCATATTCCCTGCCATTCGTGCATTATACGGTAATGATGAGTTTTATTTCCAACAAGATGGCGCCCTGCCACACTATCATAGGGACGTACGAGCATACCTGGATCACAATGTGCCAGGCGAACAGGGGGACCAATCGAGTTTCCTGCACGCTCTCCAGACTTCACGCCACTGGATTTCTTCTTATGGGGCACAGTAAAAGATGAGGTGTACAAACGTAAACCACGTAACCTGTACACACTTTGGAATGAGATTCAGGCGATGTGCACACAAATCTCATTGGACACTTTGGTACAATGTACGGAATCAGTGGTGACTCGTACTCAGAAATGTATTGATGCTGAAGGCTACCAGTTTGAACATTAATCACATTTGCAAAGTACATTTATTTTTCCAATTGGGCTTTAAGGTTTCCATTTCTAGAAATTTAATATTGTAGAATGGGAAATAAATTTTCTATGACGCTTCAAAGTGTGTATACATATTTTTCTTGAAATAGCTACAGGAGTACCTGTTGCAAGTATTAACAAGCATAAACGTATATATTCCTCAAAACACTTCTGTGGCTATCAGGCTTCGATCCAGGGTTCAGTTTTTGGGCAGAGGGAAGTCACAGTTGTTATTCTCTACATTTATTGATACTGAATGTCAGAAGTCTGAAGTAGGAAATAATCAAAAGTGAAAATACTGTTGGTTATAAACAAAATTGGCCAGTCATAAAGATCCTTTGACTGATCTTCCTCGAAAGTGATAATGCAGAGAACAAAAGTACATGGTACCGCACTTGCTGTTCTGTGAAACCAAACAACGCTCCACAAATCGTTGCGTTTAGCTATTGTTGATAATGTTATGAATTTGATTCCACAGCAGTTCGGAAATGTCTTATAGCCACCTTGACAACAATACTTCAAAGAAAGAAATAAAGATATTCGGTATGTCACACAAGAGCGACTTTTTCCAGCCTTCGTTTAATCTGCGGAGCTGCAGTGTGCTCATTGTTAGGTAAAGCAGAGCGACTTACAAACGAATAAAAGCAGTGCTCCAAAGTCAAATTCTACTGTTACGTTTTCTAATGAGAATATAGTAGCGTCCGTACAAGATATGGTGGCCGATGTGGGCACGCTCTGAAATCATTCTCAAACGATTTAACAGAAACTATTTGGTAAAAAAAAAAAATTCATTTTTGCTTTACTTGTAGCATTATACGTCAGGTTTATTATGACGTGCCCATCATTTCGTTAATGGCCATAGTTATTGTGATATTTACATGGAAGTAAGACACTGTGAGGCATTCGAAAATGTTTCCAAAGAAAAAGAGAGGTCGCTATGATTTTGCCTTTGGTGCGTATTACATAATATGTTCCTGCATATGAAATTTGGCTAACATATTGAATTTTTGTTTAGACTTGGGTGGAGATCTCTGTCTGTCACCGATCTCGAGAAAATTGATCTAATGTAGCACACTCATTTGCGATCGCGCCACGCCAGCAATAAAGCCACAGTGAAATATCCACGATATTCCTCATACTTCATAAACGGTTTAAGATATCGAAATGGGATGTTGGCAAATGATAGCACGCAAAGAGGAGAGTATTTTGCCGTAAGGTTATTATGCAAAACTTAATTATCTTCCGTGTCATTCGACTAACTACAGCCTTTTTCGGCGAAAAAGTGTAGTTTTAAGAGCCATCCATGGTGAAGCGAGAACTGCTATGGGTTTTGGAACACCATAAGTGAAGACATTACATGTTTATTTTGTACTGAGGGTGTGCTTATTCGTAAGATACTTACATTTCCTCAGTTCCTCACTTAGTAAACCACTCTTTCAGAATTCTCTCGCACTGCATCTGCACAACATGCTAGTGAGATGAGACTGTAAACTTCGGTGTGTTTTGGTAAAAGAAGCAAATTTTGATATGACAACAAGAGAAATGTGTAGTTTTTTCTCAAAATTCGCCACTCCATGGCACTTTTCTGAAATTTACAAATGGTTAACAAGCCAGGCGAAAATAAATCGCTGCATTTTCCGCGGAATACTTTTTAGATACTAACCAAAGCAGAGGTAACAGATCTTTTTGAATGGTCACTATGCAGTTGTTGTCGTGGAGGGGCCCCACTTAATATTTCATATAATGTGAGTGTAGGCTTCAGTTTAGAACGGCTCAAAATGGTTCAAATGGCTCTGAGCACTATGGGACTTAACTTCTAAGGTCATCAGTCCCCTAGAACTTAGAACTACTTAAACCTAACTAACCTAAGGACATCACACACATCCATGCTTGAGGCAGGATTCGAACCTGCGACCGTAGCGGTCGCGCGGTTCCAGACTGTAGTGCCTAGAACCGCTCGCCCACCCCGGCCGGCTTTAGAACGGCATTTCCTCTCTAGCGCTCGCATTTCCCAGAGCGCCTGCCGCGGCCCCCACCACTACCGCTCTCACCACACGTGCCCTGCCGTCTGCGCATCTACCGGCCACAGTATTTAATTGCTATAGCGTTCTCTCATTGCGATCAGCCACATAGCGCCACAACTTGCTAAACGAAAGCTTTTGCAGAATAACAGAAATTACTTCTAGAAGTGTATGAGAATTCTGCAATGAATGAAAACTTTCTGCTTCAGATTCTGTGAGGGGGGGGGGGGGGGGTCCACTTGCCCTTCCCCCTTCCCCTCGAATCTGGAGTACAGAGCATCGCACACACAGCTACGGACGCCAATGGTCGTCGTAATTTCCCGCGAACATCTACAGTAATACTTCGTAAGTGACTGGCAGAGGGTAAACTTTGGTACTTGACCCCCTTCTCTGTTCCACTGGCGAATGGCGCCTGGGAAGATTGATTGAAGATAAGCCTCTGTATTAGCTCTAATTACTCGATTGTTCTCAACCGCGACAAAAAAATGCAACATATACAGTGATCGCTGAAGTAACAGTATTTCCCGCCGGGATAGCAGTAAACGTACTGTTCGGTAGAGTCGCTGATAACCATTGCTAGAAAGTGGCAAATGTCTCCCCCTACCCTCTTCTCCCCCTTCCATCCGTCCATGCGGACACCTGTGTACTGGACACATGTTCACCAAGCAGCTACGATGCAACTTTTTGAATGTTGGGATTGGCAGCAGTTGAAAACTTAACGTCATTCTCACGAAGACCACCAACTTGTAGCGTTAGGTTTCGAGTAGAACTAGGGAGCAAAGTGACAGAGTAACACCATAGTACCCAATCGTAGGAACATGTCCCTACGCGTAAAGACTTTCGGCTCTTTTTTCCAAAATGTAGGGACGCATTTCCGAACTCTCTTCAAAACGTAGGGGCTTTTTGTCGGATAAAGAAAAATAACAAAATAAATTAAAAAAGAAATAGTTGCCAAACTGTATACGTGTGTCTCCATAACGTACGGGAAGTTGGCTATGAGAGCCTATCGCAGGGCCGAGACGAAACGAGGTGCAGAGGGAAAGTATTTTAGTCACTGCCTGGAGAGGGTACGTGACAGGGGAAATACTGACGAGTTTGTTGCTTAGCGCCCCTCGTGCCGATGACCTTCTACCTCCAAAGGTATCGCAGCACAAATTGCTGAGCAAAGTAATAGATGCATAGCAAACCGCTTGCACAATGACGTAATGTCTGTTCTGTACATGAGAACGCGCATGTCTACGTGCGGGTCTTTCTTCTAAATTTTGTGCATGCCCTTTAGTTCCCGTACGGCATCGATTGCGCACGAGGAAAGACGCATCGTGTGGACATACCTTTAATGTGCCAAGTGCTTTCTGTTTCATCACGAGCTTTACGTTAATGGAGTGCGTAAGACGCGCAAAGGGACTCAAAAGCGGTGCTGTAAAAAATAAAGTGGTCCATAAAAAGCAGCTGTTGCGTTCTTATGTACCTCGCGTAATGAGACTAACATACTACCACAGATATGCATGAACGTCTCTGTAAGGCCCTTTTATGAAATTTTGATACTTACGTGCGTCATTTCAATCACAAGTATTGGGTAAGAAACAAGAGCTGCGTAAGTTATTGGAACTGCGGAACATCTTTAGAATGTTGGCAGGGGATTGGTTTCAGCGCTTATCCTGCACCTGGTTTGTTTCACCACTATACAAAAAAAGGTCAGCATTCAGATGCAAATGTTTATTTCTTTAAGTACGCGTGCAAATACGGTGCAAGATCAGGCAAACAAGCTGGGTGCGGAATGACTTCCCAACCCAGTTCCTCTACTGTGTTTTGTTAGTGTAGCACAGTGGTCGGCAAACTCATTAGTCAAAAGAGTCATTTATTAACAGTGCAACGATGGAAATTTTTGTTGAGACCCAAAATTTTTAAACTTAAAACTATATAGACATATACTTAATTAGGATATTCCTAAACTGGCTTTTGTAAAAATCTCTTCAGTCTGAGTGAAGTACATTCGTTAAAGTCGAGTCTTTCCAACATTTCCATCCACACTTCACTCTCGTTTTGTATACTTGTTCGTCCACCTCCTTTCGTTCATCCTGTCTGTATGTCCAAACAGTCTCCCCATACCTTTATCAGTACTCGACAATATATCTTCTTTCACTCTACAACGCAGCCAAAAAATAACTTAGAAACTTTATTTAAAGTTTTAAGTCTTACTTAAACGCCAGGTGCACTGAATGAAACTTGCTCTCATACTTAATCACGATACAATTTAAAGCCCGACAGTGACTGACAAATACTAATGTGAGCAATGACCTAGCATCTCCTTGGAAAGTTTGGCTAATGTAAGGTAAGATTCCAGGTTCTCTGGAATAAGACCGTTTCTCAGCACTCTCCTAAAGATAAAGACACAAACACCAACTAAGCATGTAAACAAATTTTTTTATTATCACACAAGCTCATATTTATTTGAGCCAATAATCGTCTGTTGAACTTATTTACGATTCGTGGTTATGATTAAATCGCTTCCAAATGATTCATTAATAATATAATTATCTTCTTTCGCCCGATCGCACCTATTTTTTCACACTTCACGAGAAACAGCTCCACAATCTTGACTGGAATACTTATTCCTTCCACTACTTTGCATTGCATGAAATTCAGTACTTTAAAAATTATCTCACGCTCCGGACATAGAAGCCTTTTTATCCCCAACTTTCAAAGACATTGTCAGAATCAGAAAAAGCGATGCGGGTGGCAGCGAGTGGAAGTGGTCTGTCAGGTGCACCACTGCCTAACAACACTTCTGTGCGCAGGTCACGAAGCTTTATTCACACAGTGCGTGCGCGCCCGCACGTGCTATTTTGTTGAAGAGCCACGCTCAAGGTGCCAAAGAGCTGCATGTGGCTCGCGAGCCGCGGTTTGCCGACCGCAAGTGTAGCAGAAAGCGTGCGGGCTTTATCGTGGAGTAACATCACTTCACGCAGTCATCCTCGTCGTTGCTCTTAGATTGCGGCTGCATGACGTCTTTTTTGTTGACAAATGTCAGCAGTGATGGTTACACCTCGGGGAAACAATTTTTAGTTCACCAAACCGTCGCTGTGTGACCAGGTGCATAACATTATCTTTTGTGGATGCCTGCAGGTCTTTGTACGGGGAACTGCTGCTTTGTTTGGGCGCAACCATTGCTTTCTTTTCCTTACGTTAGCATAAAGACACTATTTTTCGTCACCAGTAACGATACAGGATGGGAATGGTCGATGCTGTTCACGATCCAATAGATAACGAGCAAACAGAGATGTACATATGACTGTCACCTTCTGACTTATGTGATTTTGTCTTTGAGGATACGGTACCTAGGCACGCGATTTTTGAACCTTTCCCACTACATTCAAAAGTCACACGGGGGTGGAATGATCAAAGTTCACCATCTTTGCCAGTTCTGGAGTACACTGACGTGTATCGTCGTGGATTAATGAGTTTAAACGATCTTCATCAGACCCCAAAGCTTTTTCTGAACGTGGAGAGTCAAATAAATTTTTATAATCAGTGCAAGACATTGCGCTCACCTTGTATTTAAATTTTTATGTGCATTTTTAATCTTAATAACAATAACAGTAATACTTTATGTGCTTTTCTGCGGGCCCCTTTTAGTACGGCATTGCAAGACCTAACTTTACGCTCCTGGACTGCAGAGAAAGTTCCACCCTGGAAAAGGAATCTGTTTACGGGCTGACCGTAGCTCCTGCCGACAACAAATCTGGTACGTATCTGCCGAATTGTGTGACCCAAGGCAAACTTAGTGAACATATTCCCCCAAACAGCGAAAGTGAAAGAGCTGCATCCATTGATGTCATCACAGAAAGCACGCTGCATGTTCCAGTTCCACTAGAGATCGAGGAGAGTAAGGTGAGGGTTTATAAGTACAAGCGTATCAAACAAAAGACAGAAGTATAGGCCCATACTTATTGATACTGAGCGTCAATTACTACAATGTATTTAATTTTCAATAACATTTACCGGTACTAATAATTTTGTTCAATACTGTAAAATAGTGAATGAAAAATCTCTTTGTTTATATTTCATGGGATTATACAACACACTTGAATAAATCTGTACTCCTACCTGCTGTAATGAAAGTTATATTAGTTACTGAGAGGTTATACATTTTATTGTAGGGGGCCAGGCTCTTTATCTACGCAGGTGGACCCTTGTCGCGTACGTTACGTCTCTGTTGCAGGCAGTCAGACGGCAAGTCCATCCACATGGGCAGGCCATCATGCAAGCACCTTAATGTATACCGTGTTAAAATGTCTTGTAATTTATGGAAGTCTTTGTGCATTTTTGAGCGTCTTTGGCGTGGCACACACCGACGTGACGTGATAAGCGAGGTACCGCGTGGTGTGCTAGGTACACCGTGCAAGTGTGTTCACGCCATAGTTTGTAGCTAATTTACGTTTTTTTTCATGTAGTTCAATAATTGTCACCATGTATGTAAAATTATAAGTGCCTTAAGCCAATTTTTCGGGGCTGGGGGAGGGGGGGGGGCGAGGGAAGACGGGTGTTCATGACTCATGCCCGCCCCTACCTTGGATCCACACTTCGTGACTCCGGTGAATGCTGAGAATGTAAGGCGAGCTTTCTCAAGCGTCTTCCAAAGAAATAGAATACCAAGAGAGACAATACGCGACCCAGTGAAGCATATTGAACAGCTCTCCACCATGTTTTATACCATCAAACGAAATGCGTGTAGTTTAGGATAGTGGCAGTTAATATGTCAAGTAACTACGAAATAACATCCAACTTTTAGTGCTGGACAGTTATAGGCAGAAGCGAAATTACCCCTGATAATGACGTACGAACATTTGATATACATAGTCATCGAGCAAAGACTGTAACACAACACATGCAAATACTCCAATCCCAGACGATTTGTTGCGTCACGTTCAGAACAAGCAGACATGATCCGGGAAGTTTAGTTTAGGATCAGTCTTCATGTGCCTTAATACACTCGTCACTGTCCAGAAATCAGTTGGAGATACGCGTAACCCACAACTTTCGGAGAAGTTAAAAGAGAAAAATTATAGTAAAAATTTGCTTGTATGTAAGCTGTACGTAGCATATGGTTAAATTTGAATTTGAGATAAGTTAGATAAATTGTGTATTAAGTGGATCAAATATGGAACTCCGACTCGCGGATCAGGTACATCGCAACCCAAACGACACAGTCAGTGGAATACACAACTAAGTTGATAGATGATCATAAGTTTATGAAATTAACGCTCAAAACATTACCTAGCTAAACAATCTTTCTCCTGTGTTAGTATATCATCTGCTCATTTTACAGATCCAAACTTTGCAAACTGACTACCCATGTGCAAAAGGATGCCAAGAGTAACTTCGTCATTTTACTTTGTATGCAAAAGGTTATTATTACAATTTGATACAAGTAACCATTTGCTTACAGAAAATTACAGGTCTTTCTGTCTGTAATCCATGTTTCCTAATGTGAAGGCATACTTCATTTAAAATTTCCAGAAAGACACGAAAATAATTATTGGAGTAATGCCCACAGCAACTGTCAAAAACTGAAAAACTTACCGTATAATACTTCTACAAAAAGGATGTAATTCACCGTATCTCGCATGCAGAAACTAATTTTTCAAACAAAACGAAAATTACTGACTTGTGTTCCTGACGTTTCGTCAAGATTATCCATCATCACGAAATTCTCGGACTGTCGTGTGACTTGAGATATATGTAAAGGAGAACTTGAATAAAACAAACTATACTACACTAGAAAAAAATACATCAATGACATACTATACAGGGTGAGTCACCTAACATTATCGCTGGATATATTTCGTAAACCACATCAAATACTGACGAATCGATTCCACAGACCGAACGTGAGGAGAGGGACTAGTGTAATTGGTTAATACAAACCATAAAAAAATGCACGGAAGTATGTTTTTGAACACAAACCTACGTTTTTTTTAAATGGATCCCCGTTAGTTTTGTTAGCACATCTGAACATATAAACAAATACGTAATCAGTGCTGTTTGTTGCATTGTAAAATGTTAATTACATCCGGAGATATTGTAACCTAAAGTTGACGCTTGAGTACCACTCCTCCGCTGTTCGATCGTGTGTATCTTAGAGCACCGAATTACGTAGGGATCCAAAGGGAACGGTGATGGACCTTAGGTACAGAAGAGACTGGAACAGCACATTACGTCCACATGCTAACACCTTTTTATTGGTCTTTTTCGCTGACGTACATGTACATTACCATGAGGGTGAGGTACACGTACACACGTGGTTTCCGTTTTCAATTACGGAGTGGAATAGAGTGTGTCCCGACATGTCAGGCCAATAGATGTTCAATGTGGTGGCCATCATTTGCTGCACACAATTGCAATCTCTGACGTAATGAATGTCGTACACGCCGCAGGCTGCCACAATACGTTGTTTCATATCCTCTGGGGCTGTAGGCACATCACGGTACACATTCTCCTTTAACGTACTCCACAGAAAGAAGTCCAGAGGTGTAAGATCAGGAGAACGGGCTGGCCAATTTATGCGTCCTCCACGTCCTATGAAACGCCCGTCGAACATCCTGTCAAGGGTCAGCCTAGTGTTGATTGCGGAATGTGCAGGTGCACCATCATGCTGATACCACATACGTCGACGCGTTTCCAGTGGGACATTTTCGAGCAACGTTGGCAGACCATTCTGTAGAAACGTGATGTATGTTGCAGCTGTTTGGGCCCCTGCAATGAAGTGAGGGCCAATGACGTGGTCACCAATGATTCCGCACCATACATTTACAGTCCACGGTCGCTGTCGCTCTACCTGTCTGTCCACGGACCAGTAATGCATGTTCCGTAGATTCACTGCCCCGTGGTTTGTGAAAGCCGCTTCATCGGTAAACGGGTAGAACTGCAACGCATTCTCTGTTAATGCCCATTGACAGAATTGCACTCGATGATTAAAGTCATCACCATGTAATTGCTGATGTAGCGACACATGAAACGGGTGAAAGCGGTGACGATGCAGTATGCGCATGACACTACTTTGACTCAGTCCACCGGCTCTCGCAATGTCCCGTGTACTCATGTGTGGGTTCATGGCAACAGCAGCTAACACACCCAATGCACCCGCTTCTCCTGTGACGGGCCTGTTACGGACCCGTTTGCATGCTACGACCATACCTGTTGCATACAGTTGGCGGTAGATGTTTTGCAATGTGCGGCACGTTGGATGCTCTCTGTCCGGGTACCGTTCTGCATACACCCTGCAGGCTTCAGCTGCACTTCGTCGACACTCACCATAGATGAGTATCATCTCCGCCTTTTCAGAGTTCGAATACACCATGGTCACAGTTCCTACAACACTACACTCTCACAGACGTCTGGTAACACGGTGTACTACAGTTGGTCTGCGTGCGGAGACGAATGCAGAATAACAATAGCAGCAAGCGCTACATGCGGACACGGCGACAGCTAGACCAAACCACAACAGTGCACTACAGCCACACTCGTAAACACGGTCGTCATCGTAAACATGTCCCTGCAGATGCTGCTCGCCGACCGTGGCCGGTGTTTGTTACAACACGCAACTGAACGTCGGAGGTTTCAAGCGTCAACTTTAGGTTACAATATCTCCGGATGTAATTAACATTTTACAATGCAACAAACGGCACTGATTACGTATTTGTTTATATGTTCAGATGTGCTAACAAAACTAACGTGGTTCCATTTAAAAAAACGTAGGTTTGTGTTAAAAAACATACTTCCGTGCATTTTTGTATGGTTTGTATTAAACAATTACACTAGCCCCTCTCCTCACGTTCGGTCTGTGGAATCGGTTCGTCAGTATTTGATGTGGTTTACGAAATATATCCAGCGGTGACGTTAGGTGACTCGCTCTGTATACAACATGGTTACAGAACATATGTAAAATATATATGCCAATGTTTAATCTTTTTTCGAGATAGCTGCGTACATTTATACCCTGTGCGCATGGCAGGTATGATTCTGAAATTCCGAAAATAAATTCAGCAGTTGTGTACCTTCCAAAATCTTAGACAACCCCCTACTCCCTCACCAACAGGACCACTGCATAGTATCTACACAAAATATGGCGGCTAATATCACGATTGAACATAACAGAATACGGGGTGAACATTAATAAAGCCGACAAACTGCAGGGACGGATTCCTAATTGGAAATAAACGAAAAAAATATCCTATGGACATGTGTCCGGAATCGCATTGTAGCTACGGTAAATGGTGCTGACGAATGACAGTTCCTATGACCACGTGCTATGTGTTCCTTGTGTGTTGCAGGCTGTGTGATTGGTTCAAATGGCTCTGAGCACTATGGGACTTAACTTCTGAGGTCATCAGTTCCCTATAACTTAGAACCACTTAAACCTAACTAACCTAAGGACATCACGCACATCCATGCCCGAGGCAGGATTCGAACCTGCGACCGTAGCGGTCGCGCGGTTCCAAACTGTAGCGCCTAGAACCGCTCGGCCACTCCGGCCGGCACTGTGTGATTGACGCAACGTACTGTGAGCAGCAGAATGCTCCTGTATTTATGTCGTCGGGAACAAGCCGAGATGGTGTCTGTGTACGGCCAAGCAGCTGGAAAAGGCCGAGAGGCAGCACAGTTATACCAAAACAGGTACTTTCACAGGTAATAAACACATCACACAACATTTCAAGCCCTTTTTAGGCGTTTTGTGATCATATGTTCTTTTCAGACAGAGGAACGTACAGGGATGCGGCGGATTGTGCGCATACCAGATTTTGAGGACCGAGTTCTATAGGATAGTGAGACGAACTTAGCGTAAGGCCCAGATTTGGTGTACGCACTGTCTGCCGCCTCCCTAAACGTTCATCTGTGTGAAAGGACCCATGATCACACAAACAATCAAAAATGGCTTGAAATGTTGTGTGATGTGGTTGGTGTTTGTGAGGGTACTTATTTTGGTACCACCATGCTGCCTCTCGACCGTTTCTATATGCTTGGCCGCACACAAACATAATCTCGGATTGTCCCCGACATGAGAACCGGACCATTCTGCTGCTTGCAGTACTCTGTGTGAAACACACAGCCTGCAACACACAAGGAACACATGGCACGTGATCAGAGAAACTGTCATTCGTCAGCGCCATCTACCGTGGCAACGATGTATCTCCGAACATTTGTTCATAGGACCTTTTCTCCTCCATTTAAGAGTGGATATCCGTCCCTGCAGTTTGTCGGTTTTATTAATGTTCATTATGTATGCTCATTTTCGGGAAGAGGATATAGACCGAAGATCAGTTTCGTCAGTCCTTATTAAGCAAAATACTGACCTACGAAAGCAGCCTTTTCGCTTCTCTTCTTTGTCACATAGAAACTTATAACAAAAATAAAGTTGCATTAACGAGACCAATCCGTCGTATTACTGGATCAAATACACATTTAGTACAAGAAAAACGGTTGAAAATGCATTCCTCACACCCTAACATTTACTATCTAAAACAACTGTTCCGTGCGCACGACAGAAATTACATCGTAAACAGTAATCTGCTAATGTTTTAGGGCATAACATGGCGGCGCCAGCTTCAAAGAAACTTATAGCGTAACTCTGTAGTGCCATCTCCCCTTTCCAGATGTTTAAAAACGAACATCGGGGTTTTAAGACTTTGAAGCATTTACTACATTAAATTTACAAATATAAATAATACATAAAATGAGAGCGCAGCTCAAACATTTTATTTCTATACCTCTACAAATGCGCATGCACTGTTTCCTGCTGCTGGCCGCGGTGGTCTTGCGGTTCTAGGCGCTGCAGTCCGGAACCGCGGGACTGCTACGGTCGCAGGTTCGAATCCTGCCTCGGGCATGGATGTGTGTGATGTCCTTAGGTTAGTTAGGTTTAAGTAGTTCTAGGTTCTAGGGGACTGATGACCTAAGATGTTAAGTCCCATAGTGCTCAGAGCCGTTTGAACCATTTGAACTGTTTCCTGCGTCTTTCATTTGAAAGTGCTAGATGGCAACTAGTGAACAAAAAGGCTGTTTGTGTTTTGCTGTTTGCAAGAACTGAATCTATTATTACAATGCAACACGTGTTCCACATAAGTTCCACTGTAATCCTTCAAGTGATAACAATACCCGCAGACGGTTCAATCCCGCGTCCGGCCATCCTGATTTAGGTTTTCCGTGATTTCCCTAAATCGCTCCAGGCAAATGCCGGGATGGTTCCTTAGAAAGGTCACGGCCGACTTCCTTCCCCGTCCTTCCCTAATCCGATGAGACCGATGACCTCGCTGTCTGGTCTCCTCCTCCAAACAACCCAACCCCAACCCAACACCCGCAGATGGTATCGTCAGTTCGAGGCCCTGACTGTCTTTGCAAAGGAAAGAGTACGTGGCGACCAAGAGTCACAGAAAAATGTGATAAATGAGTGAGAGAATCTTTCACGCGTAGCCCCACGGAATCAGTTCGGAAGGCTAGTCGTGAATTAGCAATTCCAGTGAAGAGTTTCGACGTTGCATCAACGTCTGTTTCAGGCCCATACAATTTGGTGATATCAGTTGTGTGTAGGCTAAGTACTGGAAGTCCGTGGTGAGACCAATTTGTGCTCCACATGCGGACTTCTAGTACTCAGCCTACACACAACTGATATCATCAAAGTGTACGGGCCTGAAGATGACGTTGACGCAATGTCGAAACTAGTAGCCAAATAAATATGAGATCTTAAATACAGCTGGAGGAGTTTCATCTTCAATAAAAAATTATACCAGCTGATGTCCCACCATCATCCAATTTAAATATGGATGTATGGAGATTTATCTGGTATGTTACCAAAACGCTCATAACAAACTTCCATAGAAAACATAATACAATTGGGTTCTGGATTAGGAACAGTCTATGGACAAAAGATGCCGCAGAAAAAGTCATTAAACTCCATGACACTTCAACTCCATTTAAATTCGAAATTATTCCACATTTCATAGCGATAATAAAAACTTGGTAATACTAATAGGACACATAAGGCTCCAAAACGAGCCCAGGTCATAGTTATTCCAACACAGATTTTAGTGTGAATCTTACTTGTATTCCCAGTTGTCCTATGTCCACATATCTCTATGTTATAATTTGTACAGAGATACCCTTGCACTCTCATTTGAAAATTTTCACTCAAGTCTATATCCAACAACAGTATTACTAAAATCTAAAACTACAATCTCATTCACTCATCAATAAATTTAAAAGCACGTTAGTCTGGAACATAAAGATACAAAACAAACTTTTACACAACTTGCGAATATCGGCAAAGTGGCTCGTGCGCTTGCGTTTTTTGTCATCAGCATGGTACGCTTCCACTCATCTTAGCGCCGTGACTTGTTTGGGGCTTTCTTTTTACTGTTCACACAGATGACTGGTAATTACAATATCTAAGGTTCATCTGAAACAGAGATACTACACGATACACCGTATTCTGCCCAGTAAGATACAGAAAAATCCAAGTGAGGTCCGATAACACGGTTAGCACCCCACAGTTAGGTGAATATGTTTGATACCAAAAATGTGCTATAACCCAGGTCCCACAACACCGTACTGTGGACTTTATACTCACACCACAGTATACGCGCTAACCCGAGAGGCAAACCGAGTGAGGCGGCACAGTATTTAGCACACTGGACTCGCATTCGGGAGGACGACGATTCAAACACGCGTCCGGACATCCTGACTTTGGTTTTCCGTGATTTCAGTAAATCGTTTCAGGCAAATGGCGGGATGGTTCCTTTGAAAGGGCACGGCCGTTTTCCTTCCCCATCCTTCCCTAATCCGACGGGACCGATGACCTCGCTGTTCTGTCCCCTCCCCCAAATCAACCAACCAAACAACCGAGAGGCAAACAATCACCGATAAAGTCAGTTCCGTTATGTAAGTTCTATAATGCTTAGGAGGGGCCTCTAGGCAAAGACCAACTAGCCTGCGAATTTGCTGCAAAATACAATAACAACAATCAATAAATGATAGTTCAGAGCAGGAAATTTCTTGCAGCACGGAATTATGGCTCTGAGCACTATGGGACTTAACATCTATGGTCATCAGTCCCCTAGAACTTAGAACTACTTAAACCTAACTAACCTAAGGACATCACACAACACCCAGTCATCACCACCACGGAATTACTCAGAAGGCGTACCACATAACAGTGCCTTGACTCGGCCCATGTGTACTACAGAACAGGAAGCTACTCCCATCTACCAAGTTCCATCAAAAGCAACATACCATTATGTCAGTGCTATACGGGCCTCGTTCCTCTCCGAAGGTAGTGACTCAAAATCTTCACTCACTTAAACACAGTAACCACTGCAGACTTCCACGTCATTTATAGAACACCAACTACCGTAGCTCTACTTGTTAACACAGACGTTCCATTACGTCCTGACCCACATACAGCCCGCACTTGCTTGTCATCGCTGCGCGGCCCCCCACGTAACAATTTTCCTGGCTGCCGCCGCCCTCCTCCCAGCTATGCACGACACGCAGCCCATCGACCGTCACATACCTATCGATGGGCAAAGACGTGCCAACCGGCACAAGTGTGAGAAGAACTGTTGGTGTTGCTACTACATTTGATTTATTGTTTACGATTGTACTTTACGTTGTAATAAACGTCACATAGCCTTCAAACACCGATATTCATTTTGAAAGACCCTGTATTGTATCTCCAAGGGTACCACAGCCTCTCGACGCATGCTGTATGTCTCTGGCGTCGGCGATTCCTCTCCGCCTGAGTGTTCCGCTGCCCGCTGTACGGATGCCGGACGCCGCTTTCCGCGGGCAGCTGGTCGTCGTGGGTGGGTGAGTGGGCGGCTGTCCGGCCGGCATCGGGCGGGTATTTCCCCGGGGGCGGCCGGCGGCCACCACGGCTGAGTGATGCCGCCGATGATAATGGGCGCGTGCCAGCTACACGCGCGCCGTAGCCAGAACTTTTAATAGCCCGGCCCTGCTCGGTTTATTGGACGGTAAATCGAGTGTAAGGGCGCCTCTCGCCCTGCCCGCTCACGAGATTGCGTACGCTCAAGAAAGAGAGAGAGGGATAAGACAGACAATAGGAGCGCGCAGTGAAGGAACAGAAAAATGGACGGTGTTAAAAAGAGGCAAGAGAGGTCAGCATCAGGCAGCGGCGGAGAGAGTCCGGCGCGGTCCGGGATGTGGGGACCTGCGTGGGGTGGCAGGCGGAGGTAAGGATGGCAGCAGCAGAGCAGGGGTGAGGGAGAGAGGAGGAGAGGTGGAGTGGTGGTGGGAGGGGAGAGAGAGAGAGAGAGAACTCTGCCGGCCAAGTGTCCCGATTTCAATCAGCTTAAAAGAGTCCGGCAAGGCTGAGAGGTCATCAACTAAGATGGACCTTTTCTTATTTGGAGAGTCGGAAAATGACCGTATCTAAAGGCCGCCACGCGATGGCGGCAGATAGCGGGGCTCGCGGATCCCCCAGGACGCCTGCTGGCCGCGTCCGGCGTCCGGCGGGCAGTTCGCTCCTTGAATAAGTGGACGGCGCCGCCGCCACACTTAAGGAGAATGAAGTCGCCGCGGGAGCCCGCCCCCACCCCCACCGGTGCTTGCTTTGTTTCCCTTTCTCCGTCTCTCTATCTTCCTTACAAGTTCTTGTACCAGAAGCCAGAGCTCTCGATATAAAGATACGGTAATGTAGCAAGATATACAGAACGTGCGGAAAAGGAATTCCACATTTTGAAAGGCTGTAGGAAGAAAAAATATCCAGTAGACGTCGGCTCTAAAATGCATACCTTAAGAGCTATAAGCACTCCATCAACTCCGTCTCTCTCAGTTCGCATGTAAACAGTGTGTAAGAAAATCGGTTTGTTGCTATTTGCGTCAAGGATGTTGAAATTGGCAGTAGCTCATGCAGTTCACATAATTTACGATGTGCAGAACTTCGAGCTCGTTCAACACTGTTGCATTCTTACGGTGAATAAGTTCAGTTCTGATGATGACATGTATACATGTCGGAGGATTTCAAAGTTTTACATGTGTTCTTGAAGCAAAATCTTTTAGGGTACACATTGATAGTGGCCTAAAGGCCGAAACTGCAATTGTGAAAAAGAAAATCTCTACAGCCAATGGCGAATATGACGTACTAAAAAGAAAAAAACAGCTAATGAGCACTTGTTCATCTTCGCTACTGTGAAATCCTACTGCAAACTCGTTGCTATTACGAACGACCTACAGAATGCAGTCAACCAAAGACGACACATTCCTCTGTATTGCCCGTGGATACAGCACACAGTAAACGCTAGCTTTAATAATATAAAAGTATTCACAGTTCTGGGTAAGTTTAGAGATACATTAGTTCTAACGAAGCCAGTTTGTATTTTAACAAGTTTCTGAAATGCTTTTACAATCTTTGCACTTACCAGTGTAATTGAAGCCTATTCTTGCACACAGGAAATGGCAGACATTATGTGGCAAATGCAAGCAACCGTTCTGTATGCTGAAAATCGTCCAGAACGCCGTGTACCCTATGCACAACTATTCGTTTATTTATTTATTCGTTTGCTTACCACATTCTGTGAGCACCCCCCCCCCCCCCCCAAGAACCATGGACCTTGCCGTTGGTGGGGAGGCTTGCGTGCCTCAGCGATACAGATGGCCGTACCGTAGGTGCAACCACAACGGAGGGGTATCTGTTGAGAGGCCAGACAAACGTGTGGTTCCTGAAGAGGGGCAGCAGCCTTTTCAGTAGTTGCAGGGGCAACAGTCTGGATGATTGACTGATCTGGCCTTGTAACACTAACCAAAACGGCCTTGCTGTGCTGGTACTGCGAACGGCTGAAAGCAAGGGGAACCTACAGCCGTAATTTTTCCCGAGGGCATGCGGCTTTACTGTATGGTTAAATGATGATGGCGTCCTCTTGGGTAAAATAGTCCCCCATTCGCATCTCCGGGCGGGGACTACTCAGGAGGACGTCGTTATCAGGAGAAAGAAAACTGGCGTTCTACGGATCGGAGCGTGGAATGTCAGATCCCTTAATCGGGCAGGTAGGTTAGAAAATTTAAAAAGGGAAATGGATAGGTTGAAGTTAGATATAGTGGGAATTAGTGAAGTTCGGTGGCAGAAGTAACAAGACTTTTGGTCAGGTGAATACAGTTTTATAAACACAAAATCAAATAGGGGTAATGCAGGACTAGGTTTAATAATGAATAAAAAAATAGGAGTGCGGGTAAGCTACTACAAACAGCATAGTGAACGCATTATTGTGGCCAAGATAGACACGAAGCCCATGCCTACTACAGTAGTACAAGTTTATATGCCAACTAGCTCTGCAGATGACGAAGAAATTGATGAAATGTATGATGAAATAAAGGAAATTATTCAGATAGTGAAGGGAGACGAAAATTTAATAGTCATGGGTGACTGGAATTCGGTAGTAGGAAAAGGGAGAGAAGAAAACGTAGTAGGTGAATATGGATTGGGGCTAAGAAATGAAAGAGGAAGCCGCCTGATAGAATTTTGCACAGAGCACAACTTAATCATAGCTAACACTTGGTTCAAGAATCATAAAAGAAGGTTGTATACATGGAAGAAGCCTGGAGATACTGACAGGTTTCAGATAGACAGAGATTGAGGAACCAGGTTTTAAATTGTAAGACATTTCCAGGAGCAGATGTGGATTCTAACCACAATCTATTGGTTATGAACTGTAAATTAAAACTGAAGAAACTGCAAAAAGTTGGGAAGTTAAGGAGATGGGACCTGAATAAACTGACTAAACCAGAGGTTGTACAGAGTTTCAGGGAGAGCATAAGGGAACAATTGACAGGAATGGGGGAAAGAAATACAGTAGAAGAAGAATGGGTAGCTTTGAGAGATGAAGTAGTGAAGGCAGCAGAGGATCTAGTAGGTAAAAAGACGAGGGCTAGTAGAAGTCCTTGGGTAACAGAAGAAATATCGAATTTAATTGATGAAAGGAGAAAATATAAAAATGCAGTAAATGAAGCAGGCAAAAAGGAATACAAACGTCTCAAAAATGAGATCGACCGGAAGTGCAAAATGGCTAAGCAGGGATGGCTAGAGGACAAATGTAAGGATGTAGAAGCTTATGTCACTAGGGGTAAGATAGATACTGCCTACAGGAAAATTAAAGAGACCTTTGGAGAAAAGAGATCCACTTGTATGAATTTCAAGAGCTCAGATGGAAACCCAGTTCTAAGCAAAGAAGGGAAAGCAGAAAGGTGGAAGGAGTATGTAGAGGGTCTATACAAGGGCGATGTACTTGAGGACAATATTATGGAAATGGAACAGGAGGTAGATGAAGATGAAATGGGAGATATGATACTGCGTGAAGAGTTTGACAGAGCACTGAAAGACCTGAGTCAAAACAAGGCCCCGGGAGTAGACAATATTCCATTAGAACTACTGATGGCCTTGGGAGAGCCAGACCTGACAGAAGTCACGGATGCAAAATACTAACGCGAATTCTTTACAGACGAATGGAAAAACTGGCAGAATCCGACCTCGGGGAAGATCAGTTTGGATTCCGTAGAAATGAGGCAATACTGACCCTACGACTTATCTTAGAAGCTAGATTAGGGAAAGGCAAACCTACGTTTCTAGCATTTGTAGACTTAGAGAAAGCTTTTGACAATGTTGACTGGAATACTCTCTTTCAAATTCTGAAGGTGGCAGGGGTAAAATACAGGGAGCGAAAGGCTATTTACAATTTGTACAGAAACCAGATGGCAGTTATAAGAGTCGAGGGGCATGAAAGGGAAGCAGTGATTGGGAAGGGAGTGAGACAGGGTTGTAGCCTCTCCCCGATGTTATTCAATCTGTATATTGAGCAAGCAGTGAAGGAAACAAAAGAAAAATTCGGAGTAGGAATTGAAATCGATGGAGAAGAAATAAAAACTTTGAGGTTTGCCGATGACATTGTAATTCTGTCAGAGACAGCAAAGGCCCGGAAGAGCAGTTGAACGGAATGGACAGTGTCATAAAAGGAGGGTATAAGATGAACATCAACAAAAGCAAAACGAGGATAATGGCATGTCGTCGAATTAAATCAGGTGATGCTGAGGGAATTAGATTAGGAAATGAGACACTTAAAGTAGTAAAGGAGTTTTGCTATTTGGGGAGCAAAATAACTAATGATGGTCGAAGTAGAGAGGATATCAAATGTAGACTGGCAAATGGCAAGGAAAGCGTTTCTGAAGAAGAGAAATTTGTTAACATCGAGTATAGATTTAAGTGTCAGGAAGTCGTTTCTGAAAGTATTTGTATGGAGTGTAGCCATGTATGGAAGTGAAACATGGACGATAACTAGTTTGGACAAGAAGAGATTAGAAGCTTTCGAAATGTGGTGCTACAGAAGAATGCTGAAGATTAGATGGGTAGATCATATAACTAATGAGGAGGTATTGAATAGGATTGGGGAGAAGAGAAGTTTGTGGCACAACTTGTCTAGAAGAAGGGATCGGTTGGTAGGACATGTTCTGAGGCATCAAGGGATTACCAATTTAGTATTGGAGGGCAGCGTGGAGGGTAAAAATCGTAGAGGGAGCCAAAGAGATGAATACACTAAACAGATTCAGAAGGATGTAGGTTGCAATAGGTACTGGGAGATGAAGAAGCTTGCACAGGATAGGGTAGCATGGAGAGCTACATGAAACCAGTCTCAGGACTGAAGACCACAACAACAACATACCACATTCTGTAGGTCGTTTGGAATAGAAAAGAGTCTGCAGTAGAAGAGATGTGTTTCACAGTAGCAAAGATGACTAAGTGCTCATAGCTCTTACGGTACTCATTTTCGTCTCATCCCGTATTGCTATTGGCCTCCTTTATCATTTGTGATTTTTTTAATCAAATCCAAAGAAACGAAAGATAAAGGGCGACAGAGAAGATAGCGATAGAGAGAGAGAGAGAGAGAGAGGGGGGGGGAGGGAGGAATGTCTCTTGTCATGGAGAACGAAGGTTGGTCTTTTACACCTTTTCTTCCACTCAGCTGTGCTTACTGTCTTAATTTTAATTTCAAGTGATTTCGAAGCAACTACAGCTTCATTTTCAGACACTTTTGTACTCTATTTGCCGTTAGGTTAACGCTGAAAATTGAGGTGGCTAAGTGTCGTATGATGGGAACAACTGTATTGGACTCGGCTAGTTGAGGAACTCTTCAGAAAAGGGGAAATTCCGAGAGCAATACTGAAGTTCAGTAGTTATGTATTTTTTGTATTCGAGCGTAAGCGACTACACAACAAATACTCACGTGATGCAGAGGAACTGCAAAAAATATTCAAGTCCTACTAAAGGTATAGTGCTGCCAGTGCTAACTGTGGAGAGGCGAGACGCGAAACTGCAAAGTTCTACATCATTGGTTGGCAATCGACAATCACAGGCTCGGTGAACCTATTACTAAAACGAGGGAAACTATTTGCCCAAAAAAAATAACATGGGTTTTTATTGGCTAGGATTTCTCTTTCCACCTCCCCCTGAGATGGGGACAGGCGGCCAAATCCGCGAGACAGGTTCCGAGAGCATCACTGAACTATCCGAAGTGAACTTGTCTCCCTTCGTGCGGCGTCGAGATGGAGGGTCCTTGCCTTGTCTGGAATACGTGATATTAACAGTTATGGGTACGAAGAGCTTGAAGAACGAGCATTGAACAGTACTCCCTTCCGTCCATCCTGCTTCTTCAGATATGTTGATACGTTTTTAATCTGACTGCATGTCAACAAGGTGCTGTAGCAATTCGTTGACCAAATGAATTATATACATCTTAACATAAGCTTTATGGTGGAGGTGCAGGAGGACAGGAAGTTACTTGTCTTAAATGCGTTGATCGAACGGAAATCGTATGGACGACTCGGCCACATAAAGTGCGTTTGTGTTTCTATCTGTTCATCCGTGTCAGTTTACTCTTCTAGTTACGGGTTACTCTCTCTCTCTCTCTCTCTATCTCACACCCACCCCTCTCCCACATACACATACACACAAATCAAGAAGAAGTGTTCTTTTGTGCTGCAGTTTTCATACTCGGCCGCCCCTCTAGTAAATGCCACATGCTATATTCTCCCACGACGCAACAGAAGAAAAGCAACTGAATTAATACTACAATCCACGGAGAATATTCAGTGAAATGGAACTGGTTTCAGAGAATGCGAGCGCAACGTCCTCTTACTTGCACTTGAGAAGGCGAGGGTGAACCCAAATGACGCGTGTTTAAAGTACTGTGTACGCTCCCCACCATATGTTTCTGTATGAAACTTAGTCCAGAATTACATCCCACTCTATAAAAAATTCCACGTATTACCAAAACTATGTACCCAGAAACTGTTATCCAACTTAACCTCGTATACTAACCTTTGACTGAAGAGAACCTAATTTGAACTGAACTGTCTGAATACAACTTGTCTTAGTATTAATTGCACAAATGAAATAAAAGAATTATCTGGCCATAAACAAAATTCCCACTTACCCTTCGCGTCTTGACAATATTGTTGCAGATTTCTAGAAAGCCCAACAGCAAACAGTAAGCAGGCAGCGGCTAAGCTAGATTTCTATTTTTAATTAAAATTTCCAAACAATATTCAATCTGTTGCATACCATATGGTGCAATGTGGTAATGCGTAATGATAAATCTTCTTTAAGCGGTGGGATGGGGAAAGTAACTATTCCTATGAAATTACATTCCAAGACAACAATTTTAGAATGAAGAACGTACCCAAAAAGAAAGAGTGAAACTTCGTGTGATCTTCACACATAACATTGGTCTGAATAATACTGTGCTTAACAAAGTGAACGATGATTTGAGAAGAGTAGATGTTAAGAGAGATTTCATATAAAAAAAACCAGACAGCTTAATCAGTTGATATCTTTACGCGTGACTCAGTGGAGTGGAGCGGTCTTTCTCTCAGCTGCAGGCAGGTTAACTAATTGAAGATCATTCCGACAAAAAGGCTGCGCAGTGCTGCAGTCTTATCTCAAACTTCTTCTCTTAAAATATATATATTCTTTTCGGCTTCCAATATGTACATCATATTCATCCTTGCTATTCTTTGCAATAAATTTTTCATCTAACAGATACAATCACAAGTCAACACAGCACTACCGAAAACGTCCATCACCTACCACATTTCAACTAAGAATGTATCAGACTGCGCAGAGGCAAAGACTGTGCCACAACAAGACCAAAGATTGCTTAACAGTGACATTATTTGCTCTCTCTCTGACCTGCACATCGATAACTTACAAAAATCAAAGTGACATGCCCACCTTACAATTGTAGCAAGAAATTCTGCGCCTAACATTTCATATTTTTAAAGAATTTTTTAAAAGGCGTCATCGTCGTCTTTGACTGCTAAAATTTTATTAATAAAATCCCCTATCGTAATTTTGGTCATTTCATCATTTTCATGTGTATTGGAGCTAAAATGTTATGCTTGAACAAATGCTAAAATTTTAAAAACATCTGAATATACAGGGTTATTACAAATGATTGAAGCGATTTCACAGCTCTACAATAACTTTATTATTTGAGATATTTTCACAATGCTTTGCACACACATATAAAAACTCAAAAAGTTTTTTTAGGCATTCACAAATGTTCGATATGTGCCCCTTTAGTGATTCGGCAGACATCAAGCCACACTTGGCGCAGCATGTCCCCATCAATGAGTTCGAAAGCATCGTTGATGCGAGCTCGCAGTTCTGGCACGTTTCTTGGTAGAGGAGGTTTAAACACTGAATCTTTCACATAACCCCACAGAAAGAAATCGCATGGGGTTAAGTCGGAGAGCGTGGAGGCCATGACATGAATTGCTGATCATGATCTCCACCACGACCGATCCATCGGTTTTCCAATCTCCTGTTTAAGAAATGCCAAACATCATGATGGAAGTGCGGTGGAGCACCATCCTGTTGAAAGATGAAGTCGGCGCTGTCGGTCTCCAGTTTTGTCATGAGCCAATTTTCCAGTATGTCCAGATACACGTGTCCTGTAACGTTTTTCTCGCAGAAGAAAAAGTGGCCGTAAACTTTAACCCGTGAGACTGCACAAAATACGTTAACTCTTGGTGAATTGCGAATTTGCTGCGCGAATGCGTGAGGATTCCTACCGCCCAGATTCGCACATTGTGTCTGTTCACTTCACCATTAAGAAAAAAATGTTGCTTCATCACTGAAAACAAGTTTCGCACTGAACGCATCCTCTTCCATGAGCTGTTGCAACTGCGCCGAAAATTCAAAGCGTTTGACTTTGTCATCGGGTGTCAGGGCTTGTAGCAATTGTAAACGGAAAGGCTTCTGCTTTAGTCTTTTCCGTAAGATTTTCCAAACCGTCGGCTGTGGTACGTTTAGCTGCCTGCTTGCTTTATTCGTCGGCTTCCGCGGGCTACGCGTGAAACTTGCCCGCACGCGTTCAACCGTTTCTTCCCTCACTGCAGGCCGACCCGTTGATTTCCCCTTACAGAGGCATCCAGAAGCTTTAAACTGCGCATACCATCGCCGA
Organism: Schistocerca cancellata; assembly: GCF_023864275.1. Lineage (NCBI taxonomy): Eukaryota > Metazoa > Arthropoda > Insecta > Orthoptera > Acrididae > Schistocerca > Schistocerca cancellata. Next base: position 226,650,651 of record NC_064631.1, on the reverse strand, counting down.
ATGGAGTTAGCAGTTGGTGGATCTTTGTTGAACTTCGTCCTGAAGTGTCGTTGCACTGTTATGACTGACTGATGTGAGTGCATTTCAAGCACGACATACGCTTTCTCGGCTCCTGTCGCCATTTTGACTCACTGCGCTCTCGAGCGCTCTGGCAGCAGAAACCTGAAGTGCGGCTTCAGCCGAACAAAACTTTATGAGTTTTTCTACGTATCTGTAGTGTGTTGTAACCATATGTCGATGAATGGAGCTACAGTGAATTTATGAAATCGCTTCAATCATTTGTAATAGCCCTGTATATGAATACGTCATAATTCATCCATTGTCTGATATTTTACATTATTGGCGTCTGTTGTGCAGGTAATATCAAACTATTGGTCATGTTCACTGTTTGATGACAACTCCGTTATACTTAAGTGAGTGGTGTAGTTTATAATGTAGTTTAAATATTAGTCTGAATAAGAAGAAATACAGTAGGAAAACATTTGAAATTAGTTTCTTACAAAGAAAAAATTGACAATAAGTATATAAATGAACCGGAAAGGAAAGTACTGCACAAGTAGCCTAAATGGGCGTTTTACAGGTGTGGAACACAAATGGACATACTGACGAACGACAAGCGCATAGGCACGAAAAATGTGAAGATGTTTTTATGCCATGTATACAATTTTTTCAGCTGCTGCTGAGCATCTGGAACACAAATGGTACCTTAGATGCTGACGAATGAATAGCGTATTAGACACGAAAAATATAAAGAAGTTGTTGCTGCTGGTGCTGCCCAAGATTACATGGATTAGCTGTGCAGACAGTTCGTTATTTATTGATTAATTTTGCTGTTGTATTATTTTCAAAATATATCTTCTTTGGAAGTTGTTGTTGTTGTTGTGGTCTTCAGTACAGAGACTAGTTTGATGCAGCTCTCCATCCTACTCTATCCTGTGCAAGCTTCTTCATCTCCCAGTACCTACTGCAACCTACATCCTTCTGAATCTGTTTAGTGTATTTATCTGTTGATCTCCCTCTACGATTTTTACCCTCCACGCTGCCCTCCAATACTAAATTGGTGTTCCATTGATGCCTCAGAATATGTCCTACCAACCGATCCCTTCTTCTAGTCAAGTTGTGCCACAAACTTCTCTTCTCCTCAATCCTATTCCATACCTCCTCATTAGTTATGTGATCTACCCACCTAATCTTCAGCGTTGTTCTGTAGCACCACATTTCGAAGCCTTCTATTCTCTTCTCTTCTTGTCTAAACTATTTATCGTTCACCTTTAACTTCCATACATAGCTACACTCCACACAAATACTTTCAGAAACGACTTCCTGACACTTAAATCTATACTCGATGTAAACAAATTTCTTTTCTTCAGAAACGCTTTCCTTGCTATTGCCAGTCTACACTTTATATCCTCTCTACTTCGACCATCATCAGCTATTTTGCTCCCCAAATAGCAAAACTCATTCACTACTATAAGCGTCTCATTTCCTAATATAATTCCCGCAGCATCACCCGATTTAATTTGGCTACATTCCATTATCATCGTTTTCCTTTTGTTGATGTTCATCTTATATCCTTCTTTGAAGACACTGTCCATTCCGTTCAACTGCTCTACCAGGTCCTTTGCTGTCTCTGACAGAATTACAACGTCATCGGTGAACCTCAAAGTTTTTATTTCTTCTCCATGGATTTTAATTCCTACTCCGAATTTTTCTTTTGTTTCCTTTACTGCTTGCTCAGTATACAGGTTGAATAACATAGGGGATAGGCTACAACCCTGTCTCAGTAAGTAAACGAAATAAATTAATTTAAATTAAATATCGACAAATGTTTGTTTACTGTGCCTCACGTTACGAAAGTGGCATCACAACTTGTAAGGACAGTTTGACCGCTGTTCTGACATATACATGAAGAGCATCAGAGCTTAGTTCTTTCTTTTCTAGGTATTATAACCCTGGCGACCCTGTTATTCAATACTTAATTTACTTTTGTCCAGTGCCAGAGTTACCAGTTGACTTGAAGCAGGGTCCTAGTTCAACAGTACAGTGTACAAGCTGTGACTATATGGAAATGAAATGGTGTTGCTAAGGTAATAAAGCAGGTAACGCTGTAAAGTTTTTATCCACATTGCCCTTCAGCACAGCGAGGATGCGATGGGCGTGACCTGACAGAGGCTCTGCGAGTCCTCTGCGTAGCCCAGACGCGCTGCCCACACGCTGTACAATGACGACATTTCTTCACGGAGGACCAATCAGAGGGAAAACGGCCGTGTGTTTACTTTGAGCCTCCCGACGGACCGCTGCGCTGTTTGTCAGCCCCCACTTCCGCCGCCCCCCGGTGCTGCGCGCCCCGTCTTCGTCGCTGGGCAAACTAATGACGGCAGTATGAGAAATTAATAATGCAGTAATTGCTCTGGCCTCTGACCCACCGGACGCGGCAGACGCGGGGGCGGGTCCCGCCATCGCTCACTGCCACCTGCCGCACGGCGACCCCTCAATCGGCCGCCCCCGCCGCCGCCGCTGCCTCCAGCCCCCGCCTGGGGTACCAGCCCTCACTCCTCCACTGAGAGCGCTGCTTGCGTGGCTTCCACCAAAGTCTGAGCTGTCATAGACCGAACAGAAGTCTTTTACGACGGTCCTTAGGTAGCCTTAGGTAGCCGCAGAGTATGGCATAACATATGCTGGTCTTCTTGAAATGGAATGAAGCTAATGAATTTCATCATAAACAAACTGACTACTTATAGAAAATTAAGTTCACCAGACAAAATACTAGCCACCACCTTTAAAGAGAACACTGAACTCCATGAAGCGCTGTACAGGCACTATTGGGCGGTCATGTGATGCTCCACCTCTGGTCCAAGCCAGGGTAGTGAAGTGGTCGGTATGTGTCAATGGGTTGTACGGAAGCAGGAGGTGTACAAAAATACCGAAACCCCAAAACGCAATACTTTACCATGCCTAATACGGTGTAGGAAAGACGTTGACATTCAAATTAGGTGATCCTCTTGGAAACTCGAGAGTTCGAGTCTCGGTCCGGCACACAGTTTTAGTCTGCCAGGAAGTTTCATATCAGCGCACACTCCGCTGTAGAATGAAAATTTCATTCTAGGTCCTGTATAGTTTTCAACGGAATCTTAGATCATTCTTCTTGCAAAATAGTGGCCAGTTCAGGTAACGATGATGTAGCTGGATAGGAATCACGTACCATTCTTTCCAAATCAGACCATAAAGGTTCAATAACATTGAGATCTTGTGGCTATGGTGGCCAGGGGAGATGCGACAGTTCAACTACATGCTCAAAAACCAGTCCTGGACGATGCGAGCTCTGTGAACAGGGGTGTTGTCATCTTGGAACACAGATCACCACTGGGGAACAAACTTTGTAACATTGGATGGAGCTGATCACCGAAAATGGGCAGTAATGCGATTTGCACATGAGGCGATATCGCAGACTATGTCTCAATCGCACAGTCTACGATAAGTGTCCGTTAATAATACACATACGACAACTTCTTAATGATCAGATGCAATTAAGCTGTTCAGATTATTCAATAATATTTATGTCCAATCAGCTCAAATTAACTCTCACGATCGTTCTGTATCTAAGTGGCGGATGGTAACACGTTCGCGATGCTCGAGGCGGAAGGCCATTGTGGGGGCTGACCGTCGGGCTTCGTCTATTTGTCTTGTGAGTGAACAGGTCGCCGTTCCTTCAGCGGCGTCGAGCAGACACACGTGGGCAGGGGTTTCCTAGTTATCGGAGGATCCAACGTTAGGCGCGTTACGGAGCCCCTTAGGAAGCTAGCGTTCAGAGTTGGAAAGAATGCCAATGAGAACTCGGTATGTCTGCCGGAGCCGATGGGTGGGGGAAGGGGGGGGGGGAGGCGGCTCATCCAAGATGTGGAGGCGCCCTTGCCTGATCTTATCGAGCGTGCAGGGTGCAGACGTCGCAAGTAGTTGTGACTGACATCGGCATCAACGATGCCTGTCGCATGGGTTCTAATGTGTCCATTCCCAAGGTGACTGGCGGTGGTGGTGAAGGCTGCTGGCTTCACGCACAGGGTGCAAATAGAGCTCGTGATTTGCAGCACAGATCCCAGAGTTGGTCGGGGTCGTCTGGTTTGGAGATGAGTGGAGAGTATCAGTCAAAAGCGTCGTCGACTCTGTGACAATCTTGGCAGCACATTTCTAGGTCTGTGTTATCGGGCGAGGATTTGAAGGACTCCACTTGATAGGTTAGGAGTGACTACACAAAAGAAGCTACTACGCCGGTAGCAGAGTAGTTGTGGAGGGCACATGGGTTTTTTAGGTTAGGCGGTGGTTTGAGGTACTCTGATGAATACTCGCCAGTCGATGTGTAGAAAAGGAAGTCAGATCGCGTTCAGAGTAAAGACACTTCGACCGTCAAACTTTCATCAGTAAACTGGCGAAATATTCGTAACAGAGTTCACGCAACTCGGGTACACAATTACATCTGCGAAGAATAATAGTAAAACGTTAACTGTTGGTAGTTTATTTATGCTTTCCACTGCAGGACACAATAATTGTCGTCTCTCCGAAGAAATTTCCTAATATTGCGTATCTTATTTTCTACGGGCCATGGGCAAAAACTCTTCTAATATTATTAATGAGCAATATTTAAGTCGAATATTTTGGAATAAGGGGTATCGTAATTTAGATTCAATGTTTCTTCCGTTGCTATGGTTACTAGAGATTATACACTCTACACCAGATCAGTAAAGAGCGTAACTATTACAATAACGTCTCGGCTTTTACGTAATGACATACTATTTAAAGAGCATTCGCTCGTAGTTCTGATAATATTTTAGTATTCTATGACCTAATCTTTCATCATAACTCTCTGTTAAAATATTCTCACTTCACGGGATCACTCTGTCTTTCATAAACTTCCACTTTTCCTAAGTAGTATTTTCAAAGATATGACACGTTGTGGTAATCAAGAGATCACTCAGTCCTTCTGTTAAATCCTCCTGTTTCATTTGGGTAGGTCAATAATTTCTTCAAAGTAGATAGTTTGGGCATTAAATTCACAACTCGGGTATATACATTACCAATAACAAACCCAGCTCGATGTTTTATTTCACAACAGTTGTATTACAAGTGACCACTTGTGTCGAACATTCACCCCTGAGGCACAGGGTTTGGGGCTGAGAACTAACATAGACTGTCTTCACTTTACAAACAGAACGTTTTTCATTTCACTAACAACAACGTAATTTCATATTTTAATAACAGGCATAGGAAACGACCACAATGACGACGGCTTCTTCTCCCAGCCCGTGGGAGCCGGCTGAGTTACAATGACGTCCAGCTCCTCAGGTTGCGGCACCCGCGTCAGGAATTCTGTTGCTCTAGTGTATGCATCCTCGTGACCATAAAACAAACGAACAGAAACAAACCACACACTATTCTTATTCTACACGTTGTTAGCATCACGTACATACAATGTAGTAAGTAGCCATGGGATCCATAGAATACCAGGATATGGCAGCCCAAATCATCACCGAACAGCCGCCATGTTTCACACTTGGGACGTAAACTCGGTCAGAAGTTGGAAACAGTGTAAAATAAGACTCATCCGTCCAAATGGATTCCTTCCATTACTCCACAGACCGGGTTTTATGGCTTCGGCACCACTTTTTCCTATTACAGGCATTTGACTCATTGATGAGTGGTTTTGGATTTATAAATCACCCAACAATTCCCTGCTTATGGAGCTCCTTCGTGTTGTTTTGTTTCTGCGGATGTGACATTCAGTTCTGCGGTGACTTTTCCATTTGTCGTCCTCTTATTTTACGTCACAGTCCTCTTCAGTGACATTCTGTCACCATAACTCAAAGCATATTTTCGACCGCGTTGTTACTTAGCGGATGATGTATTTCGGCTTTCCTCGTATGCCGTGTAAATTTTCGGTACGATGCCTTTTGAAACAGCCTTTACTTCGGCTACCTTGGTTACGGGAGCATACACCGTAAGAGCACCAACAATTTGTCAGCGTTCGAGTGCACTTAGCTCTGACATAATGCACTCAAAACTACACAGAACGCTGATCTGAGCAGGACTGGCACTTGCAAAGCATTCAGTACATTGCACAGGCGGCTTTTGTGATCAGACACATCACCACTATCTGCAGGCTTGACTACCATCTGCGTTTACACTGATAAGTCAAAGAAACTGGTACACCTACGATAATATCGTGTAGGGCTCTCGCGAGCAAGCAGAAGTGCCGTAACAAGACGTGGCATGGACTCGACTAATGTCTGAAATAGTGTTGGAGGAAAGTGACACCATGAATCCTGCAGGGCTGTCCATAAATCCGTAAGAGTACGAGGGGGTGAAGATTCTTCTGAACAGAACGTCGCAAGGCATCCCGGATATGCTCAATATTGTTCATGTCTGGGGGGTTTGGTGGTGGTCAGCGGCATTGTTTAAACTCAGAAGAGTGTTCCTGGAACCACTCTGTAGCAATTCTGGACATGTGGGTGTCGCATTGTCCTGCTGGAATGGCCCAAGTCCGTCGGAATGCACAATGCGGAATGGACATGAATGGATGCAGGTGATCAGACAGGATACGTACGTATGAGTCACATGTCAGAATCGTATTATCTAAACGTATCAGGCGTCCCATATCACTCCAACTGCACACGCCCCACACCATTATAGAGCCTCCACCAGCTTGAACAGTCCAGGGGCTGACATACAGGGTCCTTGGTTCAAAATGGTTCAAATGGCTCTGAGCACTATGGGACTTGACATTTGAGGTCATCAGCCCCTAGACCTAGAATTACTTAAACCTAAATAACCTAAGGACATCACGCATATCCATGCCCGAGGCAGGATTCGAACCTGGCACCGCAGCAGCAGCGCGGTTCCGGACTGAAGCGCCTAGAACCGCTCGGCCACAACGGCCGGCCTAGGGTCCATGGATTCATGAGGTTGTCTCCCTACCCGTATCCATCCATCAGCTCGATACAATTTGAAACGAGACTCATCCGAGCAGAAAACATTTTTACAGTCATCAACAGTCCAATGTCGGTGCTGACGGGCCCAGGCGAGGCGTAAAGCTTTGTGTCGTACAGTCATCAGTGGTACGCGAGTGGGCCTTCGGCTCCGAAGGTTCATATCGATGATGTTTCGTTGAGCGATTCGCACGCTGACGCTTGTTGATGGCCAGGCATTGAAATCTACAGGACTTTGCGGAAAGCTTGCACTTCTGTCACGTTGAACGATTCTCTTCAGTCGTCTTTGGTCTCGTTCTTGCAGGATCTTTTTCTGGTCACAGCGATGTCGGAGATCTGATGTTTTACTGGATTCCTGATAATCACGGTACACTCGTGAAATGGTCGTACTGGAAAATCCCCACTTCATCACTACCTCGGAGATGCTGTGTCCCATCGCTCGTGCGCCGATTATAACATCACGTTAAAACTCACTTAAATCTTGATAACCTTCTATTGTAGCAGCAATAACTGATCAAACATCTGGGCTTGACACTTGTCTTGGATAGGCGTTGCCGTTGTGACCGAGCGGTTTTAGGCGCTTCAGTCTGGAACCGCGCTACTGCTACGGTCGCAGGTTCGAATCCCGCCTCGGACATGGATGTGTGTGATGTCCTTAGGTTAGTTAGATTTAAGTAGTTCTAAGTCTAGGGGACTGATGACCTCAGATGTTAAGTCCCATTGTACTTAGAGCCATTCGAACCATAGACGTTGCCGACCGCATCGCCGTACTCTGCCTGTTTACATATCTTTTAATTTGAATACCCATGCCTATACCAGTTTCTTTGGCGCTTCAGCGTATATTCAAGAGCGCATTTCACGCTGTGTTTCCCTATTTTTATCCAACCGCTGTAGGTTATCATGGGGTTACGACAGAATAACAGAAAGGAGTTACCGTGTTTAGACTTGACCGTGACCACATTGTGAATGAAGTTGGCCGATGTGTTGCTGAATCAACGCAGTCGGCCTCATGTATCTACAAGAAATGATGTGCTACTAGCAGCTACGCAACCCAACTCAAGAATAGTGTTCGTAAAAAGTTTCTAACCGACATGGGCAAGAGACCTTGTTAATTGCAATCGTTTTCAAACGCGACATTTCGCTGCTCTTACTGATGCAGTTCAATGTCAACATTGCGAAGGTTACTTTCCGCAACGCTCATCTGGAGTCGGGTACCTTGCAAAAGGTTATTGTTCACAGCTGTACATCTTTAATGAGCCAAACGACACAGAAAAGGAACAGAAGCTGACTGGAGACACGTAGTGCAGCCACGTGAGTTTGCTTCATTTCAAATTATGCAAGGAGTCGAATGTACCGACAGCCCACTGACTTTTTACACCTTTAGTAGGCGATTAAAACAACACAATGTGCAAATAGCAAGGTGCACTATTCTGGCAATTCCGAGAAAATCACATAAGAAGTTTTACGCGTCTATTATGTGGCTTATGTATCTTTGAGTAGTTACTGGACGTTAGAGGTCATGCTGGTTAAATGGTTAGCGATCGTGTTTTGCAAGACGAACTTGTATGAGGCTAGGGTTCGGCTCCTGGTCAAACTTAATTTTTAATCTATACTATCGGAGGAAAGAGAGATTTTTCAAAACGTTAACGAGGTGTGTTTTCCCTTAGAATCTCTGAACATTCCTCCTAACCGCATTTATTCGATGTAGTAGATGCCGTTTCAATTTACATTTTCGATGTATGTATGACAATTGCCATCCTGCTACGAGCGATGTCGTGAGCACATCCGACGAGTTATTGTACATTACTCTTGCGGTCTGGCGCATTCTGACTTACCATATTACCGAGTAACGTCATTCGCATCATTATTTATCGAGGTTTGATTCAGCTTTCCAAGCCTGTCCCCGTCCCTGAAAATTTGATTAAAAATAGTAAATAATCAACTAACATATGAAATTCACTACACCTTCATGAAAATGCACATGTTTTTCATCATATTACCTCTCAAATGACATATAAATTAAATAACGTTACCAGTGACGAAAAAAATATAGATTGAAAAATAAGTGTTAGCAGGATTCGAACCATCGCCTCGTCCACGAGCCCTTTACATAGCGCGAACAGTAACCCCTTTTTTTTTCGTTGTTCTCATTTTGTCCGTTATCGTTCGTTTCATTTGTTCACGGCGGACGTCCCATGGCGCCCGTTCAAGTTCATTGTTAATCTATTCACTAAGGTCTTTTGATACAGAGGCCAGTTTATTCTCTGACCGAACACGCTGACCTACTTTCTTTTTCGCAAGACAGCCGTTCAAGCTGATCGTTGATTCCTTTACTCAGTTTTTTTTATTACAGAAGGCGAGCAGCTCTCTGACCGAACACGCTAAACTGCCTTTCCGGCACCTACCGTGCCGACGCCACTTGACCACAATGTCTTCTTACAGCCAGTGCCTTCCACGGATACATCAGTAACATAATAGACGCGTAAAACTTATCCTGCGATTTTCTTGGGAACGCCAGAGTATGCACCTTACTGTTTGTACATTAAGTTTTTTCAATGGCATACCAAGGGTGTACAAAGTTTGAAGTAAATCCGTGATCCGAACATCGTGGCCTCCACTTTTGACTTTGTTAAGATTTGAGTTCAGGCCGGAGATAGTTTTGGAATGTTTTGGGGACCTTTCTTGTGCGATGACTTGGCCCATCTCATTCAAGTTACAGTGTACAACGAACTGACATCTTCAGCTTTCTGAGATGCTACCGAAAGTATCCGAGAATTTAATTGTGCCGATCAAAGCAGTAGTAGTTGAACACTCCGCCGCTAAATGTCTCGAGGCACACGTCTTAGCTACTGCGGCACAAAGTTGCATCATCTTTGGCGCATGCTGCTGTGCGCAGGCGCCGACTCCACGGGGCCAGAGGAGATCCCCCCCCCCCCCCCCAATAATTTAAGAAAATTATAAGTTATATTATGCTTTGTAAAAAGTCTGGCGCCGGCGGGCCAGAACTGTGTCCGCGGCGACATCGAAAGGATTGGAGCTGAAGTGCCTGGAACCCTCCGCCTCGCGTCGCCTTGACACTTCGAGACATTACGACGCTGCAGCTATATAAAGCCCACCTTGCTGTCGCAGTCCTTCAGTATGGATAGTTTCGTTCAGTGCATGATGCAGATGTTTAGTGTTCCGAATTTAGTGTCTAGTGGACTATTTTATATGAATATATTTTATTCGTTTACTTTAGTCTCTTAGTGTATTGTGAATTAAGTTTGAAATGGATAAATTTGTTACCAAAAAGACGCGCTTGGAAGTTGATGATACTGCAAGTCAACCTCCAACAATTATTGTGTCGTCAATTGCTTCGTCGTCTTCAGGCGAGAACCGTTCACAGCCGAAACCTGGACAATCCGGTAAAGAAAGATCATTTCAGAAGTCTTGGTTGATCAAATATACATGGCTAGACTATGAAGCATCTACCGAAAAAGTCTTTCGCACAACCTGCAAAGAGGCAGATGCTAAAAATCTAACACAATTTTCTTCAATAAAAAAGAAGATGCAATTACTTCTGTAGGGTTTTCTAGCTGGAAAAAGGCTTTGGAAAAAATAGCTCTTGAGACAGTTTTTACTACCGTGCAATTTCTGTGACGACAAGGACTAGCAATTAGAGGGCACGAAGATGTAAACTCATTTTTTTTCAGTTGTTGGAATTCCGAAAAAATGACATACCTGAGTTTAAAGATTGGTTAGGGCGCTCAGGGTATAAGCTGATGTCCCACTATATTCAAAACGAGATCATTGATCCACTAGGAAAGTCTGTGTTGAGGAAGGTATTAGGTTCAATCAAGAAGAATGAACATTTTTCTATTATGGTTGACGAAATAAGTGATTCTTCGATTCACGAACAAGTGTCACTTTGTATTCGAACTGTCGTAAATTCCTTAATCATCAATGAAGACTTTATTGGCTTATACAAGACCTCCAACACTGAATCACAAACTCTGTTTAGTATTTTAAAATACGTTTTTCCTCGTCTTGATGCGTCAATGGATAACTTAAGAGGACAGTGCTATGATGGTGCCTCAAATATGAGAGGTAAATTCAAAGGACTAAAAAAGTTAATTTTGGATATACAACCAAAAGCATATTATATGCACTGCACTGCTCACAGTTTTGACTTGGCAGTTGTAGGCAGTCTCCGCCATCTTACGTCTATGAGGGATATTATGGCTTTAGCCAAGGACTTAATAAATACCGTAAGGGAATCCAACAAAAGGATTGGACTTTTCAGAAGCATACGCTATGAGAGCGCCAACGACCAAGCTGGTCTACGACCCCTTTGCCCGACTCCATGGACTACGCGAGATTCCAGTATCTTGAGAATATTGAAAAACTTTGAAGAACTTCTAGAGTTTTCTGAAACATTTTCTGCAGAGGACAAAACAGAGGCAGGTTACAAATGTGCAGACTACCTTGAGTCAATGTCACAATTCAAGACTTATTTCTTTTTACGTCTTTATTGCCATGCAATGAACCCCTTAGACGTCTGAAGTCATATCTCCGGTCAACAATGGGATAGAAGCAATTGAACAACTTGGCTCTTCTTCATGCCTACCGAGATGTTTTGGGTGAACTGGATATCGGACAAATCATCAACGACTTCATATTCAGTAATCCAGTCAGACGGTCGACATTTGCACTTTTCTAAAGCCACTCTAATCCTAATTAATGTCATTTAGAGCAATATTAAAAATCTTTATAAAACAGAGTATTAAATACATACATAATGTTAAATTTTCAGTTTCGAAATATTAGTACTAGTTTAGTACTGTATTACTATAGTACTATATTAGTTGTTTTCAAATACTTAAATACTTTTAGGGTGTAAGACCCAATTAAAACCCGCTATTTACATACTTTCTGAGTGAAGGTATTAGGCATACAGTATTAATTTTATTAACTGTAGTAAAGCATTAACTTTGAGATATTGTTTTTATTTAATGAACCCTGAGCCTTATTCAAAGTAAGTTTAAATTAGCTATTTCACTTATTAATCAAAGTGTTATTACAGTGCGACAACAATATTTTATATTTTATTCTTTTAATGATGATTTACGATTTATTTAAATATAATTTCAGTCTTTTCAGAGCTATATATTCACGGCTCTGTAATAGTCTATAACCATGATTATTATTGAAAATTAAATCAGCTTTTTTCAAAGCCAAAAAATGTGTCAGGCTTGTCGAGTTTCCTGTAGTGTCGAGTTATCGAGAGTCCAGTTTTCGGGGTTCTAATGTTGATCATATGTCTCTAAAATACTGAAAAAACTTTAAAACTCGCTATTTTTCATCTAAAATTTAGAAAATTTTCCGGAGCAAGACCACAGTATGCGCCCCCTCTCCCCCCAACATTTTTTATAAGTCGACGACCCTGCTGCTGTGAGTTGTAGTGCTGCATGTCAGGACGTGTTTCAGTCTTCTGCGAATTTTGAAATGGATACTGCAAAGAAGCATCAAATTCTGTTTCCGGTTGCAACAAACTGCAGCTGAAGCCCACGGCATGTTGACGTGAGAGCGGACTGCGTCAAACACGAACACTTGAGAGGTGCAAGCGCTTCAAAGAAGGCCGAAAACCTGTGGGAGATGATAAACATTCTGGCCAACCATCAAATTGCACTACAGCGGAAATGATTACGAAAGTGCGTGACATGATTCACGAAGACTGAAGACAGACAATTCACGATGTTTATAATAGACTTGCGCTGCCGTACAGTACATGTCAACGAATTCTAGCCGATGAACTGAACATGAGACGAATTGCGTCGAAGTTTGTCCCTCGCCTTCTCGTCATCGACCAACGAAACCTCAGAATTCAGACATGCACTGAACTGCAGCAAAGAGCTTGATAGTGTCCAAAATTCTTATCTAGAGTCATAACAAGTGATGAATCTTTGGTCTATGGTTATAACCCTGAAACGAAGGAGCAGTCATCACAATGGAAAACGCCATCCAAGGCCGAAAAAAGCTCGACAAGTTCGCAGTAACATGAAGTCAATGCTGATCATTATTTTCGACATTTGGGGAATAGGGCGTAAGGAGTCTATTCCACCTTGTCAGACTGTCAACAAGCAGTTTTACTGTGAGGTTTTGAGGCGACCGAGGGAAACTGTTGGACGCAAACGGTCAGAGTTGTGGAAAAATAACGGCTAGGTCGCGCACTGTGACAACGCATCCGCGCACATCTCGCTCGTTGTGAAGGAATTCCTGGCCAAAAACAACATGGCGACGACGGTCTTCTATCCTTCCTACTAGCCCGACCTAGCCCTTTTACACGAAGATGAAAATCGCGTTGAAAGGGCGACATTTTCACTCGACTGAAGACATCCAACTGGAATCGCAACGGGTCCTGAACATTATTCATCCCACGGACTTGCAGGAGTGCTCCCAAAAGTGAGAAAAATGCTGGGATCATTGCATATATCCCTGAGGTGACGACTTTGAAGATGACAGAGGACATTAGGACGTAAGCACCGTTTTCTGATTTTTAAAGTGAAATACTCGGATATTTTGTGCAGCACCTCGTAATAGTTTGGTCCCGAGACGAGGAGGAATTGAGAGAGTTCCTGGAACGTGTTGACTTCCTGTCTGGAAATATGAAGATCATCACAAATCCGTTTTTGGAAGTACTCGTTCGACGTAATTAAGATGGACTAAGGCAGAGTGTTTGCCGCAGGCCGGAATCCAACTGCTTTCATCCATCGCGTACTACCCCTATTGTCTTAGAATCTTGTCATGATGTGATCATACGAAGATAAGAGTACAGGGAGAAATGGTACATGTAAAGCCTACATCGCTGGGTAGTGGTTACTCATGCTGAAGGTCTGAGAGCCAGATGTGGGGGTTAATTATGGGAAAGAGCACTAATGTTATCAAGTCGACGTCTTCCCTTTCTTATGCGTGGAGCGTTTAACCCAAAATAGCCAAGCTCACGAATATACACGAAGTTCATATAAACTTCTTTTCATCGTATACGTCGGTACTCTGAAGACAATCTGCTACGACAGAAGGCTCGAGACTACGAAATTCCATGCCTAGGTGACGAGTACTACATGTGACAGACCTCATACTCCTTACAGTAACGGTGCATTGCATATTAACGGTACCAAAACCTCGGCTGTGACTGAGTATCACGTGACCACTGACCATTCAATGAAAGACAGATCCTGGGTTAAGTCTCATCATCTTGGACTCTGCTGACAAGAAAGCAGTGAAAAAACAAGTGGCATGGAAGGTAATCAATTACGTCAATGCTTTTAGTTTAAATGGTTCAAATGGCTCTGAGCACCATGGGACTTAACATCTATGGTCATCAGTCCCCTAGAACTTAGAACTACTTAAACCTAACTAGCCTAAAGTCATCACACAACACCCAGTCATCACGAGGCAGAGAAATTTAGTTTAAATGATTTCTGGAATTGTTTACAAGCATGTCTCCAGTATATGTGGATTCCTCGTTCTAAACTTCCCTAATTTTGGTATCTCATAGCTGTCACTGATTTGTGTGGCAATTTATCTGACTCATACTCTGATGGTACTCTTCTCGGATCTACTGCCGGATCGTGCAATAATCTTCCGCGGTCCACATGGCCTCCATCTTCAAGTGAGAACGCTGTACGCTAACTGTCGTGTCGTCCGAAGAGTGGGGTGCCAAAGCAGGGTTGGTACCTCGCAACGCAACCACAAGAGAAGATAAAGCTGCAAGCCGCATCTACGAACGAGCGACACCGGCGTAGCTACACCCGTAAAGAATCTCGCCACGCCGCCGCAACAGCTCTTCTACTTACGGCCGAGCACAGTACCTCTTAGCCCGGTCTGCAGTCATCGACTAAGACTACAGCATCGTCTTCCAGCAGGCCAGCTGATCAATGTATTAGGCAGAAATCTACGTGACAGTTGTTGTTAAATTTTCTCTGAATGAGAGATTTGTATTTTGTCTGTATCAAGTGATACTTCAATATTTAAATCATTTGTAAATACTCATGACATTCCTGAGAACTAGAGCGTACAAAGTTCGGTAATTCTCCTTATCTATGTAATAAGGAAGTGAACTCATGTGTGTTATAGTATCCACTCGGTCTCCTCCTGAAGCAGAGTAAAGAACCCACCATTGTACCGACGAGTGCACTTTCGGCTGGTACAACACTAACCTCGCTGGAACTGATTCATACCGAGAACGGCGGCTCTTCTGTACTCCGCGGAAGGCCAACGACACTTGTGCGAGAAATCGTCGCTTCTGCTCCCTAGCGCAAGTGAACGTGCAGCGCACCACTGCTAAAAGCTGGCAAAAAAAAAAAAAAAAAAAAAAAACCACCTGAATCGCTGTCGAGAACCACTGTCAATATATTCTGCCGACCGAGTTAATGACTGTCGATTTTTTAATGTCAGATGAAACAGGGCTTCAAATCTTGCTTGAAAGGCAGCCCTTGTGGTAATGTTGTGTGCCAGTCTAATTTCGTTAGCTTCCTTTGAAACACAGTCCCTAGAGAGACGCAGGGGTAGCCATTGGTGGCTTACCGTAAAACATTTTGTGTCCATCGGTAAGACAGAGCTCCGCCACCGCAGATTTCTTAGGCTCCATCAAACGTGCATGGCGGTGGTGCTTAGAACTTCTATGTTGAAAGGTACGACTGACCAATAAACGATTTTCCCGAATAGCAAGACTGGCGGACACTTTTGATATATTTAAAATTCATTATGTTTTTGAAGATATGCTCCCGGTTTAAAAGCCAACGATTTATATGCATCTGCACGAGGTTTCGGCGCAGGTCCAAACACGAAGATATGACCGATCTTTTTGTCTGTGTAGCCATTCTGCTTGAACACGAGCTTAAGGTGAGCCAGCTCTTGTGTCAAGATCTCTGCTTGTGAGATGGCGTAAACCCTCTTTTCCAATGTTCGCAGGAGCCCCTGCGTTTAGCAATGGATGGTACCATGTTACATGCAGATACCGATCCGTGTGCGTCGGATTTCAATAAACACTGACTTCCAGAGTACCATCGTCCTTTCGTTATACCAGTACTTCTAGAAGTGGAAGGTCTCCATCCCTTTCGACCTCCATGGTGAACTTGATGCTGGGATGAAAGCAATTAAAATAATCCAGCAAAGGGTTCAGAGCGTCTGTCCCATGTGGCCATACCATAAGTGCACCTTTCCACTTGCCAGCTTTCACTGCCGGCGTCGTACGTTCACTTGCGCTGGAGGGCAGCAGCGACTATTTCTGGCGCACGCGCTGTTGATCTACCGCTGCGTATAAAAGGCCGCCGTTTGCGGCATCAATCATTTCCAGTGAGGTTAGCAAACAGCATTCTCAACTGAAGATAGCGTCCAGGTGGACAACAGTAATATTGCATTCAGATGATTGCGTGATCCGGCTGTAGACCTTAATACACCGGGAAATCTTTGTGGTCACTCATACTGTCTCAAGAACTTGAATTAATTTAGGCTAAAGTAGTCTGAGACGGTCCGTAGGAACCGCCCCAGGCTGATGGACAACTACCGCCCGATAAGCCTCCTTCCTTCCCTTTCGAAGACCTTTAAGAGGATATATGCCAAACGGCTGCAGGGTCGCGTCAGTGAAGAATGCCTGCTTCCTGACGAACAGTTTGGCTTTCGCCGCGGTCATTCGACGCAACATCAACTTCTGAGACTGGTGGAGCGGGCGATGGGTGCCCTAGAACGTCGCGAGGCATATATAGTGTGTGGTGTCACCGCCAGACACCACACTTGCTAGGTGGTAGCCTTTAAATCGGCCGCGGTCCGTTAGTATACGTCGGACCCGCGTGTCGCCACTATCAGTGATTGCAGACCGAGCGCCGCCACACGGCAGGTCTAGAGAGACTTCATAGCACTCGCCCCAGTTGTACAACCGACTTTGCTAGCGATGGTTCACTGACAAAATACGCTCTCATTTGCCGAGACGATAGTTAGAATAGTCTTCAGCTACGTCATTTGCTACGACCTAGCAAGGCGCCATTACCGGTTACTATTGATACTGTAAAACATGTACCGTCAAGAGCGACGTTCACCATTAGTGGATTAAAGTTAAGTATTCCACCAGCTACGTCCGTTTTTTCTAAAGTCTAATTTCCTTGTCCTGTTCCAGACCTCACGCCAGCCTGCGTGAGCTAAAACGCGTGCCTTTCGGCTTCCTCTAATAACACGGGGTTGGCTCTCCTGCCAACCCACAACACAGTGTGATTTCGAGATGTTGTTACAAACGTTCAGGGATGATGGAGGAGAGTAAATGTGTCGATTTGAGGAAAGGACCCTGGTCCGGAAGCTACCGATTCGAAAGTTGTAAGCGAAAATGGTTCTGATATCTCCGACAGCGGAATACAATTACCGGTACTATTGTTGGTGTTATTGTAGGGAAGGAAACTTCCAAAGGTGGTAATATGGACCAAACAAGAAAAAGAGTCCGGTAAATATGGACTCTAAAATGCATGTCTTAAGGGCTATGGGCACTTGTTCATCTTCGATACTGTAAAACACATCAATTCAATTGAAGAAGTGCTTGTAGCCTTTGAGATATCTATGTTGGAGGCCATTTTTACTAAATATGTTTTTCATGTGTTGATCCATACTTTCGTCTCTGAAAGTTGCCTATCCTACATCTCAGCAACAACAGTACTGCTACGTATATTCCAATGTCAGTGGTATCGGAACGATTTTAGGCTACAATTTTCGACTTGGTCGTTTCCGGACCAGGACCCCTTTCCTCAAACTGATACATTTACCCTTCTCCATCATCTCTGAAAATTTGTAACATCGTCATGGAATCAGCCTGTATACAGCAATTTACGCAAATGTAACACTACACAGAATCGACAACGTTGGTACAAAGTACCTTCCGCCATGGAGTGTTGCACTGACGAGAAAAACCATTTCGAATACTACCCACTGTCAGACTGAATGCCGGCTGGTAATGTGGCGTTGCTTTCACCTGATAATGTAAGGAGAGTGTTTAAGCGAAGCATAGGCGAATGGGGAAACACTCTAGAGAAGATCCTGGCCGCAAATGGGGAAATCCACAGACATTAAGAGACAGACTTTATATGAATGCGTGGTGACACAATGAATTCATAAAAGTGATTCGCCTCGATGGCAATGAATGCACAATCTTCAGTGTGGGTAGACATTTACGTTTCACCTCCAGTGGGAATCTAAAATTAGTGAGCATGGAGGACATGGACGGGAACTGTGGACAGGTGGCGCTAAGTGGGAATGTGACTCGTGGGAGCGTGCCGAGATAGTCTGCACATTTCCGCCGAACATTGTCTCCAGTTGGTGCAATGGTTAACACAACTGCCTAATGACCAGAAGGTCTTAGGTTGGAACCCCTGTCTAGCACATACTTACACTCATCGCCGCTGATTCCGCAAATGTCCCGATGCCGATGGTATCATCAGTTACTTCCCTTTCCTCTCCTTTCCGCCCCTCCTTCTTCACTTTACATAGTATGTGACTTTTACAAAGAGCTAAGTTAGATGGCACGCGCCTCGGAATGAACATCTCGGAAACAATAAGTTGGTCGGCTGTTCGCATGCTACCGTCGTGAGCTTCTATGGAAAGTGGTTGAAAGATGCTGTAGATACGCATAGGTGGTAAGGTGTTGAATGTCAACGCCTCATTACCGTACACGGATCCCGGAGGCTTGCCTCCTCTGTAGAGCAGGAGAGGCGGCGATGTGTGGCACCTCCGACGTCCGAGTGCAACGCCGGTGCGGGCACAAGTGTTTCGGAGCACAGCGTCCAGCGCACACTGTTGAACAGGGGGCTTCATAGCAGACGACGACTACTTGTTCCTTTGTTGACACAATGACATCGTCGATTACTGTTGTAGTGGAACGGATGGATCATCGATCTTGGACAGTGAAGAGTTGGATGGGTATCGCCTGATCCTATGACTCTCGTTTCCTGTTACATCAGGGCACATCCCGGTCGGAGAGCTCAGTATTATGCTATGGGGGACATTCACCTGGGCTTCTCTGAGATCTTGGTAGTAATCGAAGTCAGTATGACAACTGTGAATAATGGGCCTCCTACTTCCCTTAATGCTTGACGTTTCTCCCGACGTCTGTGGCATCTTCTAGCATGATAACTGTCCGTATCACAAGGTCAGAATCATACTGCAGTGGTTTGAGAAGCTTGACATAAATCTCTCCGATGTCCTGGCCACCAGATTCGCCTGATCTCAATCAACAGAACACAACTGTGGCGCCATCCCGCGTCGGCTCCACGAGCGAAAACCACCGACTCTCGCTCGTGCATAGACATGTATCACATATCTCCGGAAATCTAAAAACGACTTGTTGAATCATTCCCCAGAATCGTTGCTGTGTTGCGTTCCAAAACTGGACCAACACGCTACTAAGTAAGTGGTCATAATTTTTCGCACCATCAGTGTGTACGTGTTGATGTAGAAGCGCAAAAAAAAAAAAATTATATATATATAAAATAAATGAGAAGGTGCTTTGTCTGGCAGAATATTGATGCCACTATGTCAATATGAATAGAAATAGCAGACAACAGTGCCTAAGAAAAGAAAGTGTCACACGTCGCCAATGGAAAATGACTGCAAGAGTTGAAAGTATTTGATGGGAGATTTGCTTCTTCTCCGGTGCAGAAACCAACAAAGAAAGAACATTTTATTGTATGTAATGTGAAAAATATTACGTCTTTTGTCTTAAAACGTTGATCATAATTTATATGTAGGAGCAAATTATTTCAGAATATTAATTTGATTTTCACACAGCCTTAGTTAGTTCCGAGCTGTAGTCACCGCAAAGTACATTCATCAGAGAACGAAAGCACTTTATGGTGATTGTGTTGATGTGAGTACTGTGCGTCGTTGGGCGAGTAAGTTTAAAGATGTTGAGGCGGGAACAACAGACCTGCATGACAAACAAAGAGTGGGACGTCCTATGACAGCAAACGCCGAGTCCGACAAGCAAAATGTTGACAGATTGATTCAGGATGATCGTCGTATCGCTCAGAGAGAAATTGCAAGTACAATCGGAACTTCACAAGAACGTGTGGGTCATACTATTGCACAATGCCAAACCACACACTTCACGTGCCACCACAGTAGAGACTGATATGAAGATGGTATCTGTTATTTCGGACACGTCCGAAAGAAAAAAAATGCCATCTTCATATCGTTAAGGCGAACCGGCTGGTGAACTTCAGTGCGGATGCACACGATTTGCCTGAACTCTTACGGGACTCAATGGATTGTCTGCCGCGAGTAATGGGTATAATGGCAGGGGCACTACGATTGTAGTGTGTCGACTATACGTTGAGAGTGTGGGTCTCACGGGGAGCGTACCGCCGATAAGTTCCTGCAGTTGCACTACCCTCTGTGCCCTCGGTGGCTCAGATGGATAGAGCGTCTGCCACGAAAGCAGGAGATGCCGGGTTCGAGTCCCGGGCGGGGCACACATTTTCAATTGTCCCCGTTGATGTGTATCAACGCCCGCCAGCAGCTAATGGTATTGATATAATTGTAATTTCATTAAGAGACTGAATCCCACCACCGTACGGCATGCTCCATACAGTCCAGATTTAGCACCGTCTGGCTTCCATCTGTTCCTGATAATGAAAGACGATCTGCGGGGACATGATTATGCTTCTGATGAAGACGTTGAGAGAACTGTGAGACAGTGGTTGCGGAAACAGTCGATTCTTCCGTGACGGCTTCAGAAAACTTGTTCATCGTTGGCAGAAATGTATCCAATTGGCTGGTGATTATGTGGAAAAATGAATGTTGGTAATCACATTCTAAGGATTACTTCTGCATTTGGTTTATTAAAATATTCCCATCCAAACCCAATTAACGAAGATTGAGGCTTTACTTTTCATTCAACCCATCCTGGATTTCACTATCTTTACTACAACCTGGGATTCTAGACAGAGCGCTTTTCAAGTAGTGTGATCTACATCTACATATGTACTCCGCTAGTCACCAAGCGGTGTGTGGCAGAGGGCACAATTCGTGCCAAAGTCATATTTCCCCCCTCTGTTCCACTAGCGGATCGCACGAGGGAAAAACGACTGTCTGAACGCCTCAGTACGAGCTCTTATTTCCCTTACCTTCGAATCGTGATCATTGGGCGATTTGAAAGTTGGTGGTAATAATATATGCTCTACATCCTCGGTGAAAATCGGATTTCGGAATTTAGTGAGCAGTCCCTTCTGTTTAGCACTCCGTCTATCTGCAAGTGTGTCCCACTTCAAACTTTCTATGAGATTTGTAACGCTCTCGCGATGGCTAAATGTACCAGTCACATATCTTGCCGCTCTTCTTTGGACCTTCTCAATCTCTTGAATCAGACCCAACTGGTAAGGGTCCCATAGAGACGAACAATACTCCATGACTGGACGAACTAACGTATTGTAAGCTACTTCCTTTGTTGAAGGACTGCATCGCTTCAGCATTCTACCAATAAGCTGCAATCTAGAGTCCGCCTTACCCGCTACTTGGGTAATCTGATCATTCCATTTGAGATCATTTCGAATAGTCACACCCAGATACTTGACGGACGTTACCGCTTCCAAAGATTGGGCATTTGTTTTTTACTCGTACATTAATGGGAATTTTCGCCTTGCTATACGCAGTAGGTTACACTTGTATTGTATGTTAACCGGGGACCTAGAAACGACGGAGAGGCTCCGTCCCCGTCGCAGCTGCAGTGGTCCACAACCCCACGACGACTACCGCAGTCCACTTCACCGCTCCGCCGCCCCACACCGAACCCAGGGTTATTGTGCGGTTCGGCACCCCGGTGGACCCCCCAGGGAACGTCTCACACCAGACGAGTGTAACCCCTATGTTTGCGTGGTACAGTAATGGCGGTGTACACGTACGTGGAGAACTTGCTTGCGCAGCAATCGCCGACATAGTGTAACTGAGGCGGAATAAGGGGAACCAGCCCGCATTCGCCGAGGCAGATGGAAAACCGCCTAAAAACCATCCGCAGACTGGCCGGTTCACTGGACCTCGACACAAATCCGCCGGGCGGATTCGTGCCGGGGACCAGGCGCTCATTCCCACCCGGAAAGCCTTGCGTTAGACCGCACGGCCAACCGGGCGGGCTAGGTTACACTTACTAATATTGAGAGATAACTGCCAGTCATTACACCACGCATTTATTTTCTGCAAATCCTCATTCATTTGTTCACAGCTTTCGTGTGGTACTACTTTCCTGTAGACTACAGCACCATCGGCAAACGGTCTAAGGCTGCTATCGATACCATCAACCAGATCGTTTATGTAAATCGTAAAAAGCAGGGGACCTATTACGCTGCCCTGGGGCACACCTGAAGTTACGCTTGTTTCTGTTGAAGTCACCCCATTCAGGACGACATACTGCTCCCTGTCTATTAGAAAACTTTCTATCCAACCCATATGTCATCGGATAGACCGTAGGCGCGCACTTTTTGTAGCAAGCGACAGTGCGGAACTGAGTCGAACGCCTTTCGAAAGTCGAGAAACATGGCATCAACCTGGGAGCAGCCTGTTGTATATCATGCACAAAGAGGGCCAGTT
This sequence comes from Schistocerca cancellata, assembly GCF_023864275.1. NCBI lineage: Eukaryota > Metazoa > Arthropoda > Insecta > Orthoptera > Acrididae > Schistocerca > Schistocerca cancellata. Next base: position 226,628,077 of record NC_064631.1, on the reverse strand, counting down.
GTGTCTCGCATGTCTGCTGTTTCCTAAATCCGTGCTGGTTTCAGCAGATGAGCTTCTCAGAGTCTAGAAAGGTCATTATGTCTGAGCACAAAATATGTTCCATGATTCTACAACAAATCGATGTCAGTGAAATTGGCCGGTAATTATGTGCATACGATTTTCTACCCTTTTTATAAATTGCTATGACCTGGGCCTTCTTCCATTCCCGTGGAACTTTCCGCCGTTCCAATGATCTATGATAGATGACGGATAAGAATGGTGCTATATTTGTAGCATAGTCAACATAAAATATTACGGGGATACCGTCTGGTCCAGATGCCTTCCTGGCGTCTAAGGATCTTAACCGTTTTACAATCCCAGATACACTTAACACTATGTCAGACATCCTTTCGTTTGTTCGATAATTGAAAGGGAGAATGGTGCTGCAGTCCTCTATCGTAAACGAGTTTTTGAAAGCTAGGTTTAGAATTGCGGCCTTTTGTTTATCATCATCAGTTACATTACCCGTACTGTCAGCAAGAGAAGGTATTGAATTATTTGTAGCGTTCATAGATTTTACGTACGACCAACATTTTTTGGGGTTATTTTTAGAATCTGGGTTATTTTTGAATCTGCAGATAAAATATTGCTTTCAAATACGTTAAAAGAATCTCTCATTGTCCTTCTGACAGCTGCTTTAATTTCGCATAATTTCTGTTTGTCAGCGGGGCAGTGACTACGTTTAAAGCGACTGTGCAAAATTCTCTGCTTTCTCAGCAACTTTCCAATATGTTTGTTGTACCAAGAGGGATCCTTTCCCTCCCCTATACTTTTGCTAGGCACATACTTCTCTAGCACATGGTGGACAATACCTTTAAATTCCGACCAAAGATGCTCAGTATCATTGTGTCCCGCGGGTGAATGCTTGGAGCTGACTATGAAGATATTCATTAATTACACTTTTATTTACATTCCCAAACAAGAAAACTCTACGTTGTTTCTTTGGTAATACTGACACTGATCTCAGCACATAATTGACGTCGAGGATGACATTCCATATTCGACTGACCCTGACACTCACATCCTTATATTTCAATTTCTAGCGAGCCGCCTTACGATTAATGTTTCCCAATACACGGAACTGATAATCGATTAACAGACACGTTATTTTTTCTGGCTGTCGTACAACAATGCCAGATTTCTTAGCAGCAACTCTTCGGTTGGTACGTATTTGTTGGTCGTACGGATTACTATTACATTTAGCTGTTGTGATCGCTTTCAGTGTGTGGTCGTAGCATTTGTTAGAGAGATCTTAGACTTTTAGAACTCTGTATATCTGCGAATAAGGGTTTGAGCACCCTTTATTGCGCTGTTGATGTATTCGTTCTTCGCCAAGATGGGACTGCTTCATATTATGTGGCCCGTGGTCTCAGAATGTACTCTATGAAGTCGATATCTATCGCCTTGAGATGTTTACATAACCACTTTTTCATAATTCTTCGTGCTCATGGAATGATCTTTGATGAGTACTAGTACAGCTTTGCCTGTACTCTCATTCTTCTTCTTTCGAAGCCAGAGATACGTCTCTTCTCAAAAATGGTTCAAATGGCTCTGAGCACTATGGGACTTGACATCTATGGTCATCAGTCCCCTAGAACTTAGAACTACTTAAACCTAACTAACCTAAGGACATCACACAACACCCAGTCATCACGAGGCAGAGAAAATCCCTGACCCCGCCGGGAATCGAACCCGGGAACCCGGGCGTGGGAAGCGAGAACGCTACCGCACGACCACGAGCTGCGGACTTATACTTCTCTTCTCTACGAATATTTAAGTTCTCCGCGTTGTAGGAAAAATGAACACTTAAATCTTCCCGTGTGAGCTCTGATCTTTATTATTTTATTACGCTAGTAAAATCTCCCTATGTAGATGAGAGTCTTCAAAATATTATGGCATTCCCAGGAGAAAGTTATGACTGAAATTTCATGAAAAAGGTACCGCCGCTACCAAAAACGCCTTTGTTTTAATGAATGCCACCCCATCTCGCTTATTATACCCGTGACACTGCCTCCCCTGTTTCTCGATAATAAACGAGTTGCTCTTCTTTGAATTTTCTCGATATCCCACGTCAATTAAATCTGTTACGGATCCCATACGACGCAGTAACGGAACTGCCAAATCGAACTATATCATTATAATATGATGCCTCTATGTGCCTCAGCCATCGCTCTGCTTCCTTACGTGTCTCGTACAGTCTTTCGAGTTCAACTCTGCGGTGAACTGCACCGTATATTATCTACACTGTGGTGTCAACGTTAGACACCACGCTAGAGGTTGCGATAATCGATAGCGGTCCAGCACTTGCAACCTCTCTGGACTCGCTGGCGCTTGCAGCGCCGCCGTATGGCACAGACAGTGACTTGCAGATCGCACCGGCCGAGTCAGTTACAGATCGTGAGCGAAGTCAGATTAGAATAGCCTTCAGCTCGCTTGGTTCACAGCCTCTGGTTCGCGCATGTATTACGCACGTAATACCACAATTGTGTTAATTTGCTTGTTGTGTAATCCAGTTAATGTTTGTTAATGAGTCGTTTGTATTCAAGAAAGATAGTTGTTATTAGTTATGTTCCTGGAGTGCAGTAGCAGGACAAAGTTAAGTAAAAGTTATTTACCAAAGTATTCCAGTACTAATTATTATTCAACGTTCCAGATTCCCACAACCACCACACTCGTGCTAGCCTCTATCATCCCACTGCAAATCCCAGGGGTATCGATCGAAAAGCATCCTGCATTTGTACGAGGTCATGACATGCTGCCATCGACCTTCACATCATACACATATAATAAAACTGTAACTGGCCGATGACTGTACATAGGAGATATTTAACATAATATGAGGGTTCTTTATAATAGCAGTAGAAGCTAAAAAAGTTATATTTAGAATTTTTGTTTTGTTTGTTTGTTTGTCTGTCTGCCTGTCTGTCCATATGTTTGTAGGCGCAGCACGCAAAAATTAGTGCTGGAATTTGATGCGGTTCCCACAGCTGTATTTTTGGAGGCTTAACTTAAAATCTGATACATGTTTCATCTTAATACGTCGTCTACAAGTCGAGTTATCATTACACACAGTAAGTCTTCTTTAACTGGATCAGCGCGGGGAAATCGGACTCCATAGGAGATACAAAGAAACTGTCTTAGGATCCTTAAGACGCTTTTTTGTAAAAAAAAAATTATGCCATAATCAAATTACCTGTCAAGAACGAGTTGTCTATGATAATGAGTAAAATTGGCGATTTTTCTGTATTGGATCAATTCAGTTTCGTATAAGGATCATTTTAGTATATTTGAAGAAAAAAGCCGGTCGGGGTGGCCGAGTGGTTCTAGGCGCTACAGTCTGGAACCGCGTGACCGCTACGGTCGCAGGTTCGTATCCTGACTCGGTCATGGATGTGTGTGCTGTCCTTAGGTTAGTTAGGTAAAAGTAGTTCTAAATTCTAGGGGACTGATGACCTCAGAAGTTAAGTCCCATAGTGCTCAGAGCCATTTGAACCATTTTTTTTGAAGAAAAAAAAATCAGGACAGCAGAAGTTTTATAAACTATATAAACGAGAATACAAATCATAGAATCCGTAAAAAGTAGTATTTTGGAACGTTTTATAATAATAAAAATCAATATTTATATTTATAATATATAAGTGATTGTACAATATGCGTGCCACTAAAACTCAGAGAACAACTCCCTGTTCAATCAAGGGAGTTATATGGTGTGGTAGCCCTCTATCCCCCATCCTTGAAAAGGTTCCCATTTTCAACTGAAGGCCGTGCTTTTGAAGATATAAGGGCTAGGAAGTTTCGCCCTCTAGAAATTTGTAGAAGATTCCAAAACATTAGAGAGTATTGGAGAGCATTCACAACATTCCAGAACGTTTCGGAATGTTTCACAATGATCCAGAATGTTCGGGAATAGTCTGGAACATTCGGGAATATTCCAGAATATTTGGGAACATCCCATATAATAAAGGAACATTCCAGAACACTCTCGAATGTTGTGGATTGTTTTGGAACATTGTGGACCATTCGAAGCCTTTTTGGTATGTTCTGGAATTTGCCGCTAGTAGGGTTAAGCACTGGTAAAGACGCGTCGTGGGTTCGAACGTCAGTTTCTCATCAGCGACGAAAAAGTAGTGCAATGAGTGAATAAAGCAAACAGTGAAGTGCAAGTAATCAAAGTGGTACAGTAATTGAATATAAATAGAAAATAACGTGTGAAAAGTGTGTAAAGTGTAATTAGTGTATTTCTTAGTAAAACAATGATTTGATTTACTAATATATTTTCGACAATGCCCAAGCGTAAAAGGGAAAGAGATCTTGTCACTTCTGAAGCAAAACGGCGAAAACAAAAACAATAGTGAAAAAACGAAACAGACGAACAGCGCGAAGCATGTTTAAGTTCCCAACGAACGACATTGCGCACTGTGAGAAGCAGAGGAATCGAAGAACAACAAATGAACGTATTGAAGAATCAAGAATTTCGATACAATCTTATAATAAGACTGTGAACTCAAGCCAGCCATGATAATATCACCCTACGAGAAGAGCGGACGAGGATAAGTAAACAGTACAACCTAACAAATGAAACATTCCACTACGAACAGACGAAAGAATAGAACAAACACAATCATATCGTAATCGGAGAAATGGATAACATCTGTCAATTTTGTAACGCGAAAAAGTTCCATAGGTGCAAGGATTCAGTTGCATGAATGGCAAAATTCGGTTACCACCACTGGAAGGACCTCAGCAGGAATTTTTGCATTACGTGACCGGGGAAACTCCGTAATCAAAACAGTTTCTTCAAAATATAAAAGCGTACAACGCCTGCTTCCAAATGACTTCTTTTGGTGTCACTTCGTTCAAAACTAAAACAGATGAAATCGACTATGGTTTCTTCATCCAAGGAAAAATCTATCACAACGTGCGATCATTACTACCACTACACAACGAAGACCATAAATTTCTGTAAGTATATTTCATCGGAAATGAAGAAGAAGAAACTGATCAACGATTGACAAACTTCAGTGGACTGAGACGAGTAGTGTTCCAAAACGTACAGAGGGTGTTACACAATCAACTGATTCACATATTCAACACAGCACTAGACCGAATGATTTCTGATGACTATAAACGTATAATACGAGTCGACAAAAGACCGCCTGTAGGACACGAACATCGATTTAATGCAAACAACCCCTTAGCGAAGCCGAGTCCCCAGCTAGAAATACACTACTGGCCATTACAATTGTTACACCACGAAGATGACGTGCTTCAGACGCGAAATTTAACCAACAGGAAGAAGATGTTGTAATATGCAAATGATTAGCTTTTTAGAGGATTCACACAAGGTTGGCGCCGGCGGCGACACCTACAACGTGCTGACATGAGGAAAGTTTCCAACCGATTTCTCATACACAAACAGCAGTTGACCGGCGTTGCCTGGTGAAACGTTGTTGTGATGCCTCGTGTAAGGAGGAGAAATGCGTACCGTCACGTTTCCGAGTTTGATAAAGGTCGGACGAATATGGAATCGGTGGGTTCAGGAGGGTAATACGGAACGCCGTGCTGGATCCCGACGGCCTCGTATCACTAGCAGTCGAGATGACAGGCATCTTATCCGCATGGCTGTAACGGATCGTGCAGCCACGTCTCGATCCCTGAGTCAACAGATGGGGACGTTTACAAGACAACAACCATCTACACGAACAGTTCGACGATGTTTGCAGCAGCATGGACTATCAGCTCGGAGACCATGGCTACGGTTACCCTCGACGCTGCATCATAGACAGGGGCGCCTGTGATGGTGTACTCATCGACGAACCTGGGTGCACGAATGGCAAAACGTCATTTTTTCGGATGAATCCAGGTTCTGTTTACAGCATCATGATGATCGCATCCGTGTTTGGCGACATCCCGTTGAACGCACATTGGAAGCGTGTATTCGTCATCTCCTACTGGCGTATCACCCGGCGTGATGGTATGGAGTGCCATTGGTTACACGTCTCGGTCACCTCTTGTTCGCACTGACGGCACTTTGAACAGTGGACGTTACATTTCAGATGTGTTACGACCCGTGGCTCTACCCTTCATTCGATCCGTGCGAAACCCTACAATTCAGCAGGATAATGCACGACCGCATATTGCAGGTCCTGTACGGGCTTTTCTGGATACAGAAAACGTTCGACTGCTGCCCTGGCCAACACATTCTCCAGATCTCTCACCAATTGAAAACGTCTGGTCCATGGTGGCCGAGCAACTGTCTCGTCACAATATGCCAGTCACTACTCTTGATGAACTGTGGTATCGTGTTGAAGCTGCATGGGCAGCTGTACCTGTACACGCCATCCAAGCTCTGTTTGACTCAATGCCCAGGCGGATTAAGGCCGTTATTACGGCCAGAGGTGGTTGTTCTGGGTACTGATTTCTCAGGATCTATGCACCCAAATTGCGTGGAAATGTAATCACATGTCAGTTCTAGTATAATACATTTGTCCAATGAATACCCGTTTATCACCTTCATTTCTTCTTGGTGTAGCAATTTTAATGGCCGGTAGTGTAGTAATAATCTTAACAGTTATCCCTTTATCCAAAGACATTCTTGAATTCGTTCTTGAATCGGCGTAACTATTATCGTTGATATGTTTGTCGAGTTGACGCTACTATTATCGTTGATTAGTTTATCGAGTTGACACCAAAAATCTATTATCGTTGATGAGTTTGTCGAGTTGACACTAAAAACCACTTCCGTACATTTCTTCAGAGGTTCACATCGTGTCTTATCGATATAAGCGAAATGATACAATTGTTGTGATTTCATATTGGTGTCATCAGTCTTTTAACTTCTTTCATTTTTGAATTCATTCTTCAGTTGGTGTGACTATTATCGCTGATAAGTTGGTCGAGTAGTAATAATGACTTCCCGAAACCGTTCTAACTTTTCTTCTGTTTCTGCCCAAGCTAAACGAGCACGACTGAGAAAGTGAAAAGGAGCGTGAAGAGCGTTCAGAATCGCAGCGTTCTAGAAATGCGTCGCTCTGAATGTGGGTATTTCAATTATGGTGCTTCAGAGCTTTACCCCTCCGAAACTGTAATGCAACTTGCCTTAAAGTGGTGTAGCTTCGTAATAATGTTATAGAATCTGAAATCCTCACGGGTGCGGAGCTGGTGAAATAGTTTTCATACCACGCATACCTCTCGTTCACGACAGTATCTCTTTCCAATTCAAACGTATGCAGTTTTCCGTGAGCATATGTTCGCCATACTCATCATCAAGTCGCAAGGTCAGACGCTTCGAGTCGCTGGTGTCGACCTAAGGACGAACTGTTTCTCACATGGACAACTCTACGTAGCTTGCTCAAGAGTTATCATCTCAGATAATTTGTTTATAATGGTTCCTATGGGCAAAACATCATATGCTGTATGTAAAGAAATTCTTTAATTTTCGTAATTTCTTTAAATATCACACTTGGCTGTTCCCCTATTCAGGTCTTTTGGTATTTCATACTTCAAATATCTGTATCTGTGCTTACAAACACATCAGTTCTTTACCATTGCGTCCTATTGACAGCGTCACATTCAGTTTTTTATATCTCCTTTTCTCACCGACAATAAGCGTCAGGATTTTTCAAAATTCATGCGAGTTCGAGATCCATGCGGATGAAGTCGCGGGCAAACGTTTGTTATAATATTAATAATTATTATTATTACTACATCTACATCCATACTCCGCAAGCCACCAGACGGTGTGTGGCGGAGGGTACCTTGAGTACCTCTATCGGTTCTCCCTTCTATTCCAGTCTCGTATTGTTCGTGGAAAGAAGGATTGTCGGTATGCCTTTGTGTGGGCTCTAATCTCTCTGATTTTATCCTCATGGTCTCTTCGCCAGATATACGTAGGAGGGAGCAATATACTGCTTGACTCCTCGGTGAAGGCATGTTCTCGAAACTTCAACAAAAGCCCGTACCGAGCTACTGAGCGTCTCTCCTGCAGAGCCTTCCACTGGAGTTTATCTATCATCTCCGTAACGCTTTCGCGATTACTAAATGATCCTGTAACGAAGCGCACTGCTCTCCGTTGGCTCTTCTCTATCTCTTCTATCAACCCTATCTGGTACGAATCCCACACTGCTGAGCAGTATTCAAGCAGTGGGCGAACAAGCGTACTGAAACCTACTTCCTTTGTTTTCGGATTGCATTTCCTTAGGATTCTTTCAATGAATCTCAGTCTGGCATCTGCTTTACCGACGATCAACTTTATATGATGATTCCATTTTAAATCACTCCTAATGCGTACTCCCAGATAATTTGTGGAATTAACTGCTTCCAGGTGCTGACCTGCTATATTGTAGCTAAATGATAAGGGATCTTTCTTTCTATGTATTCGCAGCACATTACACTTGTCTGCATTGAGATTCAATTGCCATTCCATGCACCATGCGTCAATTCGCTGCAGATCCTCCTGCATTTCAGTACAATTTTCCATTGTTACAACCTCTCGATATACCACAGCATCATCCGCAAAAAGCCTCAGTGAACTTCCGATGTCATCCACAAGGTCATTTATGTATATCGTGAATGGCAACGGTCCTACGACACTCCCCTGCGGCACACCTGAAATCACTCTTACTTCGGAAGACTTCTCTCCATTGAGAATGACATACCGCGTTCTGTTATGTAGGAACTCTTCAATCCAATCACACAATTGGTCTGATAGTCCATATGCTCTTGATTTGTTCATTAAACGACTGTGAGGAACTGTATCGAACGCCTTGCGGAAGTCAAGAAACCCGGCATCTACCTGGGAACCCGTGTCTATGGCCCTCTGAGTCTCGTGACGAATAGCGCGATCTGGGTTTCACACGATCGTCTTTTTCGAAACCCATGCTGATTCCTACAGAGTAGATTTCTAGTCTCCAGAAAAGTCATTATACTCGAACATAATACGTGTTCCAAAATTCTACGACTGATCGACGTTAGAGATATAGGTCTATAGTTCTGCACATCTGTTCGACGTCCCTTCTTGAAAACGGGGATGACCTGTGCCCTTTTCCAATTCTTTGGAACGCTACGCTCTTCTAGAGACCTACGGTACACCGCTGTAAGAAGGGGGGGCAAGTTCCTTCACGTACTCTGTGTAAAGTCGAACTGGTATCCCATCAGGTCCAGAGGCCTTTCCTTTTTTGAGCGATTTTAATTGTTTCTCTATCCCTCTGTCATCTATTTCGATATCTACCACTTTGTCATCTGTGCGACAATCTGCTGTGCGACAATCTGCTGTCATTATATAACAGATGGAGTGAAGGTCCTAATATTGTATTTATTAATAAATAAATAGATTGAAAGGGGTACGTAATTAGCATTAGTAGCTTTACTTCTGTCTTTAGAAACATGAAATTCTAGAGAAACCAAGCCCATAGTTGGATCCAATAGACGGCAGTTAATTAATGCCGTTCGCTTAATGCACTTGCAGCAAAATTTGCTCAGTGGAGGGAAAGGAGGGGGGTGGGCAAAATCGCGGCGAGCGTCTTCGTGCTCTGGAGGCAGCGACCGAAGGGGAGAGGGGGCAGAACTGGGGGAATGACGAGTCGACAAGTTGCGGCGGGAACCGTGCAAATGCGGAGAGGCGCCATCACCCCTTCAATGTTCCGCACCCCTTCCCCTCCCCTATCCTCACTCTCCCGCACCACCATCGCGGTTTGGCATTACCGCAAAATAAACTGAGTCGGTAAGCGCATGCGCGCGCGCGCACACGCAGCTGGTGGCGCAGACATAACTGTTGACATGACCCGCGCTGCTCGGAGCTATCATTTCAGGTAACTGCAGCGGCGGCGGCGGCAGGCGCGCGGGCTGGTTGATTATACATGCAGGCAACCCGACGGCGGCAAGCAATACATGCTGAGTAGGTTTGTTTAGAGCATGGCAAACAAACAGGGCGTCCCGCCTGTATGTAATGAAAGCGGCCCTCGGCTACGTGCGAGCAAGGCGGAGGCGTCGCGGCGCCCGCCTCCAAATACGCGACGCCGAACGCCGGCAGCGCGGCTCGGCCACACCCTGCGCGTGTCGGCGCCGTTCCCACACGTCGCTCCTGCTGCTACTCTACTCCTGGGTGCTTTGTGCGCGCCGCAGACGTCCGCCGCTAATGTTCAGCCCGCGGGCGTCGCGCCATCCCGTCTCACGCTCGACGGCCCCTCTTATTACCACCTCCTGCAAGGCAGCTGCCTCGGAAATTGAAACGTGTCAGGCGGCACACGTCTTACTATAGTGACGACTCCAGGAACATCAGAAGTTTCATGGAATCGATGTCTTTACACACAGCTGGTCTGAATCATACTCAACAAACAGAATGCATACTTAACAAAAGGTCATGCTGAATAATGCAGGCAGTGCCGGAAATGTGGAAAATTTTAGTGACTGGGAAGAATTCACAAAGGGAGTCCCACAGGGCTCAATTTTCGGTCCACTGCTACTCCTCATACACTGAGGGAAAAAAATAGCAACACCAAAGAATAATTAATGTAGAGTAACGGAATGCCCGGAATACTTTTGTCTGCGTAACATGTCTAAGTGATCAACATTGCAAGATCACAGTTTAATGTAAGCGCGAGATAAGCCATTGCACATGTGCAATTCTGGTACGTTCATAACTTGTGTAACCAACGAAATGTTGAATGCAAGCATTCAAACGTGCGTGCATTGTGTCGTGCAGGTGACGGATGTTAGTTTGTGGGATGGAGTTCAGGCCTGTTGCACTTGGTCGGTCAGTAGAGGGGCTGTTAATACTGTTTGTGGATGACACTGAAGTTGTCGTCCGATGATGTTCCGTATGTGCTCTATTGGAGACTGATCTTGTGATCGAGCATGCCAAGGCAACAAAATGTTCAAATGTGTGTGAAATCTTATGGGACTCAACTGGCTCAAATGGCTCTGAGGACTATGCGACTTAACTTGTGAGGTCATCAGTCGCCTAGAACTTAGAACTAATTAACTATCCTAAGGGCATCACACACATCCATGACCGAGGCAGGATTCGAACCTGCGACCGTAGCGGTCACGCGGTTCCAGACTGAAGCGCCTAGAACCGCACGGCCACATCGGCCGGCGGGACTTAGCTGCTAAGGTCATGAGTCCCTAAGTTTACACACTACTTAACCTCAATTATCCTAAGTACAAACACGCAAACCCATGCCCGAGGGAGGACTCGAACCTCCGCCGGGACCAGCCGCACTGTCCATGACTGTAGCGCCCAAGACCGCTCGGCTAATCCCGCGCGGCCCAAGGCAACATGTCGACTCTCTGTACAGTATGTTGGGTTACAACAGCAGTACGTGGGCGGGCGTCAATCTACCGGGAAAAAATCCTGGAATTGCAGCACAACAGGTCGAATACCAGATTGACATACAGATTTGCAGTCAGGGTGTGTGGTATAACCACGAGAGTGTTACTGCTCTCGTACGAAATCGCACCCCAGACCATACCTCCAGATGTAGGTCCAGTGTGTCTAGAATGCAGATAGATTGGTTGCAGGCCCTCAACTGGCCTCCAGCCAACCAACAGACGGCCGTCACTAGCTCTGAAGCAGAACCAGATTTTAGCAGAAAACGCAACAGACCTTCACGCTGCCCTCCACTGAGCTCTCGCTTGACACCACTAATGTTGCAAGTCACTATGGGATCAGTGGAATGCACGCTATAAGGCGTCCTGCTTGGAGCTGTCCTTGAGTAACCAGTTCGTGGTACCAAATGCTTCTGCAGATGCTGTACGATGTGCCAGAGCCGTACGCATATTACGATGGTCTTCCAACGCGGCAGTGTCACGTCATTGCCCAGCGCCTCGTCTTCTTTAGACTGTACATTCTCGTGACCACCACTGCCAGCAATCATGTACAGTGGCTACATTCCTGCCATTTCTTTCTGCAATGTCGCAGAAGGAACATCCAGCTTTCCGTGGTCCCATTACATGATCTCGTTCACAGTCAGTGAGGTGATGATAATGGAGTATATGTCACCTCGAAGGCATTCTTGACTAATATGTACTCACAACGTCCAGTCTCGAAGGTAAATAACGCACACGACCGTTACAGTGTGTATTTAAAACAAACCTGGCGCTACTAGTGCCCCTCTTATGCGACTGGCGCGAAATCTGAAGAGACATCAGATTTAGAAACACGCCTATCAACTTTTGTTTATGTCACACGATTCCTTCTTGGTGTTTCTTCCGTCAGTTTATTAACATACAATAAGCGAAACTGGTACTTTTTCAGACGATACTACTGATAATAAATCCCATTAGAGAGAAGCAGCCGTTCGGAGTGGCTGAGCGGTTCTAGGCGCTACAGTCAGGAACCGCGCGACCGCTGCGGTCGCAGGTTCGAATCCTGGCTCGAGCATGGATGTGTGTGATGTCTTTAGGTTAGTTAGGTTTAAGTAGTTCTAAGTTCTAGGGGACTGATGACCTCAGAAGTTAAGTCCCATAGTGCTCAGAGCCATTTGAAGAGAGAAGCAACAGAAGAGATGGTAAATGACATTTTCCCTAAATTTTGAAGAGAAACACTTCATTCAGCTGTGTACAACAAATAGAGTCATACGACCAATTAATGCAGCCTATGGTGTTAGTAAAGAGGTGTATGCATTGCTGAAATCTTGAACTAGAAGAAGCATATTACTAGGTTTCTCAAACAATTAAGTTCAGCTACTTTTACTCTTAGTATAATTCCTAATCTTGGAAATAAACGTATGAGCCTGCTGACATATTTTGCAAATTTCCACTCAATAATGTCTTACGGAATAATTTTCTGGAGCAACTCATCACTTAGAAAGGAAGTAATGATTGCTCAAAAGTGAACAGCAAGAATAACACGTGGTGTTCAAGCACAGATGTCATGTAAGTACCTCTTCAAGGAGCTAGGCATTTTAATTAAGCCGTTACAATACATATATTCGCTTACGAAATTCGTCGTAAATAACTCATCACAGTTTAAGGAGAACAGTGATGTTCACACCTACAGCACTGGAGGGAAAAATGACCATTATTACCCATTCTTAAAGCTGTCAGTGGCTCGGAAAGGAGTTCAATGTGCAGCAACAAAAACTTTTGCACAAAATATCTGACAGGTAGCGAAGCAAATTTTAAATCTAATTTAAAATCATTTCTCCTGGACAGCTCCTTCTATTCGACTGACAAATTTTTATTTAAGAACCGGTAGTCAGCAAAAAAGGTTCAGTAGTTGCATGAGTAGGAATACAAATAATGTGTTCATTCATGGTAACACCAATCATGTATACACATCTGTAGACAGACTCGTCCCACACAACTACGATAAAAAAAATCGTTCAAACGATCTATGGAACATGTAAGCAACTAACTGACTACGACTCAGTCAAGCATGCCGAACGAAAAGTTAATCTCTCCTAGGGAGACATCACGATAATATCACGTAACACCGTGGATGAAGGAAAAAGGCAGAATGCGTATTTCTTTATTTCCAAAAAAAGTGTTGTACTGTGGCCCTCTGCAGACTGTTAGAAGATACGAGCATGCCGATTAGGTTCCCATACATGTGAGTGGCGCGAAGACTTCTTAAGCAGTAGAACCCAGTACGTTGTCACTGACGGCGAGTGTTCGGAGTACTGCCTGAGCATCACGAATCCCTACAAGATCGGATTTACGGAAGATACCGAACACCCATCGTATAGGAGTGGTCTTTGTAATAAAAAACTGATTGAAGGGTTCAACAACGAACTTAAACGGATGTCATGTGACTTCCGCTACGACTGTGTACAACGAACAATAACGAAAAAAATGCAAAACACAGGAGGTAGCGTCTTTGGTTAGTAATGAAAATGTCCTCGGTCCCTGGTGCAGAACCCGCCAGTGCTTAAATTCTGATTAATAATCAGCATTGGCTTCCCAAACCTTCCGACATAAGAAGTCACCCTCATTCTGCCAACGGCCTTGTCAAAGAGGGCGGAGGAGCGGACAGATGTTCACGGCACTTTCTTGTCCTTGGGGTGGATATTGCCCCTAAAGGCGGAAGAATCAACAATGAGGATTCAGAAGGCAATGGAAACCACTGCATTAAAGACACATAATGTGTATTCAGACACATAATGTGTATCCACAGGACATATGGCCTGTAATTGGAAAAGTGTCGTGATGACCTCTCGAGTGGCAAAAGATTCCGGAAATGTCGCCCATACGGGTCTCCTGAGAGGACTGCCAAAGGGCAGGTGACCATGAAAAAAAGGTTGAGTAAGCAACGAAAGGACAACGTTCCACGGGTCGAAGCGTGGAATGTCAGAAGCTTGAACGTTATAGGGAAGCTAGAAAATCTGAAAAGGGAAAGGCTTAATCTAGATATAGTAGGGGTCAGTGAAGTGAAATGGAAAGAAGGCAAGTTTTTTTCTGGTCAGGTAATATCAATAGCAATAGAATGGGAGTAAGAGTAGTTATGAATAGGAAGGTAGGGCATAGGGTGTATTTCTGTGAGCAGTTCAGTGATAGGGTTGTTCTTATCAGAATCGACAGCAAACCAACACCGACAACGATAGTTCAGGTAAACATGTCGACGTCGCAAGCTGAAGATCAAGAGATAGAGAAAGTATATGAGGATATTGAAAGGGTAATGTAGTACGTAAACACAGATGAAAATGTAATAGTCATGGGGGGCTGGAATGCAGCTGTAGGGGAAGGAGTAGCAGAAAAGGTTACAGGAGCATATGGGATTGGGACAAGGAATGAGAGAGGAGAAAGACTAATTGAGTTCTGTAATAAATTTCAGGTAGTAATAGCGAATATTGTGTTCAAGAATCACAAGAGGAGGGGGTATACTTGGAAAAGGCCGGGTGACTCCGGAAGATTTCAGTTAGATTACACGACGGTCAAACGGAGATTTCGAAATCAGATCCTGGACCGTTAAGGCGTACCCAGGAGCAGATATAGACTCAGATCACAATGTAATAATGATGAAGAGTGGGCTGAAGTTTAAGAGATTACTCAGGAAAAAATACACAAAGAAGTAAGATACGAGAGTACTAAGAAATGAGGTGATACGCTTGAAGTTCTCTAAGACTATAAATACACCAATAAGGAATAGCTCACTAGGCAGTACAGTTAAAGGGGAATCACAAAAGTTGGAAAGAAGAATGTAGGTACAAATAAGATAACTGCGAAGAAACCATGAGTAACAGAAGAAATATTTCAGTTGAGCGACGAAAGCACAAAAATGTTCATGGAAATTCAAAAATACAGAAATACAAGTCGCTGAGGAATGAAATAAACGAAAGTGTAAGGGAGCTAAGACGAAATGGCTGCATGAAAATTATGAAGAACTCGAAAAAGAAACTATTGTCGGAGAACTCACTCAGTACATAGGGAAGTCAAAATAACCTTCGATGAAATTAAAAGGAAGAGTGCTAACGTTAAGCGTGCAATGGGAATTGCACTGTTAAGTGCACAGGAGAGAGCGGATAGTTACAGAGAGTACATTGAAGATCTCTATGAGGAGGACGACTTGCCCGATGACTTAGAAGAAGAAGCAGCAATCGATATAGAAGAGATAGGGGTCCAGTATTGGAATCAGATTTTAAAAGAGCTTTGGAAAACTTAAAATTAATAAGGCAGAAGGGATAGTTAACATTCCATCAGAATTCCTATCATCACTGTGGTAAGTAACAAGAAAAGACTATTCACATAGATGTGTAGAATATATGAGTCTGGCGATGTCCCATCTGACTTTCGGAAGAACATCTTCCATATAGTTCCGAAGATTGCAAGATCCGACAAGCCCGAGAATTAGCGCCCAATCAGCTTGACAGTTCAAGCATCCAAGTTGCTGACAAGAATAACATTCAGAAGAATGGAAAAGAAAAATGAGGTTTTGTTAGATGAAGATCATTTTGAATTTTGGAAAGTAAAAAGACACCAGAGATGCAGTTTTCAGGTTGCGGTTGAAGGTCCGAAGACGAAAGAAAAATCAGGACACGTTCATAGGATTTGTCGACATGGAAAAAGCGTTCGACAATGTCAAATAGTGCAAGATGTTCGAAATCCTCAGAAAAATAAGCGTAAGTTATAGAGAGTGACGCGTAATATGCAATATGTACAAGAAACAAGAGGAAATAATAAGAGAGGACGACAAAGAATGAAGTGTTAGGATTAAAGAAGGTATAAGACAGGGATGTAGTCTTTCGCACCTATTGTTCAATCTGTACATCAAAGAAACAATGATGGAAATCAAAGAAAGAATCAGAAGTGGAATTAAAATTCAAGGTGAAAGGATATCACTGATACGATCCGCTGATGACATTCACCCTCAGTGAAAGTGAAGAAGAGTTACATGACCTACTGTTAGTATGAACAGTGTAATGAGCACAGAATATGGTCTGAGAGTAGACCGAAGAAAGACGAAAGTAATAAGATGTAACAGAAATGAGAACAGCGAGAAACTTAATGTGAAGATTGATGGTCACGAAGTAGGTGAAGTTAAGGAATTATTCTACGTAGGCAGCAAAATAATCAATGACTGACGGAGCAAGGAGGACATAAAAGCAGACTAGCAATGGTAAAAACGGCGTTTCTTGCCAAGAGAAGTCAACTAGTGTCAAACATAGGCCTTAATTTGAGAAGCAAATTTATGGGAATGTACATTTGGGGCACTGCATTGTATGGTAGTGAAGAAAGGACTGTGGGAAAACCGGAACAGAAGAGAATCGAAGCGTCTGAGATGTTGTGCTGCACACGAATTTTGAAAATTATGTGGACTGTTGAGGTAAAGAATGAGGAGGTTCTGCACGGAATTGGAGAGGAAAGGAATATGTGGGAAACACTGACAAGATATCAGGGAATGCCTTCCGTGTTCCATTACGTAGCTGCAGGAGGCAAATGTTGTAGAGGGAGACAGAGATTAGAATACGTTCAGCAAATAATTGAGGACGTAGGTTGCAAGTGCTACTCTGAGGTGAAGAAGTTGGCACATGAGGGGAGTTCGTGGCGGGCCGCATCAAACTAGTCAGAAGACTGATGACTAAAAAATTAGAAGCAATTCAAAAGCATGCTACTACAGTTGTTACCGATAGATTCGATGAACACACAAATACTATGGAAATGTTGCGTGAACTTAAATGGGTATCACCGAAACGAAGTCTAAATTTTCTCAGTAGTGTTTCGCGAAAAGAACATTATCTTTTTGCGAAACGCTATTGAGAAAATATCGAGAACCGCATTTATGTATTACATCTTTGGTTGACGAATGGTTTACATTCAGAGTTCTCGTAAAGATCAGTGTTTAACTGAGTAATAACAATTCATTAAGGCAATATTACATCATGAATAAGTAAATTAATGCCTATTGTAAGCTATCAATAGAAGATTTCACGTTTTTTGCGTATTTTCCGGAAAAAGAAAACATTTCATAGTCGGAAGTTTGGACTAGGATTTGTTTGCGTTATAGTATACTGTAAGTTACATGATTATTTGAATAAAGTAAAGTTCTTGTTGTTAATGTATTCCTGCACGCTATCCCTTTGATTTTCTAGTAAGCAGAAGAAAGAAGTGAAAAGTTTATATAACGTAAGCTCAGTTTTTTGTTTACTTTTTGTTTCCGCACGTTAACAATACAGTTTTAATCATTCTTGTTTCTCCGGAAGTTTTGAATTAGCATCAGAACTTAAGGCCTAAACTTTCTAAGTATAAGGGGGTGAAGTTTGTGTTGTTGCCCCGGATGATAATTAGACGAAATGTTTTGTCAGGATTTGCAAGCGGTGCGTCCTTGAGGTACCGCAATACGCGAACAAGAGAAATAAGTTTGTTCAAATGTTCAAATGTGTGAGAAATCTTATGGGACTTAACTGCTAAGGTCACCAGTCCCTAAGCTTACAAACTACTTAACCTAAATTATCCTAAGGACAAACACACCCACCCACGCCCGAGGGAGGCCTCGAACCTCCGCCGGGACCAGCCGCACAGTCCATGATAAGTAAGTTTAAACAATTGTATTAACAAAGGCGGATTATAAAACACGCACGCTACGCGCACCCATCATCACTGTGTCTGACATCCTAACACCGGCTAATTACTGTCGTATCGAAAGGCTCGATGGTGAGCTATGAAAAGAGACACATTAGCGCCCGAGGCCGCGCTAGTTAATACTGCGCGCTGCGGACGGCGGCCAGTCGCGTACTCTCTCTGCCTCGTAGTGGGGCCGGACGCGCGTCTACTGACAAGCAAATTGTCAGCGTTCCAGGCAGGTCGGCTGGCGAGCGCGTGATAGCAGACTGTACAGGTGCGCGCCATCTGTAGACCCTTACATAAGAAATTTAATATAGTAATTGAGTAGTCTAGGAAGTTATTCTTGTTTAACTTAGACTAAAGCTAAAATTTGTTTGCCATGAATGAGAAGTAACTGACTTGCCGTAGGACTGTTAGTTCTGGGGTGAGGTGTGAGGGTTGTTGCAGTTTCTCTCATACAGGTGACTGTAGTGGCGTGGGAATTGGGGAAATAAACAAGGCTCACTGGTTGTGTAGAATTTGCTGTAGAGATAGGAAGGTAGTGGAACAGGAGAAGAAGTCTGCTGCCCTTCAGGTGGAACTAGATAAAGCGAAACAAGATCCGGAAAGGTTAAGGGGAGAGAAGGGAAAAAGTCTGGGTCGGGTGTTACAGGATGTAGGTTCACTCTGCATGGACCTCACAAAGGAAGATACCATGCTAACAGTGGGTGGGAAGGTCAACAGTTTATACGGGAACCCTAACTATTCAATTGAGTGTGACCCAGTAGACAGCTTCAGCAAAGAGACATATTGGTGTTAGGCTCGTGTCTTTTCTGAGGCGCCTTGAGCAGCCTCATTTAAACTATTCTGTTAGGAGAGTTAATTTACAAGTGTAACAGCTGCCTCTATCGGGTATGGGATCTCATATTGGTGTGGTTGCTGTTGACTCCATCAGCAGTTGGAACTATCCTAGCCATGGCCTTCACTCAACAGCAAAGGGAAGGGAAAACGGTCTGGGCTAATAGCAAATAACTTAATGACAGGGGGGGAAGGGGGGGGGCACTATATGAAACAGTAAAGTATCAGTGGTTACAAGTGACAGAACAGCCGTTTTTTAAGGTAGGGAGGGCGGAAACAAAAGATGTTCAGAGACAGGTTGAAAATAACATCCACATTGATAAAACAGCCAGAAAGCAAATTTTAATGCACACAATTCATGCAGACAGCCTCTGATTTAAACTAGAGATACCCAAAAATTGACATGAAAATTAAGTTCATCCAGTTGTAATTCAGCCAGTGGTAAAAATCAGTTATCCTTACTGCATCAGAATACCCGACGACTGAGGGGTAAGCTTAATGAGTTGGTTATTTGTGTTGAAGAATGAGAATTGAGCAATCCAGCTGATGTAATCTGCCTCTCTGAACATCATGTGACCAGTGGTATAGATATGTTAAATGTAACAGGATTCAGGTTAGCTTCTTACTTCTGTAGAGCAAATATGGATAAAGGAGGAGGTACCACATTTGTCAGAAACTGTTTCGATTTCAGCAATATTGATATTAATAAATTTTGCTCAGTGCAGAACTTAGAAGCTTGTAAAACAGAAGTAGCATTTCATAATAAGTCCATTATAATTGTAAGTATACACAGATCACTTTCAGGAAAATTTTAACCTCCTCATAAAAAATCTGGAATCTCCATTGTCCCATCTCACAGTAAAAAACAAGGAAATAGTGGTTTGGTGATTTTAATGTGGATTTATTGAAAAGCTCTCTCTGTGGACGATTATTGCAATCACTAAGAATATCGTTCAATTTAATTCCTACTGTGAAGTTTGCAACTAGGATATGTAAATACTCTGAGACTGCTATTGATAATATCTTTGTTGACAAATCTAGGGAAAAAAGGTCGTGTCACAAAACCAATAGTAAATGAGCTATCTGATCATGACATGCAGCATCTTGGGTTAAATATTGAAACATGTCAGCATGAAAAATTCTATTAAATCTGAGGATGGGAAGGTAATAAATCAGTTAAAAATTGAGAAATCCAGGAATCTGCTCAAACACATGAACTGGATAGATGTTTACAATACTTCTGACTCGAATGGAAAATACAAAGCATTCAGTAATAAAGTTACATCCACTTTTGAAAATAGTTTTCCCCTAAGGGTAACTCAAATCGCACAGAACTCAAAAAATTGACCAGGGATTACACAAGGAATAAAGATATTATGTGGGACAAAAAGGAGACTGTATCGACTATCAAGGGACAGTTCTGATATTAACACTGTAAAACGTTACAAAGAATACTGCAAAATATTGAAGCAAGGAATTCAGAAATCGAAGCAGCTTTATTATGAGAAAAAGATAATTACCTCAGGCAACAAAATAAAAACTGTATGGGATATAGTGAAGGCAGAGACAGGAGGGGCTAAAAAGGAAGAGGAACTGATAGCTCTAGAAATAAATGACCCTTTGATAATAAGTGCATGTAGTGCTGCAAACTTCTCAAACAAGTACTTCATTTCTGTTACTGACAGCTTGGGGTTATCAGGTTTGGTGAACAGTGCAATGGAGTATCTGAGTCCAATCTTGAAAAATGACTTCAGTAAAGTGGAAATGACACTCACTTCTCCCAAAGAAGTAGCATCTTTCATAAAATCCTTAAAATCTAAGTATTCTAGTGGATATGGTAACATATCAACTAAGTTAATCAAAGAGTGCTCATGCGAGTTGAGTTCTATCTTAAGTTATTTGTGTAATCAATCTCTAATCAGCCAAACACTTCCAGACTGGCTAAAATATGCAGATATTAAGCCTGTTTACAAGAAGGGGCTAAGGAGACACCATCAAACTAACGACCAATTTCTCTTTTGCTAGCTGTCTCAAAAAGATTTGATAAGGTTGTGTTCAAGCGTCTCCTTAAGAATCTGTCTGCAAATAATATGTTGTCCATTCACAGTTTGGGTTACTTAAGGGTTCTGATATAGAGAAAGTTAAGTACACTTACAGTGAGAATGTACTTGATTCAGTACATAATAAATTATAAATTAGAGGCTACTGGCATTTTATGTGACCTGTCAAAAGCCTTTGACTGTGTAAACCACAGCATTTCTTAAGCAAATTAGAATATTGTGGTGTCACCGGCAGTGCTGTGAAATGGCTTTAGTCTTATCTAACTAACAGGAAACATAGGTTGTTGTTGTGAAATACCTGTGCAGGAAGAGTCAGTCTTTATCTGATTGGGAATTAATTACATTTGGTGTTCCTGAAAATTCCATATTGAGTCCGTTGCTTTCTCATGTGTACATTAATGATCTCTCGTCTGTCTATTGCCAGATGCTAAGTTTGTTTTGTTTGCAGATGATACAAACATTGCAATGAGCAGCAAGTCAAGTACAGATTTACAAATAGCTGCTAATCAAATTATAAGTGATATAAATAAATGACTTAACGCTAATTCACTGTCATTAAACTTTGAAAAGACACACCATATGCTGTTCAGAGCCTGTAAGAGATTTCCTTCCAGCATGTGTATAACAGATGAAGACATGCCGATCGAGGAGGGTGACAGTGCTAAATTTCTGGGATTACAACTCGATAATGAATTCAGTTGGGGAGGGCATTACACAGAATTGGTTAGTTGGCTAAACAAGACTCTATTTGCAATGAGAACGATGTCAATGTAGGAGATATAAGTATAAAAAAAACTTGCATACCTTGCTCACTTTCGTTCTATTATGTCATATGGGATAATATCACAGGCCAACGATGGAAAAACTTTTTTGCTGAAAATACCTTAGTCTTATTTTTTAGGGAGGGAAATCCAAATATGATACTTAAAAAACTTTATCACCCACCATTTCTTCATATTTTACAATTAAATTTATTAAATTAAGTGATTTTTAAGAATTTAACAGCTTTTGTATAGTTGAAGTAATTTAAAAAGGAGGTGTAATGAATGTAGATGATGTTGGTAGCACTGCTGAAAAACATTTGCTGGTAAATAAGGTCGATTTTATTTTTATGTTAAAAGATGGTGTTTTGTCTACTGTCAACCTAACCTCACTTTCACCTTTCCTGTTCATGTGTTCAGTTTAATGTCTAATCATGGTTGTAATAACTCTGCTGACAGTTTTTGTTGTATTTGTGGAGAATTTGTGATTAAAAAACGCCAAAGAAACATTACAGTCTTTGTGAAAAAGGTTTATCTATCATACTTTGGATCTAAACTTGGTGATCAAGGTAAATCTTGGGCGCTGCATGAGGTACGTTATGTGTGTGTTGAAGATCTGAGAAAATGGTCCAAAATGGAGAAAAGAGCCTTTAGATTTGCTGTTCCTATGATATGGAGGGAGCCAAGGAATCGTTCTGATGGTTGATACTTTTGCAGTGTTAATATTACTGATAATAATTCGAAAAACAAGAAGGTAATAAGCTACCCCAACCTTCCGTCTGCCATCCAACCAGTAGGGTATGGTGTAGATTTTCCGGTTCCTGAACCACCAGATGATTTAAATTCTATTCCAATATAATTATTTTCTGATGTACAATCTGTTTTAGATGAACCAGATGATGATGAATTCCATTGCAATACAGAAAGTCTAGAGCCCAAAGTGTTTACTCAGATCGAGCTTAACGATTTAGTTAGGGATCTGGGCTCAACGAAAGAAAAAGCTGAACTGCTTGGCTCTAGATTAAAAGAGAAGAACTTATTGACAGTTGGAACCAGCGTATACATGAATAGTAAGAGAGAGCAGCAATGTTTCAAGTTTTTTCAACAGGAAGGTAATTTAGTTTCCTGCTCAGACATTCCCAGTCTGATGAATGAGTTTGGTATTGAATACAAAAAGGAAGACTAGAGGCTGTTTATTGATTCATCCAAAACTAGTTTAAAGGCTGTTTTATTACACAATGGTAACATGTGTGCATCTATACCTGTTGGACATTCTGTACATATGAAAGAAAGCTATGATTACCTGGAAATAGTACTAAATAAAATAGGCTATTCTGCTCATGCTTAGATGATATGTGGCGTTCTAAAAGTAACGTGCATGCTCCTTGGTCAGAAAGGTGGCTTTACCAAATTTCCATGTTTCCTGTGTGAATGGGGGATCGACACTGGCGCAGAAAGAAATGGCCTGTGAGGGAGTCTTTAAAAACTTGGTGAGAAGAAGATTCTATGCAGAAACCTTGTAGATCCAAAAAACGTACTCCTTTCATCTCTACGTATAAAGCTAGGCCTAATGAAACAGTTTGTAAAGGCTTTGCCTAAAGATGGACCACCTTTCAGAAGTTAAACTAAAAGAAGGCGTCTTTGTCGGAACTGAAATTAGAAATTTGATGTTTGATGTTAACTTTGAATCCACAATGGCCTTAAATGAGAAAGAAGCTTGGGTATCATTCAAGCAAGTCGCTACAAAGTTCTTAGGAGATGAAAAAGGCCCAGAATATGTTTCTATTATAGCTACAATGTTGAACAAGTTTAAAACTTTAGGATGTTTAATGAGTCTGGAATTTCACTTTTTGAACAGTCACCTTGGTTACTTCTCGGACAATATGGGAGACGTTAGTGAGGAGCAAGGAGAGCGTTTTCACCAGGACATTAAAGTGATGGGAAAATCCTACCAAGGCCGCTGGAACTACAACATGATGGGGACTATTGTTGGTCACTTCAACAAGAAGTTCAGCAAGCGACTCATCATAGAAAAAGCTACACAAGAAGCTTGAATGAAAAAAGAGAAAGAAAATACAAAACAAATTTCAGCTGACAAGTGAAACCTCGATTAACACATATCGTTGTCTTAAGTAGCTTACTGTAAATACAAACCATGCTTATGTCGTAACAAAGCGTTTCATTAATTTCCCTGTTTACTGTATAGCAAAGGATTTTTATACCATATGATAAAAAGCATATTGCTGAAAAACTATGGGTGATAAAAAAACTAAGGCTAGATTTGGATTCAGCTCATAAAAATCTATAAAGATCAGCTATCAAAGTAAAAAAAAAATTAAAAAAGAAATTCGTTGGCCTGTGTATTCTGGGGTAACTCATCAAACCGAGCAAAAGCTTTTAGCGTGCAAAAGCGTGTAATAAGTATCATTTGTGGTGTAAATTCAAGAATATGAAGTAGAAACCTGTCCAAGGTTGTGTTCTAACTACTGCTTCGCAGTATTCTTATTTCTTAATGAAATTTGTTGCAAGTAATGTATCTCTTTTTCCAACCAATAGCTCAATACATAGGATCATTACTAGGAATAATAACAATCTACATAAAGACCTAAACTCACTTACTTTGGTCCAATTAGGGGTCCAATATTCAGGTACACACATTTTCAATAAATTGACAACCACCATTAGAAATTTGGTTTCAGATAAACCACGGTTTAAACAGAGTTTGAAAGACTTTTTGATAGTCTACTCCTTCTACTCTATAAATGAATATATTAGCAGTCACTGCTAGACCATCTTAAGTAAAAATGTCTGTTATATTTCATTTTTGACAGCACTTGGCCACAACAATCAAGTTTAGGTATGTTGTGTGTGATTAATTTATTAAAAGTACACAGCAGTGTTTCATTCTGACAGTGTGTTAGTTCTGTAAATATTAGCAGTTCAGGTTTACTGTAATGTATTCACCTATTTTGGCTACCTCCTGGAAAGTGATAAGGGTAGTAGGTATTATATTCAAATGTTTTATGTTATACTTTCGAATATGTTGCACACCCACGAGAATCATCCCATTTTTTGGGTCTATAGAGCGAAAACTGAATCTAATCTAATCTTTGCTGCTGGCTGTAGAAGGATTATACTGCCGTCAACGTACATTTCGTGTCAGGACTGGGAAGACAAGATATGAGAAACTAGGGTTCGTTACTCCCTCACTTCATTTACGACTGGACGGGAAAGACAATGACTAGCGGTACAAGGTAATATTCGCCATACACCATCCGGTGGCTTGCGAAGTACACACACATATATATATATATATATATATATATATATATATATATATATATATATATATATATATATATGTAGACACAGAACATCTCCTATAGCCTTGAAAATCGCCTCAGTTCGGCGAGGAAAAGAGTGTACAATTTTCTTAACGTAGCCATATTTAGCTGAAACCACTTATTGATGATTAAACTCTGTGCGAGTAGAGCTAGCAAATTGCTGGAAAATTGTTACGTTTCACGCGCTAGTCCAAATACTCCCAAAAATTTTCTGTGGGCTTAACATCAGGTGATTTAGCGGACTAGTCAATGTGAGATTGGATGCCTGAGTCCTCGTGGAACAGGGAAGGTACGGGTGGAAGGTACTGTGGAATAAACAAGGAGCTTAGAATATACGGACACGCCCTTACGCCGAAAAAGTGAAGCCTGCCTCCGCCATTTTGCTGAGTCGTAATGAAGTGTTCATACTTCAGTGCTGGTCTTCGATCTCATTTAAAACGGTAATAAAAGTTTCGGCTGTTTCGCCGCGATGTGCACCATGCTCGACAAGTGAGAAATGGTATTAAAATTTATTTTTGAACTGTCTGATGATGAGTATTCATCCACGAAAGTATATTGTTTCAAAGTACCTAATCAGAACTCTCCGTCAATTCAACGCACTAACGCAGAGAGGATGGATTTAGTACAAAGCTTTAAGGGAGAATGATGGCGGACAGGCTTCAACCGCCGTCTGTGCTCGGCACAGATGACGCCACCTCCCGTCCTTGGGAGGAAACACAGTTGCCAACAAGAGCTTCTGTCGAAGATAAAAGTTCATGGGTCTACGAGTAAAGCAAAGCAAGAGCAGAGTCAACAAATCCACAGTACTTACGAAACATGTGGTTGATTCTTAAAATGGTTGGCATATTTTGGAACACCAAGCAGTAAAAAATTAGAACAAATCTTCAGAATAATAATTCCTCTGAGAACTTAGACGTGGAATGAGTCGTTTCCATGTTCTGTCGAGCTAAAAACACTCGTCTCGGTTGTATGTCCACAGCTTCCTTGACCTCTTATAACACTACCACTGCTCTTTATTTACGTTCTGAAACTATATTGGTGACCAATTACGGCATACAGCAACAGTGCAGTGTTACCGTCTGAAGGAATTTTGTTGTGTTACCGTCTGAAGGAATTTTGTTGTGTTGACCGTGATGTACCCAACGGAGGTGACTTATCGGAAGTGAAAGTCAGAATTACGTAAATATTTAAACAGTAACAAACAATATTTTACCTATCCACGCTGTTCAAAGAACAAAGAAAACGGTCGCCAGCCTAATTAGGTATGAGAATGATCAACATTCTTGTTCAATAAAATCGATATGAGTAACTTTAATGGACAGATACAGCCCATACTTTCTCACACGAGAGTGCAATGAACTCTGTCACTAGGCAGATATGGACGTTAAAGAAAATTCAAAAAAAGAAGAACGAGGGTATTTGCATAAACACAACATACAGTGACACACACTATTGCATTCAGGGTTTAGTCAAACAGAATAATTTCAATAAGATTACTATTAAAGATTACTGTAGAATTATAAAATTGGGCATGAATTTAGTCCCACTTTACCTAATACTTTTCTACCTGACATGAAATTAAAAAGGAGTTCACTAGCAAACAATTACTCACTGTCCTCTGAATGAGACAAATTACTATTTTCATAGAAAACGATGATCCTGTTGCAGTGGTAATAAGCACTTTCAACATATAATTATGAGGATCAAGAATTTAGCAAGTATACGTATATAACTTTCAACAGTGACAGTTTTTAACTTTTACTGCAATGAGACACAAATTGACATAGTTATGAAACAATGACTCAAAAAATGGTTCAAATGGCTCTGAGCACTATGGGACTTAATATCTGAGGTCATCAGTCCCCTAGAACTTAGAACTACTTAAACCTGACTAACCTAAGGACATCACACATATCCATGCCCGAGGCAGGATTCGAGCCTGCGACCGTAGCGGTCGCGCGGTTCCCGACTGAAGGGCCTAGAACCGCTCGGCCACACCGACTGGCAAACAATGACTCACCTTTTTTGCACTATTTAAATAGGCTGCACAATAATTGTTTACTGAGAAGAACATTTCAAGCCAAACTTTAGTAATATTTACTTTTGAAACTAACCTCAAGATGGTTTATTGTCTGTCTTTATTACCACAATCTTTTACTTTAAAGTCAGTGATTAAATAGGTAACATAGAAAGTCCACAAAACTTTAAATTGGATTGTTTCAATCACTGGGAAGCTTTCACAAAGCAGCATTTACTACCTCCCACAATTTTACCAAATCCACAGTAAATATGAATACTCCATTCCAATATCAAACAATATTACTTAATTAACTGTTTGGCTTTTTTCCACAATAAGGACACTTGGTAATCATAGTTGAAACGGAGAGGAACCTGAGAGTTGTTGTAATAAGGAAAAAATCGAGGTAGGTGCATAGATTCATGTATAAGTTACCTTATATTTGAGCACACTAAAACATCCAGTGAGCTGATCCTTCACTTTACATACCTACAATTCCTCCATTCCGTTAAAGCGATTGCGCAATGTGGTGGCGAGTGCATGTTGGTAGGTGGACCTGCAGGTAGAAATAATGGACTCTGTCATTTCTTGGTAACGACAATCCTCAGACTAATAAGTATCATTTCCAGAATAGAGCCAATTTATTTATACTTCCATCCGAGGCTTTGGCACGTTGAAAAACGGCGCAAAACGCCTCTCGGCACCAGCACAATACACGACTTTTACATAAGCTGTTGACAGTTTGGAACCTCGTCCCCAACTAACTCTTCCTTGCACCTTTCTATCCATGCCAACCACATTTTGCAAGCGTTGCCTGATTCCGTTCCCGATGGGAACCACAACACCTTTTGTACATACAAAGAACTAATAACCCTAAGTGAGGATCAGCAATTACGAGTATATAACAGTAACCAAACATATTAACTAAAACGGAACATTTGCACATATTGACATTTCTACAAAAAATTATTCACCCAAATTCCAGTTATATATGATAAGGTTTGTCTCCCTCCAAGTGAGGCAAAGTGTTTAACTAATAAAGACAATACGTTGCATATGTTTGTACGAGGACATCAGAGTTTTTACAAAGAAAAAGTAAACACTCTTATGGTATCGACACAGTCAAATAATATTTACAACAGTTTAACTACAGAATGTTAAATAAAACAAAAAGACAAAATAAATCAGTAGAGCCTTAGAAGTATGGTGTTACACTCTGAATCGCAAAAGGACGAGGCTGCAGAAAGTATCTGCTTTTACAAGAAGCTTGAGGCCGGAAAAGATTCCTCGAACCTAAGCCAGGAACATTCCATATGGTGAAGATGAGAAATGTGGAGATCCTGAGCGGAATACGTGAGGAGAGGAATATCTGGAAAACATCGGCAGGAAGAAGGGACAGGATGATATGACGTGAGTTAAGAGATGAAGAAATAACTTCTTCCATGGTCACTGAGGGAACTATTGAGGGAAAAAACTGTACAGAAAACAAGGATTGGAGTGTATCCAACAGATAATTGATGGCGCTGAGCGCAAGTGCTCCAGTGGGGTGAAGAGAAAGGCACACGGAAAGAACTGCTGGTGAGTCGCATCAAACGGACATGTAAACGGAGGTCAAATTCCGAAATACAATAAAGAATTACAGTATTTACTGACTGATTAACCGACAACAGAGTAACGGTCATACTCCTGTTCCTTGAGCATGCCAACATTGTTTTGTAAATTTGATCTTGAATCCGAATGGACTCCGCTGGGTGCACAGAGGGGTGGCGGCGGCATCAGACGCGGCGAGACTGCCCCGAAGTCCGAGACAGCGCCCGTCTCGCCGGCAGTAAGTCGGTCTGGCCCTGCCGCCGCCGCCGCTGCAGCTGCTTCTGCTGCCTTCCTGCCTCCCACAGCCTCGATAAAATTACCTTCCATTCTCAATTTCCTGGCCGACCCCCAATTAGATAACGAACTACCAGAGAGGTCAGCCGAACGGGCTGGACAGGACAGGGGAGCGGGGGCTCCACAGTGGAGGTCCGAGGGCGCGGTTGGCCAGGGGGAGAGGCAGGGGGGAATGAGGGAAAGGACGAGCGGAGGAAGCGGAAGAAAAGAAGCGCGCGGAGAAAGAATAGAGCAGCACCGCCAGAAGAATACAGAAATACAGCGCAGTGAAATCTAAGAAGCGGCTGGCGCTTCCCCGGGGCGGCAACTTGTGTCCGCGATTTACTTTCACGACGCCTCCAGCCATCGGCCTCGCGGCGCGTTGCGGGCAGTATCCCTCTCGTGGGAAGGGGCAACGTCTGCCGAACTGTCCCCTCAAGTTGCAGTACAGTGTCTCTCTTCAATATTCGGCCACCCTGCTGTATACATGTTACTGTGGAATAATTTAGAAAATTAAGACACAGGATGGAGATACAAACCAACAATGTTAATAGAAATACCCGCCACAGTATCAGCACTGTAGTGTTCATTTATTTACGCATTTATATCGCCTAGCAAGTCCAAGGCTTTCAGGTCTTCTCTTGCTACTAGCCATAAATCCATAGTGAGTCAAAAGTACAATATGCTTATTATCTGAATATTAGATCTTGTTAACAAAATTTTAATAACGATAATAGATTTAGTAATGACTATATTGAATTTAAAATATATCTGTCTTATTAACATTGTGTTGAACAGTTTTCTCATTACGTCTTTGTCGAGTATGAGTCATGACATCTAAAGGTAATTGTGACAGCACTACGGAAGGGATCAATGTGAGAAGTCGACTCGTCAGAAGAAATAATGGGGTAAGATTAGATGCAGAGATGGCAAAAACGAAACGGATATAGACAGGAATTAGAAACACACCCATTGTGTTGACAATGTGACGGAGATACTGCTTCACTTTCGGGCAAAACAAAACAGGATTTGCTTAGAGGAAAGCTACGCCGATGATAACAGGTAAACTTTTAATGTCCTCTTGAATTCAGAGTGGTTTTGGAGAACGCAGGTTTCAGGGAAGTTTGTTCCCGAGTCGTAGGGGTGAAGTGGACGAGACGTAGAAAGATTCAGTGAAGTGTAAAGGTACTACCAAGATGTTTGTTGTATCTGTTTACGCCTGAGAAGGGCAAAACAGAGATAGCGAACAGCAGCAGCATCAGTATCATCATCAGCCATTTGCCATTAACCACAGGGCAAAGGCTCCTCTTACATTGTTCCATATATTACGGACTTTAGCGATGTGCATCCATGCTGGTCCTTCGATTTTTCTAATGTCATCTACCTACTTACCATTAGCTCTAATTCTTAGTGTTTTCTCACGTAGCTGAAATACAGTAAAATTTCCTCGGTCCATCTACTATCTAATCGCCAAGCTACGAGCCCCACTCACCACTATTTAATTTTCATTAAAGTTTTAATTACTCCTTTTGCGGTGTCGTCTGAAGAACGAGGTATCGAAAAAGTCGGTACCTCACGACGGAACCACAAGTGTGCATAGTCGCAGCCAGAGGCAACGACAAATGTGAGACGTCAACGTAGACACGCTCTCAAGAATTCTTTACGTCGGCGCTGCAGAACGCGTATTTACTTAAGAGCTGAGTTCCGCTCAGCACAGTCTGCTATCATCGCCGAACACGACAGCATCGTCTCATAGCATATATCAACAGACGTTAGTTTTCAGTGAACGTAATAAATACGCATGACATTCCTGTGGCCATGGATTCTTACAGTATTTCATCTTGTTCAAGTTATAATAAAGTGGTCTTATATTTGTGTGTGTTGTAGTATCAAATCGTCCTCCTCCAGAGGTAATCTAAGAACCCATGACGGTGCCAATAATAGTGAACAAAGTCGAAATGAGTGCTGTCTGGATTATTGGCAAATTTATTCAAGATGGCGGATTTCCCAGTGAGTTCCTACCTACTCACCCTGGGGGAGGGGGGAGGGAGATGTGGCAATTTTATGCCGACTACATCACCAACCCCATTCCTCCCACATCCCCCACTTCCTCTCTCATCCACCAACTCTCCCTCCCCTCCCCCTCTGCGACTCCCCTCCTTCACATATGGATTGGCGGGAAAAAGACTCAGTCTATACTGAGTTGCTGTAGAGAAAGGAAATAAGGTATTGTCTTTATTTATTTACTTTATTTATTTCTGAGGGTCTTATGCTGCAGCTGGATTACCCTGCAGCTGCCTCCACACTCAGCTGTCCCGCGCCCCGATTTTCGCAGCACGCCCCCCCCCCCCTGCTCCCCCCCTTCCCCCGCACTCCCTCCTCACTTTTACCAATACCAAACGCGGGTGTGTTTGTTCGCCTCAAAGTTTGAAGACCAACTACTCTAGACCACAAAACCACCACCAGAGGGTGGTCGAAACTGTTCTACAGCCACCCCCCATCCAGGTCTACTTCCCAACACTCCCCGCCCCTCAACTTTGCCGCTAGTGTGTGTGTGTGTGTGTGTGTGTGTGTGTGTGTGTGTGTGTGTGTGTCTGCACGTTCAAAATGTTTCAAATGACTCTAAGCACTATGGGACTTAACATCTGAGGCCATCAGTCGCCTAGACTTAAAATTACTTAAACATAACTAACCTAAAAACATCACACACATCCATGCCCGAGGCAGGATTCGAAACTGCGACGGTAGCAGCAGCGCGGTTCAAGACTGAAGTGCCTAGAACTTCTCGGCCATAGCGGACGACTGTGCATGTTCATCTTGCTGTGTGCCCTATTCTGTAATACCACTCTAAATTGGTGGATAACTGTCCTACGGCCACTGCCGGAAGAATTGCCTCCTACTTATCTACAAGTGTATAGTTGCTGAGGAAGTTGTACACAGATAAACGGTATGAAGGGGTAGGGCAGCAAGCTATCATTGAAGCGTAGGAAGAGTTGCCTTCTATCTATCTACAAGTGTATAGCTTCTGAGGAACTTGCACACAGAGACATGGGAAGAATGGGAAGAAGGTATAGGGCAGCAGACACTGAAGCGTAGGAACAGCTGCTTGCTACAGACCTTCAAGTGGTATAGCTTTTGAGTAACTTGTACACAGATACATGGTAAGAAGCAACAGGGTAGCGAACTATCACTGAAGTGGAGGGAAAGTTGCCTCGCACTGACCTACAAGTGAAATAGGTGCAGAGGAACTTGTACACAGATAAATAGTATAAAAGAAGGGATAGGACAGCAAACTGTCACTGAAATGTAGGAACAGTAGCCACCAACTGATCGACAAGTGTGTTTTGCTGCTGAGGACCATGTATATAGATACACGATAAGAAGACATAGGATAGCAAACTAGCACTGAACTGTAGGAAGGCCAATACATGCTACCACAACTAATGGAAAATGCTTCACTGCTCTAATTTCGAAATCGTCGTGAAAAAATCACCACTCGTAAACAGCGGATCATGATGCAACTCACGCAATGGTAATTGAGAAAAATCATTGTAATAAAACAACTACCACAAAAAGACCCCAAAAGTCAGGAGAGAGTGTCGGCAGCTACAAGTGTGTTCACCTCGATGTGTGGATACAAACTGAGCGGTACAGATGGATAAAAGACTCGTGAGCTGAACGCTTCCTGCAAGCCATTAAACGTATTTCTCGGAAAGGCTACTCCCCCCCCTCTCCCCCCCCCCCCTGGAACAATAACGAAATACCTGACTATGTATCATGGATGAAGAACTGAACGCTCAACAGTGGTATGCTTTCAAACTTTCTGCAAGTGCTGACACTGTCTGAAAGTGGTGCTCGGCTAAGTAAAATCAATCTAATGTAGGGAAACCATTGAAACACTATGTTCTGCATAAATGAGATGCACATGGATTTTTATACTAGTCGTCTCACTGTGTGCTGATCTGCTCGCTATTCCCCTGACATGTGGAGAGCAGTGTCCGCCCGCACTCACTCGTCTCCACCGCTGCAGGCAATAACCGGTCAACGCTTCTTCAGGTAAACTGTCCGAAGGAAGATAAACTGTCCAAAGGCTGTCTAGTAGAGGTTTCAGATGCTCCCCTGTACCAAATTACAGGTTTGTGTTTGTGTTTGTCTGTGAGTGTGTTTTGTGTGTGTACGTGTGTGTGTGTGTGTGTGTGTGTGTGTGTGTGTGTGTGTGTGTGTGTGTGTGTGTGTGTTTGTTTGTGTGTGTGTGTTCTTGTAAAGAATGAGATTCCTGCTGCACAGACGGCGGAGGAATAGCAGGTGGAGGAATTTTACACATGTCACTTTCTCCTCATGGAGTAACACACTGTGTGTATGCCTAAAGTGTTGCTATTCTTAACAGCTCAGGTGCTGTAATGTCAGCTCAGATATTTAAGTAAAGTGACTGATAAACACACATACTCGTTTGCTGTAGAAAATATTATCATCATGTATTCTTCAGATGTGATTCTTATGACGACATAAAAGTTTTCTGGGTATAATACCGCGTCATAATGTAAAAACTACTGCTGCTGGAGAAAAACCAACGTTTCGGCCACTATTGCAGCGGCCTTCTTCTGGGTCTTCTGGGTCTAATGACCCAGAAGAAGGCCGCTGGAGAAAAACCAACGTTTCGGCCACGATTGTAGCGGCCTTCTTCTGGGTCATTAGACCCAGAAGACCCAGAAGAAGGCCGCTGCAATAGTGGCCGAAACGTTGGTTTTTCTCCAGCAGCAGTAGTTTTTACATTATGACGCAGTACTACACCCAGAAAACTTTTATGTCGACTGACTCTGTCCGCGGAAGCCTACGCAGTGATTCTTATGCTTGCTACAGTGAACACTGCACCGAGAATATTGCACTGACTATACTACAAAATGAGCACTTAACACCATCCAGCAGTTCTTAAGCAGACAGTCAGCTAGGAAGTTCCACACACTATGATATGTAGAAGACTTCGCTTAAAACGTTATGCTAGTAGAACCAAACAACACGACAACCAATATTGATCAAACATTCCGGAATGGATAGAAGAGGTACCAGCATGTCTTAGGAGCCGACAGACATAAAACACTTATAAGCGAGTAACTATTATAAAACACGCAACAGCAACGACTATGTTACACAATAAGTGTATCTTGGCATTGTTTCTACATGAAGACGAAATGTAAAAACATCACAGAAACATCCACCAGAAAAGTGAATGTGTCTTCAACTTGATGTCTGGATACAGACTAAGCAGCGTAGAACCAGTCTTAGCTTCCCTCTTGCCCCCCCCCCCCCTCCCTCTCCTCCGTACCCCCCACCCCACCTCCCCGCCGCACATATGTAGGGCTCTGGTTTTCCAGGGCTGTTCTAACCTGTCGCTGATGGTACACAAGGAGGTCTACCCACTGCAGGTACTCTGGTTTGGTCGACAATGATATACCGTTTCTGGTATGCAGCTGGACCCTTCTGTAGCTAGTGGTTCTGCTTTCCCAGGCCTGTTCTAATCTCTCGCTGGTGGTACACAAAGATCTCAACTGTTGGTGATGCTCTGCTTTGGTCGGTGTTGGGGTGACAATGACATGCTGCTTCAGGTCTGCAGAAAGTCAAACATATTTCCAGGAAATGCCGATGACTGGCAGCCATTGAGGTTGCTGCAGGTGGTCGCTATTGAACACGCCGGCACCAACCATTCCCGTCGCCGCCGGTCGCTTCCAGCGGCCTCCCATAGGATGTGTGCTCTCCTAGCCTCTGACCGCTCAAAGTTAGTGTCTACGGAAGCGTTGTAAATAAATTGTTACGCCTGTGGGTATAACATACATTGCATACAGACACACACATAAACGGCGGCTTTCGCATTATCTACTCGCATGTAGGAGAAAAAGCACAGTCAATTTCACACACGACAGCAAGTTATAATTCGGTCCGCCACCTCCTCGTTATTTCGTAACCTCAAACTGAGTAAAACTACCAACTCAATCTAAGAACTGTCGTCGATGACGAATGAGCAAAACAGTCAAGGCTGGAGCTCTATGACAATACATCTGCTACATGTAATAACTTATCACACATCTCTTTTACAAGCCTACCATGTAAAAAATCGATAAACAAATTCTAAATGAATCGAAAACTTCCACTATTTTGGCGTGAAAACTACCGATCACCACAGAATGTCCTTGCAGAATAAAAGTGAGAACTTTAATCTCTGTAAACGTTTAATCTACCGAAAGATGTAAGTTATAAGACGTTGTGTGACGAAGCTTTTCAGTGGAATTGTTGTATCTAATGTCAACTCATATCTTATAAGCGAACAATTAGATTAGATTAGATTAGATTAATACTAGTTCTATGGATCATGAATACGATATTTCGTAATGATGTGGAACGAGTCAAATTTTCCAATACATGACATAATTAAGTTAATTTAACAACATACTTAAGTTAATATAACAACTTTTTCATTTTTTGTGTTTTTTATTTTTATTTTTATTTTTTATTTTTTATTTTTTAATATATTTTTTTTAAATTTATATCTAAAAATTCCTCTATGGAGTAGAAGGAGTTGTCATTCAGAAATTCTTTTAATTTCTTCTTAAATACTTGTTGGTTATCTGTCAGACTTTTGATACTATTTGGTAAGTGACCAAAGACTTTAGTGCCAGTATAATTCACCCCTTTCTGTGCCAAAGTTAGATTTAATCTTGAATAGTGAAGATCATCCGTTCTCCTAGTATTGTAGTTATGCACACTGCTATTACTTTTGAATTGGGTTTGGTTGTTAATAACAAATTTCATAAGAGAGTATATATACTGAGAAGCTAGATCATTAAATAAATGTCTGTAGGATGATCTTTGGTGGACTCCAGATATTATTCTGATTACACGCTTTTGTGCAATAAATACTTTATTCCTCAGTGATGAATTACCCCAAAATATGATGCCATATGAAAGCAACGAGTGAAAAATAGGCGTAGTAAGCTAATTTACTAAGATGTTTATCACAAAAATTTGCAATGACCCTTATTGCATAAGTAGCTGAACTCAAACGTTTCAGCAGATCATCAATGTGTTTCTTCCAATTTAATCTCTCATCAATGGCCACACCTAAAAATTTGGAATATTCTACCTTAGCTATATGCTTCTGATTAAGGTCTATATTTATTAATGACGTCATACCATTCACTGTATGGAACTGTATGTACTGTGTCTTATCAAAATTCAGTGAGAGTCCGTTTACAAGGAACCACTTAGTAATTTTCTGAAAGGACAGTATTGACAATTTCATCAGTTAATTCTTGTTTGTCAGGTGTGATTACTATACTTGTATCATCAGCAAAGAGAACTAACTTTGCCTCTTAATGAATATAGAATGGCTAGTCATTAATATATATTAAGAACAACAATGGACCCAAGACTGACCCTTGTGGAACCCTATTCTTGATAGTTCCCCAGTTTGAGGAATGTGCTGATCTTTGCATATTATGAGAACTACTTATTTAAACTTGATGAAAAATATTATTTAAAGGCAAGAAAACATTTTATTAGCTTTGTAATTACACCCTGGATACGGAAAAAAACACATTTACTGAAAGAAAAAAAAACAGAGAAGTTACACACAAGCCAAGAATAAAGATATTGACAGCAGAGTCATGGAGCAGCACATAAATATAGACGTCAAGGAATTTTTTCTTTTCTTTTAACACTTCCTCCAAAAGAAAAAAAAAATCATGAAATTATTGCTTTGTCTCTTGCATGCCAATTTCTGAACATAGAAAATTAAATCGAACTCGTTCAAGAGGTTTCGTCAAAATATCTGCCAACTGGTTGTGTCCATCAATGTGTTCCAAGAAAATCTCACCGTTCAGATATCTTTCACGAACATAGAAATGTCGGACCTCTACATGTTTAGGACGTCGATGATATTCTGGATTTTTTGCCAACTTCAATGCACTAGCATTGTCAATGTAAAGAGCTGGAGGCTGCCCCGACATTTCCACTAATTCTGATAGCAGACGACGTAACCAAACTAACTCTTTTGCTCCTTCACTAGCTGCAATTATTTCCGCCTCGGTTGTGGATGTGGCCACTACTTTCTGCAACTGACTTGTCCATGACACTGCACCACCTGAGTACTTTGCAAGAATTCCAGTTGTTGAGCGCCTTGTCCGGTTATCACCTGCGAAATCTGCATCAGCGTAAATCTTTAACTCTTCTTTTTTATTATATATAATTCCAAAATTTAAGGTCCCTTTCAAATACCGGAAAATGCGCTTTACTCTATTCCAGTCTTCAGTGGTTGGTTTCTCCATAGCTCGAGCACTTTATTGACTGCAAAAGTGATGTCTGGACGAGTTACTGTTGAAAGGTACATGAGACAACCAATTGCTTCACGGTAGGGTACAGATGACGAAACTTTTTCGTTTTGATTATTGTCCTCACGTCCAATAGGAGTTGAGATTGTATTGCATTCTGCCATTCGAAATCTTTGTAGAATTTCTTCTGTGTATTTCTCTTGACTTATCATTATTGCTCCATCTTCATATTGCTTTATTTTTATGCCAAGAAAATTGTCAAGACTGCCAGTTGTTATTTCGAATTCATGTTGTATAACATCCATAAAAACAGCAATTTCTTTCTTGTTACTGCCGACAATCAGGCCATCATCAACGTAGATTGCCACATAAAGGCAATTTCCATTTTGTCTACGATAAAATGAGCATGGGTCTGCATCACTGTTTGAAAAACCAGCTTTCTTCATGAACTCAACGAAACGTTTGTTCCAGCAACGTGGCGCTTGCTTCAACCCATAAAGACCTTTTTTTAAGAAACATACTCGGCCTGTACCATCTTCGAAACCTTCTGGTTGTTCCATATATACTTCATCTTCAATATAGACGTCAAGGAATTTTTTCTTTTCTTTTAACACAACTTTCTGCACTCTTCCAGCTAGGTACAAATTAAACAATTTGTGCACTGTCCAACTCATGCCACAATACTTGAGCTTGTCTAGCAGAATTTCATGATTTACACAATCAAAAGCCTTTGAGTGATCACAAAAAATCCCAATGGGTGGTGTTCGGTAATTCAGATCATTCAAAATTTGATTGGTGAAAGCATGTATGGCATTTTCTGTTGAAAAACCTTTCTGGAAACCAAACTGACATTTTGTTAGTACTTCATTGTTACAGATATGTGAATCTACTCTTGAATACATTACTTTCTCAAAAATTTTGGATAAAGCTGTTAGAAGGGATACTGGACGGTGATTGTTGACATCAGATCTATCCCCCTTTTTATGCAAAGGTATAACAATAGCATATTTCAGTCTATCAGGGAAAATGCCCTGTTCCAGAGAGCTATTACACAGGTGGCTGAGAATCTTACTTATCTGTTGAGAACAAGCTTTTAGTATTTTGCTGGAAATGCCATCAGTTCCATGTGAGTTTTTGCTTTTAAGCAAGTTTATTATTTTCCTAATTTCAGAGGGAAAAGTGAGTGAGATTTCAATTGTATCAAATTGCATAGGTATGGCCTCTTCCATTAACAGCCTAGCATCTTCTAATGAACATCTGGATCCTACTACATCCACAACAATTAGAAAATGATTATTAAAAATATTTTGAACTTCTGACTTTTTGTTCGTAAAGTTTTCATTCAGTTTGATGGTAATACTGTCTTCCTGTGCTCTTGGTTGACCTGTTTCTCTTTTAATAATATTCCAAATTGTTTTAATTTTATTATCAGAGTTGCTGATTTCAGACATGATACACATACTTCTGGATTTTTTAATAACTTTTCTTAATATAACACAGTAGTTTTTATAATTTTTGATAGTTTCTGGGTCACTACTCTTTCTTGCTGTCAGATACATTTCCCTTTTCCGGTTACAAGATATTTTTATACCCTTAGTAAGTCATGGTTTGTTACAAGGTTTCTTACAAGTATATTTAACTATTTTCTTGGGGAAGCAGTTTTCAAATGCATTTACAAAAATGTCATGAAATAAATTATATTTTAAATTGGCATCAGGTTCACGGTACACCTCATCCCAGTCTAACTGCTGTAGGCTTTCCCTGAAATTTGCAATTGTTAAATCGTTGACTGAACGTACTACTTTGGAGGACTGTTTAGTATTGCTGAATGGAGCTATGTCATATATTGTAACTAGCTATGCACCATGATCAGAAAGACCATTCTCAACAGGCTGAGCATTTATCTGGTTAAACTTATTTTGGTCTATAAAGACGTTATCTATCAGTGAGCTGCTATCCTTTACCACCCGAGTAGGAAAATCAATAACGGGTGTCAAATTGAAAGAACCGAGTAATACTTCAAGGTCATTTTTCCTATTACCCTCTTTCAGAGAATCTACATTGAAGTCTCCACAAATAATAATTTGCTTCCCCCTGTCTGACAGATAGCACAACAAGGAGTCCAAATTTTTCAGAAATAGATGAAAATTTCCTGATGGGGACCTATATACAGTTACAATTATAAATGTGCCTTTATTTAATTTAAGCTCACAGGCACATGCTTCTATATGTTTCTCTACACAAAACATTTCTGTTTCTATACTTTTTGCACAATGATAACTTTTGACATATATGGCAACTCCTCCTTTCTCCATATTTTCTCTCATTACATGTGCAGAGAGCTTATATAAACTTACATTTACCTTATCCATATGTGATGCTCAGACAGGCATAGTATATCTATTTCATCCTCAGCTTCTAAATCTTCTAAACAAACCAGGAGCTCATCTATTTTATTCTTTAAACTCCCAATATTTTGATGAAATTTACTTACATTATTTTTAATTATACTTTTATGAGAACCTTTCCTTATTCTAACATTTGCAGTACTCTCCTGTCTGAGTTTCTCATTGTGCTTAGGCCTAGTTGCTATACCAGTGGACACGTGGTGTTAATTTCTTTCCTAAACTGAAGATTTGTTTCAATCCTGACCTCTCGTAGAACTTGACATCTTTCTGTCTTACCTATCCTAAAAAAGGTGCTGCTCCAACACCTGTAACCACTGGTATTTTACCATTCATGGCAGTGCCTCCCCCCCCCTTAAATTTCCTGCTATTACCCCAGCCAGTTTCCCCTTCCCTTTCCTGTTGAGATGTAGGCCGTGCCTGGTATAGTCCCACCTACTGAGAGAATCAACAGGAACCACACCAATATGAGCCCCCGCACCCGACCCAAGCAGCTGCTCCAACTCCAAATTAACTCTCCCAACAGAAGAGTTCAAATGAGGCCGGTCATGGCGTCTCAGGACAGATACAAATTCAACACTGGTGTGTCTCGATGCCGACGTAATCTTTACCAGGTCACACTCTATACTGTACCCAGGATCTCTGTCGATGCTGTTCCCTGGCCCTCCCACAATGACCACGGTGTCTTCCCTGGTAAATCCTTTACAGAGTGAATCTAAATCCTCTGTCACCTGATCCAGACTAGCACTTGGTTTGAAAAAATTTGTGACCTGGTATTCTGGTCCTAATTCCTCCTGCAGAAGTTGGCCTACACCTCTGGCATTAGAACTGCCTAACAACAAAACTTTCTTCCTTTTCGATGGCTTTCCTACATTCTTTTTCAATTTCCTATTGAAAGTTTGTTGTGTTCTGTCTACACCTACCTCTGCTTGAGGCTCATCAGTTTCTAACTGAAGCAACAGGTCAAACTTATTTTTGACATTCACCACAAAACTGTCAGACTTAGTTCTAGGCCTGTTCCTTCTGCTACCTGTTGCCACTTCCCACCTCTCTTTGCCCTTCTCCCTCCTTAACCTGTCCAGATCTTCCCTAGCCCGATCTAGCTCAGCCCGAATTATTTAAAAAAAAAACACATTGTCGATAGTAATAAAGCAATCACGGTTCCACAAGAACAGACACAACCAATTTCTTTCACTTTGATGGACAAATTGGCATAGTTGCGAGCATTCCTCGTGTTCAAAATTTGTGTGTGTGTGTGTCTGTGGAAGTATTACAAATAAATTGTCGTTGCACATGGATATTACGCGATTTCCGACGCATGAAAAAATATCAATACAAAACAGTATCTTTCATGCTAACTATTCACATGTCGCAAAAAGCAACAGTCATTTTACATTAAAACAATTCACATCTCTCTCTTTCCTCGTTATTTTGTAACATCCAACGGAGTAAAATTACGAACCATAAAAACTTTGCTAATGTCACCTAGTAGAGAACTCGATAAGATTGTTACTGCCTCTCTCTCTTCTGACATGTCGAAAACAAATACTGTCCTCGTGTTGACTACGACGATACGTGGCGATCCGATTAAATATACACGTACTGGTCCATTGGAGCGGGTGGCCAGTGTTCGAAATCGCTTCCACAGAAGTGGTCGAAGTCCCTTCCACAGACCTGTGTAAAGTTTTGTCGTCCTTACTGGAATAACACCATAGCCCACAGATTATCAGTCACAATAGAAGGTTTCTGTGTTTAGTTTCGTAAGCAGCTTCGTAGATTGTCATACATTCTTTTACTTCTATTGCTTTGAAGTCTGTGTCAGGCGCTAAATCGACATTAACACATTTCGATCCAATGCAACGTGTGGTGTACGGTGTGCACATACAGGGTGGCGGAAATAAAAGACAGAGGTGTTGTTTCTTATTGACAAAAATGTTGAGGACATGAAACAGGAAGAGTTTGCAACATTGTGGAGCGTTTAATCTCATGTTCCATAGTGTAGGGGTAGCGATGTTCTGTTGTTCGTTTTCGAAGAGACCAAGAGCATGTCGAGCATTTGGGTGTCCAAATCATTCGCTCAAATGGCCCAGAATGTTTTTCAAACCAATCGTGAACAATTGTGGCCCAGTGGCTTGATACTGTTGTTGGCAACATGAAGTTCATGCATGGCTGGCTGCAAATGGTCTTCAAGTAGCTGAACATCACCATTTCCTGTCAATGATCTGTTCAGTTCGACCGGAGCCCGCACCATTAAGGAGCCACCATTAACTTACACAGCACCTTGTTGAGAACTTGAGCCCTGGCTTCGTGGGGTGTGCGCCACGCTCGTACTATACCATCAGCTCTTAATCAACTGAAATCGGGACTCATCTGACCAGGTACGGTTATCCAGTCGTCTGGGGTCCAACCGAAATCATCACGAACCCAGCAAGCGATGTGCTGTTAGCAAAGGCACTTGCGTTGGTCGTCTGCTGCCAATTGACGCCAGATTTCGCCGCAGTGTCCAAGCGGATTCGTTCGTTGTACATTCCTCATTGATTTCTGCACATACAATCAGCTTTGCTTATCTGTTAGCATGACAAAAAATGTGTGTGAAATCTTAACTGCTAAGGTCATCCGTCCCTAAGCTTACACACTACTTAACCTAAATTATCCTAAGGACAAACACACACACCCATGCCCGAGGGAGGACTTGAACCTCCGCCGGGACCAGCCGCACAGTCCATGACTGCAGCGCCTCAGACCGCTCGGCTAATCCCGCGCGGCTGTTAGCACGACAACTCTACGCAAACGCCGCAGCTCTCTACATCTACATCCATACTCCGCAAGCCACCTGACGGTGTGTGGCGGAGGGTACCTTGAGTACCTCTATCGGTTCTCCCTTCTAATCCAGTCTCGTATTGTTCGTGGAAAGAAGGATTGTCGGTATGCCTCTGTGTGGGCTCTAATCTCTCTGATTTTATCCTCGTGGTCTCTTCGCGAGATATACGTAGGAGGGAGCAATATACTGCTTGACTCTTCGGTGAAGGTATGTTCTCGAAACTTTGACAAAAGCCCGTGCCGAGCTACTGAGCGTCTCTCCTGCAGAGTCTTCCACTGGAATTTATCTATCATCTCCGTAACGCTTTCGCGATTACTAAATGATCCTGTAACGAAGCGCGCTGCTCTCCGTTGGATCTTCTCTATATCTTCTATCAACCCTATCTGGTACGGATCCCACACTGCTGAGCAGTATTCAAGCAGTGGGCGAACAAGCGTACTGTAACCTACTTCCTTTGTTTTCGGATTGCATTTCCTTAGGATTCTTGCAATGAATCTCAGTCTGGCATCTGCTTTACCGACGACCAACATTATATGATCATTCCATTTTAAATCACTCCTAATGCGTACTCCCAGATAATTTATGGTATTAACTGCTTCCAGTTGCTGACCTGCTATTTTGTAGCTAAATGATAAAGGATATATCTTTCTGTGTATTCGCAGCACATTACACTTGTCTACATTGAGATTCAATTGCCATTCCCTGCACCATACGTCAATTCGCTGCAGATCCTCCTGCATTTCAGTACAATTTTCCATTGTTACAACCTCTCGATACACCACAGCATCATCTGCAAAAAGCCTCAGTGAACTTCCGATGTCATCCACCAGGTCATTTATGTATATTGTGAATAGCAACGGTCCTATGACACTCCCCTGCGGCACACATGAAATCACTCTTACTTCGGAGGACTTCTCTCCATTGAGAATGACATGCTACGTCCTGTTATCTAGGAACTCCTCAATCCAATCACACAATTGGTCTGATAGTCCATATGCTCTTACTTTGTTCATTAAACGACTGTGGGAACTGTATCGAACGCCTTGCGGAAGTCAAGA
Organism: Schistocerca cancellata; assembly: GCF_023864275.1. Classification (NCBI taxonomy): domain Eukaryota; kingdom Metazoa; phylum Arthropoda; class Insecta; order Orthoptera; family Acrididae; genus Schistocerca; species Schistocerca cancellata. The sequence continues at coordinate 226,584,551 of NC_064631.1, read as the reverse complement.
AACACGGCATCTACCTGTGAACCCGTGTTTATGGCCCTCTGAGTCTCGTGGACAAATAGCGCGAGCTGTGTTTCACATGACAGTCTTTTTCGAAACCCATGCTGATTCCTACAGAGTAGATTTCTAGTCTCCAGAAAAGTCATTATACTCGAACACAATACGTGTTCCAAAATTCTACAACTGATCGACGTTAGAGATATAGGTCTATAGTTCTGCACATCTGTTCGACGTCCCTTCTTGAAAACGGGGATGACCTGTGCCCTTTTCCAATCCTTTGGAACGCTACGCTCTTCTAGAGACCTACGGTACACCGCTGCAAGAAGGGGGGCAATTTCCTTCGCGTACTCTGTGTAAAATTGAACTGGTATCCCATCAGGTCCAGAGGCCTTTCCTCTTTTGAGCGATTTTAATTGTTTCTCTATCCCTCTGCCGTCTATTTCGATATATACCATTTTGTCATCTGTGCGACAATCTAGAGAAGGAACTACAGTGCAATCTTTCTCTGTGAAACAACTTTGGAAAAAGACATTTAGTATTTCGGCTTTTAGTCTGTCATCCTCTGTTTCAGTACCATTTTGGTCACAGAGTGTCTGGACATTTTGTTTTGATCCACCTACCGCTTTGACATAAGACCAAAATTTCTTAGGTCATTAAGTGAATGCCGTCGATCACTGCGTTGTCCGTGGTGAGAGGTAACGCCTTTAATGTGGTATTCTTGGCACACCCTTGACGCTGTGGATCTCGGAATATTGAAGTCCCTAACGATTTCCTAAATGCAATGTGCCATGCGTCTAGCTCCACCTACCATTCCGTATTCCCGTCATGCGGTGGGTGGTACACCTTTTCACATGAATGATCTGAGTAAAAACGACAGCTCCGCCAATGAATTCCACTTTTATACTTTACGTGATAACACCACCATCTGTGTATACGCATCCCATGACGTCTGTCACAACTGTGTAACGTGTAGGCGTAGGATACCGTAAATTGCCGTGTGGGTTTGTGTAGGAGAAAGAACTATCTGCTCTTCTAGTAGCGGTGTACCTTGGTTCGATGGAGGAGCAAAGTGTTCCCAGTGACTGAAAAAAGCTCAAGTCATTCCCGTTTTCGAGGAAGGCCGTCGAATAGAAGCACAAAAGTACAGGCATATATATCTGACATCTGTCTGTTGGGGAATTTTGCAGTGTGTTTTATGCATGCGTATTGTGACCTTTCTGGAGATCGAAAATTTCTCCTGTCGGAGTCAACATGGATTCAGGAGAAAACGATCGTGTGAAACCGAACTCGCTCCGTTTGTCCAAGAGACCCTGAAAGCAGTAGACTGAGGTGCCCAGGTAGATGCTGTGTCGCTTGAGTTCCGGGAGTCATTCGATGCAGTTCCGCGCTGCCTCCTAATAAATGAAGTGCGAGCGTACGGAGTGGCAGATCAGCCGTGTGACTGGACTGAAGAGTTTTTAGCAAACAGGACACAGCACGTCATTCTCAAAGAAGAGAAAACTTCAGACGGAAAAGGAACTTCGGGTTTATGGATATGTTACGAGACCACTGATTTTCACAGTAATATAAATGCTGTAGTGGTTAACGTTGGAAGTTCTATGAGGCTGTTCGTGGATGATATTGATGCGTACAGAAAAGTCGCAACACTATAAAATTATTGTGAAATGCAGGAAGACATGCAGAGGCTCGACGCTGGTGCAGAAATTGCCAGTTGACAGGCAACGTAAATAAATGTCACGTGTTGTGCATAAATAGGAAGAAAAACCCAATATTGTGCAGTTACACGTTTGCAGAACAGTAACTGAAAGGAGTCTCAACCATAAAATGGTCGGACGTGCTGAAAAGGATTTCAATATCAATATATCAATGCCATGCCTGTTACTCGGACGACTATCCCACTTCGGTGACGCATGTTGCAACTCTTTGCCACAAGAGGTCTCCGAATTGCAGTGTGTGTAACGTAACTTTGTCGTTGTGTGAGAGACCCTCAAAAAACGGAAAGCACGAATTCGAAGAGTTCCTCCATACCTGAAGAACTCTCTTCTTCAGCGTGACAGTGCCGGATCACACACGAGCGCTGCAACGTTTGCATCAATCGGATGCCTTTGGTTCACCGTCATACAATTACGGCTTCGGCCCTCTGATTTTCGTCTTTTTTCAAAACTTAAAGATCACCTCTAAGGACTTTATTTTATATTGTTTGTTTTATCGCGCAAAAACAACGATCATACGCGTCCGTGTCAAAACTGTAGAACACGAAGACAAAGACAGGAGTTAAAAACGACTACACGTCAACCCCAAACGACGGAACACAAGACAGCTAAAAACAGGGACGTGGAGGAAGGTCTATACAATACGCAATAGAGGAATGGAGGTCCAGAACAAAAAATTAAGTGGCCTTCGTCATATTGCTACGACGGATAAAAAGTAATACGCGCTCGACAGCCCGTGCGTCGTTCGCTAAAACGTCCGATATCTTAGACGGCAAATACAAACGGGAACGTAAACGGTTAAAAAAAGGGCATTCTGTCAGGAAATGGCTGAAAGCTAAAATTTGGGCGCAGTGTGCACAAAGTCGTGAAGGAGCACCACTTAACAAATGGCGATGGCTAAAAAGGCAGTGCCCAATAGGCAAGCTAGTTCTCCTCGGGGCGGAAGGGCCGAAAGGAAGTCGCCCAAGCCGCTGGTAGAGGCTTTATAACATAGAGCTTATTCACACGAATGGAGAACCTGTGGCGATGCCAAAGTAACACTACCTCCTGACTGACGGCAGCACAGATCATCGGAGGGAATATAAGAACTAGTGGGCTGAGGTACGAGGACTGTGCAGCCTTGGTAGCAGCATCAGCAGCCTCGTTTCTTGTTAGACCGACATGATCAGGAACCTACATAAACATCACAATGGCTCCATCTAGAATGAGCAAGTGCAGTTTTCCTGGACCCGTTGCACTAAGGGACAGACGGCCTTCAGCACTCAAAGGCTTTGAAGGGCGCTGAGAGAGTCTGGTCAGATGACACAACTGAAAAGCCTGTGTCTCCGGATGTACTCTGTAGCCTGATACAGGGCGAAGATCTCTGCTACAAATACTGAGCAGCATGGCGGAATCCGATATCGAAAAACGTCGGCGCTAATGACGATAAGACTGTCAGTCTGAGAGCCATCATTGTACACAAAGGTACTTTCGCGAAGTTCTATGTGAAGGTAGTGAAACTGAAGACGATAGGACGAGGCTAGAGTAGTGTTCTTAGCAAGCGAACGAAGGCCAAGGTGAACACGGGCCACTGCGCGAAGCCAAGGTGGTGAAGGGTTCACATCCCCGGGAAAGTTGCAGGGAGCGTGAAGTTCATCTGCCGGAGCAAGAGCCGAAAGCGAACTCCAGTAGGTAACAGAAGTGTGACGCACCGAATACTAGCGATCAAAGGAGTCATCAAAGAAGGAGGCATAGGATGGGTGGACACGTATGGCAGACGAACGGCATGCATATCTGCTGAGGAGAAATTGATGGCGGTAGGACAGCGGTAGTTCGGCAGGTTCTGCGTACAGACGCCCAACCGGGATAGTGTAAAAGGCACCTGTGGCCAAATGGATGTCACGATGGTGGATAGTATTGAGACGGCATAAGAGGGACGGTCGTGCACATGCATGAACAAAGCACCCATAGCCTAGTTTCGAATAGAGAAGGACCGGTACAAACGGAGGAGACCCCAGGAAGAACCATTGAGGACATGTAGGACATTGAGGGACTTCTTACAGCGGGCCAGATAAGGAGGACCAAGAGAGTTCCCTATCGACCATGGGCCCCAGGAATTCCGTAGTTTTAACGAACTGAAAAGCAACAGTCCCAAGAGGTAAAGGTGGTGGGGAAAAACAACTGCGCCGCCAGAAATTCATACAAACGATTTTGTCAGTAGATAAACGAAAGCCGCTGACGATGCTCCATGAGTAAAAACGATCGAGACTTCGCTGAAGACAGGTCCTAGGAGAACTGCAATAGATGGCAAAATCATCAACGAAGAGGGAACTGGAGATATCTAGCGGGAGACCGGCCATTATACGTTTTATGGCGATAGCAAAGAGGTCGACGCTGAGGACAAAACCCTGAGACAATCCGGTTTCGTGGATAAAGCTGTCCGACCAGGCAGAACCCACATGTACCTTGAAAACTCGGTCTTTTAAAAGTTCCTCAAGGAAATGGGGCCGGCGGCCATGGAAGCCCCACATGTAGAGAGCACGGAGGATACCAGTCCTCCAGCAAGTGTCATAGGTTTTCTCCAAATCAAAAAACTGGCCCACACTCTCGGATTTCCGCAGAAAACAATCCAAGACGCAAGTGGACAAAGTGACGAAATGGTAAACTGCAGAACACCCCACTCGAAGACCACACTGCGCAGTGGTTAGTAAATTGCGAGACTTGAGTCACCATATCAGCTGGGCACGAATCATGCGATCCACCAATTTGGAAACACAGCTGGTGAAAGAAATGAGGTGGTAGCTAGAAAGAAGGTGTTGGTCCTTACCGGGCTTAGGTATGGGTATGTCAGTGGCTTCACGTTCGCCCCCGGTAGCCGAGTAGTCAGCGCGACGGACTGACAATCCTAAGGGCCCGGGTTCGATTCCCGGCTGGGTCGGAGATTTTCTCCGCTCAGGGACTGGGTGTTGTGTTGTCCTAATCATCATCATTTCATCCCCATCGACGAGCAAGTCGCCGAAGTGGTGTCAAATCGAAAGACTTGCACCAGGCGAGCGGTCTACCCGACGGGAGGCTCTCGTCACACGACATTATTATTAGTGGCTTCACGGCAGCGTCTGGGAAACGTGCTGTCTGCCTAGATGCAATTGTACGTATGAAGCAGAAAGTGCTTGCCAACAAGAGAAAAGTGCTGCAACATATGAAAGTGAAAATCGTCTGGCCCTGGGACTGAGGATCGGGATGAAATGAAAGCATGATCTAGCTCCCTCATAGTGAAGGCGGCATTGTAATACACGATTCTGAAAATACCGCTCGAGCCTCCTCCTCTCGTTTGCGATAGAGGAAGGAAGAGGGATAGTGGGAGGAGCTCGAAATTTCCGCAAAATGGCGGCCCAAGGTGTTGGAGATAGCAATAGGGTCCACAATGAATCATCTGCTACTGTCAGGCCGGAAACTGGAGAATGGATCTTGGTCCCGGAGAGGCATCGGAGGTTGGCTCATATGACACAAGAGGGAGTGGAACTGTTAAAAGAACTAGTGAATGAAATCTAGCTAGCTTTTCTGCTACCACAAATAATGCTACGAGACTGTGCACGCATCTGTTTATAATGAATGCAGTTTGCCATCGTAGGATGACGATTAAAAACGCGGAGAGCACGTCTCCACTCGCGAACTGCGTCTTGGCATGACTTAGTCAACCAAGGGACTGAGACACGGCGTGGTAAAGAGAAAGTGCGAGGAATGGAACGTTCCGCAGAGGTAAGGGTAACGCCGCCAGTCAGCCTTAGTAAGATGCCATTTGGGTGTGCACGCAGGTGGGGTAAGAATCAGCAAACGGATAGCGCATAGGAAACAGTTGCTCGAGTAGGTGTCAGAAAAAAACAGACCATTCGAGACGATGGGCAAGCTGGGCAGTGCAGGATAGGTCCAAAGGGATATAGGTGTGCGAGGAGTCTGAAAGGAACGCTGGTGCTTCTGTTTAAAAGGAGGAGGGGTTAAGCTGATTAAGAAGGTCAGCCAAGTGGGCGCCTTTCAGGCACGTTCTGGGAGAACTGCACAGGGGTTGGTGCACGTTAAAGTCACTGAGCAGCAGAAATGGTTGAGACAGCTGCCCACTAAGGTGGAGGATGTCTGCCCTGGTGACACTGAATGACGGCGGGATATAAATGGTCAAAGGGAACGGGTCAAGTGAGGAAGGAAAAGGCGAACTGCAACAGCTTGAAAACAGGTAGTCAGGGAGATGGGTTGATTATGAACGTCCTCCCATACGAGCAGCATGACTCTCCCATGAGAAGGAATGCTGACCTCGGGGGAAGGTCAAAACACAGTGGGAAGAAACGCGAAAGCTCAGAGTGGTCATGAGGACACAGTTTTGTTTCCTGAAGGCAGAGTACAAGTAGACGCTGCGATTCTAAAAGCAGCTGTAAGTCCTGTTTGTTGGATAGAAGACCGTGAATGTGCCATTGAAGGAGAGTTATGATGAGGAAAAAATGAAGGGATGTCACCTCGGTGGCTAGCGAGTGCCAGCCTGAGCAGACTGTCTGGTACAGGGCACCGTGAGACCCACAGAAGCATCGGCTTACTTGTGCTATTGGCCTGTGGACTCCAGTGCAGAAAAATGGTTGGTGGTGCACACCAGCGACATGGAGGCTGGCCGGGAGAGGCTATCGACACCATTGAAGAGCAGCATCGAGTCTGCGAAGGAGAAGACCATTTGCCTCTGTTGGACTTCTTCGAGCCTTACCACTTGGCAGAGGGAGACACAGATGTTGGCTCGCTGGACGGATGTAGAAAGTCTTCATGGGAGTATTCCTTCTGTGCTTTCTGGCCTGCCGGTTGTGTTACTGGTGACTTCGGCCCATGAGGAGAGAGTTTGATAGCTCGCAGCACAGGTGGATGGCTATGCTACTATGACACTGGGCGCTCTCATAACGTCAGATCTGATTTTGAGGTCGCATGTCTGCGCGGCCATGTCCTCCATGGAGCGAGATGTATCAAGAACAGTGTTATAAGTGCCAGACGGAAAAACGCAGTGTTTGCGACTAGCCAACAACTTGCGAGCGACCGGGTAAGGTACTTTTTCCTTTACCTGGATCTTCTGGAGAGTCCACTCATTGAGATACACGGGAGAGTCTCGAGAGGAGGCGACATGGTCACCATTGCAGTTGATACACCGGGCACAAGCAGGCGCACAATCGCCCTCGTGTGCATCCCTACCACAGGTTACACATTTGGCTGGGTGTCGACAAGACATTCGAGTGTGGTTGAAACGATAACACTGGTAGCAGCGCATTGGGTTCAGAATGTATGGTCAGACTGTGATAACTTCATAACCTGCCTTAATCTTGGATGGAAGCACCACTCTATCAAAGGTGAGAAAAAGAGTGTGTGTGGGCACTAACGGGGCATCTACGTTTATCATCATCTGATGGATGTCAATGACACCCTGATCAGAGAGATATGTTTGGTTTTTAGCCTCGGTCAGACCATCGAGCAGCCTTGTGTAAATAACACCACAGGAAGAATTCAGAGCTCTATGGGCCTCGACACAGACAGTATAGCCATGGGGAAGCGAAGCTGCAAGCAGTTGTGCTTGAGAATCAGAGGTAGTCTCCAAAATCAAAGTGTCGTTCTCTAAACAAGAGCAAGATTTCACAAGGCCTGCAATTGCATCAACAGATTTCTGAGTAATAAACGGATTTATCATTACAAATGACTGACCATCTGAAACCCCAAGGAACTGTGGTGCAGCTGGAAGGGGCTTTGAATCGTTAGCCTCATTCTGTTTACGTTTCGTAGATGTTGATTCTGAAGATGATTGGCTCATTGTGAGAAAATCCCCCATGAATGCCAGCATTTGCGATATCGCACTTCTTCCAACTGGGAGCCCCCTTCACAAAGGGGTTACCTCACCTTAGGTGATTATTCACACCTCAGGTCACACCATCCAAACATCTTACAGAGGGACCAATCGGCAATTTGGGAAGATAGCAGCTCAGGCAATCCTCCCTCCCTGGGCCTGGCCTGTACCATGATTAGATTAGATTAGATTAGTTTTTCATTCCATAGATCCGTGCTGAGGAGATCCTCGTGGATGTGGAACATGTCATTTTTTTTTGCTGAAATAACAATATTAATAGTATGAATATATACAATACATCATTTGTTTCTATTAAAAAATTCGTCAATGGAGTAGAAAGAGTTGGGCACTAATAAGTCTTTCAGGCTCCTTTTAAACTGATCTTTATATGTAACTAAATTTTTTATGTTTTCCGACAAATTATTGAAGATGAGTGTTCCTGAGTAGTGGACCCCTTTGTGAACTAAAGTAAGTGCTTTTAAGTCCTTGTGCAGATCATTTTTGTTCCTGGTATATTATGTATGAACTGAGCTGTTTGTTGGAAAAAGAGATATATTATTTAGGACAAATTTCATTAAGGAGTAAATATACTGAGAGGCAGTGGGTTAGTATACCCAGTTCTTTGAAGAGGTTTCTGCATGACGCCCGTGAATTTACTCCACAAATAATGCGTATTACACGCTTTTGGACTCTGAAAACTTTTGTTTGACTTGAAGAGTTACCCCAAAATATTATACCATATGACATTATGGAATGAAAGTAGGCAAAGTATGCAAACTTTTTCATTTTTATGTTGCCTATGTCTGCTAACACTCGAATTGCAAATACAGATTTGTTAAGGCGTTTCTGCAGTTCTGTGGTGTGCTCCTCCCAACTGAATTTATTATCAAGTTGTAATCCCAGGAATTTAAGACTGTCAACCTCTTCTATCTGCTCTTCTTCATACTTTATGCATATGCTGTGTGGAAATCTCTTACAGGTTCTGAATTGCATGTAGTGAGTCTTTCCAAAGTTTAATGTCAATAAGATGGCTTTAAACCATTTATTAATATCCATGAAAACATCATTAGCAGATCTTTCTAGAACTACACTCGACATACTATTTACTGCAATACTTGTGTCATCTGCAAACAGAACAAACTCTGCTTCTGGCAGTTAACTGATGAGAGATCATTAATGTACACAAGAAAAAGCAATGGCCCTAAGATGGATGATTGTGGGACACCACATATAATTTCTTCCCATTCTGATGATGACTGATGACTTAATTCACTAGTCCCTTGCACTGTCAGCCTTTGTTTCAGCACTGCCTGTGACACCATGGAATTCTAATTTATTTAAAAGGGTGTTGTGGTTCACACAATCAAATGCCTTTGACAAATCACAGAAAATACCTGCTGCTTGTAATTTGTTATTTAATGAATTAAGAACATTTTCACTGCAGGTGTAAATAACCTTGATGATATGTTATTTGTGGTCAGATGGTTGAGAAGCTGCTTGTACATTGCTTTTTCTAAAATTTTTGAGAATGCTGGCAAAAGTGCAATCGGTCTGTAGTTTGATGGTATCTCTTTATCCCCTTTCTTGAATAGAGGCTTAACATCTGCATATTTTAGCCAGTCAGGAAATGTCCCAGTTATAATTGACTGGTTACACAAGTAACTTAGAATTGTACTAAACTCACAAAAAATGCCTTAATTAACTTTGTTGATATTTCATTGTAACCACTAGAATGCTTTGTTTTTAAAGATTTTATTATGGAAGTTATTTCTTTTGGTGAAGTGAGTGACATATTCATGTAGCTGAAGCTATTTGTAAAGGCTAGTTTCAGATATCCAAGGGCATTATTTACTGATCCTGACAATCCCATTCTATCAGTAATGGATATAAAGTACTTGTTAAATAGATTTGCCACACTATGCCCATCGGTTACTAATGTGACATCTACCCTTAATGCTATTCGCTCCTGTTCCTTTCTGGTTCTATCAGTCTCCTCTTTCACTATATCCCATATTGTTTTTATTTTGTTCCCTGACATTGCGATCCCTATATGTTGACCCAGGGCTGGGAATTACGCGTGACGCAGCCACCTGCTACGCGTCAGACACGTGGGCCTCCCTTCAGGAGTGCACAGGAAGGAAGAAGAAAGATAGGAGCCTAAAACGCCAAAGCGGAGGAATAATAGGAGAAGAAGAAAGAGAAAAGCAACGATACACAATGGTGAGACGGTTCTTATGTCAGCTACGGACAATGTGGAACATTCCCAAAAATGCCACAGCCATGTCCCCCATGGGAGGGGAAAAAGGATAGCAAGAGGGTAGACCTGCTGCATGGAAGGGAATGCTGCAAAGGCTGGGGCCCTGTATCAGTCAAGCATGAACCCATGAAAGATTGGGAGCCCCATTAGAGGGATTTTATTTTGACAATAATGAAGCAGTGCAAGAGGGGGTGACTTTGTGGCTCTGTCACAAAGTCAGACATTCTACAGTGACGGTACCAACAAATTTGTCTCTCGTTGGGAGAAACGTGTTCGTCGTCATGGTGACTACATTGAGAAATAAATATGTAGTCATGAAGATGTAGAATGTTAATAAAGTTTGTGTTATTTAAAATGATTTTTAGAATTTTCATTTTAAAAAGTTGGAAGCCTTATTTTTCAGCATGCCCTTGTAGCTAGGAGTATGTATACAGAGCGATTTTAAAATAGAACCACTACATAATGCTAATCGAATTTAAAGCAGATGCAAGACAGATTCATTGGAAGAGTCCTCAGGAAGTGTAGTCCACCAACAAAAGAGATAACTTTCAAAACCCTCATTCGACCAGTATATGAACATTGCTTATCAGTCTGGAATCAGTACCATATAGGACTGATAGAAGAATCATAAAAGATCGAAGATGAGCAGCAGGGTCTGGTTTACTGTTAAAGTTCAGAGAGTGTACGTTCCTAGAAGAATCAACCAATATATTGCTTCCTCTTATGTATATCTCACCAAAAGACCAAGAAGGTAAATTTACAGAGATTATAGGTCACACAGAGAATTTCTAGCATGTTTTCCCACGAACCATTCGCAGCCTCGAAGAGAAATGAGTGAAGTGAAAGTGGTACACAAAGTACCTTCCACCATACACAGTCAGGTAGATTGGGAGTATAGATGTTGTAGATATTAGGCAAACAGTACAGGTGTCCTGGGTGTAAGGAGCTGTGAGAGGAAATTAGATTTTTGTTAGAAGTATCCATGTTATGGTTGAAGGAGGGGTAGATCAACCAAAAATCTTTACTACTATATAACGACAAGTCGTTATTTAACGTTATTACCAAAAACCTTCAAAAATTCTTGACTGATGTATTTCAAATTTTTACGTGATGCCCTAATAAACGTTCAGACGGACATAGGCTACATATTTTCTAAATGTATGTAGTTTCTGAACGATTTACTTCAGCTATTTACTCGGTACTCTAATAAACCTACAGATGGACATAGGCTACGTAGTTTCTTAATACACATGCAATATATAAAACCCTTACTACCAATTTATATAAAGAGAAGTTGTTGTTTAATGTTACACCAAAAAATCTCAAGAAGCTCTTTCATTTACTTCAACTTTTACACGATACTCTAATGATAATTAGGCAGAAATAGGCTGTAAATATACACATAGTGTGTAAATGGAGACATTACCAAAAATCTCGAAAAGTTGTTGACAGATTTACATCAAATTTTTACATGATACTCTAATGAACATTTGGACAGACATAGACTGTATATATATACACACAGTCTATGTCTGTCCAAATGTATATATATATATATATATATATATATATATATATATATATACAGTCTATGTCTGTCCAAATGTTCATTAGAGTATCATGTAAAAATGTAGAGTATATACATATATATATATGGAGCATGAGAGAGACCTCTCCAGATGCTGGCTGTGTGAAGGATAACAGCTTCAACAACACTATTTCATATAGTCTTAATCTGTGAAGAGGTAGGATTACAAATTTTCGTATGACTCAAATTTCTCAGTAGTATTCTAGTCATAACCTGATAGCCCATAAGCTTTCCTGTTTTCCGTAAATCCGACAACAAGGAAGCAAGCAAAACAGCACACTGACGTATCAGTTTCTGATTAGAATTGTATGTAAGGAGAAAGAGTATATATGCGAGGAACGATTTGTCTAATGATTTACATACCTTGCTACCAACGAAATCGTTGTTTACAAGTTTATCGTGTTGAAATATGAGGTAGAGCGATCAACAACGTTTACAGGTTTTTGTTAACAACGTTTCCTAAATTAAAACATTTATTCATATACAGGGTGGTCGGAAATTCCCGTTACAAACTTCTAGGACATGTAGAGTTTAGGGAGTACATAACATTTTGAATAGGAACCCATGTCTGGAAACGTATCGTTTCCGTTCTATGACAGTTTCAATGCAGATGATTATCTCGTACACACCCACGTGAGGAATGTATTTAGGCGTGATCCAGTACAATTGTTGCAACCATTTGAAAAAAAAAATACTGACTCGTTCCCTTATTACTTACGCATTTGCATTACAACTTACACCTTATGGTTTACATTAGTCGACAAATTTATATCCCTTTTTGGAAACTGTTGCCCAAAAGAATTACTCAATGTAACATCAAACAGTTTTCAAAGAAACCTTGCATTACTATAGGTATTAAAGTGTCTTCAGAAATAAAAAGAAAATTGTATGAGGCAGCAAGAATTAGTAAAGACTCAGAAGTAACTTCACTGTAAAAATTATTGCAACATACTGAGGGAAGTTGTCAGAAAATCCAAAAATATGCATATCGGAGATGAAATTAACAACTCAAGCAATAAAATCAAATCGATATTGAATGTGGTTAGAAGAGAGACAGAAAAAGTAGGCACTACAGTTGGTAGTAATACTATTAAAGGGAATGAGACCATCTTAACCAACAGTACACAAATAGCTAACATATTTAACAACCATTTCCTAAGTGTAGGTGAAAAAAATGGTGAGAATAGCTCAAAAGAAAAAGCCAAGCAGTACATGGGAGAGTCAGTTTTCAGAAATCCTTGTCGGATTAATTTTCATCTCACAACGTCTTTTGAAATAAGGGAAAACATTAAATCTTTGAAAAATAAATGTTCTGTTGGAGTAGGCGACATCTCTAGAAATATATTAAAACAATGTGGAGCAGTTACACCTGAAGTTCTGAGTCACACCTGTAATGTATCAGTAACTCAAGGTATTTTCCCAGACAGGTTAAAATATGCCATTGTCAAGCCTCTCTACAAAAAAGGGGACACCACAGGTGTCAATAATTACTGGCCAGTATCCTTACTTACACCATTTTCAAAATCGTTGAGAAAGTAATATGCTCAAGAGTAGTTAGCCATCTCAACAGTAATGGGACACTTAGTAAATCACAGTTTGCATTTCAAAAACGCTGTTCCACTAAGACAACAGTATATAATTTCAGTGCCCACAAAAATAAGACTTTAAATAGGAATATGTCACCAATAAGAATTTTTTGTGGCTTATCCAAAGCATTTAACTGTGTGAACTGTGACATTATGTTACAGAAATTACAATTATATGGTAGAAATGAAACAGAATGTGAGTAGTTTAAGTCATATCTACAGAACAGAAAGCAAAAAGTTTCTTTATATGGCTTAAGTGATTTAAGAAAGTTTCCCACTTCATGTAACTGGGACCAAATTACCTTAGGTGTTCCACAGGGTTCGATCACGGGTCCCTTCTGTTTTTGATATATGTGAATGACCTGCTTATCTGAAACAAGAGGCTAAACTGACACTGTTTGCTGATGATAAAAGTATCGTTATTAATTCAATAAAAGAAACTCCAAAAGAAACTGATACAAATAATGTCTTTGGAAAAGTTATTGATTGGTTTTCTGTGAATGAGCTTCCTCTGAACTTTGAAAAAACACAGTACATTCAATTTTCTACTGCAAGGAGAACATTTCCATCGATAAATATAACACATCAACAGAAGTCAGTAGCCAGGGTGGAGCATACTACGTTTTTGGGTGTACATATAGATGAGAATCTTGATTGGAAAATTCATATTTTTGATCTCCTAAAGCGACTAGGTTCAGCAACTTTTGCAGTCAGAATAATTGCTAATTTTGAGGATACAGATATTATGAAGCTAACATATTCTGCATACTTTCACTCTCTGATGTCATATGGAATAATATTTTGGGGTAACTCAACACTTAGGCAAAAAGTATTCACTGCTCAAAAGAAAGGGTGTGTGGGGCCCATAGTCGCACATCTTTTAGGCATCTGTTTAAAAGCTTAGGAATTCTTAGAACAGCCTCACAGTACATTTACTCAATACTGAAATTTGCTTTCAGCAACAGGGACCAGTTTAAAAACAACAGTGACATTCATGATTATAACACCAGAAGAAAGAAAGACTTACACTATCCTCTACTTAACCTAACTTTGGCACAGAATGGGGTAAAATGTGAGGCTCTTAAACTTTTAGATAAATTACTAGGTGAATTAAAATGTCTGACAGACAGCAGTAATAGTTTCAAAAATAAATTGAAATCATAGCTCCTTGACAACTCCTTCTGTACCACAGATTAATTCTTGAATAGATATAATTACATCTATAGATATAATATATGCATTTCGTGCAATTTAAGGGAATGGGGCAGGTAATAAAATTTTTAAGCTTAAAAAACCCTTGATTCATGTGTGCATTTCTTATGCATTTGACACGTTCCACATCGTAATGGTTACCGTGAGATTGATAAATGGAACACATAACTAACTATATAACTTTATTTATACACGGCGCACGTGGGATACACAAACCATTCTGCCTCACGAAACTACACTATAAATCTACTTTAGCGGAGCCAGCCTGCTTCGTATAACGACATCATGTTTTTTTCTGTACTCACACCCACCTGCCATCGCTATTCGCTATAACTCTTACTGATTTTGTTCTCCAAATTCGCCCTGCTTGAACATTCTAGGATATATAAACAAACATGCGATTTTAAGTGACTAACAGATAGCACAGTGCGATATTTTGAAACAAATACACCGATAACATACACTAAAACAAACAGCACAGCACGATAATTTAGTTAAACATTAAAACCATACGATATAGATATACGCTCGCTGTCTGCTAGACAATATGTATCATAATTCCGTACTTGTGTTGAATACATGCCTGATCTGAGGTGATACTCATCTACTCAAAGCTGCTGCAATAATTACGTTCCCCTCGGATTAGTGTTAAGCTGACATCAGCGGAGATCACAGTGCCATGTGGGTTTACACAGTCGATTTTCTACTTATTCAGAATATTTAATTACTGAAGGTGAAGCTGTGTTCCAATGCGACAAAGGCCTTGTTCGTACAGCTCGGATCTTGCATGATTGGTTTTGTGCACATAAGAATGAATATCCTATCATCACTGACGTCCAAAGACCAGATCTCAATATTATTGAGCCTTCGTGGTCTACTTTGGAAAGATGGGGGAGTGATCGATTTTGATTGTCGTTATCTGAACTTGTCACTCCTCTGCAGGAAGAATTGTGTACGATTCCCTTCAAAAACGTAAAGGACCATTCCGAAACGACTGGAAGTTGTTTTGAATGCCAACGGTTTGCTTTTGGTGTTTCAGTCCTGTTGTAAACCCCCTGTATTTCTTTGAGGCACGCCCACAGCAGGGGTTCAAAGCGCTGGAGTCGGGATAAAGTGCAAGTTTTAGGACTAGTCCTGTCCTTCCTATCCAGCAGTCGTGTGTGTTAATGACCAGGGCATTTTGAACGGTGTGACATACCTGCTAAAGTCCATCACGCTTAAACCACTTAATTCTTTTTATGTCTGGGACAGTTTTAGGTAAAGGTATGCATCAAATCAGTCTCAGGACTGAAGACCACAACAACAACAATAAGGAGATTGACTTTAATCAGTAGCTTCACTTATAATGACTTTGCAGTAATAAATCAAAGACGAAACATTTTCACTCATACGTTTTCATGATCGTTTTTGTTGTTTTGGTACGTAGTTTGTATTTTTATGCATCCTGTGCACACACTGTCGCAGTGTGCTTATGGAGTACTGCTATACTTACAATTAGTCATCCAGAAACCTCATTACCTAGGACCGTAAGAAGAAATAATACAAAGTTACATGCAAATAAATGTAAGTGGTTTCTCAACCGTAGTGTTACTTCTCAAAGAATTCATCACCGTAATTGAGACTTTTGTCCTAAAGTGGGATTATGTTTCGTATTACTGTGACTGGTATTGGATCCACTGTGTAACAGCTTATTGCTCCTTTCCGTTTCTATGCAGATGATCCCTAGGCACAAAAGTTTCATAAAGCGTAAGAAATATGGAAACCGACGGGAGCGAGATCAGTACAATAGGCTACATCTGTTTATTTATTTCGTTATTGTTAATTCAGCACGACCAGATTAGGTTTTTAAGGGCCTCTCTTGCATTGGATCGGGAACAACACATACAAAAAAATATATATTACAAAAATTCTAAATTTCTATACGAATTTATGCTTCAACTGTGTACATGTGGGAATTAATTATGAGAACAACTACAATCACCAACGCGAATATTAACAGCGAGTAATACTAATTGTCATTAATAATAATAATAATGAATAATCATTAATGGCATTAAGAATAACAATAATATTGATTAGTTTATCACATTTGTAGCCATGTTTAGTTTCATCAGAGATAATCAAAGTGGGGAAGATTGAAATGATAATGACACACGTCTCTTAAGAACGAACAGAATTTCGATAGGTGGCTCTGAAGATATGGGGAAGGTCAAGAACGATGTAATGTAACCGTAGCATAAGTGTGTTGTCTCTCAGCCATATGACGAAGAGGGTTTTCTAGGATCGGTACACCTCGAGGACAAAGGATCCGGCATCTCTTATTCTGAATGTTCCGTTACAGTTAACAGGACAGAAATATCTATGCTAAACCGGAACCTGAGTTTTCAAAACGGTTCAAATGGCTCTGAGCACTATGGGACTTAACATCTGAGGTCATCAGTCCCCTAGAACTTAGAACTACTTAAATCTAACTAACCTAAGGACATCACACACCTCCCATGCCCGAGGCAGGATTCGAACCTGCGACCGTAGCGGTCGCGCGGTTCCAGACACCTGAGTTTTATAATTTTAAAGATGGTAGCTTATAGTCACTACTAAACTACTCCAAAATGTGATTGTTCACGAACGACAGTAACCCACCGCGCTCATCGTCACGGGCATTTTGACGACTATGGAAAATTAGCTGTGCCAACCACACATCATCTGTTTGCTCATGACTCTCGGTCCCTACACTATACGCAGCCACTATATTACACTGGGACTTTATCAACAGCTACTTGGTAGTTTCCAAGGAAAATAAGCATAGTCACAATTTTCAGCTTTATAACAGCGCATCTGCTTTCGCTTGGAATGATAAATTGTCCGTAAGACGGAAGAATCGGCATTGATTAACGGCATGGAAATGCAGAAGGCAACTTGAAACATTGCATTAAAGACACAAAATGTGTATCCACAGATGTGGCCCGTAATTTAAGAACTCATGGAGGCCACATGAAACTAGAAGACTCTTGACGTAAATATGCAGTGTGTTAGGGCTATAGGTATAGATTTTTTGATGATTAGCGTCTTAAATGTACCCACTACAGTGTGTTAGTTGTTTTTCCTCTACGTCTAACAGTCGTTCCACAAGAACATCACATAATTTACCATCTGATGTTTTCTGCACGGTCGTAACTGCACCACGAATGGTCTATGCCTTTCAGTACAGACTATCGATTTTGCGTCCACGCATCTGTACTTCAATAGCCGAAATGTGACCAAGGGCAAATAAACATTAATGGCTTGCTTGTGTCACACATACTTGAAGTTACTAACCAACCTAAAAACATACTACTCGTAACAGCTACACTTATTAATATGCAGATGGAGTAAATACTGATGTAACATTGTTCAGTACACTGCTCTGAGACATCAATAGAAATATCTACACTTATACATCTACAACGTGTATATACGATAGCTACAGGGGAAACTGCGTTTCACAGTGCATGATGTGCCTTATTTTTAATGATGTGAGTAATTTACTTTCTACGTGTAGTAACAAGACGGATTATGAGAAGTACCACTCATCCACAGTCCAGTTGCAGAAAGACATGAGAAAATTTCTCATGTTTCCACAGACACGGCTCTAATATCAGCTAAATTTTGCGTTTCTATATTGTTCCATATGCTCAATACCGTCAAGAGCTTACTTTATGTGCGTAATAGCTTTTTGTATGTTTTTCAGTAGTTTTGTTGTATGTGTTTCGTTCAGGGAGGTAACTGAAAGACAATGCCGTCCTATTAAGATGAATCCAATGGATATTTTGCGGCGTATTTACTGCAGATTAAAACCATATTGAAGAAATAAAACAACAGCGAATGGGAAGCGAGCGATCAGAAAAATACATGGATTTTTGACAGCAAAAACAATAGGAAGTGGTCTAAGAGTATATTAGCTAAATACTTTATTTGAAGTGAATTAACAAATGGCTCATTAAGAAAAAAAAGGGAAAATATCTGTAAAGACTTCAAATCTGTCCCTGAAGAAGAATGGAGGAAACTGAATGAATGTATGCATACAGGTGGGGAGAATCCGTTGCTAAACAATCATTAAAATTCATGGTGAAAACCTTCAGCTGTTTTTTATTTTTCACGTTGCTACTAATTTCGGTCATCGAACATTTTCAAGCTTAGCAGCCATAAGTAGCAGGAATGTTACACCGTGGTATAAACGATTACAAGTTGCTGTTGCACGCCAATCATAGTCACCAGGAGTTTCAATGAAACTGAGTGGGTTGACGTAATAAAGGTTATTGAAACGCTCGAAAGAGTAACGGAAAGAACTCCCCTGAAGTGCATAAAAAATAATAAGAAAGCGAACCAAGTAGGGCAAATTTAAGGATGAAGTGATTGCTGAATTGATAGAAAAATAGAAGGGAAAATAAGAAGAGGTAGAATAATGTGTGGCTTGATAGTAGATTTGAGAGAAAGAATATCCTACCAGTAACAGAAGGAAACAGCAAGGAACTAGATATCACAGAGGTCAAAGTTCAGCTTAAACCTGTCTTTCGACAGAATTTTTAATGTTTATGATGGTTTACTGCAGATGAGACATGCAGAAACTGAGGCATCTGTAGTATGAATTGTTGAAACTATCATCCTGTTTACTATATTTGACTCCCTTGACTTTCACGAATGTCAACTTGAAATTTGCGGTTGGAAGACGTTTGGAGAGAATAAATCAGCCGTAGATGTGTATTTTTACAGAAATCGCGTTTTAGAGATGGAAAGAAAGTTGGACAAAGCGCAGTGACCTAAAAGCATAATTTGTGGATAAAAACTGTTCGGAAGTGTGCCGCTTTAGATCCCCGTCTAGCCACCCAGATTTCTGTTTATGTGATTTCCCTCAATCGCTTAAGGTGAATGCATAGAGTGGTTACGTGAATGGGCGCGACGGGTTTCTTTTCGCGTCCTTCACTATTCCGACCTTATGCTCCGTATCTATGATCTCGTTGTCGACTGGACCTCAAACGATAATTTTCATTTAAAGACAAATGTAATCTATTGGTTCCCTGCGTTCAGCAGCCTTCACTGTGTCGTGTACTCGTAAGAGAATATAATAATCCTTTGCTTGCAATTCACTGACTGCCGGTGGACTTGGAAATCAACAAACTGCTTTCTTGAGTCCCTCGGAACTTTGTAGCCTTAAAACCATAGCGTATTTTATTCAATGGTAGAAAATGCCATACGTTAAAGAAATAAGTTATAAATAGGCATATATCGTCGACGCGTATTCAAAATGTTTTTGTCATGCATCAGTTTTCAGGCGTTTTAAGTTCCGAAGGACACTGGAGAGCAGTCAGTTGATTTGCACGCCTTTCAGTAGTCGGTGAATTGCATCTTCTAGTCTGGAGGGGTTCATCTGCTTTTTCTTGATCACCATTTTCGAATTTTGGTGCAACTTGTCACTGTTTTGTGACCAGCTGGAGATGTACTGCTCGCGATAGCCTCTAGGATACACTTATTGGCAGTCCACATTTTGGCACCGGAAGATCTTTTGTAGTTTCTTCTGGGAGGGGTATCCAACTTAAGCATTTTTCTAGTTCTGTAGAGGACATGACCAAGTTGGCTTTCTTTAGATTTCATGTTGGGCGGAGTATAGGTGCGACCTACCACATTACGGCAAACAAATGAAATGATCGTATGGCATTAATGGCAGGGAATCCCCACGTGGAGAAATTCGGCCGCCGAGTTGTAAGTCCTTTCAGTCGCCGCCACATTGGGCAACTTGCCTGTCGATGATGGTGCAATGATGATGAGGACAGCACAATATCCGTTCAACGAGCGGTGAATATTTCCGACTCGGTCGAGAATAAAACCCGGACCCGCAACATGCTATGCTATTTGTCTTATTATGATCTTCAGCCAAAAGACTGGCTTGAGGCAGCTCTCCATGCTAGTGTATCCTGAGCAACCCTCATCATCTCCGAGTAACTTCTTCAGTGCACATTCATCTGAAACTGTTTGCTGTATCCCTGTCTTCGCATCCCTTTACAACTTTAACCCTCCCCCGCCCCCCCCCCCCCCACAGTTCGTTGCATTGCAAAATTCACGAGTCTTACATCCTGCAGGATGTGTCCTGTCAACCGACCGCTTCTTTTAGTCAATTTGTGCCACAAATTTCTTGTCTTGTCAGTTCGATTCAGAGCAGCTTCATTAATTATACGATTTACTCATCAAATCTACAACATTCCTTGTAGTACCACATAGTGAATGTTTCTATTCCATCTTGTCGGAATTGCTTATCGCCCACGCTTCAGTTTCATGCGATGTTACAAGCCAGACAAATACTTTCAGTAAAAACTTCCGAACACTTGAACACTCGATGTTAACAAAGTTCTCTTTTTGAGAAATACTTTTCTTGCTATTACCTGTCTGCATTTTATATGATCTCAGTTAGCTTGCTGCCCACATAGCAAATCTCTTCTACTACTTTTAGTGTCTTATGTCCAAATCTGTCTCAGCATCACCTGATTTAATTGAATCGCTTGTTTCAGAAGGCCCCTACGTCTATCTGACATACTTTTGAGAAAAATGGAAAAATCTGTTTTAATATTTTACAGGGCATTTTCGTAATTGCTCGCAGTCACCATGTGAGAGACACCAGTATGAATAATTATTCTGACTTTTTATACACTCAAATATTACGTCGGTTTATTGACCAGAAGTGTATATTTCTCTTGGACATAGGGACTTTCTGAAATAAATGAGAAATAAAAATCTTAAAACCTTTATCTCACACAAACAAACTGTTTAATGAACATGTAGGTAAATGTTAAGGACAATGTTTAAAGAATACACAATATCTGTTCATGAAAACAAACTGTTTATCAGTACTGGAAATCATAAATCACACATCTTCTGTGTCCGCTGCTCCCGCAGCAATTGGTCACTGACGAACAGTATTCCAAAATTCTTGGCTGTGTTCTTCCTGCGCTATGTAAGCAACCGAGTTCTTTATATATTCATCTTCTTTGCGTTGACAGGAATGTAGTCATCTGAATAGGATCGAACAGCTGGGAAGTTGACGTTCGATTGAGAAACTATAAGACAGTCCTAATCGGAATTAATCTGAATGTGTAGGTATTTGAACCACTGATCATACCGCAGACTGTTACAGTCCCAAATACTCAATCACTGAAGACAAAATGATAGGATGTTGAAACACTGAATGCTGCTTTCAAGTCCCTTCTTGGTTTAGCTGTCTTTAGTGAATGAGTTGTCCTCCTTGGAAAGTCTCGTCCCCCACGACATGAAGTCCAAGATTTCATCTGTTGTGATAACCTTCACAGAGAGTTGTCGTCTTGCACTCGATGATATGATCCGTTCAAAGTAATTCATAATAGTATATACTCTGTCAATTCTTCGCAGTGATCTCTTGACTGTGCCAAAACCTTCATCAGACGGTAAGAGCGTTCCCTGACAGGAAAGAATACCTCTATTTTCTGAAACTTTCCAGCATCCGCGAGAGCTTGACACATTCTTATTAAACAGCGATTTTTGTTTTGCACTGGGCAGTTATCACATAATAGATAAACAATTTTTATGTCCTTGGGGATGAACGTGGTGAGGTACAAGAAAGTGCACACATCGTTAGGACCTCTGTGGGCGAAAAAACCGTGATGAAGGTAA
Source organism: Schistocerca cancellata (assembly GCF_023864275.1). Lineage (NCBI taxonomy): Eukaryota > Metazoa > Arthropoda > Insecta > Orthoptera > Acrididae > Schistocerca > Schistocerca cancellata. Next base: position 226,562,686 of record NC_064631.1, on the reverse strand, counting down.
TGAAATTGCGTCTTTCAGATTGTGAATGCCGAAAATATTAACCATCAGCTGGGGGAGATAAAACAGGTCTTGACCAAGTACTGTTGGTAGATGAAGATACCGCAAGAAACCAAAGCTCGGCCTGAAATATATTTATTTCCTTTGCACATCCTTTCACTTACATTCAGAGCATTATACACTGAAGAGCCAAAGAAACTGGTACACCTGTCTAATATCGTGTATTGTTCGCAAGAGCGCGCAGAAGTGCCGCAGCATGACGTGACATAGACTCGACTAATGTCTGAAGTAGAGCTAGAGGGAACTGACACCATGAATCCTTCAGGGCTGTCCATAAATCTGTAAGAGTACGAGGGAGTGGAGAACTCATCTGCACAGCACGTTGCAAGGCATCCCAGATATGCTCATTAATGCTCATGTCTGAGTTTGGTGGCCAACGGAAGTGTTTAAATGTCGCATTGTCCTGCTGGAATTTCCAAGTCGCGTCGGAATGCGCAATGGTCATGAATGGATGCACGTGATTAGACAGGGTACTTACGTATGTGTCACCTGTCAGAGACGTATCTACACGTATCAGGGATCCCATATCACTCCACTGCACACGTCCCACACGCTTGATCAGTCCCCTGCTGACATGCAGGGCCCATCGATTCATGAGGTTGCCTCCATAGCCGTACACGTCCATAATTTGAAACGAGACTCGTCCAACAAGGCAACATATTTCTAGTCATCAACAGTCTAATGTCGGTGTTGATGGGCCCAGGCGAGGCGTAAATCTTTGTGTCGTGCTGTCATCAAATGGTTCAAATGGCTCTGAGCTCTATGAGACTTAACTTCTAAGGTCATCAGTCCCCTAGAACTTAGAACTACTCAAACCTAACTAGCCTAAGAACATCACACACATCCATGTCCGAGGCAGGATTCGAACCTGCGACCGTAGCGGTCACGCGGTTCCAGACTGTAGCGCCTTTAACCGCTTGGCCACCCCGGCCGGCTGCTAACATCAAAAAATGGCTCTAAGCACTATGGGACTTAACATCTGAGGTCATCAGTACCCTAGACTTACAACTACTTAAACCTAACTAACCTAAGGACATCACACACTTCCATGCCCGAGGGAGGATTCGAACCTGAGACCGTAACAGCAGCGCGGTTTCGGACTGAAGTACGTATAACCGCTCGGCCACATCGGCCGGCGCGTTATCATCAATGGTACACGAGTGGGCCTTCGGCTCCGAAAGTCCATATCGATAGTGTTTGGTTGAATTGTTCGCACGCTGACCCTTGTTGATGGCCAAGCATTGAAATCTGCAGCAATTTGCGGAGGGCTTGCACTTCTGTCAGGTTGAACGATTCTCTTCAGTCATCGTTGGTCCCGTTCTTGCAGGATCTTTATCCGGCGGCAGCGATGTAGGAGATGTGATGTTTTACCGGATTCCTGATATTCACGGTAGACTCGTGAAATGGTCGTACAGGAAAAACCCCACTTCATCGCTACCTCGGAGATGCTGTGTCCCATCGCTCGTGCTCCGACTATAACACCACGTCCAGACTCACTTAAATCATGATAATCTGCCATTGTAGCACCAGTAAACGATCTAACAACTGTGCTAGACACTTATTGGCTTATACAGGCGTTGCTGACCGCAGCGCCGTATTCTGCCTGTTTGCATATCTCTATATTTGAATACGCATTCCTATACAAGTTTCTTTGGCGCTTCAGTGTAAAATGTCCTGGTTCTTCTCTTCTTCATCATTAAATAACAAACCGCCTTCTGCCGAGATGCCTCATTCAAACATTTGTTTTTAATTTTCATCATTAATTGCTCACATTCACAACACACATCTACAAGCGGTCTGTGGAAATGAAGGCCAAAATTCTAGTTAAATGTTTTCACGTGGTATTCGTATTTGATCCGAGGAAGGGGATTTACTTCTTTACTCTTCACTTCTATACTCTTTACTTCTTTACTCATATATGATCTTTCTATTCAAGTCAGCACTTAAGTTAAGGTACGCTTTACCAGCATAATGAAACTTTTTCGTCAGAAGTGATGATGAAACTTCCTGGCAGATTAAAACTGTGTGCCCGACCGAGACTCGAACTCGGGACCTTTGCCTTTCGCGGGCAAGTGCTCTACCATGTGAGCTACCGAAGCACGACTCACGGCCGGTACTCACAGCTTTACTTCTGCCAGTATCTCGTCTCCTACCTTCCAAACTTTACAGAAGCTCCGCTGTAGAGTGAAAATCTCATTCTGGCAACATCCCCCAGGCTGTGGCTAAGCCATGTCACCGCAATATCCTTTCTTTCGAGAGAGCTAGTTCTGCAAGGTTCGCTGGAGAGCTATAAAGGTGGACTTGGGTCCCTTCTGAAATAAGCTATTGAGTTACATTATATTCCATTATCCTCGTTTTCCATTTGTTGATATTTATTATATGTACACAATCTGTCCAAGAAGTTCCAAGAATGGTTGTATTCTTGGCATATAAGCTCAGCAGCTACGGAGGCAGTTGAACTAACGTCACTATACAACTCACGTTCGTTTGACCAGTCAGCTGCGAGCGGGCAGTGTTAAGTAGTGGACGTGGGGCCGTAGTTCAAATGGTTCAAATGGCTCTGAGCCCTATGGGACTTAACATCTGAGGTCATCAATTCCCTAGAACTTAGAACTACTTAAACCTAACTAACCTAAGGACATCACACGCAGGCCGGCCGGGGTGGCCGAGCGGTTCTAGATGCTACGTCTGGAACCTCGCGACCGCTACGGTCGCATTTTCGAATCCTGCCTCGGGCATGGATGTGTGTGATGTCCTTAGGTTTAAGTAGTTCTAAGTTCTAGGGGACTGATGACCTCAGAAGTTAAGTCCCATAGTGCTCAGAGCCATTTGAACATCACACACATCCATGCCCGAGGCAGGATTCGAACCTGCGTCCGCGGCGGTCGCGCGGTTCCAGACTGAAGCGCCTAGAACCGCTCGGCGACGGGGCCGTAGTGTGTCGACGATGAGTCACAAATCGCAATGGACCAACGTCTCTATATCAAGTGTTATTCTCTAGAATGTTTAGAAGATGAGAAAACTTTCGAACAGATACAACGATACGAGGACGCCTGCCACGACTTGACTGATGAAATGTGAAACCGCACGACTGTTTTCTCAAAATAATAATCACGTCTGGCGAGACTTGGTGTTATCAATACGAACCTACCACAAAACGACAAAGCACAGAAATTCACATGAAGGTTCAACGCTCTGACGACAAAACAGACATTTAAAGCAATATGACGTGTGAGTTGAGCAACATTCGAAAGAAGGCCTTTCATGAGAGTTTCACATGCTTATATCAATGTTCTGAGCATTGTAGCCAAGTGGGCCGAAACTATGTGGAACAGCTGAGGAATTAAAACCACCTTCTTAACTTTTCTCTATGTTTTTTATTGACGTAGTCTGAAACTTTTTGAACTACGTGGTTATACTTACAATATTATATATGCTATTCTCGAGATGTGTTTATGCAACCCCCAAGAAGTAACTTGAAAGCATAGACTATAAAATAATTATATACCCATAAGAATTGTAGACCCACAAGAATGAATATGAATTTCTGTTTTATTCTGTGTGTGATATACTTTATATCTTTAAAACCAGAAGATATACACTTGGCCAGACACTTAACACATGAGACAAGATTACTGAAACGAGTACAGTCTGGGTTTCCTTTTGGTAAAAATAAGCGAAAAAGCCTTACTTCACTTTTTCTCACCATATTTAGGCGCTCTTTTATCGCTGACATCTGCAACGTAAGTATCCATGTTTCTGTGTTCCGTAATTTTGATTTACATAAAGGATATTGATTTACCCGTGTATGAGGAACTTATTTAAAATATTACACCTGGTTATCTCTCACGTTAATAACATAATTTTGCAGAGTTTTTGAATTTTTTTTTTATTTTTCGGAGGTCATATAGAAACGAAAGGTGATGAATTCTTCGAGAGTATAACGACCGAACACATCACGCGTTCTCTCGTTATTTATGCTGTATCGCTAAGCAAAACCTCCCTGAGACTGATTCTGCGACCATTTCTTTTCGTTCTTTGCGTAATTTTTTTTAACGTAAGACTCTTTTTAGGTTGGTCTGTCAATTGCTTTCGAACAATAATTTCCAGAAATCGCTTCACTGCTTGATGTGTAGTGCCTCACCAAATCAACAGACAGAAACGAGAAATATGAAGCGAATGCGTCATTGTTATCCTTTAACAGCAATCATTAATTCCACTTACCTAGAATTTTCGATCAGGCTTTCAGTCTTTGGACGTTTCTCTCGCTCGTTGCGGTGTTACGTTATAATTACTTCTTTAATAATCATATTTTATTCTTTCCATCACTTACTACTAAAATTCGTATTTAAAATAACTCATAACTTCGTGCTATGTGATACGCTGCATAAAAAATCATTTTAAGTAAAAAAAAAAACCAACCATTTTTAATTGTCAAGCTAAACTCGTACATGCTTGACAGTACAGAAGTGGCAAATGTGACCGTACTGTTGGATACCATCAAGACGTCGCGAACTGAAATGGAAGAGGAAGCGAGACGGAAGTGGCTTGGGAGGGAACAGGGAGAGGACGGGAAGAAGTCCTTTTCACCGCGAGACGGGTGCCGATGCGCGGAAGAAGGGGCGAAAAATCCTTTCGGGAAATAAATGACCGTCCACGACGTCAGCTCCGGAGGCGCTAGGACCGTCCTACATAAAGCGAGCCGGGGCGAGGCGCGACACGCATATGAAATTCAATTCCGCGCCCGCGATTTCTCTGCGAGCGGCGCGACGGATGACCCGACACCGGAGGCGGAGCGGGGGTGGAACGGGAGCGGAGTCGGGGTGTCGTGCTGATGGAACGCTCTGCGAAGGAAGGCGGTCGGGTGGGATTAATTTTTACATGGGCTCTCGCTCCGAGAACGGGCCGAGAGACGTCGCGGCGGCGGAGTCAGTGACGGGCGAGCCGCCCGGCGGACGCTGTCAGCAGGAGAGGGTGGGGGCGGTGGAGTAGTGGGGGGAGTGGGAGAGAGCAGCCAGCGGCGGCGACGCGAGAGCGACAGCGACTTTTTGTTGATCCGTGTCGTGTCGCCCAGCGCGCGCTTGATATTGCGCAAGCGAGAAGAATTGAAGCCGTTAAAATTTAGCACGGCCCCGTCGCGGAATGCATTGCAATAGCTGTCTGCTGAGGAATGATGGCGGGAGACAAACGGGCGACAGGCGGACAGGCAGCCGCGCCAGCTGTATTGGGGGCGCCGCGTCCGCCCCCGCCGCCCCCGCCGACGCACGATATAATGCGGGGCCCGCCGCTATATCGCCCCATTTGTCCTCCCGACCCCTGCCGCCGCCTCCGATACTGGGCTGTTACGGCTCCCGGTTTTTGTTTTATGGACTTTTTCCAGAAAGGAGAGAAAGAGGAGGAGAGTGGGGGGTAGGGAGAGCGAGAGAGAGTGATAGTCAACTGTCGAAGGGAATGGCAACGTCAGAGCGCGAGGCGGCGAGTGCAGGGGCTCGCTGGCTAGCCAATACCGGGACGATCTGGAGGTGCTGCACGTTTGTGGTCTTGGTTGAGATTCGAGCTTCTTCATCGTCACGAAGGGTGCGTGTTTATCAAGAATACTCCGACCTATGGAGCAATTAAAAATTAATGACATTAAAAATATCATTATGTCTGTGGAATGGGTGAAATGGAATTAGTGACAGAGCGCTGATTGACGAAACCTTGATTCACATCCAAAATCTATGTAAAAGGTTAGTCTACAAAGATTGTAACTGGGTGAAATAAGGCCAGAGGATGATAAATCGTGCAGTAGGATGGTACAGGGCGATCCAAGTAACCTGTACTACTTCAGTGTGTCATACCTTCCCTCCGACAGCTCGTAGAGACGGGATAGTTGTTTTAATCATCTCAGTAGCTCTGCGAGAGTCAGAAAAGAGCCGCATGTTGTTGGCAAGCTGATTGTGGTTTCTGCACATGAGTTCCTTTGTCCAGTATAGTGCCACCGCTTTCTCGGCTCGAGTTGTTAGTTCGTAGGCTCGTCGGTCGCGGTTTGTGAAGTTTGTGAGTTTGCATTCGGGCCGCGTAGCAATAAGGAGCAATTTAGTGATTCGTTCGCAGCCTTTAGCTGACAGAAAAATGCAGTACATACTTAGAGAGCGGGTTTTCATTGTGGAGACTGACTGGAACACGGCATCATTGGTTGCAACGCAATGCGCGATGTTCTAACAAAGGCAACAATTTTATCTATAGTAAGGAAGGTGGGGACAACAGATGTACTAAACAGTGACAGTGGTAAACATAGACGATCATCACTGATTGCAGAGGTTATCTATAACGTTGGAAGACGCTTGGAGAACGCTCCAAGGAAATCGTTGCGACGATTAAGCGAGGAGACAGGCATTTCATATGGCACATGTCAGAGAACTGCGAAAAAATCGGCTTTGCGACCATACAGACTGTACATTGTGGGATCCTTCCCACTCCTGTAATATAGGGTGTCTAGGGAGCTAGACAACATAGAAGCAAATCATATCAATGGAGTTTATTACAGTAATTGAATTGATAATTCTACATGATGAGTCGCAAGCAATTGGCGACATGCAAAAAATCAGTGTCCTTCGATGTCTACAATTTCCATGCAAGATAATTACACAAGTTCATAAGTCACTGTTATCGTTAATATCACTGCTCGTCATATAGTGAAGCTCTTCTAATGCGATCGAGGTTGGCAGCAGCGGCGCTTATATTCTCTTCGTACAGAGGCCGCTCCTGTCGTGTTGTCCTAGCCGGCGTACTATTGGCTGACGTCGTCTGACAGTCTTCTCTGCGGTGACGTTTCGTGCCGACTTGCAGGCGCTTGATGTTACGCCGGAACATACATGATACAAGCATTGCAAGAAACAAATTATGACAAAAATGCATTACTGTCGATGGTTTCAGGGACTTCTTATTCAATGTCCAGACATTCTCTCCATCATTTGGTTTAAGATAAGGCATGATTCCATCTTTTAGGCTACACCAACACACAAGACAGTAGATACTGGTCTTGTGTAAACACCCATATCATCCACGAAACACCACTGCATGATGAACAGATTGGAGTGTGGTGCACAGTGTCATATTCCAGGATTATGATCCCATTTTCTGTGATACGACCGTAAACACTTCAGTTTATACCGATATCAGCTGGATGACGTCGTTCTTACAGATGGTTATTTCCAACAAGACAGAACAACATGTCACACGTCTAACACTCCCAAGCAATTTGTAGTCAGTTTCTTTGGTGTCCGAACAATGTCAAAAAATTTGTGGCTCACCCGAACACCTGACCTAGCCCCCTTCCCTGGATTTTTTCTTGTGGCGTATCTTAAAAGCTGAGTGTTCAAGAATAGACCACGGACAACTGCAGAACTACGTAAAGCCATTACTCACCAAATAAACAACAATGGCGAGGGTAGACTTCACAGAAAGTCGCAGAATGTAGTGAAACGAGTACAGCTGTGCCTCGATGCGGGTGAAGGGTACGTCCAACATGTGCTGTGAGGACTTTGTATGTATATGTAATCTCCAAATTGTGTGTTAACACCTTCCAAAACTGCATATGTGTCCCATAATTGGTTTAAATGTTTTGGTCAAAAGTAGTTCACGTTTATGTGCATCGCACTATGTTTTCAGGTGCTCATGCCTTGGAGGTGGAGGTTTTCGAAGCGTCTGTTAAGGGGATCAGTACAATGTCATAAGAAGTGCTTGCGTGATAATGGTGATCTGTAGAGACAGGAGAGGCAGATGTTGGCAAGAATTTTACCGTAAAGGTTAAAGATTCTGCCAAAGTCACATGAAGACAAGGATGGAAGAAATGTGCCGGTACATGTGTGGCACTGGCTCAGATTCGACGAAGAATAGGAACAAACCAGTAATACTCCAACCAGCGATTCCTTAAAGAGTCGAGCTCCCATGTATGAAACAGCCTCAAACGTCTTAATATGGTTCAAATGGCTCTGAGCACTATGGGACTCAACATTTTAGGTCATCAGTCCCCTAGAACTTAGAACTACTTAAACCTTACTAACCTAAGTACATCACACACATCCATGCCCGAGGCAGGATTCGAACCTGCGACCGTAGCAGTCCCGCGGTTCCGGACTGCAGCACCCAGAACCGCACGGCCACCGCGGCCGGCAAACGTCTTAATACTTTGCAATTGAGTTAACGTGTTAAACATCTGACGTTGAGCATATAATACCCTAACTATGTTGGTTTTAATGGTTTTGAAATTGTCGTTCACACATATACTAGTGAAAAAACCAAAGCTGAAACTGGTAAACGAAGAGCTACAACCCCTTTATACGTTCACGTAAGGCCTTGGCTAATGGTGCATAGTATCATAGTTTTTATTTTACGCTTAGTTATAGAAAAATTAAGTTTTCATAGCAAAGTCATTAAAATGCACGTTAACAATATAATTTCGTGCAAATATTACTGTATTAATTTTGTAATTTACATAACTGGTATGTTACAAAATATAAATGCATGTGACTGTACTTTTAATATAAGCAAATAAACTAAGAAAGATTAAAAGACAGTAAAGTGTACGTTTGAAAACTAAAAATATCCTGAATATATTTCATGTCTGACGTTGATATTTTACCGCATGAACGATGAACATTCAGTAAGCGATAAAGTGTTTTGATTTTGTTATTTTGTGAGGCTGTAAGTGAGAAAAAGCTTAGAAAAGGTTTGCAGTTTCTTGGAAGTCGCTAAGGGCTCTCTTTATCAAATACTAGATGAGTTTAGGCTGGGTAATTTGGGATACGTTTATGAAAATCTAGTTTTTCACGATTTTCAAGGTTTAGGACGTCATTTCTCCTGAACTGTATGTAAATTTCGCAGGAACCTTAAGTGGTATATCTCTCTGCAAGATGTGTTGCGAATAAAGATAATAGTAAAGATGGAATAAGATGCTGAAGTTTCACTGCACGAACTGAGAAAATGTAATAGCGATAAAGCTTTCCTCTTTTCGTTACTTTGTGCGCGATGTCAGCGACAAAAGTTTCGAATAGGTTGCAAATTAGTTTGTTGAAAGTCGCTAAGTGCCGTCTTTCTCAAATAATGCGTGAGTATAGCCTGAATAATTTGCATGCCGTGAGTTACGCTGCCCCAAGACATACACTAAGTGATCAAAAGTATCCGGACACCTCGCTGAATATGACTTACAAGTTCGTGGCGTCCTCCATCGGTAATGCTGGAATTCAGTATGGTGTTGGCCCGTGATGACAGCTTGATTACAGCTTCTACTCTCGCAGGCATACGTTCAATCAGGTGCTGGAAGGTTTCTTGGCGAATGGCACCCATTCTTCACGGAGTGCTGCACTGAGGAGAGGCATCGATGTCGGTCGGTGGGGCCTGGCACGAAGTTGGCGTTCCAAAACATCCCAAAGGTGTTCTATAGGATTCAGGTCAGGACTCTGCAGGCCAGTCCATTACAGGGGTGCTATTGTCGTGTAACTACTCCGCCACAGGCCGCGCGTTATGAACAGGTGCTCTATCGTGCTGAAAGATGCAATCGCCATCCCCGAATTGCTGTTCAACAATGGGAAGCAAGAAGGTGCTTAAAACGCCAATGTAAGCCTGTGCTGTGATAGCGCCATGCAAAATCTCAAGGGGTGCAAGCTCCCTCCATGCAAAACACGACCACAGCATAACACCACATCCTCCGAATTTTACTGTTGGCACTATAGACACTCGCAGATGACGTTCGTCGGGCATTCACCATACCTTCACCCTGCCATCGGATCGCCACATTGTGTACCGTGATTCGTCACTACACACAACTTTTTTCCACAGTTCAGTCGTCCAATGTTTGCGCTCCTTACACCAAGCGAGGCGTCGTTTGGATTTACCGGCGTGATGTATGGCTTATGAGCAGCCGCTCGACCATGAAATCCAAGTTTTCTCACCTCCCGCCCAACTGTCATAGTACTTGCAGTAGATCCTGATGAAGTTTAGAATTCCTGTGTGATGGCCTGGATAGATGTCTGCCTATTACACATTACGACCCTCTTCAACTATCGGCGGTGTCTGTCAGTCAACAGACGAGGTTGGCCTATACGCTTTTGTGCTGTACGTATCCTTTCACGTTTCCATTTCACTATCATATCGGAAACAGTGGACATAGGGATGTTAGAAGTGTGGCAATCTCGCGTACAGACGTATGACACAAGTGACACCCAATCACCTGACCACGTTCGAAATCCGTGAGTTCCACGGAGCACCCCATTCTGCTCTCTCACGATGTCTAATGACTACTGATGTCGCTGGTATGGAGTACCTGGCAGTAGGTGGCAGCACAACGCACCTAATATGAAAAACCTATGTTTTTGGGCTCGTCCGCATACTTTAGATCACATAGTTACACGGTCTGAGACTTTAACACTTAACCTACTGTCTTAAACGTTTAAGATAAGATTATACCTCGTAATGATTATGGCCGCATTATGAAATTTCGCTTAATTTGTATCTATCCACTACGGAGCAATGCATAATGCGACGAAATGTAGAGAATAATAGCCTGGTATGGCCGAAACAGTGTGATATCCAAAATTCATGTTTTCTTTGAATGGGTAAGTTTTTATTGAATTGATTACAGCCAGATGTTGGATGAAGCACAACATACTACGACCACTTAATTGGACCTGGAGCGAATCGCATCCACCCCGCTACCGTATGAAAATTGTTGACCGATATTCGCTAAATTTAATAAGAAAGATTTCAGAGATCAAATAATTAATCACGTCACTACTAGTTTACTGAGCGCGTGTTCGCGACACAACTAGTACACAGTGGAGTAATGAGATAATCGAATACTGTTAATGGAATTTCAAATAAAGGGTCCCAAGAAAAGACTCTAGTGCAGGGGTTCCCAAACTTTTTCTCAAATGGAACACTTTGAGAATCCTGGACTTCCATGGAACCACTTGTTTATTCTGAACTTCTAAAAACTGAGAAAAACTTGTTTTATTCAGTGATTACTTCAGTTTTAAATCATAGGTAATAACATTGAAACAACAATAAATTTAAAAAAGGTTAGTGTCGAAAATGTAAAAAAAAAGGCCTGCTATGTTATCAATAGCATTCCGTGGAGCTCTTATTTACTTCCCGCAAAACACCACTCTGCTGCAGAACACACTTTGGGTAACCATGCTATAGGGGAACTCTCTATGAAAAATTAGAAACGTACAATTTTATGAACACTGTTGTATATGAATATGTACACGATCAATCTTCGTTAAAATGACAACAAAATAAGGATTACATCATACACATTTAATTAAAGAAACAAAACTAATGGAGCACGTTGCATTGTAAATCTAAAAAAAAAAAAAATTGCGAATGTCGTCCAGAAAGTAATGCACGACATTTTTTCTTCAACAATTATGTGTTGAACGCAATGAAGCGTACACACAAGGAAGAAGAAGGTTTCTTCTACACTCTCTATTATTCCATGTAATCTTCTTCTTGTTCTATGGCCTTCCTGAAGGGAGACAAAAGGGACATATGGCCGGTCAGTACCTATCCCTTCTTTTGACACGAAGCCATTTCTTCACTGTGCGAATCACCTTCTTTGTCATCGTGAAAACATCTTCCACGAGTGACATTCTTTAATGGGCCAAAGAAGCGGATGTCTGTAGGGTCATTTCAGGGCTGCAGGGTAGATGGGTAACACCGTCCAATCCTGTTGAGTGGTGTGTTCCGAAGTCCTCAAACCTATGTGAGAGCGAGGGATATCATGCTAAATCAATCAATCGCCTGGCTTGTCATGGCGCTGAAGTTGCTGGAAGAGCTTCTGCCGCGTCGATCGTCGCGAATGAGGTTATCAGGAAGCTGGATCATGTCATGTGTAACAGCCGTGGATGGCCTTTCCGAAGGCTGCAAATCTTAGAGCACTGCTGAAGCGCCTTCTCGTAACGGCCTCACCCTCTTTGCCCAGTGACTAACCGTACTTCTGAAGATTGCAGATGCTCCATAAACTTTACACAAACGTTTAGACACCATTTTGAAACATCGGTGAAGCTGCGCTGCGTGTCTGAGGAAACGGAAAACTTTTGCGCGCTCTCCGGAAACTAAAGTTTCGAATTCTTACCATTGTTGCTGGCTGGAAAAAGAAGAAGAAGAAGAAGAGTGGTGCATTACTTTCTGGACGACCCTGGCATGTTTCAAATAGTTTCACTGTAATCGTATTTCCTAGGCTGGAGAGGTCTTTCACATGTTCGTCTACTGTTTTTCCTTCAGTTTTAATGGTATTTTTCCTATTATAACACAACATTTTTAGAGTCAAATAACGGAATGTTGCCTGTATGTTTTTTTCGTATACGAATTAATCGTAATCAAATACATAACTTAATCTATGAATAAGGCGAATTCCACTGTGTTCTCGAACCAGTCAAGAGCTGAGGGGATACAGTTTTATTCCTTGTGCACTGTATTAACTTCGCGTATACTTTACGTTGAAGTACCTCTCGCAATGTTTACTTAGTTGACGTGTCTAGGGGTAGGGCCTCTGATAAGTAAACAAAACTTCCTGAGTTCGATTCCAGACAGTACCCAAACGTTGAATTTAAGCTTTCAATAGTGAATACTTATTAAAAATCACAGGAAGTGGAGGTATAATCAAAAAAGGCCTGATGACACACGGATGAAGTACATCAACGTCAGACAGAGATTCCGCAGGAAAAGATATAGACTCACTGACAGATCACAATTTAATAATGATAGACTGAAATTTAAGAGAATTTCCCAGAAGAATCAATATGGAAAGAAGCGGGTTGTTGAAATCCTGAGGTATGATAAGGGTTCTTTTGCAATTCTGTAAGGCTGTAGACACTGACAATGAGTAATACAGTGGGTAGTTCAATTGTAGAAGAATGGACGTCGCTAAAAAAGACCCACAGTACAGGAAAGACAAGAAGAAAAGCCCACAGGAAAAAATGTCAAGAAACTGAAAGAGAAATGGTTATCGGGAGGACTGATATAGCATATAGAAAAGTCAAAGCAACCTTTGGTGAAATTAAAAGCAAAGGCGTCAACATTTAAAGTGCTGTTGGAATTCCACTGTTCAACGCAGAGAGAGAGCTGATGTAAGGAAAGGGCCTCTTTATGGGGAAGATAATGTTTGACGTCATTATAGAAAAAGAAATGGAAGCCACCAAGGAAGGTATAGGGAATCCAGCCTTATAGATAGAGTCCAACGGAGCTTTGGAGGAAGGCGGAATGCATATATAACATTCCTTTGGAATTTCTAATATCATTGGGGAAATGGTAACCAAAGAGTATTCAAGTTCGTCTGTAGTATCTGGAGACTAGAAACGTGGCATCATACTTCCGGAAAAACATCATTCAAACAAATCCGATGACTGTAAGGCCAGATAAATGCAATAACTACTGTACAATTAGCTTGACAGCTCATACATCCAAGTTGCTCCCAAGGATAATATACAGAAGAACTGAAAAGGAAATTGACGATCTGTTGACGATCAGTTTGGCTTTAGGAATGGTAAAGGCAGCCAAGAAGCAGCTGATGATGTGAAGAAGACGTGTTCATAGGATTTATCGACATAGGAAATGCGTTTGACGACGCAAACTGGTGAAAGATGTTGTTCGAAATTCCCAGGAAAAAAGGTGGAAGCCGTAGCCGTAGATGCGTAACATGCAATATATACAGCAATAACCAGGGAAAAATTAGAATATGAGAGAAAGAACGAAGTACTCAGTTGGAAAGGGTATAAGAACACACCATGATTTAAGAGTAAACCACAGAGAGTAGAAATCATTGAGAAGTATCAGAAAAGAGATTAGCTACTAAGTAAACAATGCAATTGGAGATCACGAAGTGGTCGAACTGAAAGACCTCTGCTACTTTGGCAACGAAATAACACATAACGGACGAAGCAAGGAAGAAAATAAAAATAAGACTAGCACATGCAAAGAGGTAATTCCTCGATAAAAGAAACCTACTAGTATCGAACTTTGGCAGTTTCTGAGAATGTACGTTTGCAGCACAGCATTTTATGAACGTGAATCATGGACTGTTCGAAAATCGGAAAAGAAACGTTTGAGAAGTGATGCCATAGAAGGATGTTGAAAATTACATGGTCTGGTAAAACAAGAAATGAAGAGGTTCCCCGCAGAATCGGTGAGGAAAGGAGCATGTAAAAAAAAAAAAAGAAAAGACATCTAGAAAAACCCCCACGGTACCTGAAGAGCTGTTGAGGGTAAAAACTCTAGAAAAGACAGAGATTGGAATACATTCAACAAGTAACTGAGAATTATGGGTGGAAGTGTTACACCGAGATGAAGAGTTTGTCACAGGAGAGTAATTTGTGGCTGGCCGCGACAAGCCAGTCTTAAGCCTGATGACAACACCCCCCCCCCTCCACCCACACGTTTCCCCTCCCCTCTCCCAACCAAACCCGAAAAAAAGCGATGGACAATCATTATTACAGAACAAAGCAAAGAGGCCAAGTGTTTCGACAGTAAATACGAGGACTGGCTGAAAATTAATGCCTCCACCATCGTAAATCTTCAGCAGTTGGCAGCATTGGTATGCTGCAGGTACTGGCTTGTTCCGTAACCTCTGCTCTACAGTTCCTATTGGCGGGAAGCCTTAGTATTGAACGGTTGTGTTGTTAAAGTATGGAACCCTGCGCAGACGGTCGGTCAATGAGATTTAAGCAACGTGCACCCATTGAATTTTTGACAGCAGAAAGTGTCACCCGAAAGGAGATTCATCAGAGAATGAAAGCAGTTTATGGCGATTGCGTTGACGTGAGTACTGTGCGTCGTTGGGCGAGTAAGTTTAAAGATGTTGAGGCGGGAACATCTGACCTGCGAGACAGACAAAGAGTTGGACGTCCTATGACAGCAACCACCAAGTTTCACAAGCAAAATGTTGACAGTTTGATTCAGGACTATCGTCGTACCACTCAGAGAGAAACTGCGAGCACAGTCGGCATTTCACAGGAACGCGTGTGTCACATTACTGCTTTGCTTGGCTATCGAAAGATCTGTGCACGTTGGGTACCCTGGATGCTGACTCCTGAAATGAAAGCGCACAGACTTGAAATTTGCCAGGAACTCCTCTCGCGTCAAGAGCATGAAGGTGGCCACTTTCTCCATTCAACTGTGACAGGAGACGAAACGTGAGTACAGCATTACGACCCGGAGACGAAACGTCAGTCTATGGAATATCGACACAAAAACCCGCCCCAGAAAATGAAATTCAAGACGCAGCCCTCAGCTGGGAAAATCATGGCCACAGTGTTCTGGGACGCAGATGGTGTTATCCATGTTGATTTCCGTGATCGTGGAACAACAATAAATTCAGAGCGTTACATCACAACGCTGCGAACTCTGAAACGACGGCTAATAAGGGTCCGAAAGGAAAAGAAATATTTTCCTGCAGCATGACACTGCCAAACCACACACTTCACGGGCCACCAAAGCAGAACTTCAGAGACTGAATCTCACGACCGTACGGCATCCTCCATAAAGTCCAGATTTAGCACCGACTGACTTCCATCTGTTTCCGTTAATTAAATACGGTCTGTGGGGACATCGTTATGCTTCTGATAAAGACGCTGAGAGAACTGTGGGACTATAGTTGCTGAAACAGAGTGTCGACTTCTGCCATGACGTCTTCAGAAAACTTGTTCATCGCAGGCAGAAATGTATCCAATTGGCTGGTGATTATGTGGAAAAGTGAATATTGGTAATTAAAGATCACATTCTAAGGATTGTTTCTGCGTTTGATTTATTAAAGTATTCCCATTGAAACCCAATAAACGAAGGTGGAGGCATTACTTTTCATTCAACCGTCGTACAAACCGACCAAAAAGATCTTAGAGTGTCTTAGATCGGCAGAGTACAAAAAGGGACCCACTCACAATGTCAGAAGTGCACAGTGTACCAATATGTGCGTAGAAGTCTGTTCTGGAATGATAATCAACTCGAGGATCGTCGTGCATAAACAGTACTGCAGGTTGGGACGGTTGAAGAAATCGGCCATGGCGGAGCTTCGGCTGTGTGAAACTGACGTCATATTAAAATTCACTGACATTCAGATTCTCTCTGTCTGCAGAGAGGAGCTATCATGTCCATTTGTCCAGGGAAGTCACTGAAATTCATAAACATCACAATAGTTTTAAGAAGAACAGCGCCATTTTAAGGCTACCGCAAGAACCACAATCACGGGGGACCCCGAGCTTGAGGTGGCCGCGCCATAATGGTGTCCAAAAGTTGTCAGCGCAGAATACCGTGGCCGGTAGATGCACAGACCGCAGAGCGCGCATGGGTAGAGTGGTAGTGGTGAAGGCTGCGGCATGTGTTGTAGGGGAAATGCCGAGCGCTGGAGGGGGAAGTGCCGTTCTAAACTGAAGCCTACACTCACATTTTTCGTAAATATTAAGTGGGACCTCTCCACCCCCACACATTTATGATTACCACTGAAAAAGGTCTGTCTGCTTTGGTTAATATCTAAAAAGAATTTCGCCGAAAATGCAGCGATTTATTTTCGTCTGGCATTTTAACCATTTGTAACTTTCAGAGAAGTGTCACATGTAGCGAATTTTGAGTAAAACCTACTCGTTTCTTTTGTTGCCACGTCAAAATCTGCTTCGTTTGCAAAACCACGGAGGAGTTGATACAGTCCTACCTCACTATCATGTTGCGCAGATGAAGTGCCGAGAGAATTCTGAAACAGATGTTTATTAAGTTTATTCAGTGATGAACTGAAGAAAAGCAAGGTTAGTTACCTTGTGAAAAAGTACATCCTCGGAATAAAATAAAGTGCAATGTATTCACTTGTGTTGTTACAAAACCCATAGCATTTATCGCTTCAAAAATTTCTCGCTCAAAATTACATTCTTTCTTCGAAAAAGACTGTAGTTGGTGGAATAACATGCTAGATAATGAAGTTTTGCGTAATAACCACATAGCAAAATACTCTCCTTTTTGTGTGCTGTCATTAGCCAAAATCTCATTTCGGTATCTCAAACTGTTTGTGAAATATGAGAGCCGGCCGCGGTAGTCTAGCGGTTCTAGGCGCTCAGTCCGGAACCGCGCGACTGCTACGGTCGCAGGTTCGAATCCTGCCTCGGGCATGGATGTGTGTGATGTCCTTAGGTTAGTTACGTTTAAGTAGTTCTAAGTTCTAGGGGACTGATGACCACAGATGTTAAGTCCCATAGTGCTCAGACCCATTTTTTGAAATATGAGAAATGTGGATATTTCACTCTGGCTTTATCGCTGGCGCGGCGACTCGCAAAGAATGTGCTACTTCGGATCAGTTTTCTCGAGATTGGTGACGGTTAGAGACCTCCTCCCAAGTCCAAAGAAAAATTCACTATGTTAGCCAAGTTTCATACGCAGTAACATACCTTGTAATATGCACCAAAAGGAAAATCATAACGACCCCTAGTCTCCATTGCAAACTTTTTCGAATTTCGTGCAGTGTCTTTTTCCACGTAAATATGACAGTAACTAAGACCATTGACGAAATAATGGACACATCATAAGGAACCTGGCTACAAGTAAAGCAAAAATGATATTTTTATCGAATAGTTTCTGAAATTTTTTTAGAAAGATTGCAGAGCGTGCTCCTCGCCGACCCGCCGAAAGGTGGCACAGAGTGTCGGCCTCTCCTTCCAAAAAAGCGAATAAGCTCCCGCAGCGTTTTGGACTAAAACTGGTCACTGCGTATTGACTACCGTATCCTGCGCGGACTCTACTTATCGAGCTGTCTGGTTTCCTAATAAAAAAAATCTTCAATTTTAGAACGTCAGTAGGCTGCATTCGCAAAAAGTACCGCTGTTGAGGGCGGCTTCACTGTTAATTCTACACGGTGACACAAAATAACAGGAATGCTTGAAACGAGTAGTGGCAGCCATGGGCAGGTGGCAGCACTGCGCGTTCGTGACAGTTAGCGAGAAGACAGTCAGCCATTGCAGTAATCATGGATCAATGGGTCGGACAGCAGCTTGCGTTAGCCATTAAAATGTTTTATATAAACAATGGTAGTTTGGTAACGGCACAGAAGGAGTTTCGACGTTTTCATAATTTAGTACGTCATATTGCCAATTCGTCAAAACACGCGATAAAATGTTGGATTAATAACTTTGAAGATACTGGATCTGCCCTCAAGAAGAAATCAACAGGACGACCAAGACGTTTGCGTTCTCCAGCGAACATTGATGTTGTAAGCGAGTGTGTCTTACGGAGCCCAAAGCGTTCTATTCGTAAGCAAGCAGCTGTGGTTGGAATGTCCCGGGAGAGTGTTCGCAGAATTCTTCATCTCGGTTTAAAATTTCATCTATACAGTCTACAGATGGTGCAATAATTGAAGGGCAACGGTTACCGGTTACGATTAGGATTCTGTCAACAACTCATAACAGAAATAAAGAATGGCGATCAATTTCTAAACAAGTTGTGGATGTCAGATGAGGCACATTTTCATCTAACAGATTATGTGAATAAACAGAACTTCCGTTACTGGACAAACACAAATCCTAATGACGTTCGTGAGCACCCTTTACACGCTAGTGAAGTGACAGTAAGGTGTGGTGTTTCATCACATGGGGTTATCGGAGCGTATTTTTCCGCAGATGAACAGGGAAACACAATAACTGTCAATGCCGACCGTTACGTGGAGATGTTACGAACTTTCGTTACACCTGCATTGAACAGCTTTTCTAACGTTCAAGAAGTCTGGTTTCAACAGGACGGTGAGACATCACACACTGCACGGCAATCAAGGGCATATGTGAGAGATTTGTTTGGCAACCGTGTGATGTCACGATTCGGTAACATTCCCTGGCCCCCTAGATCGTCAGATTTATCCGTTTGTGATTTTTACTTGTGGGGCTACCTCAAGAGCAAAGTCCACACGACTGGACCAAGAACCGTGGATGAGCTGAAGTAGAGAATTCAGGATGCAATTCACAGTATCCTAGCTGAGATGTTGCAGCGGTCAATGAGGATTGTCAACAGCAGATATCACGAATGTATTCGTACAGGAAGACGCCATCTAAAGGACGTAATTTTAAAAAAATTATAAATGCCATCAATTTTTCGTAAGCGGCAAAGTCTTAAGGTTGCAAGTACTATGAACGCAATTTCTTACCTTCATCACTTCTAGTTTTATTGGATTGTGGAAGTGTTTCCGCTTTTCTGTGTCACCCTGTTCTTTTCCTTAAACCAGACGGCCTTAATGAATATCATAGCTTCTTCAGTCCCGACGTACACATATGTGCACATCATGTCTTTGTAGTGTCATCCTACCACGACTGTGCACATCATGCGGTTTCTGTTTTTGTCACTAAGTCGCGCCGAAGTCAGTTTTGGCGGGTTTTCTCGCATCCTGAAACTTCCGATCTTAAGGATAGAGTCATTTGCGACACGCGAGAAAGGTAAATTCAGTTCTGTTTTAATTGAACTGCTGTTTTTATCGTGTCTTACTCCAAACAAGACTCAAGGAATTGATATGTGCATGCAATTAAAACGATAGTTTCGTAGTTTTACAAACATCGACTGCTGAATTTGAAATACACAAATGTATACATCAGGTCTTAGCTCACAGAATGTAGTGGTACTAACGCCAAGACTGATCTCACTGCGAAATCGTAATTTAAAACGTAATCTAAATTAAAATCTGAATGTGTAGCTACTAATACGATAGAGTAGGAGCAAAGTCGTTGTGGCTGTTACGGGTAGCGTGATGCACATGTAATCTATAGGTCCTGGGTACTAATTTCAGTAAAAGCTCTAAAATTTTTAATTTTGTTATTAGGTTCGCTTTCATTTCTTTATTCAATTATTTCAACAGTTACCTTCACTTTATTTAATTTTCGCTTCCCAGCTCTGACAGACGATGAAATTACGAAACTACTTGAGACGAGTGACTTGAGTTCCTTGTCAGATGAAGACGAGGATTCTGTTGATGAACTTCCAACGCCACCTGAACGTATTGGTGTGCCGCTATTAATTCATGGATTATGTACAAAAGGTGATTTCAAAAAGAAGGGATACCAAAATGGAAGTGGATGTCTCTCATAACTTCAGAATTCACTTGGCCCACGACTTGGTGAATGCTTCAAAAATTGTAGACTCACTGGAACTGTCGAAAGAAATTTCTCCGAGTGTAACACATGAGAATGTCAGCAGATCTGATGAAGATGAGGACCCGCAAACCACACAAAACGAAGATGAATTGCGCAAAAGACAACTAGAGAAAGCAAATGTGACAGGGTTGGCCACTTTCCTGAATATATTCAGAGGATTTTTGCCTCAGGTGTCGGCTACCAGGGTGCAAGTCACGTTCTCGCATAATATGTGAAAAGTACAAAGTCTATTTGTGCGTATTAAAAAACAATTGTTTTGCTACATTCCATAAACATGAGAAATAATGTGTTCATAAAATGTAATGCATACATAAAATGAGAAGTAATGTGAACATTTTTCATTGTAAATAAAAATATGAATATATTACTAGATCGGCATTTTTTCTCTGTTAAGACCCAATGTACACATGTGCGTACATTCAATTATTCATACATTATTTAAAAGAAAATTTCAAAATTAGTTTTTTTGTGCTACTCTGAGATCAACTACCCCAAATAAAGTGACTGAAATATTTTTCCATTCTTTGTTTACCTTCGGGACTGAAGAGGATAGCGGTCATTCGTCACGTAAACCGGCTACAATACAGATTCTCATTTCTCTCCCAGCCAGCCGCCGGTTTGGGCGGAAACAACAGAAGCGTTTGAATTCGCCTACCGATGCCATACGCCTTTTTGCCGACAATGCTAGACAAATTGCGGTGTGTAGACCGAGACTGATGGGCAGCCCCCGGTGACAGCCTTCCGATTGGCAGGCGCTTGGGAGTTTCCACTGCAAATCCGCGGGCTTGGCGCGCTGGAGTAAAGGGCCCTAAAGTTATTGGTATCAAGTGTGAAGTACGAACGCAGTGTGTGTACCTGTGTCTGGTGCTATCGGAGCCTGTGATCTGCTTTATGTAAGAATGTGGAATGGGTTGTATCTGTCGCGTGCCAGAAAAAGAAAACACAGGTGTGACATCCTAAAAGAAATGTTGTGGCAAAAGGGCCCATTAAATAATATTTTTAACTCGAACTGACAGTGTTTCTGTGAAACTATAGTGTAATGTGAAAACATGTAGTGTTTCTAAAGCTTTATCAGTTGATAATGCTGAGAAATCGTAAGAACTAGTGGTTGATGAAACTGTTCCACTAGTGGAAATAGCTTGCGATAGTGTTACTGGAGAAGAAACTGGAGTAGGCGATCTTCACTAACAAGAAAGGAAATCATCTAAGAAAGGTAACAGCTTTCAAGTTGTTGATATTAACGACCCGGAAATTTCGCGATAAGAACAATTAAGGAAGGTCCCCAAGACAGTCAAAAGAAGTGTAAAATTTATTGTGGATAGCAAGACAAGAGAGCTACTGTTTTTCATCGCTTTCAACGTCTTGTGGATAGCGAAACAAGAGAGCTACTGTTTCCATTGCTTTCAACGTCTTTCAAATCACAAAAATATAAAGCTATTGTGGCTTGTATATCCTCGAACAATGGATGATGTGTACCGCTGCTGTTGCAAGTTGTTCGAGTGCCTGCTCTCTCACGAGAAAGACTGGCAAAGCTTGCCAAAACTACTCTCTAACCACGAACTGTCACTCGACCACATTATTGAAACGTTCAAGTGGAAAGAGCTTTCGCAGAGAATTAAAATTCAAAATTAATGGATCATGCAGCTCAAGATCAAACTGACCAGGAAAAAAGGAGCTGGAGATCGGTTTTGTTAAGGTTATCTTCCATAGTACGTTTCTGTATCAAAAGAAATCTTGCATTAAGAGACAACCAGGAAATGCTGGGAAATCCAGGTAACGGAAACCTTTTAGAGCAAACAGAATTAATGGTCAAGTTGTATCCCATATTAAATGATCATATTTGACACGTGCCTAAACCTGAAAGACTGGTTACTAACTTATGTAAAATGAAATCGCTACCATAATTTCTGATGAGATTTTATCAAGGGCCTATTGTGAAGAGTACCACACTCAGAAATATTATTCGATAGCATTGGACTGTACACCAAATTTAAGTCATAAGGAGCAATTAAGTGTGGTTTTAAGAGTGGTAAGTGTGTTTGCCAAACCAGCTTCAGTCGAAAATTTGTTTTATGCAAGTGGAATAGATCTCACAGAATTCTTGCTTCAGATACTACATAACTTAGGCGTATCACTTGCAGATTCTCGGAGACAATCTTACAACAATGGAAGCAACACGACGGGAAAGAAGAAGTGATGCTCAAGTTCCTATCATCAAAGAAAATTCAAGACCTCATTATATCCTTCGCTGTGCTCATAGCTTTAACTTAGTTATTAGTGATGCTGTTAATTCATCTGTAACTGCACTACAGTTTTTGGTGGAGCTCAAAGGCTGTTCATATTATTTTCTGCCTCTGCCGGCCGATGTGGCCGAGCGGTTCTAGGCGCTTCAGTCTGGAACTGCGATACCACTACGGTCGCAGGTTCGAATCCTGCCTCGAGCATGGATGTGTGTGGTGTCTTTAGATTAGTTAGGTTTAAGTAGTTCTAAGTTCTAGGGGACTGATGACCTCAGATGTTAAGTCCCATAGTGCTCAGAGCCATTTGAACCATTTCTGCCTCTGTCAAGAGCTGGGAAGCACTCAAGAATCACGTAAACCTAGCTTTGAAGCCGACGTGTGATACAAGCTGACAAGATAAAACTGAAGTGCTCGCGTTATGAGATCTGCGCTTATTAACATGAGACTTGCATTTGCTGAATTCAACAGCTCTTGCAAAAATGATCCAGTGTGTTTCAGTGAAGTATCTAGTCTCTTTAAAGAAATCACGAACATTAAGTTTTCTTTGTTTGCTGTGATATGGCATAATGTCCTTTGCCATGTCAACAGAGACAGTATAGTATCTGAGCAAGAAGGCATGCAATTAGACGCTACAGTAAAATTAATAAACTCAACACTTACTAGTTTTGAAGAAAACTGAGCTAACGGTTTAGAAAAGGTTAAGAAAGAAGCAGAGAAATTGATTGTAGCTTTTTCTTCTATGTTGTGGTAAATATCGCTGTTTTGTCTTTGAAGGGAAGGTTTCAACAGCTCAGTAATTTCTGTGACGTGTTTAGAGTTATTTTTGACATTAGGAAATTGCCAAAAAGAAATACGATCTGAGCAGAGGACGCAGAAATCTAGCAGATTCTTTGAGAGACCCTAAAATACACTCAGGAGACATAAATTCGCAGGATCTTGTAAATGGAACCCCTTATGCTTAGACGTACTTCAGTACGATTTCGAAAAGAACTTGCAAGACTTTTTCCCAAATGTAACAATTCCGTTATGAATATGTTTGTGCATACCAGTGTCTGTAGCTTCTGCAGAACGTAGCTTTCCCAAGTCCAATAAAAACATCCTGGGAACTTCAAGGAACAATAAACGGCTAAGAGGTCTTGCCGTAATATCAGTGGAAAGACACTGCGCGTTCGCTTAACATGGAGATGTTGGTAAAAGCCTTCGTCTACTCAAAGAGCAAGAAAAATGGAGATTTTAGCGAGTTATTTTTAAAATGATGTTTGTACAGCTAAGTAGGCTTTTCCTGTTTATTTATCATTAGACAGAATCTACTACGCATATAGTTTAATTTGTCATGGTTATAGTGGTGCAAGAGGCAGTCCTACCCGTGGGTGCAAGGGGTGCACCGCATCTGGGCGCCGGCTCCAGAGGGCGCCGAATGCTGAACGATCGACCACTCAGCTAATTGTTAATTTTTACTCTCATGCTTCAAAACGACCGTGACTTACATGTTTTTTTGGCCCTCCTCTATGTACATTGAAAGCTGGAAATACTCATATTCTGTACTGGATGAAGTCCCCAGTTTTGTACGGAGAGGATAGGAAACAGCTGTTGGGGAAAGCCAGCCGAAACCGGGGCCGGGCTGCGAACAGCATTTCGACAAACCTGAATTGTTTCCGGTTCCGGGCCATGTGAACATCGGCGTCCGTAGTGGCGTTCACGTATGTGACAGCAGCAGGTCTTGCAGAAACCGCACTGGGACGTTCATCAAGCAAAATGTAAGGCATACGTTCTGAAAAAAATTGTAAGAATTTGCTCTCCCGATCATTGTTTGCCAACACACACGGTAATCTCGTTTTTTTGCTGAAGTTATATTTATTATATTACTTATATTTCGATTTTATTGTATAACACCCCTAATAATACCAGTTTAAAGCCGCGGCCGAGACAGGGGACGTGATCTTCCCAGTGGAATGCAACAATCGTAAAAGTGCTATGATTCCGTTATTCTTGACAAGCATGTAAATTGTGAAAAGTTTGGAGAAAGGTTGAAATAATTTTGCTTAAAGTTTGCTGTAAATCGCTAAATGCTGTCATTATGAAACACTGGATGATTACAGAATGGGTAATTTGCGCTCCTCTTTAAGCAGCAGCACGTTTTTCACGATTCTGAGTTTTACGAAGCCATATCGCTACAACTGAACTCGGGCTCGTTTACTACCTATTTTTCACGTGGCTCATCTGCAAAGGGGGTTGGTAGCAAACGGTTGCATTTGCGCCCCTATTATTGAGTCAGATATTGGCTGGCTTTTGAACAGCAGTGAAATGAACTATACACGTTCAGATTGAAACTTATTTATTCAAAAGAAACACTTTAACTTTGTGGCCATGTATTTTTACGTTCACAAATAAATTCGATCTGTAGAAATAATAATCGGTGCGATTCGTACACTGTTTGTCTCACATCCACACACTTTCACGTTGTTGCTGCGCGTACACTGGCGTCCATGCTTGCACTCGCGGCACTTTGGCCGCTCCCAACTTGCCACCACAACGGACAACGCACAAAGGCCCCGATTTTTTCCCGCTCATATCCACAGTCCTGAGTCGGGTCACATGACACCACAGTAGTCAAAATAGTCGCTAAACATGGCCACAATTCGTTTACAATATTTTATAATATTTAAATACTTACATGTAAATGCATATATAATTTTACACATTTATCACCACACTTTATAATTCGTTGCAATTAAAAGAAAACGAAACACTAGGCAACGGAACTACAACGCCCATCAAAACACAAAACAAGTATTTTCCGGTCTATTTTGCCCAGCATATTATCTCTGCTGCTGTGCTTTAAATTTAAATTATGAACTACCTGAAAGAGCTCCATATTATCCCCTGTTACCTTACATACCCCCATTTCATGGAGACATTACCTTAGTAATGGCAACATGAGGTAGCACCAAACAGAGCCAACCCATATTACTTTATATATTAAACATTTTAATTATAACTACAATGGCACCAAAACATGTAGAACAGTGTTATAGTAGTGAGTTAATCAGTGTAAGTACTGTCATCAGAAAACATACAAACATTATCCAACAATGTATCCAACTCAAATATACAATTAGTATCCTATTGAGTCTGATTCGGCTAGCAAAATGCAAAGAAATTTATATTATATAAATGCCCATGTTAGTCTATATGTAGGTTGCACACTCACTGCACATTAACACTTCCACTTTTTACACAGTTGTTTCTGTAAGTTGCATGCGGTTGTTGTATCCAGATCCTTGTGTTCACAGCTTTATGCATTGGAATGCAGGTTTTCCAAACTTGTCAGCCAGCAGTACTGTGCTTCCTCTCGTTAGCCAAGCCATCCTATCAAAATTTAATCAAATCTCATAAATCTGGCCTAGACATGCAGACCCACATTTCCCAGGAGTCAGGCTATGCAAACCCTGCCTAGAATATCCTGTGTTCACTGATCAGCTCTTATTGAGGTTTATACAAATGACAAATATGCACACAAATCAAACACAAACATGACATACTTAAATATATTCATTTCATCCTTCAAATGTTCCCAAATCAGGAGATCCGACATTTCTACCCCCACACCAAGAAAATTTATTCCCAGATGCAGGTTCTTATATTTTTTAAGCACCCATACATCTATATCACTGTACATAAATAAGCTCAATTTTTTATGAATTCCTATATCAATTTTCACATAATATTTGGCAATATCTTGAAACCCATGCTTTTCTGCCATTTCCATGGCTAACTAGATTCAATCATAAATGGCAAACAAACTCACGAAGGTCATAAACTTTTACAAGCATCCACTTAGAAATTTTAATAAAATCTCAACTATCTTTTTAAACTAGACAATAGTATACATGGGAATCTCACTTCCTTACCCTTTATTCTTTCACCACAAATTTTTTCAACTCTGTTACATATCTCAGTCCAAATGGCTTTTTGGACACAGGATATACCAACCTATATGCATTAGGGTGTGGACAACCAGTTATTTCAAAGGGTCCATGGTATAATTCAAATAACATTTTGATTTCACCATCAATGTCACTGGAGTTTTTCTTGTTCCTCACCAGCACCTTATCTCCCTCTTTGAACTTTGTTGTCTTAGACCTTTCTCCACGCCTCCTCTGTCTCTCATGTCCTTTCTTTAACATTTGCTGTCTGGCCATCTGCATCTTCTCTTGACTTGTCAAGCCTTGAGATGGAGGAAAATCTATGTGTTCTGCTATTAGATTGTCTGGCTTGATATCTTTCATAGGGTGAGAATCGTGTCGCACAACTCTTCACTGTGTTCATAAGATCCTCAAACACAGTTATATATATTGCCCAAGTACTGTGCTTTTTACTGCAGTATGTCCTACATAGCCTACCCACCTCCCTCATATACCTCTTAGCCGGGTTTCCTGCAGGGTGATACACTGAAATCCTTATATGCTTTATCCCAGATCTTTGCATAAACTTCCCCCACACACTAGACACAAATTGTGCTCCATTATCAGACAGAACATTCTCTGGTTTTATAACATCCACAAAGTAATCTTTCTCTAGCTTGTTAATTATATTCTGGCTAGTGGCCTTTTCAGCCTTACAAACTTTGAGAACACATCAACAGCTAAAAGAACATACTTTACACCCCCTCGACCTGTTGGCAGCCTCCCAAATAAATCAATAGCCAGCAGTTCACCATTTCTTTTAGGAACAATATTCTGCATCTCTCCTTGTACTGCAATAGTATTATACTTTACTTTTTGACATTTGTCACAAGAAGCCAACTGTCTCTTTACTCTCCTGGCCATGTTGTTAAAACTTCCATAGTCCTGCAGTATTTCCAAACATTTCTGAGCCCCATAATGCCCGTGGCTAAGGTGGATGTAATTGATTAATTTTTCCACATGCTCATCTGGAAAACATACCTTCCACTCTTCTTTGGCCAAATTTCTTCGTATAAATAAAATACCCTTATAAATTCTATAATATTTAGCTATTTTTTAATGTTGTTTACTTCCAAAGTTTGTTTTGATAAACTTCGAGGTTTGGTCCCCATTCTGAAGTCTCCTCATGTCCTTACAGATGGATCTGATTTCCTTCTCTCCGTCCACTCAGATTCAATTTATTCAATTTATTCAGTTCTCTAACACAGAACTCTCTCATACTTTCCTTTCCACTCTTGTAACTGGGTCCATTCAAAAAATCGTTTTGCAATCTTAATTGTTTTGCCTGGCCCCAGTACTTGTTCAAGAACAGGCTTTCAAAGGTTTTTAAATCACAAAATTTATCATAATTTGGTACGCCCATGTATGAGCTCCCTCTTCCAACTGCCTCTTAACATATTTAATTTTTGCCTGCTCACTCATCCCTGTCACAAAGTTATCCTTACACGCAGCTAGAAAGTCAACGGCATGGTATTTATTCTCCCCACTAAAAGGTTTTGACTGAAATCCATGCCCCATAGGATATCCTAACAATACATTTCCATTCCCTGCTGCCACAGTATTAACTGTTTCCCTCAAGACATTTACTTCCCCTTCTAATTCCTTCTTATTGTCGGTAATCCCCTTATGGCAATCCAGCACTCCTATCTTAATGGATTCAATGTCTGCCTCTGTTTGTTTTTGAAAGAATGTGCATTTCTGTTCCTGTACCTGAATCTCTCCCACAAGATTACTTTGCACAGTGTCCACCTTGGCTACTAGTTCTCTTTCAACCTCATCAACTCTCTCAATAATTCCCTCAACAATTTTAACTGTGTTTTCGATTTTATCTGTAATGTGAGTGAATTTGAGATCTAGCTGATCATATTTTTCACTCACTGTCTTTATTTTATCACTAAGCCTCAATTCCAAATCGCCTATTTTCGAATACATTTCTCCAACTATTGCAATTTTTATATTCCCTATTTTTGAGTCTATTTCTCCTAATTTAATAGTAAGTTTTACAAAAAATGTACTCAGGTCACTTCCTGGTATCCAGCCTATTTCTTTTGGCATGCTAGGGCTACTACAGTTACTCCTAACATCCATTGATTTGCCTTCACTTTGAGATTCCCGCGTCTCATCGGCCATGGCTAATGAAAGGGAACAATTTTGCAATGTAGCTGGTGGCAGTACTTATCTTTTATATCCTCTTGTGACGCGACGTCTGCAGTGAGCTCCGCAGCACAGCTATGCAATGAATCGTAGTCGGCGGCGTGGACACGCAGCAAACTCGATCAGGAGCGAGAACACGTTGCTGGCAGCATGTAGTCGTGTTGGTCGGTGGCACGGACGACGGCGTTGATCGTCGGCAGCATGTGGATACATCAGCTTCGACTGCTTTACCCGTAGCAACACATGGACACGGCACGGACGACTGTTTTACCCGCGGCAACACGTGGACACGACACGAACGGCGGTTTTACCCGCGGCAACACGTGGTCGACTCATCAGACTGTGTAAATGACTGCCTCACAATCGTGGTGGCCTTATATCGACGTAACCAAGGGGCAGCGCGTATCTTGTCCAGCACAAACACTCCGCTACTGCTAATGCACCGATTTAGCTCAGAGCCCCCACACCGCCGTTCGTGTCGTGTCCACGTGTTGCCGCGGGTAAAACAGTCGTCCGTGCCGTGTCCACGTGTTGCCGCGGGAAAAAACCGTCGTCCGTGCCGTGTCCATGTGTTGCTACGGGTAAAGCAGTCGAAGCTGATGTATCCACATGCTGCGGACACCCGATTCCGAAATACTATGGAACAGAGAAGAAAGTCCTATCCCGGACGAGCCCCCAATTGAAACTGAATCCGGGCTCGTTTACTACCTATTTTTCACGTGGCTCATCTGCAAAGGGGGTTGGTAGCAAACGGTTGCATTTGCGCCCCTATTATTGAGTCAGATATTGGCTGGCTTTTGAACAGCAGTGAAATGAACTATACACGTTCAGATTGAAACTTATTTATTCAAAAGAAACACTTTAACTTTGTGGCCATGCATTTTTACGTTCACAAATAAATTCGATCTGTAGAAATAATAATCGGTGCGATTCGTACACTGTTTGTCTCACATCCACACACTTTCACGTTGCTGCTGCGCGTACACTGGCGTCCATGCTTGCACTCGCAGCACTTTGGCCGCTCCCAACTTGCCACCACAACGGACAACGCACAAAGGCCCCGATTTTTTCCCGCTCATATCCACAGTCCTGAGTCGGGTCACATGACACCACAGTAGTCAAAATAATCGCTAAACATGGCCACAATTCGTTTACAATATTTTATAATATTTAAATACTTACATCTAAATGCATTATATAATTTTACCCATTTATCACCACACTTATATAATTCGTTGCAATTAAAAGAAAACGAAAACACTAGGCAACGGAACTACAACGCCCATCAAAACACAAAACAAGTATTTTCCGGTCTATTTTGCCCAGCATATTATCTCTGCTGCTGTGCTTTAAATTTAAATTATGAACTACTTGAAAGAGCTCCATATTATCCCCTGTTACCTTACGTCGCCTGAACTATTTGCTGTACAGTGACATAACGTTACAGGCGCATTCAGTGATGTATGTGGATACTAATACAAAATGTGTTGCAAATAGCATTAGTAGTAAAGAAGTAATAAACTGAAACGTCATGGGAGATGTCGAAGTTTTACTGCTCACCGTTGTAAACAGAAGCTAGTTTTTGACACCCAAACCTCCAGATGTCGGACACTCAGACTGGCATCAAACATTGTGTGTCGATAGATTAGCAACCAAAACACCGATTTAGTTCGTGCTGTGTGCTGTCGGCCAGTAGAAGATGCGTAAACGGCACTTAAAAGTAACACTAGAACTGCGGAGTATACGCAAACCGTATCTGTGAGTAGTGAATGTGAATAGATGGGTGTGGTGTTATCTATACAAATGTACGTTATAGGTTGGCTACTTTCAACTAACGAAGCGAAAGCAGATGCCAAAATAACATTCCCACAAACTCCGAAACGTGCTTTTACATGGCAGAAAAAAGAAGAAAAAATCACCCTCAGTGAGTTGCGAACTCGGGACTCCAACCATGACAATATGACGCTCTGCCGGATCACATACCATACACCTTAACTTACGTTATTTGCTTATACTCCGTACTTCTGGTGTTACTTCTACTGGACCACAGGGCACAGCACAAACTATGTCGGTTTTTATGACGATACTCTATCGACACACAACGTTTGGTACTGATCTGAGTGTCTGACATCTGGAGGTTTGGGTGTAAGCGTCTATCACTTTATACCCTCTCAACTATATGCCGTACAGTGATATAATTATGTAGGTGCATTCAGTGATATATATAGATACTATTTGGAAAATACGTTGTGAATAGCATTAGTGACAAAGAAGTAATAAATGTAAACATCACGGCAGATGCGGAAGTGTGATAGCATGAACAGCCAAATGTAGTAAGCGATAAACTTTTTCCCTTCCATCTTTTTGCGGGGACGTTGGCGAGAAAAAGTTTCATGAAGGTTTGAAATTATATGTGAATTTTGCTGGAAGGCGCTAAGTGCTATCGTTTACGAGCAATGGATGAACAAAGTTGAAATTTTGACCGACATCAGCTTCACACAAATACACAGTCTCTAATTGTAATACTTGTCTTATCTTGTTAGACGTAACTTAAGATTTTAGCTCTTAATGTGTAGATTACGGTAGCATGTTAAATTCTTAAATTGTGACAATAATTACGCGAAATATTGCCTTTGGAATCCGTTACAATAAGCCACGCGCGACAGCAAATGTTCGTGACAGACACATTCATGACAGACACCGAAAAATTGATTTTATATTGTAAATAATATAGAATATATTGAACAGAGCATAAAAACATAAAATTTAATTTTTTGTAGATGTCTGAAAGTGATCGGAAAAAGAAACCTTCCGGTGCACAGAGCAGAAAAAGAAAACTGGAGAAAGAAAAGAATTTAAAGAAGGTTACTACACTCCTGGAAATTGAAATAAGAACACCGTGAATTCATTGTCCCAGGAAGGGGAAACTTTATTGACACATTCCTGGGGTCAGATACATCACATGATCACACTGACAGAACCACAGGCACATAGACACAGGCAACAGAGCATGCACAATGTCGGCACTAGTACAGTGTATATCCACCTTTCGCAGCAATGCAGGCTGCTATTCTCCCATGGAGACGATCGTAGAGATGCTGGATGTAGTCCTGTGGAACGGCTTCCCATGCCATTTCCACCTGGCGCCTCAGTTGGACCAGCGTTCGTGCTGGACGTGCAGACCGCGTGAGACGACGCTTCATCCAGTCCCAAACATGCTCAATGGGGGACAGATCCGGAGATCTTGCTGGCCAGGGTAGTTGACTTACACCTTCTAGAGCACGTTGGGTGGCACGGGATACATGCGGACGTGCATTGTCCTGTTGGAACAGCAAGTTCCCTTGCCGGTCTAGGAATGGTAGAACGATGGGTTCGATGACGGTTTGGATGTACCGTGCACTATTCAGTGTCCCCTCGACGATCACCAGTGGTGTACGGCCAGTGTAGGAGATCGCTCCCCACACCATGATGCCGGGTGTTGGCCCTGTGTGCCTCGGTCGTATGCAGTCCTGATTGTGGCGCTCACCTGCACGGCGCCAAACACGCATACGACCATCATTGGCACCAAGGCAGAAGCGACTCTCATCGCTGAAGACGACACGTCTCCATTCGTCCCTCCATTCACGCCTGTCGCGACACCACTGGAGGCGGGCTGCACGATGTTGGGGCGTGAGCGGAAGACGGCCTAACGGTGTGCGGGACCGTAGCCCAGCTTCATGGAGACGGTTGCGAATGGTCCTCGCCGATACCCCAGGAGCAACAGTGTCCCTAATTTGCTGGGAAGTGGCGGTGCGGTCCCCTACGGCACTGCGTAGGATCCTACGGTCTTGGCGTGCATCCGTGCGTCGCTGCGGTCCGGTCCCAGGTCGACGGGCACGTGCACCTTCCGCCGACCACTAGCGACAACATCGATGTATTGTGGAGACCTCACGCCCCACGTGTTGAGCAATTCGGCGGTACGTCCACCCGGCCTCCCGCATGCCCACTATACGCCCTCGCTCAAAGTCCGTCAACTGCACATACGGTTCACGTCCACGCTGTCGCGGCATGCTACCAGTGTTAAAGACTGCGATGGAGCTCCGTATGCCACGGCAAACTGGCTGACACTGACGGCGGCGGTGCACAAATGCTGCGCAGCTAGCGCCATTCGACGGCCAACACCGCGGTTCCTGGTGTGTCCGCTGTGCCGTGCGTGTGATCATTGCTTGTACAGCCCTCTCGCAGTGTCCGGAGCAAGTATGGTGGGTCTGACACACCGGTGTCAATGTGTTCTTTTTTCCATTTCCAGGAGTGTAGTTACGTAGAAGGATTTTTTTTATCCCGGTGAGTTACCCTATAATTTCGTCTATTAAATTCTGCTTAATGTCTAGATTTCCAGACTGTAACTGTTGAGTTATTTTGAGGTGGTGGTGTTGGGTTACTCGCGTCTGTGTCTTTCATTAATTTAATAATTTACCTAGGCACCAATATGGGGACAATAACGAACTGTATAGTATGATACCGGATCTATTTGCATTTATTTCTGTAACAGGGCCGTATTCTGCTTCGGAAAACCTGGTTAAAGAGGGCAGTCAAAAAGTTTTGCAGCTACTTCTTCACCGTCGCCAGCATTTGCTGGAGTTGATTCCTGTGGAAGTGGCGGTGCGTCTTTGTGAGAGATGATCACTGAAGGTGCCATGACTGATCCTGCATTACGGTCTCAAGTGATAAATAACGCCAGGGTGTGTTTAACAGATCATACAGCAGTATATATAAATAAATTTGATTATACAACCAATAGGAAAAATATATCGTTTTCAGGTACATACTATAGAAAGAAGTTATCAAATAACGAAACCACTGAAAGAGACTGGCTCGTATATTCATAAACAGGTGATTCCGCTTATTGTTTTCACTGTAAACCTTTTAATGACAATGTCACTCTATCAATAAAATAACGGGTTACGAAGATTGGCAGCATTTGTCTAGAAGTATAGAATGTCACCAAAAAAGTGCAGGGTATCTGCTGAGCTTCAAAAAATGCCTGGATTTAAAAACTGATATTTTTAAAGGAAGGATTGAACACGCAACGATCCGACCTGAAACTGAACGCGAGAAAAGATGGCTGTAATAGAAAGAATAATTCATCTAATATACTTTTTAGGACGACGACTTTTAGCAGTATGAGGGAAATCATTAAAACTTTTCCAGCCTGATAATGGAAATTTTTGAAACTAACTGAACGTGTTTCTAATTTCGATGACGTGTTAGACGATCACGTCGCTCCTGTCCAAGAATCTGAGTCCCAGTTATACATTTTCTCGGTCATAAAATCCGAAATGAAACTATTTATTTATTGGGGCAAAGAATTGAAAACACTTTTATGTGTAACTTAAAACAATCAAAATTTTTTCTGTTATTTTAGATTACATATCCGACTTAGTACACGAAGAACAGATTTCAGTATAGTTATATTCGTGTTTATTACTTCCCCTACAGTGAAAGCTGAAGTAAAGGAACATTTTTTGGGGGATTTTTCGCTATGACAGATACTACTGGCCAGGGTAATATTACATTTGTTCAAAAATGGCTCTGAGCACTATGGGACTTAACTTCTAAGGTCACCAGTCCCCTAGAACTTAGAACTACTTAAACCTAACTAACCTAAGCACATCATACACATCCATGCCCAAGGCAGGATTCGAACCTGCGACCGTAGCGATCGCGCGGTTCCAGACTGTAACGCCTAGAACCGCTCGGCCACGACGGCCGGCAATTACATTTGTGTTAGGTTTCTTGTCGACAAATAATACTGATTTGCAAGATATGCACTGTCAGGGTTAAGATAATGACGCGAATGTGAGAGGTAAAAATATAGGTCTTCAGAAAAGGATACTAGACCTTAACCTTGTGCATTTTACATCCTTGCGCGGCATACAATCTCAGTTTAGTAGTGAATGACGCTGTTCGAACTTCACTAGAAATAATAACTTTCTTTCTGTCGTTCAAGAAATCCATGTGTTTTTCGCCGCGTCCACAGCACTATGGCAAATACTTGTTAGAAAAGCAAAGTACGTGCTTTGACTTTAAGCCCGTTGTCCACTACCCGATGGAAGAGCAGAGTAGAAGCGCTGAAAGCACTTTAGTTCTATGACGCCTTATATAAAATTTGACCTGATGACTGAAAGTGGCAAACTAGTTTTTGTTTTATGTATAGTTGTATTTACAGGTATTTTGTCTGTGTGGTAAGGTGAAGTTGAACTCGTGATTACAGAAACAGTTAAGATCATATTTAAGTTCGTAAGTAATCCCCTAATTTTAAATGAAACAACAAGTTTACTGTTACCAGTCACCGTTTTATTTTATTTTTTCCACGACGCGTTTCGAAGGTTTAAACCTCCATCATCGGGTGGATTTACATTAGTTAGTATTACATATGTGTGTATGTTGTGTTACGATTTTGGAGGAACTTGTGGCACTGCCTAGTGGGGAAACAAGACACTATTTCAGAATATGGTTTTGGATAACTTTTGACAAAAAATAAACTGATATCTAACGGTAAACTTTAATAAGTAAACTAGAGTACCTCCAGTGGTCACA
Source organism: Schistocerca cancellata (assembly GCF_023864275.1). Lineage (NCBI taxonomy): Eukaryota > Metazoa > Arthropoda > Insecta > Orthoptera > Acrididae > Schistocerca > Schistocerca cancellata. Next base: position 226,527,544 of record NC_064631.1, on the reverse strand, counting down.
GGTTCCTTTTTCTGTCGTAACACTTCACATGTATACTGTCACATTTGTAAACAAATATGGCGTCTGGAATCAGCTGGGTGCAAGGTTCGTACAGCAGAAGAGAAGACATAATCGCAAAGTGCAAAGAATATAGATCGTAACAACATTATTACAGAATAATCATTTAAACCATTTGGGGGTGTTTGTTTTGAGGTGTCGAATATATGTGTGTGTACTTCAGGTGGTATATAAATCCAATTTTGAAAGGTTAAAACAGCTAAACATTCGTACTTGTAGTATACAAACAAACAGATGGTGTGGCAATGGGCTCAGATCTTTCCGGATTGTTAGCAGAAATATTTATAAGTAACCTAGAAGACAAAATCTTGAATTACAATCACCACCTCCTCAAAAATATCATCTACTACTACAGATATGTAGATGATACCATAATTTTAATCAAAGGCACTAAAGATGACATCAGTGAGTTGAATCAGTTTTTCAACAACTCCCATGAAAGCATAAAATTCACAGTTGAACACCAAAAAGATGACAGTATAAATTTCCTAGACCTTACCATTACAATAAAGAATAACAGACATCAGTTTGAAATTTATCAGAAGCCTACCACAACACATACCACAATCCACAACTCCTCTTGCCACCCCGCAGCACACAAAATGGCAGCATACCGGTACATGATTAATAGAGCTATCCAACTACCACTTTCAGAAGATAAATGTGATAAAGAAATTGAAATAATAAAACAAACAGCTATTGAAAATGGCTATAACAGCTCTATAGTAGACACTCTAAAACACTCAATAACGGCAAAGCAATCACAACACAAAAAACAAAAAGAAAATAACATCTTCCATACAATCCCCTTTCTGGGTAACATTTCATACCAGATTGCCAATGTCTTCAAACGGAAAGGCATAAGCATATCCTTTACAACAGACAACAAGATTGGACAGAAGTTACCCGACAACATCGGCACATGAGACCCACTTCATCACACAGGTGTGTACAAAATTGAATGTCTGGACTGTGACTGCTTCTACATTGGCCAGACAGGCAGATCCTTTGAGATTAGGTTCAAGGAACACATGGCAGCACTAAAAAACAAAAAATACCACACATCAGCAATAGCTACCCACCTACATGAAACAAAACACCATGTTAACAACACAAGTATTAGCATCCTACACATCCAACCAAAAGGCAGAAAACTAGACAACCTTGAAACACTCCAAATATACAAACACCAAATGAAACAACCAGAATCCATCTTAAATGACAAAAATGACAATATTTACAATAGTATCATCTCTGTTTTCAGCAACTGCCTACACTCTTAAAAACACACACACACACACACACACACACTCTCTCTCACACACACACACACACACACACACACACACACACACATGTGCACACATGCTAATATTTACCATAAATATTGACAGTCGCCAAGAGTACAAGAGATTGACCTCATTCAAAGATAATTCATCACACCAACAGCTTGTACCCCTTGTCAGCTTAAAACTGTAGGTACATCAACTACTGGCACAAATGTATATCTATCTGCATATTTTATAACATTAACCAGTGTATTACCCCAACCTTTAGGCAGCTAATATATGCAACATGTAATCTTAAGACTGCTTGCCATGTAAATGTTTGCTCTCATATAATCACTCCTTCCTCTCTCTCTCTCTCTCTCTCTCTCTCTCTTTCTTCAAAGAGTGTCATCTATTTATGATTTTACTGCTGTAGCCAATATGATCATTGTAATTCAAGCCTGTAACATTTCACCTAATTGTTATTAGCAAGTATGAAGTTTAAGCCATTTTAACATTTCACCTGATTGCATAAACGAGTACGAATGTTTAGCTGTTTTAACCTTTCAAAATTGGATTTATATACCACCTGAAGTACACACACATATATTCGACACCTCAAAACAAACACCCCCAAATGGTTTAAACGATTATTCTGTAATAATGTTGTTACGATCTATATTCTTTGCACTTTGCGATTATGTCTTCTCTTCTGCTGTACGAACCTTGCACCCAGCTGATTCCAGACGCCATATTTGTTTACAAATGTGACAGTATACATGTGAAGTGTTACGACAGAAAAAGGAACCTGTGACCACTGGAGGTACTCTAGTTTACTTATTAAAGTTTACCATTAGATATCAGTTTATTTTTTGCCAAAAGTTATCCAAAACCATATTCTGAAATAGTGTCTTGTTTCCCCACTAGGCAGTGCCACAAGTTCCTCCAAAATCGTAACACAACATACACACATATGTAATACTAACTAATGTAAATCCACCCAATGATGGAGGTTTAAACCTTCGAAACGCGTCTTGGAAAAAATAAAATCAAACGGTGACTGGTAACAGTAAACTTGTTGTTTCATTTAATGTCAGTAACAGTCACGGTAAAGCCTAACCTAAAAATGTTTGCATTTAAAAATCCCCTAATTCTTGAAAAGTGATCAGCAATGCAAAAGTTAATCAGAAATGCAACATTAAACTGCGTAATGCAACGCTCGTGGTGGGAGTACAGTCTGCTCTGTTAAATTTAAGGAAACTGTCCTGTTAGCAATAATACAAGCAATCTGATTGCGAGAAAAATATGAAATATAAATAACTACCAAAACTTCCCTGTCTGAAAAACATGTCAGTTTTGAAATGTTAATTGTATCAAACGTAAATTATAAGTGGCCTACTTTGTTGAGCCATGTATAAATGCTGTGCAAGTGCTGTCCCCAAACTGCTGTGGCTGCTGTTGCTATGCTAGTTAAAAAATAAAATTTCAGTCTACCAGCTAGACGATGTACAATGCGTGCTTTAAACTACAGAGACATTCACAATTCTTCTGTGCTAATAAATTTCATTACTGCAATGATCATTGTCAACTAAAGTTCTCTTACTGGAAATCTCAGGAAAGCAAAACTATGTATGTGAAACTTGAAATAAAGGGACGAATGCTGATTGTTGGATAAACAATAAAATAACTGTGTTAACAAAACTTAACATCACTAAGACAAAATAGTTTAACACTTGAAATATTAAACATTCACTTCACATTAATAGCGGAAAACTCTGAACAAGTTCTTTTTACTTTCTTACAAACACGTATGCTCTCCATCTTTGACAAAATATCAGTAAATCATAGATTGTTACGTTATCATAAAAATCTCCAATTCTAAATCCCTGATCAAATTAATTACTATGCTTGCATGTCTCGGCAAATGCGCTATTGCAGTACCTTTTGAAGTCTTCTGAATGAATTTACAAAATATCTGTCCGCAAATGAAAAATAATACAAGAAAAATGTTGCCGGCACACAGTACACCCTAAACACATCTTGCTCCATCACAAGATGTAACTCGACTCCTCCTCTCTCTCACTCACCAAGACCGCACTCTGCTGACAAGCGAAGGTTCTACTAACATTCTCTCACAACGCAAGAGATCACAGAGGTGGTGCAAATTATTGATTTTCTTATATACTTGTACATGGCTCTTATGTGTTAATTTTCTATTGTAGTGTTGCAGAGGAAACACTAAATCCAATGGCTTATTAAAAATGTATGTCAATCTGCAACAGAAAAGTGGTATCATGTGAGTGCATATAATAGTACAAAACAAACATAGATGGTCTTACTATTGAAAACCTACTTTAAAAATGACATATTGTGTTATAAACTTATCACTAATACGTCAAGATTGACGTATGAGAGAAAAAAAATGGACAATGACACAAGACATTGTGTTAAAAAAATGCGTAATCTAAACAAGTGGTACAAGTCTTAACGCTAAACATCACAAGAAAGAGAAAAAAAATGTGTTGTTTATTGGATAGAGATTAAGCAGCAAAATGTCATTCAATGTAATGCTTGACATTTGGGATACGGTGCAGTCCACTTGATTTCTTTGTGTATAATGTTTCTATATATTTCAACCACATTAGGATGTGCCGTACGCGAATCCGAAAAGCGCCGTTCCACAGTAAAAAGATTAAAAAAAATTATGTTTGGCTTTGTGGGAAAGACGATGCGATCTGATGAGAACCTCCTGACCTAACTTGAATTCTTTGTTTTTGCAAGGTGACTTCTGCATAAATGTATTTTTTTCGGCTGCCTGTTTGATATTTGCAATGGCTATGTCAATTATTTGTCTCTTGCTGTAGGCGGCTGCTTGCCTTTTAGTACATAGTACGGTGAAAGCAATGTGGAATCATTCTGTAAGGAATTAATGATGTCCTGAAAAATCTGTCCCATTCAGTGTGTTTGCTATGGCAGTATAGTCTGCATAATTTGTCTATTTCTTTCATGAGCCATTCTTCCGGATTTGAAGCTGCCTGGTAGCCATGACAGCGTGAAATAAAAATAGGTTTGATTTTTCTACATGTGAATCCAAAGGCTGAAGTGAAATTCGGGGTCTGCGTCCGAAATTACTTTTTGTACATGACCTTCTTCTTTGAGAAAGTTTCTGAATAAAGCTGCTAAAACTGTTCTGGCAGTAGCCTTGCGAATAGGTGTACAAATTTCGAAGTGAGCTGAACAGCCTCAGAAATGCACGAAAACCATGACTTGTAGTTGTTATTAGTCCATATAAATCGACAGCTACTAAATGACGGAGTTTCACGGTAATGATTGGAAAAAGTTGAGCATATTGGGAAGTAGTATCAGATTGAGATTTTTGGCAAAGTTTACATTTGATCAAAATACGAAGAATACGTTATTCCACGTTAAAAAAATAAAAAGTCTGTCTGAATACGTAAAAGCACTTGCGTGGTCCATAACTTAAGTGAATGTACAATGTGAGTTTATCAACTAGATCATCCGGTACACAAACTAACCAAGTATCGCTGCCTGGTTACTGTCGTTTAAACAAGCTGTTGTTTCTCACGAGGTAATGGTGTCAGATGATGGTATTAGGGTTCTGTCACTCCATTTCTTGCTTAATATTCCTTTTCTTCTTGTTTAGAATGGGCCTACTGTGGACCACGCTTGTTCAACTGTTGGGCTTTGATCTTTGCCCAGTACTTTTAACATTTTTAAATGTTCGGATATCAAGTTGCCGTCTCTTTATCTAAGAATAGATGATGAATGCAGCTAGCCGCTATCTCTGTGTAATGTCTTGTCTGTATAGACGTGTATCTGTTGCCTTTAAGATCCCTTCACCTTCACACATAAATCTATACAGTAAAGTAAGGCCTCTTGGCTGATCCGTGATAAGACAGGCGAAAAATTAGACTAATGAAGGATTATTAGTATTATCTCTATTTTCATTCGCTCTCTTTCTCTCCTTTATCTATGTACAGTTTTAATATAATATTTCATTACGTGAAATCAGCCAAATAGGATCTTTGGTGGAGTCCTTCGTCTTGGTAATCAGCGGTTGGCTTGCTGTAAGAGATCTTTACATTTATTATTACTGTTAAACACTGCAGTCAGTCGGGAGAATCAATCGTTTGGACAATTTGTTCCTTTTACGAAAGATTGCGAATTCCAGATGTGTACGAAGCCTTTCTGGACGATTTAACAGAGACTCAGTGATTGCAGGCTCTCTTCGACACAGCTGAAACTTCCCCACTAATTACAGGGCCAACGTGATCATCAAATGATTCAGAAAAAACTCATTCATTCATTCACTCCAGAACAAAAAAAGTCACAAACCTTATTTATGGAGGAAATTGTGTATTGAATCCATCTCCATTACATATCCAGATCTCTGGAGATTCCACGCCTTAATTATTTTCCTTTTACAGTCTCTTTCTCCTCAATCAAACCGCTAGCGCCACAAATGTTAATTGGCTCGCTTTAGCGAGAAAAAAAGCAGAATATGTATCTCTCAGAAACACGTCAATCCCTCAACAGATACTCCAGAAGCTGTCCTAGTTACCACTCTAACAACCATGGAGAATGCATATATGCATCTCTGTTATTTCAAAGAATAAACGCACTAGAAAATACTTTGGCGTCGTCGAGCTGTCGCCGCATATATTACGAGAAAATCAGATCAGATAAGTTTTCCAAAGTGAATGAATGTGGATGGTTTGATTGAAAATGATTAATTGGTGCGTGGTAGAGGGTATTTTCTGTGGGGACATTACATACTGTCGCATCCACTGCCGATTTAACTCCTTCCTTTCTTCTATCCAGGGGGTACCTTTCCTTCAGGGCTTTCCTGAAATCCTCGAGCTTCCTTCAGGGTATGTCTCATAGACTGTCTGTTCTGGAGATAAGTTATTCCCAGTTCTTTAATGCCCTTTACGTTTCTGTCAACTAAGTGGTGCGAACCTTCTTGTTTTGCCAGAAGGTTGAGAGACGGTTGGTCAATATGTTTGGAGGGAAGCTTGCAACATGGCTATAGAAAGTTACCCTTCTTTTTCTTGCACAGTCAGGCAGCCTCTCGATATGATTTTAGAGCGCCGAGTTATGTCACCTTCCGAATCCCCCATCTTCTTATACCAGCCTTAGGATCTTCCAGAGGATTCTCCTCTCTCTGATTTCCAGTTTCTCCATCAGACCTCTCCGGATCATGGAAAGACATTTCATGACATACAGGGCTTCTAGTCGTATGACTGATGTGTAGTGTTTAAGTTTCAGGTTGCGTGACAGGCATTTTTTATTGTAAGTGTTCATAGTCAGTCGATAGGCTAGTTCCAACTTGTTGACCCTCAGGGATAATGACGTTTTTTTCTGATAAGCTGGGTTCAATCCATTCACCGAGACATTTAAACTTCTCAGTCCTTTCGATGTTTACGTGGTCTAGGAACACCTCTCTGTTAGTTTCATTGATGTTGGTGAAGAATTCTGTTTTCTCCAGCGACAGTTAAAGACCCACTTTGGCTTTCTGTTTTCTGAGGCATTGTTGCCATTCCAAGAGAATCAGCAATCAGTGCCATGTCATCTGCAGAAGCCAGGTAATATACAATCAGTCCTTCATTCTTACGGCCCAGGTAGACACTACTCTGCAGACCCAAACTGGTCAGTTCCTTGGGCCATTCTCTCACAATCTCAAGGACACAGTTGAAGAGAAGTGGGGAGAGTCCATCCCCTTGTCTCACTCCAGTTTTTATCTCGAAGCTTTCTGAGATCTCACATCTACATTTGACCTCGGAATGGTTGTTGGCCAAGGTTTCTAGAACGAGTCTGTGGGTTTTGCTGTCTAGTTCTAGTTCCTGGAGTATTTTGTTAAGCATTTCCCTATCAACGGAGTCATAGGCCTTCCTGAAATCAATAAAGGTGACGACCACCTTGCGGTTTCTCATCTTGGACTATGCCAGTACAGTTTTAAGGTTGAGGATCTGCTCTGCACAGGATCTTATCTTCCTGAAGCCTCCCTGATATTCTTCCAGTCGACTGTCCAGTTGATCTTCTTCTCTTGTTAGTAACGCTTGAAGAGAATCTTGTGGGTTACCTGGACGAGAGAAATTCCACGGTAGTTGTTCAGATTAGTAAAGTCTCTCTTTTTGTGAAGTGGATAGATCAGAGCTGTGTTCCAATCAGGTGGTAATTTCTCTGTTTCCCAGATGTCCTGGGTGATCTCGGTGATCTTGTCCACGGCATTGCTTCCAACACATTTCCAGAGTTCAGCAACGATAGATGCCTGTCCAGCTGCCTTATTATTCTTTAGAAGTTGAATGATTTGTCCAACTTCTTCCAATAAAGGAGGTTTGGTGTGGTTTGTTTGTAGTCGAAGTCTTGACTAGATGGACCACAGCTGAGTAGGTGTCTAAAGTACTGACCTAATAGGTAGCACTTGTCCTTGCGTTAAAAACCAGTTTGCCCTGCGAGACTCCGAAGTGGAGGCTTAGCGGATTGTATTTTCTGAGTGTCTGCTTGAAGGTTCTGTAGAAATCTCTTTAGTTACTCTTAGTGAAGCTCCCTTCGATTTGGGTTAGTTGGTTTTGTCCGTTTGGTTCCTCGAATTATCTTAGCTGTAAGCCTTCTTTGTTCCAAGAAGTTCTCCCAATTTTTCTTGGTTTCCTTACAATTCCACTTCCCCCAGAATGTCTGTCTTTGGGCTATTGCATTGTCCCAGTCTTAATTCCACCATGGATGCTTCCTTCTTCTCGTGAGGGGGGCGAATTCATTGGCCATCATCAATAGTGTCTCCTTCAGTTGGTCTCAGCTGTTGAAATCTGTACTGTTCATTCTCTGGCTTGTTTCTTGTCTGATCTTAAGTCGCCCTACGACATATCGTACCATCTTGGAGGTTCTGTGTACTCTGGTGTTTCTAGGCTGGAGTATCATTTTGATCTTTGAGAGGTAGTGGTCTGAGTCCAGATTGACACTTCTTAATACCTTCACGTTTTGTATTTCCTTTTGAGATTTTCTTGAAATGGCCCCATGATCTATGTGGAATTCACCCAAGTTGGTGTTAGGTGAAATCCAAGTCTTCTGCTTCCCTGGCAGGTGTTTCAAGGCTGTAGACGTCATGACCAACCCTAAAGTCCTACACAGATCTACCTATTGTTCCCCATAGCGGTTGGTTCTCATATGTGCCGTATAGTTGCCCACTACATTTCTGTCCCTTTTTTCTCTCTTCCCAATTGAGCATTCAAGTCACCAAGCAGTATGGCGTTGTGTGTCTCTGAAACTTTAGAAAGAAAATCCTCTAACTCTTCCCAGAATTTGTCACTTCTGTCTGGATTGTAGCACTTGTTAGCACATTTGAGGGAGAGGATGGATACATGACTGCTAGGGGAGGCGAAGTCAATCACTGAATCAAGAATCTTGAGACTGATTATGAATCCTGTACCTAAGTGGGGTACATTCTTCATTACCCGCTGACCCACTTTTCCTTTGAGGACTCTATTTCCTTAGGACTCGAAGGCACGATCATCCGCAAATCTGGTTTCCTGTACTGCTGTGAGTATTATGTTGTGTTGTATTAGTGAATCGGTCAGATGTTTCAATTTACCCACCTTGAGCAGTGAATTAGCATTAAATGTTGCAAAGAAGCTTTACCGTCTTGCTCTGAGTTTACGCCTGGTGATTTCAGGATGCTCCGATTCATGCACAAAGCATATTCCTCTATATCTCGTCTTTGTCTTGTTCTCCGGCAATGTAGCGTAAGGCTGAAGAAACATAGTTTTCGAAAGCTACCTTCTGGATGTACAGTAAACTGAAGTTAGACTGACAAAAATCGACAGATGACTCGTTTTGAGAATCTCCCAGTGATTGTACGTAGAAAGCGTCGGTTACTACGTTGTCTCTACCAGGAATGTGTACAACTGTGAAACTGAATTCTTGCAGAAACAAAGCTCATCAGCACAACCGATCGTGTGTAAATTTGGCAGACATCATAAACTGTAAGGCGCGATGGTCGCTGTAAACTGTGGTATTTCTTCCCCATAAAAAGTGCCGAAGCGACTTCCAGTTCTCTGATGGAATAATTACTTTCTGCTGGTGAAAGAACACGCCTGTCAAATGTAATATTTTTAATAACTTTAATGTCGTTTTCTTCAACTTCCTGGAAAAGATGTACACCAATAGCTGCCTTTAAACTGTCTGTGGCGATGCAAAAGTAACGGGAAAGGTCAGGGTGGGAAAGCAATGGTGCGTCTTAAAAGGCTTGCTAAAGTGGGTCGAATTCTTTTTGTGTGTGCTCATTCCAAGTCGAGTCTGTATTTTTACCGGTTAAAGCACATAATTTGGGAGTGTCCAAGGCTTTGCAGTGAATAAAACGGCGAAAGAAGTTAATTAGTCCGAGAAAACTCCTAACTTTCCATTAATTTGTTGGGCTGTAATGTCAAGAGTGGCTTGGAGTTTGCCTGAATCCAGTTGGATACCAGAAGCGAAAGTAACCTTGCCTGAAAAGATGAAAGCTGTTTTGCTGAACTCAGAGTTCTGTAGGTTGAGGGCAATGCCATTGTTTCCAAAAGTCTGCAAAAAGGAGTCCAAAATACTGTTATGTTGTTGCCAAGTTTTCTATGCAATAAGAATGTTGTGAACATATATTGTAATTCTGCTCTTTAGGTCGTCTGGTAGAACAGAATTTAAACCTCTAAGGAAAGCTGCTGAAGAAATCTTCAGACAGAAGGGTAGTTTGCAAAACTCATAACAGATACGGAAACATAGGAAGGCGGTGTATTTGCGGCAATTGGGATGTCACTCAACCTGTTAAAATCCAGATTTCTAATCTAGTGTAGAAAAGACAGTAACCCAAGAAATTTCTGCAGTAATTCCTCTAACGTCTGAGGTCGATCTGTTTCTGGAACAATGATGTCGTTAATTCGTTGTGAGTCAAGCACAAGTCGAAAAGATTCGATTCCTGGTTCTTGTGTACAACATGAAGTGTTCTGATACAAGGACTGACGGTTGGTTCAGTGTTGCCTTGCCGAGTAGTATAACGACGGGCGACAAAAGTATCATGAGGTTTAACTTGAAATTCGAACAGGAATCATGAGTGGTACAAGGAATGTTGTCAAAAACATGGAAGTGTTCAGTTAAAATTTGTTGTAATTGGGATTTGTCTTCATCGGATGCTTCCTCACTGGTGTCAACTTTGGCTTGCATTGTTTGTAAGATGTCAGAGCGCGACTGGTCTTCTCAAGCATAAAAAGACGGCTCCGCTGAACTAAGTTTGTAACCTTGCTCGACGTTAGGAAATGTGAATGATTGATACCCTGTTCTTCCATAGACGTATTATGTCCAAAATGCAAAGTGATCGGAATGTCATCTTTCTGAAAGGAAATGCAACTACACCTAAGAAAATAATTTCACGGAAAATCCTGACAAAAAATCTACAAATTATCCTAATAAAATGTCGTTTGCAAGATAGAGTTTTCTCTCTTTTCCATTTCACAGAGGCAAATCAAACTAAACACAAATGGTGATCGACAAATAATGAGCGGATATGCTAACCCATGTGGGGACCTCATGCATAGTCACTCTGATAATTTCTAACCCCCTAAGGCATATACAAATCATACTCGTTACGAAATGTGAGAGATGAATATATTTGTACAAAGCCACTGGGATAAAGAAACCAGTTAGGAATAAGAGCAAAATTAGCTTCTGCAACGCTTGTCATACACGCTGCGTTGCTAGATCTCACTAGAGAAAACCACAAACGATGGTGTCGAGGTCTGTGTCGCTTACGGTGCAACCGACGAGTCGACTCAAAAAGCAGAGTGCAGGGCAGCCTAGTATCGACTGTTGGGTATATCTTTGAGGACGTTATATACCACTAAATGAGTGTGTGAAAAAATTGTATCTTAGTAATGAATCGAGACGAGCAGAACTACACTCCTGGAAATGGAAAAAAGAACACATTGACACCGGTGTGTCAGACCCACCATACTTGCTCCGGACACTGCGAGAGGGCTGTACAAGCAATGATCACACGCACGGCACAGCGGACACACCAGGAACCGCGGTGTTGGCCGTCGAATGGCGCTAGCTGCGCAGCATTTGTGCACCGCCGCCGTCAGTGTCAGCCAGTTTGCCGTGGCATACGGAGCTCCATCGCATTCTTTAACACTGGTAGCATGCCGCGACAGCGTGGACGTGAACCGTATGTGCAGTTGACGGACTTTGAGCGAGGGCGTATAGTGGGCATGCGGGAGGCCGGGTGGACGTACCGCCGAATTGCTCAACACGTGGGGCGTGAGGTCTCCACAGTACATCGATGTTGTCGCCAGTGGTCGGCGGAAGGTGCACGTGCCCGTCGACCTGGGACCGGACCGCAGCGACGCACGGATGCACGCCAAGACCGTAGGATCCTACGCAGTGCCGTAGGGGACCGCACCGCCACTTCCCAGCAAATTAGGGACACTGTTGCTCCTGCGGTATCGGCGAGGACCATTCGCAACCGTCGCCATCGAGCTGGGCTACGGTCCCGCACACCGTTAGGCCGTCTTCCGCTCACGCCCCAACATCGTGCAGCCCGCCTCCAGTGGTGTCGCGACAGGCGTGAATGGAGGGACGAATGGAGACGTGTCGTCTTCAGCGATGAGAGTCGCTTCTGCCTTGGTGCCAATGATGGTCGTATGCGTGTTTGGCGCCGTGCAGGTGAGCGCCACAATCAGGACTGCATACGACCGAGGCACACAGGGCCAACACCCGGCATCATGGTGTGGGGAGCGATCTCCTACACTGGCCGTACACCACTGGTGATCGTCGAGGGGACACTGAATAGTGCACGGTACATCCAAACCGTCATAGAACCCATCGTTCTACCATTCCTAGACCGGCAAGGGAACTTGCTGTTCCAACAGGACAATGCACGTCCGCATGTATCCCGTGCCACCCAACGTGCTCTAGAAGGTGTAAGTCAACTACCCTGGCCAGCAAGATCTCCGGATCTGTCCCCCAATGAGCATGTTTGGGACTGGATGAAGCGTCGTCTCACGCGGTCTGCACGTCCAGCACGAACGCTGGTCCAACTGAGGCGCCAGGTGGAAATGGCATGGCAAGCCGTTCCACAGGACTACATCCAGCATCTCTACGATCGTCTCCATGGGAGAATAGCAGCCTGCATTGCTGCGAAAGGTGGATATACACTGTACTAGTGCCGACATTGTGCATGCTCTGTTGCCTGTGCCTATGTGCCTGTGGTTCTGTCAGTGTGATCATGTGATGCATCTGACCCCAGGAATGTGTCAATAAAGTTTCCCCTTCCTGGGACAATGAATTCACGGTGTTCTTATTTCAATTTCCAGGAGTGTATTTATCATTTGTATCAACATCATTATAATAATACAATAGCAAACTGATATTCTGTCTCCAGAATGAGATCTTCACTCTGCAGCGGGGTGTGCGCTGATGTGAAACTTCCTGGCAGATTAAAACTGTGTGCCGGACCAAGACTCGAACTCGGGACCTTTGCCTTTCGCGGGCAAGTGCTCTAACATCTGAGCTACCCAAGCACAACGCACGCCCCGTCCTCACAGCTTTACTTCTGCCAGTACCTCGTCTCCTACCTTCCAAACTTTACAGCGCACACTCCACTGCAGAGTGAAAATCTCATTCTCGAAACATTCCCATGGCTGTGGCTAAGCCATGTCTCCGCATTACCCATTCTTTCATGAGTGCTAGTTCTGCATGGTTCGCAGGAGAGCTCCTGTAAAGTTTAGAAGGTAGGAGACGAGGTACTGGCAGAAGTAAAGCTGTGAGGACGAGTCGTGAGTCGTGCTTGGGTAGCTCAGATGTTAGAGCACTTGCCCCCGAAAGGCAAAGGTCCCGAGTTCGAGTTTCGGTCTGGCACACAGTTTTAATCTGCCAGGAAGTTTTGATATTCTGTCAATTTAAATGTTTTGCAGTACGTGTTAAAAGAGACCCAAATATGTAAAAATATTGGTTATGGAAAGCAAATGAACTGAAAAGCAGTAGCAGAAGTCTGTAACCAGCGATCTAATGAATCAGACGTGCCTCCTAATGTGCTGGTAATTTACTCGTGTGGGTGAGGTGGTGGTGATGACTTCGCCATCCTATACCCATCCATCGACCATGAGCAGTGGAAATAATTTACACATGGTGAGAATAAACAAGAAGGACTTTTGTTCTGGATAGATGCTCAATGCTTCAAAATTCAGGTGATATCTTCTAGGATCGACTAGATGTAAAAAATTTATACACCTTCATTCACATTTTGCCGGTTTAAATGACGTAAAAACAGATTATGACGTTAAACGTCTGAAAATAGTTGTTCTATATCAGAACTCCTATATACGAAAAACAGAAACCTCTTGGAGGTAAATTAAAGTCATCTTACTGCCACTACTAATATTTATCTTATTTGATTTTAGTTAAATTTGAAACTGCTGCACATCTAAACAGTAGTGCTACTGTATTATTCAGACTGATTTGCTTCAATGGCTTGCAATACAGCGAACCATTCATAGCACATTCAAGTCATAGCTTACAAATGTTCCTGCTTAATACTAAGCTCTTTTGTAGAGTGCAGGTGTGAACTGAAACCCTGGATACGTAAAGTTAGTGAAAATTCATTTATTTTCCGTACTTATGTGTTCCTGATTCTTGTTCTCAAACAAATGGCTGTACTGCTGATTTATCCGATAATACTAGTCTTGTAAAGTCTGTTTCACGTACAAGAATCTCAAAACTCGCCTCTCTGTCTTGCATTTGCCCTTTCTCTAGCACTTCCACCATATCTTTGCAATTATAAACTTTTTTTTTACCATCGGCCATTACTTCAAAGTGATATAAACGCTGTGTATGAGTTCTTTGATTTCCTCCAGTATATTCCTTATACCTTATCTGAACCTTATATCTCCATTTTAGATGTGATCAACTCTTGCACATCCTGAAATCAGTCATAGAACGTCAATTCTGCTCCCTTGATTCAACGTTGTTGTTTTTCTGTCTGGATCCAACAATCTTATCTGTAAAGGATTGTAGGAACTGTAATGTCTCTATAATATTTAATCATTGACTGAACACTTACTTTGTTACCTAATATTCTATTAGTTGTGCTGTATAAACTAAAGAATGAATTAATTTTGGTTTCAATGTCAATGGAGTTGTCTAAACTTAAAACTGTAACCGAGATATTTAAAAACTTTGATGTATGCCAGAGGTTTGTCTCGTATTTAAATTTTTGCTCTTATCAACTAACCTCAGTGAATGCTTGTATCCATGCTTTCTGTACCCAAAGTTACATGATTTTATTACTAAGTCAGCTCGTGAACTGACATCTGTATATGATCTTCTGATTCTGATAAAATTACTTGGTCATCTGGAAAACGTAAGTTCACCTTTGGTAGTTCTTTATTGTATTTAAGAGCCAAACATTTTACCCCATTATGAGTAATGCCATCTATATGGTAGTTAAATAATATAGGCCTAGATGATAAATAAAACCCTTCCTGACACTTCAGTTTACTGTTAATTATTTCCTTTTTTACTAATTTACCAAGACTTTACTGTCTGCTCTGCGACAATCGCTTTTAACAGCTTTTATCACCTGGGAAGGGCTTCCTCCCTTAAATATTTTCCATAAGTTTTGTCTAGCCACTCTGTCAAAAGTGTTAACATAATCTGTGAAGACTATACATGTAAGTTTGTTTAATTATTTATGTTTTAATTAACTGTGTCATTTAACAGCATCTACTCTAATATAACATTTAGGTTAATCTTCAAAATTTTGGCTTAGATTCTGTATTCTGAGTAAAGTAAGCTGATACCTCGGTACAATTTTGGTAAACATTTTTGGAAACAGTGATAATAGAGTATTATATTTTAACCAAAGTTCAGTCTTGATCACAACACTTGTGTCTCAATAACATAGGTGACCGGTTTCGGTTATACAGGGTGTTACAAAAAGGTACGGCCAAACTTTCAGGAAACATTCCTCACACACAAAGAAAGAAAATATGTTATGTGGACATGTGTCCGGAAACGCTTACTTTCCATGTTAGAGCTCATTTTATTACTTTGTAAGTAGGCTGTTTATGTTTTCTTATTGGCAACGTTACGTAGCGCTCTGTATGAAAATCACTGGCTGTGCTGTGTGCAGTATGTGGCTAGTTTGCATTGTTGTCTGCCATTGTAGTGTTGGGCAGCGGCAGCTGGATGTGAACAGTGCGTAGGGTTGCGCAGTTGGAGGTGAGCCGCCAGCAGTGGTGGATGTGGGGAGAGAGATTGCGGAGTTTTGAAATTTGTCATGAACTGCTATATATATTATGACTATTAAGGTAAATACATTGTTTGTTCTCTATTAATATCTTTCATTTGCTAACTATCCCTATCAGTAGTTAGTGCCTTCCGTAGTTTGAATCTTTTATTTAGCTGGCAGTAGTGGTGCTCGCTGTATTGCAGTAGTTCGAGTAATGAAGATTTTTGTGAGGTAAGTGATTTCTGAAAGGTGTAGTTTAATGTTACTCAGGGCCATTCTTTTACAGGGATCTTTGATAGTCAGATTGCGTTGCGCTAAAAATATTGTGTGTCACTTTAGTGAATGTTTGAGTACGTTCAGTTTTGCTCAGCTGTTTGAAAAGCAAATAGTGTAAAAGGTTTATCAGCACAGTCGTGTACAATTGTTCCTAAGGGGACGTTTCAACTTCTCTTCAAATCAAATTAATCATGGAATGGAAACACGCAGCAACAGAACATTTCAGCGTGACTTCAAACACTATGTTACAGGAAATGTTCAAAATGTCCTCCGTTAGCGAGGATACATGCATCCATCCTCCGTCGCATGGAATCCCTGGTGCGCTGATGCAGCCCTGGAGAATGGCATATTGTATCACAGCCGTCCACAATACGAGCACGAAGAGTCTCTACATTTGGTACCGGGGTTGCGTAGACAAGACCTTTCAAATGCCCCCATAAATGAAAGTCAAGAGGGCTGAGGTCAGGAGAGCGTGGAGGCCATGGAATTGGTCCTCCTCTACCAATCCATCTGTCACCGAATCTGTTGTTGAGAAGCGTACGAACACTTCGACTGAAATGTGCAGGAGCTCCGTCGTGCATGAACCACATGTTGTGTCGTACTTGTAAAGGTACATGTTCTAGCAGCACAGGTAGAGTATCCCGTATGAAATCATGATAACGTGCTCCATTGAGCGTAGGTGGAAGAAACTAAAATGAGCTCTAACATGGAAATTAAGCGTTTCCGGACACATGTCCACATAACATCTTTTCTGCATTTGTGTGTGAGGAATGTTTCCTGAAAGTTTGGCCCTACCTTTTTGTAACACCCTGTATATTATACACTCCTGGAAATTGAAATAAGAACACCGTGAATTCATTGTCCCAGGAAGGGGAAACTTTATTGACACATTCCTGGGGTCAGATACATCACATGATCACACTGACAGAACCACAGGCACATAGACACAGGCAACAGAGCATGCACAATGTCGGCACTAGTACAGTGTATATCCACCTTTCGCAGCAATGCAGGCTGCTATTCTCCCATGGAGACGATCGTAGAGATGCTGGATGTAGTCCTGTGGAACGGCTTGCCATGCCATTTCCACCTGGCGCCTCAGTTGGACCAGCGTTCGTGCTGGACGTGCAGACCGCGTGAGACGACGCTTCATCCAGTCCCAAACATGCTCATTGGGGGACAGATCCGGAGATCTTGCTGGCCAGGGTAGTTGACTTACACCTTCTAGAGCACGTTGGGTGGCACGGGATACATGCGGACGTGCATTGTCCTGTTGGAACAGCAAGTTCCCTTGCCGGTCTAGGAATGGTAGAACGATGGGTTCTATGACGGTTTGGATGTACCGTGCACTATTCAGTGTCCCCTCGACGATCACCAGTGGTGTACGGCCAGTGTAGGAGATCGCTCCCCACACCATGATGCCGGGTGTTGGCCCTGTGTGCCTCGGTCGTATGCAGTCCTGATTGTGGCGCTCACCTGCACGGCGCCAAACACGCATACGACCATCATTGGCACCAAGGCAGAAGCGACTCTCATCGCTGAAGACGACACGTCTCCATTCGTCCCTCCATTCACGCCTGTCGCGACACCACTGGAGGCGGGCTGCACCATGTTGGGGCGTGAGCGGAAGACGGCCTAACGGTGTGCGGGACCGTAGCCCAGCTTCATGGAGACGGTTGCGAATGGTCCTCGCCGATACCCCAGGAGCAACAGTGTCCCTAATTTGCTGGGAAGTGGCGGTGCGGTCCCCTACGGCACTGCGTAGGATCCTACGGTCTTGGCGTGCATCCGTGCGCCGCTGCGGTCCGGTCCCAGGTCGACGGGCACGTGCACCTTCCGCCGACCACTGGCGACAACATCGATGTACTGTGGAGACCTCACGCCCCACGTGTTGAGCAATTCGGCGGTACGTCCACCCGGCCTCCCGCATGCCCCCTATACGCCCTCGCTCAAAGTCCGTCAACTGCACATACGGTTCACGTCCACGCTGTCGCGGCATGCTACCAGTGTTAAAGACTTTTTTTTTTTTTTTTTTTTTTTGCTGCTCTTTATTTATTGACCTACCTTCTAATTGCTTATGGTGGGTCGTATTAAGCCTCTTAGCCACTGTGACTGGGCTCGGGCCCAGGAGTGGTTACGTGAGTTACCTCCCCTGTTCCCGATCCCACTCACACTGTTGCCCAAGTCTTGCCACGTGGAGGCGGGCTTTTACGTTACTTGTTCGTTGTGCAGCTTTTAGATACGTTACAAATAATATAAATAATACGGAAATGGAAAACAATTTCATTTTGAATTTAAGAAGGAGTAAACAGAAAGATAGGAAAGAAAAGGATAGAGAAATTACCACCACCTATGTGTGGGTTGCGGTCAGGGTCTTGGAATGACCTTCAAGACGCTGGCCGCCACTCACAGTTCACATATGTACTTGTAAACTTAATTAGCTTTTTACTACTTACATAGTGCAAAATTAAATATTAACTAGTCTAGATGTGATGGAGTGATTTTATTGAATTTGTTTAGGTCTGTGTGTGTGTCATTATGTGTGGTTGTGGGTGTGTATGTGTGCTTGTCAGACAAGTTCTCGCTTGATGAATGATTGGCACCTCCCGGCTATATGGCAACTCAGCCTCGACGGTGGTTTTCCCCGATCTACATTGTGTATCCGTCGGGTTGGGCCCAGCAAAGGGGAACCACAATTAAGATCCTTCCATCAGTGTTAAAGACTGCGATGGAGCTCCGTATGCCACGGCAAACTGGCTGACACTGACGGCGGCGGTGCACAAATGCTGCGCAGCTAGCGCCATTCGACGGCCAACACCGCGGTTCCTGGTGTGTCCGCTGTGCCGTGCGTGTGATCATTGCTTGTACAGCCCTCTCGCAGTGTCCGGAGCAAGTATGGTGGGTCTGACACACCGGTGTCAATGTGTTCTTTTTTCCATTTCCAGGAGTGTATATATTATATAACCATCTTCAGACCCATGGCTTCGTTGGAGGATGGTAGGCGGTGCTCTCCTCAGCCGCTACGAAGTCAACTCTTAGCAGCTGAGGAGAGCTCCGCCTACCATCCTCCAACGAAGCCATGGGTCTGAAGATGGTTATATAAATATAACCGAAACCAGTCACCTATGTTATTGAGACATAAGTGTTGTGATCAAGACTGAACTTTAGTTAAAATATGATACCTCGGTATTTCTAAATAATGTTTCTATTTTATTTGTCAAATATTGGTGTAACAAGGGCTTCATCCTAATCATCTGATATATAACCCGTTGTCTAATAAACTTCTAAGGAAGTGGTTGGATGAATACTTTTTCAGTTCCATGGTAACAGTCTATACTTGGTGTCTCATTATTTATAAACTTTTTTAAAAGCTGTAAGACTCCGTCTATTTTTATCAAAGTTACACATTGTTCATCTTTCTCAATAATAATGTTTGTTTCTACAGTTATTTATAGATTTTTTTAAAATTCTTCTATTGATGTGGTGTTAGGGATTACCTTACTTATTCCGTTTGTATTGAGGAATTTAAAAGCTTTATTTTATGTCCATGTAGATCAGTCTTAATATCACGTACATTTTCTCCAGCTCTCTCTTTTCTGACTGAAGTTACTAGGCTTAAAATGAAAGTGCCCTTCTACCAAGAGTTCGTGCGTATATCTATGGGATACAGTTTTGCCTCCTTCAGGGCCATCACAATCACCTAACCTAACTACATATAAATGTCCTCTGTAGAAGTAACTACTAACATCACCTGGTAGTTCGTCCCATGTCATGTTATTCGGCATCTCTACGAGGAATAACTGTGATAACAATTGCTGACGTCGATAATGATCACTGAAAAGTATACGAGCGATAATAATAAAGTTTTAGTTATGATCTTGAGAAGATAAAGTTACGTCATTAGTTTTTAACCGGTTTATAGTTAAACGTGTCTGCAGTCTTGGCACATACTGAAATGCCCACATGTCGTTAGAGAAGACAAAAGGTCATCGCAATGATTAAGTGGAAATGGGACTTTTTTTTTCGTTCCTCTAGCGGCGATGGCGCGAGAACGACTGCAGACGCATATTTAAGAAAAATTACATGTTGTTGTTGTTGTGGTCTTCAGTCCAGAGACTGGTTTGATGCAGCTCTCCATGCTACTCTATCCTGTGCAAGCTTCTTCATCTCCCAGTACCTACTGCAACCTACATCCTTCTGAATCTGCTTAGTGTATTCATCTCTTGGTCTCCCCCTACGATTTTTACCCTCCACGCTGCCCTCCAATACTAAATTGGTGATCCCTTGATGCCTCAGAACATGTCCTACCAACCGATCCCTTCTTCTGGTCAAGTTGTGCCACAAACTTCTCCTCTCCCCAATCCTATTCAATACCTCCTCATTAGTTACGTGATCTACCCATCTAATCTTCAGCATTCTTCTGTAGCACCACATTTCAAAAGCTTCTATTCTCTTCTTGTCCAAACTATTTACCGTCCATGTTTCACTTCCATACATGGCTACACTCCATACAAATACTTTCAGAAATGACTTCCTGACACTTAAATCTATACTCGATGTTAACAAATTTCTCTTCTTCAGAAACGCTTTCCTTCCCATTGCCAGTCTACATTTTATATCCTCTCTACTTCGACCATCATCAGTTATTTTGCTCCCCAAATAGCAAAACTCCTTTACTACTTTAAGTGTCTCATTTCCTAATCTAATACCCTCAACATCACCCGACTTAATTCGACTACATTCCATTATCCTCGTTTTGCTTCTGTTGATGTTCATCTTATATCCTCCCTTCAAGACACCATCCATTCCGTTCAACTGCTCTTCCAAGTCCTTTGCTGTCTCTGACAGAATTACAATGTCATCGGCGAACCTCAAAGTTTTTATTTCTTCTCCATGGATTTTAATTCCTACTCAAAATTTTTCTTTTGTTTCCTTCACTGCTTGCTCAATATACAGATTGAATAACATCGGGGAGAGGCTACAACCCTGTCTCACTCCCTTCCCAACCACTGCTTCCTTTTCATGCCCCTCGACTCTTATAACTGCCATCTGGTTTCTGTACAAATTGTAAATAGCATTTCGCTCCCTGTATATTACCCCTGCCACCTTTAGAATTTGAAAGAGAGTATTCCAGTCAACATTGTCAAAAGCTTTCTCTAAGTCTACAAATGCTAGAAACGTAGGTTTGCCTTTCCTTAATCTTTCTTCTAAGATAAGTCGTAAGGTCAGTATTGCCTCACGTGTTCCAGTATTTCTACGGAATCCAAACTGATCTTCCCCGAGGTCGGCTTCTACTAGTTTTTCCATTCGCCTGTAAAGAATTCGTGTCAGTACTTTGCAGCTGTGGCTTATTAAACTGATTGTTCGGTAATTTTCACATCTGTCAACACCTGCTTTCTTTGGGATTGGAATTCTTATATTCTTCTTGAAGTCTGAGGGTATTTCGCCTGTTTCATACATCTTGCTCACCAGATGGTAGAGTTTTGTCAGGACTGGCTCTCCCAAGGCCGTCAGTAGTTCCAATGGAATGTTGTCTACTCCGGGGGCCTTGTTTCGACTCAGGTCTTTCAGTGCTCTGTCAAACTCTTCACGCATTATCGTATCTCCCATTTCATCTTCATCTACATCCTCTTCCATTTCCATAATATTGTCCTCAAGTACATCGCCCTTGTATAGACCCTCTATATACTCCTTCCACCTTTCTGCTTTCCCTTCTTTGTTTAGAACTGGGTTTCCATCTGAGCTCTTGATGTTCATACAAGTGGTTCTCTTATCTCCAAAGGTCTCTTTAATTTTCCTGTAGGCAGTATCTATCTTACCCCTAGTGAGATAAGCCTCTACATCTTTACATTTGTCCTCTAGCCATCGCTGCTTAGCCATTTTGCACTTCCTGTGGATCTCATTTTTGAGACGTTTGTATTCCTTCTTGCCTGCTTCATTTACTGCATTTTTATATTTTCTCCTTTCATCAATTAAATTTAATATTTCTTCTGTTACCCAAGGATTTCTACTAGCCCTCGTCTTTTTACCTACTTGATCCTCTGCTGCCTTCACTACTTCATCCCTCAAAGCTACCCATTCTTCTTCTACTGTATTTCTTTCCCCCATTCCTGTCAATTGTTCCCTTATGCTCTCCCTGAAACTCTGTACAACCTCTGGTTCTTTCAGTTTATCCAGGTCCCATCTCCTTAAATTCCCACCTTTTTGCAGTTTCTTCAGTTTTAATCTACAGGTCATAACCAATAGATTGTGGTCAGAGTCCACATCTGCCCCTGGAAATGTCTTACAATTTAAAACCTGGTTCCTAAATCTCTGTCTTACCATTATATAATCTATCTGATACCTTTTAGTATCTCCAGGGTTCTTCCATGTATACAACCTTCTATCGTTACATAACTTTATTTTTTCGACATTATGAGTAAAACTTTATAATTTGCGCTCGCAAGTTACGAGTTATACACTGTCTAATCAGAAGTATCCAGACAACACTATCTATTGCGGAACTGAGTACCAGATGTTACGGGATACGGGAGGTGGACCCGCCAGTCTAAAAGGATGGGGAGGGACGGGGGCGGGGGTTGGGGGTGGCGGTGGAGTGTCATCAGTAGAGAAGTGGTATAAGCAGAACGGATTGGTCAGGATAGCACAGTGACTTTGAACGTGAACTACTCACTGGATGTCACCTGAGTAACAAACCCATCAGCCCTTCTAAAGCTGCCCAAGGCGACAGCTGGTGATGTGATTGTACAGTGGCAGACCTAATGTAGTGATGGACAAGGACCGTCGACCATTGGTTATAAAAAAACGCAGAAAATCAGCGAAAGGAATCACTCATGAGACCCAAAGTGGAACCAGCAGTCCAGCTAGTACAATGACTGTGCATAAGGAGTAAAAAAGAATGGGATGTAATGGTCGAGGAGTTTCTCGTGAGCCATACATGTCAGTAGTCAATGGTAAGCGGCGCTTAAGACGCTGTAAAGAGCGACAACACTGGACAGTGAATGACCGGAAACGAGTCACGCTATTGCCTGTGAAAGACTTCTGGGTTTGACAAATGCCTGGGGAACGTTTTCCGCCATCACGTGTCTTTGCAACAACCAGTTACGGAGGAGGCGGTATGTGGGCGTGTTTTGTGGTTAGGGAGTGATCCCACGTTGCGCTTGTGGTTAGCACACTGGACTCGCATTCGGGAGGACGACGGTTCAATCCAGCGTCCGGCCATCCTGATTTAGGTTTTCCGTGATTTCCCTAAATCACTCCAGGCAAATTCCGGGATGGTTCCTTTGAAAGGACACGGCCGACTTACTTCCCCGTCCTTCCGTAATCCGATGAGACCGATGACCTCGCTGTTTGGTCTCTTTCCCCAAACAAGCCAATCCAAATCCCATGTTGCGCTTAAGAAATCACTTAATGTGGAATTATGTGAACACATTTTACAGAACCGGGTACTGCGTACAGTAGAGGAACAGTTCAGAGGCGATGATTGTTTGTATTGACATGGACAATGCACGCCTGCGAGAGAGTGGTCTGTGAACAGTAACTTTCGTGAAGTAGAGTAGCCTGCGTAGAACCCTGACCTGAACCCAATAGAACTCGTTTGGAATGAGTTAGAACGTCGATTCCACTCCCGATGATACTACCTTCTCTGTTTTCGGCACTTGAGGAAGAACAGACTACCATTTCTCCACAGTCATTCAGACACCTCCCTAGCACAGTTCAAGAAGTTATAAAGCTGAAGGATGGACCCACGTCGTATTATGTCCACGTGTCCGGATACTTTTGATGAGATAGTGTATATTGTAGACATCTGATGTACCGCAAAGAGTGATCAGTAGTAGGTGTGTTTAAGCCTTGGAGACATTGTCTTTTGGCTGACTGTGTCTTTGCTGTTCGTTATGTGATTGCCGAGCAGTCATGCTCTTGAACCCCAGGTGTAGTAATGAGCAACATGTGCAAACACTGACCTAGTTATAAGGCAGGTGGGCGCCGCCTCCGGCGCTGGGCAGTGTCCGCCGGACGGCGCCGGCGCGGCCGCCTGCTCTGGCCGGGCTCTCAGGGGTCCTCTAGCACCGCCTGCGCCGCCCTGACCCACAGCTGCCTCGGACTGTTTGCCCGGGCCGGGCCGGTAATTGATTCCTTTGTGGCGGCTCGCTGCTCGCAAGACGTCCTCGGGGAAGGTCGGCTGGAGAGCCCGCCGCCCCGCGCCGCCCCGATGACCAAACACGGCCGCTCCTAATGGAGTTTTCACCTGAAAAATCCGCGCCGCCACTGCGTCTGACAGCTCCCTCTAAATCCCCAGCGCGACGCCCACCGGCCCGACTCCCTCCTGTTTTTAATCCTCGCAAGGTAAGTAGCTTAGCCAAATAAGTTAGCCGATCCGACGAGCGCCGCTGTTCCCCTGAGCTGCTCTCGAAATAAGAGCGAAACACCAGGAGCGAACGATCGCAGATGCTCTTTTCTGGAGTTTAATTAGCCGATTGGCAGCCATTTCACGAGCAGTAGTCAAATTTTCCCAGTAACTGTCTTTGAACAAAGTAAATCTTCCATACCATCTAACAAATTGGTTGACGTCTTTCTAACGCCATTACCCTCGAATGCAAACAACACTGTCATTATTAAAAGGACGAAAGTTGATGATATTTAATTTTTGTAGGTGTTGTATTAAACCATGAACCAATGACTATTGGTAAAACTGTTTATTTGTGTCAACTTTTTTTTTTATATAGAATGATGAAGCAATTTTCAGTGGATTGCGATTGCTACATTCAACTCCTGCCCAGAAAAGAAAGCTAACGATCCACGCAGAGGGTAGACACGTGTTAGAAACATTATTGCTATGCACCACACCTCTCCCTGCCGATATTTTCTTCACCCACACCCTGCACCCTCATTCAAAATCAAATCAGTTGATTTCTGAACTCCTTACATCTGAACAGTCAGAAATTGGTAGACTTCAGGCTGTCAGTGCTTTGTATCTGATCGATGCCACTGATAATAATAATAATAACAATAATAGTAATAATGCAGTGTAGGCCTTACATAAGATCATCATATATGGTGTAAGATGTATCATAGATGCATTGTGCAAGGTGCAAAGTTTGTATGTAGAGGATGGACTATGTGACGAAGATGTTATTCACATTTTCGTTTAAAGAGCTGTAAGCTCCAACACATGCTTAGGCCTACTTATGCACAGTAGTGCAAAATAATATAAAAGCAGGGATCCACGAAAGTAATAGTATAGTTATGAAGCATAAATGTATCGAATTTTTCTCTGCCTCGTGATGACTGGGTGTTGTGTGATGTCCTTAGGTTAGTTAGGTTTAAGTAGTTCTAAGTTCTAGGGGGCTGATGACCATAGATGTTAAGTCCCATAGTGCTCTGAGCCATTTGTATCGAATTTACTTGAAAAGATGTAGATATATATATAAGACCTAAACAGTCATGACGGATATACGAAGGTTCTTTCATAACACGAATAAAAAAAAGGGATTTGCATTTTCAGGATAGAAACTGGTATAAAGGCATTCACTGTCCTCCTGTACTATTGCACTGTTAGTACTTTGTCCAACCTCCGTTCTTCCTAATTATCTCAAAAATTCTCTTCGGCATTGATCCTATTAGGGTTTGTAGTTCCTGCAGTGAAATTGTCGCCCATTCTTCTCGTATCGTTCTTTTCAGTTCACATACGACCTCAAATTGACTTCCATTGCGATAAACACGCCTTGCAAGTGTTCTCCAAAGGTTTTTCCATGGCGTTCAAATCCGGGCAACGCTCAGGCCAGGGCAAGATACCGATATCTTTATCTTCCAAGCATTTTTTAGTTCTAGCAGAACTATACACAGATGCATTATCTTGTTAAAACATTAGACTTTCGTCCCCTAGGTCGTCTTACATTACAATAGATTCTGTTTATCTCACTGCACATGTTAGAGTTCACTATAATGTTCAGCCAAGTAATTTATATTCAGCGCAGAAGGCTGCCCAAATCGTAACGTTTCCACCACCAAATTTCTCTTCATTCTTACCTACTGCTCTGTTATCAGATCATGCCAATAATATTGAAATCCATTCTGCTCATATACCGTATTCACGCGAATCTAAAGCGCCATCGAATAATGCGCACCCCAATTTTAAAAATTAAATCCATAAAACGAAAGAAATTTCGGCACATCGTTGGTAGAATATTTTTGTATTGTTGAAATTTATTTTGCAATGCTAACTTTATTTCAAACAATACTGAATGTATACATGAACTATAAAAACAACAATAATTTATTTTTAAGTTACTCTTTACGGTAATAAGTGACATTTTAATCATTAAAAAAGAATGCCTAACTTGTTTTCCTACACAACATACAAAGAACCACATTGTAAATTTCAGGCGTTACTCATCATTATTGACTAATGACATCACTGCTAGAATCCTCGGAAAAGTCTACATCAGAAACAGATTCATTTCCTCCTTCCCCGCCATCCTTGGTGGCGTTCCAGAGCACATCATCTTCACTGCCATCCACAGTATTTGATATATAGCATTTCTTGAATGATTTTACGATTATTGGTGCTTCGATGCGTTTCCAGACAGCCGAAACCCAGTGCGCAATAATGTAGGCTGCAGCACGTTTAATTTTTCCTGTCGGAGTCAGTTCACGATTTGGTTCGCAAAACCAATTTTCGTACTGTTCCTAAACGTAGCCTTTGAAAGGTTTATTTATACTAACGCCCAGGGGTTGTAATACAGAAGTCATTCCTCCAGGAATAATAACAAGGTCACTGGGTAGTCTGCGGGTCTTCTTTTTTACGTCGTCAGCGAGATGACCGAGAAATGCATCAAGACAAATCATTGATGATTGCTTGGAAAGCCCACCAGAACGGAGTTCCCATACGTTTCAGAACAATGACGTCATCAGGGAATAGCTTTTCATTTTTTGGAGTCTTGGGGCTTGTTTTTCGCTTGAAGATTAAAAAAGGGGAAGTTTGTTCCCATCTGCTGTGATTACCAGCATTACTGTTACGCGCTGTTTTTCATACCCAGATGTTTTGATGGTAACCTCTTTTCTATCCTTCTCGTCAATCGTGTAATTATGTGGCATATCAAACCAAATCGGAGTCTCATCAGCGTTGCCCTTTTCTTCTCTTTCTGAAATGTGATAACATACCACTGAAATTCTTGAAGTTTCTTCTCAAAATCCTGTCTAAGCTTTTGGCATACTCTTGTACGGCATCGCAGAGATAAGCACGCTCGTTTCATAAAGCTATCAACCCATCTCCAGCTAGCCTTAAACTATCGCTTCGGTATATTAAGAGCAGCAGCCACCTCTTTTGCTTTTTTATTATGGTGTCACTGGTCATAGGTTGCCCATTCTTCCTCCTTTCTCGGACGAATTCCGAAACACTTACTTCAACGTCAGGATGTCTTCCTTTGCGAGGTCCAGTGAATTTCTTTTTACCGGCGGTAGTTGTAAATAATCCAAATTTCGGTTTCTTCCATAAGCGAACGTTACTCTCAGCTACATTGAACTCTCTTCCTGCCCTTCTGTTCCCATATTTTCTGCATAAAGAATTACTTTACGCTTGGAAGTAGCTTCATACGATATTCTTCTCTGCTTGCCTTCCATTTCGTGACTACCTAAAGCAAACACAATGCGAAGTACTGTAGTAGGTCAACAATAATGAAACGAGGTTGAGAAGTACAGCAATGCGTTGTAATGTACGGGACAGTATATAAAAAAACAAACAAAAAAGACGCATTCTATTTGAACAGACGGCTAAAGAAAATTTCTTCTTGTTCTGACGCCTGCAAACAGAATTAAGAACTGGAAATATATACCAGCTCCTTTAAATCGATAATCTCTTACCCAGTTTAAGTCTTCCTTTCTTTAATTCACAGATACCGTACCTATATTTTCGCGCTAGAGTTTAATAAATGTTTTACTACTTCAGATCACATTGCGTAAGAAATACTGGTGACCGATTTAATTTTGTACTTGAATATAATGCGCCATTGAATCTTACGCGCACGCCAATTTTGAGTGCTTCGCATGGTAAAAAAAAGTGTGCACTAGATTCGCGTAAATTAGTCTTCTTCTCATCAATGAAGATCACTTTATCTCATTTGAAGTCCGCGACATATGATTATTTTTAGCGAACTCACTATAGCCTGTTTACGTTTGGGTGTTAATGCCGGTTTATGCAGTTGTTTCTTGAATGCAAGATGTTTGTCTTGTGACAAAATTTCACACACGTCTGGCAGTTACTGGCAACTGTAAATAACCAACAAGTGAAGAAGAATAACTGTTTCAGGTCCTTGCTTTGGGCAGAGGTATCCCTTTCTGTGTCTCAGATGATTTTCTACTTTGCTCATATTTTCCGTTCTGTCCACATCGTGCGCCCAGTCTAACGAAATTATGAGTCAGTGTACTTTAACAGTCCATCTGCTTGGACATTTGACGATTGGAGGGTCCCAGTCCTTGAATGTATCAGTTTTTGCTTTTTCATCACATGCTAAACGTTTTCCGCGTGACATTGTCACAAACATGGTTTATTTAAATAACACTCGGTGTCACTAATGTGTCTGTTTCCTATAGGCAGTAAAGTAACGTATGCACACACTAACACTCCACAGGGTCGTCTGCCTTTATACCGAGTCCCACCCTCTACCACCTGAATCGTTGATGTCTTGTTATATACAGTACCACTGACATTAAATGCGATACCATTTGATTGCATTTCTCAGTCTCATACTATTGCGTATGCACTGTGCACATCTATTCCAACCGACAATGTTAATTTAACTGCAAATATCCATGCCTTTATGCTGATTTCCACTACTGCATTAAGTATTACAATATTTCCAAATAGTGATAACAGTAATGGAAATGGAAATGAAATCCCTTGCTTCTTGAGTGAGCGTAGAGGAACGATGCGGTAGACCCGCACCGCCGTACTAGGCAAGGTGCTAATGGAGGTGGTTCGCCGTTGCCTTCCTCCGACCGTAATGGGATAAATGATGATGATGAAGACGACACAACACCACCCAGTCATCTCAGGCGAGTAAAAATCCGGTGCTCGGGAAGCGAGAACACTACCGCGAGATCACGAGCTGCGGACGGTAACAGTAATGATCTTTTAAAATAATTTAGTTTCCTGACAAAACACAACTGAACACATTTGTTTTTACGCCTCAGAAATTTACATTTTATCTCTCAGGGTGTAATGAACTCCTGGTAGGGAACCACTGATCTAATAGATCTCAGCCTATGTTTCATGTAGCACAATCTCATCACCTTAAAATGCTGTAAGTATTTACAAAGAACGCTCCTGTAAATACACGGAAGGACAAAAATCGTGACATCAAAGAATAATTAATGCAGAGTAATGAAATTTCGGGAATACATTTCTGTAGGTAACGAATGTGCGTGATTGACATTGCAAGATGACAGGTTAATGTAAGAGCGAGATAAGGTCCCGCAAATGTGAAATGCTGGTACATTAATAATCGGTGTAACCGCTAGAATGTTGAGTGCAAGCATGCGAATGTACGTGCATTGCGTTGTACAGGTGCCAAATATCAGTTTGTGGGGTGGAGTTCCATGCCTGTTGCACTTGGTCGCTCAATACAGCGATGGTCAATGCTCTTTGTGGACGACGCTGGAGTTATCGTCCAATGATATCCCGTATGTGCTAGATTGGAGACAGAAGTGGTAGTTGAGCAGGCCAAGGCAACGTGTCGACACCCTGTATGTGGGCGGGCATCATGCTGTTGGAAAACATCCCCTGAATGCTGTTCATGAATGGTAGCACGACAGGTTGAAGTTAGATGTAGAAATTTGCAGTCAGAGTGTGTGGGGTAACCACGAGATAGCTCTTGCTGTCATACGAAATAGCACCCCAGTCCATAACTCCGGGTGTAGGTCTAGTGTGTCTAGCACGCACACGGGTTGGTCGCAGGCCCTCAGCTGGTCTCCTTCTAACCAACACACGGCCATCACTGGCACTGAGGCAAAACCGATCCCACCAGAAATAATAGATCTCCACCCTGCCCTCCAATGAGCTCTCGCTTGACACCACTGAAGTCACAAATGGTAGTGGTTTGGTGTCAGTGGAATGCACAACACAGGGGTCCTGGCTCGAAGCTGTCCTTCAAGTAGCCGATATGTAACAGTTCTTTGTGCCACAGTGATGCCAACTGCTGTTCAAATTGAAGTCATGCCCGGAGAAACGGGCTAACCCTCAAATGTCAAAACTTAAAGATAAGCGTTTCCATCTATTGCTTGGTACGGGAACTATGAAAATTGACATTGATCTCACCCCTAAATATCCTAATGTGATATTTAGGGGTCCTCGCTGCTCGCTGTATTGTGCACTAAGCACTCCGCAACGCCTGCACACGTCCACGTCTCCATCCGAGAAGAAGCAGTAGACTTCTTGCAACATACTGTGTCATTCGGAACCACTGCCAGCAACAAATCTAGGCTACCGTTAACACCGCAACAGGAACGGGTTCGTTTGGAGTGCTATCGTGACTGGGAATCATGGACTGCTGATGAATTGCGTCACATTGTGTTCACTGATGAATCGTAGTTGTGCACGACCCCAGATGACCATCATATGCGAGTATAGTGGCGACATGGGGAGAGGCCCGTTTCTTTCAGTGTTGGCGTCATATTATGCGGAGACGGTAGGTGTGACGTCAGGTCACGGTTGGTAGTGACTGAGAGACGTCTAACGCCACAATGGCACGTCAAGGACATCCTGGGTCCTTCTGTGTTACCTCTCATACAATAGTATTGTGATGCCATTTTTCAATAGGACAATGCTCATCCATACATGGCACCCGTTTCTATGAACTACCTGCCAGATGTTTACTCATATGGCAAGCATGGTCTCCAGATCAGTCACCGATACAACATGTATGGTACAAACTCGGACGTCAATCCCGTCACAGTAATAGTATTCAGTACATCAAAGACCAGTTAACATTTGTGGGACAGCTCGCCTCAGGAGAGGATAGAACGGCTTAATGACACGTTTCCCAACTGCATGCATCAAAGGCAGAGAAGGTGCCATGTTATCCTGATAAATGGGTTCACACTATCATGTTCTTTGCAAATTTAACTCGATTTTGTGATCACTGATATAACATTAGAGACCCTCTCAACACGTGAAGTTGTGAGGTTTCTGGCTTTTTGTTGGTATTCGATGACAGTGATGTGAGTTCTGTTTTTATTCAGTAATTCATACTTCATACTCGTACACTGGATATTATTTTCAGACAGCAGTCTTTAGTTGTCGACATGTTACGCCACAGATATTTTGAGTAAAAGCAATGTGATCTTTGGTTTTCAGTGGTACTGTCGTTGCCTGTGTAGTATTCGATAGTATTAAGTGATAGAGTCTGGTTGATCACGCTGCTGAGCGATCTAGGAATAACTAGCAGAACACAGAGATGCAAAAGCGGAAGATATTGATTTTTGGAAATATGCTTTTCTAAAGACTGATTTTAGAACTGTGAAGATGTTCAGGTATTGCTGTCGCTGCACTGATTGCTCGCGCCCAATTTATAATGAGTTCGTGAAAGGCAGATTTTCAGCATTATATTTCTTTATTGATTCGGGTCGGTTAGTTTGACTGTCGAGACGAGATTAAGCAAAATTATGTGGTAATATGGCTTGGATTCAGAGTTATAGAGTCAACACTTCTTCTCTATTTCATTAACGAATTACGTGGCAGAGTTAAATTACGTGGCAGAGAAATTAATAATACAGTTTTTATATGCTAGTCTCTTCCGCATCATTCAGTAAGTTCAATTTCTTTCACCATCCCATTCGAATAATACCGAGCTTCCGTGTTCACAAGGTAAGTCATGGAAGTTTGTTAGGGCCAGTTTAACGTCACAGTTGGGACACGATGAAATTATTTACAGTTAAGGGTTGCATTTCAGATTTTGACGGGGTCAGTTCAATTAAAGTTTAGTTCAGATCTAAATTCCTTGTCAGACATTCTTGCTCTTACAGTTAAGTGTTACATGTTCCCGTGTATGTCATTTAATGTGCAGACTATTATTTTGTTTGTGTATGTAAATTTGCAGAAGGTTTTAACGGTAATATTTTGGGCATTTATTCTTTCAAAATTCAGTTTGTAATTTTGTGCAGAATTTTTATTGCGTTAGTTCTGTGTGTTATTATTGCAAGACACATACTGTGACGTCACGCATTATAGCCATGTTCACTGCACTGCACAATACAGAATTTAACAGGGTAGCTTCCTTAGTATGGAGTTTAAAGTTTTCTAATCATTTTAGTAAAAGTTAATTCGAATACAGCAACAAAATTTCTGATGGATTTAGAGACTCTTTTCATCAGATAGCGTTTACATGCATTGTTCACTTGACTGAAGTTTCGCATTACAGTACACACGCACACGCACACGAGCGCGCACACACACACACACACACACACACACACACACACACACACACATACGAAAGTTAAGAATAGGAGAACAGTATACAAAATAGAACAAACAAAACAATTAGAAAGTTTCATTTCGTTTTTTTTGTCAGGCAGAGTAACATAGAATGTACAGGTGCATGTGTAATATGGAGCACCAACGGTGTTTGTGGCAGACTATGAATTAGGACAATTTTATAATAAGCACACCGGATATAATGTTAGTCGCTCCTTTAAAGGAGCACAGTGGTAGCTCTGTGGCGCTGTGAGATGGTACCAGGCAGTGGTTTCAATCTCCACCACTATCATATTTCAGTGTACTGAAGAGAGGTGTGTTTGCCAGCCTGTTGTACGAAATGAGCCTAGCATGATGCAGATTTCACAGACTGTCAGAAATGAGTCATTGTGTTTGAACGTACCCATGAGGACATCTTGAATGAGGTTCCTCGATTTGTTGCTGCATCTTCGCGGATTGTCCTGAGTATTTACAAGAAATGGTGTACCATTCGTAGCCGTCTAATACGGTGTAAGGAAATTGTCCGTAAAAAGATTCTAACCGTCAGGGGCCGGAGACGAGTATTACGGCTTGTAAATGACAATCGGTTTCAAAACCGACAGGAATTGCAGCCGTTAATGGCTGCTGTTCCATCTCAACCAGTTTCCGAGCGGTCATTTGGAGAAACTGCATGCAGTCTACATTTGGAGTCGGCTAAATCGCAGAAGGCCATTTCTGATAGTGACACATGAAGCTGTACGTTTTCAGTGGACTAAACACAGAAACAAGACGGTAGTCAAACGGTGTGGTGTGGTCCGACGAGTCGTGATTTTACATCTTCCCAAATTATACAATATACCGGTTCAATGAGACGTTTAAACCGCACTGCGAGGAGTTTGTAGCCCAGGCAGAGGTGGTTCTGTGATGTTTTATCGGTGTTTTCCGTACTATGACTCGAGACCACTAATTCAGGTTACCGTTTCGAGACACGTCTTCACTGGTCATCGGGGCTCATTTCGAAGAGCAAGATAACGTACTCCGTTCAATGAGATTCTAGGCTGAACATGCCGCACACCACTGCAAACGGGCTTGCTGATGTACAGAAGTCAATGCTAGTCGGCGCAAGGGCGCCGTGAGCTCAGCCCCGTTTTCTGTCAGTCACCTATTAATGGTCCAGTTGCACACCGTATCGACGGTAATGATGGATCCAGGGATGTGAGTACCTCTCTGACGATTGCTCGGTCCTCGAGTTCTGTTTTCTCTCTAGGTCGACCCCTTCCTTCTCGACACTGTGTTCAGCTATGGTTCACTCAGTCATGCTGACATCATCAAATAGGGACATTGCTCCTGTTCAAATGTCGAGCGATTCGTAGATTACTCCAACAGGTTTCTCGGTACTCAACTACATGTCCTCTCTCAAACGCTGATAGTTGTGTATATAGTCTACGCGCACGTCTGCGTGACATAGTTACTGTCCAACTGAATACACGGGATGAAATTCGTAAAGTATTTATGTCCTGTTATCAAAGTGTCCTCTGTTTACTATCCTTGACAGCTGCACGGTGAATTTGCTCTGCAACGTCACATATTCATCCATCGGCCGCCAAAGTTTGCAGTTTTGCGTCTTGGTTGATACGTGTAAGAATATCAATTTGCAACCAATTTGCATAACTCTTTGTAGTGCGTCTTCTTTTGTCTTATATATATATATATATATATATATATATATATATATATATATATATCCAAAAAATGAAAAACATGAAGTTTACATGGCTATATGCGAGCCATTTAAAGGTATTTTTAAATAACTTATTGTCTCTACTCAATGTTAGTGAGAAAATCTTTGATCTACATTTGGAAACGCTTCTGCTATCTGTCAGACATTTTATTTCAATGGGTAGATTGCCAAAGATTTTCGTAGCTGCATATTTGACCCATGTTTTTGCAAAGCTAAGTTCATTAAAGGGTAATGCAGATAATTTTTAATTCTACTGTTGTACTTTTGAATATCTCTCTTATTTTCAAAATCTGATGAATAGTTGATAACAAATTTAATAAGCGATTAAATGTACTGTGAAGCTGTGCTTATAATTTGTAGCTGCTTGTGTTAGTGTTATGTCTCCTGGGAGAGTGAGTAAGTTATTGCCTGGTATGTTTAGCTACTTGTTATATTCTGCATATGGTGTGCAAGAAGAGGTCCTGTCGATAAGGATCTGAATTGTAAGGTCTGTGTTTTACCTGTCTTCATCCAGGTCTAAGTCCTCTGCATGAGTCCTTCGAGAAGCAAATAATAAAAACAGACTTTTGCTAATGGGGTTAACAACATCCCTCGATATCTGCCAAATCCCATGACTTTCTTGAGGCAATGACAGCCTCAACAACCGCATTCGTCATGCTCTCACAAGCGTTTTTAGAGTGAATGGATTTCGTACCACCAGGGGCTGTGGAATGGAATTAAAGCCCAGGCAACTGTCTTATCTGCTGTATAATCCGCGGATTATTGTGTTTTCTGAAATGATACTGGATGTAACACATATTTACAGTGAGAGAACATACACTGATGCAAAAAGAATCGCAACACCAAGAAGAAGTTGTGCGAATAAACTAAAGTTGGTAGGCGTGTTTCTGCGACTGAAAGATGTCTGTTCACATATGGGCCCAGTCACGTACGACTGGCGCTGTTGAGGCTATGAGGATGCAATATACGTTGCAACGGTCGTGAGCGTTAGTTATCTTTCAGACTGGAGGTTGTGAGTTGATGTTAGTCAAGAATGTCTTCAAGGTAGCAAAGACGCCATTATCATTACCACAATGAGATTGGACGAGGTCTGTAATAGGGGTGTTCCTTCCGCGATATTGCAGGAAGACTTCGCAGATATGGAGGCACTGTACATGATTGCTGGCAGCGGTGGTCACGGAAACGCGCAGCAGCAAGACCGGGCACCGGATAGCTACGTAGTACTACTGCGAGGGAAGACTGTAAGTAGGCTGTTTAGGTTTTTATGTTGGTAACGTGACGTAGCGCTCTGTATGAAAATCACTGGCTGTGCTGTGTGCGGTCTGTGGCTGGTTGGCATTGTTGGAATGTTTACTATTGTAGTGTTGGGCAGTTGGATGTGAACAGTGCATAGCGTTGCACAGTTGGAGGTGAGCCGCCAGCAATGGTGGATGTGGGAAGAGAGTCGGCAGAATTTTGAGAGCGGACGATCTGGACGTGTGTCCATCAGAAAGAGTAAATTTGTAATACTGTATATCATGAACTGGTATATATATGATGACTTTTGAATATTGTTAAGGTAAATACATTGTTTGTTCTCAACATATTTCATTTGCTAACTATGCCTATCAGTAGTTAGTGCCTTCAGTAGTTTGAATCTTGTATTTAGCTGGCAGTATTGGCGCTCGCTGTATTGCAGTAGTTCGAGTAACGAAGATTCTCAACATCTTTCATTTGCTAACTATGCCTATCAGTAGTTAGTGCCTTCAGTAGTTTGAATCTTGTATTTAGCTGGCAGTATTGGCGCTCGCTGTATTGCAGTAGTTCGAGTAACGAAGATTTTTGTGAGGTAAGTGATTCATGAAAGGTATAGGTTATTCTCAGTCAGGGCCATTCTTTTGTAGGGATTATTGAAAGCCAGATTGCGTTGCGCTAAAAATGTTGTGTGTCAGTTTAGCGGTTATTCAAATAAGTAAAGAGAGTAATGTCTGAGTACGTTCAGTTTTGCTCAGCTGTTTCAAAATCAAATAAAGTAAGGGGTTTACCAGCACAGTAATTCAATAATTTTTCTAAGGGGACGTTTCATATGTGGACCCTTAGCCGAGGATACCTCACTGGAATCTTCTGATTTTTTCTTGTAGTTTGTGTAATTACTGTAGCTATTGTTTATTGCTAGAGCGTAATTGTAGAGAGAATTTCCTTTGTAGTTGTAGTTTTTCATTGTTGTACTGTAAAACAGTTGTGGCATGCATGTAGATTTGCACCAAGTATTTCGCAGCTGCGCTTGCAATTAACTAGGTATTATTTTCAGTGCTATGTTAATGTGTTTTCTCATTTTTGCTCTTCAAATTGTGCTTTTCTTGTTATCGTGTGAAATACGTGATAATTATGGCGTGTGAAAAACGTAACACTAGGCTCCAAAGTAAACTGAGAAATGATAGTGACGACGAGCGTAGCTTATCAGCACCACCGTGTAATGAATTAACAGACATTAAAAGTAGTAATTTGGTAATTGTGCATAGGGGAATGGATCAGGCAATAAATAATCGTGTAGACAGTGAAACAGCTAGTGAAGAAGGTAGTATTGTCGATCGGTCGGTCGGCATCAGCTCGCCACAGGGATCCGAAATGACAGGACACAATTTTGCAAATACCGTAGATTCAGGTTTTGCGTCATTACCCGTTTCTTAATCCAGTCAAGACACATTTTTTGCTTTTCAAAATGCGAATATTGGCTTTTCAAATGCACTGCCGAATATCAGTGAGGAACATGTTTCAGACACCAGTGCATTGTTATTACAATTAATGCAACAAATGGGACAAAAGCTTCAAAAGTTAGACACAATGGAACAAAATCAGAGACAAACACAGCAACAGTTAGACACAATGGAACAAAATCAGAGACAAACACAGCAACAGCTTCAAAAGTTAGACTCAATGAACAAACGCTTGAACAAACATGTGAAGGTTTAACTGCTGAGTTACTTAAAATCGAATCGAAATGTCCAAAAGCCTGTAATGACATAAAAACACAAATTTGTGAGCATTTTCTATCTATTTTTCGCGGCATGAAAATGTATTACAGAATCACGAAGCTGCCATAAAAGAACTGCAAACTATTGTTCATGAAAATCACGACACCTTGCAAGCTAAAACTGACTCAGTTGCATCTACCAATTCAGTTACGCAACTTGCAAAAACTCAGGAAAATTTAAAGGACACACAGACATTTCAACACAAATGGACACTCTGAAACTTGGTTCATAAAAACACACTGAGGAAATCAGTTCACTATAGGAGAAAGTAGCCGAACTTTCGGATCAGTTCACTAACTTATCGACAAAGGTAGATGATGATCTGAAAGACACTAGATCCGTAGCCTTCACTGACACAGTAGAGTATGAACAAATTAGAAAATTCAAGCAACGTCAAAATCAAATCAATACACAGTACAAAAGAGAAATCCGGGAAGTACAAGATCAGTTGACACAGGTAATACAAGATTACATATTTCAGAGGAGACTCGCGTTCCAACACGGGAAGAGGGACTTAGAAATACGGAAAAGTCACAAAATAATAACACAGGGCATTTCGGAAATTATGAAAGAAATTGGCAAGGCAGACTGAATTTTGTGATGGAATCGCCGAAACGAAGTACAATGACCGATATGCGACTCGCCGACATGATGATTTTGACTATAAACTGTTCATTACTACACGAAAAATCAAAACATTTATGAATTCTGGCAACGACATTCATCCACAAGCATGGCTTCATCAATTCTCTCATTGTTTTCCTCCAACTGGTCATTGGAGCACAGATTACAATTTATGTGTGGCTACTTAGAGAATGAACCAGCTGTAAGAATGCGATCGGTCATTCACGATTGTCACGGTGAAAGAGAATTTTATCATGCCTTCCTCTCAGAATATTGGTCTCAGGCTACACAAGACCAAGCAAAACATAGCATCATAATGATGAAACATTTCGAACAATATGAAAATCAAATAACGTAAGGGAATTACCAGCACAGTAATTCGTAAATTTTTCTAAGGGGACGTTTCAAGACCATTGTATTTGGCGAATGGCTCTGGCACATCCTAACGCATCTGCAACAGTTGTCACCACAGTGACACAACGAACTGTTACAAATCGGTTATTTCAAGGACAGCTCGGAGCCAGACACCCTGTATTGTGCATTCCACTGACCCCAGACCACTGGTATCTGTATCGAGCGAGAGCTCATTGGACTGTAGGGTGGAGGTGTGTTGTGCTTTCTGATAAAAGATAGGTCTGCCTAGGTTCCAGTGACGGCCGTGTTTGGGGGGCATGTTTTCCAACAGGATAACGCTCGCCCACATATAGCTGTTGTAACCCAACATGCAGTACAGAGCGCTGACATGTTGCATTGGTCTGCTCGATTACCAGGTCTGTCTCCAATCGAGCACATATGAAACATCATCGGACGACAACTCCATTTACATTCTGGCGGCTACACCGTTTATTGTGCATCAGCATGCATTTCACATTTGCAATGGCTTATCTCGCGCTTACATTATATGTGATCTTGCAATGTTAATCACTTAAATACGTTACCTGGGTTAATGTCCTCCCAAACTTCATTACTCTACATCAGTTATTTTTTGGTGTTGCAGTTTTTTTCTGTCAGTGTATATGTCGTCAGGAAACAGACGGAAACTGTCTACAGTACTTTCTTTTAGATTCGCAACCTAAATGTAACGAATTGTTGGGTGGAGGAGAATAGCCATTAAGGTGAAGGTAATAAGAAGCTCGAATTATCGGTTACAGCTTCTGTCTTAAGTGGAATAAAATTTTACATGTTGCAGGTGGTAGATGGCAAATGTCAGAAAGGGTTCGACTTTGCTCATCGCTCACCTAGTAGTTTTTCTGACAAGTCGCTTGGGATGTTTGCATTCAACTAACGGTCTCTCTGCTGTACCGAGACGCTGAGTGGCCGGTGAAGGGCTTTACCCGCAGACACTACTACCTGCTTGCAGCACTAAAGGACAACTCCCTCTTTATAACAAGGCCACTGATTCTGTTAGGGCTGCCGGAGGAAACGGCTGTGTGAAGATCAGGACGAGGCACCTCTTCCTTCGTCCGTGCGCGGATTGAAAATCGTGGGGTGACTGGAAGCGAACGGAGAAGTGCTAGTATGACATCCCCGCCGAATTAGACTTTTATTCATGTTATGTATGCTGTATGCTAGTAGCTGTATGCTAGTAGCAGGCAGAGACCGCGCGCCGCGGCTATTGAATGGCAGCCCCGTCCAGTCTGCTGGCCCGCATCAAACCGCGGAATATAAGTAAGGCTGCTGCTCAAACAATAAGCTGCCAACACGACTGACGTCAACTTAGGAATAGAAAAGCAACTGGAATCACTCAACAGAGGAAAGTCCACTGGACCTGACGGGATACCAATTCGATTCTACACAGAGTACGCGAAAGAACTTGCCCCCCTTCTAACAGCCGCGTACCGCAAGTCTCTAGAGGAACGGAAGGTTCCAAATGATTGGAAAAGAGCACAGGTAGTCCCAGTCTTCAAGAAGGGTCGTCGAGCAGATGCGCAAAACTATAGACCTATATCTCTGACGTCGATCTGTTGTAGAATTTTAGAACATGTTTTTTGCTCGAGTATCATGTCGTTTTTGGAAACCCAGAATCTACTATGTAGGAATCAGCATGGATTCCGGAAACAGCGATCCTGTGAGACCCAACTCGCTTTATTTGTTCATGAGACCCAGAAAATATTAGATACAGGCTCCCAGGTAGATCCTATTTTTCTTGACTTCCGGAAGGCGTTCGATACAG
Source organism: Schistocerca cancellata (assembly GCF_023864275.1). Classification (NCBI taxonomy): domain Eukaryota; kingdom Metazoa; phylum Arthropoda; class Insecta; order Orthoptera; family Acrididae; genus Schistocerca; species Schistocerca cancellata. Next base: position 226,487,672 of record NC_064631.1, on the reverse strand, counting down.
TTCCGCACTGTCGCCTGATAAACAAAATAAGAGCCTAAGGAATATCAGACCAGCTGTGTGGCTGGATTGAAGAGTTTTTAGCAAACAGAACACAGCATGTTGTTATCAATGGAGAGACGTCTACAGACGTTAAAGTAACCTCTGGCGTGCCACAGGGGAGTGTTATGGGACCATTGCTTTTCACAATATATATAAATGACCTAGTAGATAGTGTCGGAAGTTCCATGCGGCTTTTCGCGGATGATGCTGTAGTATACAGAGAAGTTGCAGCATTAGAAAAATGTAGCGAAATGCAGGAAGATCTGCAGCGGATAGGCACTTGGTGCAGGGAGTGGCAACTGACCCTTAACATAGACAAATGTAATGTATTGCGAATACATAGAAAGAAGGATCCTTTATTGTATGATTATATGATAGCGGAACAAACACTGGTAGCAGTTACTTCTGCAAAATATCTGGGAGTATGCGTGCGGAACGATTTGAAGTGGAATGATCATATAAAATTAATTGTTGGTAAGGCGGGTACCAGGTTGAGATTCATTGGGAGAGTCCTTAGAAAATGTAGTCCATCAACAAAGGAGGTGGCTTACAAAACACTCGTTCGACCTATACTTGAGTATTGCTCATCAGTGTGGGATCCGTACCAGATCGGGTTGACGGAGGAGATAGAGAAGATCCAAAGAAGAGCGGCGCGTTTCGTCACAGGGTTATCTGGTAACCGTGATAGCGTTACGGAGATGTTTAACAAACTCAAGTGGCAGACTCTGCAAGAGAGGCGCTCTGCATCGCGGTGTAGCTTGCTCGTCAGGTTTAGAGAGGGTGAGTTTCTGGATGAGGTGTCGAATATATTGCTTCCCCCTACTTATACCTCCCGAGGAGATCACGAATCTAAAATTAGAGAGATTAGAGCGCGCACGGAGGCTTTCCGACAGTCGTTCTTCCCACGAACCATACGCGACTGGAACAGGAAAGGGAGGTAATGACAGTGGCACGTAAAGTGCCCTCCGCCACACACCGTTGGGTGGCTTGCGGAGTATAAATGTAGATGTAGATGTAGATGTAGAAGGCTTGTGACCGCCCTCCGCGGTGGTGACTGACAGGGTAGTCTAAAAGGACAGGAGTGTGCCAATACGGTATCCCACCCGAGGGGTGGATGCCCTCAGGAGGTAGTCACCAACCGCGTAACTTGGCGATATGAAGGCACAAGGTAGTCTCCATACAATTTTATGCTGAGATGTGTAGCTGCAGTTTCTGGAGCCCAAATCCAGAGTAGGCGCCTAGCTGCATCATCTTGTACTGCAAACAGTATCCGTCGCGAAGTTGGAGGCTGGCGTGGGCGGCTTAGCTCGGAATCACCTACATACCTAGATACTGTCTGGGAACTTCTGATCACACTGAGAGAGATCAATATCACTTCAGCTCTAGTCACATATGCAAACGCTTACCCTTCTATATTGGTATCTACTTCTTAATATTAACATTTCAGGTACCACATTGTGACTTCGCATATATTACTGTATTATACCGAGACACAATTATTAGAATCAGATTATAGACACTTTATACAATGTGTCAAGATATGAGTTTGACACTGTCAGGGTTTGTCAGATGTTTTAATGCGCACCTTAATTTAATAAGCTGAATCAATTGCAGTTCTTGGTTTATTTCATAGCTATCGAATTCCCTATCCATCATTTTGGACGAGCTACGATTTTTGAATGTCACGTTACAGGACCAATTTATGCACAAGGTGCGTGAGAAGAGTAATGAGGTTGATAACACACTAAGCAATCTGACAACACCGTGTTGTTCCACTAGCTTAGAGCGTTGTGTTCATCCCTTCCAGATGCTTAGTCCGAGTTTCAGCTCCGAACAGCTGTGACGTGATTTTTGAGCACCATCAGTGAAACTGAGTTTTTGTGTATGTTATGAAAATGGAAGCAGAATTTAGAGCTACGTTATGGAATCCAATTTTGTGTTTAACTTCGGGAATCCGCGAGTGGAACATTTCTTATAAAGGGTGCAAGTTTTTCGCTGGCACGAATAATTTTTGGAAGGCCGAGACACGTTGAAGATGCACCTCGTTTAGGGAGTCTTTCAACTTTAAAAACCGAATTCAACGTCGAACGCGTGCGTGCTCTTGTGGGATCCGACTGACATTTGAAAATAAGGAAGATGGGTGACGTGTTAAAAACTTCCATCGTACATCAAATTTTGGCCGAAGATTTGCACATGTGAAAGGTCTGTGCCAAAATGGTGCCGAAAAACCTCAAAACTGAGCAGAAGGACAGCCGAAGAGAGGATTGCCAGTATCCAGGAATGGTTCAGTTGTGTGATCACAGCTAATGAATCCTGCGTTTTTGAGCACGATTCTGACACAACAAGACAAAGTAAGGAGTGGCACACTAAGATATCTCCTTGATCAAAGAAAGCTCGAATGATCAAATCAAAGATCAAAACAATGTTGATTTGCTATTTTGAGAGTGGGGGTTTCATGCATAAATAATTTGTTCCTCTAGGACAAATAGTTAACCAAGTGTTTTACGAAGATGTCCTTGAAAGGTTCAGGGAAAAGGGTGAATCAACTGAGACCGGGTATTGCAGAAAATGAAACCTGCATCACGAAATTTTTACCTCAAAAAGCATTCCTGTGGCTCCACAACCCCACTGTTCACCTGATATGAACCCTTGCGATTTTTCCCTTTTCCCTAAATTGAAAAATGTCTTAAAACGACGTCATTTTATGATCTTGGATAACATTCAAAAGAATGTGATCAACGTGTTAAAGGCCCTACCAATTGAAGTCTTTGAGTACTGCCACCAAGACAGGGCACAACGACTTCGGGGGTGTATAATTGCCGAGGGGAACTGCTTTGAAGGGGACAATATTGTTGGTTGAAAAAAAATAAAATAAAAACTTTGGTGGATAAAAGATCAATCTCATTACTTTTCTCACAAACGTCAAACAACTTTCTAGCAGCACCATCACAGTCGATGCTCCCCTCAGACCTTATTGGAACTGAGTATTGTCCATTACGGTTGTTTACAATGTTGTTACTAATGCATTCATAGCACACATTAGGCACGGGAATTTTTCACGAAAGCCGATCATTTTATAAATCAGTCGCTCTTGGATTCAGGTGTGATGGATATCAGAGCAGATAATAATGAATGAATAAAAGAGGTACTTATAAGAATTATATACGGGAGGATGTCCTTCAGATTCTTTTGATATCGGGGATGAAAAAGGATGCAGAAAGATTTCTCGAAGAAGGCCAAGAATTTACAATAATTATGCAAGTATTTAAGGAAGCGAATGTGGAAAAGCAGCTGATGGAGGTAGCATTCAGATTGCGATCATCAAAAATTTGAACCAAGGTAAAGCAGGAATACTGCATCTTTGCAGTAACATTTATGAAAAAAGTATGTGGCTAGATGACTATTCAGTGTACTTTTACTCTGTAACTTCTTGTTCTATTGTCACGTCACTGTAGTTAGTTTTTAATTAAATCACCTAAGTAGATATTAGAGAGATGAAAAACGACAGGCTTCTTTAACCCTTCCCCCAATTTTAATTCCTTGGATCATCTCCTCCCCTGTCCGTATTTTAGCTTGTTATTTATTATATATTTCTTTTATATATGAGGCCCACCACGAATGCCTCTCCTGTGTCAACCTTTTTATTTTGGAGTAGCATTTGCACCATACGTCCTCAATTTTTTTGTTGAATGTATTCCAGTCTGTGCCATATCCTATAGTTTTTATCCTTTATAGCGTCCTTGTTGTTTATTAGTCTGCTTTCTTTCTACTTAACTCCAGCGAACTCTATAAGAGGCTTTTTACAAGTTAACAAAACCTGAACAAACATCCCTACCTGGTTATAGGCATTTTTCCCCCGAATGGGAAGTATTGTACTTTACTCCTTCTAAAGTTAACTTTTCTTCACCCAATGCTCTCTGAATTTGTGAGGTGGAGGCCTGTTTCTGGTCTTTCTCCTTACACTTTATTTTATTTGCATACCATACTCTCTTGCTTTATTTACTTTCCGATCTAGTTCTTATTGTCGACTTTCCAACTGTACATGAGTGGCTAGGGGGTAGCGTGTGGCAACGTACGTACCCCACTCCTCTGTACCTAATCTAAATGGTTCAAGTGGCTCTGAGCACTATGGGACTTAACATCTGAGGTCATCAGTCCCGTTAAACTTAGAACTACTTAAACCTAACTAACCTACGGACATCACACACATCCGAGGCAGAATTCGAACCTGCGACCGTAGCGGTCGCGCGATTCTAGGCTGAAGCGTCTAGAAGCGCTCGGCCACACTGGCCGGCGTACCTAATATAAGATTTGATTGTTGTTGTAGTTTTTCCCAATAAATTCATCTGGTCTTGACCAGGGTAACTCCATCTTAACTGGAACGAAAACAGGAGGAAATTTCGCATATTCTGTAAGCGCTGCTGGTCGCTTAGAGTGCTAGTCTCACGCATGGACAGCTGGACGAGCCTTTGCGGGGATTATCCTTCTGGCTCAGCTTCTGTGGACAATTAGCGGCAGAACTGAAGGCTAGTGTCCTCGAAAGCATGACAGGAAACCAGTGGCGGAATGGATAAGAACCTTGCTGTGTTAGTAAACTTCGGGTTGAGTCCTCGGCTGTCCACTTCCCACTGTGCTGCTGTGTGTGATCTCCAGACACTTCTCCTCAAGCAAAATATATAGCCACTTGTGTGTCTACAAATTTCCAAATGTATCCTTTCCCGTGGGAACAGGTGCGAAGCACAACAAAATTTCCAGAATTCCCGTCAAACAAGTCCGGACGCGGGAACGGGACGGCTTCGTCTACCGTCCCCATATATATGCGTATCCTGGCGAATACATTTTAATTTTGTGGTGGCAACTATGGGACGGACTTCCAGGTTCGTGATTGGAAGAGCACTCATGCCCTTCCTTCGATTTGCTACAAATAATTGTGCTGGGTACCTTTCCAAGGTGTGAAGGACGGGTACCAAACTTCAGAGAGGCCTTTCGTATTCTGATTCGTATGATTTTTCTGAATCGAACTCCTATTTGCTGATGCTACTGTGGACTCCGCTCTCACACTTGTTTTTCTTCACTTCGGCCCTCAGGTATGTCTTCGAATTCCATTTGAACTTGGCGCATCAGCGAAGAGTAATCAGGTGGATGATGAGATCCGTGATTCGCAATCACATCTCATCGGCTCAGCCCAGCAACAGTTGGCAGCGGCCGTAGTTCGGCGCTCCCAGACTTGTCAGCAACCACCTCAATCGCAGTCACGGTAAGATCGCATTTGCAATGCATATTCCCGACTTCGGAAATCGCGATATATTGAGGGCAGAGGAGTTCATTCCCGGTATCTACCTTTTTTAGTCTTCCTAGCTTGATCTACGCCAATGCCCCTCCGTATCAGCATCCAGTGACGCCAGTGGGCTGAGGATGACACGACGGCCGGTCGTACCGCTGGCCCTTTATGGCCTGTTAGGGCGGTTTTTAGTTTTTTAGCTTGATCTACGCTCTTAAGTTTTTCTGCAATCTAATTCTTGCTTAAAAGGCGGTTTTTCTCGTAACCATTCAGGTTTTGTTTCGTCATCGAGTTAACTCATTGGAGCTCACCCGCCTAGTGATGTTTCTTTCTAATTTTTCCTTCATTCATTGACCTGTTGTATGTGCTGTTCGAATTCATATTTTTTGTGTAATTTTAAAATTTTGCAATCACGATTGATAGCGTAATCCGTGTCCCTTTTTGTGTCTGGGCATCATCTTATCCCATAATTGCCAGCATCATGATGGTGGCGACCCTAACAACCATTCATTTTCATATCATTGTTCTATTTTAATTACGTAAATTCATTCTTAAAACGTTTTATAGTCTCGAGGGTTGTGTGACCTGAGTAATTTTTACACTGTTTGAATAAATATTATTCTGCCAGATTAAATTCTGTCATTCAGCAACCAATAAAGTAATTTATTTAATTCAAATGCACATGTCCTCCAAACATAAGCAATAGGTGAGGCCAGTGACGAGTTCAGGAACATATCAAATGTTTTACGATGTGCACACCAGTTGATTCTCGAGTAGCTATCAGCTTCATGTTGGTGATCTGTCATTTTATATGATCTGGGGTGATACGTTCAGCACCAGTCTAATATACAGGGTGATTACAATTAAAGTTAAACTTTCAAACCGCTGTAGAAATAACAGCACTGGCCAGAATGACGTCAAATTGCAACTGAATATTATCGGAGAAGGGGGAAACGTATGGCAGAAGAAAAATAAATAATTACAAAATGTAGCAATAGATGGCGCTGTGAGCATCATAATTTAATAGTGGTCTTCTACAAATGACAAATGAATCATACAACAATGCCTAAGGCGAACGTTTGACGTTAAACAAACTGTACTACTCAGTGTGCATGGGTTTACAGGTGTGATACTGTTAGTTACGTAAGCCCATCCACCAGGCAAGGTCATATCACATCGGATGGGAAAAATCGGTTTTTAATTGTCTTTAGGCCAAAAACCGCATAAAAAGCATCACTCACATAAGTTTTTAATGTTGGTGACCCCATCCACCCCAACAACTCGCTCCGCCCTCCCCCTACTGCCGAGGACATCATCCGTTTCACCACCATTGTGCTCCAAAACATCCACCCCTTCCAGCGCTCACACACTCTTTCCCAAATCGCCCTCGCTGCCCATTCCATCTTCCATCTTACCACCTATGCCACATACTCCCACAACCAGACCCACTTCACCTTCACCCCCCTCACCACTCTCGTCTAACTCTCCCCTCCCATGGTACAACAACCCTACCGTATCCTGTACCACAACATTCGCTCCCTGCCCACCCACAAACTCCTCTTCCTCCACACCCTCCGTCAGCACCGCGTGGATGCTTTCGTCCTAAATGAAACCTTCCTTCAACCCCGTATCTCCGTCTCCCCGGTCCTTACACCCTACACCGTACCGATAACCCGTACCCTCTGGCGTGTGGCGGAGTTGCTATAGGCCACCTCAAACACCTCCCTGTCCGGCCCCAACCTCTCCTTAACAATCCTGCTGAGCATCTCACCCTCAGCCTCTTCTTCCCCACCCTTACAATCACCTGTGCCACCATTTATGTCCGCCCTCCCACCCCCATCCCGTACGATTTCCTGGCCCACATTGACTGCACCTTCTCCACCTACGTGGTTGCCGCTGACCTCAATATCCACAGCCGTGATCCTGCCGACCTCCAGCGGTGGCATCAGTTTCTCACCACTCTCCAGGGAGACTTGGTTCCCCTGCCTCAGCACACCCGACCCAAATCCAACACCACTCCTGAGGTGGTCCTTGCCTCTCCCAACCTCCTTGGGCGCATCACCGCATATGTCCTTGACCTCATTGGCAGTGACCATGCTCCTGTTCTCCTCACTATCTCTAATGGTCACCATCCCCGCAACGCTCCTCGCCTTGACGTCCCACCTAAACTTGTCCATGATTACTCCAGTGCCAACTGGGATGCCTACCGGGACTCCATTCACACCCAGGTTGACAGCCACGACCTTACCCTCCAATCTCCTGATGACATCTCTCGCACTGCTGCCTTCCTACACCAGACCTTGTCTGACGCCGTCGCCACCCATATCCCCACCAAAGCCATCCACCCTCACCGCCCCGCCCTGCCTCCACAGGCCATCCTTCTCCTTCGAGAGTCCCGCCACCGGCAATTACAACGACACATCCGCAACCTGCTTATTGCGAAGAAACGCTGTGCCTGGCGCCAGACATGTACACAACTCAACACCACGCTCCCCATAAACTCTTCCAAGTATTGGGCTGCTTTCCACCGCCTTACTGGGAACCGCCCCACCCCCCAGTACCCTCTCCTCCTTAATGACCGTCCCTTTCCTTTCAACCTCAGTAAGGCCAACCACTTTGCCTCCCACCTCTCTGATGTTTTTTCCATCCCAGATGATCCCCACTTTGATTATTCCCTCTTCCCTGATGTCATAGACCGTACGAATACCTCTGTTCCTCCCCTTGCTCCTAGCTTCCAGTACTTGGGCCACACCCCACCATCTGCACTTAACACTCCCATCACAACACAGGACATCAGCCTCACACTCCGCACTAAACGCAACACTGCTCCCGGCCACGACTGCGTTACCTACCGCCACCTCAAACGCTGCCCTCCCTCCTTCCTTTCCCTCCTTGCCACCCTCTACAATGTCATCCTTGCCACTGGCTTCTATCTTGACCTGTGGAAAACCTCCTGTATCCTGATGTTCTCCAAACCCAACAAGCCTGCATCTGATGCCTCTTCCTATCGTCCTATCTGTCTCACATCGGTGTTCAGCAAGCTCTTGGAATCCATCCTTTCCCGGTGCATCCATCTCCACCTCCACCAAAACCACCTCCTCCCAAACACCCAATGTGGCTTTCGACCTTCCTTCTCTGCTGATGACCAACTCCTCTGCCTCACTCATCTCCTCTCCCTCCAGCTTAACTCCCATCGCTCCGCCATTTTCGTCTCACTTGACCTCGAAAAGGCCTACGACCGTGTCTGGCATCCCGGTCTCCTGTTTAAACTCCAAACCTACGCCCTTCCTATCAACTACATCCGTCTGATGGCCTCCTTCCTCTCCCACCGCCCCTCCTATGTTACCATCCATAATGCCAATTCCCACACCTTCTACCCCTCTGCAGGTGTGCCCCAGGGCTCTGTCCTCTCCCCTCTCCTCTACCTCCTGTACACGGCAGATATGCCCCAGCCCCCCCCCCCCCTCCAGTACACCTCTTGCAATATGCTGATGACACCGCGTTCCTCGCCCTCGCTCCTACCCTCTAACGGTCCCAACGCCTTCTCCAGAATCACCTTGACCTTTTTGCTGCATCGTGTAACCAGTGGCTCCTGAAACTCAATCCTTCCAAGACCCAGGCAATCATCGTAGGTCGTACCACTCGCTCCTTCCGGCTCCTGGATTTCTCCCTTACTGTCTGCGCACGTCCTGTCCGCCTCACCCCCACCCTCACCTACCTTGGCCTCACCATTGACCGTCACCTCACCTGGATCCCTCATCTCCGCTCCATCCAATCCAAAGCCCACAACCGCCTCCGACTCCTCAAACTCCTCTCTGGCCAGACGTGGGGGTTGCACCCCTCTACCATCCTCCACACCTACAAATCCTTAATCCGTCCCATCCTCTGTTATGCCAGTCCTGCCTGGATATCTGCCCCCCCCCCCCCCCCAAATTCTATAAGTCCCTCCAAACCCTTGAGCGTCATGCACTCCGCCTCGCCTTCCGTATACGCCTCCCGTCTCCCACGCGGATCCTCTATTATCTCATTCCTTTCCCCCATCTGCTCCTATTCCTTGAACATATCCGCATCCTCTACACCTCCCGCCGACTTGAACCCCCTCACCCCCTGGTTGCTCCTCTCCTCTCCCATCCCCGCCCCCTGCCACGTCTTCACCGTTGTGTCCCCCCTACCCTCCATCTCTACACCCTACATCTCCTTTCCTAAGGTGGCTTCCATCAGCTCCCCCTCCCGGATGATGCCCTCTCTCCCTCCATTTATCCTTCCTCTCAACTCTGATCCTCAACCCCCCCTCCTTTCCTCCGTCCTTTCCCTGGGCTCCCTCTTCCTCCCCCCTTCCATCCTGTGTTTTCTCCCCGCCTATCATCTCCTTTCTCTCCCCCTCCCCCCGAGTCCTTTTGTACTCCCCTCCTCTGCCTTCCTCACTCCCTGGCCCGTCTGCTCAGCACCCCCCACCCCTCTTATGGATCCTCCTCTTCCATTGGCTCATTTCCCCCCTCCCCCTTCACTTTTCATCTCCTTCCCCCCCCTTTTTTCCCGTCATCTGACCAGTTTCCCCCACCTGCTCTCGGGTGTGGTATGTCGTATTTGTGCCAACTTTTAGCGCAGTGTTTAAGTGAGTGTTCGGTGTTGTGCGTCCTTCCACAGTGTTGCGAACAGAAATCATGCTGTCGCTGGGTGTGCTTTTTATATCTCTTGCGAACAGAACCCAGACTGTCGCCTTGTTTTTTTTTAATTGTCTGTCTATTGTTTTTCTGCTTCCTGTGTGTTTTATTAGCTTCATCGACCCCGTATTTTATGTTTTACGCTCCAGAATTTTCTGCCATTTTTACCTTTAAGTCACCGATTTTATCGCCAACTGTTATTATTTTTTATTATCTTCCTCTTTTTAAAAAATTCTGTAGGCTGAAGAGCGGCGTAATAAGCTGCTGCCAGCCCGCCCCCTTTAGGGGGAATCGAAACCCAATAAAGGAAAAAACAAAGTTTTTAATCACCCTGAGGCCAAAAACCGCATAAAAAGCATCAATCACATCGGTTTTTAGTTGCCCTGAAGCTAAAAACTGCATAAAAAGGAACAATGAAATTCAAATCGGATTATTAATTTCCGTGTGACTGGCGTAAAACATGTTCAATATGCTGTCCACCGCTTTCAGCAAAAGTTGAAATCGAGACACAGCATGTTCCACAACTGGTCGAAGTGTCACGTTCAGAATGTATTGCGCAGTGCGTGCCTTCACTGCAGCTAAGTTTGTAATCGGAACACTAAACACAACATCTTTCAGATAGCCCCACAGCCAGAAGTCACACGAATTAAGATCAGGTGATCGGGACGGCCAGGCTGTTGGGAAATGGCGGCTGATAATTCTAGCATTTCCGAAATGGCTCTTCAGCAGCTGCTTAACTGGATTTGCAATGTGCAGCGGTGCGCCATCTAGCATAAAAATGATCCCATTCATACATACACGCTGTTGGAGAGCTGGAATGGCGTGGTTGCGCAAAAGACACTCATAGCACTTACCAGTTACGGTAAAGGTAGCAGGACCGGAAGCACTTGTCTCTTTGGAAAAATATGGCCCTATGATAAATGATGCCGTAAACCCCCACGACACGGTGACGCTTTCAGCATGAAGTGGTACTTGTTGATTTGCGTGTGGATTTTCCGTTGCCCATATTCGACAATTCTGTGTATTGGCATATCCTGTCAGATGGAAGTGAGCTTCGTCTGTCCACAAAATCTTCCACGGCCAATCATTGTCCACTTCCATGTGAGCAAGAATTTCTAAAGCGAAGGTCTCTCTTACTGGCAGGTCAACAGGAAGCAACTCGTGCACTTGGGTAATTTTGAATAGATAGCAAAGAGGGATGTCTCGTAGGATTTTACGCATCGTGTTCACAGGTGTGTTCAGTGTTCGGGCAATTCTCCGTGCACTACACGTTTGCACATCGCATTGCTGTGGCCACTGCTTCCACTGACATCGAATCAATTCGTTTCCTCCTTCTACCAGGTTGCACACCAAAAGAAACCGTCTTTTCGAATTTCCGAATCATTTTCTCTAGACCCACAGCAGTCATCGGACCAATACCTTTTTTCAAACCTTTCAGTGTCCAGAACTTCTGCAGAGCGACGTGTGCACAGTCATCATTCTTGTAATACAGCTTTACAAGCAGAGCGCGATCCTGCATTGAGACAGTAATGACGAACCTTGCAAACGTGAAAGGAGGAAAAGCCGTGTACCCGTGTCGTGCACGTGACAGGTATTTTCATTTACGTTTTCTGACAAATACAGCGCTATGTACTGACCAATTTTTACACTGTTTTTTTTTTCTTCTGCCATACCGTTTTTCCCTTCTCCGATAGTATTCCGTTGCAATTTGACGTCATTCTGACCAGTGGTGTTATTTCTACAGCGTTTTGAAAGTTTAATTATAATCACCCTGTACATACTCACGGAGCAACTGATGAGCAAGAGATCATGTTCACAGCGCACCTGTCTTGTGGCAAACTTTAGTCTGCAGTCGTTTATACAGTATTTTTTGTATAATTTTTAACCAAATGGGATAAACTTATATTCTTCAATGCTGAATCCGACAGTTTGTAAGTAACCTGTTTGTACGTTGGCAGCGCTATAGACTGTATTAATATCGTTGACAGCGCTCTGCCCCCTCGGCAAGAGATTCTGTGGTTGGACGGACTAGCAGTTGGCGAGTGGACAGAAAAGTGTACGGACATGTTTTTGTTAGTGTAGACTCTGTGTTGGTAGGACGCGCAGTGTAAAGTGAGATGAAATTTCTTATGAGAAAATTTGCAAGGAAATGTATGATAATGGATGTGTGGTTGATAATGTTTGGGTAGTGGAACTATTGACAAATATATAATTTTTGGAACTGGATGTCACATGAATAAGGTAAAATTTTCTACGTACATTATTTGCTGTTCAACAGAATCTTACTTTTGCTAACCATAAGCCTCCTAGTAGTTATAGTGTATGGAAATTAGAATCCTTTTATTTAGCTGGCTGTTGTTGGTACTTGCTGTAATTGCTGTAGTTCGTGTTATGAAGATTTTCTGTGAGGTAGGTGACTTATGAAAAAGAATGGGGTTTCCACTATCGAGATTCGTGATTGAAATGAGTTTAGGCAGTTAACAGAGCTGGAGGTAATTTCATATTTCGTTAATTTCATATTTTTTAGATTTTTATTATTTTTAGGATTTCTTGAAATTCAGAGCTATTCTTTCGTGTTAATCATTGGAAGTCATGTTGTCAGTGTATAGCAGTCAGATTTCGTTGGGCTTGTATACTGTGGTTAATAAACTAATAGGTGTAGTTTGAGTTGTCTTTGTCAGGGAAAATTCTGTTGGTCAGTGTTTGACATAAAAAAGAAATTAAAGACTTAGTTTCAATGTGATCCTAATAATGTTACACACAATTCCATTTGACTTACCTTTCCGTTGTGGAACTTTAACTTCTTTCAGTGTATCGAATGTTCAAATAACTTAGGTGTATTCAGCCTGGTAATTTCATCTACGACCAAATTACAGGTGAATATCCTGTCACCTCCAAGGCACAAATAAAACCCTGCAGCTTTTCAGCTGATTTAATCAACCTTGAAATTACCATTCGCCAGAATGGGTGTAATGAGTGACAAATCAGATTCACGTTGCGCTGTCGACCAAGTGTGAATCGAGTGACTGACTAGAACACCAATGTGGTAAGTAAGTCCGTAGCTTTCATGCTTTGCGCAGAGAAAACACAGGAAACACAGAGTGTGTTTCTCGATCATAATTCAATATTTGGCCCCTTTAAGAGTATAAAGACAATACTGCTTGGCGCAAGGCGGGCGCCTTCCGCATTTCGTGCCGTTATGGCTTGTCATACGTTGGTGAGACCATCAGAGCCGTGCAAGACGGTGTACAGAACATCAGCGTCGTACACGCTTACAACAGGCAAATCTGTGATTTTAGAACATTGCCTTGGTACTGATCGTCCGATAGATTATAACGACACAGAGACTCTAGCTACTCGGATAGTGTTGTTAAGAAAGCAGTTGAGATCAAATTAGCAAGCGATCTTATTAATAGAGACGAAGGTTTTTGCTTAAATTCTGCTTGTAATCCTGCTCTGCACCTGGTCGAACAATAGAAAAACAGAGTCGTCACTACCTGCTCACCCGTCGTTTGTTAATTAATATTTCACTGTAAATAACATCAGATGATGGTTACCTTTGCTTGTGTGGTGGCCCTCGTTGCTTGTGATGTGTCTTGTCTTTCTGGATACTCCACCTTTTGGTTCCAGTTTTTTTTCGTAAAAGTGCAGATCCTCCACGACCACACTTGTTTAGTGAGAAACATTCTAATGACACCTCTGTGACAGGGTTAGTTTGATACCGTGGAATTCACAGAATGCGGGTTGGATGTTGTCTATCCGTCTGGATGCGATCATCCATCAATAAGGCTTCATCTAAGTCCCAGTACACAGAAGTATTTGTAGGGTAAATGTATAGAGCAGGGGGAAAGAAGTGCCATAACAAGCGGCAGGAAAATCTCTCTGCGACAGCCTGGGCGATTGGTAGTGTTCTCGGCGGATTGTGCTGCCATCAGCGGCAGATCATGAAAGAGTGCTAGGACTGTTAGCAGTGGGGTGGTTAGCGTTGTTGCTGGTCACCGACGGTGTCTCCTGGGCCATCGCGTTGATCTCGCTCCTGCAACATGCCAAAGCCATCATCAGAGAGGTTAGTTTGTAAAATCGGCCGCACAATGTAAATTACCGTGTAGCTTTTATTTTCTGATTTACAAAAAATGGTTCAAATGGCTCTAAGCACTATGAGACTTAACATCTGAGGCCATCAGTCCCCTAGAACTTAGAACTACTTAAACCTAACTAACCTAAGGACATCACAAAAATCTGTGCCCGAGGCAGAATTCGAACCTGTGACCTTAGCAGCAGCGCGGTTTCGGACTGAAGCTCCTAGAACCCCTCGGCCACAGCGGCCGGCTTTCTGATTTACCGCGTTAACAGCTTCCCTGTCGATGCAGCCCCGACTACGGAGAGTTTAAGTTGCCAGGCACAGCGATCTCTCGTTTCTTTTGTGTCTTGAAAATGATGATGAGTTCACCAGTCGAAATATCGGCAGTTCTCGAGAATGTTACCCACTTGCCTTCCCGTAGGTTATTTGTGCTTTCCCGTTGGTCGACACACGTCCATGAATTCATTAGAGGTGGGAAAAGCCCCCGAGCGTAGATTCTGTGTCAAAGTGAGACAAAATACAAATAAGAACTCAGCGACTCTAGACTACCTCTGGAAGGGGGCATCAGTTTTCAATGCCACGGACGAGAAGTGCGAGAACGTTGGTAGGAGCTGGGGACGGCACCTGCGGCGGTAATCCCCGGACGGCGCGGGCCGTTTTCAATTTTAAATGACGGAGGACGAGAAGACGGCGGACGCCTTCAGCTTAGCGCCTAATGCGCTCAGCTCGCGGTCATCTGCCGCGCCTGATTGCTGGTCGCAAGTCCGCATCTGTTCCGGAGCTCCCTCCCCCTGCTCCCCTCCGTCCCACCCGCTTTCACACCACTCTGGTCTCCTTCTCCGCGTCTCGCTTCCTGTAGACTCTTTTTTTTTTTCTTGCAAGAATGGGATAGTGGAAGTATCCGGAAATTCAACAGTTCTTTGTTCTTGGTTTTGTCTGGAGTCTGGTGAGTACTGCATTTTGTGCACCTGTGTTTTGCAATAGGAAGTAATCACTAGAAATCGGAAAAGAAATGATCGTCGGGAGGACTGACAACATACAGGAAAGTCAATACAGACTTTGGTGAAATTAAAAGCAAGAGTGCTAACGTTAAAAGTGCAACGGAAATTCCACTGTTAAACGCAAAGGAGAGAGTGGGTAGGTGGAAAGAGTGCATTGAAGGAGGAGTATATCTCTGATGTGAGTCAATATGGAAGACATAGGGGATTCAGTACTGGAGCCAGTATTTAAAACAGCTCTGGAAGACATGAGACCAAACAAAGCA
The DNA here is from genome assembly GCF_023864275.1 of Schistocerca cancellata. NCBI lineage: Eukaryota > Metazoa > Arthropoda > Insecta > Orthoptera > Acrididae > Schistocerca > Schistocerca cancellata. The sequence goes on along the minus strand of NC_064631.1, from coordinate 226,472,343 downwards.
CAGGGGATAGGTAACATTCCATTGCAATTTCTAAAATTATTGTGGAATGTGGCAACAAGACGACTATTCAAGTTGCTGTGTAGAATCTATAAGATTGAAGATGTGGCACCACACTTGGGGAAAAATATCATCCATCGAATTCCGAAGATAGCAAGGACACGCAAGTGCGAGAATAATCGCACAATCAGGTTCACGGCTCATGTACTCCCAAGTTGTTGACAAGACTAATATACACGAGAAAGGGAAAGGAAATTGAGGATCGGTTAGATGACGATTAGTTTGGCGTTGCTCTTGAAAATGGCAGCAAGACTGAAGAAAAATCAAGAAACGCTTGCAGGATTTGTGACCTAGAAATAGCGTTTGACAACTTAAAATTGTGGAAAATGTTCGAAATTCAGAGAAAAATAGGAGTAAACTATAGGGAAAGACGGGTGATATACAATACGTATAAGAACCAAGAAGGAACAATAAGAGCATAAGACCTAGAATGGTGTGATGGGATTAAAAATCGTGTAAGACAGATGTAGTGTTTCGCCCCTTCAACTCAATCTATACATCGAAGAAGCAATGACGCAAATGAAACAAAGATTCAAGAGTGGGATTAATATTCAGGGTGAAAGGATATCAGTGATACGATTCGCTGATGACGTTGATATCCACAGTGAAAGTGAAGAAGAATCAGAGAATCTGTTGAATGGATTGAACATTCTAATGACTATAGAGCACGGATACAGAGTAAACAGGAAAAAGACGAACGTAATGTGAATCGTCAACATTGATGATCATGAACTACATGAAGTTCAAGGAATCCTGTCGTTTTGTAAGCAAAATAACTTATGACGAACGAAGTGAAGGGGACATAAAAATCAGGCTAGTACAGACAAAGAGGGCATTCCTGGCCAAGAGAAGTCTGACAGTAAGAGACATAAGCCTTAATTTCAGAAAGAGATTTCTGTTTACGTACGTTTGGAGCATAGCACCGTATTCGAGTGAATCATGGAAGTAGGAAAACTGGAATAGAAGAGAATCGAAGCGTTTCAGATATGGTCAACAGAAGAAAGTTGAAAATCAGATGACCTGATACGGTAAGGAATGAGGAAGTTTTTCGCAGATTCAAAACACTGACAAGAAGGGACAGGGTGATCGGACTTCTGTGAAGACATGAGGGGAATGACCTCCGTGGTACTAGAGGGAGCTGTAGAGGCCAAAACTGTAGAGGAAGAGAGAGACTGGAATACGTACAGCAAATAATTGAGGATGTAGGCTGCAAAGGTTACTCTGAGATGAAGAAGTCAGCACAGGAGAGGACTTCGTGGCACACCACATCAAACCAGTCAGAAGATTGATAACAAAAGAAAAGTATTTTTAAGTGCACGGCAGAGTAACTGCTCACCCAGGATTAGAGAGAGAGAGAGAGAGAGAGAGGGAGGGAGTGGGTTGAGCGAGGGAGGGAGAGAAACTTCATAGTATTTTGAGGCTGTGCCTTATCTCGAAAGTCACTCCTCAAGCATCGATGTGCAATAGTACAATTTTTCTACCTAAAAATCTTAACTTTTTTCCCTCCTTTTTTTAGTACATGTGATTTCCGATTGCCTGTGTAGCCGATTGTTTGTGGCGCTGCCTTTGGTGTGGAAGGACGCGACTTCGATTCTGGGTACATCCTCAGATTTTTTGTGAGGTAGGCAGGTATGGAACGGGGTTCACTCAGGCTCGTGAGGCAAAGAGAGGAGCTGCTTGAATAAACAAACAGCAGCATCATCAGGATTCATCTACTGGCAATAACGGCTGGAGTGATTGATGGCATGTTCGTCACTTGTCTGACGGTCACAGATCGCTCTTGGTACTTCGTTGTAGGCAGCAGTCGGCCAGCCGGAACAGGCCTAGGAGTGACTTTCAGATAAGGTAGAGCTTCAGAATACTATCAGCTATGTACGAAGTATCTCTCCATACCGCCCCCCTCATATTTCTAACCGTGGGCGAGCACTTACTTTGCTGTGCACGTAAAAATAAAATTTTTGCTCATCAGTTTTCTGACTGGTTTGATGCGGCCCTCCATGCATTCCTCTCCTGTGCTAACCACTTCATCTCAGAGTAGCACTTACAACCCAGTTCTTCAATTATTTGTTGTATGTATTCCAATATCTCCTCTACATTTTCTGACATTAACTGATTTTTCTATCATCATTGAGGTTATTCCATGATATCTTAACAAATGTACTATCAGCATGTCCATTCTTCTTGTCAGTGGTATCAATACAGAACTCCCTGATTCCTTACCTTATCAGTCTATCTAATTTTTAAAATTTTTCTGTAGTACCACATCGCAAACGTTCGATTCTCTTCTGTTCTTACGATTATATATCATTTGGTACCAGGACGTGTGCCTCGGTTAGCACTTTTACAACGTCTGACTTAAGTTGGCAATCCTTGTACTGTCTGCGATTTACGAGATCGCTGCCAGCAAGGAGGAAACGCTGAGTGACAGTACGGAGCGGGAAGAGGGAACGAACAGTTATGACGGCTTTCCTCGTAAACAGACGTCTGCAGCTAGTCTGGCGTATGCCCTTCATATTTTGCTCCGAAAGACTGTATGTCGGACGTCTGCTTTTTACTGGCCCTTTACGATGGAAGAGTGTGCATTTGTGGTGTATGAAGCGAGTCTAGGCTGCGTTTACTCTTTGTGCTCAAAGGTACTGTCATATTTGCTGGGTTCCGTCTTGGATGGAATTGAGGTGTATGGAGTCCACCGGCAGATTGTACTGCTATATTAAAGCACACAGAGTGTTTCTCGGGGTACTGACTTTCTTGCTTGCTATTTTCTGAGTCCGAGTTGCACTCACATGATTAATTATCAGTTGTTGGGATGTGTTCTGATATTTAGGCTAGCCAGCAGTTGTAGTGAAAGGGAGAAGTGTTGAACTGCCTAGGTGTTAAGAACAGTGATCACTGGTTAATTATAGTCTGTTGCAGGTTCGATTCCCTTCACATTTAGTACTTGAAGGAATCGAAGTGCTAAATGCGTGCCATATGTGCGAGGGAGAGTGACACCGCTGTAGCGCACAGTGATCAAGAGAAGCTAGCATTGTTTATGCTTTATATTATTGTGAATGTACTGTATCTGTTATAATAGTATTTTATAATTTTAGTTGGGCTTGTTGAAAGACATTTTTCCTTGTGTTTGCTGTAACAAAAATGGTTCAAATAGCTCTGAGCACTATGGGAGTTAACATCTGAGTTCAGCAGTCCCCTATAACTTAGAACTACTTAAACCTGACTAACCTAAGGACATCACACGCATCCATGCCCGAGGTAGCATTCGAACCTGCGACCAGCGGTCGCGCGGTTCCGGACTGAAGAGCCTAGAACCGCTCGGCAACCGAGGCCGGCCTTGCTGTAACAGTTTCGAAGAATTTCATTCCCTATGTTTGCGTACTAATGTGCCGAAGAGAACCATATGATCAAGAATTTCCTTCGGTAGTTGTGGTTGGATATGTGTACTGCCTGGTTTAATCTTCTACAATTAAGCCATATTTACCGGCCTGACTTAACTAAAGTAACTTTCCTCGAGGACATTAATTCTTTCTTCAGATATGAATTCTTGAGTGTTGCGTTGCGTACGAGTTTTTCTTTTTCTAGTATTGTGTTTTCTGAATTCAGTTACTGGCAAACCTGTCAAAATAATCGAGAGGGGTGGCTAAAGCTGTCTTGATGAGAGGTTATTTGCTGAAATGTTTTCTTAAGTGCCGGCCGGGGTGGCCGAGCGGTTCTAGGCGCTACAGTCTGGAACCGCGCGACCGCTACGGTCGCAGGTTCGAATCCTGCCTCGGGTATGGATGTGTGTGATGTCCGTAGGTTAGTTAGGTTTAAGTAGTTCTAAGTTCTAGGAGACTGATGACCTCAGCAGTTGAGTCCCATAGTTCTCAGAGCCATTTCTTTTCTTAAGTGATTCGTGTATGTGAAGACTTAAGTCTACGTAATTTCGGGTCATTCTTAAACTCATATTTCCATGAACTGCGATTTTATGCAAGCTGGCTTTGCCTAGCTGAAATGCGTTAATGTTAAATTTAATAATGGTTTCAACAAATGTTTTATGTAAACTGGCTCGACCAGTTGCTCCACCCTTATAATCCTGATGGCCCAGTACTCTGCAACAGAAGGGAAGTGCTTCCTATCCCAGACCCGACTAATTGCAGCACCCAGTTCCTCTCAGCCAAATGCCAGGCGCGCTTGATAGTGGGACACAGAGGGTCACAGTTGGGAATGTTTGGGAAGAGATCTCTAGTTGCGACATTTGTTTTGTAACCGAGGAAAAACCTTCCGAAAGTTTTGGTCGGAACTGGGGGATTGGGGCTATTTGTAATTTAAACATTCTTCGAAACATTCTGGGGAATGCCTTGAACGCTTGGTATAGGGATGTTCAGTTCGTTGCTCCATACGATTTGGGACACAACAGCGTTGACTCATTACGACCGCACGTCCACTACATAACACTACCTGCTCACAACGGACTCGCCAAAAGCTCATCGGTTGTTTACAGTTGTCAGTTCAAGCTGCCACTGAATTTATACGCTAACGTAACTTATATGTCAAGAATAAAATAAGTCTTGGAACTTTTTTGGACAGACGTTGCATGTCCCAGACAATAAAACCTAATCACCGATTATTGTTTACGAATAAAAGTAGTAAAGTAGGTTTATTTCTCGACACGCCTATATTACTGGGACATGTTGTTTCAATTTAACCTAGGCCTTTGTTCCTATTTGAGCTAGGAACGTGAAGCAGAAAGTTTTTGGTTTGGCCTGGACCAGTGGCTATTTGTATAGCCAGTCGAACTCCGTCTTGCTATAACCATGTTATACTACATGAAGCAAGGTTTGAACGACGAAAAGGAGCTGGAGACCAGGCAAACTCCGCGAATCGATTAATTCCTTTTTCAAAAGATTTTAATTGGGATAAAATTAATACTTAGCTAACGGCACAGTTTGTATGTGCACCACTTGGGTTTTACGTGCATAAATAGTCCCCCTTAAATAACTACGGACTGGAGCGGGAGTAATGGTTAAAATTTGGTCCACAGTGTATCGGACTTTGCTCTAAGATAAGTTTTAACCGTTTGAAAAAAGCCTTGCTTCCTTTGGTTTTGTATACAAATAACACGTTTTTCTGTGAGGTTCATGAAGTACGTAAATTCTCTAAGACTTGTACGAATAGGCTGAAACTTCGCGCAAAGGTAGATAAATTATTAAAGTCAAACCGAAATTTTTTTGGCCAATAATCTTTATCCGTTGTCGAGATACGATGGTTTAAAGTCGAGCTACATGTAGCACGTAAAAAGCCTTACGTCAATTGAATCCACGGGAACTGTTTAAACTGAATCAAATAAATAAAAAACGCTTTCTTACGATAAATTGAAAACACGCTTTCAAAAACCTAGATTCATTCGGATTTTAGGGGCAAAAAACACTTTTTTTGGGTTTTTGCGTGCGCCATTTCTATGTTTGAAAGTTGTGCGAATCGATTCAAATATGCGTAATTAATGGTCGTCCTGTTGTTTTATGAAAGGTTTATCCGTTGCCACCTAACAAGCAACATGATTCGAAAGACAATATAACAACATATACCATATCAGCCGTCGCCGGAGTCAATAAAAATCTACATCGGTTGCCAAACTATGGCGGTCTGATTTCAAAATTATGATAGTGTAAAAGCTGAAAACCGCAATTAAAAATGCACCTATCATAATGCAGAAGAAGTGGACTATATTGGGCAGAGTTACGGATGTAAAAGAAGTGAATTAGTTTTTCGACTTATCTGTCAACGTCAAAGACGTTTAAATCAAAACATCTCGACATATTCACGCTTTTTAACGAGTTAACCCATCCCTGGTACATGTATAGTGAAGAGTGTAAGAACAAGCAGACCCAAATTCATGTGTTTCTAGATAGTGGGATGTGTCTACAATAGGAAGTACCCTACCCAAGAGTGGGAGTACATTTTTATTAGGAACCGTCCCAGAGAAGGGATGCATGCATCCTAAACTTTAATGACAAGTTGGGTCATATTGCACGACATGACAAATTCCACCTTGCGTGAGAAGCAGACGAAATGAATTAAAATTTGTGCTGCGGCCGGGGCCTGAACCCGGGTCTTCTCGCTTGTTATGCAGAAATGCTGACCATTACACCACCGCAGTACGATAGTCAACATCGTTTCATGAACTGACCCAGTGCCCTCCCAAACACAAACTTCAATTCATTTTTCCCTTACATGTTGCCACTACTGCCAGGGCTCTCCGATATTGGCAAGCACCCCAGCATTGGACGTAATGAGACGTCCTTGTACCATTGGTGATCTTATAGATCGTATAATTAAATGTTTCCTTGAGATATTTAAGTCTCTTTTTATTATCTACGATAATGATCGAAGCAGACGAAATGAATTAAAATTTGTACGGCGGCCAGGACTCGACCCCAGGTCTTCTTGCTTGTTAGGTAGAAATGCTAACCATTACACCATCGCAGTATCATATCCAACACTTCTGAACGAACTAGCTAAGCTGAGTGCACTCCCCAACACAAACTGGTTCAAGCGTTATTTCCTTTTATGTACAGACATTTTAGATGCGCTGTTTACTTTTACTGTAGTGATTTTATTTCTGTCATTTCGCTTTTGGATTCTATCAGTACAACTCGAAAAATTTTATGGGTGAAAACGAGCTTCATTCAGCATATCTCTAAGCAGTTTTTTTACTGTTCACCATAGACGGTCCCTCCCATCACGAACTGCTTGACTAGGCATACCTATATCCAGTCCCTGATTGGAGTCAATGTCTTCCGGCAGTTACGATTTTTCCCTTCGCACTGAAACACCTTTTGGCAAGAGTGGCTTGTGTAAAAGCGCCGCTTTCGTAGATTTCAGCAGCTTACACGATAGTGTTAACTTAATTTTGAAACTCCTCTACTGGTTCGTGTTTGCATAAAACACAACAATATGGGATTGAGGGTCCACCTTGATGCAAAACTGTTTTGTTGTATTTATTCTCTTTCCCAGCCTAGATTCTACGACAATATCCCAGACATCAGTGTGTTTTTCATTATTCAGAAACATGAAAAATTAGCATCGTTAAAACATGATGAAACGTTATTATGTGTGTGTCGTTTGGTTTCAAATATGGTATTCTATAAATAGTTTCATAATACCTTATTTACCTCAAGTCACAACATGGTTTCTAAATTTGTTGCCGTTCTTTTCCGCATATTGTCATCTGCATCCGTATGAGTGGCTGTTATTAACAAATATGAAAACGTGAATTTACGTACGTTAGAGTTATAGAGTTTTGGATATAGTTTTAGTGTGCACTAGGTTGTTACGGAATATGTCATGTACTCACGTTCGTTGGTCGCCTTGTAGTTGCTTTTAAACACAAAAAAACATAACTTTTGCATCTTCGCCGTAATTCAAGACATTACGGTATCTTGCTGTTCGCGTGCGTCCGAGAATGTATCGCGTGCTGCGAGAAGGTTTTGAAAATTGTAGCGGGAGTTCTGATGAATTCTGTTTTTATTTATGTCTGTGTGTCTGATGGGGAGTGATTATGTTTGTGTGTGTGTGTGTGTGTGTGTGTGTGTGTGTGTGTGTGTGTGTGTGTATTTTGCTCCTGTTTTGTGGCCTGTGTGAGTTCACTTTGAGCCGTGAAGAATGTGTTGTTGTTAATTGTTGTGTTTTCATTTATTTTGTTTTTCCCTCCTATTAGAGCCTTTTGTATGTCACAATTTTCTTCTGTTAGTTTTGCTGTGTTTCAGGATGTGTGGGTTAATTTAGATATTAACGGGGTTGTGGTTTTTATTCATTATGAGCTTCAGGGAGAGCATAAGGGAACATTTGACAGGAATGGGGGAAAGAAATACAGTAGAAGAAGAACGGGTAACTCTGAGGGACGAAGTAGTGAAGGTAGCAGAGGAACAAGTAGGTAAAAAGACGAGGGCTAGTGGAAATCCTTGGGTAACAGAAGAAATATTGAATTTAATTGATGAAAGGAGAAAATATAAAAATGCAGTAAATGAAGCAGGCAAAAAGGAATACAAACGTCTCAGAAATGAGATCGACAGGAAGTGCAAAATGGCTAAGCAGGGATGGCTAGAGGACAAATGTAAGGATGTAGAGGCCTATCTCACTAGGGGTAAGATAGATTCTGCCTACAGGAAAATTAAAGAGACCTTTGGAGAAAAGAGAACCACTTGTATGACTATAAAGAGCTTAGATGGAAAGCAAAGAAGGGAAAGCAGAAAGATGGAAGGAGTATATAGAGGGTCTATACAAGGGCGATGTATTTGAGGACAATATTATGGAAATGGAAGAGAATGTATATGACGATGAATTGGGAGATACGATACTGCGTGAAGAGTTTGACAGAGCACTGAAAGACCTGAGTCGAAACAAGGCCCTGAGAGTAGACAGCATTCCATTAGAACTACTGACGGCCTTGTGAAAGCCACTCCTGACAAAACTCTAGCATCTGGTGAGCAAGATGTATGAGACAGGCGAAATACCCTCAGACTTCAAGAAGAATATAATAATTCCAATCCTGAAGAAAGCAGGTGTAGACAGATGTGAAAATTACCGAACTATCAGTTTAATAAGTTCAAATGGTTCAAATGGCTCTGAGCACTATGGGAATTAACTGCTGAGGTCATCAGTCCCCTAGAACTTAGAACTACTTAAACCTAACTAACCTAAGAACATCACACACATCCATGCCCGAGGCAAGATTCGAACCTGCGACCGTAACTGTCGTGCGGTTCCGGACTGTAGCGCCTAGAACCGTTCGGCCACTTCAGCCCGCGTTTAATAAGTCACAGCTGCAAAATACTAACACTAATTCTTTACAGGCGAATGGAAAAACTGGTAGGAGCCGACCTCGGGGAAGATAACTTTGAATTCCATAGAAATATTGGAACACGTGTGGCAATACTAACCCCACGACTTATCTTAGAAGAAAGATTAAGGTAAGGCGAACCTACATTTCTAGCATTTGTAGACTTAGAGAAAGCCTTTGACAATGTTGACTGGAATACTCTCTTTCCAATTGTAAAGGTGGCAGGGGTAAAATACAGGGAGCGAAAGGCTATTTACAATTTGTACAGAAACCAGATGGCACTTATAAGAGTCGAGGGGCATGAAAGGGATGCAGTGGTTGGGAAAGGAGTGGGACAGGGTTGTAGCCTATCCCCGATGTTATTCAATCTGTATATTGAGCAAGGAGTAAAGGAAACAAAAGAAAAATTCGGAGTAGGTATTAAAATCCATGAAGAAGAAATAAAAACTTTGAGGTTCGCCGATGACATTGTAATTCTGTCAGAGACAGCAAAGGACTTGGAAGAGCAGTTGAACGGAATGGATGGTGTCTTGAAGGGAGGATATAAGATGAATATCAACAAAACCAAAACGAGGATAATGAAATGTAGTCGAATTAAGTCGGGCGATGCTGAGGGAATTAGATTAGGAAATGACACTTAAAGTAGTATAGGAGTTTTGATATTTGGGCAGCAAAATAACTGATGGTCGAAGTAGAGAAGATATAAAATGTAGACTGGCAATGGCAAGGAAAGCGTTTCTGAAGAAAGGAAATTTGTTAACATCGAGTATAGATTTAAGTGTCAGGAAGTCGTTTCTGAAAGTATTTGTATGGAGTGTAGCCATGTATGGAAGTGAAACATGGCGATAAATAGTTTGGACAAGAAGAGAATAGAAGCTTTCGAAATGTGGTGCTACAGAAGAATGCTGAAGATTAGATGGGTTGATCACATAACTAATGAGGAGGTACTGAACAGAATTGGGGAGAAGAGGAGTTTGTGGTACAACTTGACAAGAATAAGGGACCAGTTGGTAGGACATGTTCTGAGACATCAAGGTATCACAAATTTAGCATTCGAGGGCAGCGTGGAGGGTAAAAATCGTAGAGGGAGACCAAGAGATGAATACACTAAGCAGATCCAGAAGGATGTAGGTTGCAGTAAGTACTGGGAGATGCACAGGATAGAGTAGCATGGAGAGCTGCATCAAACCAGTCTCATGACTGAAGACCACAACAACAACAACATGTGTTCTGCGAAAGTGGAATGCGTTGGGCTTGGCAGGAGTTACATGCGAGCTGGTTATCGTCCTGCATTGCTGAAAGTATCTGAGGTTCTTTTGCTGATCTTAGCCGTTGTAGAACTGTGTTGTTTGTTCTGAATGTTATGGGGAACCCTTGCCTTTTTAATATGTTTCCAGTGCTATGTGCTATTTTATTATTTCACGTTAGTGTGTACCATCAGTTTCTTTTTTCTGATGTGGCGTGGTTTACGTTGTTAGTGTGATCTGCCTCTCTGTTTTCGAACTCTTCGTTTGTGCTCTTGAGTGGGTGGCCACTATCAACATCTTTTATTTTTACCTTGTTTTTAGCTTTGTTTTGGTGATTGTTTTGCATTCAGTTTCAGCAACAATTTATTTGATTATATTTAATTCGCGTGCGTAGTTTTCTGGTTTTAGAGCCCAATAGTAGGACAATAAAGCATCAACGTCTGAACAAGGTACACACACCAAATGAGAGCTCTGAAGAGTGACAGCACATATTTCACTTTCGCAGAACATAGAAACTTAAACTACCACCCCACTAATATCGAACTGATTTACACATCCTGAAACACAGGAACAGTTTGCATCGAAACTAACAGTAGAAGAAATGATTAAATACAGAAGGCTACATGGAAGAGAAAAACGTAATAAATGAAAACACGACACTTCGCAACAACACACTCTTTACGGCTCTAAGATAACTCACACGGGTCACAGAACAGGAACACACACACACACACACACACACACACACACACACACACACACACACACAATTAGGCCTACTTCCCACTTACACACGGAGATATAACACAACCACTCTCTCATCACACACGGAGACATAAATGAGAAACAGAAATAGTCAGAGCTTCCACTACAATTTTCAAAGCCTTCTCGCAATGTTCTATATGAAGGGCTTATTTCCATAGTGGTACAGGTCCATTTATTTTTGGTCATTCTGAGATACAGAGTCTTAAAGTTAAATGAGCGCTGAAAAATCTGCAGTTGAGATACCAGAAATATTAAAGTATATACATTTTTTAACTTTAGGACTCTGTACCTCAGACTGAACTAAAATGGACTTGTGCCACTGTTGAAACAAGCCCTTCATATTTTCTCAGCACACGCAAACAGCAGGATGGCGTAATATTTTGAATTACGACGAAGGTGCAAAGTTAAGTTTTTCTTTGTTTAAAAGATTATGTAAAACTCAGTGCACACCCAAACTGTATCCAGGATACTACCGCAATTCCCAATATTGTAACGCTGGCGTATATAAGTTCACGTTTTCATATTTGTTAATAACAGGCGCTCGTCCAGTTACAGATGACATGCTGCATGTCTAAGAAACGGAAAGAAACCACAGAAAATATGCCGGAAATAATGGCAACAAACGTAGAATCTATACTGTGACTCTAAGTAAATAAGGTATTGTGAAACTATTCACACAATAAGGTATCTGGGACCAAACAGAACTCATGCAATAACGTCTTATAATGTTCGTAAAGATGCTAATTTTGGATGTTTTAGAATAAAGAAAACCCCACTGATGATGACGATATTGTCGCTGAAACTAGTTTGGGAAAGAAAGTAAAACAAAAGTGTTTTGCATCAAGGCAGTGTAAAACTCACCTGAAGATGGCTGCCTTGGTTGTCAGCCGAAAAATAGTGCAAGATGTCGATGTCATCTGGGTGCAACACCAGACGTTAATGAAATGCTGTACATGCAATAATCTTTACATCAAAGATATTATAGACAGTGCCGTATGAGGAAAAGAAACTTTGTTAGGTATCTGGTGACGGCTGAGTAAAAATGGATAGTCGATTTTATTATTCCTGCATCTATGCTGAGCTAAGAAGGGTTAGGAGACGTGGAAAAAAAGTGAATTGCAGAGAGGATAGCTTTTACGTAATGAGTTTATTCGTAGATTTCAACCCTGCTAAAACACCCGCTGATAAATATAATACCGTACGTGCATATTGTCGGGGTGAAACGCAGATGTCTACCCAGGATAGACTTGTAATCGATCGTTCGTCCAACATGGACTTTTTAAGAAGCTAATTGGGAAGAATTTCACACACATACTAGCTGTGCAACGTAATAAGTAATCTATGGAATGTCCTACATCATTCATTCGCATGCAAGTGCAAAAATAAGTGAAGGTATCGAAAGTAACGGGGCGTTCAGTCGGTGCTGCGCTCTGCTGGCAGAACTTGACACTATATACTAACTCTCGCCGAGCCAGACGCACGCTCGCTCTGTGGAGCGCTTCTGGCATTTGTCCTATTTTGTTCTGCAGCAGCCCTGTACATTATCTGTTTCTTTCGCGCATCCAGCAGGGGAAAAAAAAGAGGAAATCCTGCAGGCGGAAGAGACCGACCTTCCGAGGCCTCGGGTATTCTTGCGAGCGAAAAGGCATAAGAAAGGAATAACGGAATGCACTCCGAAATAAATCTCGCGCGCAGAAGAAATCTGTCCCCGGCTAAACGGGCGGCAGGGCAGCAAATCGAGAGCTTCCGGAATACCAGCGTGTGTGCGTTCTGCCGTACAGACAAAGGCGGCGCGACGTAGAAACAGTTGAGCGCTGCTCGCGCTGCGACAAAAGAAAGTAATGGGGAAACAAAATCGTGGCGGAACGGGCGTTGGCGTTGTTGACTCAACGTAAACAGTGGCGGGCAAAGGCGGCTTGTTTGCCCAGGGCGCCCCTAGCGAAGCCGGCGCCTGCCGTAATGAACACCTGCTTACCGCCACAATTGTCACTGTCGTGTGCTCGTTGAGTGTACTGCACCCGTGTGTGTGCGCGAACAGGTGTCGCAGAAAAAGTGAACGAGACGTTCAACCAGTGTTCACCTATTTCCCTTTCTCTGCAATCCAACCAATGCAAAAACAATCTACGTAACTAACCTCGCTTTTTTTGTTGAAAAAAAATTGAATTTAGTGGACCTTATTAGTGAAACAACAAGTGAGCTTTACTGACTGCCTCTAAGATTTTCTTCATTCTTACAGAGCCCTGACACCAATTTCCTAAAGTATAAGATGCATTTCTCAAAAATCCCTCAGTCTTATTAGCATAACTGCAGTTAGTGTAACATACAAGTATAGTAACCAGTTCTTCCAGGAAGCAACGTTCTTTTTTTCCTTTGCTGTTATTTAGTATCTATTTTTATTACAAAATGGGAGTGATACTTAACAAACGTTAAATCATAATTTTAATATATACATCTTTTGAATTGCTAGTCATATGAAAATAAATTAAAATCTGATACCGACATGTGAAATGGCTTAGTATTAAATGGAAAAAAACTATATACAGCTTTATTACTGTTCAGTCTCTAAAAACAATTAAGTGGTTCAAATGGCTCTGAGCACTATGGGACTTAACTACTGAGGTCATCAGTCCCCTAGAACTTAGAACTACTTAAACCTAACTAACCTAAGGACATCACACACATCCATGCCTGAGGCAGGATTCGAACCTGCGACCGTAGCGGTCACGCGGTTCCAAACTGACGCGCTTAGAACCGCACGGCCACACCGGCCGGCAAAACAATTAAGTCTTTATTTTGTATTTGATGTTTCGTAATTTTGTACAAAATTTGAGTTCATTGTGAATATTTGCATTTTACATGCAGTTAGTAATTAAAAGTGAAAAGTGTTATTTTTACTGAAAATATGATTTGATATTTGTCTATTAACATACCCAGTTATTAATAAGTTCGGAATTTTAAAAAAGTAAAAAAGATAGTTATTTTTTTCAAAAAATTCGATTTTCTGAATTACTTTATATCTTGAATGAGATTTTCACTCTGCAGCGGAGTGTGCGCTGATATGAAACTTCCTGGCAGATTAAAACTGTGTGCCCGACCGAGACTCGAACTCGGGACCTTGGCCTTTCGCAGCAAGTGCTCTACCAGCTGAGTTACCGAAGCACAACTCACGCACGGTCCTCACAGCTTTACTTCTGCCAGTATCTCGTCTCCTACCTTCCAAACTTTACAGTTGGTGTAACATATATCTTAGCTTATGATTTTATTCATTAGCATACAAAATTTTCTTCTAAAATAGATGCAGCTCAAAAGCAGGTATTTTAGCTGAAGTTTGTATTAATCTACTAACAAGGGAACCTCCCCATCGCACCCCCCTCAGATTTAGTTATAAGTTGGCACAGTGGATAGGCCTTGAAAAACTGAACACAGATCAATCGAGAAAACAGGACGAAGTTGTGTGGAACTATGAAAAAAAGCAAAATAGACAATCTGAGTAGTCCATGTTCAAGACAAGCAACATCAAGGAGGATATGTGCTCAGGAGCGCCGCGGTCCCATGGTTTGCGTGAGCAGCTGCGGAACGAGATGTCCTTGGTTCAAGTCTTCCCTCGAGTGAAAAGTTTATTTTCGCAAAGTTATGATCTGTTCGTTCGTTCATTGACGTCTCTGTTCACTGTAATAAGGTTAGTGTCTGTGTTTTGCGACAGCACCGCAAAACGGTGTGATTAGTAGACGAAAGGACGTGCCTCTCCAATGGGAACCGAAAACATTTGATAGCAAGGTCATTGGTCAACCGATTCCTCCACAGGAAAACACGTCTGATATATTCTATACGACGCTGGTGACGGCATGTGCGTCACATATCAGGAATATGTTGTCGACCCACCTAACTTGTACACTTGGCGAAGGGTAAAAACATCCTTCTACCTTGCCCGATTTAGGTTTTCTTGTGGATGTGATAATCATCCCCAAAAAAGTGATGAAAACATAAGAGTTTGTCACATAAACTGCAACAAATGAATGCAACAGTTTCACAGTCGCACAGTTTTCCCTGTGCTCTGTCAAAATATTTTTTTTAACGTTTTCAAATTTTACCGTGTGTAGACCGTCAAATCCTGCATTTGTCCAAGCAAATGTGAACATGTCCTGGAATTGTGGAGAGCGAAGTTGATTATGTGAGTGCGCCTGAACTTTGATAATTGACACACGATCACCTAAACAATACTGCTCTGTGTACCTGTGCAGCTTCGCAAAACAATTGTCTGAAAATCAAAAACTTTTCACTCGAGCGAAGACTTGAACCAAGGACCTCTCGTTCCGCAACTGCTCACGCTAACCACGGAACCACTTTTTTTTTTCGTTTTGTTCGTTATTGATCGTTGTGGACGTCGCAAGACATCCTGGTCAAGTACGGTGGTTGATCCTTCCACTCAGTTTTTTATTACAGAGGCCAACCGGCTCTCTGTCCGAACACGCTGAGCCACCGTGCCGGCAACCACGGCGCTCCTGAAATCAAACTCTCATTGATGTTGCCTATGTTGCGCGTGGACTACTCAATTTGTGTATCTTGCTTTTTTTTTCATAGTTCCACATAACTTCTTCCTGTTTTCTCGAGTGATCTGTGTTCAGTTTTTCAATGCCTATCCACTGTGCCAACTTATAACTAAATCTGAGGGGGGCGCGATGGGAGGTTCCCTTGTAAGACTGGTTTGTAACCTCTTTTTTGAAACATATCTGCATCAGTTAAAAATTTAATAACATCAGTAATTGATCTAGAAATATAACAATAAAAAAACCTTTCTAAGAATTATTTTTTTTGTTTTCAAACTTAAATTTATTTTTTTATAATACTATGTTCTCTTCTCTGTCTTGCTATAGTTCTCCTATGCATTAACGTATTCCAAGGCTTTCAAATGTTATTTCCTATATGTTGCTGAGCACCAGCGACATTATTAATTAAAAATGCAGTCTTTAATGGCAATTTTTTCGAGTGCTAGTTTTCCTATGCATTAACCTATTCCAAGGCTTTCAAATGTTATTTCCTATATGTCGCTGAGCACTGGCGACATTATTAATTAAAATGCAGTCTTTAATGGCAGTTTTTTCGAGGTGTTTTGAAACTTGTGTCTACTGTTGTAGAAAACTGATGTCCAGGTACTGAGCTTTAAATTCTACAAACGTGACGAAAATCAAGGAGAGGCTGTCCGGGAGGTTTCTTTGTAAGATGTCAGTGTATGTTTGTATGCACATTAGTAGTAGGGCACCAGCACTGCTGGTGCGGTTTGTTAGTGCAGGTTGCCTACATCTAAGACAGGTATGCACTCGGTGTCAAACCCACTATTTTCTATTGATTAACAGGTAATGATCCTCTCAGGATAATCCCTGCTTTTGATTGACAGGTCTTTAACCTAGCATTCCCCCACCACTGCTCCTCCTCCTTCTCCCAACCCTTCAGAAATACTCCAACCCACCCACTTTCCCCTTGCTGTTACAGGTACATTTTCGTATAGGTAAGAAAAGGGGATCCTATGCTATCAACCACCTAGTTTCAACTAAAGATCATCCAACTACCCACTTCTACATTCAAAATACATGCACATAGATCGTTGTATATAGGAAATATCTTAGGTTTTTGGTGGATTAGCGTATAAGACAGGTAAATATTCTCATACAAAATATTTATTAACTTTTGCATATACATTACACACAGAAAACAATTCTTTCCTTATTTTTGTTAGGTGTAGTTTTAATAATGTCCAATTTAATTTTTAACTTATAACTTAAATCCACATCTGATATATCTATTTCTTTCTCCATCAGTATTTGACAAATAAAGGGAAGGTATATTCTCGAATTATACTTGTTTTATGGCTTTAACTATTATCTCAGTTCCTTCCTGCAGTTTTTCTAGACGAGAGGATTTGCGGATTTTAATTTTTCCTCATATCTCCTCCATGATGCTATTGTTAAAGCGTTCCATGTCTTCCTGTGTGTATGTCGGCAAATTTTCTGCTGCACCTTCTTGCGGGATTTTTGTACACAACTGTAGTTTACAACTTTTGTAAACGAGTGTCCATTTTTTTTACCCGATCAGTTTTAAACTTGGCAAATGGCTGCTATGTTGCTAGGTGGTCAACATCAAGCTTGCCACGCTTAGATAGAATATAACCATACTTTTTAAGCTGATCCAAATGGGAATGGATCTTAATAAACACATTTTTCGTGCATCCCTTAGTGTAGTAAACGTTCTCGACTCCATTGATTCAGTCAGGACTCCAACACATGACCGCTTTCCATTGCGATTTACTGTAAATGCCAATATTTTGTATTCTCCTCTTAGTCAGATTTTTCCATACACTATATTTAAATCCGTATGCAAACCTGGCCAGCACATCCGCAATAGCTTCTTCCTTTTCCATTTGCAGCTTATATTCTTCCTTTATGACAGCTGTATTCTCTGTATAGTCTAGTTTTCTTTTCTTTGGTTCTATGTCTTCCATTTCTAGTTCCCTTTTTCTTGCACATAAAATATTAATTGCACTTAAAGGAGTAATTTTTTTATTGGGGAATGGTTTAAGTCTGTGTGATACATTTATACTTTTTCTCAAGACTTGAGGTATAATAATATTTATAGGAGCCAGTCCCAATTCGGTGATATCTATATCGGACGGTATAGTGGAGAAGTGTTCTAGACTGAGGAAAATATGTTTCTCCTGTTCGGACATAACACTTCTGTGTAATAATTATGTTGTCTTTGTTGGAGTCAGAGTTAATAACCTCCACATAGTTTACAATTAGAGCATAATTTATAAAGTTTTCTCTGTCTTGAGAGTCCGGCAGACTTACATGCACACCAGTCAATTTTCGGATGTTCTTATTACCCCGTAGACAAACTGCAGAACGTTGTTAAACACCACACAGCAACTGTTCTGTAAATTATTAGTTAGCTGACACCATATGGACGCAACTGGTACAGAGTAAAGTGGAGCACATCGTAAATACTGCTTGTTGGTGAGTAATACACCTTGCACACAAAATAGCGCAATTCAGCTAGGAGTTCAGTTGGATTGCACGTATAATCAAATATAGAATGTATGACCGGAAGATCACGTGACTGAAAGTGTCGCCATCTTGGAACCGATCGGTCTTCTGTGGAAGCTGAAAGTGTCAACATGGATACCTCCAAAGAGCTTAACATGCCTCAGCTATTAGGGAGGATGACGAGACCAACTGCCAAACGCTTTGATTTATGGTTACTATTGGAGAACCAGGACAATCTTGTTTCTGACATTGGCAACAATCTTGTTTCTGACACTGGCAACTTAAATTACATCGAAATGGTACCCTCCTTAGCAAGAAGAATTTAAAGGTGCTTACTCCTGTTTCAGAAGCATTTTGCGATAACATTATGGTAGCTATATATGATCAAGGGGACTATCAGGGGCAGTTAGAAAAGGGACGATGTGTAATGTTAAAGAAGGAGATGTGTGGCTCGTTTAACTGTTGTCTTCGTAGTAAATTCTACAAGTTCGTCACTACAAGATATGGTGTCAAGGCGAAGCTACCATTTCTCCTATGTGGAAGCGACAGAGTGGCAGCAACAGAAATATTGGATAAAATTGACAAGGAAGCACTGGAAACCATTTCGAAGAAATATAAAAATCCTGTGGCTATACCATATAGAGCGGAATTAGCCAACGTTAAACTGGATGTTCTAATGGAATAGTTGCCTGGAATATGGCAGCAGCTACTTGAAACGATTATTACTTTTCGTATTTAGACATAACGCAAGACTTTGCCGGAATTTTTAATAAAATGGAGATGTGCGACTACGTAATATCAAACCACGACTTCTGACTGGAAGGAAACCATCAGGGAAGCAGCAATGGGATTGTTTACAACGATAAGACAGCTGGAATAGACTATTTAACGTGGCTGAGCTTCAAATGTAGAGCAAAGCTATATAACAAATTTATATGACAAATCACAAGTCCAGGAGTAAACAAAGTTATCGGTAACCATCTTATAGATTTTATAGTGTCCAGTCACGCGACTACGGGAAACGTTTGCGTCTTCTTTGGCTAAGGACCACGGCGTTACCAGGCTGGAGGCTACAATATACAACTACAGAATGGATCGTGTGTTCCACCCAGTGCAAAGTTGTTTAAGTGTATCAGACACCAACAAGCAGTATTTACGATGTGCTCCACTTAACTCTGTGCCAATTGCGTCCATGTGGTATCAGCTAACTAATGATTTACCGAACAGTTGCTATGTGGCGTTTAACAACGTTCTGCAATTTGTGTACTGGTGTAATAAGAACACCCGAAAATTGACTGACGTGCAAGTAAGCCTCCCGCAATATCATGAGCAAGAAAAGCTTGTAAGTTATGCTCTGTATGCTTACAGTTCTAATTACCTACTTATAAACTACGTGGAGATTCTTAACTCTAACTCCAAAAGACAATATAAGAATTAAGCAGAAGTGTTATGTTAGAGCATACGTATTTTTCTCAGTCTAGAACACTGTTCTCCACTACACCGTCCGATATAGATATCACCGAATTGGGACTGGCTCCTATAAATATAATTATACCTCAAGTCTTAAGAAAAATAGTAAATGTACCACACAGACTTAAACCATTCCCCAATAAAGAAATTAGTCCTTTAAATGCAGTTAATATTTTATGTGTACGAAAAAGGAAACTGGAAATGAAAGACATCGAACCAAAGAAAAGAAAACTAGACTATACAGAGAGGACAGCTGCCATAAAGGAAGAATATAAGCTGCAAATGGAAAAGGAGGAGGCTATTGCGGATGTGCAGGCCAGGTTTACGTACGGATTTAAACACAGTGTATGGAAAAATCTCTCTACAAAGGGAGAATACAAAATATTGGCATTTACAGTAAACAGCCATAGAAACTGGCCGCGTGTTGGAGTACTGGCCGAAATCAATGGAATCGAGAACGTTTACTATATTAAGGGACACACGAAAAATCTGTTTATTAAGCTCTATTCCCATTTGGATCAGCTTAAAAAGGATGGTTATATTCTAAGTGTGGCGAGCTGGACGTTGGCCACCTAGCAACAGAACAGTCATTTGCCGAGTTAAAAACTGATGGAATAACTACTTTTAATGGACACTGGTTTGCAAAAGTTGTATACTAAAGTTCTGCACAGAAATCCCACAAGAAGGTGCAGCAGACGAGTTTCCGACATACACACAGGAAGACGTGGAACGCTTTAACAATAGCGTTATGGAAGAGATAGGTGGAAAATGCTCTCGTCTAGACAAACTGCAGGAAGGAACTGAGGTAACAGTTAAAGCCATAAAACAAGTATTTTATGGGAGAAAAATTAGATATGTATTAGAATTCGAGAATATACCTTCTCTGTATTTGTCAAATTACTGATGGAGAAAGAAATAGATATTTCAGATGTGGATTTAGGTTATAAGTTAAAAATTAAATTGGACATTACTAAAACTAAACCTAACAAAAATAAGGAAAAAATTGTTTCCTGTGTGTAAATGTATATGCAAAAGTTAATAAATATTTTGTATGAGAATATTTACCTGTCTTATTTGCTAACCCACCAAAAACCTAAGATATTTCCTATATACATCGATCTATGTGCATGTATTTCGGATTAGAAGTGGGTGGTTGGATGACCTTGAACAGTAGTTTAAACTAGGTAGTTGAAAGCATAGGAACCCCCCTTTTCTTAACTACACGAAAATGTACCAGTATCAGCAAGGGGAAGGGGGGGGTTGGAGATTTTCTGAAGGGTTGGGAGAAGAAGGGGGTGGGTGGAATGCTAGGTTAAGGACCTGTCCATGAAAAGGAGGGATTATCCTGAGATTGTCATTACCTGTCAATCAATAGAGAGTAATGGGTTTAATACTGAGTGCATACCTGCCCCTGATGTAGGCAACCTACACTAACAAATTGCACCAGCAGCACTGGTGCCCTGCTGCTCACATTTTCTCCTTTATCTTGCTGTGCAATTGTACAGGGTGGTTATAAAAAAAACTTTTGATAGCTGAGCTAGTGTAGATGGAAAGCTGTTTACCATATGGTTATTCAACTTTATAGAAACGATGTTCGCACTATGCACTGCAGGATTTGAGTTGTTAGTAGTGTTAGTGTTAAGATTTGCCGTTAGGCGCCAGTACTGGCACGACAAAGAACGTTTGAAAAGCAGGCTTCGGTGTGTATCTCAATTGCACACAGTCAACATGGGTCTGTACAAGGTGATCATTGCTTTACTTGTAAAGCTGTTTTTTTTATATATAAAAAGAGGAACAGTACTACTGCCCTTCGCGAGTATCGACACATTAAAGGAATACAAAGCGGTCTTCTTTCAGGACCAACGTTGAAGAACATGATTTGGAAGTTCGAATCGACTGGAGATTGGGGAAATGTGCCACAAATTGTTGAAGAAGTGCTGTTGTCCTGGCTGAGAATGCTGGACGTAATGCGAGATCTTCAAGTTGTGCACGAGCTGTATCACAACAGCTGCACATTCCATGGTCCAGCGTTCGAAATGGCCTGCGAAAAACTGCGAAATGGTATCTCTAGTGCGTTTTCAAACTGCCGTGGATGCAGGCGGTCGTCACACAGAACGACGTTTGTAGCCTGGAGCGTAAACATGGTACAGAATTAGCAAATGCTATTCCCGCCTGTGGAAATTAAAATGTCTCTTTCAGTGGTTTAGTCGTTATCTCTCTTCCAGATGTCCATAAAAATGTTTCCACAAACTTTCATTTGCTTGCGATCCCTCATTTTTCATGTGAGCCCTCTCAAGTAACGGAAGTTTAATTATAATCACTCTGTAGTTTTGCTAGCAAGGTTCATCTGGATATGGACTGATGTGCAAAACTTAAGAACGGAAGCAACTGTCGCTTGATGTGTCACTACCAAGTAACAAAGCTCAGTGACACTTGGACCATACGAACAAAGAACTGATACACTGTAGTACAGAAGGTAACGAAAAGAAATAACGCAATCAGACGAACAGAAATGATAGTTTTGGTGAAAGACAAGAATTACACTGAAGTCACCGCGATTCATGATCATCACCTGGATATCACAAAATATGAGGCATGGTTCTTACGGGGTGTGTGATCGTCAAGGACGGCAATGCGTACTCTGCAGTGTGTTCTCATTCTGGCCACAGGATTGCTAAGGAGTTCTTGTGGTATGGTGTTCGGTTCCTCCACCAGCGCGACTGACATTTCCCACATTTTGTAATGTCCAGGGGACGATCATGAATCGCGGTGACTTCAGTGTAATTCTTGTCTTTCACTCTCTCCTCAAATCTTCTTTCGTGTTCCTTTACACAGCCGGATGGCAGCAGGTGCGGATCCATCGAATCTCTCTTTGGCTGCACTGAGTTATCACTATTGAGTTGGAACTATAACTCGGCACGCGGGCTCCTAAGTTCTAAATGCTGATGTGCAGATGTTCGTTGCCAATTGTGCATCGTACCGTTAGTCAGTGTTGACTGGACTGTCGTCTTCTTTGTTGCTGAGCTGTGCTGTCACTCTGTCTTTCGTTGCGCTATTTTCATTGAGATTTTTTCGAAAATGAGTGATGACGTGGTTCCTGGCCCACCGCGGGGGTAACCTTCTACTCCAGTTCGGAAAAGGAAACTGATTTTCAGCAAATCGTGGAAGCTCAAAATACAGTTTTCTGCAGCCTGCACTGCCCACTTACACTACATTGAGGAGGAGTTTATTCCCCCCGGCACCCCACCGCTCCCAGCAGTGTACTCTGTCCACTCTCGCTGCTCCCCAGAACCATCGGTCTGCAAATGCCGTGTTTTAGTTCGCGAGTAGCACGCTTCAAGATCTGTCTCATGTAAATGAGACAGTCAAGATTGTAACATGAAATTACTCACATCAAAAAAGGTTTTGCATCACCTCGGTTCCGAGAGTTACGGAACCTGTACAGAAAATTGGAATACAGATCAACATAAACGTCGTTTCCGCCATTTTTATTGATCATGAAAACCACACATTGCATGTTGCACCATCATACAGCGGCACCTTCAGAGGTGGTGGTCCGTGTTGCAGTACTCGCCGGTACCTCTAATACCCAGTAGCACGTCCTCTTCCATTGATGCATGCCTGTATTCGTCGTGCCATACTATCCACAAGTTCATCAAGGCACTGTTTGATCCAGATTGTCCCACTCAACGGCGATTCGGAGTAGATCCCTCAGAGTAGTTGGTGGGTCACGTCGTCCGTAAACAGCCTGTTCAATCTACCGCAGGCATGTTCGATAAGGTTCATGTCTGAACATGCTGGCCACTCTATTCGAGCGATGTCGTTATCCTGAAGGAAGTCATTCACAAGACGTGCACGATGGGGGTGCGAATTGTCGTCCATGAAAACGAATACATCGCCAATATGCTCCCCCCAGGGGGTCCACAACTCTTTTGTGGATACGTGCGTAGCGAGCACGGGACCCCGAGCTAATGTGGCCTTCCTTCCTTTCCGGGCTGCATACCTTCCCATTCCGCATCCTTCCCCATCCCTATCTTCGCCCCTCCTCCCCTCACCTCTGGCTCTTTCCTTCCCTTTCTCCCCATCTGGGAGTATGGTTTGTGCCTACGTCCGGAGACGGACGCTCGTAAATGTACTGCATTCTTTGCCTTCCTTGCTTTTATGTCTTCTTCCTTCCTTTGTCCTTCTCTGTCTTCTTCCTTCCTTTGTCCTTCTCTTTTCCTTACCTCTTCTCTTTCCCTTTTCTCCGCTGCGGCGTTTGAGACCTCTCTTCCTTCCTTTCCCCTTCTTTCTTCCTCCCTGTGCGTGTCTGAAGGCCGACCCACGCCCTTCGTGCGTAGCCGGTGACTGGGTAACGCGTAATTCCCCGCCCCGGGTAGACAGGTAGGACACGTACGTACCCCCTGGTAACGGCCAGGCCCAGGGAGGGGTGATTACCCGAGCTGATACCTTCCGAAAATGCCGATTGGTCCCTCCGTCCGTTTGTCGGGTGGTGTGACCTGAGGTGTGAACAATCATCTAAGGCGGGAGTGCCCTCAGAGAGGGCCCCCCCAAGGGAGGAGCGCGCCATCGGAGACGCCGGTAATCATGGGGGATTCTTCCGCAATGGTTTCCTCACCTTCCACTAAGTCTGCTCACAAACGTAAGTATACTGAGTCTCAGCCACAGACGATTCTTCCATCGTTGCCACAGTTCCTTGTTGTTTCTCGGTCTGATGAAGGTCACGACTTCTCCACGGTCAACCCTTTCATTATTCAGAAAGGTGTCGACGCAATAGCAGGTCCTGTAAAGTCTTGTTCCAGATTACGGAATGGCACCCTGTTGTTAGAAACACACAGTGCCCTCCAGGCACAAAAATTGCTGCGTACTTCTCTGCTCCACACCTTCCCTGTGCGGGTGGAACCGCACCGTACCTTAAATTCCTCGCGTGGAGTCGTTTATACACGCTCCCTCGATGGATTGTCTGACGAAGAAATTCAGCACTATCTGTCTGACCAGGGCGTAACGGCAGTTCATAGAGTAATGAAACGGGTTGACACGAACATCATTCCAACCCGCACTGTCTTCTTGACATTTGACACAGTTCAACTCCCATCGAAAATCAAAGCAGGCTATGAGATAATTTCCGTTCGCCCTTACGTCCCAAACCCTACGCGTTGCTATCGATGTCAGCGGTTCAATCACACCAGCCAGTCCTGTTCCAATCCAGCCAAATGTGTTACGTGTGGCAAGGATGCCCATGAGGGTGCTTGTCCACCTCCATCCCCTCGCTGCATCAACTGTATGGGTGACCACGCTGCTTCCTCTCGAGATTGCCCCGTTTTTAAGGACGAGAAGCTCATCCAGGAAATAAGGGTGAAGGAAAAGGTGTCGACCTTTGCTGCTCGAAAATTATTCGCCAGTCGCAAGCCCACCGTGCCTCAGACAGGAAAATACAGCACTGCCCTTGCTTCTCCTCGGCCAACAAAGGAGGCGGCCACGCAGACTTGCGACCTCACCTTTAGTACCACGGTCGTCAGATCGGCCAGCGCAAAGATCGCTCGTTCAACCTCACCACTTTCGCCTGCCCACTCTATGGCTCACCCTTCGTCGGGTTCTGCTACATCTCGAGCCCAAAAGTCGGACGCCAAGTCTTCGAAAAAAGAGCATACTCGTGAAGAGTTTTTACGTACCGCAACTTCACAACCATCGGTTCCTCCTTCATCTAAACAACATTCTTCCAAGAAGGCTACAAAGAAACCCAGTTCCTCTCCTTCTCCGCCAAGGCGTGCCCCCTCTACAGCACCACCTGGCGGAAATCGCCCTCGGCCATCTTCTGTGTCGCCGAGGCGCACTGCTGGTGGCCGGTCAACCGGCCGATCGCTGGTGGCAGGGACTGCTCCTGACCAACCAATGGATCAGGATCTTCTGCCTTCGGCTGAATGCCATTCCATGCTGTCGGTTGCTAGCTCCGAGCAGTCTTTGAGTTGACAGCAACTTTGGTCACATTCCTCCATTTTCTTTTCACCCCATGTCCATTATCCACTGGAATATCCGCGGCATTCGAGCCAATCGGGATGAATTGTCGGTCCTCTTACGCTCCTACTCGCCGGTCATCTTCTGTCTTCAGGAAACAAAGCTGCGTCCCCATGACCGCTTTGTTCTCCCTCACTTTCAGTCCGTCCGATATGACCTCCCCTCTGTTGAAGGCACTCCAGCCCATGGAGGACTCATGATCCTTCTCCATGATACTCTCCATTATCACCCAATCCCCTTAAACAGTTCCTTCCAAGCTGTCGCCGTCCGACTTTCCCTTTCTGCATACACGTTCTCTCTTTGTACTGTATACATTCCATCATCCACACCAATGGCACGAGCTGATCTCCTTCATCTTCTTGGTCAGCTTCCACCCCCCTATTTGCTGGTTGGGGACTTCAATGCCCACCACCCGCTTTGGGGATCTCCTCATCCTTGTCCACGTGGCTCTCTATTGCTAGACGTCTTCCACCAAGCGGATCTAGTTTGCCTCAACACTGGGGTCCCCACATTTTTGTCTGCCTCCACGACAAATTTATCTCATTTGGACCTTGCGGTCGGTACTGTTCCGCTAGCTCGGCGCTTCGAATGGTTCGCCCTTGATGATACACACTCGAGTGACCACTTTCCATGTGTCCTTAGACTGCAGTCTCCACTGCCATATATGCGCTCGCGACGCTGGAAATTTGCCCAAGCCGATTGGACACTTTTTTCGTCTCTCGCGACATTCGATGACCGTCGCTTTCCCAGCGTCGACGATGAGGTCACACATATTACCGACGTTATTCTTACAGCTGCGGAACGTTCAATACCACGCACCTCCGAATTGCCCCGGCGCCCCCCAGTTCCTTGGTGGAACGAGGCATGCCGTGACGCACTACGTGAGCGGCGACGTGCTCTACGCAATTTCCGTCACCATCCTACTTTGGCCAACTGTATCCGCTATAAGCAGCTC
Source organism: Schistocerca cancellata (assembly GCF_023864275.1). Lineage (NCBI taxonomy): Eukaryota > Metazoa > Arthropoda > Insecta > Orthoptera > Acrididae > Schistocerca > Schistocerca cancellata. The sequence goes on along the minus strand of NC_064631.1, from coordinate 226,445,979 downwards.
CGTGCGCGATGCCGTCGCGTCATCCGCGATAGCAAGAAGGCAAGCTGGAAATTCTTTATTAGCTCATTTAACACCTTCACTCCCTCCTCGGAAGTTTGGAGTCGGCTTCGACGGTTCTCAGGCGCGCCTAGTTTCTCCCCGGTCTCTGGGCTCACTGTCGCGCATGATACCTTAGTGGACCCCGTCGCAATTTCTAACTCGTTGGGTCAGCACTTTGCTGAGATTTCGAGCTCTTCAAATTACCCGCCAGCGTTTCTCCCGAAGAAACGTGCAGCAGAAGTGCGACATCTTGCTTTCTCCTCTCCAAATCACGAAAGCTACAATACTGTTTTCTCCATGCGGGAACTCCAACATGCCCTCTCATCTTCTCGCTCCTCCGCCCCGGGACCGGATGGTATCCATGTCCAAATGTTGCTGCATTTATCAACCCCTAGTCTGCGTTACCTCCTTCGCCTTTATAATCGAATTTGGACCGACAGTACCTTTCCCAGACGGTGGCGGGAAGCTATTGTCGTTCCCGTTCCGAAACCTGGAAAGGACATACATCTCCCCTCTAGCTATCGTCCCATTTCTCTCACGAGTAGTGTCTGTAAGGTTTTGGAGCGTATGGTGAATTACCGTTTAGCTTGGTGGCTGGAATCCCGCAGTCTTTTAACACCTGCCCAATGCGGATTCCGAAAGCATCGTTCTGCAGTTGACCATCTTGTTGCTCTCTCCACTTACATCATGAACAATTTTCTCCGGAAACGCCAAACGGTAGCAATATTTTTTGATCTGGAGAGAGCATACGATACCTGTTGGAGGACAGGCATCCTCCGCACACTGTTCTCTTGGGGCTTTCGAGGCCGGCTGCCCCTTTTTCTTCGCGAATTTATGGCAGAGCGCACATTTAGGGTGCGGGTGAACACTACTCTCTCCCGTACTTTCTCCCAAGAAAACGGGGTACCCCAGGGTTCCGTGCTGAGTGTTGTACTGTTTGCCATCGCCATAAATCCAATTATGGATTGTCTCCCTCATGATGTCTCGGGCTCCCTCTTTGTGGACGATTTTGCGATCTACTACAGCGCTCAACGGACCAGCCTTCTTGAACGACGTCTTCAAGGATGTCTCGATCGCCTCCACTCGTGGAGCATCGAAACTGTCTTCCGTTTCTCACCCAGTAAGACCGTTTGTGTCAATTTTTGGCGACGTAAGGAGTTTCTTCCGCCCTCCTTACATCTAGGTCCTGTCAACCTTCCGTTTTCAGACGTCGCTAAATTCTTGGGTCTTATGTTTGACAGAAAACTATGCTGGTCCTCCCACGTTTCCTATCTTTCGGCTCGCTGTCTGCGATCGCTTAACACCCTCCGTGCCCTGAATGGTACCTCCTGGGGAGCGGACAGAGTGGTCCTTCTCCGCCTCTATCGCGCCTTAGTGCGCTCGAAATTGGATTATGGAAGCATAGTCTACTCCTCTGCTCGGCCGTCTATTCTTCGGCGTCTCGATTCTATCCACCACCGTGGATTACGTTTAGTGTCTGGAGCTTTTTACACTAGCCCTGTGGAAAGCCTTTATGCTGAGACTGCTGAACCTCCGCTGTCCAATCGGCGAGCAGTCCTCCTGAGTCGTTATGCTAGCCATCTGTCTTCCATGCCTGCTAATCCAGCCCACGACCTTTTTTTCGACGCCTCCTTTGATGTAGGGTATGCAGGCCGCTCCTCCTCCCTACTACCCCCGGGAGTCCGCTTCCGTCAACTGCTCCATTCTCTTTCCTTCCGCTTTCCTAAAACCTTCTTGACAACTTGGGGTACAGCACCGCCTTGGCTCCGTCCCCGGATCTGCCTGCTCCGTGACCTTTGTCAATTTCCCAAGGATGGTACCCCTACACTTGTTTATCGTCGGGCATTTGCTGCTCTATGTGCACAAATGACGGACGCCACATTTATTTACACCGACGGCTCGAAAACATCGTTAGGTGTAGGGAGTGCCTATATTGTTGGCGACACCCCAAATCGCTTTTGGCTTCCCGACCAATGTTCGGTTTATACTGCGGAGCTTTACGCTGTTCTCCAGGCTGTCCACTACATCCGCCGCCATCAGCGGCTACAGTATGTTATCTGCTCAGATTCTCTCAGCTCTCTCCTCAGTCTCCAAGCTCTTTACCCTGTGCACCCTCTGGTCCACCGGATTCAGGACTGTCTGCGCTTGCTCCACCTGGGGGGCGTCTCGGTGGCGTTCCTCTGGCTCCCGGGACACGCTGGTATCTGTGGGAATGAGGCGGCCGATATGGCGGCCAAGGCTGCAGTTTCTCTTCCTCGGCCAGCTATTCAGTCGCTTCCCTTCACCGATATACGGAGCGGTTTATGTCGCCAAGTTGCTCATTTATGGCATGCGCATTGGTCGGCACTTCCCCGTAATAAATTGCGGGAAGTGAAAGCCCTTCCTTGCGCTTGGACCTCTTCCTCCCGAACGCGTCGTCGGGAGGAGGTAATTTTAGCTAGACTCCGGATAGGGCACTGTCGTTTTAGCCATCGACATCTTTTAAGCGGCGATCCTCCCCCACTCTGTCCCCACTGCTCTCAGCTGTGGACGGTAAGACACCTTTTAATTGAATGCCCCTATTTTAATCCGTTACGCTCCCGTCTACAGCTATCGCCTGATTTATCGTCGATTTTAGCAGATGACACGCGCTCAGCCGACCGCGTTCTCCAGTTTATTAGTGACAGTGAAATGACGTCAGTCATTTGAAGCTTTTTTTGGGGACAACCACCCCCTTTCTGTAGCAGATTTTTAAGCATTCTTCTATTTTTAGTTTCTCCGATTTTCTGACTTTGTTCCCATTGCTGCTGGTTTTCAATTTCGGTTTTTTACTGTCTTAAGTCACGGGCTGGGCGCTAATGACCATAGAAGTTTTGCGCCCTAAAACCACAAACCAAAAAAAAAAAAAAAAAAAAAATCGCCAATATGCTGCCGATACGGCTGCACTATCGGTCGGAGGATAGCATTCACGTATCGTACAGCTGTTACGGCGCCATCCATAACTACCAGAGGCGTACGTCGGCCCCTCATAATGCCACCCCGAAACAGCAGGGAACCTCCACCTTGCTGCACTCGCTGGACAGTGTGTCTAAGGCGTTCAGCCTGACCAGATTTCCTCCAAACACGTCTCCGACGATTGTCTGGTTGAAGGTATATGCGACACTCTTCGGTGAAGAGAACGCGGTCCGTTCGGCGTGTTGTTGGGCCCACCTGTAACACACTGGATGGTGTAGTGGTTGCAAAGAGGGACCTCGCCATGGACGGCGGGAGTGAAGCAGCGCATCATGCAGCCTATTGTGCATAGTTTGAGTCGTAACATGACGTCCTGTGGCTGCACGAAAAGCATTATTCAACATGACGGCGTTGCTGTCAGGGTTCGTCCGATCCATATTCCGTTGGTAGCGGTCATCCACTGCAGTAGTAGCCATTGGGCGGCCTGAGCGAGGCATGCCATCGACATTTTATATCTCCGCCATGTACAAACAACATCGCTTTGGTTCACTCCGAGACTTCCCTTGTTGAGAACCCTTCCTGGCACAAAGTAAGAATGAGGGCGCGGTCGAACCGTGATATTGACCGTCTAGGCATGGTTCAACTACAGACCTCCTTCCTGGTGGAATGACTGGAACTGATCGGCTGTCGGACCCCCTCCGTCTAATAGGTCTAATAGGTCTAATAGGCGCTGCTCATGCATGGTTGTTTATTTCTTTGGGCAGGTTTAGTGACATCTCTGAACAGTCAAAGGGACTGTGTCTGTGATACAATATCCACAGTCAACATCTATCTTCAAGAGTTCTGGGAACCGGGATGATGCAAAACTTTTTTTTTGATGTATGTATGTACTCGGGATTCAAAAAAATTTTAATTGAGTTTAAGTGTTCTTCTTCGAAGTAACTAACATAACGCATAAAACAGTATTACTTAACGATCGGCAAATATTGAACTAATTGCAATCAGTGAAAGACACTGTTACTAACTAGTTAACTGCTCGCTGCTTCGCTCGCGTAGACTGCGCGTTCTGTACAGATTTTTTGTTTGTTTTTCTATAATCGAATGCCTATGCTGTTCATAATATGCAACATTTTCTGAACTTTTCACGCTTATTAAGGCAACAGTAGCAAGGGCTTTTCCGAATGCACTTCTAACTAAAAAGCGATTCTGGTTGCTGGAGTTGGAGGTCTTTGTTCATCCTGCCTTTTGAGTTCTTGGGGTGATATTTCCCTAATACGTATTTCTTTAAAAGTCAAATACTGATTATCATAGCCGGCCGGAGTGGCCGTGCGGTTCTAGGCGCTACAGTCTGCAGCGGAGCGACCGCTACGGTCGCAGGTTCGAATCCTGCCTCGGGCATGGATGTGTGTGATGTTCTTAGGTTAGTTAGGTATAATTAGTTCTAAGTTCTAGGCGAATGATGACCTCAGATGTTAAGTCGCATAGTGCTCAGAGCCATTTGAACCATTTTGAACTGATTATCATAGTTTTTGCATTAGAAATGTTTTGATAAAGAAAATATTTTCATAAATATTTTCATCTCCTAGTCAGTCCCTTAGGGCTTGAATTTCCAAAAACCCTAAAACACGTATTTTTTTGTTTCTAACCGAGAAACCAAATACAGATTTCTTAGATTTAGCTTTAAAAACGCTTTCGGAATGAAATATTTTCATAAAATATGTCATTCCCTGATCTACCCCTTAGAGACTGAATTTCTATAAACAATGAAACATGTTTAATAAATTTAAACAACATGGTCCATACTAGGCTTAATGTGATTTTTATTGATTTAACCGTGCAATTAGCATAGCGGTGTATGCAGACAATGTAGTGCTTTCCTTGTTGGTTTTACAGGTGCTTGACAATGACGCCTAGTCGAAATTAGTTAAGCTCACGATTAAATAAAAATTGCATTACAGCCTACTACGGACCATTTTTACGTTTATTAAACATCTGGAGGATATGGATCCCTACAAATACAGAACTTTACTGCTAGATGTAATTTTTTTTAATTTCTAACCAAGAACCCAAACTCAAATTTTTAGAGAATTTTTAAGAATGGCATGGTATTTCTTTAATAATTAATTATTTAAAGAAATTCACCTATTATTTCACCCCCATCGGAACTAAATTTCCAAAAAGGCTGAAACACATATTTCTTTATTTCTGACCGAGAAATCCAACACCAATTTTCGTAGTTCTAGTTTCAAAATTAGCTTAATAGATACACACCTTCAAATAATATTCCATCCCCTATTTCACCTCTTTAGGGGTAGTATTTCGAAAAATATCTTCTTAAACGATGCCTTAAGCGTGAGATCAACATCATCGCCAGATTTCAAGTTTCTGTCTTCAGCGGTTTGGGTTGGACGATGATGAGTCAGTCAGTCAGGACATTTCCTTTTATACAATTATAGATAATCATCAGCGATTTCGTTTCAAGTGCAAAGGCAATTACGGATTCACAGTAAAATAAACGTTTGTACAAACAGCATCTGAATTGTGCGCAGATTTGTGGTTTGCCTTGCGATGGTGTTGCTCAGATGGCGGCTGAAGAACTAAACTCTGAATCTTCGTAGTGCAACTCGGCTCTGGAGCGGCTCACCTCGGCAGCGCTCGGCTACTCCCGAGTTGAATTGTTAACATCGGTTAATTCAGCTGTTTATCTCAGTGGTGAACCGAACAAGGAATATATCGTACCCTAATTACGATACTTGAAAACTTTCCCATTTGATTAACGCTTCTCTCAACATGTTGTTATTAAATTAATAACAATTTTATCGACGCAAGTGTCACGCCTTATGTTTCAGTTAATCCTTGTAGTCAACATATTACCGACCAATCACAAGTGTATTTTGCTTCTGTGCTCGAGCATCTCTTGTAGCTGCATCTTGCACATTCCCGTGCCACCGTTAAAACTCTCTTCTCACGTCATCAGCAGCTTGGTATGATTCGTAGGTCACGTGACAACACCGCCTTTCAGATAAGTGAAGTGCTGGGCGCATAAGTTAAGCAGTAAGTGTGGCTGAGAAAACAGAAATGATGGTAATCGTTGAAGAATGAGAGTTTCTCCATTGTAGCGCATCAGGAAAAAAGCTCTTTCCGCAGACCTTTTTAATGATTTGGTCTCCTCTCCCTTGCACTTTCTGCGACCCAAATGTTGTTCTGTTCTGTACTACTGATCCGAAGTAATGCGTTTTTCCACATGGAGACTTTTTTTTGCATTCGGTCTTCTGACTTATTTGATTCGGCCCGCCATGAATTCCTTTCCTGTGCCAACCTCTTACTTTCAGAGTAATACTCGCAACCAACTTTCTCAATTATTTGTTATGTATATTCCAAACTCCGTTTTCCTCTACAGCACGAGTGGGCAACCGGCAGCCCGCAGACCGCATCCAGCCCACGATTGGTTTCAATCTGGCCCGCGGACGAAATCGTGGGAGAGAGCCATGGGCGCACTTTCGGGTATTTCCGCCGACGCTCGGCTCGCTTTGTGTATGCGGCTCATGGAACGGCCAGTGATTATTAATTTATTTAATATCACTGTGCACTCCTATGCCATCAGTCATCAAAAGCAGTTTTGAACAAATATGTGAAAAATGCTTGGAACTAGTCTTTGTGGATAACGCACTAAATTTCAAACCCTCGAATGGCGTGCGTGTGGCCAAAAATCGCAAAGTTACTCGTAATTGCTTTTTCGACTGGAATTGCTTATGTTATTTCCGTATTTTGTTCAAAAAATGGTTCAAATGGCTCTGAGCACTATGGGACTTAACTTCTGAGGTCATCATTCCCCTAGAAGTTAGAACTAATTAAACCTAACTAACCTACGGACATCACACACATCCATGCCCGATGCAGGATTCGAACCTGCGACCGTAGCGGTCGCGAGGTTCCAGACTGTAGCGCCTAGAACCGCTCGGCCACCTCGGCCGGCCCCGTATTGTTCTTCTAGTCTTTTTCTTCTTAACATTAATAAATAATTCTTGCCCGTTGTGAACGTATTAGAGCTCTGCAACTGTTGAAATTGAAGGTAATTTATAATGGATTAGCTCCAGCCAGTTATCTTTTCCATGATGACATTTGAAAATGCCTGGCATCCCAACTTCAGAAGTTTACGTTTATTTATGTGTCATGAACATTATTTCCTTACTACTGGTGTTGTAGAATTTTGCAACGGAAATTTTAAGAAAGCCAGTTGTTAAACGCCGAAGTAAGGAAACAATATTCGCGACGCGTAAATAAATGTAAACATCTGAAGATAGGGTGAACATCAAACGACGGAAACGGAATTGCATTCATATCGTTGGATTACCCCCTGAACATTAACGTCACGGACGCTACAGTTTTGGGTTTATACCCCAGGGGCGCTGCTGTAGCGTCACGTGACGAGGCGGTCCACAGGTTTAAGTGAGGATGTGAACCAGGCCCGCGAGTCACTAGCAAGTGTCCCATGTCTCCTCTACAGCTTTTACACTCTGCGGCTCTCTCTAATACGTTTGGAGGTTATTCCTTGATGTCTTAACACATGTCCTACCCTCCTGTCCCATCTTCTAGTCATCTCTTTTCAGGTTCCTCACCTGCCGATTTGCAGACAATGTCCTCATTTCTTATCAGGCCATCTAATTTTTAACAGTCTTCAATAGAATGCATCAAAAAGGCTTCGATTCTCTTCTTTTCCGGTTTTATCATAGTTCATAATTCACTACTATACGATATATGCTACAAACATGCATTCAAAGAAATTTCATCCTCAAATTAAGGGTAATCTTTGATATTAGCGACTTCTTTTGGCGAAGAATACCCTCTTTGCCTGTGCCAATCTGCCTGTTATGTCTTCCCTGCTTTGTCCGTCATGGGTTATTTTGCATCAAACGTACTGTTCTCTAAACGCGTTTACTTCGTGGTCCCAATTTTTGATGTTATATTTATCACTTATCTTACTTCTGCTACTCCTCATTACTTTCCTCTTTCTTCGGTTCACTCTTAACCTATAGTGTGTACTCATAAGAATGTTCATTCCATTCAACAGGTCCTGCAGTTCTTCCTCCCTTTCACAAGGGATAACAATGTCATCAACGAATCTTATCGTTGATATGCTTACACACAGAATTTCAATCTCATTCCTGAACTTTCTTGTACTTCTGTCACATCTTCTTCAATGTATAGGTTGAACAGTAGGAGCGAAAGACTGTCTCTTTCTTATACCCTTTCTAATCCGAGTAATTCCATTCTTATTTTTTCCCCTTAGTTATTGTATACACTGTATATTACCCATCTTTCTCCAAAGTTTGCTTCCTTTCATATCAGGATTTCGAATATCTTGCATTATTTTACATTGTCGAACAATTTTTCTGGGTCGACAAATCCAATGAACGTGTTTTAGTATTTTTAAGTCTTGGTTCCATTATCGAGGGCAACGTCAGAGCTGGCTTTCTGGTGCCTTTACTTTCTGGCAGAACCTCAGTTTTTCTTTTCCATTCATCTGTATAGTATTTTTGACAGAAACTTGGATGCATGACATGTTAAGCCGAATGCGCGGTAGTTCTAGGAATTATCTGCCCTTTAACTTCTGGATTGCTTAAAATTTTCCGAAATTCCGGTGGTTCGTCCCCACACTCACAGATACAATGTAATAACTTGAATAATCGTTTGTTTGCTATTTCCCCCATTGGTGTTAGATGTTATTTATTTCTTCTCCCTTATTGTATCACATGTTTTCCAAAGCTCTGCTTAACACAGACTAGTACTGGACCCCTACTCTATGTCTTCCATACTGACTCCCGTATCTTCTTCAATCACGTCATCAGATAAGTCCTACACCTCGTACAAGCCTTGAATGTACTCTTTCTGTGGTATCGTCCTGAGATCTCGGTATCACACCACAATCGGCAATACGAATCAATACCACAGACATTAACGAGCCGCGCTGGGTTAACCGAGCGGAATATGGCGCTGCAGTCATGGACTGTGCGGCTGGTCCCGGCGGAGGTTCGAGTCCTCTCTCGGGCATGGGTGTGTGTGTGTTTGTCCTTAGGATAATTTAGGTTAAGTAGTGTGTAAGCTTAGAGACTGATGACCTTAGCAGTTGAGTCCCATAAGATTTCACACTCATTTGAACATTTTTGAACATTAACGAGGTCTCGCTGCAACTCATAACAACCAGTGGGAGGCTTTCCAGAAGACCACGCCTCTCTCTCAGCATGGAACCTCATTCACGCTGAGGTCATACAATGTCGAGCATTCAAGAGCTCACCCCAGTTCATGATCTCATCTCAAGGAGTCAACATCATAGTATAGCACCAAACGAGTTATTAAAGTTTCTGATGAGCTTGTACTCTACTAAAGTATGAACATAGTACCTCAAGAGAACAGTTTTTAAGTTATGGCATCAAATGATGCTGTGCTAGTCCTTGACAGTTGTGAATTATCCAGTTCTCTTGTGGCAAAGAAGTGTGTTAAAATTAAGTAAATCTTTTATTCATTAATATAATAAAGTGAACTAATATTTCATGTGTTCTAGATGGTTGATACATGATTCATTGACAATTACATACAATTTTATATTTAATTATTTGAACATTTGTATTAAAAAACTGTTTACTGTATGAATTGTCAATCAATCATGTATAACTGTTCTATCTGTGGTAGACCCAGTTTTTAAATTTTCTAGATTGATAAGCCTTGTCCCAGAGCAATCAAAGAACCCACAGTTATGGCTGAACGATTGTAGTTTCATCTGGTCACAACAAATTTATCTGCTTGTTCTCTCTCCAGCGCCTAACAGTGGACTTCTCATTCCACCCTTAATGTTCACGTCCTTGCTTTTAATTTCACTGTAGACTGTTTTGGGTTGTTTATGTACTGATTAAGTTCTTCCGAAAAAAATTTCGTCTTTGATTCCTTCACATTTTCCACCTATCCATTTCCTCTTAACATCCCAGCACTTCTTATTTATTTAGTTCCTAAGTGACTTGCATTGCTTTGGTCCTGAATTTTCCTGAACATTTTTGCAATCAATTGAAGTATTTCTTCTGTTACCGAACGTTTCTTTGCAGTTGTCTTGTTTGAACATATGTTTGTCTGACTTCTCTGACAGTCCTTTTTAGAGATTTAGAGATGTCCATTCCACTTCAATTGAATTTCTTGTTGTGGTACTCATTATAACAGGATCTACAGCCTTGGAGAACATCAAATGCACCTCATTATTCATTACTACCTCAGTAAGCCATATTAGTGGTACAATGTTTGTTCTGGTGCACTTTGTTTGTGTGGGTTGCATACTTTCAGAGGCAAGTATACATTCAGAGGCAAATTACCCCTCCCTCTGCACTTGATCTATTATTATGCTAATTGATTTATGACCCTGTGGGGGTCGATTTATGACCCCCAGGCTATAATCTGTCCTTAAGAGAAACTTCCAAGCCTCCCTCTCCTTTCCCACCTATCTGAGAAATTCACAACCACCTTCTGCTGTACATCTACATCTACATTCATACTCCGCACGCCACCCAAGGGTGTGTGGCGGAGGGCACTTTACGTGCCACTGTCATTACCTCCCTTTTCGTTCCAGTCGCGTATGGTTCGCGGGAAAAACGACTGTCGGAAAACCTCTGTGCGCGCTCGAATCTCTCTAATTTTACATTCGTGATACAAGTACACTTTTGATATCAAATTAAACGACTAATTAATTAAATTGGACGATTAATTACCCTCCCCTTCCTAGGAAATCCCCCAATCCCCCCCCCCCCCCCCACTCACCTCTGCCATCTGGAAATTGAGAGGAGAAAGACTCAGTCTGTGCTGGAAAGGAAGGATCTCACAATATGAAATTCATAGCAATGTCAACAATAATAAATTGTTCAAGTTCATTAGCATTTTCTTTATTTAATCAGTTTGTGGGAGACATGGCTTCTCCCCAATGTGAAATATCTCCGTTTTAGTACCTCCACTCTTGTGATGTCACTGGTAGATACTGGTCAAAATGCTTACTGCGTCGATCCCTCAACTCCTCACTTCACTAAAAATATTGAGAAACTTCTGGTTGACTACTTGCATGACTAGCAGGAAATATCAAATTGATTGCTGTGTGGAATACTGCAATTTGTGGAAAATACACTCATCATATATCCGAGATCTTGTATGCAGCAACACATGATAGCATCCTTCTCCATCACCACAACGCATATCTGGCGAAAAAAATCTTCTGATCACGTCTTCTTCACACTGACCACAGGGAAAACATGCCAGGGAATGTGCCAGACAGCACACTTTGTCGTTGTGCACCCACACTCAGGCCATTTTGCTGCAACCACTCCAAGCACCACTGCCACTGGCTGCGAAAGAACTGGAAGTTTGCATGTAAATCAGCAAGTGGCTACTTTCTGCCCAACAATACCTCATGTGGTGGCAACCCTTTGATATTTGACACCTGGGAAACCACCTCTGTTCTCTCTCAAGTGGCTACTTCGTGTTTCTGTGTGTATCAACATCTGCAAACATGTGGCAAAGATTTTCATTCCGCCTCGGAATACTGTGTTCCTATTGGCTAATGCTGGGAACAAGTGGAGAGCTTATGCATGGCGTAAAATAGTCCATTTGTACTATCCCAGAAAATTAATTGTTTAACAACTTACAGGAGTCAAATGTTGTTGTTGTGATCTTCAGTCCTGAGACTGGTTTGATGCAGCTCTCCATGTTACTCTATCCTGTGCAAGCTTCTTCATCTCCCAGTACCTACTGCAACCTACATCCTTCTGAATCTGCTTAGTGTATTCATCTCTTGGTCTCCCTCTACGATTTTTACCCTCCACGCTGCCCTCCAATACTAAATTGGTGATCCCTCGATGTCTCAGAACATGTCCTACCAACCGATCCCTTCTTCTAGTCAAGTTGTGCCACAAACTTCTCTTCTCCCCAATCCTATTCAGTACCTCCTCATTAGTTATGTGATCTACCCATCTAATCTTCAGCATTCTTCTGTAGCACCACATTTCAAAAGCTTCATTTCTCTTCTTGTCCAAACTATTTTTCGTCCATGTTTCACTTCCATACAGTGCTACACTCCATACAAATACTTTCAGAAATGACTTCCTGACACTTAAATCTATACTCGATGTTAACAAATTTCTCTTCTTCAGAAACGCTTTGCTTGCCATTGCCAGTCCACATTGTATATCCTCTCTACTTCGACCATCACAGTTACTTTGCTCCTCAAATAGCAAAATTCCTTTGCTACTTCAAGTGTCTCACTTCTTAATCTAATTCCCTCAGCATCATCCGACTTAATTCGACTACATTCCATTATCCTCGTTTTGCTTTTGTTGATGTTCATCTTATACCATCCTTTCAAGACATTGTCCATTCCGTTCAACTGCTCTTCCAAGTCCGTAGCTGTCTCTGACAGAATTACAAAATCATCGGCGAACCTCAAAGTTTTTATTTCTTCTCCATGGATTTTAATACCTACTCCAAATTTTTCTTTTGTTTCCTTCACTGCTTCCTCAATATACAGATTGAATACCATTGGGGAGAGACTACAACCCTGTCTCACTCCCTTCTAAACCACTGCTTCCCTTTCATGTCCCTCGACTCTTATAACTACCATCTGGTTTCTGTACAAATTGTAAATAGCCTTTCGCTCCCTGTATTTTACCCTTGCCACCTTCAGAATTTGAGAGAGAGTATTACAGTCAACGTTGACAAAAGCTTCCTCTAAGTCTACTAATGCTAGAAACGTAGGTTTTCCTTTCCTTAATCTAGCTTCTAAGATAAGTCGTAGGGTCAGTATTGCCTCTCGTGTTCCAACATTTCTACGGAATCCAAACTGATCTTCCCCGAGGTCGGCTTCTACTAGTTATTGCATTCGTCTGTAAAGAATCCGCGTTAGTATTTTGCAGCCGTGACTTATTAAACTGATAGTTCGGTAATTTTCACATTTGTCAGCACCTCCTTTCTTTGGGATTGGAATTATTATATTCTTCTTGAAGTCTGAGGGTATTTCGCCTGTCTCATACATCTTGCTCACCAGATGGTAGAGTTTCGTCAGGACTGGCTCTCCCAAGGCTGTCAGTAGTTCTATTGGAATGTTGTCTACTCCCGGGGCCTTGTTTCGACTCAGGTCTTTCAGTGCTCTGTCAAACTCTTCACGCAGTATCGTATCTCCCATTTCATCTTCATCTACATCCTCTTCCATTTCCATAATATTGTCCTCAAGAACATCGCCCTTGTATAGACCCTCTATATACTCCTTCCACCTTTCTGCTTTCCCCTCTTTGCTTAGAACTGGGTTTCCATCTGAGCTTTTGATATTCATACAAGTGGTTCTCTTTTCTCCAAAGGTCTCTTCAATTTTCCTGTAGGCTGTATCTATTTTACCCCTAGTGAGATAAGCCTCTACATCCTTACATTTGTCTTCTAGCCATCCCTGCTTAGCCATTTTGCACTTCCTGTCGATCTCATTTCTGAGACGTTTGTATTCCTTTTTGCCTGCTTCATTTACTGCATTTTTATATTTTATCCTTTCATCAATTACATTCAGTAATTCTTCTGTCACCCAAGGATTTCTACTAGTCCTCGTCTTTTTACCTACTTGATCCTCTGCTGCCTTCACTACTTCATCCCTCAAAGTTACCCTTTCTTCTTCTACTGTATTTCTTTCCCTCATTCCTGTCAATTGTTCCCTTACGCTCTCCCTGAAACTCTGTACAACCTCTGGTTTAGTCAGTTTATCCAGGTCCCATCTCCTTAAATTCTCAACTTTTTGCAGTTTCTTCAGTTTTAATCTGCAGTTCATAACCAATAGATTGTGGTCAGAATCCACATCTGGAGTCAAATAGATCACCTATAAAAACCACCACCACCACCACTACCACCACCACCACCACCTTCTTCTTCATAATAAAAAGTATTTTCAACGTTGGGAATCACATGCAAACATTATGCAAATAAAGTAATTCAATTTTTGCCACAAATACTCTACTGGCCATTGAAATTGCTACACCACGAAGATGACGTGCTACAGACGCGAAATTTAACCGACAGGAAAAAGATGCTGTGATATGCAAACGATTAGCTTTTCAGAGCATTCACACAAGGTTGGCGCCGGTGCCGACACATACAACGTGCTGACATGAAGAAAGTTTCCTACCGATTTCTCATACACAAACAGCAGTTGAGCGGCGTTGTCTGGTGAAACGTTGTTGTGATGTCTCGTGTAAGGAGGAGAAATGCGTACCATCACGTTTCTGACTTTGATAAAGGTTGGATTGTAGCCTATCGCGATTGCGGTTTATCGTATCGCGACATTACTGCTCACGTTGGTCGAGATCCAACGACTGTTAGCAGAATATGGAATCGGTGGGCTCAGGAGGGTAATACGGAACGCCGTGCTGGATCCCAACGGCCTCGTATCACTAGCAGTCGATATGACAGGCATCTTATCCGCATGGCAGTAACGGATCGTGTAGCCACGTCTCGATCCCTGAGTCAACAGATGGGGACGTTTACAAGACAACAACCATCTGCACGAACAGTTCGACGACGTTTGCAGCAGCATGGACTATCAGCTCGGAGACCATGGCTGCGGTTACCCTTGACACTGCATCACAGACAGGAGAGCCTGCGATGGTGTACTCAACGACGAACCTGGGTGCAAAACGTCATTTTTTCGGATGAATCCAGGTTCTGTTTACAGCATCATGATAGTCACATCTGTGATTGGCGACATCGCGGTGCATGCACATTGGAAGTGTGTATTCGTCATCCTCATACTGGCATATCACCCAGCGTGATGGTATGGGGTGCCATTGGTTACACGTCTCGGTCACCTCTTGTTCGCATTGACGGCACTTTGAACAGTGGACGTTACATTTCAGATGTGTTACGACCCGTGGGTCTATCCTTCATTCGATCCCTGCGAAATCCTACATTTCAGCAGGATACTGCACGACCGCATGTTCCAGGTCCTGTATGGGCCTTTCTGGATGCAGAAAATGTTCGACTGCTGCCCTGGCCGGCACATTCTCCAGATCTCTCACCAATTGAAAACGTCTGGTCAATGGTGGCCGAGCACCTGGCTCGTCACAATACGTTAGTCACTATTCTTAATGAACTGTGGTATCGTGTTGAAGCTGCATGGGCATCTGTACCTGTACACGCCATCCAAGCTCTGTTTGACTCAATGCCCAGGCGTATGAAGGCTGTTATTACGGCCAGAGGTGGCTGTTCTGGATACTATTTTCTCAGGATCTATGCACCCAATTTGCGTGAAAATGTAATCACATGTCAGTTCTAGTATAATATATTTGTCCAATGAATACCCGTTTATCATCTGTATTTCTGCTTGGTGCAGCAATTTTAATGGCCAGTTGTGTAAATCGTAGCGCTAAATATGTCTGAAGTCTTGTATGCAGTGATGTTTGAGAACATTAGCACCCTCCTCCACCACAATGTTTCCTCTGTTCGGGTATAAGAGCCATCTGATCACACACACACACACACACACACACACACACACACACACACACACACACACACACACACTCACATTATCACAATGTACTGCCATTCGCTGACTGCCATGAAGATGTAGCTGCACCGGCTACGCTCGCAGTTTCAAGCTCATCTCCATGTATCCACACGCTAGTTGTACTGGATGCTCCAGGACCAGAGGGACTGTCCCTGTGGTCGCCCAGTTGTCAACCCATCAATTTACATAAGGAGAATTATCTTCCAGTGCAAACAACCAGCATATTTCATCTTCTCATGCAAAACACATGTCCACTTCTATCGCTGCACTACCAGTATACTGACTAGTTCACTATTCAGTAATCCCCACTTGTCCCCACCACTGCGTGCAAAGAGCCAACAGACTGGAGCTTGCGCGAGTCTATGCTGTGGCTTCCAATTGGCCGCTGGGTGCAGGCACTGTGACACAAGCAGGTGTGGCTTGGACTTAACAGTTCTCACTACAGTTCCATCCCAACATTACCAAATGAAACTGGGGATGTTGTTGTCCATACACATCGAATTTTTCACACACAGTGTAGATCCCTTCTTTTTATACTATTTCTTTTCGAAGACAGAAGAAATCAGACATACATGTGTTTTCGTATAGCTAAAGTATCGTTACATGTTATGAAAATCCGGTATAACAATATGTCATAGGCTGTATTTCCTCTAAATATCCCAGTGAAAAATCTGTTTTTAAGAGCTTAATATGTGTTACATCCTGCATCACATGATTAGATTATTAAACTCATTTTTGGTTCATGGTACAGTAATAAGAGCATGCTGCAGTACCAGGGTAATACTACGATCACCTTATAAATTCGATAATGTAGCTGATTTTATTATGATGACCATATCTCCTTGTGTAGGCAGGATATTGAAATTTCGTTAAAAGATATCGGGGCAACGAAAAAACGCATGATTACCGCTCCTACTAGCGAATCATATCAATGGTGTTATCGCCCTCTGTACCACCCACCCAGTGGCGCAACATTGACATCAAATTGATTAAGTAATCAAATTGATCGTAAAGCCCCTTTGTACAATTACCATAACCTGTCGGATTACCCTCACCAGGTAACTCAAATGGGAATCGCGGGAGTGAACCAGATACTCTTATCAAGGAACACTATTGAGAACAGGCATTTGAAGCAAGCTGCAGAAGGATTCTACCGCCGCCAACATACACTTCGTGTGGGAACCACGAAGATAAGACACGAGAAATTAACTCTTATATGGGGGTTTATAGACAGTCTTTCTTTCCTTCACTCTATTTGCGAGTGGAATAGGAAAGCAAGTGACTACTAGTGATACAGGGTACTCTCAACCATGCACCGTACAATGGCTTGCTACGTATGCATATAGATGTAGATGTAAATTTACCCTACCTTCTAAGATGTAAACTTACCCATTTATACATACAAAAAACTCACAGAATAATACTGTCCCTTATTTATTGAGAAAACAAAAGACAGAACTTCTGCTGCTGATTGTCTCTCGCTAAAAACCTTCGTATTAGCCTCTAATTTTCTCATTGCAGTTGCTTTGTGAGACGTATATGAGATGTTGTAGTGTGTTTGTCCACAGTACTTTGAAGAAACGGTATAGAGGTCACCTCTCTACCCCCCTTTTGTCAGAGTATTGCTTACCTGACATAATCTCAAATATCGTCCAGTCTTCGATGTACAGCATTTCGACAAGTAAGAGATGTCCCCCGCCAAGTCACAGACCCTTGCTAATTCTCTAGAAAGCCCATCACGTTTAGTCCTCACTGGTCCATTAATTAGAAGACTGGCTAGTCTTCCATCCGTCACCGACTGAAAGAGAGCTATCGCAACAAGAGAAATAGTACACTAACATATAAGAGGAAATTCACAACCGTGCCGAGTATATATGGGCTATGCAAGGAAATTCAGGAGCATAACGCATACAATTCATTGATTTCGAATGTCTGTCTATAAATATCCCTCTGTACATGTCCTAATCCCGTTTCTCATATTCCTATGATTACCCTGCTAGAAATACGACAGGGTAATGATGTCGGAGTCTTCATTGGTTGCACAGCGCCTCTCCCTCCACGCTATGTTCGTAATATCCTTTGGAGTAAGAGTACGAACTATAAAAACTTCGCTATTGTCATTTGATAGAGAACTCAATAAGATTTAACCACATGTCTCTCTCCCAATATATCGAAAAAAAGTACCGTCTGCATGTTGACATTGACCATAGGTGGTGAACCCATTAAATATACTTCTATTGGTCCACTGGAGCAAGCGGCCAGTCATCTAAGATGCTTCCATTACCCTGTGTAAAGTTTTGTCGCCTCTACTGTAGGAAGACCACATACCACAGACCAGTATTTCCAACTTAGTGAGTTTTCCACTAAAACTGGTGCCGGCCGGAGTGGCCGAGCGGTTCTAGGCGCTACAGTCTGGAACCGCGCGCCCGCTACGGTCGCAGGTTTGAATCCTGCCTCGGGCATGGATGTGTGTGATGTCCTTAGGTTAGTTAGGTTTAAGTAGTTCTACGTTCTAGGGGACTGATGATCTCAGCAGTTAAGTCCCATAGTGCTCAGAGCCATTTGAACCATTTTATTTGAACTAAAACTGGTGGTTTGTACCCTCCTTTTAGTGGCTAAACATTGCTTCCAGTTGCTGGTGGATTTTATAGTGGTTTAGTTGAATTCAGTTTCTGTTACTGTAATTGCGATCTCTCAACCACTAAGCTATTTATATCTTTCGAAAGATGTTATTTCTACTTTATTTGATTTCAGGAGTATTTAACTTTTACTGCGAAGATAACACTGATGCATTACAATGTGACATCAAATGCACCATCACACTCGATAGACTACATGCGGGGATTCGCTTTAGAATAAACAGTATTTAGTATTTAGTAGCACATATTTATAGTTCATTTCACGAGCGAAGGCGGCTTCCGCAGGTGCAGGGAGTACAGCAACCGGTTTCAAACAATGGGTGCCCACGTTTTTCACTGTCGCTTCGAATAACCACTGAGCGCTTGTTGGCTCATGCAGGGTGCGTGACGTCACATGCGCAGAAAAAGTAACCCGACTGTCGACGTTTGTGGTGTGCACTATGCAATGGTAATTCTCAGTGTATGTTACTATTTCACGACTTCATACGCATATAACTATGCCGAAACCACAATATACGCAGAAGTTTCGGGATTCTTAGCTTCAAGACTTACACTTAAAAGATTGGTTTCAGGTCATTGAAAGTACAAAGGGTCACGCAGCGAAGTTCCAGTTTTGTGGTACAGTTTTAAGGAGTCAATATCGAGATTTGAAGTCTCATGGAATGTCAAAGAAGCATCTACAAAATAAAAAGGTAAGCAACCATTTTTTAAATTGATTAGTCATTCATTGATGGGTTTTACATCTTTGACCACTCTTTGACTAAGTAAATTGTTGCAGGTTGTAACTATGCAGCCTAAAATTGCTTTTAACTCAGAGCTCATTGGGAATAAAAAGGAAAGAAGCAAGACTTGCATTATTCACAGCCATGCATACCAGCATACATGTAGTCGACCATTTGGGAGAGGTAATTATTGACAGTCATGAAAAATATATAGAAAAAGTTCAAGTGCACTGAACTAAGTGCACCTCGCTATAAAAAACTTGTTAGCAACGCATTTCACTGAAATTCTAAAACAAGCCTGCAAAGATCAACCATTTAGAATATTAATTGATGAATCTACTGCTGTACATAAATACTTGGGATTGATTATAGTTTAATACAGTGAATTACACCAAAAATAGTATCTACATAACTTGACTTTGCTGAATTGCACGAGTGTAACGCTGAATCTATTGTCTCTGCTATAAAGAAGACGCTTCAACGATTCGATTTGCGACTTGAAAATTAAATGGAATTGGTACAGATAATGCCTCTGTCATGGTCGGAGTAAATAACGGAGTACTTACGAAATTAAAAGAAGCCTGTACCACACTTGATTTTAGTACGTTGATTGTGCCATTCCTTGCAACGGGCTGTTTCAGCTACTGCAAAAGAATTTTTACCCAGAAATTTTGAGCTTTTAATTAAAGAGGCACATGATTGGTTTAGTCGCTCCTCTTCCAGACAATATCTTTATAAGGAGCTATACAAAACCATCAACGATGGACAAAACCGTTGAAAATAGTTCAAACGTGGCAGACAAGGTGGTTATCAATAGAATCCGCTGTATCAAGAATATACACGTAATGGTTAGACCTAAAAACTGACTTTTCCGTAGCGAAAATGCGCGGAAAGTGTCACTTGGCAGAGTTATTGCACGCTATGTATGTGAACGAGATTAACTACGCATGTACTTCATTTTTATATCCAGTATTAACTGAAATAAACAGAGTCAATAAAATTTTTGAGTCGAAAGATACAGATCACACCAAACTCTTTGATGAGTTGACCAACCTGATAGATATGTTTGTCAGCAAAGTTACGTTACCAGCAAATAAAGTTAGCATTTTTACTCAAAATATTCGTGATTTCTTCGATCTAATATGTTATCTGGAATTCCGCTTTGAAAAGCAGTTGCTTGAAATGGAGAAAAAGGATTACTATCGGAAGACGATGAAATATTAACGTAATCGGTGCACAACATTTATAGTAAGTCTGATTGAAGAGATAAAAAACAGGTTACCGGAAAATTTGTCGTTGATCAAAAAAATTTCTAGAATAAGTGTTGAACAAGCAGTTAATCACAACAAAGAGAATCTAATTGATATAATGGCTCAATTCAATAAAAGTGTAGAATTTATAGCAAGAGTGGATGATCAGTGGCGACGAATCCGTTTGTTGAATTGGTATGAGACAAAAAAATTTTGGAATGAAGTATTGCATTTCAAAGATGCTCAAGGGAAATCCAGATTTGGGGAATGAGTGACTTTTGCAATTACTCTCCTCATACTGCCCATTCCATTGTTGGTGGTGAGAGACTATTTAGCAGTATGAATGTAATAAAAAACAAGCAAAGTAATAGAATGAAGTTAAGTCTTTTACTGCTGCATTTAGAATATGCTGTGGTTTGAGGTTTGAAGGAAAATGTTGAAATGAATATGAAATTCCAACAAATGTTGTAAAACAAATCAGTACGAAAGTATTGTTTCAATTTGAAACCGATGATGATGATGACGATGATGATGATGATGATGATGATGAAGACAAAAACGATTCATCTAAAGAAGATGAATTCATTTAAATAATTAGCTATTGTAATAGAACTTTTTGTATGTTCCTGACCTTGACATGCTTATTTCTTTATTGTATGTTCATTTAATGATCATGAATATTTTATTATTCAATAATAAGGGAAACTAATTACTAATATACTTATTGTTTTCTTTCAAAATATTTTTTTTAAAAAGTGGAAATTTTAGCGATTATGAGAGTAGGGGCATTTTTGTTAGTGGTTTTCTTGTGCTTTTTGCACTCGAAACTGGTGGGGAGCTCACTTAATTGCTGGCAACACACACACTGTTAATCACAATAGAGGGTCCTTGTGTTAATGTTTCATGAACAATTTGATATATTGTTTTTCGCTGTAAAACATTGAAGCAGTGTATGACTACAGCTGTGTACACAGCCATACGTATTGTTTTTCTACCATGACTTTGATGTCTATGACAGGTGCTAAACTGACATTGTTGTTGTTGTGGTCTTCAGTCCTGAGACTGGTTTGATGCAGCTCTCCATGTTACTCTATCCTGTGCAAGCTTCTTCATCTCCCACTACCTACTGCGGCCTACATCCTTCTAATCTGCTTAGTGTATTCATCTCATGGTCTCCCTCTACGATTTTTACCCTCCACGCTGCCCTCCAATACTAAATTGGTGATCCCTCGATGTCTCAGAACATGTCCTACCAACCAATCCCTTCTTCTGGTCAACTTGTGCCACAAGCTCCTCTTCTCCCCAATTATATTCAATGCCTCCTCATTAGTTATGTGATCTACCCATCTAATCTTCAGCATTCTTCTGTAGCATCACATTTTGAAAGCTTCTATTCTCTTCTTGTCCAAACTATTTATGGTCCATGTTTCACTTCCGTACATGGCTACACTCCATACAAATACTTTCAGAAACGGCTTCCTGACACTTAAATCAGAAACGCTTTGCTTGCCATTGCCAGTCTACATTTTATATTCTCTCTACTTCGACCATCATCAGTTATTTTTCTCCCCACATAGCAAAACTCATCTACTACTTCAAGTGTCTCATTTCCTAATCTAATTCCCTCAGCGTCACCCGACTTAATTCGACTACATTCCATTATGCTCGTTTTGCTTTTGTTGATGTTTATCTTATATCCTCCTTTCAAGACACAATCCATTCCGTTCAACTGGTCTTCCAAGTCCTTTGCTGTCTTTAACAGAATTACAATGTCATCGGCGGACCACAAAGTTTTTATTTCTTCTCCACGGATTTTAATATCTACTCCGAACTTTTCTTTTGTTTCCTTTATTGCTTGCTCAATATACATATTGAATAACATCGGGGATAGGCTACAACCCTGTCTAACTCCGTTCCCAACCACTGCTTCCCTTTCATACCCCTCGACACTTATAATTGCCATCTGCTTTCTGTACAAACTGTAAATAACCTTTCGCTCCCTGTATTTTACCCCTGCCACCTTCAGAATTTGAAAGAGAGTATTCCAATCAACATTGTCAAAGGCTTTCTCTAAGTCTACAAATGCTAGAAACATAGGTTTGCCTTTTTTGAATCATTCTTCTAAGATAAGTCGTAGGGTCATTATTGCCTCACGTGTTCCAACATTTCTATGGAATCCAAACTGATCTTCCCCGAGGTCAGCTTCTATCAGTTTTTCCATTCGTCTGTAAAGAATTCGCGTTAGTATTTTGCAGCTGTGACTTATTAAACTGATAGTTCGGTAATTTTCACATCTGTCAACACCTGCTTTCTTAGAAATTGGAATTATTATATTCTTCTTGATCTTTGAGGGTATTTCGCCTGTCTCATACATCTTGTTCACCAGATGGTAGAGTTACGTTAGGACTGGCTCTCCCAAGGCTGTCAGTAGTTCCAATGAAATGTTGTTTACTCCCGGGGCCATGTTTCATCTCAGGTCTTTCAGTGCTCTGTCAAACTCTTCACGCAGTATCATATCTCCCATTTCATCTTCATCTACATCCTCTTCCATTTCCATAATATTGTCCTCAAGTACATTGCCCTTGTATAAACCCTCTATATACTCCTTCCACCTTTCTGCTTTACCTTCTTTGCTTAGAACTGGGTTTCCAACAAAGCTCTTGATATTCCTGCAAGTGGTTCTCCTTTCTCCAAAGGTCTCTTTAATTTTCCTGTACGCAGTATCTACACTCCTGGAAATGGAAAAAAGAACACATTGACACCGGTGTGTCAGACCCACCATACTTGCTCCGGACACTGCGAGAGGGCTGTACAAGCAATGATCACACGCACGGCACAGCGGACACACCAGGAACCGCGGTGTTGGCCGTCGAATGGCGCTAGCTGCGCAGCATTTGTGCACCGCCGCCGTCAGTGTCAGCCAGTTTGCCGTGGCATACGGAGCTCCATCGCAGTCTTTAACACTGGTAGCATGCCGCGACAGCGTGGACGTGAACCGTATGTGCAGTTGACGGACTTTGAGCGAGGGCGTATAGTGGGCATGCGGGAGGCCGGGTGGACGTACCGCCGAATTGCTCAACACGTGGGGCGTGAGGTCTCCACAGTACATCGATGTTGTCGCCAGTGGTCGGCGGAAGGTGCACGTGCCCGTCGACCTGGGACCGGACCGCAGCGACGCACGGATGCACGCCAAGACCGTAGGATCCTACGCAGTGCCGTAGGGGACCGCACCGCCACTTCCCAGCAAATTAGGGACACTGTTGCTCCTGGGGTATCGGCGAGGACCATTCGCAACCGTCTCCATGAAGCTGGGCTACGGTCCCGCACACCGTTAGGCCGTCTTCCGCTCACGCCCCAACATCGTGCAGCCCGCCTCCAGTGGTGTCGCGACAGGCGTGAATGGAGGGACGAATGGAGACGTGTCGTCTTCAGCGATGAGAGTCGCTTCTGCCTTGGTGCCAATGATGGTCGTATGCGTGTTTGGCGCCATGCAGGTGAGCGCCACAATCAGGACTGCATACGACCGAGGCACACGGGGCCAACACCCGGCATCATGGTGTGGGGAGCGATCTCCTACACTGGCCGAACACCACTGGTGATCGTCGAGGGGACACTGAATAGTGCACGGTACATCCAAACCGTCATCGAACCCATCGTTCTACCATTCCTAGACCGGCGAGGGAACTTGCTGTTCCAACAGGACAATGCACGTCCGCATGTATCCCGTGCCACCCAACGTGCTCTAGAAGGTGTAAGTCAACTACCCTGGCCAGCAAGATCTCCGGATCTGTCCCCCATTGAGCATGTTTGGGACTGGATGAAGCGTCGTCTCACGCGGTCTGCACGTCCAGCACGAACGCTGGTCCAACTGAGGCGCCAGGTGGAAATGGCATGGCAAGCCGTTCCACAGGACTACATCCAGCATCTCTACGATCGTCTCCATGGGAAAATAGCAGCCTGCATTGCTGCGAAAGGTGGATATACACTGTACTAGTGCCGACATTGTGCATGCTCTGTTGCCTGTGTCTATGTGCCTGTGGTTCTGTCAGTGTGATCATGTGATGTATCTGACCCCAGGAATGTGTCAATAAAGTTTCCCCTTCCTGGGAGAATGAATTCACGGTGTTCTTATTTCAATTTCCAGGAGTGTATTTTACTCCTAGTGAGATAAGCCTCTACATACTTACATTTGTCCTCAAGGCATTCCTGCTTAGCCATTTTGCACTTCCTGTCGATATCATTTTTTAGACGTTTGTATTCTTTTTTGCCTGCTTCATTTACTGCATTTTTATATTTTCTCCTTTCATCAGTTTAATTCAATATTTCTTCTGTTACCCAAGGGTTTCTACTAGTCCTCGTCTTTTTACCTATTTGATCCTCTGCTGCCTACACTATTTCATCCCTCAAAGTTACCCATTGTTCTTTACTGTATTTCTTTCCCCCATTCCTGTCAATTGCTCCCTTATGCTCTCCCTGAAACTCTGTACAACCTCTGGTTCTTTCAGTTTATCCAGGTCCCATCTCCTTAAATTTCCACTTTTTTGCAGTTTCTTCAGTTTTAATCTGCAGTTCATAACCAATAGATTGTGGTCAGAGTCCACATCTGCCCCTGGAAAGTCTTACAATTTAAACTGACATTAACACGTTTCAATCCATTGACTCTCACAGAAATCTGGACATTGCGTAGTATAAACTAAGCTGCTCACACAACACACATGATGGTTGAAATGAAATACTAAGGTGGTACTTACTGCCAAAAATCTGGAAGAGTCGCAACATATGGAAAATGGAGGAGTTTATGGCATTGTGGAGCATTTCCTCATGGCTGTCCAAATGTGAAGACCTCTTTCACAGTGATCGGGTAGCAAAGGTCTCAGTGCTCCATTTTCGAAGAGACCAAGAGCATTGACTCCTCATACTGATGGTGCATATTAAGCCCAGATATATGATCACCGTTTTTGTGTCCTACATGATGGTCATCCTGCACTCAAAATCTCTGGACACTGCATCTTTCATTTTTATGGTTTTACAATGTATAGCTGCATGTGGGACAATGGGGTATTCTGCTGGACTTAAACCTGTAGAGCATGGGTAGTTTGCACCATCTGTTGTCTGACAGGTGGAGGAGTGGAATGATTTTACTCCACCCAGGTGAGTGTGTAAGTACCCTCATTCCTCCACATTTTTGTCGTATTTTCATTGGTATTACGTATTTTCCATCAATTTTCGTAATTTTATCAGGTTTTCTATAATTTCACGCATTTTACCCAATTAATCAAGGTCCAAACCAACAATATCGACGTCTTGTCATGTCATATAGATACGAAACGAGGGCTGCCTTGCCGTCAACTACCTGGTTTGAACTACTTTTCAAGGTCATCCAACTACCAACACCCACATCCAAAATTCAAGCACATAGATAATTGTAAATAGGGAAATTCTTGGAATTTTTATTACGTTAGGGAATAAGACAAGCAAATATTCTTATAAAAAACGTTATTAATATCTACATATGCATTTATACACAGAAAACATGGTCAGACACACGATCCATTTTGTGGATGTATATTGTAGCTTCCAGTCTGGTAATACCATGCTGTTTAGCCAAGGAGGACGTGAAAATTTCTCATAGTCAGACGTCAAGACCCTTAATAAAATATATAAGGTGGTTACTGATAAATTTGTTCACACCTGGGTTTGTGATTTGATGTATACGTTTGTCATATACATTTACACTACAGTTGGAGGCCATCCTCATTAAACAGTCCATTCCAATTGTCTTATCGTTGTCCACAATCACATTGTTACTTCCCTGGCAGTCTCCTTCCATGCAGAAGTCGTGGTTTGATATTCGGTGTTCACGCATCTCAGTTTTATTGAAAATCCTGTTGAAATCCCGCATTATGTCCAAATCCGAAAGGTAATAGTCGTCTACTCATTGCAATATCCCAGGCAGCTCCTCCTTTAGAACATTCATTTTAACGTAAGCTACTTCCACTTTATTTGGTACAGCCACAGGATTTTTATATTTCTTCCAAATGGTTTCCAGTGCTTCTTTGCCAATGTTATCTAATACTACTCTTGCTGTCACACGGTTACTCCCACGTAGGAGAAATAGTAACTTTACCTTGACACCACATCTTGCAATGACGAACATGGAAAATATATTATGTAGTAATAGTTAAATGCATGCTCGTGTAGTTGATTTTTGCTGATTATTCCCTCATTTAGGAGTATTTTCCACCCCAAGGGCAAGAGAATGCACTCAACCTCTATCCGCACCTCGTCCCACTTCCACCATGCAGAGGGAAGGTGACTCCTTAAACAGCAAAACTTTGGCCGCCATTGTTGATGATTTTTATTCAGACTTTAAGCTGTGGCTGGATCGAAACTGTGCCCAGGACGTGGTTATTATAAGTCGAAGACGCTACTCCTGTAACAGTATGGCTTTATGGGTCATTATAACTCCTTACTTCCTTCAAGTTTGTCAGAAACTCTCTTCTGCACTTACAGTTTGTTAGATTTACCTTGGGCATCTAAAAATCTACACAACACATTTTGCATCGATTCTCAGTTGTCATGTAACTTCTCGTAAAGGAAACGTTAGTCGCATGTTGTATCATCCCAGGCAACTTAATACTGAAGGCAGTATATAGCAGGCGAAACACAGGTTCATCATCAGTTTTTCACCTGTCTATTGGTCAGCAACATAGCAAATACCCTGTCCCGTAGTATCTGACCTCTTTGAGGATAGCTGTAAAAGAATGGGGAGTGGGTCCCGATTGTCGTGGGGAGAAATGGTGTTTCTTTTGGCTTAGTATGATTATTCGGCTGGCTTGTGGAACTTCTTACGGATATAAGGATTTATGGCTGCCTTACAAGCTTCAAAACCTCTAAACTAAGTAGAAAGTTTATAAAAAGTCCACTGTCCACCATTGCACTTTCGTGATACTGTTTCTTCTACTTGCACTCACTGAAAGTCCTCTGCTATTGTGTTGCCCCTCGACCTTAAATCTGCTTTAAGTTACCAGAGCCGTCTCAGAGGCTACTCTGAACTCTCACTTGGGAACCACGACCCAGTCTGCCTATAATAGTCTAAATAGTCCCCTTAGACACTTCCTTCTATGGTGTGGCAGCCAATGACATACTTAATAATACTATTGTTTAGTGAAAGCGCGTCCTCATCTTTTCCTATGCGCCCATGCATTAACACTATCTACTGTGTAGATTTTTATAATAACAGCAATAAATTCACACTGATAAGCTGAAACACTATGACCGCCTACTTCCTTGCTGGTTGGTCCACCTTTGCAATGCAATACAGCAGCAATTCTGCATGGTAAGGATTCGACAAGTCCTCATTAAATTTTTGGTTTTATGTGCTTCCAGGTGTCTACGAGAAGGCCACTCTGTTCACCAGTTCGATGACCTTGAGACGCTGAGATTTATCCCGCCGATAGATGAGATCGCTGTGTGGCAAGACACCAAACGTCAAGGAATGCAGATGGTTAGCAATAAAGTTCTCGTAGTCCACCCCTGTCATGGTGCCTTCCACTTCTATTATGTCTCATGAAAGCACAGGTGAATGTCCCCAAAGTACAGCACGGCCTCCAGCGGCGTGCGTCTGTGGCGCCTTGTACGCTTCGAGCAACTGTTTGCCTGGATGACGGCATATCCGAACACGTCCCCTGTGGTACACAACTTCTGCCGTAGTCAACAAGTGCACATCGTAGTGCATTCAGGTCTTGAGAGGTTGCTGTCTGTGCGCGGTCCACTGCAACGTATCAGATATAGAGGGTGATTATAATTAAAGTTAAACTTTCAAACCGCTGTAGAAATAACACCACTGGTCAGAATGACGTCAAATTGCAACGTAATATTATCGGAGAAGGGGAAACACTTATGGCAGAAGTAAAATAAGAAGTTACAAAATGTAGCCATAGATGGCGCTGTAAGCATCATAATTTAATAGTGGTCGACTACAATTGACAAATGAATCATACAACAATGCCTAAGGTGTACGTTTAACGTTAAACAAATTGTACTCTTCATTGAGCATGGGTGTACAGGTGTGATACTGATAGTTACATGACCCCACCCACCACGGCAAGGTCATATCACATCGGATGGGAAAAATCGATTTTTAATTGTCCTGAGGCCAAAAACCACATAAAAAGCATCAATCAAAATCAAATTGGATTATTAATTTCCATGCGACTGCCGCAAAACATGTTTGATATGCTGTCCACCGTTCTCTGCAATAAGTTTAAATCGAGAAACAGCATCTTCCACGACTGATAGAAGTGTTTCCGGGGTAACGTTTAGAATGTGTTATGCTGTGCAGTTACATTTGCGATTTGAACACTGAACACAACATCTTTCAGATAGCTCCACACCCAGAAGTCACACGGATTAAGATCAGATGATCGGGACGGCCAGGCTGTAGGGAAATGGCGGCTGATAATTCTAGCATTTCCGAAATGACGCTTCAGCAGCTGCTTAACCGGATTTGCAATGTGCGGAGGTGCGTCATTGAGACGTAGGACTTGGGGTGTTGTGTCTAGACAAGACAGCCTAGACACAATGAGAGGAAGCCGAAAGGCACGCGCTTAAACTCACGCAGGCTGGCGTGAGGTCTGAAACAGGATAAGTAATGAATGCTATAAAGAAAAGTACGTAGCTTCTGGAATATTTAACTTTAATCCACATTTGTAGAACATCGCTCTTGATGATACATTAATAGAATCTCAATATCAATTGAATACGGCGCCTTGCTAGGTCGTAGCAAATGTAGCTGAAGGCTATGCTAACTATCGTCTCGGCAAATGAGAGCGTAATTCTCAGTGAACCATGGCTAGCAACGTCGGCTGTACAACTGGGGCGGGTGCCAGGACGTCTCTATAGACCTGCCGTGTGGTGGTGCTCGGTCTGCAATTACTGACAGTGGCGACACGCGGGTCCGTCGTATACTAGCGGACCGCGACCGATTTAAAAGCTACCACCTAGCAAGTGTGGTGTCTGGCGGTGACACCACATAGGGAAAGCAGGAAAAGGTGTGGGAGGGACCTAATCAGTTACCGTTGGTTGCACAGTAAACACGTACACTTTACTTAAGGAAATAATTTTTAAAAATAATCATTTAAAAAAAATTGACTATAACACAATCTACACTGACGGCTGAAGGCCTTATTACGAAAGAATTCAAAATTATTTGTCGGCTCAAGGCTACGAGCAATACTTCAGAAAGATTAACAGCTGAAGGCCTGAATTACAACTGAGGAAGACAACTACACGTTGAAAATACCAAAATAATTTTTAAAACAATCATTTTAAAATAACTGACTGTAACACAAGCTACACTGACGGCTGAAGGCCTTATTGAGAAGAATTAAAATTATTTGTCGGCTGAAAGCCACAAGAAATAGAAATAATTAAAAAAAAGTATTATTTTTAAACAATTTACACAATCAGACCAAATAAAGAAAGGAGTGATCCACAGACAGTGCTGCAAGGATCGACCTGAGATAAATCCCTACAGTTGCGTAAGTGGTGAGACTGGCAGACCAGTGTTATACTCATGTAACAGGATGGCAACTCATACCAGTCACAGTTTAAACGCAAGACCAATACTCTCGCAAAATATACCTAACTTCCGATGCCCAAAACGACGATGGAATAACCCACGCAAGGCAGACGGGCGGACTACACTGTTGACATTGTAAAACGTCAAACATTACACAAGGGAACATGTTCAAACGCAAGAGTAATCCTAGATAATCACAACAACTTGCCTCCACGAACTGGGTACACAGACAGCGTTAAAATGACTGCTCATTCAAAACCACACTAGATACACACGCATCCACGAAAACAATTGCACAAACAACTCAAACAATAATATAACCAGTCATTGTGGAGCAACAAGGACGAATTACAAGTCGACACAAACACAGAGGACCCAGAAGCGGTCGAAGACAAAATAAACGTCGTCCGTTGAGACGACCGACCAAACGACCAACCAACAGTCGCCCTCGATCAAGTCAGGCAAGGCAAACTTCCCAGTATGAATCGTCGACAGACAGCTTGTTCCATGAGGTCACTTCGCCGGACACACACACACACACACACACACACACACACACACACACACACACCAGTGAAGATTGCACTACTCGAATATATCTACATCTACATCTACATCCATATTCCGCAAGCCACCTGACGGTGTGTGGCGGAGGGTACCTTGAGTACCTCTATCGGTTCTCCCTTGTATTCCAGTCTCGTATTGTTCGTGGAAAGAAGGATTGTCGGTATGCCTCTGTGTGGGCTCTAATCTCTCTGATTTTATCCTCATGGTCTCTTCGCGAGATATACGTAGGAGGGAGCAATATACTGCTTGACTCTTCGGTGAAGGTATGTTCTCGAAACTTTGACAAAAGCCCGTACCGAGCTACTGAGCGTCTCTCCTGCAGAATCTTCCACTGGAGTTTATCTATCATCTCCGTAACGCTTTCGCGATTACTAAATGATCCTGTAACGAAGCGCGCTGCTCTCCGATGGATCTTCTCTATATCTTCTATCAACCCTATCTGGTACGGATCCCACACTGCTGAGCAGTATTCAAGCAGTGGGCGAACAAGCGTACTGTAACCTACTTCCTACGATCCATTCAATTATAACTCGCTGAATCCAGACCTCGACGTGGTCGTGAACTCTCGCGACCACATACTTCCATCGGGCAGTGCATGTATCCCCAGCTGTCCCGGCGAGTAATGGCGCTGTGCGGACCTCACAGCTGCTCCGTTCCAACTCAACTCCTTCGACACACGACGACCCGGAAATGCTAGAGGTCGCTCCAAAGATAGTACCACAGTACACGCTATCGATAAACGCCGCTGCCACTCACGGACAGACAAGGCGAGCAAACATAATGGCACCAGTGAACACACTAAGAAAACGAGAGGTCACAATCCGAATACACGACGCTAACCTGTCAACGGCACAAACGCCAGCCGGAGCACGGCTCAGCCATCTTGCATAAAAATGATCCCATCCACACATCCACGCTGTTGGAGAGCTAGAATGAGATGGTTGCGCAAAAGACATTCATTGCAAGCACTTACTAGTGACGGTACAGGAATCAGGACCGGAAGCACCTGTCTCTTCGACAAAATATGGCCCTATGATAAATGATGTCATAAACCCACGCCACACAGTGATCTTTTCAGGTTCTGGTTGATTTACTTGTGGATTTTCCGTTGCCCATATTCGACAATTCTGTGTATTGACATATCCTGTCAGATGGACGTGGGCTTCGTCTGTCCACAAAACCTTCCACCGCCAATCATTGTTCACTTCCATGCGTGCAAGAAATTTTAAAGTAAAGGTTTCTCTTGATGGCAGGTCAACAGGAAGCAACTCGTGCACATGAGTAATTTTGAATGGATAGCAAAGGATGTTTCGTAGGATTTTACGCTGCGTGCTTATGGGTATGTCCAATGTTCGGGCAATTCTCCATGCACTACACGTTTGTACACCACCACTCGTACCCTTCTGCATTGCTGTGGCCACTGTTTCCACTGACGTCGAATCAATTCGTTTCCTCCCTCTAGCAGGTTGCACACCAAAAGAACCCATCTTTTTCGAATTTCTAAATCATTTTCTCCAGACCCACGGCAGTCATCGGACCAACGTCTTTTTCCCACCCTTTAGTGTCCGGAACTTCTGCAGAACGACGTATGCACAATCATCATTCTTGTAATACAGCTTTACAAGCAGCGCTCTATCCTGCATTGAGTCAGTCATGGCGAACCTCGCAGACGCGAAACGAGCAAAAGCCGTGTACCCGGCGTGATTATACCAACTTCAATGGGTAGTGCGCATGGCAAGTGCTTCCATTTACGTATTGGCTCTGAGCACTATGGGACTTAACTGCTGTGGTCATCAGTCCCCTAGAACGTAGAACTACTGAAACCTAACTAACCTAAGGACATCACACACATCCATGCCCGAGGCAGGATTCGAACCTGCGACCGTAGCGGTCGCGCGGTTCCAGACTGTAGCGCCTAGAACCGCTCGGCCACTCCGGCCGGCTCATTTACGTATTCTGACACATACAGCGCCATCTCTTGATCAATTTTCATACTATTATTTTTCTTCTGCCATATGTTTCTCCCGATCTCCGATAATTCGAGGTGCATTCAAGTTCTAAGGCCTCCGATTTTTTTTCCAATTAACTACTCACCCGAAATCGATGAAACTGGCGTTACTTCTCGACGTAATCACCCTGCAGACGTACACATTTTTCACAACGCTGACGCCATGATTCCATGGCAGCGGCGAAGGCTTCTTTAAGAGTCTGTTTTGACCACTGGAAAATCGCTGATGCAATAGCAGCACGGCTGGTGAATGTGCGGCCACGGAGAGTGTCTTTCATTGTTGGAAAAGCCAAAAGTCACTAGGAGCCAGGTCAGGTGAGTAGGGAGCATGAAGAATCACTTCAAAGTTGTTATCACGAAGAAACTGTTGCGTAACATTAGCTCGATGTGCGGGTGCGTTGTCTTGGTGAAACAGCACACGCGCAGCTCTTCCCGGACGTTTTTGTTGCAGTGCAGGAAGGAATTTGTTCTTCAAAACATTTTCGTAGGATGCACCTGTTACCGTAGTGCCCTTTGGAACGCAATGGGTAAGGATTACGCCCTCGTTGTCCCAGAATATGGACACCAACATTTTTTCAGCACTGGCGGTTACCCGAAATTTTTTTGGTGGCGGTGAATCTGTGTGCTTCCATTGAGCTGACTGGCGCTTTGTTTCTGGATTGAAAAATGTCATCCACGTCTCATCCATTGTCACAACCGACGAAAAGGAAGTCCCATTCATGCTGTCGTTGCGCGTCAACATTGCTTGGCAACATGCCACACGGGCAGCCATGTGGTCGTCCGTCAGCATTCGTGGCACCCACCTGGATGACACTTTTCGCATTTTCAGGTCGTCATGCAGGATTGTGTGCACAGAAGCCACAGAAATGCCAACTCTGGAGGCGATCCCCCAAAACAATTCTCTCCACTTTCTCGATCATGTCGTCAGACCGGCTTGTGCGAGCCCGAGGTTGTTTCGGTTTGTTGTCACACGATGTTCTGCCTTCATTAAACTGTCGCACCCACGAACACATTTTCGACACATCCATAACTCCATCACCACGTCTCCTTCAACTGTCGATGAATTTCAATTGGTTTCACACCACGCAAATTCAGAAAACGAATGATTGCACGCTGTTCAAGTAAGGAAAACGTCGCCATTTTAAGTATTTAAAACAGTTCTCATTCTCGCCGCTGGCGGCAAAATTCCATCTGCTGTACGGTGCTGCCATCTCTGGGACGTATTGACAATGAACGCGGCCTCATTTTAAAACAATGCGTATTTTTCTATCGCTTTCCAGTCCGGAGAAAAAAAATCGGAGGCCTTAGAACTTGAATGCACCTCGTATTTCATTGCAATTTGACATCATTCTGACCAGTCACGTTATTTTTACAGCATTTTGAAAATCACCCTGTACAATGTCGAGCTTGATTTCTCGTGTACGTTCCAGCCAGAAGAAATCACTTTACAGATATCGCCTTTTACTTAGTGAGACCACGATTTAGAATCGCTGGTATTACGCTGCATAAAACATTTGACGATTCGTCGCTCAGGAAGCACAGTACAATGTTTGCTTATGTTACTATAAATCACACCGACAGCAACTGTAATTTTTATTGTTCTATTTTTTCTTGCTTTTCTCGTAGTATTACAACTTTGGACATTAACACTGTCAAATTATTGCTTAAGGTGGTGACTTATTACTGCTCGCAGGAAAGGGAATTATTACATTGTAGTGTACTAATGGAGGAAAACGATTATCGAGGTAACAGAGGAGAACAATACTGACTGACTACTGAAGGCAATGACGTTAGGTAGACTGTGTTTATTGAGTGGTGGGATTAGGATTTTCCGGGATTGCCGAAATTGTGATCAGTACCTGCTGACAGTGTTTGACGAAATCGGATACCAGGATTAATGCAGATGTAGTATGAGAGCATACCACATGTGCCGGTAGCATCAAATAGGACTGCATAGCCAAGCAACGAGCAGAAATTAATTGTAATGGATGTAGCGGTCGGAAGGCTCTGCTACTTCATATAAAATGTATCTGACAGGCTGTCCGGTTTGCTTTGTTCAGAGCAGGTGTTACGAGTAAAGCCATGCAGGCGTTAACAAAGTTTGCTTGTACTACTAAGTGCAGTGATATCTGTCAATTTCAGTATTTACGTAATAAACAGTTCATCCCGGCTACGTGTGTTGATCTCAGCATCGGTAATTACTGATCACTGTCTGATATGGATTGTTAACAGGCCCATCATCGACGTTTACTGTCCTTTCTCGGTCAAAACTATTAATTTCTCGACGCGAGGTAGTTGCATGGACAACAACACATCTGGACATATTTTCGAAGTGCCAAAATCTTAACTCGTTTTCAGATACCTGCAGCGTCAGGGATCACTGCACCAATGGCCGACAAGCCTTCCCGACAACCTGTGCAATTTTTATCATGAGTGTTCGGAGACTGATGCCTCTTATGTCCAAAATGTTATTCAATACATACCACAATAAATCATACATGTCCACAGCTCGTGGTCGTGCGGTAGCGTTCTCGCTTCCCGCTCCCGGGTTCCCGGGTTCGATTCCCGGCGGGGTCAGGGATTTTCTCTGCCTCGTGATGACTGGGTGTTGCGTGATGTCCTTAGGTTAGTTAGGTTTAAATAGTTCTAAGTTCTAGGGGACTGATGACCATAGATGTTAAGTCCCATAGTGCTCAGAGCCAAATCATACATGTTAACGAGAATTGTGGAGGTTCAGACGTTATTAGAATTAACGTGATTAATAGTGTGCTTGTAGGAAGCTTAGTAGTTAATTAGAAGGCAAAAAACTGGAAGAAACAATGAAAATTTGTCTTTGGATGGTATCATAAAACAAAAACTTTCACGGCCGGAAATAGTATAACAGCCCGAAGAATCTGCATAATCATAATGTGTCCAATTATGTTCTTCATTATTCCACAGTTATGTCCCAGTCTGCGGAGGATATCTTACAAGAGTGGTGTTGAAGAAGGTAAATCATGGCTTCGATTCTCTGCACACAGTGGCTCACTGACAGTCAAAATTTGGTTTCTTAACGCGATACTAAAGCCACTGGAAGTTTTGGAAGTACACATCTCAACTTAATTTTGAAAGTCACAAGCAAGGTATTGTAATACTTATGGTTAGCAAATGATTTTGTTCCAGTCACTAGCAAAAGTATGTTACCGCCTTGTTATGAGCAAAATTAGTGTGAGTACTAAGAAAGGTATGCTGGGAAAATGTTTAGAGGAACGTAAACGTAACTATCGAGGGGGAGAAACAGATAGTTCAGATATAGTGGAACACGCTGTTCAGATACGAATGCCAGACTGTAGTAGTGGCTGCAAACATCTCAGTAATTTCTTTAGAGTAGTGCGTTAAGTTCAATGATACCTGGCAACAGTCACCCACCGAGTGTCGTTAGCGGTAGTGTATCAAAACAACTGACAACGGCAACTCTTAGACCGCAGATGAGGTAAATCGCGCGTTAGGTCATTATATTGAAAAATACATCTAACATCTCGATCAGCTGACGGTGAAACACCGCTCCCAGACAGCTTACGGAGAAAACGTCAATTTCTCAGTCAAGATGGTTTGATTAAAACGGTGGACATTTATACATTA
This sequence comes from Schistocerca cancellata, assembly GCF_023864275.1. NCBI lineage: Eukaryota > Metazoa > Arthropoda > Insecta > Orthoptera > Acrididae > Schistocerca > Schistocerca cancellata. The sequence continues at coordinate 226,410,051 of NC_064631.1, read as the reverse complement.
ATAGATTGCGTAGAAAAGTGTGTGAAAGGAAATATTTTGTTCGGGGGATAAGGTTGTTTAAAAATACCAAAAATTTGGCAACATTTATTTCACTTTAACTCATAAAATATAAACTGAATGTAAGGAGCGATATCATCACCGAGCAGATATGAGTCATCATTTGTTCAATAATATTTATTTCTGTGTTTATTTAGTTAATTATTTTATGTGTCCAGGACTTAGATAGCACATATGGCGTGTGTATTTACGGTTGTCTAATGTTATCTCCGCAATGGAATTCTCATGCATGTAAATGATAAACTGACCCTGCCATTCACAACCTACATCCAGGGATTTCCATAAAACGAAGTACATGGTTGTGGATTTACCTCGCGCATCAACCCTACCATTCTTATTGGAATGCTACTAGAATGAATTACAACGCGATTCTACAGTATAACTTGTTTTTTTCTTAAAAAAACATATAGTATGAAAAAATTGTACAAATATGAAATATACAATATAGAATTCTACCCTAAATGCAATTTGAGATTGGCAGAACATACGTTTGACTTTAGATGCCCCCCCCCCCCCCATCCCGTTATTAGATGGACACAAAGTTGGGTGATGCTCTGTACCAGTGAGAAACAGAACACCTATACCTCAACTGGGACTTTGCAGAAAAATGGCGAAGCAAATGGAACCCAACACTTTTACTGTCTCTGTTTCCCTATCCACTGAACTGGAGTGTGCCTATCGCCTACTGAAGTACGGACAGCAGCTGTTCTGCAAAGATGATCTTCTCGTTGGGGCGCTGGCCACTGTGCGTGACGTACCTGTAATTCCCTGCACACTCAGTAAATGCAATATGCCACCCACAAATTACTAGGTCTGAAATTACCTCAGTACAAGACAGAACATGAATCAAGATTTCTGTTTGCTCACTATCCAGAAACATAAATTCGATTCAGGTATTCTCCGGTAAAGAAGCACTTCATTGTGTGACAGACTCTACAGGGAGCTAAAGAATCGTCATTCGAGCAAACAGAATAACAACTCTGTCTCAGAGAAACGACTCACGCGCCCTCCGTGTCGAGGGCAACACTTCTTAAAGTTTTTACCACCAGCTCCTCCGCTGCGGTTACTGACAGCAAAGTCCCTTCTGGCGATCTTGAGAGGCAAGAGCTCTCGATCGTTGCATGCAGGAAAGTCTCTGTTGTTCCGCCTTACACCGTTCCAAGCCGGACACGCGTCCACGTTTGCGCTCCAGGTGACGAATGTCAGTCGCCGTTACGAAAACTTTACCTCCCGCTATATGGATCATGAGTCTGCCAGTCAATCACATTGAGCTCATACTACTTTGAGAAGAATTTCTGGAAGGTTACATTTCCCCTACTTAACACGTCTCTGCTTGAAACTTCCTGGCAGGTTAAAACTGTGTGCCCGACCGAGACTCGAACTCGGGACCTTTGCCTTTCGCGGGCAAGTGCTCTACCATCTGAGCTACCGAAGCACGACTCACGCCCCGTCCTCACAGCTCTACTTCTGCCAGTATCTCGTCTCCTACCTTCCAAACTTTACAGAAGCTCTCCTGCGAACCTTGCAGAACTAGCGCTCCTGAAAGAAAGGATACTGCGGAGACATGGCTTAGCCACAGCCTGGTGGATGTTTCATAAGTTTCATAACAGCGCACATTCCGCTGCAGAGCTAAAATCTCATTCTGGAAACATCCCCCAGGCTGTGGCTAAGCCATGTCTCCGCAGTATCCTTTCTTTCAGGAGTGATAGTTCTGCAAGGTTCGCAGGAGAGCTTCTGTAAAGTTTGGAAGGTAGGAGACTAGATACTGGCAGAAGTAGAGCTGTGAGGACCGGGCGTGAGTCGTGCTTCGGTAGCTCAGATGGTAGAGCACTTGCCCGCGAAAGGCAAAGGTGCCAATTTCGATTCTCGGTCGGGCACACAGTTTTATTCTGCCAGGAAGTTTCATATCAGCGCACACTCCGCTGCAGAGTGAAAATCTCATTCTGGACGTCTCTGCTTGTTTCGGTCGGAAGCGTGCTCCGGCGCTGCCCGTGAGAAGATTCTCGGAGGTAATTTCTGATCCTGCGCATCCTTTTGCACTAAAAGGATATCCTGTAGTTTCACCCCGATGTTTCTTTCTTCAGATACGCTATTCTGAAATTTTTTTCTTCTCGCCAGAGAGCACCTCCCACATACTCTGTCCGCACTACGAGAGATCTGCGGGCTCTAGCAACACAAACCACCGCCACCAAGCACTGTCCTCTTTCACGGCAGTAAATGTCCGCCCCTGCAGAATACGATAAGATGCTTCCCAGCTCCTCCTTAGCCGGCAGTGGCCTCTGAAGAAGGTGAGGCCACTTGGGCCTTTATCTCACTGTTCAGTTCTAATTAACTCCTAGACATGCCACACCACGGAAATTATTAGTATGTGGTGCTAGCCAGTAACAGCCAATGAAATGATAAATCCTATTTTGCATCGTAAATATGATCTAATGTAAATATAAATGTACAAGAATATTAAGTGTATAGGGCTATATCTTGGCGCATTACAACCACACTCATAGAACTCATCTTCAGAACCGAAGTCCCACTTCCTGCAGTTCGCGTTGCGTTGCACTCCTGTCCCCAATCAGTTTAATGCCTTCCACGTCACAACGGCAGATGAAAGGCGTAAGTAGGTTCCTGTCTGGTACTCTCCCCAACCATTTTGGTCAGAGAGTTTCGCCATAGTACTGTTCGGCGAGTTCCAGGTGCTGATGAAGTTGCTGATGTTGTGTGCATGAAGTGCCTCCTTCACCTCGACCTAGGTTTGAGGTTCGTACCTAAACTGTGGGTGAGTGGGATATATTTCCTGCTTCTTTTTCTCGACGTCTGCTACTGCGGATGACGCGTACAGCTGTAGCCATAAACTGATAAATTTCAGCGACAGCAGTTGGTCGTAGGAAAACAGTCACAGTGCGTCCAGACTCACTGAACGCCATATCCACATCTTTGGTACTTACGAAATTTCGCCAAACTCTGCTGCCTGTTCTGCTGCAGAGAAAAATAGCGCCAGGGCAGATGTACGGAACACGTTTGGCTGTAGCAGTAAGTTTACGAATGATGTTGATGCGGACAGATATTTTCAACTTTGTCTCTTGGTAATGCTCTTTGAATCTGAGACTACGATCTATCTTTTGTTCCAGTTATTTTGGAGTATCGTAGATGCATACCTGTTGCCATCTCCAGAAAATATTATGTTCGTCCTGGATTTCTGGTTTCTTAAATGAAAAACGTAGTTTGGCTTTAGGTGGTTATCATCATAATGCTTGCAGAGATCTTCAGGGACTGCAGACAGATTCATCTCCACTTTTTTCATGGAATTTAGCTTGAGCTGCTGTTGCTGTCGCATATGTATAAACGTTATTTATGTTTTTGACAGACGTGATTGCAAGTTGGTTTCATAACAAAAACTCATTTCGATGCCCGAAAACTTATTACATATTATTCCATTGTTTTCGCTTTCTTCTGCCCATGAATGACACTCTGTAACGGTATTACTACTGCTGAAATTCGAAGAAATATCTCGACCTCTGCCGGCTTGCCGTGAAACGGAGAAAAAGATTGGGGCAAACGAAGGAACGAAAATGAAACCTAACGCCATATGGTCTAACATTAATTTTTGATTGCCCTCCGCGTCTAGGAACTGGAGGAATAAAAGGAAATCCACCATTCTATAGAAACAGACAAGAAGTGTCGTCTGAGTGAAGTGTAAGATGCATTTTTTCTGTGATTTTATTGATATGATTCTAAAGAAAATTGTTATGCTCAAGCCTCAATCGCTTAAGCATACACTTTGATTCCACCTGAAATTACATTTAACTGTAATCCGCCGTAGTTTGTGCAAACATAGTCCATAATCTCCTCGAGGCGTTTGTGATATGAATTTCAGTGTGGGATGCTGCATTATGCTGTAATATGCTGTTTGGTACAATGGTCATGAAAAGCATGATAACAGAGTACCATGTACCACCTTTGATACATATTGGCGAGCATTCAGTAATTACCGAATAAGTCGTGATTTCATATCCAATAACGCCCTTACACCATGATTTCATGTGTTGGAGAGGTGTGAATATTGCGAAACGCTGCTTCAAGTGACCTTTCACCAGGCCGCCTAATGACATGTTGGCGGCTATCTGAAGGCCACACTGGAAAGCAAGATATATCGCTGAATTCCATATAATGCCATCCACTGCAGTCTCTGTTGTTTGTGCTAAAATGCCAGAGGCAAATGACGCATGACAGCTCGAGGCCTCAAGCCCGCCCACGGAGATCTATTCCCGAAAGTTCGTGGGGCAACTCCGTCTGTAACCTCTGTCCAGATTTCGGATGTCATCTGTCTGTTCGACAGAGCCTGTCGAATAATCTACGATATTCTCGTAGTGTGGTCCTTGTGGAAGGATCCGTGCGTAGTATATACACTACTGGCCATTAAAATTTCTACACCAAGAAGAATGTAGATGATACACAGGTATTCATTGGCCAAATATATTATACTAGAACTGACATGTGATTACATTTTGACGCAATTTGGGTGCATAGATCGTGAGAAATCAGTGCCCAGAACAACCACCTCTGGCCGTAATAACGGCCTTGATACGCCTGGACATTGAGTCAAACAGAAGATTGGATGGCGTGTACAGGTGCAGCTGCCCTTGTAGCTTCAACACGATACCACAGTTCATCAAGAGTAGTGACTGGCGTATTGTGACGAGCCAGTTGCTCGGCCACCATTGACCAGACGTTTTCAATTGGTGAGAGATCTGGAGAAATTGCTGGTGAGGGCAGCAGTCGAGTATTTTCTGTATCCGGAAGGGCCCGTACAGAACCTCCAACATGCGGTCGTGCATTATCCTGCTGAAATGTAGGGATTTCGCAGGGATCGAATGAATGGTAGAGCCACGGGTCGTTACACATCTGAAATGTAACGTCCACTATTCAAAGTGCCGTCAATGCGAACAAGAGGTGACCGAGACGTGTAACCAATGGCACCCCATACCATCACGCCAGGTGATACGCCATGACGAATACACGCTTCGAATGTGCGTTCACCGCGATGTCGCCAAAAACGAATGCGACCATCATGATGCTGTAAACAGAACCTGGAGTCATCCGAAAAAATGACGTTTTGCCATTCGTGCACCCAGGTTCGTCGTTGAGTACACCATCGCAGGCGGTCCTGTCTGTGATGCAGCGTCAAGGGTAACCGCAGCCACGGTCTCCGAGCTGATAGTCCATGCTGCTGCAAACGTCGTCGAACTGTTCGTGCAGATGGTTGTTTTCTTGTAAACGTCCCCATCTGTTAACTCAGGGATCGATACGTGGCTGCACGATCCGTTACAGCCATGCGGATAAGATGCCTGTCATACCGACTGCTAGTGATAAGAGGCCGTTGGGATCCAGCACGGTGTTCCGCATTACCCTCCTGAACCCACCGATTCCATATTCTGCTAACAGTCATTGGATCTCGACCAACGCGAGCAGCAATGTCGCGATACGATAAACCGCAATCGCGATAGGCTACAATTCGACTTTTATCAAAGTCGGAAACGTGATGGTACGCATTTCTCCTCCTTACACGAGGCATCACAACAACGTTTCACCAGGCAACGCCGGTCAACTGCTGTTTGTGTATGAGAAATCGGTTGGAAACTTTCCTCATATCAGCACGTTGTAGGTGTTGCCACCGGCGCCAACTTCGTGTGAATGCTGTGAAAAGCTAATCATTTGCATATCACAGCATCTTCTTCCTGTCGGTTAAATTTCGCGTCTGTTGCACGTCATCTTCGTGGTGTAGCAATTTTAATGGCCAGTAGTGTATGTCACGCTGTTGTCTACAGCCGATCGCATGTTCACTCGTTCTGCATTAATTTCTCTAGGAGTCTGTTTGTGTGATCTGTTGATATGATGCTCTCATGCAATGATTCTTTCTATCTCAGATTCAGAAAGCTAGTAACAAGCTAGACGTGCTGATCCTCTGAGCCTGCTGTGTGGTGATGTCCACCTGCGAAGGTTCCAGTAACGATAGGCTCACCCAACAGCCGTCACGTACTCACACCATTCTTCATCGGTAGGAACGGATTTTTTCGGTACTGAAAAGAAGCTCACCCAAGGATGAATTCTTTCGCTAGATGAGCGAAGTGATTTTACCTGTATCTGTCAACAAGATATAGCAATCTCTTCCACAGTCTTTCCCTTTGTGTTGTCCCTCTAAATCTGTAACCAAGAATTTGTTTTGGAAGTCTGGTTCGAACTATTCCATCTACACATTACCACAGTTTTTTGTAGCGTATTTCTAATGGTAATACTATCCATCTTAAGGACCGAAGGCGGTGGTTGTTAAGGCAATCGTAATAAAAATTTTAACATACACCCACGAATATCAGGAACATAATCCACAGCAACGTGCTTCGGGAACCAAGCTCCAACCATCTGGGTGTCTTGGTTAATCCTAAATAAATTACACTTCAGAAACATTCCAGGTTAAAAATATAAAAACAAATTTAATTATTCTGACATGAAACAGAAGTCAGCCTCATTCTGCCAATGGATTTTTCACACACTGCAGAGGAGCGGACAGACGTTCAGGGCTCTGTTGTCCTTTGATTAGGAAAATGGCTCTAAAACGCAGAATAATCAGCAACGATCAACGGCATGGGGATGCAGAAGGCAATGGAAACCACTGCATTAAAGATACGCAACGCGTATCCACTGAAAAAGTGTCATGGTAATCTCTCTATTGGCAAAAGATTCCCGACTAGTCCTCCCCCCCTTCGGGTCTCCGGGAGGGGATTACCAAGGAGGAGGTGACTATGACAAAAAGACTGAATAACCAACGAAATGATAACGTTCTATGTGTCGAGGCCTGGAATATCAGAAGTTTGAACGTGATAGGGGAGCTAGAAAATCTGAATAGGCAACTGCTAACCTCAGTCTAGATATAGTGGGGGATCAGTAGAGTGAAATGGAGAGAAGGCAATGATTTCTGGTCAGACGAGTAAAGAGGAATATCAGTGCCAGCAGAAACTGGTATAATGGGAGTAGGATTCCTTACGAATGGTAAAATAGGACAAAGAGTGAGTTGCTGTGAACAGTTCAGTGACAGGATTGTTCTCATTACAATCGAGGGCGAACCAACAACGGAAACAATAGTTCAGGTACACACAGTGATATCGCAAGCAGACTAAGAACAGACAGAGAGAGTGAATGAGGATGCTGAACGGGTATTTCATTACTTAAAGGGAAATGAAAGTCTAATAGTTATAGGGGATTGAAATTCGATAGTATGGGAAGGAATAGAAGAAAGGCTTGGTAGTAGGATCGAGGAATCACAAAGACTAATTGTGTTCTGCAATAAATTTCAGATGATAGTAGCGAATTCTCTGTTCAAAAATCACAAGAGAAGGAGTTAAACTTGGAAAAGGCCGAGAAATATAGGAAGATTTCAGTTAGATTGCATCATGGTCAGGCAGACATTCTAAAATCCGATGTTTGATTGTATGGGTTACCCTGTGGCAGATATAGGCTCAGATCACAATTTGGTAAATTGAAAAGAAGGCTGAAGTCTAAGAGACCAGTTAGGAAGAATCAACGCGCAAAGACGTGTAATACGAAAGTCCTAAGGAATGATAAGACACGGTTGACGTTCTCTGAGGGTATAGATAATGCGATGATGAACAGCTCAGTAGGCATTTCAGTTGAAGAGGGATGGACATCTCCAAAAAAGTACAATCACAGAAGTTGGAGAGGAAAACGTAGTTACATGGTGTGTAACTGCGAAGAAACTGTGGGTAACAGAAGAAATATTTCAGTTTCTCAACGAAAGAAGTAAATACAAAAATGTTCAGGGAAATTCAGAAATATAAGTCATTCAGGAATGAAATAAATTGGAAATGCAGGGAAGCTCAGGCGAAACGGCTGTATGAAAAATGTAAAGAAATCGAAAAAGAAATAATTATCGGAAGGACTGACTCAGCATGCAGAAAAGTCAAGGCGACCTTCGGTGAAAGTAAACGCAAGGGCGCCAACATTAAAAGTGCGTTGGGAATCGCATTATTAAATGCTGCGGAGAGAGCGGGTAGGTGGAAAGAGTACATTGACGGCGTCTGTGAGGGGTAGGACTTATCTGGTGACGTGATAGAAGCAGAAACAGGAATCGATAGAGAGGAGATAGGGCGTCCAACATTAGCATCAGAATTTAAAAGAGCTTTGGAAGGCTTAAAATCAAATAAGGCGGAAGGGATAGATAACATTCAATCGGAATTTCTAAAATCATTGGGGGAAGTGGCAACAAAACGATTATTCACGTTGGTGTGTAAAGTGTATGAGACTAGCGATATACCATAAGATTTTCGGAAAAACATTATCCAGACAATTCGAAAGATAGTAAGAGTCGACAAGTGCGAGAACTATCGCTCAATCAGTTTAACAGCTCGTGCCTCCCAGTTGCTGAATAATAAATACGAACTAATGAGAAAGAAAATTGAGGATCTTTTAGATGTCGAACAGATCGGCTTTAGGAAAGGTAAAGGTGCCAGAACGGCAATTTTGACGTCGCGGTTGATAATGGAAGCAAGCATGAAGAAAAATTAAGACACGCTCGTAGCATTTGTCGAACTGGAGACAGCATTCGACATTGTACAACGGTGCAAGTTCTTCGAAATCCTGAGAAAAACAGGGGTAAGATGTGTGGAAAGACGGGTAATACACAATATATACAAGACCCAAGAGGCAACAATAAGAATGGAAAACCAAGAACGAAGAGCAAGGGTTAAAAAGGGTGTATGAAAGGGGTGTAGTCTTTCGCCACAGCTGTTCAATCTATACGTCGAAGAGGCAGTGAGGGAAATAAAGGAAAGGTTCAAGAGTGGAATTAAAATTCAAGGTGGAAGGATACCAATGTTAAGATTCGCTCATGACATTTCTATCCTCAGTGAAAACGAAGAAGAATTACAGGATCTGTTGAACAAAAATGGCTCTAAGAACTATGGGACTTAACATCTGAGGTCATCATTTCCCTAGACTTAGAACTACTTAAACCTAACTAACCTAAGGACATCACACATATCCATGCCCGAGGCATGGACCTGCGACCGTAGCAGCAGCGCCGTTCCGGACTAAAGCGTCTAGAATCACTCGGCCACAACGGCCGGCTCTATTGAACAGAATGAACAGTATGATGAGTACAGAATATGGACTGAGAGTAAATCGAAGAAAGACGAAAGTAATGAGAAGTAGCAGAAATGAGAACAGAAACAAACTTAATATTAGATTTGGTGATTACGAAGTAGGTGAATTTAAGGAATTCTGCTACTTAGGCAGGAAAATAACCAATGACAGAAGAAGCTAGGAGGACATAAAAAGCAGAGTAGCACTGCCAAAAGAGCATTTATATCCAAGAGAAGTCTTCTAGGATCAAACATAGGCATTAACTTGAAGAATAAATTTCTGAAAATGTACGGTTGGACCTCAATGTGGATAGTTAGCTTTCGTGTCTGACAAGGAGTTATAAGTAGCACTTGCGATGAATCACGAATTCGTTATTCGTTCTAAGACTCTCTCTCTCTCTCTCTCTCTCTCTCTCTCTCTCTCTCTCTCTCTCTCTCTCTCTCACACACACACACACACACACACACACACACACACACAAGTATTCATCTTTTATTATCATTTTAAAAATAAAAGTGTTCCATGAAAAGTCTTTCATTTAACAGTTTACTTAGGTGCTAAAGTTGGTGAAAATGTGGGAAATGAGGGGAAGGGCAGGGGTACTAGCTAAGGTCTAATTGTACTCAGGGTTAATGGTCTAAGAAGGGATAGGGACCACTGCTCTAAGACAAAAAAAAGTCACATCACAAAAGAATTACCCAAATGAGGCGGAAATCGGTAGATGTGACATACATGTACAGACAAACAAATGATTTCACTTTAAGAAAAATTGACTGATTTGTTAAAGAGAAAGAGCTTTTCAAATTGAGCAAGTCAATAACGCGTTGGTCCACCTCTGTCCACCTTGGCGTGATATTAATTGATAGATCTGTTAGATGTCCTCCGATATCGTGCCAAATTTGTTAAATTGGAACGTTATGTCGTCAGAATCCCGAGATGGTTGGAGGGCCTGCCAATAATGCTCAAAACGTTCTGAAATGACCATAATTCAAAGCGAGACTCATGTATGAAGACAAATTCTACTCCATTCAATGAGCTTCCAGACCAAAGGCGTGTCTGGAGAGGTCCTGGACAGCGGCAGGTTACGAACCTGACTGTCGACCACCATACGGCCTGAGAACCATTACTGATGGTTTGGAGTGCCATATTGTTTCACAGCAGGACCTCTTGGGCTGTCATCCGCGGTACCCTTACACCACAGCAGTACGTCGGCGATATTCTACGCTCAGTTTTGTTGTCTTTCTTGACAAGCCACCCTGGTCTTACACTTCAGCAAGCAATGCCCGCTCGCACACGGCGAGACTTTCTACTCCTTGTCTTCGTGCTTGCCAAATCGTACCTCTACGAGCAAGGTCGCCAGATCTTTCCCCAACTGAGAACATTTTGTGCATTACGGACAGGGCCTTCCAACCATTGTGTGTTTTTGACGATCTAACGCGCCAGTTGGACAGAATTTGGCATGATATCCCTCAGGAGGACATACAACAAAACTATCATTTAAGGCCAAGCTCAATAACTCTTTGAATAAGGGCCAGAAGTAGCCCAGTGGTTTACTGACTTGATCAATTTGTGAAGATCTTTCTCTTTAATAAATCATCCAATTTTTATGAAATTGCTATCATTTGTTTGTCAGTACAAGTACATCACATACAAAGACGTCCGTCCCACTAGCATAATTCCTTCGTGGTGAGTCTTTTTTTTTGTCTCACATTATCAAATTCAACCCGGTGGATTGCTATTTAAAGCTCTTCAACGAGGTCGGAATTGTTTCCTTTCTTATCCAGATGCAACACCTCCAAGTTCTCTTCTACGCCTTTCACAGGGTGCCTAGTTTCATATATATGTTTAGCAACTATTGATTTGCCGTAGTTGCTCGGTCTAAAACCGTCTGAATGCTCCCTATATCGTGTCGAAAATTTCTTACGTGTTTGTCGCGCTCATTTTGCTTCGCACGATGTTCAAATTTGCCTGTTCAAATGTACTTATCCTGTTCCCAGTTTAATTCCTTAAACTATATCTCTTTAAGATTTTAGCTGTAAACACCAACTGGACGTTCTATGGCTGAAAAATGTTTGCCAAATACCGTGAAATTTTCACAAATTATGATCAAGTGACTATCCTCTTATCCCTTGCTATTCCCTCTTTCCGTTTCTCCTTTCCCCTATGAATTAGGAGATTTGCCATCTTTACTTGGTATCCGTTATATACTGCTACCTGTTTAATGACGTTTAATTCATTTAATCTATCTCCTGCAATAATTCGGACATTATTTACTCTATTAACTAAGCTTCTAAACGCCGCTTCTTTATAAATTAGCGGGTGCTACGACTGGTTGGGAATCACAGAATCTGTTGCGGGTCGCTTTCTGAAAATCTTGAAGGCATGCGATTTTTCTTGTCTCCTCAGTTCAAAGCCCAAGAACAACATATGACCATTATTTTCGAGTTCTGTAGTGAAATCGTGCTCTACAGTGAAATCGTGGATCCCGTTAAATTCAAGAACTGCCATCTCAATGTCTTTGAGTTTCATCTAAGAGAAACAGGTGTCGTCTACATAGCGTTTCTGATACGTTACCTTTTCCGTTAAAGGTTCGTCAGATTTTAAGACATTGTCTTCCAGATTGTTATAGTAATAAAAATGTCCGCCATTGTGCCGAAATACCTGTACTCTTAACTAGTCCCTTTTCCTGAATGTAAAATCTGATGTTAAATGAAAAATAGTTAAAATCAGTGATAAGACACAGCGGCCTTATGAACTCAAAGGCCCCTGTCTCGAAACGTTCTTACGCCTGAGATGGCTATTTCTTAATAATCTGGGTGTTTCATTCACTGGAATGTTGGTGTACAGGTTTTTAATGTCCAAGGAGACTAGACTGGACGAATCAGTGATCGACTTATTTTTAATTTAGTTAATTAAGGCCACACTGCTGCTTGCTGAGTAACTTTTATTAAACAAGTAATTGTCTCTACGGAAGCAAAACAAATATCTAATTATACCACAGATTGCTGTATTTTAGGATCTTGTTATTAACTTCTCCGGTCTCGTAAACTGCCACACTGCCGGGAGAGCGGGGTGCTGACCACATGCCCCTCCATATCCGCATCCAGTGACGCATGTGGACTGAGGATGACACGGCGGCCGGTCGGTCAAGTTGGACCTTCATGGCTTGTTCGGGCGGAGCTTAATTTAGTTTTATGTTATTACCTTCATTATCGAAATTTCATCTTACGTCACAGCCGAGTTACTTGTTGCAGTATTACATTATTTATTACAATCTCGTGAACTGCCATACGGCCGGGAGAGCGGTGTGCTGACCACGTACCTCTCCATATCCGCATCCAGTGATGCATGTTGACACGGCAGCCGGTCGGTACCGTTGGACCTTCATGGCTTGTTCGGGCGGAGCTTAGTTTATGTTATTACCTTCATTGTCGAAATTTCATCTTACGTCACAGCCGAGTTACTTGTTGCAGTATTACATTATTTATTAAAATTTTAAATCTTATAGACAGTTTTATCTTGAATGCCATAAACGTTTTGAGAGTGTAGGTGTTCATGTTATATTTAAAAGCCTCCAAATTATAGTGAAAAGTGTCTCTTTGAAGATTACCTTCATTTTCTTGAACTATTATTTGATCATCTACATACAGTAGAGTATTAAAACAATCTCCCTGGTGATTTTTATGCTGTAGGTGATATCTTGTTTCTAAGCCCTGACTAGATCATCAATGTAAATGTTACATAGAGATGGAGACAGGTCACCCCTTGTCTGACTCCCTATGTTGCTGTTAATTGTGTAGACGAGGAGACACATTTATAATTGTTCTCTCTTTATAAAGAGATTTTAGAAAGTTAATTAAATACGTTGGAAATCTTCTATTTCCCATAATCTGCCACAATAGATGTCTCCTGAATTTGTCAAAAGCTTTCCCATAATCTACAAACTCTGTGTGTGTCTCTGAAGTGAAATTCTTTCCTTTTCTCGACCAGATGTTTTACATCCAATGCACCATCAGTGCGGGATCAACCTTCTGTAAAACCTTTTTGTTCTTCTCATGAAACTGTATCAGAGATAGGGGGCAGTTAGATTTGCTTTTGATTTCATAGCTTGTGTTAGCGATGCTAACTCCTCTATTGTTGTTTGGGTCGCTTCTGTTGACATGGAGAATATTTTATCCAGATTCCGCTACTTAGGTACTTTATCCGCAGTTCAACATATGTCAGAGAGTTGTTGCATACTTTCCTTCAGTAAAAGACGTCCGTATTTAAACAATTCGGCATTTATTCCGTCTGTCACTGTTGCTTTTCTGTTCTTGAGATATTTATATTGCTAAATGTAATTTATTCAGTACGATGAGAACTATGTTCCTGCTGATTGCACTATTTCGCAGTATTCTCCGCTGTTCGATCGTCAACGCAGAGATTTTTTATAATGCTGTTCCCTCGTTCAAAAGTTACTATATTTATCTTTGCTGCATCTTTCTCTTTTTAGTTCGTGTGTCTCATAAATTTATATGCTATTGAAAGTCATTTTCAGTTTCATTAATAAAATTTTTCCATGATTTCTGTTGATTTTTGCCTAGCCATATATCTCGTTATATTCCTTTTCCTTTGATATATCAGGAGATATAGTTAAGAGTGTGATTGTAGGTATTAAATGCTTGTTGTTTTTCTTTCATTGCTTTCTCTAGTCTTTCGTCCCAAATTTTTAAGCATTTTAGGAAGCAATTTTTTTCAACATATGAGGTGTGTGAAAAAAATAATAAAGCTGACAACACTGCCAGCGATCTGGCAACGCTGTGTTGCTCTACTTGTGTAGATCGGCGTGTTCATATCTTCCAGATGGTCAGTCCAAATTTCAGCTTCGTACAGCCATCAAGTGATTTTTGAGAGCAATATTGGAGAAGATGTGTTTTTGTTGTGCATTACGAAAATAAAACAGTGACATTTAGAGAGACGTTATGAACTTAAGTCTTGTGTTAGACTTGCTGAGTCAGCGAGTGTGACCTTTGAAAAGTTGAAACTGGCCTATGGGGAACTTTGCTTACTAAGAGCATAAGTTTTTCGCTGGCACAAAACATTTCTGTAATGCCGAGAACAAGTTGAATATGAACATCTCTCGTGGAGACCTTCACCTTCAAAAACCAACGAAAACATTAAACATGTGCACACTCTTGTGAGATCAGACCGAAGGTTAACAATAAGGATGATGGATGACCTGATAAAAACTTTCACCGTACATCAAATTTTGACCGAAGTTTTGATTGTGCGAAAGATTTAAGCCAAAATGGTGCCAAGAACCTCACAACTGAGCAGAAAGACAATCGAAGAAATGTGTGGTCTGATCTTCTTGAAAGGACTGTAAATAACCACGAATGGTTCAGGCGTGTGATCACATGTGATGAATCCTGGACTTCTGAGAAAGATCCTGTGACAAAGCGGCCAAGTGAGGAGTGGCACACTGAGACATCTCCTCGAGCCAAGAAAGCTCGAATGAGCAAATCAAAGATCAAAAAAAGGAATAATTTTTTTTGACGGTGGTGGTGTCATGCATAAAGAATTTATTGCTCAAGGACAAACTGTCAGCAAGTGCTTTACAAAAAATGGTTCGAATGGCTCTGAGCACTATAGGACTTAACTTCTGAGGTCACCAGTCCGCTAGAACTTAGAACTACTTAAACCTAACTAACCTAAGGACATCACACACATCCAAGCCCAAGGCAGGATTCGAACCTGCGACCGTAGCGGTCGCGCGGTTCCAGACTGTAGCGCCTAGAACCGCTCGGCCACTCCGGCCGGCAGTGCTTTACAAAGATGTCATTGAAAAGCTTAGGAAAACGGTGAACCGAGTGCAGCCAGACATTGCAGACAAGTGGATACTGCGTCATGACAGCGTACCATGTCACACGGCCACTTCCATCACGGAAATTTTGATTTAAAAAGGCATTCCTGTTGTTCCAAAGCTCCCCTGTTCATGTGATCTGGGTCCTTGTGGCTTTTCTCTTTTCTCGAAATTGAAAAATATCTTAAAAGCATGCCTTTTTTGAACTCTGGGGAACATTCAAAAGCTGGCAAGGGTGGCCGAGCGGTTCTAGGCGCTACAGTCTGGAACCGCTATGGTCGCAGGTTCGAATCCTGCCTCGGGCATCGATGTGTGTGATGTACTTAGGTTAGTTAGGTTTAAGTAGTTCTCAGTTCTAGGGGGCTGATGACCTCAGAAGTTAAGTCCCATAGTGCTCAGAGCCATTTGAACGATTTTTTGAACATTCAAAAGAATGTGAGCGACATGTTAAAGACCCTACCAGTTGAAGCCTTTCAACGTTGATACCAAGACTAGGAACGACACGGACGGTGTATAGCTGCCGAAGGGATCAACTTTGAAGGGGACAATACTGTTGATTGAAAAATATTAAAACTTTGGTAGATAAAAAATCAGTCTCATTATTTTTCTCACATACCTCGTGTACCATAATCAAGGAAATAGTGGAATATCAGTTTGGTAGTGTGAAGGCATTGGCGTTAGTAGCTTGACACTTTCCATTTCTTACAGTGGATTTGCTGGGTGAAAAAAGAAAGCACGCGAATTAACACATGTCGAAGTGAGCCCAGACCGAGAGCTCTCTCAGCAGAAGCGACGCCGAGTTATCTGCGAGTTAACGAGTAACGGCTTGCCGAGAACATCGCCGTTCTTAATGAGGTGCGCCGCTTCATTAGGTCATAACCGTTTTATCGCCAGGCGCGACGGGCGGGGTCCCCGGAATGCGCCCCCGCGCAACCCCATCCCGGCTGTGTCCCGCCTCCCCGGTCGGCCCGGCTACCAATTAATAGCCGACTCCCAACAGGCGGATTTCATCTCTGGCCGCCTCTTCCAGCCGCTGCGAGCCCGCCCGTTCGCGTCCGCGCCTAATCTGTAATCGCGTGGGAAAGCGCCCATTAGGCTCCTGTGTACACGGACGGCGTGCGGTGCGGATCTCCCGCTCGGACGCGCCTGTCACAGCGTCGCAGGGGTCGCGACGTCGGGACGGCCGCTGCCGGCGAAATGAGCCATCTTTTTGCCCTGCGGGGACGCGTGACCCGGGCAGCGAAGCGGGCGGCCTCTTTATGCCGGACTCGGCTTATCGCGAGTGAGACAGCACGGGCCGGCCGGCGTTTCTTTCCCCGATGGAATTACGCTTTCGTAACGTCTCTGGCGGCCGTGGGTCGCGTCTGACCAGGTACAGATGCTTTTTCCCGTAAATGCTGGCAGCGGTTGTCTGTTCTGGAATAACATTACCGTTGTTCCTCTGTGAGGCAAGCCGCGTTCGCGTGTATATCTGGTTCTTCAAAACGCTGTCGACTGACCTAATGACCATGAAAAGCTATCTTTCATTGGTTACGGTCTCTCCCGTATTTTAACGACCGCGCTGAGGTAATCGTGCACTGTGTGTAATGTCACCGTTACGTTCGGAGAAGGATCAGCAACTGTATTCTACACTGAAGAGCCAAAGAAACTGGTACACCTGCCTAATAGCCGGCCGCGGTGGCCGTGCGGTTCTAGGCGCTTCAGTCCGTAACCGCGTGACTGCTACGGTCGCAGGTTCGAATCCTGCCTCGGGCATGGATGTGTGTGATGTGCTTAGGTTAGTAACGTTTAAGTAGTTCTAAGTTCTAGGGGACTGGTGACCTAAGATGTTTAGTCCCATAGTGCTCAGAGCCATTTGAACCTGCCTAATATCGTGTAGCGCCCCCGCGAGCACGCAGAAGTGCCGCAACACGTCGTGGCATGGACTCGACTAATGTCTGAAGTAGTGCTGGACACCAGGAATCCTGCTGGGCTGTCCATAATGGAGATCTCTTCTGAACAGGACGTTGCAAGGTATCCCACATATGCTCAATAATGTTCATGTCTGGCGAGCTGGTGGCCAGCGAAAGTGTTTAAACTCAGAAGAGTGTTCCTGGAGCAATTCTGGACGTGCCGGCGGTTGCATTGTTCTGCTGCATTTGCCCAATCCGTCGGAATGCACAATGGACACGAATGGATGCAGGTGATCAGGCGGGATGCTTACGTGCGTGTCACCTGTCAGAGTGGTATCTAGACGCATCAGGGCTCCCATATCACTCCAACTGTACACGCCCCCATCAGCTTGAACAGTCCCCTGCTGACATCCAGGGTCCATGGATTGGTAGGATTGTCTCCATTCCCGTACACGTTCATCTGCTTGATACAATATGAAACGAGACTCGTCCGACCAGGCAACATGTTTACAGTCTTCAACAGTCCAATGGCGGTGTTGACGGGCCCAGGCGAGGCGTGAGGCTTTGTGTCGTGCAGTCATCAAGGATACACGAGTGGGCCTTCGGCTCCGAAAGCCCATATCGATGATGTTTCGTTGAATGGTTCGCACACTGACACTTGTTGGCCCAGCGTTGAAATCTGCAGCAATTTGTGGAAGGGTTGTACTTCTGTCACGTTGAACGGTTCTCTTCCGTCGTTGCTGACCTCATTCTTGCAGAATCTTTTTCTGGCCACAGCGATGTCAGAGATCTGACGTTTTACCGAATTCCTGATATTCACGCTACACACGTTAAATGGTCGTACGGGCAAGTTCCCACTTCATTGCTACCTCGGAGATGCTGTGCCCCATCACTCACGTGCTGACTATAAACCACGTTGAAAGTCACTTAAATCTTGATAACCTGCCATTGTAGCAGCAGTAACCGATCTAACAACTGCGCATACACTTGCTGTCTTATATAGGCGTTGTCAACTCCACCGCCGTATTCTGCTTGTTTACATATCTCTGTATTTGAATACGCATCCCTATAAGAGTTTCTTTGGCGCTTCAGTGTAGATAGTCGTTTTTCCCTTTCTCTACTTGCGACTGGAACAGGAAAGAAAATGTCTGGTGGTGGCAGAAGGAACCGTCCACTCGCACAGTACAGTGTCTTCCGGAGTATGTAAGTGGATGTAAATGCGGATGTTAACGTAAATCGCTGTTGCACACTGAGCCAACTTGGATAATAAATGGACACCTTCGAAGGTAACTAACACAAATCGTCAGTGAAACCGTGACAGAATAAAGAAATGAAAAGAAAAAAAGTTTAATTCATGATATCAGCTAACGATAAATTAGATGTACTTTCTCTTTCATAGATTCTGTGGTGAAGACACACTCAAGAATGTAAAACAGACATAATAAGTTTTCTCGAACAGAATGCTGTCCTCCATGTCAACCAGAAAGGATTTCGAAATCATCGGTCATGCTAAACCCAACTTGCTGTTTACTCAAATGATATCTTGTAAATCATGATCATGTGGATGAAGATTTTGCACTGATGACTGTTCTGTCTGCTCTTGTTAGAATATTTTATACATTATGAGTAAAAACATGCACGACATTTGTGTAATATTCTACAGTATCTATTTTTTTATTTTACAAACCGATTTCCCGCAGTTTCGCCGTCTACGGATGCAATGATAAAAGTTTGTGGTTGTGAAATTTTTGTATGCTCAAAGACTTTAAACTAGTACATCTACAGACTATCTCAGTTGCTTTCCAAGTTGCTTGTCAATGTTTGATTTAGGACCTTGGAGTTAAAGATAAGGTGAAATGGCGCTACAGACTTACGCTGTACTTTGTTTAAAAAATGTCGCCGCCATGTTAGGTGCCCCGAAACATAAGCACCCTACTGGTTGCATGGAGTTTGTTTACGACTTCTCTTTGTTCGTAATTTCTGTCACATATACGTGACAGTTGTTCTAATAGTAAATATACGCTAATTATGACAGTGGCAGGAAGGCATTTCCAAATGGTTTCTTATATAAAACGCGTATTTGCTCCAGTAATACAGCGCATTTGCCCTTGTAAATGTAACTTCCTTTTTTATGTACATTTCAAATAACCAAAAAGGTAAGTGGCACTCACTGCTTGTGAATTTATGAATTTTTGATTTGCTCAATTTCTCTGCTAGTTGTGGGATGTCATAGAGCAGTTTCTTTCTTGAGTTGTTGTTGATGGCAAAAGTAATCTTGGTACGTATTTTTAAACAGCTTAGCTATTTTGTCTGACTTGGCTTCTAGATAAGATATAGGCCTAGTTATATACTTGGGTTTTTGTGTGTTGTTTGCTTCTTTTCTGTTATGTGTTGCGAAAGAGTATTTCATTTCCATGATAGCATTGTTATTTGCGATGTATTTGATAATGTTTATTTCTGCCATATTTTCAGTAGCATTAAGTGAAAATTTCTGTACCCTGTTTAAGAAGCTTGTTCATGTGAGGTAGGGTGTTTAGAGGATTTGTTAATGGCAATGTCTGTGTTTGTTGGTTTTCTGTGCACATTGATGTGCAGCGTCTGATTTGTATTGGTCATTGTCATGTATAAAATTATTTTGTGACATTTCTGGCGTTCTATGGTAAAGTGGTTGTTTGTGTAAGGTACTGAATTTATTTAACAATGTTTCTATTTCTTCTTCAGGTCCATTATATATAATGAATGTGTCATTCATAGCTGCAGCCATGCACAGTTTTCTAGATGACGTTATCCTAGTTGTTCGGAAGTTTATTTTCAAGGTAATTAATGAAATTTTCTGAGAGGAATACCCATTGCTAGGCTTACATCCAGTCTGTATATTTTGCCATTGAGTGTGAATAACTGTCAGAAAGAAAAAGATCTAGAAATTTTATTAGTTCAACTGTTTTTACTGTACACGTAGTTAGATATTTTAATAAATTATACTTATTATATCCCCCTCCCCCCCATGAACCATGGACCTTGCCGTTGGTGGGGAGGCTTGCGTGCCTCAGCGATACAGATAGTCATACCGTAGGTACAACCACAACGGAGGGGTATCTGTTGAGAAGCCAGACAAACGTGTGGTTCCTGAAGAGGGGCAGCAGCCTTTTCAGTAGTTGCAAGGGCAACAGTCTGGATGATTGACTGATCTGGCCTTGTAACAATAACCAAAACGGCCTTGCTGTGCTGGTACTGCGAAAGGCTGAAAGCAAGGGGAAACTACGGCCGTAATTTTTCCCGAGGGCATGCAGCTGTACTGTATGGTTAATGATGATGGCGTCCTCTAGGGTAAAATATTCCGGAGGTAAAATAGTCCCCCATTCGGATCTCAGGGCGGGGACTACTCAAGAGGACGTCGTTATCAGGAGAAAGAAAACTGGCGTTCTACGGATCGGAGCGTGGAATGTCAGATCCCTTAATCATGCAGGTAGATTAGAAAATTTAAAAAGGGAAATGGATAGGTTAAAGTTAGATATAGTGGGAATTAGTGAAGTCCGGTGGCAGGAGGAACAAGACTTTTGGTCAGGCGAATACAAGGTTATAAATACAAAGTCAAATAGGGGTAATGCAGGAGTAGGTTTAATAATGAATAAAAAATAGGAATGCGGGTAAGCTACTACAAACAGCATAGTGAACGCATTATTGTGGCCAAGATAGATACGAAGCCCACACCTACTACAGTAGTACAAGTTTATATGCCAACTAGCTCTGCAGATGACGAAGAAATTGAAGAAATGTATGATGAAATAAAAGAAATTATTCAGATAGTGAAGGGAGACGAAAATTTAATAGTCATGGGTGACTGGAATTCGATAGTAGGAAAAGGGAGACAAGGAAACGTAGTAGGTGAATATGGATTGGGGCTAAGAAATGAAAGAGGAAGCCGCCTGATAGAATTTTGCACAGAGCACAACTTAATCATAGCTAACACTTGGTTCAAGAATCATAAAAGAAGGTTGTATACATGGAAGAACCCTGGAGATACTAAAAGGTATCAGATAGATTATATAATGGTAAGACAGAGATTTAGGAACCAGGTTTTAAATTGTAAGACATTTCCAGGGGCAGATGTGGACTCTGACCACAATCTATTGGTTATGACCTGTAGATTAAAACTGAAGAAACTGTAAAAAGGTGGGAATTTAGGGAGATGGGACCTGGATAAACTGACTAAACCAGAGGTTATACAGAGTTTCAGGGAGAGCATAAGGGAACAATTGACAGGAATGGGGGAAAGAAATAGAGTAGAAGAAGAATGGGTAGCTTTGAGGGATGAAGTAGTGAAGGCAGCAGAGGATCAAGTAGGTAAAAAGACGAGGGCTAGTAGAAATCCTTGGGTAACAGAAGAAATATTGAATTTAATTGATGAAAGGAGAAAATATAAAAATGCAGTAAATGAAGCAGGCAAAAAGGAATACAAACGTCTCAAAAATGAGATCGACAGGAAGTGCAAAATGGCTAAGCAGGGATGGCAAGAGGACAAATGTAAGGATGTAGAGGCTTATCTCACTACGGGTACGATGGATACTGCCTACAGGACAATTAAAGAGACCTTTGGAGATAAGAGAACCACTTGTATGAACATCAAGAGCTTAGATGGAAACCCAGTTCTAAGCAAAGAAGGTAAAGCAGAAAGGTGGAATGAGTATATAGAGGGTCTATACAAGGGCGATGCACCTGAGGACAATATTATGGAAATGGAAGAGGATGTAGATGAAGATTAAATGGGAGATACGATAATGCGTGAGGAGTTTGACAGAGCACTGAAAGACCTGAGTCGAAACAAGGCCCCCGGAGTAGACAACATTCCATTGGAACTACTGACGGCCTTGGGAGAGCCAGTCCTGACAAAACTCTACCATCAGCTGAGCAAGATGTATGAAACAGGCGAAATACCCTCAGACTTCAAGAAGAATATAGTAATTCCAATCCCAAAGAAAGCAGGTGTTGGACGGCCGGGGTGGCCAAGCGGTTAAAGGCGCTACAGTCTGGAACCGCGCGACCGCTACGGTCGCAGGTTCGAATCCTGCCTCGGGCATTGATGTGTGTGATATCCTTAGGTTAGTTAGGTTTAAGTAGTTCTAAGTTCTAGGGGACTGATGACGTTAGAAGTTAAGTCCCATAGTGCTCAGAGCCATTTAACCAAAGCAGGTGTTGACAGATGTGAAAATTACCGAACAATCAGTTTAATAAGCCACAGCTGCAAAATACTAACACGAATTCTTTACAGACGAATGGAAAAACTAGTAGAAGCCGACATCGGGGAAGATCAGTTTGGATTCCGCAGAAATACTGGAACACGTGAGGCAATACTGACCTTACGACTTATCTTAGAAGAAAGATTAAGGAAAGGCAAACCTACGTTTCTAGCATTTGTAGACTTAGAGAAAGCTTTTGACAATGTTGACTGGAATACTCTCTTTCAAATTCTAAAGGTGGTAGGGGTAAAATACAGGGAGCGAAAGGCTATTTACAATTTGTACAGAAACCAGATGGCAGTTATAAGAGTCGAGGGACATGAAAGGGAAGCAGTGGTTGGGAAGGGAGTAAGACAGGGTTGTTGCCTTTCCCCGATGTTATTCAATCTGTATATTGAGCAAGCAGTAAAGGAAACAAAAGAAAAATTCGGAGTAGGTATTAAAATCCATGGAGAAGAAATAAAAACTTTGAGGTTCGCCGATGACATTGTAATTCTGTCAGAGACAGCAAAGGACTTGGAAGAGCAGTTGAACGGAATGGATGGTGTCTTGAAGGGAGGATATAAGATGAATATCAACAAAACCAAAACGAGGATAATGAAATGTAGTCGAATTAAGTCGGGCGATGTTGAGGGTATTAGATTAGGAAATGAGACGCTTAAAGTAGTAAAGGAATTTTGCTATTTGGGGAGTAAAATAACTGATGATGGTCGAAGTAGAGAGGATATAAAATGTAGACTGGCAATGGCAAGGAAAGCGTTTCTGAAGAAGAGAAATTTGTTAACATCGAGTATAGATTTAAGTGTCAGGAAGTTATTTCTGAAAGTATTTGTATGGAGTGTAGCCATGTATGGAAGTGAAACATGGACGGTAAATAGTTTGGACAAGAAGAGAATAGAAGGTTTCGAAATGTAGTGCTACAGAAGAATGCTGAAGATTAGATGGGTAGATCACATAACTAATGAGGAAGTATTGAATAGGATTGGGGAGAAGAGAAGTTTGTGGCACAACTTGACCAGAAGAAGGGATCGGTTGGTAGGACATGTTTTGAGGCACCAAGGGATCACCAATTTAGTATTGGAGGGCAGCGTGGAGGGTAAAAATCGTAGGGGGAGACCAAGAGAAGAATATACTAAGCAGATTCAGAAGGATGTAGGTTGCAGTAGGTACTGGGAGATGAAGAAGCTTGCACAGGATAGAGTAGCATGGAGAGCTGCATCAAACCAGTCTCGGGACTGAAGACCACAACAACAACAACTTACTATATAAATGAAGGTGGGGAGGAAGAAAGGGAAGGGGCTATTGTCAGCTGCATCGGGGCTTTCTGCAGAATAAGCAGCTATGAGTGAGAATGTATGCTGGCCGAGGATTCTAACCTGGGATCTCTTGCTGTTCTGTTAACCACTGCCCCACCCAGGCAGAGGGTTTATCACAGTTCCCACCTAGCACCACCTGTTCGCAGTCCCTGTCCATGTCCTCCATGCTTGCTGTTCTGAGATTTCTGTAGGAGGTCGGATATAATTATGCAACTGCACTGAGTGTGGTGGATTCATTACCCGTCGTGGTGAATAAATTACAAAAATGCGTGGTGTCTGTTCCTTTGGACACGTGGCAATCGCGAAGTAGGAAGCACAGGTGGGCACTGCGAATAGGTGGCACCAGATGAGAATGTCAGATGGCCGGGAGGTGTGGCAAGTTAGTCTGTGTAATTGCGATCAACAATCAACACCGTGCCCAGTTGGTGCTGCGGTTGAAAATTTCAAACACCTTACAATTTTTGTAGTATGAAATCTAGAATAACTTCAGAAAGAACTATTAAAATCAATATTTATTTTATTATGTGCTATGTGAGCCTGTGACTAAATGAGAGCGTGTATGTGGGCCATGCGATAAATTTCAATATTGCATTCTATGCCATCTTAAGTAACATGCAAGAGTTACACAAACCGGTCGTGGGAAAATGATCCTAGGTGATATACTCACTCTGCTGATGACGTATGTCTAGGTGTGATTGCTATTGTAACAGAGCAGCCAGAAAGTCAGCTGGAGTAAAATGTGTATCTAAAGAATATTTCCAGAATTATTGTCTTTCCGTTTTCGTTTATTAAACATATTTGTATGTCAGATTGACGCAAATGCGTCTATCTATAAGGATTGTAACAGGACAGTTTTGGCATGAGTATGATTACGAGCGAGTATTGTGATTGGCAGTCAGTATGGTTAGCCAATCAGAACTGAGACGGTTCCCGCTCGTTACCTGGTAGCTATACTGTGAGTGAGGCTGGAAGACGGAAGTCGCTCGCTAGCCTTGGACACTGACGGTCATGTTACTAGTGCCAGTAAAAATAATGTGTAAGATGAAGAATTACTTAGTGTTTGAGTTATTGGTGAGCTAAGTCTATAGCAGTTGTTAATGCTTGGCGAAATTTCAGGGGGTTTGACTGAATCTGTTGGAGAGATATTCACGTGTGGAATATTGGTCTACATAGTATCCGCATGGCATGTTTCAATACTCAACTACTGAGCATTTTTGTCGAGCAGTTTCTTTTTTAGAAATCCACAAGAAGGACTGAATGTAGTAACTGCTATTAGTGGTGAAACTGACTGTGAAAACGTTGTTTAATCTGGGTCGGGTTCGGACAGATTTCTGGCTGATGTGCGCGTGAAAAGTGTGTATAACTCGTGAACTGGAAGGAAATGGCCAATAGTTAAAATGTGGACTGAATAGTACCTTTTCTTTGGTTATCAAGGACAAAATAAATATTTTTGTGTGGAAATTTCGGACATTATTTTCCAGAAGCCAATCCATTTTCTAACAGCCCGATAAAATTGGATGACAGTATTTCTGCAGAACTTTATTGCACAACTAAATTTCCACGGCCTCAGTGATTGTAGATATTAGGTGGTGGTTTTTTTTATCAGTGTTGCTTTTACATGCCGGCCGTAGTGGCCGAGCTGTTCTAGGCGCTTCAGTATGGAACTACGCGACCCCTATGGTGGCAGGTTCGAATCCTGCCTCGGGCATGGCTGTGTGTGATGTTAGGTTTAAGTAGTTCTAAGTTCTAGGGGCCTGATGACCTCAGATGTTAAGTCCCACAGTGCTGAGAGCCATTTGAACCATTTTAGCTTTTGCATCGTCTTGTAAGTATCTACGTTGCCGAGAGAAGGGACATTGAGCAGACGCCGTTCTGAGGTAGGTGAATTTTAATTTGCAGCCTGCACAGTGACAACGATGAATAGACACGAGAAATTAAACCCCGATGCGCTGCAACCTCCCTTCTTTTTTTACCTCCATGGTCATGACAGCTAAATAAAAACTAATAGCTACTAGAAGCTGCGTTCTCCAAATTACAATTATGTGCCATCTTGTTGCACTTTTACCGAGACGTACAATAATTATATAATAATATCAAAATTTTGCAAATGACTGAAATTTTCAAACTGCAAGCCTCAGATAAATTCATTTTATTGCTACAGAAGCCGAGAGTAGTACTGCGACTGAGCTAGCAATGTATACTACCTTACCTTATGTTGTACCCATTAACAATGATGTCTACGCAGGAATTTACCAATTTTGACTTCTTGCTGTTTTACACATGTTCATTTGATTTTGCTGGTTTTGTGGTCTCGTTCTACCAAGTTATTTGTAAATCTGAATCGATTTTACAGTGACTGAAATGACATCACATACTCTCTCAACCCCGTGAATTTTCGTATCATTTTCTCCTCCCACTGTCGGTGCTTCGCTTTTTTTGTCAGGCAGTGTGGAGCTAAAGATATGTCTGTAAAGGATTCAGATGACTGAAACACGGAGGCATGGGTGGTGTAAGAGTATGCCGATAATTTTGTGTTGCCTCAAGCGCGCGCGTCGGCGTGGTAGCCAGGAAGTGCTCCAAGCCTGCTGCCGGCTGTGTTAATTTGCGAGCCTCGGCGGCAGACGTGCTCGGCCTGCGAGACCGCATGATTTGCGACGGCCGGCCGCCTCGTTACTTATTCGGCTGGCTGCGCCGCTGCGTCGCTATCTGGATGGGACGGCGACTGCCACGGCGGCGGCATGGCGGGAGGCGCTTATCTGCCACAGCGGCCGGCCATCTCAATAAATTAGGCCCGCCCGAGATATGCCCAACTATGTCGCCACAGAGCGAGGACGACGCTGCGGCGGGCGACCTGACGCCAAAGCACTCGCTCCGTAGTCGTCACAGGCGGTGGTCGACCCGTGCGCAGGCAGTCCGGCGTCAGCCGTGTGGTTGTTGGCTCAAAGCTGGCGCGTCCGTTCCGGGATCACCTCCAACGGGCATCTGCTCAGGGCCGGTTTAAGGCTCAGGACGCCGCTTGGCACGCCCAAGTATAATATTATTTTTGTGTGACATAAAAAGGTGATACTTACCTGTGTAAACAACCTATGTGTCAACATGTAGTGTACCTTCTATGTGCACTGAAGAGCCACAGAAACTAATACACCTGCCTAGTATCGTGTAGGGTCCACGCGAGTACGCAAAAGAGCCGCTACACGAAGTGGCACGGACTCAAGTAGTGCTGGAGGGAACTGACACCATGAATCCTGCGGGGTTGTCCATAAAGCCGTAAAAGTGCGAGGGGGTGGAATCTCTTCTGAACAGCACGTTGCAAGGCTTCCCAGATACGGTCAATAATGTTCGTGTCTGCGGAGTTTGGTAGCCAGGGAAAGTGCTTAAACTCAGAAGAATGTTTCTGGAGCCACTCTGTAGCGTTTCTGGACGTGTGGGGTGTCGCATTGTCCTGCTGGAATTGTCCAAGTCCGTCGGAATGCACAGTGGACACGAATGCACGCAGGTGATCAGACAGGACACTTACATACGTGTCACCTGTCAGAATCGTATCCAGACGTATCAGGCGTCCCACATCACTTCAACCGCTCGCACGCAACACCATTACAGAGACTCCATCGGCTTGAAAAGTCCCTTGCCGACATGCAGGATCCATGGACTCATGAGGTTGTCTCCATAACCGTACACGTCCATCCGCTCGATACAATTGGAAACGAGACACGTCCGACCATGTAACACGTTTCCAGTCATCAACAGTCCAATGTCGGTGTTGACGGGCCCACGCGAGCCTCAAATGGCTCAAATGACTCTAAGCGCTATGGGGCTGAACATCTGAGGTCATCAGTTCCCTAGACATAGAATGGTTCAAATGGCTCTGAGTACTACGGGTCTCAACATCTGAGGTCATGAGTCCCCTAGGACTTAGAACTACTTAAACCTAACTCACCTAAGGACATCACACACATCCATGCCCGAGGCAGGATTCGAACCTGCGACCGTAGCGCTCGCGCGGTTCCAGACTGAGGCGCCTAGAGCCGCTCGGCCACCCCGGCCGGCGGACTCAGAACTGCTTAAACCTAACTAAGGACATCACACACATCCATGCTCGAGGCAGGATTCGAACTTGCGACCGTAGCAGCAGCGCGGTTCCGGACTGAGGCGCCTAGAACCGCTCGGCCGCATCGGCCGGGACTACAGGAGGCTTAAGCTTTGTGTCGTGCAGTCATCAAAGGCACACGATTGGGCCTTCGGCTCCGAAAGCCCATATAGATGATGTTTCTTTGAATGGTTCGCATGCTGACACTTGTTGGTGGCCCAGCACTGAATTCTGCAGCAATGTGCGGAAGGACTGCACTTCTGTCATGTTGAACCATTCTTTTCAGTCATCGTTTTTCCCATTGTTGCACGATCTTTTCTCAGCCACAGCGATGTCGGAGATTTGCTGCTTTACCGCATTCTTGATATTCACGGTACACTTGTGAGATGATCGTACGGGGAAATCCCGTTTCATCGCTACTCGGAGAGGCTGTTTCCCATCAATCGTGCGCCGACTATAACACCACGTTGAAACTCACTGAAGTCTTGAAAACCTGCCATTGTAGCAGCAGTAACCGGTCTAACAACTGCGCCAGACACTTGTCTTACATGGGCGTTGCCGACCGCAGCGCTGTATTCTGCGTTTCATATCTCTGTATGTGAATACACATCACTATACGAGTTTCTTTGGCGCTTCAGTGCATTTTATTTATGACAAAAGTAAAATGATTGTGACTGGATATTATTGACAACAGAGTATTCCGATTAATCAATTGCAACCGCTCTTCACCTAAAATTTAAAGCGCTTCCCCAATGCTTAGTGACGAGGAATACCCTCTCCACAGACGCAGAAGCACCTGCCTTAGTCAGGTGTGGCGCTTACCTCCTCTCCTCGCCCACTTCGTAGCCAATAATGACATGCAAACAATGTGCAACATTGGATTCCAGACTGCTATGTCCAGTTGGTCTCCTAGACTGCTATCGTTTCGTGCTAGTTCGTTGTTCTGTGTCCGCTTGTCCAGTACAGTAAAGTTACACTGCATATTTATTGTGTTCATACGAACGAACCTGGGGCTTCGGTCGCTACCAGGTAGGCCGCACTTTCAAATACGCGGGCCGCCAGTTACGCCGCCGTGTTTCGTACAGCCGCCACCCGGCACTAGGGCGCTACCACGAACTACACACTTGGCCATTAAAATTGCTACACCACGAAGATGACGTTCTACAGACGCGAAATTTAACCGACAGAAAGAAGATGCTGTGATATGCAAATGATTAGCTTTTCACAGCATTCACACAAGGTTGGCGCCGGTGCCGACAACTACAACGTGCTGACATGAAAGTTTCCAACCGATTTCTCATACACAAACAGCAGTTGACCGGCGTTGCCTGGTGAAACGTTGTGATGCCTCGTGTAAGGAGGAGAAATGCGTACCATCACGTTTCCGACTTTGGTAAAGGTCGGATTGTAGCCTATAGCGATTGCGGGTTATCTTATCGCGACACTACTGCTCGCGTTGGTCGAGATCTAACGACTGCTAGCAGAATATGGAATCGATGGGTTCAGGAGGGTAATACGGAGCGCCGTGCTGGATCCCAACGGCCTCGTATCACTAGCAGTCGAGATGACAGGCATCTTATCCGCATGGCTGTAACGGATCGTGCAGCCACGTCTCGATGCCCGAGTCAACAGATGGGGACGTTTGCAAGACAACAACCATCTGCACGAACAGTTCGACGACGTTTCAAGCAGCAGGGACTATCAGCTCGGAGACCGTGGCTGCGGTTACTCTTGACGCTGCATCACAGACAGGAGAGCCTGCGATGGTGTATTCAACGACGACCCTGGGTGCACGAATGGCAAAACGTCATTTTTTCGGATGAATCCAGGTTCTGTTTACACCATCATTGTGGTCGTATCCGAGGTTGGTGACATCGCGGTGAATGCACATTGGAAGCGTGTATTTGTCATCGCCATACTGGCGTATCATCCGGCGTGATGGTATGGGGTGCTATTGGTTACACGTCTCGGTCACCTCTTGTTCGCATTGACGGCACTTCATTCGATCCCTGCGAAACCCTTCATTTCAGCAGGATAATGCACGACCGCATGTTGCAGGTCCTGTACGGGCCTTTCTGGATACAGGATATGTTCGACTGCTGCCCTGACCAGCAGATTCTCCATATCGCTCACCAATTGAAACGTCTGGCCAATGGTGGCCGAGCAACTGGCTCGTCACAATACGCCAGTCACTACTCTTGATGAACTGTGGTATCGTGTTGAAGCTGCATGGGCAGCTGTACCTGTACACGCCATCCAAGCTCTGTTTGACTCAATGCCCAGGCGTATGAAGGCCGTTATTACGGCCAGAGTTGGTTGTTCTGGGTACTGATTTCTCAGGGTCTATGCACCCAAATTGCGTCAAAATGTAATCACATGTCAGTTCTAGTATAATACATATGTCCAATGAATACCATTTATCATCTGCATTTCTTTTTGGTGTAGCAATTTTAATGGCCAGTATTGTATTACGCCGCTGCCAATGAAATACAAGCATCCCGTCTCCAGAGGTCCAGCGGCGGGTGTACTTAAATTCGAACATTCGTGCACTGAGCCCATTTTTTGTGTCTGCCAGTTGAATAACATTTACAGACTTTCGTAGTGGGCAGGGATCGCGTATACTGGATAGATATTGTACTGAAGGCTGACTAATTTGTAAACCTGCGGTAGTTGTGCATGTTCAACATTCAAAACTACTGTTAGCAATTGACACTGCAACTGCAGAAACAAAGTTATGTGTTGTTTTTTCTGCTTGATGTGAGATGTAAAAAAAATTTTTTTTGTCACCAGTCTTGTCTTCTGCCTGGTTTGATGAGGCCAACCATGAATTCCTCTCCTGTGCCAGCCTCTTCATCTCAAAGCATAACTTGCAACCTACATCCTCAATCATTTACTGGATGTATTCCAATCTCTGTCTCTCTCTACAATTTTTGCACTATACAGTTCCCTCTAGTACCATGGAAGTCATTCCCTGTTGTCTTAACAGATGGCCTGTCATCTTGTCCCTTCTCTTTGACAGTGTCTCCAAAGTTTTCCTTTTCTCTCTTATTCTGTGCAGAACCTCCTCATTCCTTACCTTAGCAGTTCACCCAATATTCAACATTCGTCTGTAGCGCCACATCCCAAATGCTTCGATTCTGTTCTGGTTTTCCTACAGTCCATGTTTCACTACCAAACTATGTTGTGCTCCAAACGTATATTCTCAATTTTTTTTTTCAAATTAAGACCTATGTTTCATACTAGTAGACTTCTTGTGGCCAGGAATGCCTTTTTTGCCAGGGATAGTTTGCTTTTGATGTACTCCTTGCTCCGTCTGTCATTTGTTATTTTGCTACCTAGGTAGTAGAACTCCTTAACTTCATCTACTCCATGACCATTAATCCCGATCTTAAGTTTGTCCTGTTCTTATTTCTGCTACTTCTCGTTAGATTCGTCTTTCTTCGATTTACTCTCAATTCATAATCAGTGTTCATTAGACTGTTCATTCAATTCAGCAGGTCATGTAATTCTTCTTCAGTTTCACTCAGACTAACAATGTCGCTGGCGAATTGTATCATTGATATCCGTTTATCTTGAATTTTAATTCCACTCCTGAACCTTTCTTTTATTTCCATTATTGCTTTTTCGATTTATAGATTGAACAGTAGGTGCGAAAGACTACATCCCTGTCTCACAGCCTTTTTAATCCGAGCACTTTGTTCTTGGTCGTCCACTCTTATTATTCCCACTTGGATCTTGTACATATTGTATATTATCCGTCTCTCCCTATAGCTTACCCTAATTTTTCTCAGGATTTCGAATATCTTTCAACATTTTGCATTGTTGAACGCTTTTTCCACATCGACAAAAATTATGAACGCGTCTTGATTTTTCGTTAGTCTAACTTCCATTATCAGCCGCAGCATCGGAATTGCCTCTGTTGCCTCTACCTTCCCTAAAGGCGAACTGATCGTCATCCAACGCATCCTCGGTTTTCTTTTCCATTATTCTGTATATTGTTTTTGTAAGAAACATGGATGCATGAGCTGTTAACCTGACTGTGTGGTAATTCTCTCACTTGTCAGCTCTTGCCGTCTTCGGAATTGTGTGGGTGATATTTTTCCGAAAGTCAGATGGTATGTCACCAGACTCAAATTCTACACACCAAAGTGAATAGTCGTTTTGTGCCACTTGCCCCAACGATTTTAGAAATTCTGATGGAATGTTATCCTTCTCTTCCGCCTTATCTGATCTTAAATCCTCCAAAGCTCTCTTAAATTCTAATACTGGATCCCCTATCTCTTCTAAATCGACTCTTCTTCTATCACGTCAGCCAAATCTCCCCCTCATAGAGGCCTTCAATGTACTCTTTCCATCTATCCGCTCCCTCCTCTGCATATAACACTGGAATTTCGGATGCACTCTTAATGTTACCACCCTTGTTTTTAATTTCACCGAAGGTTATTTTGATTTTCCTATATGCTGACAGTGCTTCCGACAATCATTTCTTTTTCGATTTCTTCACATATTTCATGCAGCCATTTCGTCTTAGCTTCCTTGCACTTCCTGTTTATTTCATTCCTCAGCGACCTGTACTTCTGTATTCTCGAATTTCCCTAAAGATTTTTGTACTTCCTTCTTTCATTGATCAACTGAAGTATTTCTTCTGTTACCCACAGTTTCTTCACAGTTATCTTCTTTATACCTATGATTTTCTTTCCAACTTCTATGAATGCCTTTTTAAGAGATGTCTTTTCCTCTTCAACTGCATTGTCTACTGAGCTATTCCTTATTGCTATTTCTATAACCTTAGACAACTTCAAGCGTATCTCATCATTCCTTAGTACTTCTCTATCCCACTTTTTTGCGTATTGATTCTTCCTAACTAATCTCTTGAACTTCAGCCTACTGTTTATCACTACTACATTGTGATCTGAGTTTATATCTGCTGGATCGCTTTAAACTCCAGTACCCAGTATCTAGTATCTCTAGCTGGCCATGATGTTATCTAAATGACATCTTGCCTTATCACCCGGCCTTTTCCAAGTGTTCCTCCTCCTCTTGCGATTCTTGAAGATTCTAGCTGAGATTTATTACAGACCTCATTTAGTTTTTTGCCTCTCTCATACCTTGTCCCAAGCCCATATTCGCCTGTAATCGTTTCATCTACTCCTTACCCTACAACTGCATTCCAGTCCTCCATGAATATTAGGTTTTGTTCGCCCTCTATGTACTGTATTACCGTTTCAATATCCTCACATACTTTCTTGATCTCTTCATCTTGAGCTTGCTACGGCGGCATGTATACCTAAACTGTCGTTGTCGGTGGTGGTTTGCTCTAGATTCTGGTAAGAGCAATCCTGTCACTGAACTGTTCACAGTAACACACTCTCTGCCCTACCTTCCTATTCATAACGAATGCTACGGCCGTTATACCATTTTCTGCTTCAGCTGATATTACCCTATACTCATCTGACTAGACATCCTTGCCTTCTTTCCATTTCACTTCACTGGCCCCTGATATATCTAGACTGAGCCTTTGTACTTCCCTTTTCAGATTTTCTAGCTTTCCTCCCACACTCAAGCTTCTGACATTCCACGCCCCAACTCGTCGAACGTCATCCTTTCTTTGGTTATTCAATCTTTTTCTCATGGTCACCTCCACATTGGTGTAGTTTCCTACCAGAGAACCGACTGGGGGACTATTCCGGAATTTTTTTACCAATGGTGTGATCATCATGACACTTTTTCAACTACAGCCCACTTTTCCTGTGGATATACGTTATGTATCTTTAATGCAGTGGTTTCCATAGCCTTCTGCATCCTCATGCCGTTGATCATTGCTGATGTTTCCGCCTTTAGGGACAGTTCCCCACCCCAAGAAAATCTGAACCTCTGTCCGCTCCTCCACCCTCTTTGACAAGGCCACTGGCAGAATGAGGGTGACTTCTTACCCCGGAAGTCTTCGGCCGACAATGTTGATCAGTAATCAAAATTCAAGCGGTGGTAGGTTTCGAACCCGGGACCGAAGACGTTTTGATTACTGATTAAAGACGCTACCCCTGGATCACGAGTGCCCAGATTAATAACTTAATTGTCTGTTCACGAGCAGCATGTGTTCCTCGCTCCTGTATCGCTTAGAGAACGACACAGCGTGCAAGGGAGTTGTAACAGAACTAACTGACGAAAATGTGCCTGAAAAAAGCAAACTATCCGGCGCGTATTATAGAAAAAGAAAAGTATGAGAAAGGCAGGTAAACGAAAAACAAGCTAAGGCCAAAAATTTTTTGCATCATCTTCTACTAGCAGAGATAAATCTTGCGATGTTGTTGTTTCTCCAAATATAAATAACGTGAGCTTAGGTGATGACCTCTATACAACAACAATCTTCTCTTCAAGAGTTGGACCAGTGCCGGTGAAGGTAAGAGTTGACGTTGCTTGTAAACTGAGTTTCTTGTTTCTAAACAACAACACCAGGCGGTTAGTCGGAGCTGAATTTAAGTTTTGCATATCTCACTCGATGGACCTCCAGGCATGAGCAATCAGACTGAGATCAGCTGACCTGTGGGGTACTCCAGTACTCCAGTGCAAAATAAATGAATCAGCACTTGTAGGTCACAGAACTTAAGTTCTAAGTTGAAGAAGAACTAAATTGCCCACATACAACTTGCTCCAGATGTACTCAACTTGAAAGTCAGCTGACGTTCGTTGGACATCTCGATCTACGATTGCTCAACAGAGAGCCACAGAGGAGGTTGGTCGGAGCTCGGTCTAAATTGGACATATCTCGTTTGAGAGCGTCCTATGTGTGACTGAAAGCAGAGCTGACATGGGGAGAGGGCAGACGGGAGGGGGGGGGGGGGGGGAGGGACAGTCATCCAACACCCAACTGTTCTTGAAGAACAGGCCAGAAGACTTTTGTCCCAAGTGAAATCATCGCAGAGGCCTATTTTTACGTATGATTTATCAGATGCAAATGTGTACTATGTAGAATTCAACGCACTCCCACTGACCGCAGGAGGATACAAATACTGACTAATATGCCTGAGGATAAAGTGTCATCTCGGAACCAAAGAACAGATGTACCTATGCACATTTACATCAGCACAGCGCAAGCGCCCTGCTGTTTGTTTAGTAATCTGTGGCAGCAGCGGCACATCTAAATTACCCTTGCGTTATTGAAGGCCCAGGGCCCCCCTGCGTGCCCTGGGCTAAGGACGGCGCCGGCAGAGACGCAAGTTTTATTGTGCTGTCCGCTATTGTTAATTACGGGCGAGGCAGAGACACCAAGTTTATTGCTGTAATACGGCGACCGCCGCCGCCGCAGCCGCCGGGCTGTTCCCGCGACGAAACCTTAATATCACGCTCCGTAGTTTGCGTTCCAGGTGGATTAACTTGTTATTTGTGTTTTTCGCCCCGCGCTCCTGAATCCGCAGTGGAATTGCGAATTATATTTAAAACAGGAAAACGAGCCGAGTTTATTGCGACCTGGTGCTGCTTCCAGGCAATTCGTTTTACTCTGTGGCGCGCCCTCTCGTGTAATTTACTGTTAGATTTCCGCAAGTCGTTTTCGTGAGCAGTTTAAAGTGTTTCTGGGAAGCTGAAAAAAATTAGGGACGACACTCAGCTGCCGAGTTAAGGGCACGGCTTCGTTGTAGAATGCACTCGGCTGAGATTTATAATAGGTGTACATTAGTTGACCTAACAGTCGCATACTGCCCAGTACAACATGGAATCTTAATGAGAAATCTTTTTCAAACTAATAAAGAATCCAGATCTTACCAGAATAATGTCTATAACACTGTGCAACAGGAAATTCTATATTTATTTACAGAATAAGCACTTCAGATGGGGCGACCAGAGGAACTATTAAGCTAAAACAATATTGATCAATAATGTGCATACCGATGAACAACCTTGGCCTGTAAACATCCAATCTTTTCTGTGCACTGACGATCCTGCTGTGTTGACATAGTAACCGGCCGTTGTGGCCGAGCGGTTCTAGGCGCTTCAGTCCGGAACCGCGCTGCTGCAACGGTTGCAAGTTCGAATCCTGCCTCGGGCATGAATATGTGTGATGACCTTAGGTTAATTAGGTTTAAGTAGTAATAAAGAAACTGAAAGGTAGCACAGGATCACCTTAAATGAATCTGCATTACAGAATACAGGCTTAGCAGCCTACCTGGATAATGAGAAATCTCAACAGAGCGAAGGACCTGCGTCAACTGATTCATCTGCAATTGATACTGGGACACGCTGATGTAAGGGCAACGAACGTGCAGACCAGCTGGCAAAAATGGCGCACCAGTTACGCCCTACCCCTAAAATACAAAAATGGCTCTGTGCGCTATGGGACTTAACTGCTGAGGTCATCAGTCACCTACAACTTAGAACTACTTAAACCTAACTAACCTAAGGACATCACACACATCCATGCCCGAGGCAGGATTCGAAACTGCGACCGTAGCGGTCGCGCGGTTCCAGTCTGTAGCGCCTAGAACCGATCGTCCACCCCGGCCAGCTCCTACCATACAGTGCTTTTCAAAGCACACTTATCAGCTATACAAAAACGGAATGGACAATGTTAGAGAATCATATATATTATTTCTCAAACCATCATCTCTTTTTCTCATCACACACATCGTACGCAGGGATGAATGAGGTACATTTAAAAAGTTTCTTAACCGGATTCTAACACTGCATACGGATTTTGCGTTAAAACTTACAATTTGTGGAGAATTTTAGTATAAAAGAGACTTTCAACAATCATAGGCGAAAGCGCATTATGAATGGGCAGTTTCATACATATATTTTACGAATCTAACTTGTCAGTCACGAATAAGAGGCTTCATTTTCATACTATCTCACTACAAATACCATTTTATTTGTTTTAAAATACCTATTAACTGTACAATTTGGATACAGCATTGTCGTAGATAATAACTGTGACCTCTGTGGTCGGTCATTATCTCTGTCCGCCGTGCAAGTTGACTTTGCTAAACGAATATACTTTCCGAAACGGCAGATGGTCATTATCAGATTCTTGACAAGTATAATGTATTTCACATAACAATTTATATATATATATAATTTGAGGGACCATTGTGCCTTACAAAAAGTGTCGTTCAGAGATCAAGCTATGATGGACATTCACAAATGTTGCTATCTCTTGGCAGTGACGACCAACAGGAGCATGAGGAGATGATTTCATTTCACATTTTAAAGTTTTGTGGAATAGTAATTGAAGTAGAACTCATCTTTGACAGCTGTGCGTATCTAGTCCGTTAATTGCAATCCATAATCGAAACTAAATATTTATGATGAGTATCTTTTATAATCATTCTCATATTCCGCAAAACATGCTAGATGGCTTCCAATGAAATTCAGAGGTCTGAGATGAAATTTTACGATTTGAAAGTAGAGTATTTAATATAAAAAATTCTTACTGAAGTTTGAAAACAGGGATGGAGAGAGATGAGATGTCTATGTACTTACATATTTATTGGCATGAAAAAACTTTAAGTTACACCAGCAATTCGATAGATTTCCTTTTTTGAACATGGTGCAAATAATTCATGTAGTTTGGATACTTTTGAACATGATGCCAATTTAGGTAATTTAGGTAAATAATATACGGCATTCAGATAGTTTTGAACATCACTCAAAATCACGGTATATGTGGTGTGTGTGATGAAGAGTGCCAATTTCTGCAGCTCAGTTGAAACTTATTTATTTCCGATAAGGAAATACATTAGTATTACCAATATTATTTTTTGATGATTGTACGAATTTACAGAATTTAGCTGAAGCTTATGTGATGTTTTCACACATCTGGGATGACAGGTACAACATTTGACAAAAGCGTTTTTAACATGGTGCCATGATGGTCTGTAATGTCAGAGAAGGTGGGTTAGAAAGCACAGCTGGGTTAGTTTCGCCACCTTGGAATTATTTTGAACGTCCCAACACCACCGTTTTGTTTATTTTTAAATTTCCCTCCACCACTATCTTGTATTTTTTTAATTTTCCACCGCCATCATTTTACATATTTAAATTTTCCATTATCACCTTCTTGGATTTTCAAACTTCCTAACAGTGCTATCTTGTGTTTTTAAATTTCCCACCACTGCCATCTTGATGACTACATGCGTTCAAGGTCGCAGCCCCTGGCATGTGGGCGACCTACACTAATGCTTGCACTTTTCAAGTTCATTTAAGCTCAAAATGGCCAAAGATTACTTTGGTGTAGTACTGACATGATTAAATTATTCGCCGTTTAAGAGATGTCATTCATTACATCAATGTTAAAATGTCGTGCGAGTGTCTCTGCAATTCCTTACGATCGTACAACGGCGATGCTTTCCCGTATACAATAATATCGTTAGCGACCAATAGCAAGGTGTTTATAATCCTCATAAACGGTTTACATATGAGTATCGGATTTATCTTGACCACTGTAAATAACTTTTTGTCCAGAAAACGTATATCTATCAAATGTTATGTAGCTATCAGGAAAATATTAAGCAATATGATTGCCTTTCTTGCAACTTCCTTTGTTACGAAGATTGGAGCAGCTGCACGTCTTTTTTAAAACAGCATCCTACAATTTTTTTTCTTCAGTCCACTTCCTATCTTCTAGACCTGACCGAAACAGTGTCACAGGTTATTTGTATTTACTCTGTATAATAAACATACATTTTATACACAGTAATGACTAGAGTACTTTATCCCAGAACTTGGCCACTTCTAGCGAATTATCTGTTCCTTGTGAAGTTCACCTCCTGTGCAGGTCACTGGACCTAGACAACATTAAAGTCTATGATGAACAGTCAGGTCTTCTTCACAGTCACACCGAATATGATCTTGATTAATGCAGCCACAACTTGCCAAATTAACCTCTAATCTGCCAACTTCAGATCTCAGTCTATTCAGGAACTTCCAAGGCGTCCATTTCGCATAATAGCCAGGAGATAAAGTTTCAGAAACTCTTTTCCAGCCCGGGGAATGTAGGTCGTAGCCGATCGTAGTGGAAGGTTATCTTTTTCACGAGGGGTTCTAACTGCCGTCGATGTTGTCATAAAACTCCTCTAGACATGATCAAAAACATATCACAATATACCACTCACGTAAACATGACGATATTAAAAACAACAAAAAATGGACTTTGACCCTTCTATACTAGCACAAAGTGTAGGTTCCCGAGGAAACGTCACTCGTCCACCTGCTCGAGTTGACAGGAAACAAATTGAATCACAAGGAAAATGCACACTCATCATTCTATCAACCGTCTTCATTTGCAGATTTGTGTGAGTAAAGTGTACACCAACGAAAGAAATGCTACTGATCTATGGGGGCTTTAAGTTAGCAGAACAGTAATTGCAATAATAGTATCCTGTTTAAAAAAGACGTACTGCTATTTATATGTTCATAAGGAACAAAGTTAAAAGAAAGGAAATCATGTTGTTAATATTTCCTTGGCAGCTATCCAAGGTTTAGTTGATATAGAGTCTAAGACACAACAAAAAGAAAAAAATAGCGCGCCCCATAGGAATTACTCGAATGGAAAGGAAATCTGTAGATATGATGTACATGTACAGACAAACAAACGATCAGTTTCAGAAAAACTGGATGAGTTATTCAAGAGAAAGAGCTTCACAAATTGAGCAAGTCAACAACGCTTTGGTCCAACTCTATCTCCTATGCAAGCAGTTACTCGGCGTGGCATTCATTGACGGAGTTGTCGAATGTCCTCCGGAAGGATATCGTGCCAATTCTGTCCAGTTGGTGTGTCAGAGCGTCAGTATCCCGAACTGGTTAGAGGGCCCTGACCCTGACATTTCAAACATTCTCAATTTGGGAAAAACCTGGCGACTTTACTGGCGAAAGTAGGGTTTGGCAAGCACTAAGACAAACAGTAGAAACTTGCACCTTGTGCAGGAGGGCATTATCTTTCTGAAATATAAGTCATTGATGGCTTGCCATAAAGGGCAACAGAACGAGGCGTGGAGTATCGTTGACGGTGGAAACCAAAGGGGTTCTTGTATGAAATGAAATGGCACCCCCTACCATCACTCCTGTTTGTTGGGCCACATGGCGGGCGAGTGGTTGTTATTCTACTGCTGTCTGGGACGACCTCAGAGACGTCTTCGCAGGTCAGTGGAGTTGATTTAGAAGCGGAATTCATCACTGAAGACAATACTACTCCAGAAAATGAGTTTCTAGACGAGAGAACTGCCTGGAGATGCCCCGCGTGACGATGGGTAGCAAACCAGACTGTCGACTGCCATATGGATCGACAACCAAGAGTGATGGTCTGGGGTGCATTTATTTTCATAGAAGGACCCATTTCGTTGCCATCCGCACCACCCTAACAACACACCGTTACGTCGATGACATTCTACTGCCCGTTCGTTGCCCTTCATGGCAAGCCATCCTGGGCTTACATTTCAGCAAGATAATGTCCACTTGTACAACGCGAGAGTTTCTACAGCTTGTTTTCGTGCTTGCCAAACCATACATTGATCGGTTGATCAGTAAGGTCTCTGGACCTCTCCCAAATTGAGAACGTTTGGAGCATCAGGCGCAGGGATCTCTAACCAGCTCGGGATTTTGAAGACCTAAAGCGCCAGTTGGACAGATGTGGCACGATATCCCTCATGAGGATATCCAACCACTTTATCAGTGAATGCCTAACCGAATAACTGCTTGCATAAGAGCCAGAGATGGATCAGTGCGTTACTGACTTGCTTAATTTGAGAAGACCTCCACTGAATAAATCATCCAATTTTTCTGAAATTGTTTTCGTTTGTTTGTCTGTACATGTACATCGCATCTACCGATTTCCATTCCATTCGGATAATTCCTTCGAGGTAAATCATATTTTTTCTTTGTGTATATTTCTTATTTTTCTTCTGATCAAACAGTTATTCGGTGTGGTCAAGATAAATGCGACAGCTTTTGTACTGAGAACGTCCGACGTTGCTTTCGCTTCTGCGGAAGATTCGTCAACTTGTATAGCTTACTGGGTTCGGCGAATCAAATATTCTTCCAGCCAGCCACATATTTGCATCGATAGTCAGTATTATGGTATCTGTGTTGATAATCGACAATGTGAAACAGTGTCGAACCCGCTTTGGAAATCTACGCATCTGCAATCAAACTGTTTATCTGCATTATTTGTTTGCGAGATTTTTTTTTCTGAAACAGCGCTGATTCTTTAAGATAAGCTTGTTTTTCTCCAGGAACGTCATAATTATTTAGGTGACATTATCCTCTAAGATCCTGCAATCTTGTAATTCTGTGCTTCTGACCTACTACCCATTTTGTAAATGGGAGTGTGAACATACATGCAAACGTAAAAGACAATTCCGGCCACAGGTCATCGTAGGCCAGTTGGTAGTTGTACGGTATTGGGGCTCCCAGGACACCTTGATATCAAATTCATATGCAAATTAATTAAATCGATCAATTAATTACCGCCACCACCACAACCCACTCCCATCCGCCTCCCCCCACTCCCACCCCACCGTCATCCCAAGAGGACAATATTTTTTTCTTCAGCCGGCACGTGGGTCCCTACCCCCTTCACCTCTTCACCCCTCCCCTCCCCAACCTACAATTTTGGTGCGAATTTCTTTGTACCAGAGCTTTGTTGACGTCCACCCCACTCTGCACCATAGAATTGGACGGAAATTAAAAATGGGAGTGACCTTTCTGGGACAGAAAGCCCAAGTGCACTGTCCAGCACAAGGAAATGTCCAGAGGAGAGGATAGGAAGGTTAGCTTAGTGTACTTTGTTTACTTTTGTTTGGAAACTGAAATAAAAATTACGTAATTAATCATAAAGATCGTTACTAACTATACAACTATATGCATATCTCTAAAATTGCAATACAGTTCAAAAATTGGCTATGCCATTCAACTGGTGTTATCCTGCTGAGAAAAAGCTTTTCAATACCACTCAAAACCAGTGGCAGACGTACTTAAACTGTACCTTTCACGTACAAGCTGGCGGAAAAAAAGACTGGAGCGGAAGGTACTAAATCCTTTTTTTTGTGGCTTATATGTTCAACTGACGAGATACTGCTGTTGGACAGAGAACAGATCAGTAAGTATTACCTGTAAGCATACC
Organism: Schistocerca cancellata; assembly: GCF_023864275.1. Lineage (NCBI taxonomy): Eukaryota > Metazoa > Arthropoda > Insecta > Orthoptera > Acrididae > Schistocerca > Schistocerca cancellata. Next base: position 226,368,360 of record NC_064631.1, on the reverse strand, counting down.
GCTTAGGACTGTATCTATCGCTGTTTGACTTTAGAGTTTGCTACAGATGCTTGCTCGACAATCACCCTACAACCGGGTAATGGAAACCAATACACACTAACACAACTGATGGAAATGCTTCATTATTCCAATTACACATCGAAGTTGTCGTGCAAAAAACTAGTACTCTTAATCAAGAGGTCATAATGCAACACATATATTGGGGAAAACAGTCGTCCCAAAAGATTGCAGAGAGGCATCAGTTGATCGTGTGACTCCTCGATGTACAGCTGGGAACTACCAAAATTATAAACACTCCTACCTCCACTCATCCCTCCCCCCCCCCCCCCTCCCTCCCGTCCTCTCTCCCTCATTCCACCTAAGAGGCAAACCTGATATAATTATGACAAATCGATGGGAAATACTTATTAATCTCCTCTCTTCCAGAAGCAGTATCTCATCAGTTGAATAATACAAACGAAGATAGTACCTTCCACTCCAGCCTTTTTTCCTACCGGCTTTAAATGAACGGTAGAGTTTATCTGCCACTAGTTTAGAGTAGTGTTGTGAAATTTTTTTTCCAGAGGGATAACATGAGGTGTATGGTATCATCTATTTATGAGCTGTATTGCAATTTGAGACACTCACTGTGTAGTGATATGCACATAGTTGTGTAATTAGGACCGACCTTTACTTCAGTTTTCCAACCAAAATAAATAAGGTACACTACCCTAACCTTCCTCTCCTGCAGCTCGACATTTCCTTGTGCTGGGGGATGCACTTGGGCTTTCTGTTCAGAAGGACCAGGGTTCGAGTTCCGGGAAGAGCACTGCCATTTTTAATTTCCCACCGAGTCCATGGTGGGAGAGGGCGGGGAGGGTGGGGGGATCAGGACAGCCTCCACAGTCGGATTTGGGTGGGAGTTCAGCAAATTCCCAACAAAATTCTATGATGATGTTTGGTTTGTGGGCCACTCAATTGCGCGGTCATCAGTGTGTGTACAAAGTCCCAACTTTTTTACAGTACAGATTTTTTCACATTCCAGTATAGCCACTATCACAAATGATGAGGATGGTGATGAAATGACGAGGACAACACAAACACCCAAACGCTGGGCAGAGAAAATCTCCAACCCGTCCAGGAATCTAACCCGGGACCCCGTGATCAAGAGGTAGCAACACTAGCCACTAGACCACGAGCTGTGGACACAAAATTATAATTTCCTGTCAATAGGGTAGGTGGGAGAGGGAAGATGGGGAGATGTATTATGTGGAGTGGGTGGTGACCCATGTGACAGTTGAGGAAAATGCATGACGTCGTCCGGGGATAGGGGTTGGGCTGGGTGAATTTGGGTGGGGGTGCGGGTTGAAGGTGGGGTTAATTAAATGATCGATTTAATTGATTTGAATATCAATGTGATATCAAACGTGACCTGGGAGCCCCAGTACCCTACTGCTATCGATAGACCGACCGCCTTTTCGTCCTGCGTAAATCGTATCACTGGATGCAGTATGGGGCGGCATGAGTCAGCACATCGCTCTCCAGGCCATTGTCAGTTTTCACGGCCTGGAGCCGCTACTATTCAGTGAGCTAACTCATAAAGCTGAGTGCATGCTGTTACAGCCATCCCAACAAGGAATAATTCCTGGCAATACAGGGAAACGAACCCGCGCTGGGCACTCAGCTATGGAGACAGACAAACGGAAATGTCGTGTGCTCTTTTTATGTCGCAAAGGAGTACTCACTGTGCAAGCGATTCCCGATAAATATCACCTATGAAAGAATTCCATCGTGTATTCTGTGTAAAATGTAACTGGAACTCCATCAGGGTTGGTATCTTTATCTATTTAAGTTATTGCTCCTTTGTGGGCCTCAGTGGTGGAGAAACATTGTACGGTAGGATCCTCTCGCGTAAATACATTTCTAAATGCAAATTTTAAAATTTGTACTTTCTGTCTGTCTTTGTCAGTTTCGACTACAGGTAGATCCACGATTAAATGGGAGGTTTTGATCGTTTCATTGTTTTTACATACAAGCAGAACTTCCTAAGATTTTCTGATAAAACTTTCGCCAGGATCTAAAAGTGAACACATGACCTTCTTGCAGAGGCACGAGTGACTGTTAGCTATGCTCCATCAGGACCGTACATTCTCTCCTGTAGTAAGAGTGTAGTAGTCTCTGTTTTCGCAACATTCAACGAATGGTACTTAAACCAAGGTTAGCTTTCGCCGCCTTTTAGTACTATACTTGGAACGCACTGATCCAGACCGCAATTTATAAGGTCTTTCAACTTTAACCACAATCTTTCCGCATTTGTCAGACCTGATCTAAGTGTTTATTTATTTATTTATTGTTCCGTGGGACCACATTAAGGAGAAGTCTCCATGGTCATGGACGGAGTCAATACATGAAACTATAACACGATAGTGGAAACAGGTAAAATGAAATATAAGAAACATATTCAGGCGACAATTCGTAAGTTTAAATAAAGAAAATCAACAATGTAACACTGAAATTTGCTTAATTTTTCAGCTCTTCCAGGAGCTCCTTGACAGAATAGAAGGAGTGAACTATGAGAAAACTCTTCAGTTTGGACTTAAAAGTGTTTGGGCTACTGCTAAGATTTTTGAGTTCTTGTGGTAGCTTATTGAAAATGGATGCAGCAGAATAGTGCACTACTTTCTGCACAAGGGTCAAGGAAGTGCATTCCACATGCAGATTTGATTTCTGCCTGGTATTAACTGAGTGAAAGCTGCTAACTCTTGGGAATAAGCTAATATTGCTAACAACAAACGACATTAAAGAAAATATATACTGTGAGGGCAATGTCAGAATTCCCAGGCTATTGAATAGGGGTCGACAAGAGATTCTCGAACTTACACGACACATAGCTCGGAAAGCCCGTTTCAGAGCCAAAAATACTCTTTTTGAATCAGAAGAATTACCCCAAAAAATAAAACCATATGACATAAGATTATAAAAATATGCGAAGTAGACTACTTTTGGTGTTGAACTGTCACTTATTTCAGATACTGACCTAATGGTAAATAAAGCAGCGTTTAGTTTCTGAACAAGATCCTGAACATGGGCTTTCCACAACAGCTTACTATCTATCCGAACGCCTAGGAACTTGAACTGATCCGTCTCGCTTATAATATGCCCATTCTGTCTGATCAAAATATCGATTCTTGTTGAATTGTGAGTTAGAAACTGTAAAAACTGAGTCTTACTGTGATTTAGCATCAAACTATTTTCCACAAGCCACGAACTTATTTCATGAACTACATTATTTGATACTGTTTCAATATTACACTCAAGATCCTTCACTACCAAGTTGTGTCATCAGAAAACAGAAATATTTTTGAATCACCTGTAATACTAGAAGGCATATTATTTAAATAAATAAGAAACAGCAGTGGCCCCAGCACCGACCATTGGGGAACGCCCCACTTAACAGTGCCCCATTGGGACTGAACATCACTACCACTCTCAATATTGCGGAGAATTACCTTCTGCTTTCTGTTCTGAAAGTAAGAGGCGAACTAATTGTAAGCTACTCCCCTTACTCCATAATGGTCCAACTTCTGCAGTAATATTTCGTGGTCAACACAGTCAAAAGCCTTCCTTAAATCAAAGAAAACACCTAACGTTCGCAGCCTTTTATTTAATCCGTCCAAAACCTCACAGAGAAAAGACAATATAGCATTTTCAGTTGTTAAGCCATTTCTAAAACCAAACTGTACATTTGACAGAAAATTATGTGAATTTAAATGCTCGAGTAACCTTGTGTATACAACCCTCTCGATAACTTTAGCAAACACCGATGGCATAGAAATAGGTCTATAATTGTCAACATTATCCCTGTCTCCCTTTTTATAAAGTGGCTTCACTAGCGAGTACTTTAATCGGTCAGGAAACCGACCACTCCTAAAGGAAAAGTTACATATATGGCTAAGTACTGGGCTAACATACATAGAACAATACTTCAGTACTCTGCTAGATACCACGTCATATCCATGAGAGTTCTTGGTCTTTAGTGATTTAATTATTAACTCAATCTCCCTCTTGTCAGTATAATGGAGGAGTATTTCAGGTAACAGTCTCGGAACACTTTTTTCTACGAGCGCTATATGATTTCCTGTTGGGACTAGGTTTCTATTTAGTTCACCTGCTATATTCAGAAAGTGGTTATTAAAGACTGCACATATATGCGACTTATCAGTAACACGGACATTCCCACTACGCACTGATTCGATATCCTCGACCTGTCTCTGCAGACCAGCCACTTCCTTCACGACTGACCATATGGTTTTAATTTTATCCTGAGACTTAGCTATTCTATCTGCATACCACATACTTTTTACCTTCCTAATAACTTTTTTAAGCACCTTACAATACTGTTTGTAATGGGCTGCTGCATTTAGATTGTGACTGTTTCTAACGTTTTGATATAATTGCCACTTTGTTCTACAAGATATTCTTATCCCTTTAGTCAGCCACCCAGGCTGCCTGTTTGCGCTAGTACCCTGTTTTGAACGTTCTAACGGAAAGCAACTTTCAAAGAGCACGAGAAAAGTCTTGAGGAAAGTATTATATTTATCGTCTACTGTATCAGCACTATAAACATCTTGCCACTCTTGTTCCTTGATAAGGTTTACAAAGGTCTCTACACCAACTGGATCAGCTTTCCTAAAAAGTTGATAACTATATTTAACATGTGTTGCAGCACAAAAATCTTTTAGAGTTAAAATTTGTGCATCATGATCTGAAAGGCCATTCACCTTTATGCTAACAGAATGCCCTTCTAGTAATGAGGAATGAACGAAAATATTGTCTATGGTTGTTCTACTGTTCCCTTGCACTCTCGTTGGAAAGAATACGGTTTGCATAAGATTATATGAATTAAGGAGGTCTACCAGCATCCTTTTCCTTGCACAATCACTTATACAATTAATATTGAAGTCACCACATATAACTTTTTGTATTTTATATAAAGTGAACCAAGAACTTCCTGTAGCTTTAGCAAAAATGTTGTGAAATCGGAGTCTGGGGATCTATAAATAACAGCAGTAAGAAGTTTAGCTCCACTAAATTTAACAACACCTGCACAACATTCAAACACCTTTTCAGTGCAGTACTTTGAAACATCAATTGACTCAAATGCGATACCGTTTTTCACATACATGGATACTCCCCCACACCACAAAGAGCTCCTAGAAAAGCTGCCAGCCTACCTGTATCCTGGTAAAGGAAGCCTCTGAATTATCTCCTTATTTAAGAAGTGTTCAGATATACCAATAATTTCAGAGTCAACATCTATAAGCAGTTCACTAACTTTATCTAATACCTTGTATATTATGATGAAATATACTAATTCCCTCATTAATCGGATACCTAAGCTTTGTCGAAAGTGGTTTCTTTGTTAGAGAGACTTCCCTTAAGCAGGAACAGTATCAGCTGACTTCAGTCTAAAAAAGGTACAGCTCTAACACCCACAACTACCGGAATTTTCCCATGAGTGATCCCACCACCCCCACCTATGCTGTCACCTGTAAGCTTTGCCAACCTCTCATTTCCATACCTGTTGAGGTGCAGGCCATGTCTAGTGAAACTCGTCCTGCTGATAGACTCCACCGACACCACTGAAATGTGACTCATGCCTTCTGTCATCAGCGCACCCCCAAGTCTCATGTTATTACGCCTGACGGCTGTATTAAGATGAGGCCGATCGTGACGCTGAAACAATTCCACGAAATGCACATTCGTGTTGCCGGTCTGAGTGGATATCTTTTCCAGGTCACCATCTATGTCATACTCCCCATCCCTACCAATACTATTACCAGCCCCACCCACAATCACTACCTGATCCTCTTTAGTAAAATCCCTACATAACCCCCCTATGTTAACAGTCACCTGAGCCAACCCTGCATTAGGCTTCACAATGCTGGTGATCTGGTACTCACTCCCCAGCACTTCCTGCAACTGCTGGCCTACACCTCTGCCATGAGAACTACCTAACAGCAGAACCTTCTTCTTCCTCTTCGACTTTGCAACTGTTCTATGCGCAGTAACTACTGAGGTCTGCTGCATACTTCCTACTTGAGATTCCTCTCCACTAGACTCTGACAGTTGGTCATATCTATTGTAAACACCAATAGTAAAACTATCTGAAAATCTTCTTCTCCTAGCAGATCTCTTGCCAACAGCCAGCTCCCATTCCCCAACCCCCTTCTCCCTCCTCATCCTATCTAGCTCCTCCTGTGCGTTTTTCAACTGCACCTGAAGGGCACAGATCTTACGCTCCTGCTCCTCTATCAACTTACTCTTGCTACATAACCTGCAGTTCCAGGAGAGGATCTCACCAGAATGCCCACTGGCTTCCCCACTGCATTCCCCCCAGTGAAAATACTTCGAACAAGTCTCACACCGCAATCCACTACTCACGAACCTACAGCAAAGCCCACACTTCTCACTTATGGTAAAATTTTACAGTTATTGAAACAAGAAAACAACTTTATCTAAGTTTCGCTACTACAATAAGAAGATGTTAAAAACTGATTACAATAATCACAAACTTGCTCTACAAGAGCAGTAATTGCTTTTATTGAAAGTATTAATCAACAACAAATGAGAATATAACAAAAGACTAACACAGAAAGAAAATCAAACGTCTAATGACACAGTAACGAAACTGAAAGCAGTTCCCAAAAATTTCTTCTGAAATTATTTCACCAGAAAACACCAAGAACACCGGTTAAAGACTACAAAGTTCCTAAATAAACCACTATACACAAACAATTAATTAGTACTTAGCTTTTAATGCGCCGCTACGGCTGCAACTGGTCAGCGCGGAATGTAAACACGGGTAAGAGGTTAAGTTGCTCGATACGAAACACTCACAAATATCAGGTCACAACACAAGAAAGGCATAGGTGAATGGAGAAACCACTAATAAATCACTTATATAGTAAATATTATCACAAAAACCGTTAAAATATGTATCTGAAACCGAAAAATATATAAAAACTTAGAGAGCGATCTCACACGCAGACACGCGCTTATGACGTCACATTTCATTTCGTCTTTGATAGTGACCTATCATTTCGACTAAGTATACCTTCCTAGCTTTCTTCATGACCTTTATGTCTTTGGTGATGTAATCATATCATGATCGCTAGTCCCTCCTTCGTTGGTGACACTATCTAAGAGATCAGGTTTGTTTGTCACAGGGAGGTCTAGAACTTTTTTCTCGATTATGGGATGTTGGTCTAGTTGTTCGAGGTATTTGTCAAAGTTTCCAATGAACTGCACGCAGAACATAAAACCTTTAGGGATACTCAAGAAAGAGCTGAAAAACATACTAAGATCTATGTGCTTATGTAGTATACTCATCATTTATTCATATGGGCACAGATCTGTCACGTTGTTGAAGAGTATGTGTGATGTAGTTATTAGGTGATCCATATAAAGAATATTTCTGCTGCTCCTTCTCAAGCCAGATTGTTTCAGTGAAGTCGGATGCCAAACAAGTTATATATCACGAAGTATAAAATTGAGTTTTTGATTGAAGTTGAGAGTGTGACGTGGTGTGAGTGGAATTGTGGCAGCGTCTTTGTGCGTGGAGAATAGTTGCAGCTAACCGCTATCAGAACTAAGCAACTTACAGGCAAGGCATCCGATTACCAACAAAAAATACTGCTGGGACTTGGTGGTACCGGGGACCAGTCAAATACCCGTAGGTTGGAATTAGAGGGGTCTGCCATCCCATCATTATTGCCGTCGAGAGCACAACATTTGCTCCTGCAAACCGATGGACTTCCTCAACGTCCCGGCATTCCTGGCTTCTCCAAACCCTAGCACGTCTCGTGTTCAGCTGCAAACCAGTCATGGTCTCTTCAGCAAACATGACATTACTCCATTCTGCAATGGTCCAATGTTGATGTGCAAGAGCCCAGGGCCTTCGATTGCGTCGATTCCGTTGGTTCAGTCAAAACTGCACACTGGTCTTCTGGAATGATGACAATTCTGATGCAATCTTCTATGCAATGTTTGGCCTGAGATACGAACAAATACATTTCTGTAATTAGGTTACCGTACTTTTTATTTTAATAATTATTTTTATGTTTATGATGGCCGGGAGAAGTCATTTCCCATATTTTTTGGTAGTTAATGTTTGGCGCCTGCGCGCCTACAGTTGGACGAAACGATCCTGCATTGGCTTCGTCACACGAGGACGACCACTGCGAGGTTTATCGTTCACAGTTCGCGTCTCACTCTGTACTTTGTCCACACCTCAGACGCAACACTTTGAGGGACTTGTAATCGATCGGCAACATCTTGCTGTGTATGACCTGCTCAAAGTAAAGCCACTAACCTGACTATCAAACTGTTGTATGCCTCTAGGTGGCATGTTACTGCAGTGCTGAACACAAACTGAATGAAGCTGTTGTTGAAACTGGACTGCTCACGGTGTGCCGCTGCGGCAGCGGTATGTTTACATGACCGGGTATACGGCCACAAAGCATACCAGTAGTAAGCGCCGTCCAGTATATTGGCTCTAACTGGATAATGCATGAAGTGCCTACGTCAATGATACCTCTAGTATCGTAGACTACATTTTACAATAATATTCCAAACTTTTAATGTTTCAACGAATGAAGCATATTACAGCACGTATTTATTGAATATTCATTTGCTTTCTTCTGGGAAATCCGTATTTTATGACGAAACACTTTCCAACAAAAGACGATCAGAAAGAACAGTGTACCCATAAACGACACAAGCTGGCACTTTTTATCAAATACGACTCGAAACAGTAAACACCTGGGGTAATATATTAGGTTAACTGAGACGGCTACGTCGTTTTCAAGTTTTTGACGTCGTGACAACTCCCCTAATTTTTTCCTCCGTAAGTGTGGCACTGTAACTGTTCCTCTGACAAAAGTGAAATCTCTGATCCAATACTTGAAGTAAACTAAGAAAATAAGTGGTTCTCTTTTTTCAGTGGTGTTCAAATGTATGCCGTAGTATTTACATGCGCTCGTTGCTATATTTCTGATTTGAATAAATTCAACCCTTGTAGCTATAGTCTACTTTCTGTATCATTTACAGATAACCTTTCTCTCCCTCACTTTATCCCAGATGACTCCTAAATTTCGGTGAGTGTATTCCAGTCAACATTATCAAAAGATTTTTCTAAATCTACAAAGACTATGACTCGGTGGTTCCCAACGCATCTGAGACCATTACCCTTGAGTGCAATCACACATATTAACTACTAAACCCCTTCTCACCCCCCCCCCCAACACTCGGCTTCCTCTTCCCCCACACCCGACCACTATCATCATCATAAGTGGCTAACTAAACTTGACAATGAAAAAGAATTTTCTTTGAACTCTTCCACTTTTAATACGACGGAATACAAATTATATTTAGTTTTTGAAGGTGTTTTATGAAAGCATGAACTACATCTCCATCAACATGACTGCTCTGCGATTCACAATTAAGTGCCTAGCAGAGGCATCAAGTAAAGAGGCAATTGGTACTTGTTACAAAACAAGCTTTCTCTGCAGCAGCTTTCTCCCTAGCGGCACTTGCTTTACTCACACCCTGCACTCCCATTTAAAATCAAGCAAGTTAAAATGTATGCACTACACTTGTTGTTTGTAAATCACGTTACAGCTGGACTCCTTACTCCTAAACTAGCAGAAACTGGAGGACATCAGACTGCCACTACTTTGTGTCTCACCACTGCCACTAATAATAACTACAATTATACACTACTGGCCATTAAAATTGCTACACCAAGAAGAAATTCAGATGATAAACGGGTATTCATTGGACAATTATATTATACTAGAACTGACATGTGATTACATTTCCACGCAATTTTGGGGCATAGATCCTGAGAAATCAGTACCCAGAACAACCACCTCTGGCCGTAATAACGGCCTTGATACGCCTGGGCATTGAGTCAAACAGAACTTGGATGGCGTGTACTGGTACAGCTGCCCATGCAGATTCAACACGATACCACAGTTCATCAAGAGTAGTGACTGGCGTATTGTGACGAGCCAGTTGCTCGGCCACCATTGACCAGACGTTTTCAGTTGGTGAGAAATCTGGAGAATGTGCTGGCCAGGGCAGCAGTCGAACATTTTCTGTATCCAGAAAGGCCCGTACAGGACCTGGAACATGCGGTCGTTCATTATCCTGCTGAAAGGTAGGGTTTCGCAGGGATAGAATGAAGGGTAGAGCCACGGATCGTAACACATCTGAAATGTAACGTCCACTGTTCAAAGTGCCGTCAACGCGAACAAGAGGTGACCGAGGCGTGTAACCAATGGCACCCCATACCATCACGCCGGGTGATACGCCAGTATGGCGATGACGAATACACTCTTCCAATGTGCGTTCACCGCGATGTCGCCAAACACGGATGCGGCCACCATGATGCTATAAAAAGAACCTGGATTCATCCGAAAAAATGACGTTTTGCTATTCGTGCACCCAAGTTCGTCGTTGAGTACACCATCGCAGGCGCTCCTGTCTGTGATGCAGCGTCCGGGGCAACCGCAGCCATGGTCTCCGAGCTTGATAGTCCATGCTGCTGCAAACGTCGTCGAACTGTTCGTGCAGATGGTTGTTGTCTTGCAAACGTCCCCATCTGTTGAATCAGGGATCGAGATGTGGCTGCACGATCCGTTACAGCCATGCGGATAAGATGCCTGTCATCTCGACTGCTACTAGTGATACGAGGCCTTTGGAATGCAGCACGACGTTCCGTATTACCCTCCTGAACCCACCGATTCCATATTCTGCTAACAGTCATTGGATCTCGACCACCGCGAGCAGCAATGTCGCGATACGATAGACCGCAATCTCGATGGGCTACAATCCGACCTTTATCAAAGTCGGAAACGTGATGGTACGCATTTCTCCTCCTTACATGAGGCATCACAACAACGTTTCACCAGGCAACGCCGGTCAACTGCTGTTTGTGTATGAGAAATCGGTAGGAAACTTTCCTCATGTCAGCACGTTGTAGGTGTCGCCACCTGGGCCAACCTTGTGTGAATGCTCTGAAAAGCTAATCATTTGCATATCACAGCACCTTCTTCCTGTCGGTTAAATTTCGCATCTGTAGTACGTCATCTTCGTGGTGTAACAATTTTAATGGCCAGTAGTGTAATAACACAAGTGTAGACTCTGCAGCAGTGTAGTGTAGTAGCCATCGCTTCAGTCTGGAACCGCACGACCGCTACGGTGCTCAGAGCCATTTGAGCCTTTTTTGTAGTAGCTGTCACATACTTACTGTTGTCAATTAGACTTCTTCTTGTTGCGAACCAAATACTGAAACAATTTCTGGTCTACTGTGGGAATTACCTACAGCTCGGTAAGTGGGGGTAGACTATGTGAAGAAAATGTTGTTCATAAATTGAATTTTATTGAACTTACTTGATGAAAGGAGAAAATTAAAAGAAGATAATACAAACGTCTAGAAAATGAGATTGACGTGAAGTGAAAAATCGCTAAGAAGTGACACCTGGAGTCTATATCTCTGGGGAAAAGCTAGATACCGCCCAAAGGAAAATTAAAGAGGCCTTTGGAGGAGAAGCAGCTGTATGAATGTTAATAGTTCAGAAGGAAAACCGGGCCTGAGCAAAGAAGGGAGAGCTGGAAAGTGGAAGGAGTATATTAAGGATATATACAAGGAAGGTATACTTGAAGGCAATATTACAGAAATGAAAGAGGACTTAAATGATGAAGAGATGTGAGATAAGATACTCCGGGAGGAATCTGACAGAGCGCCAAAAGACCTAAGTCGAAACAAGGCCAAGGGAGTAGACGTCATTCAGACTACTGATAGCTTGGGAGAGCCATCCATCACAAAACTCTTCCATTTGGTGCGGAAGGTGTATGAACAGGCGAAATACCTACAGATTTTAAGAAGAATGTAATAATTCTAATTCTAAAGAAATCGGGTGCTGACAGTTGTGACTATTACCGAACCATCAGTGTAATAAGTCATGAACGTACTATGTTAACGCGAATTACTTATAGAAGAATAGAAAAAACTAGCAGAAGCCGACCTCAGCGAAGATCTTTCTGGAATCCTGAGAAATGTAGGAACAATAATGACTCTACTTCTATTAGGAGATAGGTTAAGGAAAGGCAAAAGCACGTTTATAGGTTTTGCAGACTTAGGGAAAGCTTTTAACAACGTAGACTGGAATACTCTCCTTGAAATTCTAAAGATAGCAGGAGTAAAGTACAGAGAGCAAAAGGCTATTTACAAGTTGTACAGAAACCAGACGCACGTATAAGAGTCGAACGTATAAAGGGAAGCAGTGGTTATAGCCTAAAGTATAGACAGGGTTATAGCCTATCCCCGATGTTATTCAATCTGTACATTGGGCAAGTAGTAAAGTAAAACAAATTAAAATTTAGAGCAGGAGAGAAGAAATAAAAGGGAGAAGTAATAAAAAGTTTGATGTTTGCCGATGACATAGTAATTTTGTCACAGGAAGCAAGGGACTTAGAAGAGAAGGTGAACGGAAGTGAGACTGTGTTGAAAGGGGGATATAGGATGAACATCAACAAAAGCAAAACAAGGATAATGGGATGTATTCGAATTAAAGTAGGTGATGCTGAGGGAACCAAATTAGGAAACGAGACATTTAATGTAGTAAATGACTTTTGCTATTTGGGCAGCAAAATAAGTATTGATGGCCGAAGTATAGAGGATATAAAATGTAGCCTGCCAAGGGCAAGAAAAGCGTTTCTGAAGAAGAGAAATTTGTTAACACCGAATACACATTTAAGTGTTAGGAAGTCTAAAAATGGTTCAAGTGGCTCTGAGCACTATGGGACTCAACTGCTGTGGTCGTAAGTCCCCTAGAACGTAGAACTACTTAAACCTAACTAACCTCAGGACATCACACACATCCATGCCCGAGGCAGGATTCGAACCTGCGACCGTAGCGGTCGTGCGGTTCCATACTGTAGCGCCTTTAACCACTCGGCCACTCCGGCCGGCCGGTTAGGAAGTCTTTTCCGAAAGTATTTGTATGGAGTGTAGCCATGTATGGAAGTGAAACATGGACGATTAACAGCTTTTGAAATTTGGTGCTACAGAAGAATGCTGAAGTTTAGATGGGCAGATCACAAAATTAATGCGGAGGTACTGAATAGAAATCGGGAGAAAATAAATTTACTGCAAAATCTGATTAGAAGAAGGGATCGGTAGATAGGACACATTCTGAGACATCAGAGATGAATACAACAGGCAGATTCAGCCAAGGATGTAGGTTGCAGTAGTTATTAGCAGATGGGGAGACATGCACACGACACAGTAGGGTGGGGAGCTACATCTAACCAGTCTTAGGACTGAAGACCACAACAAAAAATTAACTGCACAAGCTGTAACCTCCACAAAATTGTATCACATGCCAGTCGTAGTATTTGAAAAAAAAAGTAATTTTCGGTAACTTACGTACTCAGAATTACAGTCTTACTGAATAGTGACAATAGTAATGATTTTTAAAGATAACTTTATTCCGTGACCGAAATGCAATTGAACCCCTCAGAAATTTCGTTTTACCCTTTAGAAAGTAATTATCCGAGGTTGGGAACCACTACTAGAAATGCAAGTTTGCCTTTCATCAGCCTGCGTTCTATGGTAAGTCGCAGGGTCAGTACTGCTTCACATGTTAGTGTATTTATCCGAAAGCTATACTGATTTTTCCCTAGATCGGCTGCTACAAGTTCTTGTAGAGAAGAACTTGTGCCTAATACTCTCTCTTGTGAGAATGACCAGACATCAATCTGCAAAATAAAAGGAAATAATTAAAAATTATTTGTCACCAAAGACCTATCTCTGGCGTTTTTCCCTACACTAACAAAAAGAAACGAGAAACTTATGTACCTGCTGTTGCTTGTTCTGAAAGATCGCTTTCTGCTTCTGCTCCTTCTGGAAACAGGACAGACCAAAGCAATAGTCGGAGCGCAGCTGTTGGCTGGATCATGTCTCGCGCGACTCTAAAACGTGAGATATGCCAATCACGGCACAGGTCCGTCAAACGCTCCACGCCCAAACTGTTTACGCTCTCCGACGACGACGCTTTGTGGCTTTAAGTACGTTTTCCGGCCGAGTGTAAACCACACTTTCTATAAACCCGTAAATCACAGCCGGAAACGGTGTTTATAGTGCAGCGCACCTCATAAGTGTGGTTTGTTTAATTTATGTAGTTGGCATTTGCTCTTGTTTAAAGCGTTAAAACTGCATCGGACATAGCACAATAAATAGGGAGCTATCTTTACAGTCATACACGTCAGCGGCGCAGACCCTAAATTTCACATTAGGTCTCACAACAACCGTTTCCGGGAACACAGACTGTCGAAGAACGGCCCTTGTTTCCTGGTCAATAAAGCGTCTTCGAAATTAGACAGTCACACACCCGGCTGCGAGGTCTGCCTCTCCACGGCGTTAGTCGCTTCCTCCTCGGCCGTTTGGCCGAAGGAGCTGTTTCTTCAGCTTGGATGTGTGAAAAGTACGTAGAAGTTAAGTCAGCTCCTGAGGTCATCATTCTAATATTTGCTTTTGATATTTTCCAACCTTGATCTTTCGCACCGCCTTTTTCATTCCAGCTCTACCCGTGTTTGAAGTAGATAACTGTTGTCACATAATGTTAAACAGCGATTAGGCTTTGGGAAGCTGCCCAGTCATACTAGAATATATGTAGTGCCCTAGCACTTTCATGTGCTATGTAGGAATAAAAGCGAATAAAACTGATTTTAGCCTCTTACTATGTAAAATTAAATTACAAAAAACATATGATGTGAAAACAGCGTTTATGTTCAAGAATTGTTTCACTTATCAAATAGAATTATCTGGGGAAACTGTTTAAGAATTAAACATTTAGGTACCTATTACTTTTGATGGATTATTCTGCAGAATTGTTATGCTCTTCGTCTTATAAATTGCAGCTTATTCCTCAGCTACACTGTCTTTGGAGAAAAAGTCCAAAATGTTGCCATTTTCCATATAACTTACTGTGACATGCTGTATTACCTGAATAATTTACGGTAGATGATGTATGACGCACTAACTTTCTTATAGCAATCTGAAAAGTGACGCGACTGTCCCCAGAACAACTGAATTCGGACGTATCACACTAAGATTCGTAATGTGCCCACCTGAAGAGGAAGGTAGAAATCCACACACTGCACTGCCTGAGTGAGGCTCGTGACTGTTTTCCTTTCTTTTGTATTCCACACAGACCTAAGTTCATATAAAACAGTCCAGTAGACAGGCAATAAGTTTTCACTGAGTTGTCTTATTCTTCCCTTTCTTTTCCATAATTCAAAAAAATGTCTCCTACACACTACCTTAATCTGGCAGAAAGTTTCATATCAGCGCACACTCCATTGCAGAGTGAAAATTAATTCTGAGAACAATATTTTGTTTTGCTAGAGTTATCTAGGAAGTAAAGATACGATGCGCGTAATTCATCAGTAAACACTATATCGACGTTACGCAAGTCTAGGATGACATTTAGTTATTTTTTCACATACGCACATGTCCTGTCTGTGCGCACAGTCTCTGCTCCACGTAATTAACATCAGGGATCAGAAAGGGAGGTAATGGTATGGCATGACCAGCTATGCTGATTACACTGCTTAACGAAGTATTTAGTAGTTTTATAAACAGCCTGATTAAGCACGTATAGGGTGATCTTTAACTATTTTTTCACATACACACAGTCTCTGCAACGGCTGACCTAGCTGCTTTCAGAGAAGCCGTTAGATGGCGCTTAGAATACGTTTCCAGGACGAGGTGGGTCAAGACCATAGATGATGTTGAGTAAGGTGCAGGTGGAACCGCACCGAGGAAGCGATGGTGCTAGCTAAACAAGAACGTAGGGGACCTATTCCACTAGGAAGAAAAGACTCTGTTAAACGCGAGAAATATGTTGGGATAATGTTGATTATTTTCATCTCTATGCAACCGGGCAATGGGCTACGACATCATCTGTGGAAGACGCAACTTAGTACTGATCGTCCGGTATATGTTGAGAGTCTTAAACGTGGCTACACAGGTAGCTGGTACGTGGTACTGAATTACGGACACTGCAAGTCACATCAGAGTTCCCACCTGCGTGTACCACTGCAGTTACATGCCGTAAATGGATAACTATCACCAAGTGGCAACAGTTGAAAGTCTGATGAGATATTGTCTCTTTCATGTACTACTGAACACATAATTATAGATTATAAATAAAAAAAGTATTGATCTGAACGGAAGTACCAGTTAGGAAGAAACGATGCATTATACTTGTTGATGATATGGTGATTATAGCTTACGATGAATTGACAACTAACATTACAAATAAAAGTCCGAATGCAACATATCATGAACGTTGTTGTTGTTGTTCTGGTCTTCAGTCCTGAGACTGGTTTGATGGAACTCTCCATGCTACCCTATCCTGTGCAAGCTTCTTCATCTCCCAGTACTTACTGCAACCTACATCCTTCTGAATCTGCTTAGTGTATTCATCTCTACGATTTTTACCCTCCACGCTGTCCTCCAATGCTAAATTTGTGATCCTTTGATGCCTCAGAACATGTCCTACCAACCGGTCCGTTCATTTTGTCAAGTTGTGTCACAAACTCCTCTTCTCCCCAATTCTATTCAATACCTCCTCATTAGTTATGTGATCTACCCATCTAATCTTCAGCATTCTTCTGTAGCACCACATTTCGAAAGCTTATATTCTCTTCTTGTGTAAACTATTTATCGTCCATGTTTCACTTCCATACACTCCATACAAATACTTTCAGAAACGACTTCCTGACACTTAAATCTATACTCGATGTTAACAAATTTCTCTTCTTCAGAAACGCTTTCCTTCCTACTGCCAGTCTACATTTTATATCTTCTCTACTTCGACCATCATCAGTTATTTTGTTCCCCAAATAGCAAAACTCCTTTACTACTTTAAGTGTCTCATTTCCTAATCTAATTCCCTCAGCATCACTCGACTTAATTCGACTACATTCCATTATCCTCGTTTTGCTTTTGTTGATGTTCATCTTGTATCCTCCTTTCAAGACACTGTCCATTCTGTTCAACTGCTCTTCCAAATCCTTTGTTGTCTCTGACAGAATTGCAATGTCATCGGCGAACCTCAAAGTTTTTTTTTTTCTCCATGGATTTTAATACCCTCTCCGAATTTTTCTTTTGTTTCCTTTACTGATTGCTCATTATACAGGTTGAATAATAATGAATCATGAATAGGAAAATAATAATAAGAAAAAAAGCGTACGCCGAATGGAAGTAATAAAATAAAGAAAAATATTATAATAATACACAACAAAATAAAGTAAGCGGAACAAGACAATTTGCAAGGATCTCTAGCGATGCACGTGAAATGCCATCTGATCAGAAGTATCCGGATACATATTACTGGACATTGATATGTTGTATGTCCACCCTCGGCTATTGACGGTTTGAACTCTGCTGGAGACACTTTGTGAGTTGTCCAAATGGCTGTGCCGCACCGTAACTTGGTCTGCGGAGTATAAACGTAGTTGTATATGTACAGTGGCAACCCAATCCTCAAGAGTCGAAACCAGAGGAGGTAGTGATGTTAGTTGCTGGAATCTGAGGCGAAGTTGACGTACTAACCCATCCCAAAAGTATCCCTGATCGGGACTCTGGGTAGGCCACTCTATTTTAGGAAAGTTGTCCACAAACGATTGCCTCACGGATGTTGCTTTACGACGGGGTGCACTGACACGCTGACTCAGTCATCGTCTACGACTGTTCCTCTAGTGTAGGCAGTACACCCGTACCTTAACAACGCCTCGTCGGTACTTAATTTTTTGCTCTACCCGTGATGGCAGGCAACATTTTCCAAGCATTCGCCGCCGGCCGATGTGGCCGAGCGGTTCTAGGAGCTTCAGTCTGGAACCGTGCGGCTCCTACGGTCGCAGGTTCGAATCCTGCCTCGGGCATGGACGTGTGTGATGTCCTTGGGTTAACTAGGTTTAAGTAGTTCTAAGTTATAGGGGACTGATGACCTCAGATGTTAAGTCCCATAGTGCTCAGAGCCATTTGAACCAGGTATTCGTCAAACCCCAACCCTTCCGTCGAACTGTCACAGGATATAACGTGCTTCATCCCTCCAAATCTCTCGTTTCCAGTCATGCCCTCTCCAGTGCCGTCGCTCTTTGCACCACTTGAAGCGTCGCTTGGGATGATTACAGAAACGTGTGGTTTACGAGGAGCCGCTGGACCATTGCATCCCATTCTTTATAACTCTCTAGGTGCAATCACTGTGGTAGCTAGACTCCTGGCAGCACTATGGAAATCACGAATGATTCCTTCTGCAGGTATCATACGCTTTTTTGAACCACCCTCTGCAACGCTCGACTGCCCCTGGCAGTCTGTAGAAGAGGTCTGCTGGGTCTTGGTTTAGTTGTGGTTGATCCTTTGTGTTTACACTTCGAAATCACATCACCAAAAGTCGACTTGGGCAGCTTTGGAGAGGTTAAAATGTCCCTGATGGTTTTCTTATTCATATGAAATCCAGTGACGTCCACGTTCCTGCCTCACCCGACCCATTTGGTGGTTTCTATTAACAACCCAATACTTCTAGCCTTGTTTTATAGTAAAGGGTTCACCTGTCGTGACATCTAGTCGTCAGTTACGCATTACAGAGGGATATCTAGGTACCTTTGGTCAGACAGTGTATGTACTAAAGACAGAACTGCATTTAGTAGTGAGGAAAATGTTCTATATGAGGCACTGAATCTACACTCCTGGAAATTGAAATAAGAACACCGTGAATTCATTGTCCCAGGAAGGGGAAACTTTATTTACACATTCCTGGGGTCAGATACATCACATGATCACACTGACAGAACCACAGGCACATAGACACAGGCAACAGAGCATGGACAATGTCGGCACTAGTACAGTGTATATCCACCTTTCGCAGCAATGCAGGCTGCTATTCTCCCATGGAGACGATCGTAGAGATGCTGGATGTAGTCCTGTGGAACGGCTTGCCATGCCATTTCCACCTGGCGCGTCAGTTGGACCAGCGTTCGTGCTGGACGTGCAGACCGCGTGAGACGACGCTTCATCCAGTCCCAGACATGCTCAATGGGGGACAGATCCGGAGATCTTGCTGGCCAGGGTAGTTGACTTACACCTTCTAGAGCACGTTGGGTGGCACGGGATACATGCGGACGTGCATTGTCCTGTTGGAACAGCAAGTTCCCTTGCCGGTCTAGGAATGGTAGAACGATGGGTTCGATGACGGTTTGGATGTACCGTGCACTATTCAGTGTCCCCTCGACGATCACCAGTGGTGTACGGCCAGTGTAGGAGATCGCTCCCCACACCATGATGCCGGGTGTTGGCCCTGTGTGCCTCGGTCGTATGCAGTCCTGATTGTGGCGCTCACCTGCACGGCGCCAAACACGCATACGACCATCATTGGCACCAAGGCAGAAGCGACTCTCATCGCTGAAGACGACACGTCTCCATTCGTCCCTCCATTCACGCCTGTCGCGACACCACTGGAGGCGGGCTGCACGATGTTGGGGCGTGAGCGGAAGACGGCCTAACGGTGTGCGGGACCGTAGCCCAGCTTCATGGAGACGGTTGCGAATGGTCCTCGCCGATACCCCAGGAACAACAGTGTCCCTAATTTGCTGGGAAGTGGCGGTGCGGTCCCCTACGGCACTGCGTAGGATCCTACGGTCTTGGCGTGCATCCGTGCGTCGCTGCGGTCCGGTCCCAGGTCGACGGGCACGTGCACCTTCCGCCGACCACTGGCGACAACATCGATGTACTGTGGAGACCTCACGCCCCACGTGTTGAGCAATTCGGCGGTACGTCCACCCGGCCTCCCGCATGCCCACTATACGCCCTCGCTCAAAGTCCGTCAACTGCACATACGGTTCACGTCCACGCTGTCGCGGCATGCTACCAGTGTTAAAGACTGCGATGGAGCTCCGTATGCCACGGCAAACTGGCTGACACTGACGGCAGCGGCGCACAAATGCTGCGCAGCTAGCGCCATTCGACGGCCAACACCGCGTTTCCTGGTGTGTCCGCTGTGCCGTGCGTGTGATCATTGCTTGTACAGCCCTCTCGCAGTGTCCGGAGCAAGTATGGTGGGTCTGACACACCGGTGTCAATGTGTTCTTTTTTCCATTTCCAGGAGTGTATAACTGAGGAAGAGACTAGTGAAGTATTATCTGTGCAATGTGATTTTGCATCGGGAAACGTTATGGTCTATGTGGTAGGAAGACGAAAATAAATTGTAGGGCTTTTCCTACTTACTGATACCCACTAACGTTTTGTAAGCCACAGTATAACGTGATGTTTTAATACAATATATCAACCTAACACATTGCTTACAGCCTCTCGATTGCTTTGTCTCCCCAGCATTGCAGGTTTTCGCTAGTTTATGGAAGTCAGAATACTTAAAAATTCCTTGTGTTTTGTGCACATACTTAAAAAATAAATGTTAATTCAACCATTAAATTATGAGAGAAAATTTCTTTTATGGGGAAACACACATCTATAGCCATATAAAAGGATTACTTGAAATTTAGAAAGGTCAACTGGTAATTCAAATAAAAAAGTACACAAAGCTCATTCAACATCATTAAAATGTTTCTTTTCTTGTTCTGTTTCTCTTTTCTGAACTTAAAATAATGAAGAAAAGTATTCCTGCAGGTCCTCTGTTTCCGCGATACACTTAGAGGCTCAGTTCTAAAAAATGCCCTACAATGCGACGCGGGTCTCGTTGTAAAATATGAGAAAAAACTACACCTGATCACTGTCCGTATTTTTTTCACCGAAATAGTAATTTACAAAAACTACTAGTTAAATACCACAAAAGAAAAAGTGGAATTGTTACTGTCGTCGCTTTTTGGTAGGAGGAGTTAGATTACGACAAACTGTCTTTTCAACTTAAGCTAACACAATATTCAGCTTTCGTATCCATTGCTTTGTGTTTTTTCAAGGTACTGTTGGTTTTGTGTTTCCAATAGTTTGTGGGGATCAAAGAACTTCAATTTTTTTCGTGTTTTGTACGGATATTTATTACACAAACATGCAATATTGTATTTTTAAAAGTGGTCTTCGCAAGTCACTCCCATAGCATATGCAACGTGAACATTCGGCGCGATATTTTATCTAGTTCTACAGAGATAATTAATTGTGAGTAGAGAGATCATTTGTAATATGTGCCTGTACATCGTACAAAAAATTAGTCCCCTCAAGGAGACATCCAGCTGATACTGCGTAACACCTGTCCTGTACTTGAAAACAGTCTCAGTTCAGCGATGGAGAGATTCACTCGAAAAAGTCCCATACATTTTCTGTGGCATTAGGATCGGATGACGCAGTGTGTTTGTCGAGATGTCGAAGAGGCCTGAACGTTCGTCAAACCGAGAACGTATACGTGCACCCCTGTGAATACGCGTGTCGTCATCTTGAAGACGGGAATGTGCACAGTATACTCATAACGAATACATAGAAGAAAGTGCAGCACGTAGTCACTGAGAATGCAGATTGCTAAAAATTCCAATTCAGGTTGGCAGTAACCTGAAAGAGTAGCGCCAATTCATGGTACGGAAAACATCAAAGAACCATACCTTCCCCGTGCTGAGGATTAAGCACTTCATTGCCTGTCGGTGCGCTTCAAGTCTTACATTATTTGAAGAGAGCTAAAATTTTATTTAATAGTACCAAACTACACGCTGAATCAGCTATTGTTCAGCCTTGTGTTCTATGACTACCTGAAGCATTATGTATCACTGTGAGTAATGGTTTTTGTGACGAATACGACTCAAAATGGCCATTGCAAGCAGTTCCTTTCGCAGTCTTTGGTTGCAATGGACCGGTATTCATAGATGGTAGCAATTTCTGGAGGATTTGAAACCGATTGTCATTGAAAAGCCGTGATAGTCGTGTTGGTCAGGTCTTTCTACAGCCACTGTTCTTACGCCGTGTTACATGGCCGCGAGGTGCACATCATTCTTTGTAGACACGTAAGACAATCAGCGATGACACACCAGAAAATCGTGCAGCTTCATTTACTGTGTGGTCGTGGGCACGATCAAACGCGACAGCTACTTTGTGCCCTACTGACATGTCTCCACGTCTTCCAGTCTTACTGTGCTGATACCATTTAACTTCGCTGTCGTGACTCACCTGAGAGGTGTAGGGTGACGTGGCAGACTGATACCAGTTCGCCACCATCTACGACGCTCCAGAGGGTCCGCTGTGATCTTAAAAGTAGGCGTCAGATAGACTGCCGAAAAATATCACAACTCCAAAAAATTAATGTAGAATAATGAAACTTCGGGAATACATTTATCTAGGTAACGTATTTAAATTATTAACAATGCAAATTCACAGGCGCGAGACAAACCACTGCAAATGTGACATGCTGGTACATTAGTAACCGGTGTAATCGCCAGAATGTTGAACGCAAGCATGAAAATGTACATGCATTGTGTTGTATAACTGTCGGATGTCAGTTTGCAGGATGGAGTTCCATGCCTGTTGCACTTGATCGGTCAACAGGGGCGTCTAACGCTGTTTGTGGATGATGTTGGAGTTGTCGTCCTATGATGTCTCGTATGTGCTCGTGTGGAGATAGATCTAGTGATCGAGCAGGCCAAGTCAACATTTCGACAGTCAATAGAGCATGTTGGGTTACAACAGCAGTAAGTTGGCGAGCGTTATCGTGTTGGAAAACATCCCCTGGGATGCTGTTAATGAATAGCAGAACAACAGGTAGAATCACTAGACTGACGTACAGAATTGCAGTCAGATTGTGCGGGATAACCACGAGAATTCCCCTGCTGTCATGCTGAATCGCGTACCACACCATAACTCCATTTACAGATCCTGTGTGTCTAGCTCGCAGACAGGTTGGTTGCAGGCATACAGCTGGCCTCCTAACCAACACGCAGCCATCACTGCCACCGAGACAGAACCATCTTTCATCGGAAAATACACTGTCCTCTAATGAGCTCTCGTTTGACACTACTGAAGTCCCAAATGGCGGTGCTCTGGGGTCAGGGAGCCGGCTGCTGTGACGAGCGGTTCTAGGCGCTTCAGTCCGGAACCGCGCTGCTGTTACGGTGGCAGGTTCGAATCCTGCCTCGGGCATGGATGTATGTGATGTCCTTAGGTTAGTTAGGTTTAAGTAGTTCTAAGTTCTAGGGGACTGATGACCTCAGATGTTAAGTCCCATAGTGCTTAGAGCCATTTGAACCATTTGGGGTCAGTGGAATGCACGCTACAGGGAGTCTGGCTCGGAGTTGTCCTTGAACAGTTCGTTGTGTTCCTTTAGCGCCAGCTGTTAGTCAAAATGCTGCTGCAGTTGCAGTACGATGCGCGACGGCCACAGGCCGAATACGATGGTCGTCCCTCTCGGTAGCGCCATGTGGTCGTCCGGAGCCTGCTCTTTTCGTCACTGTACATTCTCGTGACCACCGCTGCGCCAGAGCCGTACGCTAGTGACCACCACTGCTAGGAGTCATATACAGCGGCTACAGTCATGCCAAGTTTATCTGGAGTATCAAAGGGGGAACATCCAGGTTCTCGTAGCCCTATTACATGACCTCGTTCAATCTCAATGAGTTGTTGATAATGGCCCTTTTGTCGTTTTGAAGGCATTCTTGACTAACATCAACTCACCACGTCCAGTCTGAAAGATAACTAACGCTCACGACCATTACAGAGTGTAGTTAAAGCAAACCTGATTTGCATCATCATATTGGTGCATGTGCTGGGAGTTGGTGGGAACTAGGAAACCCTCCACTTCGTTAACAGTCATCTTTTTTCACTATGACAACAGTATTCCCTTTGGCTGATCTGATTGCTACACATTACTTTCACTCAGTTTCTTCTTGAAGTTGTTAAAAACATATCTTTTTTAGCTGATATTGCACTAGGAAAGAGGTTAAATACTCGTATGTTCAGTTCGTGAGCGCAAGACGTTTAGTGGAGATGTCATTACCTAATGCACATTGCAGGTCTACTTTTATTATTTTCAGTTGTTTTTCAGACTCTTCTTGTGGTGGAGCGCATTTGAAACCTTTTGGAATTATGTTGATTTCTTGGTTGGTCATTTTTAAGTCCGAAAGGTTAGTTATAAGGTCTGCAAACTCTAACTTTTAAATTGGTTTTGAAAGTTGTTTCGCTCTGAACAGTTCACTAAGTTTAGCGTTTTGGTTTTCGTACACGGTATGCACGATGTCATTAATTTCCTATCTCACTTTACTGTCCAGTATATCGAACGTAAAAGGGCCGAAATTAGCATGTGCGTCAATTTCAGGTTTGTACTCACGTGATCACGAAATAACGAACCAAGAACTCATTGCCCTGGGAAAAGGTTTCAAATACACTCCACCAAAAAACACGCATAAAAGAACATATAAAACTTACTTCTTAATCCTTTTATGTACAAAGTTATCATCCACCATTCTATCCTTTTGTGACAATTACGAATTAATTAAAGTACATTATGTAAAACTGTCGCTTTTCTGTTATATTTGGCCTAATGCAGAAATCCGATTGAAGACGGTCTGCTGCAGTCAATTGGCGTTCTACCAGATACTGGGGCGTGAAGTCGCCTAGAAAATGTGTCTTGAAATCAGAAAAGACAAACATAGAATTCTGTTACCATGGCAATAACCACTGTACGCGCGTAGATACGGAAAACTGATCACCAAGTAAGCCTTCAGAAAAATGCATGTAGTCCCCATATATTATTTTCTTTTTCACTTGAAAATATTTAGGGTGGTACCTCATAAAATGTAGACTCAAAATGGATAGGTGGTAAGTTTCTATTAGTAACCATGGTTTGTTGAAAATATAATTTCTGTTTGAGTGACTACTCTATTCCTCTGTCCCTCCCTTTACCTTTGCCACCCGAGAAGTCGCACTGCAATTTCAAATTGACTCTTAAGCAAAAAAGTTTAACGACCACTGCTTTAGGGCGAGCTGATATTCACCACACAAAATAAAAATTGTAGGTCATTCTGTAAGTCCTGTTAAGAACAATTTCCTTCCTTCATTTTGTTAGATATGACGTTATCAGTTGGTCGGATGTGCCATCAACTTCATAAAACCTCAGATTATCTATAATGATATTGAGTTTCACACAATCGAATGCCTTTGATAGCTCACTGAAAATAATAGCCTGCACTATTTCATTATTTAATAGCTGTAAAGTATGGTCTTTAGAAAAGGTAAATTGTAACTGTTGATGTTCGAAACTGCTGATAAGGAGCCTGAGTGTTTTAAATGCTTTAATTCTTTTTGGTTCGCTCGTATTAAGAGCGCAGTGGAAGTATTTTTAGTGCATACCCCAGTACCAAGAATTAATTAGTGCAGGGTAATGATATTCCAGAATACATTTGTCTATATAACATATTTAAGTAATTTACGTTGCAAAATCACAGGTTAGTTTAGACAGGAGAAAAGCCATTGCAGTTGTGAAATGCTGGAATATTAATAACCAGTGTAGCCACCGGCAAGCAGAATGCAAGCATGCAGACGTTCATGTATTGTGTCGCACAGGTGCCATTTGTCAGTTTGTGGGATGGAGTTCCATCCCTGTTGGACTTAGCCAGTCGATGCTGCTTGTGGATGACGCCACGATGATGTCCATATGTGCTAGATTGGAGAGAGAGCTGGTGATCGAGCAGGCCGAGGCAATATTTCGACACTCTGTAGAGCATCTTGTGTTACAACAACGGTATCAAATGGTTCAAATGGCTCTGAGCACTATGGGACTTAACATCTGAGGTCATCAGTCCCCTAAACTTAGAACTACTTAAACCTAACTAGCCTAAGGACATGCCCGAGGCAGAATTCGAACCTGCGACCGTAGCGGTCGCGCGATTCCGGACTGAAGCGCCTAGAACCGCTCGGCCACACGGGCCGGCTAACAACGGTATGTGGGCGAGCGTTATTCTGCTGGAAAAGACTCCCTGACATATTGCTCATGAATGGCAGCACAACAAGTCCAGTCACCATATTCACGTACAAATTTGCAGTCAGTGTGTGTGCGATAACCTGGAAAATGCTTCTGTTGTCACACGAAATCGGACCTGACCATAATTCCTGGTGTAGGTCCAGTGTGCCTGGCACGCAGACAGACTGGTTTCAGGCCCTTAACTAGCCCCCTAACCAATACACTGCCATCACTGGCACCGAGGCAGTGGCCTAAGGCCATCAGAATTTTCATCAGAATACACAAAGGATCTCCACCCTGCACCATTGAAATCGGAAACGGAGGTGGTTTGGGGTGAGTGGAATGCACGCTACAGGGCGTGTGTCTGGCTCTCAGTTGTCCTGGAAGTAACTGACTTATAACAGCTCTTTACGGAGCGCGGTCTTCTTCCCACCGTACATTCCCGTGACCACCTCTGCCAGCAGTCACATACAGTGGCTATATTTCTTCGAAATCATTCTGCAATATGGCAGAAGGAACCTACTTCTCGTATCGCTCTTACAAGACCTCGTTCAAACTCTGTGAGCTCTTGATAATGGCATCTTCGTCGTCTTGAAAGCATTATTAACTAACAGCAACTAACTCCTTCCAATCGCAAGGATAACTAACACTCACGACCGTTATTTTTTTATTTATTGAGATTTTCTTTATGCAAATGTTTTTCTCAACATAAAAAATACCCAGAAACTACTATATCTGTTACATAAGCTTTTAATTTATTTCCTCGAATGTTCCTCCAGGTGTTTCAGTCTTGTATATCTTCTTCCCGTGTGCCAAGTGGCCTCTCAGGGTAGCCGTGCTGTCTAGGGCGCCTTGACACGGTTCACGCGGCCCTCCCTCGGGCATGGGTGTGTGTGTTGTTCTTAGCGTAAGTTAGTCTAAGTCAGATTAAGTAGTACGTAAGCCTAGGGACCGATGGCCTCAGCTGTTTGGTCCCATAGTCCTTACCACAAATTTCCAATTTGTGCCAAGTTTTCTCATTTTTAATTGTACATTTTGGAGCCAGGTGGTCATAGGGTGTCCTCTTCTCTTCTTTCCCTCCGGTTCCCATTCCAGATTAATTTTATGTAATGTGTCTTCCTCCATTCTTCTTACATGCCCGTACCATTGTAATTTCCTTCTACCCATCACGTCATACATTCTTTTTCTTACTTAAATTCTTTTTATTATTTCGTTGTTCCTTGTTTTCTCTTTTCTAGAAATGCTTGCTGATGTTCTCCAGAAGTCCATTTCTACAGCTTGTAGTATTTTTACGTGTTTCAGATTAGCATAACTATGCACTCTAGTAACGATTTATGTATCATTCATTTGGTTCGGTTTATTACATCTCTGCTCCTTAAGACTGAGCTGAGCATCCTAATGACCTTCCTTCCAATGCTGTTTCTTTTACTAATTTCTATCTCATATTTTCCCTCCATCTCTAAAATGAATCCCAAATAACAGAAAATATTGATCTTAGTATAACAGAAAGTATTGTAACGACAGTTACAGAGCATATTTAAAGCAAACCAGATTTGCACCTTCACAGTGGCGCTACTAGCGCCACTCTTTATGCGTTTGGTGCGTAATTTGAATAGATGTCATCTTTCAGTCAGTGCATTAACCGTACTGCAGTGCATATTTATGAAATTATTGTGCATATTTCTGGGAATGTCAGTGCACATCAGTCCACCATCTACCTATTAGTCGCTTATAAGAGGTTTGTGTATACGATGCGGCACAGATCACGTCGCTGCTCCTCGACTGCTGTATGCGACGTCGTTCCGGCAACTTCTACGGGTGAGAGTGGCAGAAGCGTTCTGACGCAGGCAGGGCTAGCCGGGGAGCCGCACAGGTCCCGGGAATGACTCCCATCCTTCTAGCGTCTGCCAAATTGCATGCAATATTCATACAGGCGAGCCGGCGATTTATGGCTGAGCCTGCGGCTCGCAGCGGTCGTGCTCGCGCTCTTGGTCGTGGTCGCGGGGGCGTCAGGGCCAAAAATCTCTGCCACCCCCGGCCGCTGCCATAAAGTATAATGCGGCCGTTCCACCGCCGGCCAGACTTCATCTTCGACTGGCGCCGCGAGGGAGCATCACTGTGTGTGTGTGTGTGTGTATGTGTGTGTCTGTGTGTGCTGTGTGTAAGGGAGTGATTGTGTGCGTGTGCTCCAAGCGGGGTTGGTGTCCCGCCGGGGGTTAATTAAATTAGGCAGTCTCCGCCGCGACGGTCGGACCGCCTACTATCCCGAATTTCATTACAGCGAGGGCGGTAAAAGAGCCCGGCCCGCAGAGCCGTATGGACACCGATATGAACGTCATCGACCGCTTGTTGCAGAAGAAAGATCATCAACACGCTCCATCCAGTCTGCTAACAGCGGTTGGGCGGCCGACTTCGGAGGGGTGCAGCTCGCACAGTCGGCAGTACATTTATCACGTAGACTGGTGTGTCACGCGGAATTGTTTTTGATTAAACCGCTGTGGTGTTCAATGAAGGCAGTTAGGAGCGATACGAAGCCCCCGGATAGTTTGTCAAATTAAAATAGACGACGTCACTTGTCCTTAATGAAATTGCAGGATACAGTAAAGTCAGATTTATTAATTTATTCACCCAGTTAGTCCCCTGTCCACATTAGGGTCACCTGACCCTCTGCTGTATGAGACAAGACGACTTAAATTTACGGTGTAAACATACCTTCCAGTCAAATTAAAAGCATGGTCCGCAACATTAACCGCGAAAAAGGAATTCGAGTTCTAAACACACAGAAGGGAGCACATAAATGGAATGAGTACTTTCAGGGCCTACAAGAGGGAAAAACTGTCTGTTGATGTGATATACGAATAAATGGTGTTTATTGGGAAGAAATATGTATGGAGTCCACTATTAGAATTAGAGTTTGACAACCAAGGCAGATGGAATAGCTAGCATCCTTTCGGAAATACTAAAATCAATAGGGAGCCTGGAGACACACTATCGGACTTTCGAAAGAATATAATCCATACAACTAGGAGGATACAAAGACAGACTAATGCGAGTACTGTCGAATAGTCATATTAACTTCCAAGTTACTAACAAGGGTAATGTGCTGAAGAATGGATAGGGCAATTTAGGATCTGTTAGATGAAATTTACTTCGGTTTTTAGAAAGGTAAAGACTCTAGGGCGGCAATTGTGACGTTGTACTTGATGATGGAAGCAAGACCTTAAATAAACAAATAAATAAATAAAAATAAAAAAAATATTCAAGGCATCGTCATAGAATTTGTCAGTTTCGATAAAAATAACAGTGGCAGACTAAGAACGAAGTGATCGGATTAAAGACGGCGTTACTATACCGTCTGTCTCCCTTACTGTCCAACTTGATCACTAAGAATCAACAACGGAAATGAACGAAGGTTCAGGGTGGATTTAAATATTAGGGTGAAAGAATATCAGTGATAAAATTCGTTGACGACATTTCTATCCACAGTGAAAATAAGAAAGAGTTACAGGACCGGACCTATTCAACCGAATTAACCATCTTTTAAGTACAGAATATTAATTGACAGTAAATCAAGGAAAGACAAAACAAGCGCGGAGAACTCATTCTGTTGTCCCCAGTATTCCTCTGTAGACTGCTTGAGCCTCCATAATCACAAATTTCATGAAGTAAATTCCGACGACATAACGGCTAATGAATCCGACTGATATGGCTGATCTATCGATGCAGAGAATTTTATATTTAAACCGTGTTTTACCTGACGAATAAAGTATCAAAGAATACGTCATGCCGTAAGAACGTCTCCAGACCTGTAACGAATGTAATACTGTCCAATAATTATAACAACTCAAGTTACAGAGAAAATCTGATAAGGCGACAGAATAGGTTAAACGTACGTCTGCTACACCGTACCACAACTTTATAGAGTGATGGTATGTGCATTTTAGTCGCACTGCTTCTATCTATGAACGACACGTATGTTAATATGCAAATTTTTCTGACACGAAATTGCTACGTGAATATACTGTGTATAATACACCGTTCGCAATATATAAGATAAAAAAGGTTGGTATGACTGTACCATCTAACATACAATAGTAACTGAATCAATTACATATAAATGTAAATGCCGTGTGGCTAGGGCCTCTCGTCGGGTAGACCGTTCGCCTGGTGCAAGTCTTTCGAGTTGACGACACTTAGGCGACTTGCGTGTCGATGGGGATGAAATGATAAGGACAACACAATACCCAGTCTCTGAGCGGAGAAAATCTCCGACACAGCTGGGAATCGAACCCGGGCCGTTAGGTAAGACATTCCGTCGCACTGACCACTTAGCTACCAGGCACTGACATCAATTAATAAATGATGTCGCAATGAGAGACGCAGGAGTTATGTGTAAAACTTAAGATCATTTAAAAATTTCCTTAACGGTCTTATGAACAGTAGCAAATGGTTCAAATGGCTCTGAGCACTATGGGACTTAACATCTGAGGTCATCAGTCCCCTAGAACTTGGAACTACTTAAACCTAACTAACCTAAGGACATCACACACATCCATGCCCGAGGCAGGATTCGAACCTGCGACCGTAGCAGTCGCGCGGTTCCAGACTGTAGCGCCTAGAACCGCATGGCCACCGCGGCCGGCGATGAAAAGTAGCGTCTTGTGATGACAGGATAATTTTATATTAGTGCGAAATCGATGTTTTCAGTTATATAACTTCTTACAAAAGATTTAATTATTGGGATCTATCTTGATTACACGAAAATGATTTAGTTTTCCCTCCGATAACGTTTTGGATAGTTGAAGTGGCGATTCTCCAATACCTGTTTGATGGAGTTTTATGTAAGAGTTGATGAGTTAGCTAGATCTCTTTATTTTTAAGTTATTTGTCTTCTACCGCATATATTTAATGACACGCACGTTTTTGAAAAGGAAAAGGCGAATGTTACAACCTCAACATGGTCTGTGCCACATCGTTACTTCCTATTGTTCATTCCTGGCTATTTATGCTTTCATCTTAGCTTAGGCATCTATTTGTGTGAACTATAATCGATGATAACATTTGTTTCCTTTGAAACAAGATGCCTTGATTTTTTTGTTACCCGTAGAAAGGAGACAGTCGTTCCGTACTGTTGCAGTTCACCCATCTCTTTTATTCTATTACTGACAAGGAAACGTCACCAACTTGACCTCATATTTGAAGTAGAAATAAAACATTTGTAGTATATTGATCATAGCAATCGATAACAGGCGCAAATTTAAGCCATATTTCTGAGTAGTATGCAGATAGGACCTTTGGAACGTTGAACTTTCAAACAAGGCCGCGCACCGGTTGTTTGTCTCTCCCCCTCCTCCACTGCAGCACCCTAATGCCCGAGCACGGAGAACTGTACGGCGGAGTGGTAACAAGAACCCTCCTGTTCGGGGGACATTGAAGGCGAGTGAACATTAGGGGTGTGTGCCAAACGTCTACCGAACGTGTTCGTGATCTAGATCGAGAATACGTTATTTTACGTAAAGAGAGTACATAGTATGTAAATTTTACACATATATCTGTCCAATATTATTTTATAACAAAATGAAAATGAAGAAACCTGAGCAGCTGAAGAATTACACTCCTGGAAATTGAAATAAGAACACCGTGAATTCATTGTCCCAGGAAGGGGAAACTTTATTGACACATTCCTGGGGTCAGATACATCACATGATCACACTGACAGAACCACAGGCACATAGACACAGGCAACAGAGCATGCACAATGTCGGCACTAGTACAGTGTATATCCACCTTTCGCAGCAATGCAGGCTGCTATTTTCCCATGGAGACGATCGTAGAGATGCTGGATGTAGTCCTGTGGAACGGCTTGCCATTCCATTTCCACCTGGCGCCTCAGTTGGACCAGCGTTCGTGCTGGACGTGCAGACCGCGTGAGACGACGCTTCATCCAGTCCCAAACATGCTCAATGGGGGACAGATCCGGAGATCTTGCTGGCCAGGGTAGTTGACTTACACCTTCTAGAGCACGTTGGGTGGCACGGGATACATGCGGACGTGCATTGTCCTGTTGGAACAGCAAGTTCCCTTGCCGGTCTAGGAATGGTAGAACGATGGGTTCGATGACGGTTTGGATGTACCGTGCACTATTCAGTGTCCCCTCGACGATCACCAGTGGTGTACGGCCAGTGTAGGAGATCGCTCCCCACACCATGATGCCGGGTGTTGGCCCTGTGTGCCTCGGTCGTATGCAGTCCTGATTGTGGCGCTCACCTGCACGGCGCCAAACACGCATACGACCATCATTGGCACCAAGGCAGAAGCGACTCTCATCGCTGAAGACGACACGTCTCCATTCGTCCCTCCATTCACGCCTGTCGCGACACCACTGGAGGCGGGCTGCACGATGTTGGGGCGTGAGCGGAAGACGGCCTAACGGTGTGCGGGACCGTAGCCCAGCTTCATGGAGACGGTTGCGAATGGTCCTCGCCGATACCCCAGGAGCAACAGTGTCCCTAATTTGCTGGGAAGTGGCGGTGCGGTCCCCTACGGCACTGCGTAGGATCCTACGGTCTTGGCGCGCATCCGTGCGTCGCTGCGGTCCGGTCCCAGATCGAGGGGCACGTGCACCTTCCGCCGACCACTGGCGACAACATCGATGTACTGTGGAGACCTCACGCCCCACGTGTTGAGCAATTCGGCGGTACGTCCACCCGGCCTCCCGCATGCCCACTATACGCCCTCGCTCAAAGTCCGTCAACTGCACATACGGTTCACGTCCACGCTGTCGCGGCATGCTACCAGTGTTAAAGACTGCGATGGAGCTCCGTATGCCACGGCAAACTGGCTGACACTGACGGCGGCGGTGCACAAATGCTGCGCAGCTAGCGCCATTCGACGGCCAACACCGCGGTTCCTGGTGTGTCCGCTGTGCCGTGCGTGTGATCATTGCTTGTACAGCCCTCTCGCAGTGTCCGGAGCAAGTATGGTGGGTCTGACACACCGGTGTCAATGTGTTCTTTTTTCCATTTCCAGGAGTGTATTATGAATGAAGTTAAATGTTTCGGTTTTCAGTTTAATCATGCCAATCACGTTGGAGAACAGCGCAGGTACTTTATCTTAACAGAGTCAGATTTAAAATTCAAATAAAATAACGTACTAAAGCGGTTAATGATTAAATATACTGTGCGTTACTTTTTTTAATGACACACTCATTCTTTTCATTCAGTTCCATTGCTTTTGTGAAGCGCAGCATGAATATTTTTACAGCACAAAGGCCTCTGGCACCAGCTACAGGTTAGAAACTGCGCACTTCAATATTCAGCAGGTCATAATTGCGGTATCGATTGCAGGAGCTGATATCTTCCAAGTGCGCCTGTTTCTCCTTAGAAAGTGAGGTCAAGTTAGTGATGTTTCCTTGTAAGGCTTTTTCAGTTCTCCACAGATATTTAATTAGTTACCCGGTATCAGAATTTATTTAGCCTAAATCTCTTAACACAGTTAAGAGATTACGCATAAGTCAGTACCTGTGCCGTAGTCACTCACCCCATTACCTATGACACAATGTCCCATGTTATTGGAGCTTGGTGCTAAAGAATGCGCATATACTCTTGATCATCTACATTTGACTTACCAGTGTATGCATTGATCGACACCTTCTCTTTCGTCCTCGCGGGGACGACACCATCTTAATGCAGCACTGTCCGTGCGGCCGAGAGTGTTTGCATGTTTCTGGGCAGTAACTGATTTTAAGTCTATAGTCTAGGGACCCGTACGTTAGCTCAGCGTGTTCGGTCAGAGGGTTAGCTGCCCTCTGCAATAAAAAAAGAGAACTGAATCAACGGTTCAAAACTGAACCGGCCCAATACTTCCGGCATAAGAAATCACCCTCATTCTGTCAATGGCCTTATCAAAGAGGGCTGAGGAGCGGACAGAGGTTCAGGGTACTCGCTTGCCATTGAGGTGGGAAACTGCTCCTAAAGGCGGAGGAATCAGCAGTGATCAAGGGCATGAGGATGCAGAAGACAATGGAAACCACTGCATTAAAGGCACACAACGTGTATCCATAGGAAATGTGGCCTGTCGTTGAAAAAGTGTCAAGATGATCTCTCTATTGGCAAAAGATTCCGGAACAGTCTCCCATTCGGATCTCCGGGAGGGAACTGCCAAAGGCTAGGTGACCATGAGGAAAAGATTGAATAATCAACGAAAGGATAACATTCTACGAGTCGGGGCGTGGAATGTCAGAGGCTTCAATGTGATAAGGAAGCTAGAAAATCTGAAAAGGGAAATGCAAAGGCACAATCTAGATATAGTAGGGGGCCAGTGAAGTGAAATGGAAAGAAGACAAGGATTTCTGGTCAGATGAGTATAACTTAATATCAACAGCAGCACACAATGGTGTAACGGGAGTAGGATTCGTCAAGAATAGGAAAGTAGGGCGGAGAGTGTGTTATTGTGAGCAGTTCAGTGATAGGGTCATTCTTATCAGAATCGACAGCAAACCAACACCGACAACGATAGTTCAGGTGTACATGCCGACGTTCCAAGCTGAAGATGAAGAGACAGAGAAAGTGTATGAGGATATTGAAACGGTAATACAGTATGTAAAGGAGGATGAAAATCTAATAGTCATGGGGGACTGGTAAGCAGTTGTAGGGGAAGGAGCAGAAGGAAAGGTTACAGGAGAATGTGGGCTTGGTATAAGGAATGAGAGAGGAGGAAGACTAATTTAGTTCTGTAATAAATTTCAGTTAGTAATAGCGAACACTCTGTCCAAGAACCACAAGAGGA
The DNA here is from genome assembly GCF_023864275.1 of Schistocerca cancellata. Taxonomy (NCBI): domain Eukaryota; kingdom Metazoa; phylum Arthropoda; class Insecta; order Orthoptera; family Acrididae; genus Schistocerca; species Schistocerca cancellata. The sequence goes on along the minus strand of NC_064631.1, from coordinate 226,333,573 downwards.
GGAGACATGCTTGGAAAAGGCCGGGTGATACGGGAAGATATCTGTTAGATTACATCACGGTCAGACAGGGATTCCGAAATCAGATTCTGGATTGTAAGGCGTGCCGAGAAGCAAATATAGACTCAGAGCACAATGTAGTAGTGATGAAGAGCAGGCTGAAGTTTAAGAGGTTAGTCAGGAAGAATCAATAGGCAAAGAAGTGGGATACAGAAGTATTAAGGAATAATGAGATACCCTTGAAGTTCTCTAAGGCTGTAGATACAGCGGTTTACGCACATCAAAAAAGTTTTGCATCACCTCGGTTCCGAGAGTTCCGGATCCTGTACAGAAAACTGAAACATCATTTCCACCCTTTTTATTGCGTATCAAAACAACACATTGCATGTTGTACCACCATACATTGAGACCTTTAGAGGTGGAGGTCCAGACTGTTGTTCATACCGGTACCTCTAATACCCAGTACCACATATTCTTGCATTCACGCATGCCTGTATTCGTCGTGGCATACTATCCACAAGTTCATCAAGACATTGTTGGTCAACATTGTCCCACTCCTCAACGGCGATTCGGCGTAGATCCCTCAGAGTGGTTGGTGGTTCACGTCATCCATAAAAAGCCCTTTTCAATCTATACCAGGCATGTTCGATAGGGTTCGTAACTGGAAAACATGTTGACCACTCCAGTCGATCGATGTAGTTATCCTGAAGGAAGTCTTTCACAAAATCAGCAAGATGGGGGCGCGAATTGTCGTCCATGAAGACGAAAGTCTCGCCAGTACGCTGACGATATGGTTTTACTATCGGTCGGAGGATGGCATTCATGACTGGAACTGATCGACTGTCGGACTCCATCCGTCTAATAGGCTCTGCTCATGTATGGTTGTTTACTTCTTCTGGCGGGTTCAGTGACATCTATGATCAGTCAAAGGGACTGTGTCTCTGATACAATGTTCACAGTCAAAGTCTATCTTCGGGAGTTCTGGGAACTGGGGAGATGCAAAACATTTTTTTTTTTTTTTTGATGTGTGTAGAGTAGTCCAGTAGGCACTGCGGTTGATGAGGAATGGACATATCTAAAAAGTGCAGTCACAGAAGCTGGAAAGAAAAACGGTAAGTACAAAGAAGGTTACTGCAAAGAAACCATGGGTAATAGGAGAAATAATTCAGCTGATCGATGAAAGAAGGAAGAACAAATATGTTCAGAGAAATTTAGGAATACAGAAATACAAGTCGCTGAGGAATGAAATAAATCGGAAGTGCAAGGACGCTAAGACGAAATGGCTGCATGAAAACTGTGAAGAAATCGAAAAAGCAATGGTTGTCGGGAAGGCTTACTCAGCATATTGGAAAGTCAAAACAACCTTCTGTGAAATTAAAAGCAAGGGTGTCGACATTAAGAGTTCCATTGTTAAATGCAGAGGAAAGAGCGGATAGGTGGAAAGAGTACATTGATGGCCCTATTAGGGGGAAGATTTGTCTGACGTGATAGAAGAAGAAAAAGGAATAGATTTAAAAAAGATAGGAGATCCAGAATTACAATCAGAATTTAAGAGAGCTTTGGAGGTCTTAAGATCAAATAAAGCAGAAGGGATCGATAACATTCCTTCACAATTTCTAAAATCATTAGGAGAAGTGACAACAAAACGACTATTCATGTTGATGTATAGAATGTACGTGTCACACCATCTGACTTTCGGAAAAATGTCTTCCATTTAATTACGAAGCTGACAAGTGCGAAAGTTATCGCTCAATTAGCTTACAGCTCATGCATCCAAGTTGCTGACAAGAAAAATATACACTAGAATGGAAAAAAAATTGAGGATACGGTAGATGACGATCAATTTGGCTTTAGGAAAGGTAAAGGCACCAGACAGGCAATAATTCTAACATTAGAGTTGATAATAGAAGCAAGGCTAAAGAAATATCAAGACACATTCGTAGGATTTGTCAACGTAGAAAAAGCGTTCGACAGTGTAAAATGGTGCAAGATGTTAGAAAATCTGAGAAAAATTGGGGTAAGCTACAGGAAGAGATGGGTAATATACAATATGTACAAGAATCAAAAGAGAAAAATAAGAGTGGACGACCAACAACGAAATGTTCGGATTAAAAAGTGTGAAAGACGTGGATGTAGTCTTTCGCCCCTACTATTCAATCTGTACATCGAAGAAGCAGTGATGGAAATAAAAGAAAGTTTCAGTAGTGGAATTAAAATTCAAGGTGAAAGAGTATCAATGATATGATTCGCTGATGTCATCGTCATCCTGAGTGAAAGTGAAGAAGAATTACATGATATGCTGAATGGAGTGGCCAGTCTAACTAGTACAGAGTATGTATTGAGTGTAAATCGAAGCAAGTCTAAAGTAATGAGAAATAGCAGAAATGAGAACAGCGGGAAACTTAACATCAGGGTTGATGGTCATGAAGTGGATGAAGTTGAGGAGTTCGGCTACCTAGGCAGCAAAATAACCAACGATGGATGGATCAAAAGGACGTAAAAAGCAGTCTATCACTGGCAAAAAGGGCATTCGTGGCTAAGAGAAGTCTTTTAGTATCAAACAAAGCCCTTAATTTCAGGAAGAAATTTCTGAGAGTATAGGTTTGGAGCACAGCATTGTGAAACATGGACTGTGGGAAAACCGGGACAGAAGAGAATCGAAACATTTGAGGTGTCGTTCTACAGACAAATGTTGAAAATTAGGTGGTCTGATAAGGTACGGAATGAGGAGGTTCTGCGCAAAATCGGAGAGGAAAAGAATACGTGGAAAACACTGACAAGGAGAAGGAACAGGATGATAGGATACCCGTTAAGACATCAGGAACTCACTTCCATCGTAAATATAAATATAAATATCGTGTGACTAGGGCCTCCCGTCGGGTAGACCGTACGCCGGGTGGAAGTATTTCGATTTGACGCCACTCCGGAGACTTGCGCGTCGAGGGGGTGAAACGATGATGATGAGGACAACACAACGACCCAGCCGGAAATCGAAGCCGGGCCCTTAGGATTGACATTCTGTAGCGCTGACCACTCAGTTACTGTGGGCGGACACTTCCATGGTAATAGAGGGAGTTGTAGACGACAAAAGCTGTAGAGGAAAACAGAGACTGGAATACATCCAGCAAATAATTGAAGACGTAGGTTGCGTGTGCTACTCTGAGATGTAGAGATTGGCACTGGAGAGAAATTCGTGGCGGGCCGCATCAAACCAGTCAGCAGACTAATAACTCAAGAAAAAAAAAAAGATGGTTTCGCCAGACGTAGCGTAGCTACTTGCAGGGTCTCCGGAACAGGCAACAGTGCCTAATCCCTGAAGAGTATAATGGCCGATCTTGGTGTAGGTTTAGGTAGTTTTCCAAGCTCATTTAGGCAAATGCCGGGCTGGCCCCAGTCTCCTCCTTAGAAAATACTCATACGATATCCAGACGGTTAAAACGTTTAAATACTCACAACACAGTTTACACGATTCATAGGCAAATGGGGCATACGACTTCCCCCTGCCTTTAGTTGAGGACTGATACAAAAGTCAAAATTTTGCCAAAGTATGAAAACAGCAGACTTCATTCTTCGGGAGTCAGACAGGCTGTTTTAACCCATTCCTGCCAAGCGGATTATACAGGGTGAGTCACCTAAAGTTACCGCTGGATATACTCGTATTTCGTAAACCACATCAAATACTGACGAACCGATTCCACAGACCGAACGTGAGGAGAGGGGCTAGTGTAATTGTTTAATACAAACCATACAAAAATGCACGGAAGTATGTTTTTTAACACAAACCTACGTTTTTTAAAATGGAACCACGTTAGTTTTGTTAGCACATCTGAACATATAAACAAATACGTAATCAGTGCCGTTTGTTGCATTGTAAAATGTTAATTACATCCGGAAGTATTGTAACCTAAAGTTGACGCTTGAAAGATTGTCCTCACTTCATTGCAGGGGCCCAAACAGCTGCAACATTCATCCCGTTTATACAGAATGATCTGCCAGCGTTGCTCGAAAATGTCCCAATGGAAACGCGTCGACGTTTGTGGTATAAGCATGATGGTGCACCTGCACATTCCGCAATTAACACTAGGTAGACCCTTGACAGGATGTTCGACGGGCGTTTCATAGGACGTGGAGGACGCATAAATTGGCCAGCCCGTTCTCCTGATCTTACACCTCTGGACTTCTTTCTGTGGGGTACGTTAAAGGAGAATGTGTACCGTGATGTGCCTACAGCCCCAGAGGATATGAAACAACGTATTGTGGCAGCCTGCGGCGACATTACACCAGATGTACTGCGGCGTGCACGACATTCATTACGCCAGAGATTGCAATTGTGTGCAGCAAATGATGGCCACCACATTAAACATCTATTGGCCTGACATGTCGGGACACACTCTGTTCCACTCCGTAATTGAAAACGGAAACCACATGTGTAGGTGTACCTCACCCTTCATGGTAATGTACATGTGCGTCAGTGAAGAAGATGGTTCAAATGGCTCTGAGCACTATGGGACTCAACTGCTGAGGTCATTAGTCCCCTAGAACTTAGAACTAGTTAAACCTAACTAACCTAAGGACATCACAAACATCCATGCCCGAGGCAGGATTCGAACCTGCGACCGTAGCGGTCTTGCGGTTCCAGACTGCAGCGCCTTTAACCGCACGGCCACTTCGGCCGGCTAGTGAAGAAGACCAATAAAAAGGAGTTAGCATGTGGACGTAATGTGCTGTTCCAGTCTCTTCTGTACCTAAGGTCCATCACCGTTCCCTTTGGATCCCTACGTAATTCGGTGCTCTCCGATACACACGATCGAACAGCGGAGGAGTGGTACTCAAGCGTCAACTTTAGGTTACAATATCTCCGGATGTAATTAACATTTTACAATGCAACAAACGGTACTGATTACGTATCTGTTTATATGTTCAGATGTGCTAACAAAACAAACGGGGTTCCATTAAAAAAAACGTAGGTTTGTTTTAAAAAACATACTTCCGTGCATTTTTTTATGGTTTGTATTAACCAATTACACTAGCCCCTCTCCTCACGTTCGGTCTGTGGAATCGATTCGTCAGTATTTGATGTGGTTTACGAAATATATCCAGCAGTAATGTTAGGTGACTCACCCTGTTTATGACACGTAAGGTTGCCATAGATTTCTCTTGTTGGCAACAATGCATGCATCTGGATTACCTATTGGACTGTGTGTTCAGATAAAAACGCTCTATTATTGATATTTAAGCTTGTTTCGGCCAGTAGCAAGCAGGAAGAGGTCGGTGTCTGGTGCTTCAATTACTGAAAACTTTATAAGTAAGACTATCTGTTGGAATAAGGAGTAAGTATTATTTTCTATCGCAATATACCATACAGTTTTTACAACTTTTGCTTTTTTATAAAGTTGCTACGATTTATACTACAGGTTAACCAAAAAAATACAGTTAATTGTTACGGTTCCTAATCCACTTTTTCATAGTGTGTTAAATATATGTTACGCTAGGCAGAACAGTCAATACAATGATTCATTCTTTTTCAGGGGCCTGTTTGTGCATAAAATGCTGGCTATCCTTAAGAATGAGGAAGAAGATGTTAGAGATACATTTATTCAGCCTCCTGAAGATAGTGTGAAGTGAGATGAAGATTCTGATGGAGAAGACTGGAAAGATAGACAGTCTTGAACCAAGGCAACTTCAGTTGGTGCAGAAATGGTTCTGAACAACAAGAACAGATTAGGTGATGAACCTGAGAATAACTGCTCTCATGATGATGAACCAGAAAATGACAGTTCAGATGCAAGGCTAAAAATCTTAAAAAACTGTAGTCAGAGATTGGAGAAGGAATGATCTGCGAATTCTTAACACTGTATTTTCTGATAGTGATCATACTAAATACAGAAGATTGTCTCCAGTTCAGTACTCTGAATTGTTTTGGAATGATAAAATAATTTAATTTCTTACCACTGAATTCACAAAATATGCTTTGTTCAAGAACAGATCCGAAAATATCAGTTAAAGAGATAAAAGGTTTCCTAGGAATTCTCTCTCAGCCTATAATCCTCTACATAGCAGATCTTACTGGGATTCGGGGTCGGACATGAGAAATGAAATGGTGCACAACATGATTAGGAGAGACAGATTTGAAACAACTATTCTTGTGAAGAAGATGGGGATAAAAGACACGTAACCTTGAATCAAGGTTATTCATGTGCTAACACTTTCCACTTTCAGCCTCAGCCAGACATGCATTATGATCTGAGCGTGATACTGTATTTTGGCAAGCACAGATATAAACAATTTCTGAAAAGGAAACCAACTGATAAAATAAATGACATTTTTAAAATGTACTTTGGTTGAAAATTTTTATTTAATAAAACTTATAAGTTGATTTTGTCTTTCAGTTACAATATCATTATTGTTGATAACGTTAATCCTGTTATTATGGAATGATGATGCTGCTGGTGTTTGAAAATGAGTATGCTGATGACTGAAGTTGAGTATGACTAAGTGGCCTTGCAGGATCGCAGATAGTAACTAAAAACACGGAGGGGGAGGAAGGGGGAGAGAGGAAAGTAGGCGAATGGTGTGAGGGGGAGCTGTTGGGTGATGGGAGTTGGCCGAAATTTCGGGGGAAGAGAATGGATATGCCATGTAGATACGTTGAGGGTGGTGATACGTGGTAATTACTGGAAGTAAGGAAAACGTGGAAGGGAGGACCCACCAATATAACTTTCTTTTCACACAACCTATTTATTTAACAATATATAAACTGTATTTTACAGATAATAGAAGCACTTAACGTTATCTGGGATGCTGGTGAAGGAAGGATGTTACAAGATGGACGAAGTTAACTGGGAGTGCATAGGTTGTAGTCCGAAGAGCAGTCCAGAAAGCCATACTCAGTCAAAGCCTTTTTGAATATCAAGGGAGGTAAATATGACGCACTTTCGTTTATTTTGTTGATAATAAGATGGTAAAGTAGATAAGCTGGTAGTCGACGGAACAGTTGGAAAGCCATATTAGGTGTTGGGGATGTGTAGGTGTGTAGGAAAATGCTGGAGGATTCGTGGGTAAGAATGTTTTGTACCCCGGCTTGTAGATCTGCTCCTGTGATCTGCAAAATAGGCCGAATGAAGGAAGCGAGTAGGAGCAGGAGAGGTAAAGCACTTCGGTACTGCATGTGAAGTAAAACCACATTTAATAGAGAATATTAGTCTATGACATGCACGTAACTTTTGGTAAAGTTGAGTACGTAGGTTGGCCATGTATCACAGCTAACAGTTAGTAGTAGTTGGACAAACTATCATTGAAGTAACAAAGGCAAAGTCTGTAATTGCTAGCCCCCTATGAAGTAGAAGCTAAGCTGCTTGGTCGTCTGCTCTTGATCAATTGCGCACCGAAGTCAATAACGTTTCACCCCCCATAGGCAATCTGTCATAACACGAGGAAGCAGTCACACATAACAGCCTTGACACGTTTCCCCCTCCACAGGAGATAGACATCACCACAGACAGCAGGCTAAAGGATCCATTGCGTGCCCAAGCCTAACTGAATGCGTAATAAATAAAGTGTTTTCCTTTTATCCTTACATCCCATCCTAGAAGAATAAGTCATCAAGGATGATCTCTTCAGTCCACACTACACACACATAAAAAAAAGATCAATTGCGCAGAAAGCACAACGGCGCTCGCTGAGCTCCACAGCGTCGGCTAGACAGCGCTGTGGTCGACGTAGTTCGTCCGCTCTCGTAGTGCCAACCTACGAGTGTGCACCTACGGTGTGGCATCGGAACTATAGACGCCACAGAACGGTTTCAAGAATTTTGCCGAAATCTGACGAGAGGCTGATAGCTCGGCAAGTTGAGATGTGCGAGGCTAGTTTATCAGGTTTTAGAAAGAGTAGGATTCGAATGTTTTCCAGTGCTCTGGACAGTGGCCTGTGTAGATGATGGTATTCAGCACTCGATGCAAAGTGAGCACTTTTATCTAGAAATTGCGCATAATTTGGATAAAATGTTTATCACTCCTCCAGAAATGCCTTTAATAGGTTCCACAACGAAACATTGTCTCGAAATTTGATAGAAAATCCGAAGAAATTCTGGTCTTATGTAAAGTACACAAGCGGCAAGACGTAGTCAATACCTACGCTGCGCAGTGCCGGTGGTACTGTTACCGACGACTGTGCCGCTAAAGCGTAGTTATTGAACGCAGTTTTCCGAAATTCCTTCATCAAGGAAGACGAATGGAATATTCCAGATTTTGAAACACGAACAGCTGCTAGCATGAGTTTCTTAGAAGTAGATACCTTAGGGGTTGCGAAGCAACTCAAATCGCTTGATACGGGCAAGTCTTCAGGTTCAGATTGTATACCGATTAGGTTCCTTTCAGATTACGCTGATACAATAGCTCCCTGCTTAGCAATCATATACAACCGCTCGCTCACCGATAGATCTGTACCTACAGATTGGAAAATTGCGGAGGTCGCACCAGTGTTTAAGAAGGGTAGTAGGAGTAGTCCATCGAACTACAGACCTATATCATTGACGTCGGTTTGCGGTAGGGTTTTGGAGCATATATTGTATTCAAACATTATGAATCACCTCGAAGGGAACGATCTATTGATACGTAATCAGCATGGTTTCAGAAACACCGTTCTTGTGCAACGCAGCTAGGCTCTTTATTCGCAGGAAGTAATGGCCGCTATCGACAGGGGATCTCAAGTTGATTCCGTATTTCTATATTTCCGGAAAGCTTTTGACACCGTTCCTCACAAGCGACTTCTAATCAAGCTGCGGGCCTATGGGGTATCGTCTCAGTTGTGCGACTGGATTCGTGATTTCCTGTCAGGAAGGTCGCAGTTCGTAGTAATAGACGGCAAATCATCGAGTAAAATTGAAGTGATATCAGGTGTTCCCTAGGGAAGCGTCCTGGGACCCCTGCTGTTCCTGATCTATATAAATGACTTGGGTGACAATCTGAGCAGTTCTCTTAGGTTGTTCGCAGATGATGCCGTAATTTACCGTCTAGTAAGGTCATCCGAAGACCAGTATCAGTTGCAAAGCGATTTAGAAAAGATTGCTGTATGGTGTGACAGGTGGCAGTTGCCGCTAAATAACGAAAGGTGTCAGGTGATCCACATGAGTTTCAAAAGAAATCCGTTCGAATTCGATTACTTGATAAGTAGTACAATTCTGAATGCTGTTAATTCAACTTTGTGGGGAAGGCGATCCAAAGGTTGCGTTTCATTGGCAGGACACTTAGAAGATGCAACAAGTCCACTAGAGAGACAGCTTACACTACACTCGTTCGTCCTCTGTTAGAATCTTGCTGCGCGGTGTGGGATCTTTACCAGGTGGGGTTGACGGAGGACATCGAAAGGGTGCAAAGGAGGGCAGCTCGTTTTGTATTATCACGTAATAGGGGAGAGAGTGTGGCATATATGATACGCGAGTGGGGATGAAAGTCATTAAAGCAAAGACGTTTTTCGTCGCAGCGAGATCTATTTACGAAACTTCAGTCACCAACTTTCTCTTCCGAATACGAAAATATTTTGTTGAGCCCAACGTACATAGGTAGGAATGATCATCAAAATAAAATAAGAGAAATCAGAGCTCGAACAGAAAGGCTTAGGTGTTCGTTTTTTCCGCGCGCTGTTCGGGAGTGGAATGGTAGAGAGATAGTATGATTGTGGTTCGATGAACCCTCTACCAAGCACTTAAATGTGAATTGCAGAGTAATGATGTAGATGTAGATTTAGATGAAAACCGTTCACTGTCGCTCACGCTGTGGTGTACGTCGGTATGGCCGCGTATCTCCCGCCCGCCGCCCTCCTCCCAGACCGCGGTCTGCGGTCGCGCCGAGCGGAGCCCAACGGGCGTCGATCTGTCCGGTGCCGGGCGCGGGCGCGGGCGGTGTTTGCAGTGAACACACGGGCCGCGGCCGGTGGGCCAATAAGCGGCCGCGCCGCCGCATTGTATTGTGTACACTGTGCTTCATCAGCCGGCCTCACGTCCCGGCCCACTGTCAATATTAAAGTTCTGCGCGCCGCCGCTGCCAGACGTGACTATTTTTACAAAACGCCTTTTCGTTTTCTCCCGTTCCTTTCGTCCAACTTCTCCTCCCTCCGGCAAACTTCCCTCCCCTTCTCCATCCGTCCTCCCCCTCCGGCTACCCTTTATTCCATTTACCATCGGACGGCGTCGCCATCTCGCCTGGCGGGCGGGCGCAAAATTAAGCATAGTCTTGGGGGTCGGCGCCGTGGGGGACTGATCACACCATAACTCCCACCGCTGGCGACCGACACAACACGCAACGCCGCCTCAGCTGCATCTGCGCGCACCTCTGCCGTTCTCCGCTTTGCATTAAGCTGTCAGGAGTACGGGCATGCGTACTGGCGAACAGACGTCCGACGTGTAAAGCCGTCGGCACACGGACCGTGCTGTCGAACGTTAACATAGAGCGTGCCAAGTTCAACGTGCTGCTGAACGCTCGTGTGGTGTGCGCCCTATAAGACGTTCGGTACACACACCATAAGATTATTTGACTTGTCGCTCTAACGAAGTAGGCGAGTGTCATATACTGTCTTGTCCTGTCACGGTCGCCACTTTATAATATAATAAAATAATGGAACAGATGATAATAAAATGTTGAAATGTGGCGTTTTTAAAATGTATTGAATTAATGAGATTAATCTTTCGGCATGAATGACAAGCACAATAAGCTGAGCTATGCCTGGAAATAATTTCGTATTAGTTCATATTATTTTGCAGGGCGAAGTAGTTTCTTTCTCCGCTGTAGATTTGTGCTTACCATTCTTTATAATGCTACGTTTGGTGGCCGTGTTCACCTTTGAAGTCTTGACCGTGTTTCCATTAAGCTTATCGGATCTTCGTAATTTTCCAAAGTACACAGGTGGGCTTCAGTGCTTGTAATTATTGTACTATTTGAAATAACAACTCACACGACCTTTCTGTTAATAAAACAATACTGTATTTTTCTAAACGGTGCACATATGAAATACATACTCCTCACTTATTCATAGAGACCCCAAAATGGCGGTCTACAATTACTCGCTAAAAATGGCGTGCTTCTCACTCGTTCACTAGCTGAGCACGAATCCTCCCTTCCTCATACTGGTACAAGAAAATCCTCTCTTTTTTAACAACTGAAAGTCAAAAATACATGACGGTAGGCATAGGCTCTATGATGGACTACCGCTTCATATTCTCTCTTTGCCTTTAAAGAAGACGAAAACATAAAGGAAATGCAAAAGGTTTATCACAGTCAGCAATATGTCTCTTGGTCTTATCGTGGCGTGTTTATCTTCTGCCATTAGGTCAGACGATAGAAATGCCACTTGCACGCTTAGAGTAGCAGATTGATGGTGACCAACTTTAAACAGAACTTGATTAATTTTCACACACATTTATTAAAATAATAAAAAGCATAGAATTTACTTAACTTGATTCTGGATGCTGTTTACAATTGACAATCTGAAGTTCCTTTGGTCTTGGTACGTTAATCTTATTCTCACAGATCTCTGATACTTGACAAAGTGTCTATACATTTCTCTTCATGGCTATGTACAGGAATATGGTAATCTTCTTAGGTGCAGACTGAAACTTGACCATAGACTGGTACAGACTAATGCAGACTGGTACAGACTGGTGCAGACAAATGCAGACTCGTACAGACTTATGCAGACTGACTAATCGGAGGTCTGTACACTCATTATAATACCTCGTTCGTTCAGGTATCACTGCGCGAGTGTGATCTGCGAGGAGAAAAGGTTCTACGTTAGCAGCAATCTCACTGGCTGCGTTAGGCCTAAATATTAATACTCGGATCGGCGGAAGCAGAATTTGGTCCGTCTCTAAGGCAGCGCTATCTCGTAGTGCGGAGACGGATGAGCGCTGCACCTCCGCTGTTGTGCTTAGCGGGGCGCGCTCTAGTGGGAAAGTTGTGTACGCGCTGACTACGCAACAGCTCAGGAACGATGCGACTTGTGCATACGGTACGTGGGCCCCAACCTTCGACCATAGATACTAGTAGACTGGTCTTGCTGTGCAGAAGCTATACGGCTGGTGTGGCTCCAACATAAACCACGGGACTGTTGGCAAGACGTGGCGGGATTTCAAATCAGCGGTCTGACATCCTATGTTTGTATCGTATTTTCTCCACATTTCTCAACTGACTGCCAAACGCTTCCAACAAAAATTACTTTTTTATTTGCGAAAAATTATGCCAGAACTACATCTGACCTGGATTTGTTCACAGTACCATTTATAAAATCTGACAAATACATCGAACGCCACTCTGGTGGGCAGTGGGACGAAATTACTATAAACTATCAATTAAAGTAAAATTTTGTTAAAATTCTTTTAAACAGTAAGAGTGGGCTCGTGTCAAAACTTTAAACAGTGATTCGCCGCATTTTGAGCTCTAGGCACTTATAAAAGAAAATGGGATATGGTAATTATGTCAGCTATAGGTGCCAAAATTGTCGACTTTAGGAGCAGGTCCATTTTAGAGTAACAATTTTAGGTGCACTTCAAAGGTTCAGTTCGCACTATTTTTACAAAAGTTTAAACTATCAGTTTAAAAAAAAGATATTTTAGATGAAAGGTGAGACTTTGAAGTTTTTCCGTTTCAGGGCCTGTATCCAAAACTGCCTTTGGTTTTTTTCATCCTTAGGGAGCCTATGAGTAGGAACGAGAAACATTTATACTTACCTCTGTAACCGAATTATCACAGATACTTTACAAAATGTAATATGAGTCTGACTTTACAGGCATCACTTTCAACACTTTAATTTACGTGATACTCTATTTCAAGTGTAAAAAACATATAAAACTCCCTTCAGCAGATTTCAATAAACGCATCTGCACTATCATAGAAATACTTACACGTAAAATGTAATGCCATTTCCCTCGACAAAACGCTGAGTACAGCCATAAGCGCAACACGAAACAACCATATTTTGCTAACATTCACGTGACTTCAGCCCAGAGATGTTGGATGGTTCAAATGGCTCTGAGCACTATGGGACTTAACATCTATGGTCATCAGTCCCCTAGAACTTAGAACTACTTAAACCTAACTAACCTAAGGACACCACACAACACCCAGTCATCACGAGGCAGAGAAAATCCCTGACCCCGCCGGGAATCGAACCCGGGAACCCGGGCGTGGGAAGCGAGAACGCTACCGCACGACCACGAGCTGCGGACCCAGGGACGTTGGAGCCACGAAAATGGCGTCAGGGCCAATCTATTATATTTATGGTCGAAGGCCCCAACGTGGTATACGCCATCGCAACGCACTCCAGCGGCAGTTGAGGGATGTTTCTAGTTCGTAAATCACACTGTTTACTCAACGGGTGCGCGTAAAATTCCCACGTTAGCTCTATTAAAACGCATATTTCCTCCATCGTCCACGAAAAGGAGAGTACCATGTCCAATTAGTAAGGACACAGGCTTATAAAAGCATCATTACAAACAGTGGGGTACATATTTGGAATACTTCTCTGCATAAGATATACACTATTTCATCATTCCCACATTTTATTAAAACCCCAAGGTCAGTCTTACTTGATCACTGTTGCTACCCAGTAGCAGAATCTTTGCAACAACTGAATTACGAAGCGTAGAAGAAAAAGGAGCAAACTATCTTTATACAATTGGCGCAAGCTGTCCTGTAGATTAAGCCAATCGAACAAAGTCACCCTCCCCCCCAACATATGTTTACATAACAGCAAATAATGTTTACATAACAGCAAATATTGTAGTATATACTTATATTAAACTAATAAAAAATGTCGTGTGACTAGGGCCTCCCGTCGGGTAGACCGTTCGCCTGGTGCAAGTCTTTCGATTTTACGTCACTTCGGCGACTTGCGCGTCGATGGGGTTGAAATGATGGTAGTTAGGACAGCACAACACCCTGTTCCTGAGCGGAGAAAATCTCCGACCCAGCCGGAAATCGAACCCGGGGCCTTAGGATCGCCATTCCGTCGCGCTGACCACTTTTTTTTTAAATCTCATTTTGTTCACTTTTGTTCGTTGCATCTGCTCGGGGCGGACGCCGTAAGACATCCGTTTAAGTTCGTTGTTGATCCATTAACTCAGTTTTTTTTATTACAGAGGGCAGCTAACCCTCTGACCGAACACGCTGAGATACCGTGCCGGCTAACCACTCAGCTACCGGGTGCGGACATTAATCTAATAATAAAGTGTCAGAACCTAATAAAAACGCGAATGTTAGGAAAAAAATTTGGAACCACCGCCCCAACAAACAACTCAATACAGGACAGTGACGCTGCTCATTACGCTAAACCTTCAACACACCCCTCGTATCGAGTCATGTTACCCATTGCTGAAAACCTTATTCGTAGATATGTTACTAATTGAAATTTAATTATGTAACAAATTGTACCAAGAACAATGCGTTTTGGGTGGATCTTCAGTGTGTCGCTGCCTTCAAATAGCCTATTCTCGTAATACGCAGGTTACAATAATTCTTTTGCCACGAATATGATGTTTCTCATTATTTTATTGGAACGAATCACAAAGTTAACAACGCATTTTCCAGTAATTCTCAATTTGCTAGTGCTCAGAACGGCATATACACATATAGACTTGAAATTAATGCCAATATGGCGCCCCACAACTCTGTACTGAAGGGAGACGGTGGAAGTGTGACATAGGTGGCGTTGTGCCATCTCATTGGTCAACGCTCAGACGCACGCTCAGAATATCTGGCATGCCAGATGTTGCTCTGCAAGTTCGGAAAGACTCCCGAACGTGCTATTCCACGGTATGACGTCAGAAACTCGGCACGCTCAGAGTTCGGATGCACAGTCCGTGTGCCGACGGCTTAAGGCTGCATTCATAGTGCCACGGGCAACGATCGCCGGATGCCGTCGCCAGATGTCACCCAACAACATCGCCAGATAGGTTGGTCACAGTGCACCAGATCTCATTTGTCGGTTTTCGGTGGGATGAACGAGGTCAGGTTAGTGTAGAATTTATTCTATTAAGGAAGTTAAATTTTAAGCACCTCTGGCGAGATAGACGCCACTACGTCTCTGTTCTTGGAGATGAGCGCATTGCGGATTTTGTTATTAAAAAGACGTCGAATGTACCTGAAAGAGTTGTCTCGGCCTGAAGAAAATGTGGCGAAAACTGTACACTCTTTTTAAGTTATTGGAATAAACAGAAATTTTACAAATGTACTCTACGCAGGAAAAGCGACGCAGCACCCAAGAATTATCCGAATCGGTAGATGTAATTTAATGTATAGACAAACAAATGATAACAATGTGAGACCTGAGTTTCTCCTGGCGTATATAACTTTCAAATAACTTTCGGGAATTCATCCAGGTAACACTTTCAGCGACCGCCGATATTAGCGAGCAACCTCGTTAACAGGGATGTAGGTTTTTGTTTAAACTCTGTTTGGAATACGGCTCTCTCCCTTGTCAAAAAACAAGAGAGTCAGAGTCAATGCTACCTCACCTGAGAGTTCGTAGTCTCACTATCGATAGCTCTGACTCGGTCATCTTTGGTGGCACTAGTGTTCAGTGTGTGTGTTATCTTTCCTGCGTCAGTCCGAGAACTGAGGTTTTAAATGTACATGTACGTCGCCTGTCCGTTGCATTTTGCCTTGAAAATGGCGGATTGTTCTCCCGCAGAAATATCGGCGGTCGCTGAAAGTGTTACCTGGCTGAATTCCCGGAAGTTATTTGAAAATGATAACAATTTCAGAAAAAAAAAGAATGATTTATTCGAGAGAAAGAACTTCACAAGGTGAGCAAGTCAAAGCGCGTTGATCCATTTCTGACCCTTATGCAAGCCGTTATTCGGCTTGGCATTAATTGATAGGGTTGTTGTGTGTCCTCTTGGTGGATATCGTGCCAACTTATGTCAAATTGGCGCGTCAGATCGTCAAAACCCCGAGCTGGTTGTAGGACCTAGCCCATAATGCTCCAAACGTTCTCAATCGGAGAGAGAAACAGCGACCTTGCTGGCCAATGTATGATTTGCTAAGCACGAAGACAAGCAGTACACACTCTCTCTGTATGACACTCTGTTAAGGCCTTGGTGGGACCTTCAACTTACTGAAAAAGGGAATTCTTGTCACTGCAGATGTGCGTTTCCTCGATCACAAGGCTGTATGGGAGCAATTTTGTGGTCAGAGGTGTAGATGGAGCCATTAGAGAGAAGGAGGTAAACATCTAGGAAGATGGCATGCTGGTTTGGGGGGACCAGGTGAAGCAGCTGGGAGAGAAGGTGTTTAAGTTGTGAGGGAATGAGGATATGTTCTGTTGGTCCTGAGTCCAGATCATGATGATATCATCAGAACATACCACAGGTTTTGGGTTTTGGGATGATAGGAAGGCTGTCCTATCCTGTGCTGAAAGGTTGCTGTTCTTTGAAGGGACTTGGGGAAGGGTGATGGAGACTAATTGGAGGTAAGGAACTCCTGATTCTTGGAAGGTGACCAGGGGTGAGGGGGGGGGGGAGGTGACTGGGAAGGGGCCAGGTGAAGGTGACCAGGGGTTGGTTAGGTGAGGTAGGATGTAGGTATGAACTGAGAGAGGCAGGGTTCAGTGTTGGAATTAGGATGGCTTTTTCATTCCATAAAATTTCAGGTGTGCAGCCTCATAAATTTCACTTCTTCTTGTGATATTTCGGCTGTATACCATCCAGCCATATTCAGAATGAGCTGAGGTGACCAACGCTCCAGCACCTTGTAAACTCACATGCTGTCCACTGTGCATGCAGTTACAAAAACACAAGGTGCCAGAGACATTGATTGGCAACAAAGAGGCACAACATGTTCATGAAATTAGATCCGTGGCTACATATCAATGTATCACTGCGATGTCTTTGTGAGTTTTTACAGAAAGTGCTGGATTCTCTTATTTGTCCAAGCTGAAGCTGCTGTCTCTATAAATTTGTCACCAATCGAATTTCAATTGCTTCTTTCACTACTGAGTCCCAGAAAGGTTAAGTCGAAAATGCCTAGTGACAATACAGTGTTCTGACACCGCCAATTTTTTAGGGTGTAAGAGCCAGGTGTACCTGCAGTACTCTGTGTGTCTCTCATGGACTGTACATGTTATTTGTCCAATGTCTGAATGGCCACACTCACAGAGGATCTTATAAACCCCAGGCTTCCAAAGCACCAAATCACCTTTACCCTTACTGAAAGGTAAGCCTACGACGGCTTGCCATGAAGGGCAACAAAACTGGGTGTAGAACATCGTCGACGTAGCGCTATACTGTAAGGGTACCGCGCATGACAACCAAAGGGATCGTGCTACGAAAAAAAAATTACACCCCAGACCATCACTCCTGGTTGTCGGTCCGTATGGCGAGTGACAGTCAGATTGGTATCCAACCGCTGTCCATGGTGTTTTCAGACAAGTCTTCGCTGGTCATCGGGGCTCGGTTCGAAGGGGATTCATCACTAAAGACAGTGTTACTCCAGACATTGACATTCCAGGCCGAAAGCGTTTCTGGAGACGTTCCGGAATGCGGTGGGATAATAATCTGATTGTCGCCCGCCCATTGTCTCTTTGTACATGTAGTCACATCTATCAGTTACCATCCCTTTTGTGCTGCGTCTTTTGTTTTTGTCTCAAAGTATATCTGAGATGAAGAGAGAAACTTTATATAGCTCGAAATGATTGGAGGTAACGCTAAAGAAACTCTGTCCACAGGACCTGGCGGATCCACTGGTATCGACCGACTGCCGTGTCTTCCTTCGCCGATGGCATCATGGGATACGGTATGGAGGGGTGTGGTTCAGCACGCCGCTTTCCCAGCCGTTGTCAGTTTTCGTGGTCTGGAGCCGCTACGACGATCAAGTAGCTTCTCAGTTGACCTCACGAGGCTGGGTGCACCCCGCTCCAGTCCTCTCGGAAAAATCCGCGGCAGCACTGGGAATCGAATCCTGGGCCTCCGCACTGCAGTCAGGCGCGCTGACCATTCATCTACGGAGACGGAATAACACAGAAAAGCAAGACTGCAAACACTCTGCACAAGTTTAGATAAATTCAGGGTAAAAACGTCAGTAAAACTTCAATGACCGTCATTCAGTTTACGTGTGAAAGTCGAACATAAATTTTAGAGTAAAACATTATGAACATCTACAGCACAAAAAAGTGGAAAAACATACACTACATTTGCAAACCACCCGATAAAAACGCCCCTAAGCTGTAGTAATAATTAGTAGATAGCTAATGCCCCTTCTGCCACAACCCAAAAAAGATCCGCTACAGTAATTTTAAGCATAAGATATGCCACCTTTGAACAAATTATTTTTGGGTGTTATAATTTAGGCCTACACAGTAAATATTCTAAACTTCTAAATTAGCGACCCACCAAAACTCAAAAAGATCCACTGTAGTAACTTTAAGCATTAGAAGCGCCATGCTTCTTATTTACTGAGACTATAATTTATATGCCCAAAGTTTCACATAAAGATTTTGCGTATCTGTTCTTTCCAATAAACTGGGTTTTCAGTCCATAAATTCCGAGTTAAATCCGGATTGTGATATTTTTCATCCTATGGATGCCACAAACTCTTTCGTTATTGGACTAAACTCCCCCCAGTCCGTATTTCGTGTCCGAGAATGTCGGCCGATTCGACCAACGAAAACAAACTGATTAGAATTTCACTGACTGTCGTCCGAAGTCCGTACGTTCGGACTGTGTCTGAAAATATTCATCGGTCTCTTCTCTCTTTTTTATCTTCACATTGACCAGCTACGATGACGTAATAATTACTTAAGGCGAAAATCGTCTTACCATCTTCTCCCTCTCCTTCGCTTCTCGGTTTTTAACCCGTCCTACGGCACCTCTGTTTCTCGTAATTTGGGAAATTCATTTTATTGTAACTTTGTGCATGGACATCACAGTCGTCAGTTAAAGGGCGCTATCTGACGGTCAATCACATAAACTTTGTTCTTAAAAGAAGATAGTATTTTTCACATTTGCTGCATTAATTTTATTTGTTCCCAACTAGTTTCAGATTTCTAGGCCATTCTTAAGTGATCTTGTGATTCCGTAAAAGATAGAATACATTATCGTCATTTTTTCCGTTTTCAGTCGTTCCTTAGTTGCTTCAAAATTCATGGAGATGTTCCGTCTTCGCTACATATATCCACTCACACAAATAATAAGCAAATTCACTCACAACACACACACACACGAAACGAAATTTTACCTGTTATCGACATTGTTACTGGCAAGATATCGCTCCTGCGAATTCGAAGACTTTCGAGAATGATTTAATTTTAATTTTCAACTCGGATAAGAAATGACAAAAGAAGTATTTTTTCGTGCAGAATTATTAAAAATTAACATTTTTCTGATTTTTTTCCTTCGCGTGTGCTGTGAAACCTTGCTTCTTGCCAAATTTCATGGTTCTAAGTCAATGGAAAGTACCCTGTAAGTTATAATGAGTGAGCTTGCGAGAGTTAAAATATGTGAAATAACTGGGCGTATATTCCGACTGCATTGACTTAGAAACTTAACTTTTGTACACCACCAAGGCACCAAAGACCTAATTGTGTGATATAGATTGCAGCTTCATACAGCCGTCTGTTCCTGAGAGAAAGAGATATTAACAGACGGAGAGAGAGGCAGACAGTCGAACAAAAACAAGAAAAATATTTTTTTTTCGTATGATACAATTATAAACCAAAAATTTTCAGATTTTTCAGCTAGTTGTACCGTGAAGGCTCGCTTCTTGCAAAATTTCATGATTCTAGGCCAATTGGAAGCCCCTTAAAGTTTTGATGAGTCAGTTGGCGAGTAGCGAAATACGTGAGATAAATGGCCGTATCTTTTGTTTACATTCACTTAGTAGCTTCTGTCTCTTACACCGCCATGAGCTTTTCGATCTTAGTATGTGACTTCAATTTCAATTTGATACGCTACCCCTTCCTGAGAAAACGGGGTTTTTAATATTCGGACGGAGAAACGGACAGAAAAGTGATGCTATAATCGATCCGAGTTTATCAATTGAGTACAGAACCGTAAAAATCAGGTTTATTCCGTGATGTTGAGGAATAATCCAATCAGCATTTGAAAATCTACAATCCTGGAAGATACGAGACAAAATTTGTACATCAGTATTGAAACGACGCAATTTTTGCTTAGAACAGCATGATACCATCTGGTGCATATTCTAAAGCTTCATTGAATTCTGTATGTATTTCTGTGTTACAATAAATTTGTATATTCATTTCTTTATTATTACTACCAAACGCATGTTTGACAACTGAGTTTTGACCCAACCTGCATTTAAAAAATTATAACTCGCTGCTGTAGTTCTCTGGAAAATAACGATGTAAACTACACTACAGGCCACTAAAATTGCTACACCACGAAGATAACGTGCTACAGACGCGAAATACAACCGACACGAAGAAGATGCTGTGATATGCAAATGATTAGCTTTTCAGAGCATTCACACAAGGTTGGCGCCGGGGGCGACACCTACAACGTGCTGACATTAGGAACGTTTCCAACCGATTTCTCATACACACACTGCAGTTGACCGGCGTTGCCTGGTGAAACGTTGTTGTGATGTCTCGTGTAAGGAGGATAAATGCGTACCATCACGTTTCCGACTTTGATAAAGGTCGGATTGTAGTCTATCGCGATTGCGGTTTATGGTATCGCGACATTGCTGCTCGCGTTGGTCGAGATCCAATGACTGTTAGCAGAATATGGAATCGGTGGGTTCAGGAGGGTAATACGGAACGCCGTGCTGGATCCCAACGGCCTCGTATCACTAGCAGTCGAGATGACAGGCATCTTATCCGCGTGGCTGTAACGGATCGTGCAGCCACGTCTTGATCCCTGATCCAACAGATGGGGACGTTTGCAAGACAACAACCATCTGCACGAACAGTTCGACGACGTTAACAGCAGCATGGGCTATCAGCTCGGAGACCATGGCTGCGGTTACTCTTGACGCTGCATCAGAGACAGGAGCCCCTGCGATGGTGTACTCAACGACGAACCTGGGTGCACGAATAGCAAAACGTCATTTTTTCGGATGAATCCAGGTTCTGTTTACAGCATCATGATGGTCGCATCCGTGTTTGGCGACATCGCGGTGAACGCACATTCGAAGCGTGTTATCGACATCGCCATACTGACGTAGCACCTGGCGTGATGGTACGGGGTGCCATTGTGCCATTGGTTACATGTCTCGGTCACCTCTTGTTCGCATTGACGGCACTTGGAACAGTGGACGTTATATTTCAGATGTGTTACGACCCGTGGCTAAACCCTTCATTCGATCCCTGCAAGACCCTACATTTCAGCAGGAAATGCACGACCGCATGTTGCAGGTCCTATACGGGCCCTTCTGGATACAGAAAATGTTCGACTACTGCCCTGGTCAGCACATTCTCCAGATCTCTCACCAATTGAAAACGTCTGGTGAATTGTGACCGAGCAACTGGCTCGTCACAATACGCCAGTCACTACTCTTGATGAACTGTGGTATCGTGTTGAAACTGCATGCGCAGCTATACCTGTGCACGCCATCGAAGCTCCGTTTGACTCAATGCCCTGGCGTATCAAGGCCGTTATTACGGCCAGAGGTGGTTGTTCTGGGTACTGATTTCTCAGGATCTATGCACCCAAACTGCGTCAAAATATAATCACATGCCAGTTCTAGTATAAAATCTTGTCCAATGAATACCTGTTTATCACCTGCATTGCTTCTCGGTGTAGCAGTTTTAATGGCCAGTAGTATATATTTTTTTCGTATGATACAATTTGAAACTTCAATCTCTTACACCGCCATGAGATTGTTGATCTTAGTATGTGACCTCAATTTCAACTTGATACGCTATCCATTACTGAGAAAACGGGGTTTTTAATAATCAGACGGACACCAAAGTGATACTACAACGTTTCCGATTTTATCAAAGTGGCTCTGAGCACTATGGGACATAACTTCTAATGTCATCAGTCCCCTAGAACTTAGAACTACTGAAACCTAACTAACCTAAGGTCATCACACACATCCATGCCCGAGGCAGGATTCGAACCTGCGACTGTAGCGGTCGCGCAGTTCCAGACTGTAGCGCCTAGAATCGCTCGGCCACACCGGCCGGCCCGGTTTTATCGGCTGAGAACGGAACCGTAAAAATGATGTTTATTCTGCGATGTTGAGGATTTGAAGGAACCGATCCAATCAGCATTTGGAAACCTACAATCCTGGAAGATATGAGACAAAATTTGTAAATCAGTGTTGAAACGACGCAATTTTTGCTTTGACCAACATGGACGTGTGTATGTATACTACCCGGAGCATATTCTATAGCTTCATTGAATTCTGTATGTATTTTTGTGTTACAATAAATTTGTATATGCATTTATTTATTATTACTACCAAACGCATGTTTGACAACTGAGTTTTGACCCACCCTGTATTTAAAAAATTATAACTCGCTGCTGTAGTTCTCTGGAAAATGACGAAATAAACTATGTTCATAACTCCGGAGAAAGAGTAACGTTTTTAAAGGTACTTCTTTAAATAAGTACTGCTATCGTCAATTATTTTGTAAAGTACTGAGAAAAACACATTATCTGAAATATGCTGTATGTACGAGTACAACGAAATTTGGCGCGCTGCAGAGAACGCTGCACTGTGGCATCACTCGAACAGCTAATTGACCAGCACAGGTGGAGTGTGGTAGCCAGTAACGCGAACGAGAAGTGTGGGATAAGCGCTCTCCTGGGTGCGATCTGCCCTTCCTCGCTCACTTTCCTCGGCGACCAATGGGCGCGCGCCATAGCGGAGCGCAATAAAGATCGGGGGCGGGGCGTTTGATTAGTTTTAAACTTGGTCAGGTGCGACAGTTTATCACGGCGGGGCGATATGCCGGCCGAATGGCGAGGGCGCGCGCGAGAAAACAGGAGCATTCTTCTCCCGGGCGCCGACAAATCTCAATTAGGAAGCGCCAGGGCCCTCCAGCGCGGCGCCCTGCCGCTGTTGACACTGCAATGCGCCGCCAATGGAGAGAGCCGCCTCACCAGCCACTCAGCTCAGGACATGGCTGCTTTCTTGTCCTCCATGTTTTTTTGAGTACACCTGCAGCCGAATAACATTGGGTTGGAGTATAATTTCGATTTTTTTTTTCGTAAATTTAATAAACTCAACAGATATACATAACAGAGACTTCAGTCATCAACAATATATTCTCATTCACTATTTACAACAGTCTACTAACGCTGGGGTAACTGTAAAAACCACGTGATTTTGGGGCGAAGAGCTCGTCGGCCATGTTCGGAGTGCATTTTCATCCGGAACGGAAGTTCCTCTAAGGTTGTGCGATAGAGAGGAGAAAAGGTGAAAATCTCAGGGCGCAAGACGGCGAACAAGATGTGTGAGGAATGACTTCCCAACTCAACTCCTGTATAGTGTTTTCTGTCAGTCCACCAGAATGTGGACGGGCGTTGTCGCGGGGTAGCATCATTTCATGCAGTGTTTCTGATTGTTGTTCTTGGACTCCGTGTTGACAATAAATGTTAGCAGTGATGGTTACACCTCGGGGAAGCAATCCGTAGTACGCTACATCCTCACTGTTCCACCAGATGCAGAAGATTATCTTTTGTGGATGCCTGCAGCTCTTTGTACGGGGAGTTGATGCTTCGTTTGGGCTCAAAGATTTCTTTCTTTTCCTTACGTTTGCGTAAAGACGCCATTTCTCGTCACCACTAACGATCCAGAAAAGGAGTGATCGGTGTTGTTCACGAGACAATTGACGACGAGCTAGTAGAGATTTTTGAGATTTTGGCTTAGAGCATGCGGTACCCATACACACGAATTTGGGATCTTCCCCAGTGTATGCAAATGTCTCACGATGGTGGACCGATCACAGTTCATCACGCCGGCCGTGGTACCCGATCGGTTCCAGGCGCTTCAGTCCGGAACCGTGCGACTGCTGCGGTCGCAATTTCGAATCCTGACTCGGGCATGGATGTGTGTGACGTCCTTAGGTTAGTTAGGTTTAACTAGTTCTAAGTTCTAGGGGACTGATGACCTCCGATGTTAAGTCTCATAGTGCTCAGAGCCATTTGAACCGTTTGAACAGTTTATCACGTCTGCTAGTTCTCGAATACACTCATCATTGTGGATTAATGCGTTCAAACGATCTTATCAAACTACGAAGGTCTTTCTGACCGTGGAGAGTTGCAAATGTCTAAACGATCCTCAGTAAAACAAGAAAACCATTTTCTTGCCGCGCACTATTCAGTGATATTATCCCCACACACGGTGCATATGTTTCTCGCTACCTCCGCTGCTGTCAACCCTTTCTTGTACTCAGACAGAAGACTATGTCGGAAACGTTCCGATTTCTCCATTTGGCACTCCATTTTCTAGCGTCCAGAGCTCCGCTCACTATCTACAAATGACTAAATGACAACATGCAACATCCTACGGCCACGGTGAACTACAAATAAAAACTGAAAATCTATAAACAAACCTGTAGCAGCAGGAATACCAACATACAAAACAAAAACGCTACGAACTTATGCACCAAGTTAATAAGAGTCTGTACGATAACCCTACACTCTGACCTGTTAAATCACAATGTGTTCGTAAGATTAATAGTTCTGAAATTAGGAATTCTGTTCCGAAACACAATCCAGGTGACAAAGGGCACAGTGTTATTAATAGGTCCCTTCGGCGTTATTCGTAAGTGCCTTCGGAGTTTCAGATGACGACTACATGAAGATTACAAGAGGTACCACAGACACATATTGGTGGATACAGCATCTCTCCAAATATTAGGCTCTCACTACCGGCATTCAGTAAATACTAGCGATTGTGACTCGAGAAAATTCAACGTTAATTCATTGAAGTCGCTGCTGCCTGCCCGACTTTCGATATGTACAAGGTGATGCATCTGCCCCTATCGATCTCGTTTCCTGCAGCCGGCAATATTGTATCTGGCATACAAAAACCACGTGCGAGAATTTCATACTCTCTTGCTCGCAACACGCAAACTATTAGTCCTACGGAAAAAATGAACTGGATCTTATTGTATAAATTTTGACGTAATTAAATTTTGTGCTGCGATACGTTTTCGCAGGAGGGCAAGGTTTCGAGTTATTCCAGAAAAATGTACAAAAGTGACCTTCAAACGGGCCTCCACACTCTCACTCACCCATCACCAGTTGTGATTTCTAGTACGTTGTTCGTGGCACTCCTTCCTACAAATGTACAAAAATTTCCGACTACACAAACCATTTCCGATATTCGACATTTTCTGGACTATTTTGACTTGGCTATTACACCTCCAGCATAGTCGTCTATTTCGTTAACATTACATGTTTCAACTTACTCGTGAGGGCAACGAAAGGAAAACGAACTTTCTAAACGTTACACTAAAACTAATTACTTTTACAGTTCGATTCAAACTTAACCTTTACAAGTTCGGCAGTTAGATGGTCTGACGAATACAACGTTGCGATTGCATATTTTATGCAGTTAAAATTCACAAAGTTATTAGGCTAAATTTACGCAACGTCAGTTTTACTATTTGTAAATGCTCGACTGTGCTGGTGGTGTAATAAACCCAGTCGACGAAGACAAGAAGGTCGAATGTGGAATGCAATTCGTGCAGTCGCAAATTTTTGTTCAGTGGTTGGAGGGAATGCCATGAACAACATACTAGAAATACTGACAGTTACGGGTTGAGCGTGGGAGTGGGGTTGCGTTTGAAGCTCACTTTTGTACGTTTTTCTTGAATAACTCGAAAACTAAGGCCTCTAGCGGAAACGTATCCTGGCGAAAATTTAAGTGCATTAAATCTCCTACAAAAAAGGTTCTGTTAATTTTTTCTGCAGGACTAATAGTCTGCGCATAGCGAGCGAGAAAATATGAAAATCTTGCTTGTTGTTTTTGAACGCCGATATAACATTGCGTGTTGCATAAAACGACTTCGGTAGGGGCAGCTGAATCACCCTGTG
Organism: Schistocerca cancellata; assembly: GCF_023864275.1. Lineage (NCBI taxonomy): Eukaryota > Metazoa > Arthropoda > Insecta > Orthoptera > Acrididae > Schistocerca > Schistocerca cancellata. Next base: position 226,307,577 of record NC_064631.1, on the reverse strand, counting down.
TTGATTGAGCTATCTGCAGACGCGAATTAATCGATGCGGCAATAAGGAGCGGATGAATTGTCTTCATGTTCGGTCAGGCCTGCCTCCTAGTGATGTGGTCTGGAACTACACTACGGCGTGTATTATGAAGGGAAACTTGGAGATACGCAACCTGTTGGATTCAATTAGGAACTGTTGTACCCAGCGACTGTGAAATGATTAGTAATCAGGGATGAACACAGCAATCAGTCGTGTATCAATATGTATTTTATTACAGATCTAGCTAGATCGCAGCTACAGTATAGGCATCATCAGTGCGTCTAGTAGCTAGTCATAGAGTCCCAGAAAGTTGTATAAGCACATGGTGCTAATACGACACAGTTTAACTGAAGTGACACACTGAAAGGAACACTCAAACAAATTAAAATATGCTTCGGCGTTCAAATACTGGTATAATTGACTGGGAGTCCAATTTTCCACGTTAGCTGTTTCACTGTAGTCGTTCACGGGCTAGTACAACCGGTTTCGTACCATGTACACTCCTGGAAATTGAAATAAGAACACCGTGAATTCATTGTCCCAGGAAGGGGAAACTTTATTGACACATTCCTGGGGCCAGATACATCACATGATCACACTGACAGAACCACAGGCACATAGACACAGGCAACAGAGCATGCACAATGTCGGCACTAGTACAGTGTATATCCACCTTTCGCAGCAATGCAGGCTGCTATTCTCCTATGGAGACGATCGTAGAGATGCTGGATGTAGTCCTGTGGAACGGCTTGCCATGCCATTTCCACCTGGCGCCTCAGTTGGACCAGCGTTCGTGCTGGACGTGCAGACCGCGTGAGACGACGCTTCATCCAGTCCCAAACATGCTCAATGGGGGACAGATCCGGAGATCTTGCTGGCCAGGGTAGTTGACTTACACCTTCTAGAGCACGTTGGGTGGCACGGGATACATGCGGACGTGCATTGTCCTGTTGGAACAGCAAGTTCCCTTGCCGGTCTAGGAATGGTAGAACGATGGGTTCGATGACGGTTTGGATGTACCGTGCACTATTCAGTGTCCCCTCGACGATCACCAGTGGTGTACGGCCAGTGTAGGAGATCGCTCCCCACACCATGATGCCGGGTGTTGGCCCTGTGTGCCTCGGTCGTATGCAGTCCTGATTGTGGCGCTCACCTGCACGGCGCCAAACACGCATACGACCATCATTGGCACCAAGTCAGAAGCGACTCTCGTCGCTGAAGACGACACGTCTCCATTCGTCCCTCCATTCACGCCTGTCGCGACACCACTGGAGGCGGGCTGCACGATGTTGGGGCGTGAGCGGAAGACGGCCTAACGGTGTGCGGGACCGTAGCCCAGCTTCATGGAGACGGTTGCGAATGGTCCTCGCCGATACCCCAGGAGCAACAGTGTCCCTAATTTGCTGGGAAGTGGCGGTGCGGTCCCCTACGGCACTGCGTAGGATCCTACGGTCTTGGCGTGCATCCGTGCGTCGCTGCGGTCCGGTCCCAGGTCGACGGGCACGTGCACCTTCCGCCGACCACTGGCGACAACATCGATGTACTGTGGAGACCTCACGCCCCACGTGTTGAGCAATTCGGCGGTACGTCCACCCGGCCTCCCGCATGCCCACTATACGCCCTCGCTCAAAGTCCGTCAACTGCACATACGGTTCACGTCCACGCTGTCGCGGCATGCTACCAGTGTTAAAGACTGCGATGGAGCTCCGTATGCCACGGCAAACTGGCTGACACTGACGGCGGCGGTGCACAAATGCTGCGCAGCTAGCGCCATTCGACGGCCAACACCGCGGTTCCTGGTGTGTCTGCTGTGCCGTGCGTGTGATCATTGCTTGTACAGCCCTCTCGCAGTGTCCGGAGCAAGTATGGTGGGTCTGACACACCGGTGTCAATGTGTTCTTTTTTCCATTTCCAGGAGTGTAGATAGCCTGCATCCTCAGAGCTATTTCTGCGAAATAGTTTTTATGCAAAAAATTATAAGAACCATCTTACTAAGTTGAGAATTCTTAATACTAAAATTACAATCTCGGCACACGATTTAATAACAAAAGGCATGAGCCTCTTTCATAAAATTACTTACTAGGTCTATTGTCCGATGTTATCTAAATGGCTTAACGCGTGTTCCAAGGTGGAATGAGGAGCACTACTGACACAACCACCAAAGGAAATAATACTTAATACAGTCCGTTACCACTCGTAATTTACGTTCAGAGCGCGCCAGATGTCCGTAAAATCAAAATATTATAAAAGTAATGGTGAGGAAGGCACAACAGACTCAAATGAAATAATAATTAAAACAATAATGTCGAACTCTCATGTGGTAACGTGAAACCCTCTAGACTGTTGAACATCTGATTATTGAGGTGACATCGGCGAGTACACCAGTCTCTGTTGCTCCCATTTTGGTAACACCTATTTATCATCAGAAACGGTTAGTGTTTTTTTAAAGTGAAACTCTATGTCAGGCGAAATTTCTGACCGTACTTAGTAAGTCAGTAGTACAGTTCTTATGAAGTTTTGTATACAAATTTTTACGCAGAAATACGCCTGAGGATGTACCTGCATGGTGTGAAACCAGTTGTACGAGTCTCTGAGGGATTACAATAAAACAGCAAACGCGGCAAATCGGACTCTCAATCAATTTTACCAGTTTTCAATATCTCAGTAAATTTTCATTTCTTTGAGCATTGCTTTGAGAATGTATAATTATCTAGCTGTGGATGCCCTGCTTATAAGATTGTTTGCAAGTGAATTGAGCTATGGTCGGTTTAAAGTCGTTTTAAAAAGATGTGCTTATACAAGCATTCTGGGTCTATATGACTAGCTAATAAAAACATTGATGATGACTGCAGCTGACGTCTAGGTAGCTCTACAATAAAATATAGCTCGATACATGACTACTGCGTTCATCCCTGATGATTGGAGACATGCTCTATCCACTGAACTGTCATTTTTCGGTACCTCTTGTAGTTTCGCATAGCTGTGTTCTGAAACTCCGAAGGTACTTACGATTAACCCTGTCCATTTACTGGCGTAGGAAAGTCTCCTTTGCTTCAATTTAAAATACTTGGTAATTTTCATAAATGGTAAAAGTGCTTACTATTCATAAAAATAAAAGTAAAAAGAATTACTATTAGGAAATAACTTGGCCGCCAGTCCACTACAGACATTTTCATTCCGTAACTAATTAGTTATCACCGCAGTAGTTATCGTAACTTAATCATAAAACATGCGTTTACTACTAAGTAAATATGTTGTAAGTTCAAAGAGATCACGTCCCTATATCATTCAAAATTAAGTTATTTTGATTTGAGGAAAGATGTTTCCTGCCGAATTTTGAAACAGAAGCCAGTACCACAATTTGTACTGTAATGACTGTGGCTGAAGTAACATGTACGATATAAAACAAATGCATCGCGTCACATTAACACTTGATGATGTAACTTTACGCTAACCGTTAAAATTACCTTTCTGAATAATACATGAAATAGTTTTGTACTCAAAACCATAAATTAATGGCCCAGTACTGCAAGCTAAGCTACAAGAAGATCTGTTATGTCAGATCTCTTATACAAGAAATAAGTTAAAATTATGAAAAAGATTCATGCCAGGTTATTTGCCGTAGACGAAATTAATTTAGTGCATTTTAAAGAAACTGTTTACTTCTAGAATTAGAGACTGAAGGTCTTTAGCAAGTATTTCAATTGTTGGGGCAGTTCAATGAAAGAGAGTTTCTTTTAATTACTATGTAAAACAAATTTAGAGGCTCATTTATATAATACCTGAGTTAAGATTATTTCATTAACCCAGTGACACTCGACTGTAACCAGGAATAGATACAGAATTTTATCCCGTGTGATATAAACGTAAGGGTAATGATGGACAGCAACTACTAAGTTGCGGTTACAGTAACACAACTGTATTAATATTATTTAACCAGCATATGAGCTGGGTTGGCTTTTACATGTTAAACAGTCTACAAGATGTTTCTTACAAATTTTCGACTCCTTGATTGCGGCCGGCCAGGTTGGTCTCGCGGTTCTAGGCGCGCAGTCCGGAACCGTGCGACTGCTACGGTCGCAGGTTCGAATCCTGCCTCGGGCATGGATGTGTGTGATGTCCTTAGGTTAGTTAGGTTTAAGTAGTTCTAAGTTCTAGGGGACTGATGACCACAGCAGTTGAGTCCCATAGTGCTCAGAGTCATTTGAACCATTTGAGCCTTGATTGCGGCAGCTTCTGATGATGATCGACGTCAACACTCCACAGAGCTCCCATGCACATCTCTCGGGCTTAGCGCACGCAGCCTACGGTAACTCTGCCTAAACTTCAGCAATACAGCAGCTTACTCGCGGCTGCCCAGAAAGAGGTCTTACAACGCGGATACCGTCTGACTTGCATCCATTCAACTCCAAAGCGCAAACGACTTTAGGCATAAACAATAGCCGGCTATAGAGCAATGAAGAGGCATTGTGACAGAGACACGAAGCAGCTGCTTTCAGCGTACGGGAAGTATCAGGGGTCATCTCACACCGAGTCCACTGCAGGAGTATACAGGGTGGGCCATTGATAGTGGCCGGGCCAAATATCTAACGAAATAAGCACCAAACGAAAAAACTACAAAAGAACGAAACTCGTCTAGCTTGAAGGGGGAAACAAGATGGCGTTATGGTTGGTCCGCTAGATGGCGCTGCCATACGTCAAACGGATATCAACTGCGTTTTTTTAAAAATAGGAACCCCCATTTTTATTACATATTCATGTAGTATGTAAAGAAATATGATTGTTTTAGTTGGACCACTTTGTTCGCTTTGTGATAGATGGCGCTGTAATAGTCACAAGCGTGTAAGCACGTGGTATCACGTAACATTCCCCCAGTGCGGACTGTATCTGCTTCGTGATACATTACCCGTGTTAAAATGGACCGTTTACCAATTGCGGAAAAGGTCGATATCGTGTTGATGTATGGATATTGTGGCGTGTGCTATGTATGCTGGTCGGTATCCTGGACGACATCATCCAAGTGTCCGGACCGTTCGCCGGATATTACGTTAGTTAAGGAAACAGGAAGTGCTCAGCCACATGTGCAACGTCAACCACGACCTGCAACAAATGATGATGCCCAAGTAGGTGTTGTAGCTGCTGTCGTGGCTAATCCGCACATCAGTAGCAGACAAATTGCGCGAGAATCGGGAATCTCAAAAACCTCGGTGTTGAGAATGCTACATCAACATCGATTGCAGCCGTACCATATTTCTATGCACCAGGAATTGCATGGCGACGACTTTGAACGTCGTGTACAGTTCTGCCACTGGACTCAAGAGAAATTACGGGACGATGACAGATTTTTTTGCACGCGTTCTATTTAGCGACGAAGCTCTCATTCACCAACAGCGGTAACGTAAACCGGCATAATATGAATTATTGGGCAACGGAAAATCCACGATGGCTGCGACAAGTGGAACATCAGCGACCTTGGCAGGTTAATGTATTGTGCAGCATTATGGGAGGAAGGATAATTGGTCCCCATTTTATCGATAGCAATCTAAATGTTGCAATGTATGCTGATTTCCTACTTAATGTTCTACCGATGTTAGTACAAGATGTTTCACTGTATGACAGAATGGCGATGTACTTCCAACATGATGGATGTCCGGAACATAGCTCGCGTGCGGTTGATGTGGTATTGAACAGCATATTTCATGACAGGTGGATTGGTCGTCGAAGCACCATACAATGGCCCACACGTTCACCGGATCTGACGTCCCCGGATTTCTTCCTGTGGAGAAAGTTGAAGGATATTTGCCATCGTGATCCACCGACAATGCCTGATAAAATGCGTCAGCGCATTGTCAATGCATGTGAGAACATTACGGAAGGCGAACTACTCGCTGTTGAGAGGAATGTCGTTACACGTATTGCCAAATGCATTGAGGTTGACGGACATCATTTTGAGCATTTATTGCATTAATGTATTTACAGGTAATCACGCTGTAACGGCATGCGTTCTCAGAAATGAGTAGTTCATAAAGGTATATGTATCACATTGGAACAACCGAAATAAAATTTTCAGACGTACCTACGTTCTGGATTTTAATTTAAAACCTACCTGTTACCAACTGTTCGTCTAAAACTGAGCCATATGTTTGTAACTATTACAGCGCCATCTATCACAAAGCGAAAAAAGTTGTCCAACTAAAACATTCATATTTCTTTACGTACTACACGAATATGTAATAAAAAATTGGGGTTCCCATTTAAAAGAACGCAGTTTATATCCGTTTGACCTATGGCAGCGCAATCTAGCGAGCCAACCATAGCGCCATCTGGTTTCCCCCTTCAAGGTAGACAAGTTTCGTTCTTTGTAGTTTTTTCGTTTGACGCTTATTTCGTGAGATATTTGGCCCGGTCACGATCAATGGACCACCATGTATATAAGATTTCGTTTCAAATATAATATTGACGAAGTAAATACCCGGGCAATGCCGGGTTCGTCAGGTAGTATATTTATATTTTATTTAGTACACAGTGACGTGGATCTACAGTTCCCATAACGGGTATGGTTAATAAAGGATTTATTGTCCCGTGCAATGGGATGATAGTACCCTACTCTGAACCGTCGTTTGTCTCCCCTTTTCTGGATGTGTTTCCAATGTGGATGAGCGTGAGCAGCGGCTTTGCGTTTCCAGGATAAGAGCTCCCTCGCCGCCGTCTGCACGCCATCTCGTGCTCGGTTCGCGGCGCTCTTCTCTGCTCTACGGCTCGCGGCCACTTTCGCCGCAGAGGCGACAACTTTCCTTGTCGCCCGTCTCTTATAAGGCGAAGCCTGCGGAACAGTAACGAGTGTTCCACAGTATGGGCTACCGCTGCCTGGTGGCTCTTCTCTTTGTAATGGCAGCAAACAATGGCCGCTGCTGTGTTATCCACAAACGAGCGATCGGGCAGAGTATATTCGAAGCAAGAGGTGAGATGTTATTTACATTTTGCACCGAAATTCATTAATACCTGGGCAATATTTCTTTTCTCCGTCGAAATCATTTCTGTTTTCCTGTACAAGATGGACACTCGTCCTCTATGATTCTTCTCTTTTATTTCTATAGCCGGTTGGATTTCCTGTCACAACGAGCCTTTCGCCACCAGTAGAAACGGGTACCACTTATTTGCTTGCACTTTACGTTGGGTAGGACTCAGTGTTACCACTTCTAATATGTGCTGTCATTATATTAGTCGGTGCCGAGAGCAGGAGCTGTTGCATTTCTGTGTTGTTTGTGGATCAACGCAAAAATATTGTTTCTGAGCAAAACAGAGCCATAATTTTTTCTGCACCGCCATTTCTTGTCTACTGCGCTATTTAGTGTACGGAGTGACTACTGATGCTTAGTCTACTTTTATATTTATCAAGGTGACGGTATCCATCTGTTTTTACCAAGTTTCACCGAAAATTACAAAAATCTTGCTAGGTAAATGTGTTAGGGGCGGTAGGTGTGTGGCTTTCGAAATGCCGTTCAATTTACTATAGATTTCTTATTGTTTAGCATGCCTGAGTTGACGCAAGAAGGGAGTCTGAGTCTTTTGCACTGTTTGTTAGACAATGTAGAAGATTCAGATTTGGTTGGTTGGTTGATTGATTCTTGCGTGGGGACCGAAGAGCACGGTCCTATCGGATTAGTGAAGGATGGGGAAGGAAGTCGGCCGGCCCCTTTCAAAGGAACTATCCCGGCATTTGCCTGAAGTGATTTAGGGTTATCATGGAAAACTTACCCCCCCCCCCCCCCCCCCATGAACCATGGACCTTGCCGTTGGTGGTGAGGCTTGCGAGCCTCAGCGGTACAGATAGCCGTACCGTAGGTACAACCACAACGGATGGGTATCTACTGAGAGGCCAGACAAACATGTGGTTCCTGAAGAGGGGCAGCAGCCTTTTCAGTAGTTGCAAGGGCAACAGTCTGGTTGATTGACTGATCTGGCCTTGTAACAATAACCAAAACGGCCTTGCTGTGCTGGTACTGCGAACGGCTGAAAGCAAGGGGAAACTACGGCCGTAATTTTTCCCGAGGGCATGCAGCTTTACTGTATGATTAAATGATGATGGCATCCACTTGGGTAAAATATTCCGGAGGTAAAATAGTCCCCCATTCGGATCTCCGGGCGGGCACTACTCAGGAGGACGTCGTTATCAGGAGAAAGAAAACTGGCATTCTACGGATCGGAGCGTGGAATGTCAGGGAGGTTAGGAAGGTTAGAAAATTTAAAAAGGGAAATGGATAGGTTAAAGTTAGATATAGTGGGAATTAGTGAAGTTCGGTGGCAGGAGGAACAAGACATCTGGTCAGGTGACTACAGGGTTATAAACACAAAGTCAAATAGGGGTAATGCAGGAGTAGGTTTAATAATGAATAGGAAAATAGGAATGCGGGTAAGCTACTACAAACAGCATAGTGAACGCATTATTGTGGCCAAGATAGATACGAAGCCCACACCTACTACAGTACTACAAGTTTATATGCCAACTAGCTCTGCAGATGACGAAGAAATTGAAGAAATGTATGATGAAATAAAATAAATTATTCAGGTAGTGAAGGGAGACGAAAATTTAATAGTCATGGGTGACTGGAATTCGAGTGTAGGAAAAGGGAGAGAAGGAAACATAGTAGGTGAATATGGACTGGGGCTAAGAAATGAAAGAGGAAGCCGCCTGATAGAATTTTGCACAGAGCACAACTTAATCATAGCTAACACTTGGTTTAAGAATCATGATAGAAGGTTGTATACATGGAAGAACCCTGGAGATACTAATATCAGATAGATTATATAATGGTAAGACAGAGATTTAGGAACCAGGTTTTAAATTGTAAGACATTTCCAGGGGCAGATGTGGACTCTGACCACAATCTATTGGTTATGACCTGTAGATTAAAACTGAAGAAACTGCAAAAAGGTGGGAATTTAAGGAGATGGGACCTGGATAAACTGAAAGAACCAGGGAACCAGGGAACAATTGACAGGAATGGGGGAAAGAAATACAGTAGAAGAAGAATGGGTAGCTTTGAGGGATGAGGTAGTGAAGGCAGCAGAGGACCAAGTAGGTAAAAAGACGAGGGCTAGTAGAAATTCTTGGGTAACAGAAGAAATATTGAATTTAATTGATGAAAGGAGAAAATATAAAAATGCAGTAAATGAAGCAGGCAAAAAGGAATACAAACGTCTCAAAAATGAGATCGACAGGAAGTGCGAAATGGCTAAGCAGGGATGGCTAGAGGAGAAATGTAAGGATGTAGAGGCTTATCTGACTAGGGTAAGATAGATACTGCCTACAGGAAAATTAGAGTCTTTTGGAGATAAGAGAACCACTCGTATAAACATCAAGAGCTCAGGTGGAAACCCAGTTCTAAGCAAAGAAGGGAAAGCAGAAAGGTGGAAGGAGTATATAGAGGGTCTATACAAGGGCGATGTACTTGAGGACAATATTATGGAAATGGAAGAGGATGTAGATGAAGATGAAATGGGAGATACGATACTGCGTGAAGAGTTTGACAGAGCACTGAAAGACCTAAGTCGAAACAAGGCCCCCGGAGTAGACAACATTCCATTGGAACTACTGACGGCCTTGGGAGAGCCAGTCCTGACAAAACTCTACCATCTGGTGAGAAAGATGTATGAAACAGGCGAAATACCATCAGACTTCAAGAAGAATATAATAATTCCAATCCCAAAGAAAGCAGGTGTTGACAGATGTGAAAATTACCGAACAATCAGTTTAATAAGCCACAGTTGCAAAATACTAACACGAATTCTTTACAGACGAATGGAAAAACTAGTTGAAGTCGATCTCGGGGAATATCAGTTTGGATTCCGTAGAAATACTGGAACACGTGAGGCAATACTGACCTTACGACTTATCTTAGAAGAAAGATTAAGGAAAGACAAACCTACGTTTCTAGCATTTGTAGACTTAGAGAAAGCTTTTGACAATGTTGACTGGAATACTCTCTTTCAAATTCTAAAGGTGGCAGGGGTAGAATACAGGGAGCGAAAGGCTATTTACAATTTGTACAGAAACCAGAGGGCAGTTATAAGAGTCGAGGGTCATAAAAGGGAAGCAGTGGTTGGGAAGGGAGTAAGACAGGGTTGTAGCCTCTCCCCGATGTTATTCAATCTGTATATTGAGCAAGCAGTCAAGGAAACAAAAGAAAATTTCGGAGTAGGTATTAAAATCCATGGAGAAGAAATAAAAACTTTGAGGTTCGCCGATGACATTGTAATTCTGTCAGAGACAGCAAAGGACTTGGAAGAACAGTTGAATGGAATGGACAGTGTCTTGAAAGGAGGATATAAGATGAACATCAACAAAAGCAAAACAAGGATAATGGAATGTAGTCGAATTAAGTCGGGTGATGCTGAGGGAATTAGATTAGGAAATGAGACACTTAAAGTAGTAAAGGAGTTTTGCTATTTGGGGAGCAAAATAACTGATGATGGTCGAAGTAGAGAGGATATCAAATGTAGACTGGCAATGGCAAGGAAAGCGTTTCTGAAGAAGAGAAATTTGTTAACATCGAGTATAGATCTAAGTGTCAGGAAGTCATTTCTGAAAGTATTTGTATAGAGTGTAGCCATGTATGGAAGTGAAACATGGACGGTAAATAGTTTGGACAAGAAGAGAATAGAAGCTTTCGAAATGTGGTGCTACAGAAGAATGCTGAAGATTAGATGGGTAGATCACATAACTAATGAGGAAGTATTGAATAGGATTGGGGAGAAGAGAAGTTTGTGGCACAACTTGACCAGAAGAAGGGATCGGTTGGTAGGACATGTTCTGAGGCATCAAGGGATCACCAATTTAGTATTGGAGGGCAGAGTGGAGGGTAAAAATCGTAGGGGGAGACCAAGAGATGAATACACTAAGCAGATTCAGAAGGATGTAGGTTGCAGTAGTTACTGGGAGATGAAGAAGCTTGCACAGGATAGTGTAGCATGGAGAGCTGCATCAGACCAGTCTCAGGACTGAAGACCACAACAACAACATGGAAAACTTAAATAAGGGTGGCCGGACGCGGGTTTGAATCGTCGTCCTCCCGAATGCGAGTATAGTGTGCTAACCACTGCGCCAGCTCGCTCAATGATTCAGATTTCGATGCTGACTGTGATCCTGATGAAGACGTCGATTTGTCGAATACTTCATATATTTCGAACTAAATTGTTGAGAATATTTTTATAACAAGTAATGATAATAGTTTGTTTTTCACAACAGAATCTGGTCAAATTTTGAACATTTTCTAACGTTTTACTAGAGCATCTGCTGATCCGACTCGAGAAACAGTTGCTTCCACGCTTTCTCTCAGTGTTTAAATATGAAGGGACTATAATCCTTATTTTGAATATCTTTCAGAGAAATGGAAGAAAGCCCAGAAATTCTGGTCCATTTCTCGAAGTCTGATAATGAAATGGCGTTTTTCCATTCTTTATTTGCTGAAGATCTGTTACTGTGCCTTTGGATTCAAACAAACTTGGAAAGAAAACAAGTAAAGTAACTTCAGATTAGAAGGGAATTACTGTCTTTGAACTCATATTATTTTTGTGAACATTTTGATGGGTATCTGCAAATTGTGAATTATTGGAGTAGTGATTCTACTCTTGCTGGACTTGCTGCTTCATCAGTAATACAAAAGTTCGTGGCAAACAAATTGCCTAGAATCTTCATTATAATGATAACAGCTTACATGTCGAAAAGGGACAGTCTGGGTCAAATAACTTCTTCTCTGCTGGGCCTGCAGCATATACTCGTATGAGGTTATAATATGACATTTTTATATAAATTGTTTCCCAGTCAGCTGCAGACTATTTTGTTTACCTTCTGCTGGTCGTATTTCTTCACTACAAGCTTGTTTCAGTTAGCGCGCGAGTCTCAAGTCAACCTGTTCATATTACAACTCATACACCTCGTTTATGTCTTTGTATGTTTCATGTAAAGTTGCTTTACAATTTTAGTTACGTCTAGGTGGAATGACTTGCAAAATGCATCTTAGAGCGGATATTCGTCTGGTGACAAGTTGTATGAATTACGTAATTTCCTCTGTGTAGAATACTATCTTTACGTGTAAAGCGTAAGTCGTATCTCTGAAAGTCAGATACAGTGGTTGTATATCTACAGTTTTCTAAATAATTTTTATGTTTCAAATCGTTTTATTCGTTGTGTCGTTGAGATGTTTATTCGTTTGTGTGTGCATTTCGAATTCTTACAAAATGTTTCTAGTAGGATCTTTCTTCTTCTTCTTTCGATTTCGGCCATCTTTGGACCACGTTCAACAATTCACTTGCCCGGCTTTTTGATCTTTTTTTCTCTCTTCCCAATATTTCCTCATCATTTTCGAGTGGTTCCTCCTCCGCTCTTCCGACCATTTCCTGTTATTATTCTTTAGTTTCGTTTCTTCTGGAAAACACTTAATTTCGTTCACTATTTGTCTAAACTTTTCCCTGTCCCTGATTGACTCACGGGTGACATTAAAATAGGCCAAATCCTTTTTCACCATCTGTATCCATTTATTGTTGGTTTTTTCGTTCCTGTTACTATGTTCAAACACTTTTCTTGTTAGTCTGTTTCCATCCATCCTCGACAGGTGACCATAAAACGTTAGTCTGCGTTTACGCATTGCCTCACTCACTTTCTCAATAGTTTTGTATATTTCCTTATTACTCTTTAGCTTGTACTCTTCCCCAATCTTTCTCGGTCCTAATATTTTTCTCAAAATTTTCCTTTCTTTCTTTTCCATGTTTTCTATTTCCCCCTTTTTGTTAAGAGTTAGGCACTCCGATGCATACAGGCATTCTGGTCTAATGACAGTTTTATAATGTCTTAATTTAGCTTGAATCGAAATGTTTTTTTTGTTATATATGTCTTTGGTTTTTTGAAAAGCAAATTCCATTTTCCTTGCTCTCGCCTGGTTTGCACTCTTGTCTAAACCATTCACTTGAATTATTTCACCTAAATACTTAAATTTTTCTACTCTCTTAATATTGCCGTATTTAGTAATAAGATTTTTCTTGTTATTTCTATGATTAGACATATACACGGTTTTTTCAAATGAAATCTGCAGTCCAGCTCTGGCCGAAACTTCTTGTAGTTTCTCCAAGTAGTTCTGAGCTATTTCTTCGTTTTCTGTAATTATTGCCAGATCGTCTGCAAAAGCTAAACAGTCCACTTCTATTTTTTCTTTTTTTGTTCCAATTCTGATGTCATTCTTGGTGCCTTTGAGTTCTTCTTTCCATATTCTCAATATCTTTTCCAGTACGCAGTTGAAGAGGATTGGGGATAAACCATCACCTTGTCTAACACCTGTTTTAATTTCGAACTTCCTTGAAATTTCACCCATAAATTTAACTTTGGCCTTACTGTTTGTTAGCGTCTGTTTGATAATTTGAATTGTTTTCTTATCGACCCCAAATTCTTCCAATACTTTCAGTAATGTTTCTCTATCTACCGAGTCGTATGCTTTTTTGAAATCTACAAATACTATTGCAAATCTCTGGCCTCTTGAGATTCTGTAACGAATTAGTGTTTTCAGGTTAAATATTTGTTCAACACAGGATCTACCTTGTCTAAAACCTGCTTGATATTCACCTATTTTTTTTATCCAGAACTGGCTCCACGATTTGAAGTAATTTCCTTGACAAAATTTTGTATCCTACTGGTAGTAGCGAGATCCCTCTATAATTATTAACATTCATCTTATCCCCCTTTTTGTGTAGTGGGTGTATCAGGGCACACTGCCAGTCTTCAGGAATTCTTTCTTCGTCCCAGATCTTCTTAAACATATGTTCCAAAACTTGTGGGAGGTTGGTATCCATTATTTTTAGGATTTCTGGTACTATGGAGTCTTCACCTGGGGCTTTATTGTTTTTTAGACTGTGTATTATGTGTTTTATTTCTTCAGCGTCTGGAGGTTTTGACTCGGTATTAGTATTTCGGTGGTTTTCAAAACTCATTTTATCTTTGGGTGGTTCACAATTTAGTAGATTCTCGAAATATTTTGCTAGTATTTCACAATTAGTCTTGTTTGTCAAACCTAGCTTGTTCTCTTCATCTTTAAAACATAAATTTGGGGATTGGTATTTGGTTAGCTGTTTTCTAAAAGTTTTGTAGAAATCTCTAGAATTATTTCTTTTAAAGTCTTCCTCAATCTGTTCTAGGTTATCCTGAAATTGTCTTCTTTTTTTATTACGGAAAAGCTTAGCTGTTTCTCTTCTCTGGATTTTAAAATTGTCAAGATCTTGAGGATCTTTTGTGGAGTTCCATTTCTGCCACAATTTCTGTCTCTTCTCCAGGTTCTCATCACATTCATTGTCCCACCATGGATGTCTTCTTACTCTTTTCACGAGACAATTTTCTTTTGCTATTTCAACTATTTCGTTTTTGATCTCCTCCCATCCCGCTTCCTTATTTATTGTGGATATGCCATCGCTATCTTTGTGCAATGCTCTTTGAAACCGTTGTTTAATTTCTTCATTTTTTAAAGTTTCTGTGTTATATTTTGGAATTTTGTAAAAGGTTTTCTTCTCTTTTCGAAATGGGAGTGGTCTGAATTTAATCGTAGTCAAATAGTGGTCTGAATCAACATCAAGTCTTTTCAGCACTTTAGTGTTTTGAATTTCTTCTTGACAATGAAGTGAGATAGCCACATGGTCAATTTGGAAATCTCCGAGAAGTGGATTTGGTGATCTCCATGTTTTAATTTTTCGGCTCAGCTTTTTGAAATGTGTTGTCATTATTTTCAAGTTGAAATGCTTACATACCTCTATAAGCCTTTCTCCATTTTTTGAAGTTCTTTTGTGACCTGGGAAGAGGCCTACTGTTCCATGGTATTTTTTCTCCCTTCCTATTTGTGCGTTAAAATCGCCTACTAACATTTTTATGTTCTTCTTTGAGCATCTATCCAGTTCCATTTCAAGTATCTCCCAAAATTCTTCAACTTTCTCCGGGTTATTTTTGTTGTCCTGGTTTATGGGTGCATGGCAGTTGATTATAGAGTATCCTTTGTTTTTACATTTAATCTCAAGAATGGATAGTCTCTCAGAACTCGAGTAGAAGTTAGTAACTGAATCTAAAATTGAGTGATGTACCAGAAATGCTGTTCCCAGGTATGGCATTTGTTTCATTAAGATTTTACCTGGTTTTCCTTTAAATAAACGATAGTTTTCAAAATCTAAAGCAGTTTCATCTAAAAACCTTGTTTCTTGCAATGCACATATTAAAATTTCTTTCTGGTTCAGCTTTTCAATCAATGATTTCAATTTTCCTACTTTAATTAGAGAGTTTACATTTAGGGTTGCAAACATAGTTGCTTTCTTAAATTTCAGTGTTGAGGGCTGCATACATGTTGGTTGGGGTCCTCCAAAATCCTTTGATCCCTTTGCATTGTTTCTACGAACAACGGAGGATTTGCCATTCGGTCTACCTCTTGGAGTAGTGTCTATCTTTGACGACGTTCCCATCATGCTTTGCAATAATTGTTGGATAATAAATTAGGGGATCGGGTTGCCCCGAATCCGAAATTAAAACCAAGGTAGTAAGCCCTGGAGTTAGCTCTTCCGCTCTCTCTGCCGTTGGGAAATTGTTCCTCTTCCGCCATAGGATCTTTAATATTGTACGATGAATTTTTAACCCATTTTCGATCTGTTCCGTTGTGTGGTTTTGGTTCTTTGGGTGTAAGTAGAAACTTGATGGTTGGTTTCACAGTTCTTCAAATTGAATCGTAAAGTTTCCTCCCGTTTGCCCAATACGGAACTTACAAATTTTGTAGGCGCTTCGGTTGGAATAAATATGAGCTTTTGTCTTTTTGATCTTAGTTTTGTTCCTAAATTTTTGTTTATGCGAAATGCTAGTTATATGTTCTTTTCTTTAACAGTTCGTTCATTTCATAAGTAGGCTAAGTATGTTGTTGGTACATACGTTGGACTGGTTTTACTTCTGCCTTCTCTTATCAATGTTATGACCTTACGTATCAGTATTTTTTTGGTTTTGTGTGTCGTTCAAATAGTTGGAGCTCTATGTCTCGGTTGAAATTATTCTTTTGCGCTTTGTACTGTGTTGTTGTAAGTTCATGTTTATTTCGTTTTGTTCCAGGTGTAGATTTACAATTCTGCTGAACATTGATTTGATAAGTGCATATTTGTGTGAGTTTAGATGACATGAATTTTTATTTATGATGTTATCTGTAGTGGTTGGTTTCTTATCAATTTCGAGTATGTCACTACTATTGCTATTACTTATTTTTAAGTCTAGAAAATTATATGTTTGTTTTTTCCTATCTTCATCGTGAACTTTATTTTTGGACGTAAGGAGTTTAGTTTCTGGTGAACTGCTTGAATAACATTATCGTCTCCCGCTATTAATAGTAATGAGTCGTCTGCATAACGATGGTAATATATGATTTTTGCGAGTAATGGCCAATGTGAATTGAAAACTTTTTTTTCTAATATGTTAATAAATATATCTGTAATTGTATCTGCAATGCAGTTTCCCTTTGCTACTTCGTCGGCTTGTGTATAAATTTTCTTATTACATTCAAAATATGCTTGGTACAAAGTAAGCTGCAGGTGATCTATGATTTCGTAGGCTCCTGTGGTAGGAACTGTCGTAATCTGTGCATATTTCTTTTTTAAAAAAATAATTTGATTTGTTCCAGAGACTGGTATGTTCGTAGGAGTGAGAAGTGTCATTTTATCTGTCGAAAACAGTATTCTATTCAGATAATACTCTATACAGACGAAATTACTTGAATCATACAACTTGTCATCACAAACTATATTAATTCTAACATCAGCAGGTACACATGACTATGGCATACTAGCCGAAACAAACTTGTTGTGTAGAAATATGACGAGCACTAGCTAAATAAAATATTTTGCAGCTAATTGGGAATCAGTTTATACAAAAATGTCATTTTCGGACAATCAGGGCATGAGACATTGCTCAAAGTCGATCTGTCATCAGTGCTCTGTCAAAGGACCTGTGTGAAGCATACAAACCTTGTTCTATTTTGGCAATCAACAAAAGTTTGGTGGCCTTCAAAGGACGTTCAAAGCTGAAATAATATATGCCCATAAAGCCAGTCAAGCGTGGTTACAAAGTGTGGTGCCCGGCTGATTCAAAGACAGTGTATATTACAAACTTCGACATCCGCGCTGGAAAGATGATAGATTGCACTTTCCCTGGGTAAAGATATTGTGCTTACAGTAACAAATGTAATGGTTGGAAGCAAAAGGGTAGTTGAATTTGAAAATAATTTAGCAACTTATCGACTTGTGAAACACCTACAGCTGAGACGGTTTCATGGTGGTGGAAATGTTCGTTCAAACATGGAGGATTTGCCATGCATATTGAAAAAATTCTAAACTCTGGCGAGGAGAGATCGGTGACCAACTGCGAGAACGGTATAATGTAGGGCGTCTTTTTTGAACCAGTAGCACTTTTTTCCTAGTAAATATGACCTTGGTCAAATCTTAGATTATGCGGCAGCTTCATGAGACAGTAACAGACCAGCTAATCTTTCGGTTGGTCTTAGTGAGACAAGACATTACTAAATTCTCAAGAAGTAAGCTAGGAGGTAAGCCTGTTCATTTCCTCACACCAGGGTAGAGGCGTGTCTATACTCCCAAATGAAGTTCGTCTACAGCAAATTGGAAGAAATTTGCCCGCAGAAGGTTCTACACTAAGATGCTATGTACGTAGCACAACAAAACGAAGAAATGAAGGCGAAGTTAATGTAGAACAGCTGTCATACATCATTGTGTGCTATACTATGCTTCGCTAATTTTATAGCACTTCGCGTTAGAAAACAGTGTTATAGAAGGGAGACGGAAATGTAATATTTAAAATGTTTTTGTATTTAAAGAAACGAAGGCGTGCTGGCAAGCAATACGTACGAATTTTTTATTCTGTTCTCAATATCGACTGAGGTTTTAAACGTCATTCATTACTCGATCGACTTTTCCGCTTCGCTGCCGCAAGTTGCAAGTCTTTGCCGCTAGGGGGCACCGAAATGTAGCGTGTAACAAGGTAGGGTATAACATAAGTATGTCTGTGGGTGAGAAACATCGTGCTGTAATCGAGTTTCGAATTCGAAGGGTTCGCCGACACACGGAGCACCCTGCTCAACCGATACCAGACCAGACACGAGCGCTGCCACATCTGCAACAATCCGACGCCTCGAGTTCGCTGTCACCGAATATCCTCCATACGCTGTCGACTTGGTCCCATTCGATTTTCATCTGTTTAAAGAACACGTTCGAGGACTTCACTGTCATAGTGATGAAGCGGTGCAAGCAGAACTGGGGTTGTGGCACCGTCAACAAAGTCGGACGTTCTGCAATGACGGTATCAGCAAACTGGTTTCTCGTTAGGAGAAATGTGTTCGTCGACAGGGTAACTATGTTAAGAGATGCATATGCAGACATGATGAACAAATCTGTAGAATGATAATAATGTTCGTTTTATTTAAATAGCGCTGAGAGTTTTCACACAAAAAATTTGGAGGCATTACTTTTCAGCACGCACTCTCAAACGAGCCCCGTGCAATACATCGAGTTAGAAAATGTGTTGTAGCTCCAACCTGTGGCTGACGTTCTTCGTGTAATACTGGGGACGCAATACAAAGTGTCTTCTTTCCTGACTACAGCCAGAATAATAAAGACTCGTAACTAATTTTATCGGAAAGTAGTGAATGTGATGTACAGATAGCGTAATTACATGTGATTTTTGGCAAGTTTTGTATGTTACGAAGTGGTCATGTTGTAAAGATGAGTTTGTATGGTACTCAGCAGATACTAATTATCCAAGTACAAGTGTTACTGCAGCTTACTTTTCTTGCTTTCATACCTGGTGTCTCTTCTAAGGTTCGTCATGCGTATTGTCTCTTGTGTTACGGCAGATATTTGCAATTTAGTTTTTGCAATTTGCAGCTGGAGTCAGCGCGAACAACGGCAGCTCATCACGTCTTTCATGCTACGTCTAGTGTCGACGGGAAGCGTTGGTTTGTTACTCGTTATGAACAAAATTATTTTTAAAGCGAAATTTTCGAGCCCGTTCGATTGTTCTTTTGTGATATTCCTTTTATCGATGGTGCTACGGGGAAAGTCCTCCCCCCATGAACCATGGACCTTGCCGTTGGTGGGGAGGCTTGCGTGCCTCAGCGATGCAGATAGCCGTACCATAGGTACAACCACAACGGAGGGGTATCTGTTGACAGGCCAGACAAACGTGTAGTTCCTGAAGAGGGGCAGCAGCCTTTTCAGTAGTTGCAAGGGCAACAGTCTGGATGATTGACTGACATGGCCTTGTAACAATAACCAAAACGGCCTTGCTGTGCTGGTACTGCGAACGGCTGAAAGCAAGGGGAAACTACGGCCGTAATTTTTCCCGATGGCATGCAGCTTTACTGTATGATTAAATGATGATGGCGTCCTCTTGGGTAAAATATTCCGGAGGTAAAATAGTCCCTCATTCGGATCTCCGAGCGGGGACTACTCAAGAGGATGTCGTTATCAGGAGAAAGAAAACTGGCGTTCTACGGATCGGAGCGTGGAATGTCAGATCCCTTAATCGGGCAGGTAGGTTAGAAAATTTAAAAAGGGAAATGGATAGGTTAAAGTTAGATATAGTGGGAATTAGTGAAGTTCGGTGGCAGGAGGAACAAGACTTCTGGTCAGGTGACTACAGGGTTATAAACAGAATATCAAATAGGGGTAATGCAGGAGTAGGTTTAATAATGAATAGGAAAATAGGAATGCGGGTAAGCTACTACAAACAGCATAGTGAACGCATTATTGTGGCCAAGATAGATACGAAGCCCACACCTACTACAGTACTACAAGTTTATATGCCAACTAGCTCTGCAGATGACGAAGAAATTGAAGAAATGTATGATGAAATAAAAGAAATTATTCAGATAGTGAAGGGAGACGAAAATTTAATAGTCATGGGTGACTGGAATTCGAGTGTAGGAAAAAGGAGAGAAGGAAACGTAGTAGGTGAATATGGATTGGGGCTAAGAAATGAAAGAGGAAGCCGCCTGGTAGAATTTTGCACAGAGCACAACTTAATCATAGCTAACACTTGGTTTAAGAATAATGATAGAAGGTTGTATACATGGAAGAACCCTGGAGATACTAATATCAGATAGATTATATAATGGTAAGACAGATATTTAGGAACCAGGTTTTAAATTGTAAGACATTTCCAGGGGCAGATGTGGACTCTGACCACAATCTGTTGGTTATGACCTGTAGATTAAAACTGAAAAAACTGCAAAAAGGTGGGAATTTAAGGAGATGGGACCTGGATAAACTGACTAAACCAGAGGTTGTACAGAGTTTCAGGGAGAGCATAAGGGAACAATTGACAGGAATGGGGGAAAGAAATACAGTAGAAGAAGAATGGGTAGCTTTGAGGGATGAAGTAGTGAAGGCAGCAGGGGACCAAGTAGGTAAAACGACGAGGGCTAGTAGAAATCCTTGGGTAACAGAAGAAATATTGAATTTAATTGATGAAAGGAGAAAATATAAAAATGCAGTAAATGAAGCAGGCAAAAAGGAATACAAACGTCTCAAAAATGAGATCGACAGGAAGTGCAAAATGGCTAAGCAGGGATGGCTAGAGGACAAATGTAAGGATGTAGAGGCTTATCTCACTAGGGGTAAGATAGATACTGCCTACAGGAAAATTAAAGAGACCTTTGGAGATAAGAGAACCACTTGTATGAACATCACAAGCTCAGATGGAAACCCAGTTCTAAGCAAAGAAGGGGAAGCAGAAAGGTGGAAGGAATATATAGAGGGTCTATACAAGGGCGATGTACTTGAGGACAATATTATGGAAATGGAAGAGGATGTAGATGAAGATGAAATGGGAGATACGATACTGCGTGAAGAGTTTGACAGAGCACTGAAAGACCTGAGTCGAAACAAGGCCCCGGAGTAGACAACATTCCATTGGAACTACTGACGGCCTTGGGAGAGCCAGTCCTGACAAAACTCTACCATCTGGTGAGCAAGATGTATGAAACAGGCGAAATACCCTCAGACTTCAAGAATAATACAATAATTCCAATCCCAAAGAAAGCAGGTGTTGACAGATGTGAAAATTACCGAACAATCAGTTTAATAAGCCACAGCTGCAAAATACTAACACGATTTCTTTGCAGACGAATGGAAAAACTAGTAGAAGCCGACATCGGGGAAGATCACTTTGCATTCCGTAGAAATACTGGAACACGTGAGGCAATACTGACCTTACGACTTATCTTAGAAGAAAGATTAAGGAAAGGCAAAGCTACGTTTCTAGCATTTGTAGACTTAGAGAAAGCTTTTGACAATGTTGACTGGAATACTGTCTTTCAAATTCTAAAGGTGGCAGGGGTAAAATACAGGGAGCGAAAGGCTATTTACAATTTGTAAAGAAACCAGATGGCAGTTATAAGAGTCGAGGGACATGAAAGGGAAGCAGTGGTTGGGAAGGGAGTAAGACAGGGTTGTAGCCTCTCCCCGATGTTATTCAATCTGTATATTGAGCAAGCAGTAAAGGGAACAAAAGAAAAATTCGGAGTAGGTATTAAAATCCATGGAAAAGAAATAAAAACTTTGAGGTTCGCCGATGACTTTGTAATTCTGTCAGAGACAGCAAAGGACTTGGAAGAGCAGTTGAACGGAATGGATGGTGTATTGAAGGGAGGATATAAGATGAACATCAACAAAAGCAAAACGAGGATAATGGAATGTAGTCGAATGAAGTCGGGTGATGTTGACGGTATTAGATTAGGAAATGAGACACTTAAAGTAGTAAAGGTGTTTTGCTATTTGGGAAGCAAAATAACTGATGATGGTCGAAGTAGAGAGGATATAAAATGTAGACTGGCAATGGCAAGGAAAGCGTTTCTGAAGAAGAGAAATTTGTTAACATCGAGTATAGATTTAAGTGTCAGGAAGTCATTTCTGAAAGTATTTGTATGGAGTATAGCCATGTATGGAAGTGAAACATGGACGGTAAATAGTTTGGACAAGAAGAGAATAGGAGCTTTCGAAATGTGGTGCTACAGAAGAATGCTGAAGATTAGATGGGTAGATAACATAACTAATGAGGAAGTTTTGAATAGGATTGGGGAGAAGAGAAGTTTGTGGCACAACTTGACCAGAAGAAGGGATCGGTTGGTAGGACATGTTCTGAGGCATCAAGGGATCACCAATTTGGTACTGGAGGGCAGCGTGGAGGGTAAAAATCGTAGGGGGAGACCAAGAGATGAACACACTAAGCAGATTCAGAGGGATGTAGGATGCAGTAGGTACTGGGAGATGAAGAAGCTTGCACAGGATAGAGTAGCATGGAGAGCTGCATCAAACCATTCTCGGGACTGAAGACCACCACAACAACAACAACGAGGAAAGTAAAACAGCAGCACTCCACCAGCAACAGCACCGCCCTCGTCGACGTTGGCTGCTGCCGCCGTGCAGCAGCGCTGTTCAGTCGCTGCGGGTGTACTGCTTAGTCTTAGTGTTTTACTGTCCTTGTTAACGCATATGGTAACACAACTATAGCACGAGACTGGTATGGAAACGCTCTACCGAACAGGCACGTATAATTCCTCTTTAAAATAATTTTGTATGTTACGAGAAACAAACCGCCACAACGCTTCCCGTCGACACTGAGCGTTACATAAAAGCATTTATTTGGGCTGATAACAGCTACAGATTTCAAAAACGAAATTGCAAGTATCTGCTGAAACTCAAAATTAACATACCGGTTTTAAGGAATTGTAGCATTTGTTACGTCCAACTTACAATTGTAAATAATACACCAAATGAAAGAGCAACTCAGTTTTATTTTTATACTTGTGCGCAATGGGAAGGGTATGGAATGACAAAGAGTGGCTGGAAAACGTGTTGAACGAGTGCGAGTCTTTCACGCTTAGCCTCAAGAAATATCCCCGCGGAAAGTTTATGGGACTTTCTTTTTCGCTGAATCAACTGTAACTGGTGTTTCTTATTTTGATGTGGTACAGCTATGGCCGGTGCCTCAATGGGAAGAAGCTGAACAACATATCTTCATTTGGGAGCAAGATGGTGTGCCGCCTCACTGGCATAACTCAGTACGCGACTGGTTACACGACGTTGCGTTGGTTTCACAGCAGTTTATGCATGACCTCCACGTTCACACAGCATCTGACGCGATCATGTATCATCCGATACCAGATGATCTATCCCACTTTAGAAACAGTGTTATTGCGACAGTTAGTCCTGACACATTGATCAATGTTTCGGAACAACTCGCCTTTCGACTCGATGTGTGATGGGTGTTCACAGTGAATAATTTTGAAGAAACTGTTTGTGTTTCTCTTTCATTTGGTGTATTATTTATAATTGTAAGGTGAATGTAATATGTGCTACCAAGTCTTAAAACCCGTATATTCGTTCTGAAACACCCTGTATATCAAAACAAATGTATGCACGTTCAATAACGTTATTTCCTTTGTAATCCAGATAGGCTAAAGATGTTCGATCCTTCAGTTATGCTTTGCAAGCACCTTGTTTTGCAGATGCTGATGTCTTAAAGCCCTCCCACCCCCAATTTTTTGCACGAGGTAAGAGTAATAGCTCGCACTCACCTCCTATGGTATCTTGAGGTGTAACAGCTCCTGATCTGTTTAATCTCCTTTCCTTAAGCTAAATCGTTAGGTCGTAATTTATAAAAAGATAGTTCGGGTTCTAGTTCCCCTTTTCAATAACGTTTCAAACTCACTTGGTTGTACTTTTGTCCTGTAGTAAAATGCGGTACCTCTGTTCGCGCTTGTGTCTTTAGAACCTTATTACAATTCTTAACTCACATTTCCTATCACTTATCTCTTCGCCCGCAGACACTGATCTTCGTTCTAAAACGTTGCTAATAGGGGGAAGAAAATTAGGTCAGCTTTATGTATGACCAGGGATGTATACAATAAAATGAATGTATCTATAGACGCAAAGATCGGACACTGCAGGGCAAGAGGGTGGAATGCAGTTGTATATGCGGCTGAGACGAAAACCATTGTACGGAACAAATAGAGGAAGACTTCCGTCCGCCCAGTCGTAAACCTACGTCGTATCCGCTTTACGGCATTTTTGTACCGTGCCTTAATCTGTCGACTAACAAACCATCCCTGCCGATCACATTTGCTGCTGTCCCACTGATGGTGTCCACACGGCCTCGGGTCGGTATAGCAGCTAATGGTGATTACAATGTTACTTCCTCCAACAAATCTCTATACGCACTACCTAACAAGGTTTTTGGTAATTAGTTACAATCACATCAAACCGTTAAAAAGGATATTGTCTTGAAATGAGTTTTGGGCTTTGAAATACTACAGATTTCACTTTTCGTTTACGCTCTCAACTTCCACACCTCGCCTCTCGAAATTTGTACCACTATACATCTGACACTCTCCGCATACAGGGCGAATTATCAACACTTTTTCCTTCAAATATTTCAGGAACAGACGCTGAAGAAGGTAATTTTTAAGTAATCATAAGATTTTGACTCATTTTTGGAAGATAATTACTATAGTTGCGCTATTCCAGTGAGATAGTTCTGGAGAGTATTGTCTTCACTGGCGAGATTTCTAATCATTCATTACGACTGATGTAGTTTCTTTCGGCTATCAAACTGCAATCATTTCAACTAAAGGATCCAAAAGAGGAGTAAAACGTTTTAATACTGCACAAAAATTGATTTAACTATCGTCAAAAATTTTGTAGCAAACGTTCAACACGTTTAATATGAAACACGCGTTTCAGACGTTAGCTACATGTTTATAATGAGGTTACGAATGTTTCACCCGTATTTTGTGAAAATGAGTTTTGATGTATCCTTAGGGATGTATTTAAAAATTATTAAACTACGATAGTTTTGGTTTTAAATAGATAGACAAATTTCAAAAAACAGAAAATAAAACACATGACGTGGTGAAAGATGTATGGGTGATGGGATTTGTAGCGCCTACCCCAAGGTGAAATTTCCATAACAGTAATTTCAAGTGTGATCGTGATGCTTCATATTATGAGCATTTATAAAATCCTTTCGTCCCTAATGAGCACGTCATCGACGAGACGTTGAGCCCTAACCTTTCTTCCTTTTTATGTCTTCGATAGAGGATTGCCATCAACTTATGTTGCACTGTAAGATTTATCATTCCCTACCGATGAATAGAGACTTCCTCTAAACATTACGCCGGCCGGTCTCCAGCAAACAGTTGCCAGTGAGATGAAAGCGAAGAGAGGCAGCTCTGGTTTCACGCCTCGGCGAACGCGTGTGTTCTGCCTGGTGAGCAAGTTTACCTCGCCTTTTACGAGGAAGCGTGTGGGAACCGATGTTATCTCACGAAGATACCCGTGCGCTGTTGGCGTATTTTGAAGTGCTTTGTAATATCTTCTTGATTCATGCGTTAAACATCTGCTTTATTTGTTTTATTAATCTTGTTTGACATTAAGAATCTGAATGTAACCCTGTATCCACTGCAAATATTAGACAGGTTATTCTCTGCGCAACGCATGTAGCGGGTTTTCGTCTGTTTATATACACTCTAACGCAAAAAAAAGAAAAAAAACACACCACGAAAGATTTGAAATTGATCTTAAACATTCTAATAAACTTGAAGAGTTTCAAGCTGTTCGTCTCTTCCATTTTACTGCATGCTTCTGAAGTACACGAATGCGCAGAAAACCGATAAAATTCTTCGTCGTGTACTACTTATTTTACAGTGGTGCTGGATGAAAGTTGGAAAATTTATACTCCCGGAGCTGATAGAAGTTTCATCACCCAAGAAGAAGTGCTGGACTTGGTTCCAGTGAAATGTGAACATAAAAGGGTTTGTTGACAATTTGAGTTTCCAAATTTTTATGATATATACAACATAGGAACTACACTATAGTTACAACTAACACATATTTTCACAATCTACATAAGTGTATCTTCGAAGACAAGCTCAACGATAGACTATTTTATGCATATTGTTTACCACGGAAGATACTTTATGTGTAAATGACGTAATTTCTAACTCATCATACCTGATGGCGTATAAAAACGTTATGTAATTTATACTGGATCTTGAAAGTGTTGTTTTGAATGTAAAAAAAGTAAGGAACATTCGTAACCAGTCAACGTTTTTCTTTGTATTGTTCATATACAATAATCATGAAATATAACGTAATGTTAGCACAAACGTCGGGTAAAAATATCGGTTATTTGAATGAAAACCATCTTAGACTCAATAGCTATGATACGATATTCGCTGTTTCATCAGAATGCAAAGTGAATGTATTTAGATGTTGAAGTTGCTAATCTTATGTCACCGGTAGAGAATTAAACGGAAGTGTAAGAAATTTGACGTCGGTCTGAATAAACGAATCAGCCGTTGCTCAGAACGTCTTCTCATGAAGACACACCGGCGGGTCCCTATTGTTTGAGACATTTACCATCGGGTTTCACGTGCGGGTCGTGTCCCCTCTCTTCACATCTCCCCCCTTCCTCCCTCCTCTAAAACCCTTACCACCAACTTCACAACCGACCAAGTCACACACTGCGGCCAGAGCGCAAGATATCTCACACGAACAAGTTTGAGAATAGTCGCGGTACTCTCGCAAATTTTATGTTTGTAATAAATAAGCGTAACATGGAACGAGCTTTCAACGTAGTTATCATAATGTGCTGCACTCTATAAACTCTTTATGTAGCCTTAAAATTTGTACCACTTCCTTTAAACAGATCCTCTTGACCACGTTTTACGTTGCGGCTTATTACTTCTAGTGCAAATATTGAATACGCTGCGCCAAGATTACATTAAGAAAAAATTCTTTGAAAGTTGCCAAAGAAAGAGTGTCCTGTCGACAACCAGATCATTAGAGACAAAGCACAACTTCGGATTTGAGAAGAACGGGAAGACAATCAGCCGTATAGTTTTCAAAGCAAACATCCTGACATTTGCCTTTAGCAATTTAGAGCTTTTTATCTGAAAGAGATTCAGATCCCTCGCCCAGTTAGAGTATCGTTGCAGACGTGCTGTCAGAGATCCTCGGGCTGTCTAGCCAGCGAATTCACGCACGGTACCGTGGAGAGCGGAACCGGCATGTGAGCTGGACGTGGCCGGTGACACGACACCACTCATAAATACCACGACACACGGTGTGACACTAGCTCTCACATCTGGTCCAAGGAATCACTGTTCGCACGTCATGTGATTGTTCTGAGCCCAATCTTGCCTGTTTACGTTTCTCGCTTTGTGCTAGCCTCACGACGGCATTTTTCACGATTTACGGCTACCGTTTGCTGAATTCTGAGACTTCACTGCAGATTCCCGGATGTTGCTGCCAGAACCTCTGGTGTCACTGCCTGGATTTTGCGGATGTTATTTTGTAAATATTCCAAGCTGTGTGGTTCGTTCCTCTAGGCCTTGCCTTTTCGACTACCCCAGAGGAAAAGGTCAGGTGCTGTAAAATCAGGTGGCCTTGGTGGCCACAGTCCTTTCGAAATCACTCTGACAGGGAAAAATGATTCGTCCTTAGCCAACGTTCACAAATTCCCGAAACATTTCGATGTAAACTGCTATTGTCACAGTAGATACGAAAAACAATGTGTAACGTCCCCTTTGGAAAATTATAAATGACTGTGTTAGTAAACCTCTTACGTTATTTGATTTTCAAACAGCTGAGCAAAACCGAACGTACTCAGACATTTCTCTCTTTACTGATTCTGATCAACACTAAACTGACACACAATATTTTTAGCGCAACGCAATCTGACTTTCAATAATCCCTACAAAAGAATGGCCCTGACTAACAATAAGCTATATCTTTCATGAATCACTTACCTCACAAAAATCTTCGTTACTCGAACTACTGCAACACAGTGAGCGCCAATACTGCCAGCTAAATAAAAGATTCTAACTACGGAAGCCACTAACTACTGATAGCCATAGTCAGCAAATGAAAGATTTTGGCCGGCCGGAGTGGCCATGCGGTTCTAGGCGCTACAGTCTGGAACCGAGCGACCGCTACGGTCGCAGGTTCGAATCCTGCCTCGGATGTGTGTGATGTCCTTAGGTTAGTTAGGTTTAATTAGTTCTAAGTACTAGGTGAATGATGACCTCGGAAGTTAAGTCGCATAGTGCTCAGAGCCATTTGAACCATTTGAACCAAAGATTTTGATAGAGAACAAACAATGTATTTACCTTAATAATGTTCAAAAGTCATAATATAGTTAATGACATCCAGTCTTACAAATTTCCTTTTTCTGGCGGACACACGTCCAGATTGTCCGCTCTCAAAATTCTGCCATCCCTCTCCCAACATCCACCACTGCTAGCGGCTCACCTCCAACTGCGCAACGCTACGCGCTGTTCACATCCAACTGCCCAACACTACAGTAGCAAATATTCCAACAATGCCAACCAGCCACAGACTGCATACAGCACAGTCAGTGATTTTCATACAGAGCGCTACGTGGCGTTACCAACATAAAAACCTAAACAGCCTACTTACAATTGGTCGGATGATGCGACCCTGTTATACTGCACAAAACAGGCCAATCTTTTGTGAATGCAGGGGTTGTTCGATCAGTGCATGTGGATTTTCATTACACCACAAACGTGTACCCTGAGAGTTTACGTAGCCATCAAGGTGGAGCCACGCCTCATCACTGAATCATGTGTACGGCAATATTCCTGGTCTCTGAGCAATAAATTGCTGAAACGAGTGGCAAAACGTAACGTTTTTGTTCTGGTTATTGAAATTCAGTTCCTGAACAACTATAAACCTCTATGGATACAAGCGAGCTTTCTTCACAGCTCTGTGACATCTGCGCCTAACATTCAACGTCGAACAGACTTTGCAGTAGAGGCCAACAATCGTTGTTTGACGTGAGTCACTTTTTCTTCTGGTAATCGCGGCCGTCCCCCACCGTGAAGATCCAACACCGTCTCACTGCTCTCCACCTTGTTCACTATCTTTTGTATGCAGCATTTAGCCGGCATATGCTGATCACCAAATCGTTCAACATACATTCGCTTACATGTTTTAATGGAACCAGTAACCCAATATTGTTTCACAAGAAACTAGCGCTGTTCGACAGAATAGCGGTACATTGTCACCAAACACCAAGCACTGAGCTCCTGCCACAGTGACACGCGGAAACACACTGTTTCGCCAAACGATGTTGCAGAGTGCAATCTTGCCACGTAAACGTCACAAATTATACGGTGCAACTATCAGCGGAAAAGACACGACTTATTTTTGTTTGTAACTACTACCACAGCGTCACCTTGTGGCTGGTTGTAATATCTATGATGTTTACTTGAGAATCTCAGTCTTCGTTCTACTAGTGTACGAACATGAGCTTGTGTAGGGCCGGCCGCTGTGCCCGGGCGGTTCTAGGCGCTTCAGTCTGGAACCGTGGGACCGCTATGGTCACAGGTTCGAATCCTGCCTCGGGCACGGATGTGTGTGGTGTCCTTAGGTTAGTTAGGTTTAAGTAGTTCTAAGTTCTAGGGGACTGATGACCTCAGATGCTAAGTCCAATAGTGCTCAGAGCCATTTGAACGATTTTTTTTGAGCTTCTGTAATCAGTACAGTATGTTCGTTGTTCTATATGATAGCTGTTTTATGCTTGACTTGCTGATATAACTTTGTTTTCGTGTTCACGAAATATGGTTCTTTAGGATACGATATAAGATGCATTTGGTCAAGATTCAGTGAAATGTGTCGGAGAAGATACGTTATATTCCACTGTATAGTAAAAAAAAAAAAATGCTCTAAGCACTATAGGGATTTACATCTGAGGACATCAGTCCCATAGACTTAAGACTACTTAAACCTAACTAACCTAAGGACATCACACACATCCATGCCCGAAGCACGATTAGAACCTGCACTGCAACCGTAGCAGCAGCGCGATTTCGGACTGAAGCGCCTAGAACATCTGGGCCACAGCGGCCGGCTCATTGTATAGTCCACATTTATGTTAAACTGCATTACACACCTTTACATCTGATCCATGCTTTGCAGATTTGATACTGACAACGTAGTTTGCTGAAACCGGTCGTCACAATAAATGCTGTACAATGACGATCTTGGCTGTCTGAAACTGTTCTTCTGTTTTTGCACTTTGCTGAAATGTAAGCCCAGTAAGGCAACAAAACTGGGCGGAGAATATTGCCGGCGTACCGCTGTGCTGTAAGGATGTCGAGAATGACAACCAAAGGGGTTCTGCTATGAAAAAAAAATAGCGTTCCAGTCCATCGATCTTGGTTGTCAAGCCACGCAGCAGTAGATAGTCAGGTTGGTATCCCGCCGCTACACAACGGGTCTCGAGATGAGTCTTCGGGCTGGAGCCTCATTGACTGGAAAACAGTTGTCTTTATTGATGAGGCATGCTTCGAATGGAGCCCCGATGACCAGAAAAGACGCATTTGGAGATGCCTCAGACTGCAGTGGGATGCCAACCTGACTGTCGCTCACCATACGGCCCGACAACCAGCAGTGATGGTCTGGGGTGTCTTTTACTTTCACAGCAGGACTCCTTTGGTTGTCATCGCGGAACCCTTACAACACAGCGGTACGTAGACCGATATTCTACACCCTGTTTTGTTGCTCTTCATGACGGGCAATCCTGAGCTAACGTTTCAACAAGATAATGCCAGCCCGCACGTGGGTAGTGTCTCTACTACAGTGATTAGCAGATTCTGATCTCGTAGCATCAACATTGCGGCTCGTGGCAGAACGCGCACAATTTGTACTCCTGTCGTGGAGAGGCTAGTATTACGAGGAGTGGCAGAAGATACAGCGACCAGTGTACGTAGAATTTCAGTGTCGGGGCTAGTCATTCTCGGCTCTGCGTGGTTCTTCATGAACACTTACTATACCAATATCATGTGCAGCATGTCCAAGCCCTTTGGCTACAAGCCTACCAAAATGCAGTCGTGTCAATGGCCCTTGTGAAGATGTGATCAAGATCCACTTTTCACAACAAAGATAATTTTCAGAGACGAGTTTGCTTAACGAGGCTGGTTTCTCGCCATATGAGATTGTCAGTTTTCGTAACTAACAAGTGTGGGCTGATACAAAATTACATGCAGTTGATGAAACAAGGCACCAGCGCCAATTTTCAGTTAATGTATGAGCAGGAATTATTGGCGATAGACTAATAGTACCTCATATACTATCAAACAGGTCAACTGGTGCAAATTACCTTCAGTTCCTTTCAAACAACTTGCCTGTCCTGCTAGAACAGGTACAATTCTGACAACGGCTGGAGATGTAGTTCATGTATGAAGGAGCACCAACCAATTTTCTCCGAAATGTCCGAGAACACCTTACACAGACATTTAATAGTTAATAGTTCGGGGAAGTCCAGTACACTGGCCAGCTAGTTCCCCTATCTTGGATTTTTGGTTGTGGAGCAGTTGAAATCTATGGTGTATGCAAGACTCATTACGTACATGAAAATTAGAGTAATGACAGAATAATACTGAGATCAGTGAAGCACAGAGATTATGAAAATTAACATTCACGGACATCGAACAATCAAATGTCCTCGACTATATTTTAAACTTCAGCGTGTCCTGAACAGAATTCCATCCTCGCTGCGCTCTGCAAATCCGCAAAATTCTCTTTAGCCAACAGATAATCCCCACTAAGCACTGACTAATGGTATTTTTCTTAAAGAGCTAACTCCTCACCTAGGAAAAGTTTTATACAGTTGGGTACCTCCCCGTGTATGTCTTTAAAAAATCTGGTGTAAGCCTCCCGCTCCTCAGTTCAATCTTCAGTGCAGCCAGGAAGGTGCTCTGCTGCTCCCGAAATACTGAGATGCGTCCGCCCTATCTCTCACTCTATGATTCTTTTTAAAGGTTACCCAATGAAATATCTCCCAGTTATTTCCTAGTTCAGTTTACCCTGCGCGGAGAGGCGCTGCAATGTCCGCACACCGCCCTTACAAAGAAAGAAGAATTGCTAAACGAAACACACGTGTGTCTATTTCCACAAGTCAGTTCAGATCGTTATCTACTATCAGCCTCTCACACCACTGCGTTCTAAGAAGCAGGCAGTCGGATAACAGTACGTTCTTTAGAACTGCGATATGACCAGCACATGGCTAGATTCTCGTTACTTCTCTTTATAGAACCTCTTTAGTTAAAACTTTGACCGCATACCGCACAGGGCATGGCTAGCAGAAAAACGTGCTGGCTCGGATGGCCAGAAATTCAGCTTGACAATGAGTGGCCCATGGCTGCTTTCGGCGACCATTCCGGACGCGTCCTCTCGCGCTTTTTCTATTGAGAGGCGGTCCGCGCTCCCTTGCGAGTGTTACTATTTCCAGCTCGTCAGGACCCAGCTAAAATGTGCGATTCTCTGCCTCGTGATGACTGGGTGTTGTGTGATGTCCTTAGGTTAGTTAGGTTTAAGTAGTTCTAAGTTCTAGGGGACTGATGACCATAGATGTTAAGTCCCATAGTGCTCAGAGCCATTTGAACCATTTTTTTTAAAATGTGCGACAAGCAACTAACACTAGATTAGAGGAAATATTAAGGCAGGAATTACCGGCTTAATCTTTGCAGTCACTGATTTTACCTATAATCAGCATTAAATATTTGTTAATCGTCAGGAGTATGACTCAGCTTGACATGAACTAAATTAAACTTTATGAAATTGTGAGACGTCACAATCCAGCAAAAGACTGATGCGTTTCAACATGTTCATATGATGTGTGTTGGATGAATAAAATTTGTTAGTAGGAAATATATACTCCCACGACGTGGGGCAGGGTTTTGTTTCTAATCTATGTCTGGGAAGAAACCATACACTATCCAATCCTTATCGCTTTTGACCCACTCCATTCGCCATGTATCTACGTGCTGTATTTTAAGATGGTACTCGTCGGTGATCTCTTTTCCTGTGGTCGCTATTATTTTGTCCCTGAAGCCCATCTTAATCCAATAGATTGCAGCGTGGTATTTAACGGTAATGTCGTTTGGAAAGAGCGATGTAGTTCTAAGGAGCCTGAAGATTGTACGAGCACAACCTTTCACTAGCGCGTCACAGTAGTGGTTTTGTTTGTCGCCAGCGGAGTTTATGCGCGCATGTGCTTGTAGTGAAGCATGCAATGGATTCAAATATTGCGCAGTGGAACATTCTCACGTGTGTTAGTGGCAGCCTATAATCTATACTGTTTATTCTTGTTAGTTTTTCAAGTACATAAAAAAAAGAAAAACGACAGGTCACGAAGCAGTTATGCAAATTGGCTACAAATTGATATTCATGCAGTTACCGACCGAAAATACAAAATTCTAAACTTTTGGGGCCGATGGGTGAATGTGTGGCGACGCAGTGCAATTTCACCGCGCAGGTGGCAAGGATAGTAAATAGGTGACACGTCGATAGCAGGTCATAAAGTCTTTGCGAGTTTCACTCCGTGTACTCAGTTGAACAGTAACTATGCCTTGCAGACATGCATGAACAATATACTCATATATCAGCATTTGAGAGAGGACGCGTAGTTGGGCTCGAAGAAGCCAGTTGGAGAAGTCTGCGAATAGCTCGACACTGGAAAACGCGCGATGCTACTATTCGACTATGGCTGAACACAGCGTCAGGTCGGAAACAGTCGAATGGGAGCGGTCGACCTACAGAGACAACAGGGCGTGATGACCAGGCAGTCGTCAGGGACCCATTCAGAACCCCGGATTCATCATTACCGTCGATCCGAAGTGCAACTGGTGCTTCAGTGACACTAGGACTGTTAATAGGCGTTTCACAGAAAAGTGGGCTGAGCTCATGGCACCTCTTGCGCCGACTGCCATTGACCACTGTACACGATGCAGCCCGTGTGCAGTGCTGTCGGACTCTCATTGACTGGAGTAGAATTGTCAGTCGCACTGAGTCCAGCTTCGAACTGAGCCTCGATGACCAGCGAAGACGTGTCTGGAGACATCCTGGACAGTGGTAGGATACCAACCTGATTGTCGTCCACCATACGGCGCGACAGCAAGGAGCGATATGAACATGGTATCTGTTATTTTGGACATGTCCGAAACAACAGATACCATCTTCATATAGTTAAGGCTAACCCGGCCATTGACCTTCTTCTTCTATGCTGGATGCACACGCATTTCCCGAACTCTTACGGGACTCGGTAAGATTGTCTGCCGCGAGTAATGAGTGTAATGGGCAGGGGCACTACGAATGTAATGTGTGGGCATTAAGTTGGGAATGTGGGTCTCACGGGGAGCGTGCAAGGGATAAATCCCTGCAATCGCACTATCCTCCTTGCCCTTGGTAGCTCAGATGAATAGAGTATCTGCCTTATAAGCATGAGATCCCGGGTTCGAATCCCGGTCGGCGCATACATTTTCAACTCTCCCCGGTGATGTATATCAACGATTGTCGACAGCTTAGGGTCTTGAGTTAATATCATTTCACAAGGAGCGATGGTCTGGGCTGACATTTCATTTCATAGCAGGACTCCTTTGCTTGTCATTCACGGCCACTTACAGCACGTCAGTGTGACCACGATATTCTATTCTCCGTTTTGTCGCCCTTGATGACAGGCCACCTGGG
Organism: Schistocerca cancellata; assembly: GCF_023864275.1. NCBI lineage: Eukaryota > Metazoa > Arthropoda > Insecta > Orthoptera > Acrididae > Schistocerca > Schistocerca cancellata. Next base: position 226,272,936 of record NC_064631.1, on the reverse strand, counting down.
CTTACATTTCAGCAAGATAGCTCCTGCCCGCTCACGGCTAGAGTTTCTACTGCTTGTCTTTGACCTTGACAAACTTTAACTTTTCCAGCAAGGTTGCCGGATCCGTGCGCAACAGAAAACGTTAGGTGCATTATGGGCAGAGTTCGCCAACCAGCTTAGTATTCTGACGATCTAGCGCATCAGTTGGACAGAATTTGGCACGATTTCGCTCAGGAGGACATACAACAACTCAGCCAATGGCAAGCCGAATAACTGCTTGCATAAGAACGAGAGTCAGACCAAGACGTTGTTTACTTGCTCAATCCGTGAAACTCTTTCTTTCGAGTAAATCACTCAATTTTTCTGAAATTGCAATGATTGCGTGTGCATGACATTACATCTACTGATTTCCGTCCTATTTGGATAATTCCTTCGTGGTACATCGTTTTTTTTCTGTGTTTTTTTTTTCTGTCTTGTCTCTTGCAGTTTGTACGCGGGTCTTGAAGGAGAGTCCTTCGTCAGTCGTAACAGAACAGTTAGCAAATCAGGGGATTGTTGTAGTTGCAGGCCCCGAGCTGAGCGAGCAGGAGACGTCGGTGCGGTCTGCGGAGGCGGTGGGGGCGGCGGGGGCGGTGGCTGTGGGCGTGTCGGGCGTGTCGGCGCTGCACGTGCTGTGGGGCCTGCTGCACCTGGCCGCGCTGGCCGGCAAGCTGGCGCTGCTGCTCGCCGCCGCATCGCTGCTGCACTACTTCTCCGCTGGCCGCCACGAGCGCATGTGAGCGCCAGCCCGGACGGAAACCAGCGGTGCCGCCGGCACAGAATCACTTTACCCCTGTAGTCGTTGCTACTGTTTGCAGTAACGCAATGCAGTCATTCAGGAGAACCGAACAAAGAACTTTTCTGGTCACCTTCGTCGGTCGGCAAGTGGCTGGATCATTGGGGCATTCTGTTTGCCTTTAGCCCACACATACAGACCTGTATTTGCAGGCGAGTAGCTGCCATCACCCATCACAAACTACGGCCGTCCTTCGAACGCTGGTGCACCGAGCACATGTTGTGTCTGGTGGAGACAGCCTTGCAAAGGAGCTAGAAAACCTAGAATCAATGTTAAAAAATAATGGATATTCTTCACATCAGCTTTAAGGAAGATTAAACGTGACCCCCAATAAGATAAAGAAGAGAAGTGGTTCAATTCTAGGGCGGTCCTCCCGTAAGTCAGCTATATTTCGTCGAAATTGGGCTGAAGGGAACATCAAATAAAAGTAATTTCTGCTCACCTACAAAGACTTGTACTCTTCTCTGATGGGTAAAGGACAGTCTGAGATTGTGGAAGTCGGGAATCTACTGAATATTTTGCCTCTATGGCAAAGCCACATTGGTCAGACAAGGGAAACAGTGCGTGAAAGATACGTTGAACATGATCGCCACACTTGCCTTTCGCAGCCCCTAAGTCAGCTATAGCACAGAACTGCATCTCCGCAGGATATTCCGTGGGTTACACTCCGACGGAGCCGGCCTCTATTGCCGAGCGGTTCTAGGCGCTACAGTCTGGAACCGCGCGACCGCTACGATCGCACGTTCGAATCCTGCCTCGGGCATGGATGTGTGTAATGTCCTTACGTTAGTTAGGTTTAAGTAGTTCTAAGTTCTAGGGGACTGATGACCTCATATGTTAGGTACCATAGTGCTCAGAGCCATTTGAAACATTTTTTATCTCTGCGACGGAAATCTTGGTCTCGACCAGATCTTTCTAGGATTTAATTTTGAAGTAATCGGTGGAAATACGTTAGCACAAGATCTTAATAATGTCGATGGAGGCACTGAACTGGCAAAGGCGTGGGATCTGGTGATTTCTTTAATTTCTTTCGAAAGAGAACATCTTATGACCAATGACACGTCTAGAGACAGTCAATTTTATTAATTTTGACGTCTCAGTTTAAACTCCGCGAGTGTACATTCCGACAGAGAGCGCGCATGTATATCACATTACACAGGCGCCTGCTCGCTAGACATGGAGCAATATTCGAAGAGGGTGCGAAACTCGACGGAGAACGCGAATGTAGCGGCTGCCTTTGCGCGTGCGTCTCTGCGCCAGTTTCGGTATAAAGCCAGCAATGTGAACTAGCATTGTCGAGTGCAAAACACTCACCTGAAAATGGCTGAATGATTGTCAGCCGAAATATCGTGGCGGGAAGTCGACGTGACACGGCTACAATCCCGAAACTTCATAGAATACTCTTTACACCGGGAAAATTTCAGGGATCACAAAGAGCATTACAGTTAATACATTGGAGACCGTGCAGAATAAATTTTACCCACCACGGCGTTATATTTGGGTTCTCAAGGTTTGGTTCACTTACTACGACCGTGTTCGGAACTATAGTTTGTACCCTGTATAGTCCGTATTAATTCTAATGCTTTGCAACGTACTACAATAAATTGCATTTTTTCGTTGCAAGCGTGCTAAACGTAGTAAGAACGAAGCAGATTCACTTTAATCCCTTGTGCGTCTCCCGTGTATGACGGTTTGTTTTTAAGGAATCCTTTTCGTTACGTTTCTGCAAAAATCCTCCGTATGTCTGGATGGCTCTTCAAAATTACTTCTTTTCTTCTGGACTTTTCTTCTTAATACACTGCTTCATAATTGCTAATGAACAGAGACATTGTTGGACAGAAATAATCACAGGCAGTGGTGGACCACGTGACAAAGAATACATACTTAATAGATGTGGAGTCATAAATTTATAACGAGAAATGAGAAAGCAATATAAGGCACACATGTTTGACACAGGTCAGACTCGAAAAATAAAGGTGGGTATCGGACTCTCAATAAGGAATACGCCTTCCTCGGGACATAATGCGCATTTTGCACCCATTATTCGTGCTGGCTCCCAAGCTGTTGAGGAATCCTTGCGGGATATTGTTCCATTCCTCTCTCGAGGAGGGTTTCAGTTCTTGCACGGCTCGGAGAGAGGGAATTCCTTGAGAAACACGTCCGCCAAGAGCATCCCAGACACGCTCTATAGGGTCCATGTCCGGAGAGTATGCAGACCATTCCATACGTTCAATATCTTCGCTTTCCAGAGCGTCCGGTGCCTCAGCGGTCCTGTGTGGGCGGGAATTGTTAATCACAAACAGAAAGTCGAAACTTACCGCATTACTGAACAAAGGCGGACGTGATCCAGAATAACTACGAAGATGAGAAACACAGAAGTAGATATGCTCTGTGTTGCAAAGCAGCTTAAATCACTTAATAAAGGCCAGGCTTCCGGTCCAGATGGTATACCAGTCAGGTTCCTTTCAGAGTATGCAGATGCAATAGCTCCATATTTAGCAATTATATACAACCGCTCGCTCACAGAAAGTTCCGTACCTAAAGACTGGAAAGTTGCTCAAATCACACCAACACCCAAAAAGGGAAATAGGAGTAATCCGCTGAATTACAGACCCATATCACTAACGTCGATTTGCAGTAGAGTTTTGGAACATATACTGTATTCCAACTTTATGAAGTACCTCGAAATAAAAGATTTACCGACACATAGCACTGATTCAGAAAATATCGTTCTTGCGGAACACAACTAGCTCTTTATATTCGTGAAGTAATGAGTGCTATCGACAGGGGACGTCAAATTGACTCCATATTTTTAGATTTTCAGAAGACTTTCGACACCGTTCCTCAGAAGCGTCTTCTAACCAAACTGTGTGGCTTTGGAATATCGCCTCTGTCGTGCGACTGGATCTGTGATTTCCTGTCAGAAAGGTCACAGTTCGTAGTAATAGAGGGAAAGTCATCGGGTGAAACAGAAGTAATATCCGGCTTTCTCCTAGGAAGTGTTATAGGCCCTCTATCGTTCCTAATCTATATTAACGACACAGGAGACAATCTGTGTTGCCCTATTCTATTGTTTGCAGATGATGCTGTCATTTACAGTCTTGCAAAATCATCAGATGACCAAAACGAATTGCAAAATGATTTAGATGAGGTACCTGTGTGGTGCGAAAAGGGGTAATTGACCCTGAATAAAGAAAAGTGTGAAGTTATTCACATGAGTACTAAAAGAAATCCGCTAAATTTCGTTTACGCGGTAAGTCACACAAATCTGAAGGCTGTAAATTCAACTAGATGCTTAGGGATTACAATTACAAATATACTGAACTGGAACGATCACATAAATAATGTTGTGGGTAGATCAAACCAAAGACTGCGATTCATTGGCAGAACACTTAGAAGGTGCAACAGGTCTACTAAAGAGACTGCTAGCACTACACTTGTCACCCCTGCTCTGGAGTATTGCTGTGCGGTGTGGGATCCGTATCAGGTGGGACCGACGGATGATATTGAAAAAGTTCAAAGGAGGGTGACTCGTTTTGTATTATCGCGAAGTAGGGGATATAGTGACACAGACATGATACGTGAATTGGCGTGACAATCATTAAAACAAAGGCATTTTTCGTTGCGACGGGATCTTCTCATGAAATTTCAGTCACCAGTTTTCTCCTCCGACTGCGAAAACATTCTGTTGGCAGCCACCTACATAGGGAGAAATGATCATTACGATAAAATAAGAGAAATCAGGGGTCTCACAGAAAAAATCAAGTGCTCGTTCTTCCCTTGCGCTGTTCGAGAGTGGAGCGGTAGAGACACAGCTTGAAACTGGTTCATTGAACCCTCTGCCAAGGACTTAATTGTGAATAGCAGAGTAATCACGTAGATGTAGATGTAGGATCTCACTACAACACCTCTGTCCTGTAACGGTACCTCACGCAAAGATATACGGCGGTGTTTGGCCATTGTGCATAATGTCCGCCCACACTAATAACGGCTAGGCCATACGATGACGTTCTTGAACATTCTATGGGGTGTAACGTGTTACCCTCTCCCTCCATTTTAACTGGTAGCCAGAATCACTTGTCGTAGTGAAGCGGGATTCGTCGGAGAACAACACTCTGGACCACTGTTGCTAAGCAACGTAGTTCCTGCATCAACAAACTCTTTCTCAACAAGGGTGTGATTGAAATGGGATGCATTTAACAACCTTCCGAGCATACAAATCAGCCTGATTTAATCGCGAAAAGGTTCTGGCAGTGACGCGTATATCGGTAGCGGTTTGTAAGGTCTGCAGCGACCGGCCAGGAGTCAGATGTCTGTTCGTTTTCGCCACTGGGGCTCTGTATCGCTCCTCCTGCGTTGTGGCGCTCCGTTTACCATCACCGGTATGCTTCCGCATACGTTTCCACCTTCAGCGGCCTTTTTCAATAGTGAGATGACACTTTTGGACACATCCATTACACTTTGACCAGCTTCGAGCCGTTCAAGTGCTCGTCAATGAACATAAGCACTCAGAATGATGTCTTGCAGAAATGTTGCCATACCACGTGGAATGCCGCACGAGTCTGTTCCACAACAACCTCCGTCACACACGGTACTGCACGAAATGTCGAATGCATACACAGCGTTCGCGTACAGGCTTCGCTGCAATTAACACGCCTCGCCCTCTACATGGTCTTCCATAGCAACTGTCGGTTGTTCCATATCAATTGGCAGTAGTTCCTAAGCAAGTGTCACATGTTCCTTAGCGATTGTCTAGCAGCGTATTTCATTCAAGCGAATACGCTTCGTAGGCTATTTTCATTAAATAACAAGCAAATAAAAACAAACACCGTCCGAACAGGCCTTGAAGGCCGAACGGAACCGACCGACCGCCGTGTCATCCTCAGCCCTTAGACGTCACCGAATGCGGATACGAAGGGGCATGTGGTCAGCACATCGCTCTCCCAGCCTTTGTCAGTTTTCGTGACCGGTGCTGTTACTACTCAATCAAGTAGCTTCTCAATTGGCGTCAGCCTCACAAGGGCTGAGTGCATCCTGCTTGCCAGTAGCAGTCGGCAGACCTGTACGATGATCCACCCAAGTGCTAGCCAAGCACGTCAGCGCTTAACGTCGGTGATGTGACGGGAACAGGTGTTACCACTGCGAAAGGGCCCTTGGCATTTTCATTAAATGCTTAAAATTATTTCATTTTAATAGGAAATATCAGCACTGGATAGGAAAAACTCTCTCAGTGTAGTATAACCACTCCGTTCAAATGGCTCTGAGCACTATGGGACTTAACTGATGAGGTCATCAGTCCCCTAGAACTTAGAACTACTTAAACCTAACTAACCTAAGGACATCACACACATCCATGCCCGAGGCAGGATTCGAACCTGCGACCAGAGCGGTCGCGCGGTTCCAGACTGTAGCGCCTAGAACCGCTCGGCCACTCCGGCCGGCTAACCACTCCATCTTCAGGCCACGAGTGGCCTACCGGGACCATCCGACCACCGTGTCATCCTCAGTGGAAGATGCGGATAGGAGGGGCGTGGGGTCAGCACACCGCTTTCCCGGTCGTCGTGATGATATTCTTGACCGAAGCCGCTACTAATCGGTCGAGTAGCTCCTCAATTGGCGTCACGAGGCTGAGTGCACCCCGAAAAAGGGCAACAGCGCATGGTGGCCTGGATGGTCACCCATCCAAGTGCCGACCACGCCCGACAGCGCCTAACTACGGTGATCTCACGGGAACCGGTGTATCCACTGTGGTAAGGCCGTTGCCAGCGTAGTATAACCAAACTGTTAAATTAATACTGTGCAGCAGCCGCAAGTCGCATGTAACTCTAGTCGTTGCGACATGTTTCACTGGACCAAGGCGACCATCTCCGGAAATTAACGTAGCCCAGCGCTACATGACACAAACATCGGGCTGCGTACAGCGCCCTGTTCCCCCACAGACGATACTTGCGCTCCTTATAATTTATTATTGTCGGATACAGAGTCACATATACTGTATACAGCAAGCGTAATAACCGTGTGTGTAAACCAGATTAAGACCCAACTGAAAGTGGAGCGTTCAACATGATATACTGCATTGCACTTTACTTTTACAATAGATTTTTTTTCTAAGTGACAATGAAGTCACGAGACGATAACAATGGGCTCTTCTTGCGATCGCTGGCTGCCTCGTGAGCTGTGGCGGCAGCCGACTCGGCGGCTATGGCTGCTGCGGCGAGGATTCTGCCGTCGGCACGTAGCATCACTCGTGCTGTCGACACGAAATAGAAAACGCAGTATAAAAAATCTCATCTAGCGGCATTTTGTCACTTTCTACAGGGAATGTACAGAAACATTACGGTATTTGTTGTTATCTAGGATATTTTTACCTGTCTAATTACAACTTTTATTATTACGTTCCGTACGCATCGTATATTATTTGCTACAGTTACTCTTCTGGTTCAATGGATATATTTCAACTGTAGTGCCACATAGTGGCACGTAGTTTACATGCAATGCCGTTCGAAAATGGCTCTGAGAAATGGAAATGAAATGGCTCTGAGCACTATGGGACTCAACATCTTAGGTCATAAGTCCCCTAGAACTTAGAACTACTTAAACCTAACTAACACCGAGCGAGGTGGCGCAGTGGTTAGACACTGGACTCGCATTCGGAAAGACGACGGTTCAATCCCGCGTCCAGCCATCCTGATTTAGGTTTTCCGTGATTTCCCTAAATCACTCCAGGCAAATGCCGGGATGGTTCCTCTGAAAGGGCACGGCCGACTTCCTTCCCCATCCTTCCTTAATCCGATGAGATCGATGACCACGCTGTCTGGTCTCCTTCCCCAAACCAACCAACCAACCTAACTAACCTAAGGACATCACACACATCCATGCCCGAGGCAGGATTCGAACCTGCGACCGTAGCAGTCCCGCGGTTCCGGACTGCAGCGCCAGAACCGCACGGCCACCGCGGCCGGCAGCTCTGAGAACTATGGGACTTAACTTCTGAGGTCATCAGTCCCCTAGAACTTAGAACTACTTAAACTTAACTAACCCAAGGACATCACACACACCCATGCCCGAGGCAGGATTCGAACCTGCGACCGTAGTGGTCGCGCGGTTCCAGACTGTAGCGCCTAGAACCGCTAGGCCACTCCGGCCGGCTGCAATGCCGTCTGATGGCATTGAGTGTCCCTGCAAGCCCCTGCGCGTAACATCAGCCATTTGTCTGCCTGACCGAACACGGACATTTCACATTATTGTTCACTGGTGCACATGACAGGTGTAAACTTATCCGCCAATTACTATAAGCGCTCCTCATATTACATCGATACTAACTAACACAATGCTTTTTTACAATATTTACTGCGATCTCTTATATTTTGATGATAACGAAGTGTTTTCAATCTTCGTAGTTGTGTCCTTTTTGCTATTCAGATTGTGCGTTTTTTAAGTGGTAGTTATAGAAATGTTCATCGAGCTGTACGTATAGAAAAAGATTGGATCATGAATATTGTTACGCGCAATTAGGTATTTTATTGACGATAATGTGTCTCAACTGACCTAGTAAATAGACACAGCAATGTTTGTCGTATTTGGTATGTTCTGACTTCACGTAAGCTTTGTCACTGACAGTTTTTGTCATACTGCTCACCATCAAGCTCATTTTTCTATACAACTTCAGATCTGAAGATGGCTAGCTGTTTTAGTCGAAACTAGTTATAAGTCATTATAAATAATTTTTGCAATCTTGACTAGTAAAGCATTATTTATAAGAACTCAATAACTTTTAGAAAAAAAGACATCTGCGAAATGCATGTTTCATATAGTATTGTATCATACAAATAAAATAATTTAAATTCACATAAAATGTCTTTCACATATACCACATTACTCCTAAGTTTCACGGTTGAATAAGAAGTACATCAGTGTGAAAGCTCCCATATCCTGTCGCACTACACCCCCACTCTCAAATGAAGGACCCTCTGTAATCGTTCCCGCCTATTTGCAAGGATTCAACGCACTTACATCCCCTCCACATCTCCCACATACAAGTATATTCAGTGGCTTATTCACGATATCGAAAGGCATCGTTTACGATGCCGTTGCTTAGCAACGCTTTGCAACCCAGCTAGCATAGATGTGACATCTGCCGCAAACAATTAATGTTAACTGCATTTACAAAGCATATCGCTGACCCTATTCGGGCACACGACACAACAGGAACTACTCATCTCTTTTATCTTTGAAATGACGTCAGCTGATCATGCGTAATTTTCTGAGGTGATCATACATGCGATGATGATGTACATATTTCTGTAAATAATTTTTAAACGTTAACAAATACAGTAATTCCTGAGAGCTCTAAACTCTTGTAAAGCACTCGTACGTATTTTTTATGTTAACTTCAGTATATATTTAGCATATGAACCAAACTATGACAGCTCCCACAACCACGTCTGGCTATATGAGGAACTACGTTGCCTAGCTTCTGCCGGACATCTAGTTGGAGCCAGCAAGTTCTAACGTAGCCTTCCGCCAAAGTGTTTATGGTGACATCTAAGTTTAATTTACATAGTTTGTCAGTGTAACGTCGTATGTTTAATTATGTACTGCCTCTTATAGTGCTATTGGAAAAGATTAAACGGTTGAGACCGATTTAGCCATCAAAGAATTTACATCAGCATTTGACTTGAAAGAAGTTTTAACAAGAAATTACTGTACTCTTTGATGCTCTCCGCCAACAACATGGCAAATGTGAACAAAAATCAGGAACGGCTGAGCTTCTCTACCGTAATGTAATAAAAAATGAACCTAATGAATAAACGACACCACGTAGTAACATTTACCCGTTTCAGTGTAATGCAATGAAATGAATTTATTTAGCTTCCCTCTTGGTGCAACACATCTTTCTATTGTCAGCCACGTGAAAGTTTAGAATCGTTGACAAACGAACCAAAAAGTTCCAAGAGCGTTTACAGAATTCCATAGCCACTAAAATGAGTGATTTTTCGATTGAAATGTATAAATATGTCTCATTTGGTAAACAAATATTTTTTTTAGTTTTTCTAAAGTCCATAGTGATAGTAACTACAGACATCTTTTTCTACCGTGCAGAAACACGAGTATATCATGTTGGCAAAAACTAGAGCAGATGAATACTTGTATAATTTGTAAAATTTTGTGCGGATTGGATATAAACTGTTGAACATACAATGAAGGATTAAAAAAATGGAGCAGTGTATTTCTTTCTTATTATCCTCCGTTATAACTTAATATTGTCCGCCCCAGTAGCTGAGTGGTCAGCGTGACGGATTGCCGTCCTCCGGGCCCGGGTTCGATTCCCGGCTGGGTCGGAGATTTTCTCCGCTCAGGGACTGGGTGTTGTGTTGTGTTCATCATCATTTCATCCCCATCCGGCGTGCAGGTCGCCCAATGTGGCGCCGAATGTAATAAGACCTGCGCCAAGGCGGCCGGACCTGCCCCGCGAGGGGCCTCCCGGCCAATGACGCCAAACGCTCATTTCCATAACTTAATATTTATGTCAGTTTTATGAATGAAAGGCAACAGATCAAAATTTCATGAAATGGAAACTCAGCCCTCTTGAAATCCGAAAATGTATTCGCGATATCAAAAGATCACTTATGTACGTTGTAAGGGTGCAACCACCATAATTACATAGCCCGCTGACGTCTGTTCCCATGCCATGTCCTATCGGAAAGATGTTTGCTTATCTTCGACACACGGAAGTAACCTTCAGGACTACTATGACCCTCGAAACGTCCTGCTAGCCGGCCGCTGTGGTCTAGCGGTTCTAGGCGCTCAGTCCGGAACCACGCGACTGCTACGGTCGCAGGTTCGAATCCTGCCTCGGGCATGGATGTGTGTGATATCCTTATGTTAGTTAGGTTTAAGTAGTTATAAGTTCTAGGGGACTGATGACCACAGATGTTTAGTCCCATAGTGCTCAGAGCCATTTGAAACGTCCTGCTAGATGCAACTATGTCACTAAACATTAGAGCCAGGTCGGACTGAACAGGATGTATTGAAGTAATGAATTCGAACTATTCTGGCACTAGATTCTAAATTAGATAATTAACGGAATCGTCGAATGCAGCTCATGACTCTATCAAAATCGCTCCTACATACATCATCGATCGCGAACTCCTCCCCCTCCAAGAACCATCAGTGTACAACACCATCTATTAGAAACATGGAAACTTGTTTATTTCTCCCCGTTACAAAGAATTCTAATTTTATAGAAGGAACCCAAACCTTAAAATCCCCTTCAGTTTCCAAAACATGGAAAAGAACCTTCCCAAGTTTCACTGTTCCCGATAATGAACCGAACCAAGACTCAATCAAACAACCCACCCACCCAATACATTTCGTAGTTCTCCGATCTGAAGCCACTACTGAAGACATTATTCACTCTCCCACAATCGTGACTTCTTCTTATTGTGCTGACACAGTTCTATATATATATATATTAAAACAGGTAAGACACGCGATCCCAAATATATTCAGAACGAGTAAATGTAATGAGCTGCGGCTTTCGCGTACAATATGGCAAATTTTCTCACTCTCGCAAGTTATTTTTAACATCTTTAGTTGCTACATTCCGACACTGACTTAAAAAAATTAGACTATACATTTTTATGTAGAACTGCAAAAAGCTTTCTGAGAGGACTTCAGTGACATAACACGTATGGAACTTCATCAAATAATACAAGATAATAGCATCGCATCCCACCGTCTTTGCTGAACCATTGTGTACACTACCCGATCAAAAGTGTCCAGACACCTGTTATTGAACATTAATATGGGGTGTGTCCATCTTTCGCCTTTGTGACGCCTTGAACTCTGATGGGGAGGTGTCTGATTGTCTGTGGAGGAATGACAGCGTATTCTTCCTCAAGAGCCGAACCCAGAGGAGGCAGTGAAGTTGTAAAGTTGAAGTTCTAATTCATACCAAAGGTATTCCATGAAGGTCAGGTCAGGACTCCTGGCATGCTAGTTTATTTCAGGAATGTTGCTGCCCATAAACCTTTGTTGCTTTACGGCAGGCTGCATTGTCACGTTGATACAATCATCATCTCCGGGCTCTTCCTATCGTGTGCGCTGTAGACAGTGCTCTAACATATGTAGACATCCTTCCGCATTTAGCACTTTGTTAAGCGCAATAAGGATCCAAGCCCTAACTACGAAAAATGCCTCCATGCTGTAACACTATATCCTTTGTAATTCAATGTTGGCTCTACACACTAAGGCAGGTAACGTATTCTGGTCCTTCGCCAAACCTACAAGTTTCCGTCAGATTGCCACAGGGTTTGACCCGATTCATCACTCCCACTCTCTCGTCTTCACTCCTGCACTATCCAGCGGTGTCGCTCTTTACGTCGCCTCAAGCTTCAAATGGCTCTGAGCACTGTGTGACTTAACATCTGAGGTCATCAATCCCCGAGACTTAGAACTACTTAAACCTAACTAACCTAAGGACATCACACACGTCCATGCCCGAGGCAGGATTCGAACCTGCGACCGTAGCAATCCCGCGGTTCCGGACTGCAGCGCCTAGAGCCGCACGGCCACCGAGGCCGACATTAACACAAGTCACTTCAAAAATACACAGAGTAGACAAGGCAATAGATTTGTCCTAGAATCACACAGAGTCAAATAACAAAGGCGTGCTTGACGACTCAGTGAATATAAACACGATCATCTGCTCAAACACCTTGTAGAGCGGGAAATGGGTGCACAGAGGTGAACAATCAGATACGCACGGCATAGGCGAAACAAAGCTTTTGCCTTCTACCCAGCCCTGGCGAAGAAGAGTGACCGATGATCCGCAAAGACGTCGTGCCGTTCCGCACCGCGTGTTCGTTGCTCCAGGCACTGCCGCTGGCCCCATCTCCACTCTCCACGAAGACTATACGTAACCTGCCTGCACTGCACTGTTCGATAACCTCCACAGACGCCGCTCTAGTGCCCGCTTTTGAAGACTAGCCTGGACAGCGATGCGATATCCCCACAAGAGAGTGATTCGCCCCACCCGGTGAGACGCCAGCCAGCTAGGAGCTATCGATAGTGGGACGATGAAATGAGCCGCCACGGCTCAAATGGCAGTCAGATGAAAGTAAACTGTTTATTCTTTCAAAAGTAATCGCCCTAAATGTTAATACGTTTATCCTATAGTGAGACAAAACGGTCAATTCCTTCATGGAAAAATGTTTGCGGTTGCCTACGGAACCATGATTGTATCTAGGCGTGAACCTTCGTCCGAAGCAAATCGACGGCCACTAATGTCTTTCTTTAGGTGTCCAGAAATATGGAAATCTCATGAGCAGAGATCGAGACTGTATGGAGAATTAAGAGCTTCCCAGCGGAACTTTTGCAGCGTAGTCGAAGTAACGTTGGCAACATGTGGGCGGGAATTATCCAGCTACAGAACGATGCCATCTGCCAACATCCCTGGGCGTTTGGACTCGATGTTGCGCTTCAATTTTCGCATAGTGTTCACGTGTCGGTGCGCGTTAATTGTGGCACCGCGATCCAGAAAGTCAGTGAGCTGCGGGCCCTAGCAGTGAAAGGAAAAGGTCGAAATGCCTTTCTCGGAGCTCGGTGGATTTTTCGGTGGGGTTGATCCATGTGCTTCAGCTGTTGGCTCTGAGGCTTGCTCTCCGGCTCAAAATGGTGCCACCACGTTTATCTCCCGCGATGATACGGGGCAGGAAGGGATATTCTTCCTTGCGATACCGTTTCAGGGGCTGCAATTATTTCGACATTCTGCTCCACTTATGCTCCCCCATCAGTTTGTGGGGAAAGCATGGAACACACATTTTTCAGGAATTGAGGTACCCTCTTATGATTGCGTGAGCGGTGCCGTGACTGATATCCAGTACGAGTCGCACGCCTTTCAACGTCCGCCGTTGGTCATTTCTGACGGCAGCATCCACCTCAGGAACGGCAGAAGGGGTAATGATAAAGGTGGTAAGTATTGTATAGCCAGGAATATACTGGGGATGGAAATGTGTTGTGGGAACTCTGAGGTATGCTCAGCTCGTTCCGCATTTAACAAAGTTTTCAGGGTCGCCACGCAAGTTGGGAAACTTGTTTTTTTTATTTTTTTATTTTTTTTTAAAAAAAAGAAAAGAAAAGATTTGATCCACATGAATCTAATATGCTTAACTGCTTCCAGCAACTGACCAGTTAAAAACATTTTATTAACGAATAAACCTGAGGTTAAGCCTTGACACAATATACTAAATTCCCATTGAGAAACATGAAAATGCTTAGCCTATATGAATTACTGTGCTTAGGAAAACACCAGGTTCGATGTGTTACGCTTATTCTAACAAGGAAGGGATAGCTTGAGAAATAATCATTAACTTTTAATGATTAATTTATACAGAAAGACGATTTCAAACACTCCATATGAAATTAACTTGCAGTTCCCATTGCCTGCCTCTGTGTACTGATGTCATTCTAAGGAGAAGTTTATTGAATACTGAGGCACTTCACAAATATAATGCATACAAAATGAGAGAAGCACAGGAGAAATTCACATGAACTGTGTTCACACAAAAAGAATACAGATTGAAGGAAGTTACCTACTCGCCACATACATCTACATCTATACTCCGCGAGCCACCTTACGGTGTGTGGCGGAGGGTACTTATTGTACCACTATCTGATCCCCCCTTCCCTGTTCCATTCACGAATTGTGCGTGGGAAGAACGACTGCTTGTAAGTCTCCGTATTTGCTCTAATTTCTCGGATCTTTTCGTTGTGATCATTACGCGAGATGTATGTGGGCGGTAGTAATATGTTGCCCATCTCTTCCCGGAATGTGCTCTCTCGTAATTTCGATAATAAACCTCTCCGTATTGCGTAACACCTTTCTTGAAGTGTCCGCCACTGGAGCTTGTTCAGCATCTCCGCAACGCTCTCGCGCTGACTAAATGTCCCCATGACGAATCGCGCTGCTTTTCGCTGGATCATGTCTATCTCTTCTATTAATCCAACCTGGTAAGGGTCCCATACTGATGAGCAATACTCAAGAATCGGACGAACAAGCGTTTTGTAAGCTACTTCTTTCGTCGATGAGTCACATTTTCTTAGAATTATTCCTATGAATCTCAACCTGGCGCCTGCTTTTCCCACTATTTGTTTTATGTGATCATTCCACTTCAGATCGCTCCGGATAGTAACTCCTAAGTATTTTACGGTCGTTACCGCTTCCAATGATTTACCACCTATGGCATAATCGTACTGGAATGGATTTCTGCCCCTATGTATGCGCATTATATTACATTTATCTACGTTTAGGGAAAGCTGCCAGCTGTCGCACCATGCATTAATCCTCTGCAGGTCTTCCTGGAGTACGTACGAGTCTTCTGATGTTGCTACTTTCCTGTAGACAACCGTGTCATCTGCAAATAGCCTCACGGAGCTACCGATGTTGTCAACTAAGTCATTTATGTATATTGTAAACAATAAAGGTCCTATCACGCTTCCCTGCGGTACTCCCGAAATTACCTCTACATCTGCAGATTTTGAACCGTTAAGAATGACATGTTGTGTTCTTTCTTCTAGGAAATCCTGAATCCAATCACAAACCTGGTCCGATATTCCGTAAGCTCGTATTTTTTTCACTAAACGTAAGTGCGGAACCGTATCAAATGCCTTCCTGAAGTCCAGGAATACGGCATCAATCTGCTCGCCAGTGTCTACGGCTCTGTGAATTTCTTGGGCAAATAGGGCGAGCTGAGTTTCACATGATCTCTGTTTGCGGAATCCATGTTGGTTATGATGAAGGAGATTTGTATTATCTAAGAACGTCATAATACGAGAACACAAAACATGTTCCATTATTCTACAACAGATTGACGTAAGCGAAATAGGCCTATAATTATTCGCATCTGATTTATGACCCTTCTTGAAAATGGGAACGACCTGCGCTTTCTTCCAGTCGCTAGGTACTTTACGTTCTTCCAGCGATCTACGATAAATTGCTGATAGAAAGGGGGCAAGTTCTTTAGCATAATCGCTGTAGAATCTTAAGGGTATCTCGTCTGGTCCGGATGCTTTTCCGCTACTAAGTGATAGCAGTTGTTTTTCAATTCCGATATCGTTTATTTCAATATTTTCCATTTTGGCGTCCGTGCGACGGCTGAAGTCAGGGACCGTGTTACGATTTTCCGCAGTGAAACAGTTTCGGAACACTGAATTCAGTATTTCTGCCTTTCTTCGGTCGTCCTCTGTTTCGGTGCCATCGTGGTCAACGAGTGACTGAATAGGGGATTTAGATCCGCTTACCGATTTTACATATGACCAAAACTTTTTAGGGTTCTTGTTTAGATTGTTTGCCAATGTTTTATGTTCGAATTCGCTACAGATATGGGGTTTGTACATTCTAACATATTAAGTTTGCAATAAAAAATGAAATGACAACGAGAATTCATACACAAAGTAAATTCGAACACACCAAAAAATAAACAAATGAATAAATAAAAACAAAAAAAATAAATTAAAAATACATGCCCCGATAAGAAAAATCCAAATGAATTGCAAAGGAAATTAGCAGATGTTAAATGTGAGGAGCTGAGTGCTCAACGGACTGATCTGTGCACTTGGCCTGTATGATCAAAGCACGTAATCGAAAATCAGAGTTTAACATAAATTACGCAATCAGACCACACGAACATCTAACTACACCGAATATTTACTATCACACGACTCAACCATAGAAAATATCCCCGGATAGTGCTGAAGGCACACAGAATAAGTTTACAACCATGTGTGGTGCCACAAAAAAAAAAAAAGCTGATAAGTTACTCATGAAACTGAGACGGAAATTAATTTACGACAAGAAATGAAGCTACATTCACATGGGAGTACATTCACAGGCACATTATCACTTAATACTAATCATTCTCTCAAAACTGTAGCATATCGTG
Source organism: Schistocerca cancellata (assembly GCF_023864275.1). Lineage (NCBI taxonomy): Eukaryota > Metazoa > Arthropoda > Insecta > Orthoptera > Acrididae > Schistocerca > Schistocerca cancellata. The sequence continues at coordinate 226,256,178 of NC_064631.1, read as the reverse complement.
GTGGAATGCATTTCCACACCACAATTTCCCGTGAGAGGAAATAAGTCTCAGAGAAACTTAATAAAACCCGAAAAATACTCACCAGCCGCCCAGCGCCAAGTGTTTCTGCACGCTCGCTGAATAACGAACCTCCAGGTAAGCGGAACTGACAGTCGAGAAACCAATTAGATAGCGCAAACCTCTCTGCTTTACCTGAATCCACTAAGTTTGCCACACTATTTCTATAGCAGATAGTAAAGTGCTGCCCTACTAACTACTGTCGAAATGCTAAATACACACACACATTCAGTCGCTCTTTCACGCAGAGGGTAAGGAAGGAAGGGAAACGTGGAATCACAAACCATAAATCACGTAAATAGCGCTGAGGGCTTGCGTAGAACGTAAATATGCATTCATAAATATGTTAGACAGATACAGAACACAGTTTGTCTCCACCTTTCCGTTAATTTATTATGAGATGAGCATGTCCCACTGCTCTATTTTCACGCGGGTTTGGCCAAGAAACCATCGACGATTAGAGGTGCCAGTACTGAGTGGCAGTAACATTAACTTTGAGAAACACTGCATGAAATGTTTCCGACAAGGCGTACCGATGACCTCAGCAGTTTGGTCCCATAAGACCTTATCACTACTAACGACAGGGACGTTTCATTTACACGATGAGCCTATCATAGCTGTTCTCTATCTTTCAATGACACTCGACCTTCTCGAAATCGTCCATTGCAAGCAAACACACGAGCAGGTAACGTACTGTATTCGCCATGTACAGAGACATTTGGGCACGAACTTCACTTTCAGGCACTCCTTTCGTCAAAAACCGGACTACACTTTGCTGTTCCTCTTTCCTGGGGCAATGAAGTCGGAAGTACACACGACTGCGTGACTTAACAATGATCACGTCTAACGGACAAATGGCGCAGCGGTGAACGCTGGCGTTTTTACTTCCTGATTCCCAGTAGAGGGCACTGATACATAGTGTCTCAACCGCCCGGTTAGCCGAGCGATCTAACGCACAGCTTTCCGGAGTGGGAAGGAGCGCCTGGTCTCTGGCACGAATCCGCTCGGCGGACTTGTGTCGATGTCCGGTGAGCCGGCCAGTCTCTGGATGGTTTTTAGGCGGTTTTCACCGGCCGGTGTGGCCGAGCGGTTCTAGGCGCTTCAGTCTTGAACCGCGCGATCACTACGGTCGCAGGTTCGAATCCTGCCTCGGGCATGGATGTGCGTGATGTCCTTAGATAAGTTAGGTTTAAGTAGTTCTAGGTTACCCCCTCCCCTCCCCAGGGCCCCCTTTTTTCCTCTTCCCTACTTCTCCCAGAGTGGATTTTCCTCCTCCCCCCCCCCTCCCCCCTGAGACCCTGCACGCCATACTTGCCTCTTTCCTTCCCACATCCCTCCCTACCTGGCCCTCTTCAGCGCGCCCCCGGTCATCTCCCCCATCTCTTCCCCTCCCTCCCTTCTTCCAGTTTCCCTCATCTCCTTGCGCCTGGCAGATCCTCTGTTTTGATCATCGTCAGTGTGCCACATCAGTGTTGTGTTTAGTGCTGTTTCTCCTGTGCGTCAAGAGGTGTGATTTTAATTGTGTACTGCCTTGAGGTTCGCCATCAGTGTTTGTTATGTGCTACGCCATCCGTCGATACCTTTTATGCTACAGTCATACTGTGCCTTGTGTTCTTTTAATTGTCGCAGTGTGTGGCTTTTTGTGTGTGCTACTTATAAACAGTTTTCACAGTTTTTTATCTCCATTTTACGGTCACTCCGTTTTTTTGTCTATTGCCTTCCATGATGTTCCCCCTTTATTATATCTATGTTCACCATATTCTCTCCTTTGTTATTTTTAAATGTCTTCTATTGTTTGTTCTATGTCTTTCGGCTGAAGAGCCGCGCATATGCTGCTGCCAGCCCGCCCCGATAGGGAATTGAAGTACAATAAATAAAAATAAATAGTTCTAAGTTCTAGGGGACTGATGACCTCAGATGTTAAGTCAAATAGCGCTCAGAGCCATTTGAACCATTTTTGAGCGGTTTTCCATCTGCCTCGCCGAATGTGGGCTGGTTTCCCTTATACCGCCTCAGCTACACTATGTCGGCGATTGCTGCACAAACAAGTTCTCCACGTACGCGTACACCACCACTACTCAACCACGCAAACATAGGGGTTACACTCGTCTGGTGTGAGACGTTCCCTGGGGGGGGGGGGGGGGGGGGGGGGTCCACCGGAGGCCGAACTGCACAACTGTGGCACAACTGTAGCACTCGTTGTGGGGTTGTGGACCACTGCAGCTGCGGCGGTAACTGAGCCTCTCCATCGTTTCTAGGTCCCCGGTTAACATACAATGCAATACAATACAATGCAGGGTGTCTCGAACTTTGTGGGTCAAATTAAAACAGGTGACAGTGTGTCCACAACCGATTATATTGAGATGGGGAACAAATAGTCGGAAATGCATATTTATTGTGTTATGGACATGGTTCAAATGGTTCAAATGGCTCTGAGCACTATGGGACTTAACATCTATGGTCATCAATCCCCTAGAACTTAGAACTACTTAAACCTAACTAACCTAAGGACATCACACAACACCCAGTTTATGGACATACACAGCGTACACCGCATAACAGCAACTTAGCTCACTGTAACTGTTCTCTGCATATTGCTGGTGCTTATGGGCACTACATACTGCCGCACCGTACATTAAATGTATGTCTGCCAACTCTTGTGACGAGTAACGTTCCGTCTCTGACTACAAGAAAAGAAAACGGTAGGAAGATTGGGTTTAATGTTCCGTCGACATCGAGGTCATGAAAGACGGAGTACATGCTCAGATTAGGTCAAGGATGGTGAAGGAAAAAAGGCGTGTTCTTTCACAGGAACCATTGCTGGATCTGCCTGCAGCGAAATAATGGGAAACCTAAATCTGAATGGCTGGATGTGCGTTTGAACCGTCGTCCTGCCGAATACGAGTCGAGTGGCCTAACCAATGCGCCACCTTGCTCGGTCCTTTGACTACGCGTCATGCACTATACAGAGGAACACACCTCACCATGGAAGCATCACAAGCTGTATGATGCAATGCGTGAGGCACAGGTTAACTCTCTCAGCGCCAAGCCCGTAGGTTCTACGAGGCAGCGTATTTTGTTGATTAAAAAGCGCTGTGCGTTCTTTTCGCACCTCTGACTATCGATGTACGATGTTGCTACTGTTATTTATTGGTTGCACGGTTAGATGGCGTGAATGTGAGTCTTGTTTTCGCGGTAATTCGTTCGTTATGAGTCATCGTTTTCTCCTGCTGATAGAGAACATTATTGGTATTCTGTGTAAGAGAAATAGTGGACCTTGGTTTATTTGAGGAAGAAATTGGCGATTTGCAGAATTTTGGAGACCCTGTCGATGCTCTAGACAATGAAGATTGTTTGGAGGATACAGGTGTCTTTGAAGGCGACTATAGTACACTCCGTTCAGGCGCAGAATTCTGAAATGGTGGCGGAAACTGTTTTTTCATTTGCTCTTACTAGGAGTATCGAATGCATTTTCCTTACACAGTTCATTTCGGACAAAGAAAATGACAATAACTGATTTCGTTACCAAACTTGCGAACAGCTCCAAATAACCAAAACGCACCAGTAGACTGATACAGAGACATTTCTTGCAACACTGACCAGCAACAAGCAAAAAATTTGCCTCCCGTATATGTTATGTTTGTTCATTAAAACCAAAGAAAGAGAGTGGGAAAGCATCTCGCAAGGAGTCACGTTTATCAGTGCGAACAACGCTGTTTAGCGTTGTGTATGGATCCTGTTTTAAAATATTTCATACGAAAATGTAGTATAAATTGATGTAGAAAGTGCTATTGTACGAGGGTTGGAACATAAATAGTGGCAACTATTTATTCACAACCGATACAAAAGAGTTACACGTTCTCACCTGTTACTGTCCTTCAAAGTAGTCACTAGCGTTGTGTAGAACCCGTTGTCAGCGATGTGGAAGGCGTAGTATACCGTTAGCAGAGCCTGTTCTGTTGATGGTGCGAATGAAGCGGTCCATTGCCTGTCGAATCTCTGCGAATGCCACGAAGTGGTTCCTTCATCTTCGGAATCAAATCAACGTCACAAGGACTTAAGTCCGGGAGTATGGTGGATGGTACAGTACTTCCCAGTCCCATCGACCGAACAGAGCAGCCACAGCTTGCGCTGTATGCTCTCGCGCATTCTCGTGCAAAATGGTGGGTGGGTTGCGTAGAAAGTGTCGCCTCTTCTTTAGTAAAGCTGGTCGCAGGTGATGCTCCAAAAACGAACAGTAATACTGTGCAATTGATTTCGAAGATGAAGGAACCACTTCGTGGATTCGCTTCAGAACTGTTACAGAGATTCGACAGGCAGTAGACCGCTCCATTCGCAACATTAACTGAACAGTTCTGCTAACGGTGTACTACCACTTCCACATCGCTGGCAGCGGGCTCTACACAACGCTGGTGACTACTTTGAAGGACAGTAGCAGATGCAAACATGTAACTCTTTTGTATCGGTTGTAAATAAATAGTTCCAGCCTTGGTTTTTAAATACGATATTCAGCACTGATCATTATGTATTTACAAACACGTGTACTATACCTATATGAATGTACGACTTTTTTAACTTTACGAAAACAATGTCATGTATGATAATATTATTTGTCCCATGTTATACAATATAAGATTTTGTTCTTAGTTACATATTAAAGAAGGCAAAATGGGCTTAAATAGTATTAATTTTGTATTATATATTCAATATTTTCCACGATACAAATTCTTGAATACAGCGAAAATTGCCTGGTTCTGCAGACATGGACAAGTATTGGGCGGTACTGAGAGTTTTAATGTGCCGGTGCGATGAATGCGGTCGTCACATGACACACGTGCTATGATCTAAGTTGTGTACAGCATGTCTGTTTGGTGGTCAGCGGTGTACGTTGTTTATCACCCGTTGCCTGTTCCAGTGTACAACAGAGACCTGGGATCTTTTCAATAGTGCGGCACAGCTCCTTGTGCCGTTGTCGCGCATGCAGTAAGACTGGCACTCGTCACTTTTAAAAACTGCTATGAGCTACGTTGTTGTTATGCGGTGTACGCTGGGTATGCCCATAACACAATAAATATGGCGTCTCCGACCATTGGCTTCCTACCTAAATACCATCACCTGTTTCAGTTTGACCTAAAAGTTTGAGACACCCTGTATACACACACCAACTTATTTTGTCAAAAAATGGTTCAAATGGCTCCAAGCATTATGGGACTTAACATCTGAGGTCATCAGTCCCCTAGACTAAGAACTACTTAAACCTAACTGACCTAAGGACATCAAACACATCCATGCCCGAGGCAGGATTCGAACCTGCGACCGTAGCAGCAGCGCGGTTCCGGACTGAAGCCCCTAGAACCGGCACTTGCTTTATCAACGTGCTCGTTAGATAGTCTGTCTAGTGTTCGTTTGAGTGTCCATTGTACATACATCCAACACAGATAATAGACTAGCTGACAATTTCGATAAAGCGCACCATTGCCAGTAGAAAATGTAACCGTAAATAAACAGAAAATCAATGATTATACGTGAAAACGTTTTCTGGAGGTGATAAGTAAAACCTTATGATTCAAGACACAAAGAAATTAAAGAGACTAGCTGCCAGGAGATACTGATTTGTATTAATGTGGCGAGTTGAAAATTTGGTTGGACTGGAATTAAACCGGTGGCTCATGATTTGTAGACGGATGTACTGGCCATTATGCCATCTGGGCACAGTGGTCATCACAACCGCACGGACAACCTTAGCACGCCTCCCATCAGACCCAAATTCTCAGCTTATAGCTCACACTACTGATTAAGTGCCCCTCCTCATTAGCCTCATTACTCACGGCATCTCGTCAATTGCCGTAAGAGTTCTAGCCTGGTATGAATCTGTACTGAAGGTATTATTGGTTGTCGTGAATTAATACACAACGTAATTAAAGTTGAAAATTTCCAGCTTACCCCATTGAAATAAATTAATGCCGACTGGTAGGTAATGTCTTTAATTCCTTTGTGTCTTGAATCGTAGTGGTTGCAGGATCAAAACGGTCACGTTCGAAACAACGATACTAAGTCATATAAAACCTTGTGACAAGTCCTGGCAGTCTGGCAGTTGTAGAACAGGCGCTTGCCTGAGGAGCGTTACGTCTGCCACAGACGGCCCCTGCCAGGCAGACTACACTCAAGACACCCCTGTGTACCATATAACAAAACGAGTGGCTTACAAAACACTCGTTCGACCTATACTTGAGTATTGCTGATCAGTGTGGGATCCGTACTAGATCGGGTTGACAGAGGAGATAGAGAAGATCCAAAGAAGAGCGGCGCGTTTCGTCACAGGTTTATTTGGTAACCGTGATAGCGTTGTTGTTTAACAAACTCAAGTGGCAGACTCTGCAAGAGAGGCGCTCTGCATCGCGGTGTAGCTTGCTCGCCAGGTTTCGAGAGGGTGCGTTTCTGGATGAGGTATCGAATATATTGCTTCCCCCTACTTATACCTGCCGTGGAGATCACGAATATAAAATTAGAGAGATTAGAGCGCGCACGGAGGCTTTCAGACAGTCGTTTTTCCCGCGAAACATACGCGACTGGAACAGGAAAGGAAGGCACGTAAAGTGCCCTCCGCCACACACCGTTGGGTGGCTTGCGGAGTATAAATGTAGACGTAGATGTAGAACATACACAAGCACTTGCAGGCGCAACCAAGAGGAAAACAATTCTTCAAAACAAACAGAACTTGCTAGGGACTAATGCGAACCTTTTTCTGCAGATGTCGCCTCGCAGATACGGGGGAAGTTGGAGTACTCCGCCGGCCTCCGCCGGCTTTATAAGGCCAGGGCAGCAGCAGTACACCCGAGCTAGGACCAGCTCCGACGGACCTCACCGACGCTCTTGATGAACGGTCGTCGACAAGTTATTTGTTTTTGTGTGTATATAGTGACTGTTCGAGAAGTGTTGATCAGTTTCAGTAAACGACGTTATACTGAGTGTTCTACAATACTGAGTATTCACCAAGGAGAGCAGTCGCAGTGTCTCTCACCTGCAGCTGCAGATGCTCGCGCCCCACCTAATCTCGCCCCGCTTACGAGCAGCTGTCCCTCTCCCTTTCAGCAGCCCGCGGCCGGCAGCAGGTATTCGCAGGGTCAGCGGGCCTCGGTCGGCGGTGGCTATTTTATCAAATCAATTTGTCCCGTTCGGCAGACCGCGTCTCGCCCCCTCGCATCTTTAATTCATGCCGAAGACCCGGCGCGGGGGCGCACACGTGGGCACGGTTCGGCGCCGGACGGGACGGGACGCCCACGGGCCACGGGCGTCGCAGGAGCGCGCATTGTGGCGCCGGGCCGCTGCTGTCTTGTTCATTCTGCCGGCGTAGGAGACGAATTGGCCGCGAGCACGCACGGCGGGCTTCTGTGGTGCGGCGCGCGTGACCGGCCCGCCGCCGTCCGGCCCAATTTGCGGCGGGGGCGGCCGCCACCGCCACCGCCGCCGCCGCCGCCTCCGGAGTCGCCCCCGCAAGCGCTGCCTTCACCTGGCCCACGCCACGCCGCGCGGCCGCTGTCACGTTAGCAGTCGGTCAGCGAGCTGGGGCCAGCACTGCTGCTGCTTACCAACCCCTCCACCCCTTTTCGCGTCGTCCCCCTCTCCGCCCACCGTCCACAAACCCGTGCAATCCAGGCGCTTTCACCGATAATTTGATTCTGCCGACCGCACCCTACGGCCGTGCCTGCTGGCTAAGTTGCAGCAGAAAAGGCAGGCGAGCGTGTCACGTACCCGGCAAGCCTTCCGGCACAGGCCTACTGCTTCTTCCACAACTAAATAACTATACTGGTACGGCAAACATGGCACTTTTAAGTTAGAATGAACAGTGAAAATCGGAATAGTACATGTTCATTTAGCGGTTTCGGCTTATGTAAAAGCCATATTCAGAATTTTTGGCCCCCTATGGCTGGTGCTGGCGGCTCCTCGGTTGTCTCTTGATGCCACGAAACATTGCACTGTCCGCTAAATATGAACAGCATACTTTGAAAATAAGACATCTCTGATACAGAGTAACCCAAAGTCCACAGACACAATTTCGGAGTATTTTGGCATTTACGGGGAGTCCCAGGACGAATGGTCAATATTCAATGATATTATTCTAAGCAAAATAGTGCAGTAAACATAGCCTCTAAAATGCACACCTTAAGGGCTATGAGCACTTCTTCTTACTCGACTTTGTGAAACAAATGTCTGCTGATGTATGCTCTGTGGAGAGGTTTCATTCTTCCACTGTTTTGGAGAGGCGCCAGCGGTGTTACTCCTGATATCATGATGTGACGAGTCATCGGATATGATTCAGCTGACTGGTGGTAGTGGCTGAGGGAAGTCTGGCGGCACTGTGCTACGTCACGGACATCCTCGGTCTTTATATATTATCTCTCTCGCGTCGACATCATGGTGACATTTTGGAACAGGGCAGTGCCCGTCCTCACACTGCACTTGGTTCTATGAATTTTATGCCTGACGTTGAGGTACTGTTGTGGCCAACAAGATCCCCAGATTGGTCTCCGATAGAACAAGTGTGGGACCATCTCCGACGTCAACACAATTCCACTGCCAGATTCAGGATACTAAGGACTAGTTCAACAGTTGTGGGCGAGCTTCTCTCATAAGAGGGTACAGCGGCCTTATGAAACTCTTTCCAACCGAATCAGTGCGCACATCAATGCCAGATGGGATGCAAATTCGGACTTTTAAGTTGGCTCACAATGCCAAATGGTAAATTTGACTCGATTTTGGAATCACTGAAATGACATTGCAGCTCTCGACCCGTGAAGTTTCATTTCATTTCCTCCTTCCTTTCTCGATGCTTCACTTTTTTTTGTCAGACAGTCCACAGTGTAAACAATAACGGTCCTATCACACTTCCTATAGGTACTCCTGGAATTGCCTTTACATCTGTCGATTTTTTTCCTAGAGCTACATGTTTTCTGCCTATAAGGAAGTCCCTAATCCAGCTGTCAACCTAGCCCAATACTCGGGAAGCTCGTATTTTGTCACTAAACGACAAAGCACTGAATTGCATCGAATGCCTTACAGAAGTGAAAGACCAGGGCATCAACCTGGGCGCCGATGTCTACAGTGCTCGGATATGACGGGTGAGCAGAGGTACGCAGCATCTCTGTTTGCGGAATAGAGTCTGAACCGTCATAATGCACGAGCGTAAAACACGTTCCATAATTCTACAAGAAATCGACGTCGGAAATATAAAGCTATAACTTATCGCGTCTGTCTAACGATCCTTTTAGGAAACCGAAACGATCTCCGAATATTTTTTCCAGTAGATAGGTTCCCTTCGTTGGCCCAGCGATAAATTACTGCTATGTACCCGTGCTCTCCGGTGACTCATTATAGAGTAATACTATAATTACGATTTACTTAGATTGTTATCCCAATTATCTTTGGTCTGTGAAAATACGTCCAAAACGTTGAAAAAGCCTGCAGTATGCAATCACCCAAAACACAGAGTGAGGTGCAGAAGCAAAATCACTGTACTGTTGTTTCCATCGCTGCCGTATCAGTTCAGCACAGATCGGTTGTGCCGCTCGTCCAGTGCTTTCAGAGAACCTGCACACGAGATGAATATCGGCCAACACTCCGTCAGTGAACCCATCCACACCGCTGTGTATCGCTGTTAATGTGGACGTTATTGTAGTTAGCTGAAACCCCGTGAGTGATGGAACAAGTTTGTTTCCAAACAAGACTCACAGAACATATCATAGACATTTACACTGCAATGAAAATACTTTAACTGCAATATAGATTCAAAGATAAGTGGGCTAAGAAAAAGAAAGTAAAGCAATTATTTTGTAGAGCTATTTGTCATTTATTACAAAATATTCGGAAAAGTCCCCAAATAACCTATAAAATATTGTCGGTGGGCTTCCGATTTACTTTCTTTATTTTTATAAACTTCAGAACAGTGCTCCTACGACTAACAGAACAAGAAATATCTACGGAAGTGTGTGACATAAAACCACTTTGGTAATATCAGCCCTTGATATGCCGAAGCATTTTCTTTCCATGTCTTTTTCACACTCACTGTTTTAAATTACCTACACTAAATACAAGAGTCGTTCAATAAGTAATACAACACACTTTTTTTTTTTTGAAAGCAGGTTGGTTTTGTTCAGGAATACAATAACGCCACTCTTTTGGCTAGAAAAGTCTATTTTTCAAGCTAATCTCCATACAGAGCGATGGCCTTACACCACCTTACTAGGAAAGCCTTTATTCCCGCATGGTATCACTCTACTAGTCCATGTCGAAACCAATGTCGTGTTGCATAAATAATCTCCGTATCATCCACGTACTGCTTCCCGCGAAGTGCATCCTTCATTGGTCCAGACGGATGGCCGGCCGCGGTGACCGAACGGTTCTAGGCGCTTCAGGCCGGAACCGCGCGACTGCTACGGTCGCAGGTTCGAATCCTGCCACGGGCATGGATGTGTGGGATGTCCTTAGGTTAGTTAGGTTTAAGTTCTAGGGGACTGATGACCTGAGATGTTAAGTCCCATAGTGCTCAGAGCCATTTGAACCATTTTGAACAAGACAGATGGAAGCCGGAAATTGTGAGATCCGGGTTGTAGAATGGATGACGGAGAATAGTCCAATGATGTTTTGTGAGCTCCTCTGGGGTGCGCAGACATGTGTGAGGCCTTGCATTGTCATGGAGAAGGAGAAGTTCGTTTGCATTTTTGTGGCGATGAATACACTGAAGTCACCTCTTGAGTTTCTTGAGGGTAGCATCATACACTTCATAGCTGATCGCTGCACTATGAGAGAGGATATCAGAGTATCCCCTTCAGAGTTCCTTAAGACCGTCATCACGACTTTGCCGGTGGAGGCTGTGGCTTTTAACTTTTTCTTAGGACTAGAGGAGGAGTGGCGCCACTCCATGGACTGCCGTTTTGTTTCCGGTTCGAAATGACAGATCGATATTTCATTGCCTGTGACGACGTTCCATAAAAATTTTTAACGATCAGCGTCGTACGCAAGCAATTTCGTTGTTCCGTTGTCTGTCACGCAGCGTGGAAACCAGCAGGCAGGCACACCACCTTTGAGTACACCAACTGGTGGCCGAGTGTGTCAGCCCTACCAACAGAGACGTCCAGCTGAACGTCGAGGTGTCCGACTTTGATCGCCGATCACTTCGAGTGAGTGTCCGCACGTTCCAACATTACAGGAGTCACAGCTGTGAGCGGCCGGCCGACACGTGGTAGATCGAACAGGTATGCGCGACCTTCCTGCGATAATTGCAGACGCCTCGCCCAACGACTCACCTGCTTTTGTTCACTGCCAAGTCTCCGTAGACATCATGCAAGCACCTTTGAACACCTGTGATGCTCTGTTTTTGCCGCCAAAAGAAACTCAGTGAGCGCTCTGCTTGAAACGCACTTTCGTTACGGACGCCATTTTGGAGGTTACTTATAGCGCCGCCATCTATCGGAACTTCGTGAAACTAAAAGAACTGAAGCGGGAATATTCCACGCTGACCCTAAACAACTTCCGGGTAATTTTTTCAACCTAAATTGGCCGAATAGAAAAAAAAGTGTTGCTTTACTCATAGAAAGAACCCATTTCAAAGAAAGTTTCGTAACCATGCTACATTGCTATGTAAGTGCACCACGAATTATGTGAAATATTTGAGAAGCAGTCCCGGGGGATAACTACACAGCTGACTGCAGTAGTATAACGCTAGTACTTGATTTATCCCCATAAACGAAATATCAGAGTGTCGGTCACCTGTGACCTTTGTACATTTGCCTTCGACCGACAGAAACTTGTTGTTCAAATGTGTGTGAATGCCTAAGGGACCAAACTGCTGAGGTCATCGGTCCCTAGACTTACACACTAACTTACGCTAAGAACAACACACACAGCCATGCACGAGGGACTGGAACCTCCGGCGAGAGGAGCCGCTCAGTCTGTGACATGGTGCAGCCATTCCGCGGACAGAAACTTGACCATTAGCTTTGATAAATTACATTACAAAGCTGTAAGTAACTTATTTCTGTCGCAGTTGATATTTACTCTGGGCAATTACCAATTTCGGCGGTTATCGGTAGTTATCGGCCATTTTCGGATGTTTCCAGCTTATGTTAAATCAGAACAACTCAACTCCTCCCTCACAGGCCATGAAGGCCCAAAGGCACCGACTGGCCGCCGTGTCATCCTCAGCCCACAGGCGTCACTGGATGCGGGTGTGGAGGGGCATGTGGTCAGCACACCGCTCTCCCGGTCGTATGTCAGTTTCCGAGACCAGAGCCGCCACTTCTCAATCAAGTAGCTCCTCAGTTTGACTCACAAAGGCTGAGTGCACCCCGCTTGCCAACAGCGCTCGGCAGACCGGATGGTCACCCATCCAAGTGCTAGCCCAGCCCGACAGCGCTTACCTTCGGTGATCTGACGGGAACCGGTTTTACCACTGCGGCAAGGCCGTTGACCTATGTTAAATCACAGCTTTGTCCGAAGTACTGTAAAAGTTAACTATAGCTTTACAGTAGTTGTTGCATCTTTTGACAGAGATCATGTCTCCCTTTGCACGAAAGTCTCCTGCGTATTATGCAACAGACGCAGAGATGCACTAAACATCAGCTGATAAAACGTGTAACAGCTTCGAGTTTTCATAACGGAAATGTGTGTGCGTGGCGGCAACGTAGGACTTAATATGTGACTGAATGCATTTGTGCGTGATGTGGTGCCGGTTACTGGTATAGGCTCTGTATTCGACCTAGTTCCTCAATGACAGTCCGCGGAAAAGGAAGGCGTACTGTACTACAATTTGAAGAAAATGTCTTCCTGGAAACAATTAGTCGCCAAAGAGCTTGGCATGCCACTTCTGAGACCTAGCCCGTTCCCTTGGACACAGGAAACATCCGTCACTCGGGAAACAAAGTGACAGCTCGGAACAACAGGAAGAAACCCTAGTACTGGAACAATGAGACATACCCTCTGCTATGCATCTCACGGTGGTTTGCAGAGTATAGACGTGAATCGATAGAAACCTCACCAGAAGTAACTAGCAGCGGAATGTGGACTTTCAGATCACAATGGGTTCTTTGGGATTTTTTTCGAGAGATACCCAAAGTGGCACCGGAGAAATAAAGGAATTCACGGGTTTGTAAAAGCACATTACGTTTTTTGGAGAACCCATAATGGACAAACCAGGAGAGTAAGCCATGTGGAAATACTAGCGAGGATAGGAGAACACTTTGCATGAGAGTACTGCAATAATGAAGCCTTTGAGAAAAATTTTTGAGCAGTTCTGTTGGAGTCTTGGAGAGTTCAGGACGCCTCACTAACCGCTGCTGCTTAGAGATATTATTTTTTCTTTCGGATTGAGCACATTATATGGCTTGGTTCAAATGGCTCTGAGCACTATGGGACTCAACTGCTGTGGTCATAAGTCGCCTAGAACTTAGAACTACTTAAACCTAACTAACCTAAGGACATCATACACATCCATACCCGAGGCAGGATTCGAACCTGCGACCGTAGCGGTCGTGTGGTTCCAGACTGTAGCGCCTTTAACCGTTCGGCCACTCTGGCCGGCTGAGCACATTATATACCCATCAAGTATTACAGTATTTAGTCATCAACAGTAACACAATTTAACTATCATCAATCACACTATTTAGCCCTAAAAATTATACTAGTTAGCCATCAACAATTACGTTACTAAACCATCAACAATTACGATATTTATCCATCAAGAATTACACTATTTAACAATCGAAAATTACAAAAAATTACGTTTTTAATATAGATATGAACATGTTACTTTAAAGTAACTGAACAATGTTTCTTCACCATCGAAAAAGAAGGAAAAGGTTCCTAATTTAGAAACACAATCGTAATAACGAAATTTTTCTCTACAAAAATGTTTTCTCATCGGTTTTTGAGATCACTACTCTTTGAGATTGAAATAGCTTTATAATTAACGACTAGTCGTGGTAACTACACTTTGTCTACAGGTCTATGATCAGATTTTAGAACTACTTACTAAAATAAATCTTATCAGACACCTAAGTACTGTCTTACCACCATTTATTAATAGGACAGTAATACTTGTAGGGAATGGTACACTAAGCTTTCTGAGTTCAAAAAGAAATTGTTCTCTATATCGTTGGAACTCTGAACTAACAAAGGTTAACTGTTTAAATCTCGAAAGTTTTATTTGTTGCAGTCATAAGGGTATGAATTTTTAGTAGTTTTAAGTGATGCAGATAAGTTAGGAGACAGCTTGACTGAATCTAATTTGATTGGTTGTAGAGATAGATCTGCAGTTTGCTGACTTATTATGACACGGAGATAAGCGAGGTACGTAATTCTGAAACCGTGCGTAACATTTTCCTTTATTAACGCTTGCTATATTTTCCATTCCCCATCCCACTGGCACCTGACTTCCACTTTTAAAAGATGTAAGAAGTCGATGTATGCTAACCAGATGTCAAAATAAGCTCTGGGATATAGCAGCTTACTTGAGCAGCTGGTCTACTGCCTCATTGTACAAAATGTCTGCATCAGCTTCTATCAAAAGCAAATTAATGTACATATTTACTTCTTAGAGAGCATTCTATGCTGGTAACAAACTTACTACTGATTCTGTTGTGTACTACTTAATATACATATTTATTTCTTAGAGAGCATTCTATGCTGGTAACAAGCTTACTACTGATTCTATTGTGTACTACTTTGCGCACAAATATGAGGAGAAGTGGGCACCAGCTCTTGTTGTAGGGAAGCTGGACAGGAGCAGAAATGATTGGCGAAAACGTAAATACAATAATGCTTCCAAGCGTTGTGAAGAAACTTTACTCTATGAAGATTATGCGAAAGAACTTGCTCCCCTTCTAGCAGTAATTTATCGTAGATCGCTTGAGCAATGAAAGGTACCTAACACCTGGAAAAAAACCGCAGGTCATTCCCGTTCTTAAGGAAGACCGTAAGACAGATCCACACTATTATTGATCTATACTGTTAACGTCAATCTGCTGTAAAATTATGGAACATGTTTTATGCTCAAGAATTATGACGTTCTTGGGAAATGAACATCTCCTCTATAAAAATCAACATGGATTCCGCAAACAGAGATCCTGCGAAACTCAGCTCGCTCTGTTCCTCCATGAGATCCACAGCGCAGTGGGCAACGGCGCTCAGGTTGATGCCGTTTTCCCTGAGTTCAGCAAAGCATTTGACACCGTCCCGCATTACGGTCTAATGAAAAAGATACAAGCGTACGGGGTATTGGAGCACACCTGCGACTGGATTCAAGACTTTCTTGCATATAGAACTCAACACGTCGCTCTTAACGGAACTAAATTAACAGGTGTAAAGGTAGTATCCGAAGTACCACAGGGGAGCGTGATAGGACCGTTGCTGTTTTCAATATATATAACTGACCTAGTAGAAGGCGTCGGATGCTTTTTAAGACTATTCGCAGATGATGCAGTTGTTTATACCAAAGTGGCAACGCCAGATGATATTAAGAATTTGCAGAACGACCTGCAGAGAATTGACGAATAGTGCAGACTCTGGCAGTTGACCTTGAACGTAAAAAAATTCATAATATTGCGCATACATAGGAAAAGAAATCCACTACTGTACAGCTACACTGTTGTTGACAAACAGCTGGAGACAGCGTGTGCCGTAAAATATCTAGGCGTAACTATCCAGAATGACCTTAAGTGGAATGACCATACAAAACAGATAATGGGAAAAGCAGACACCATACTTATCTTAAGGAAATGTAACTCATCCACGGAAGAAGTGGATTATAAGGCGCTTGTTCGCCCGATTCTTGAGTATTGTTCATCTGTCTGGGAGCCCTATCAGGTAGGACTGATAGAGGAGAAACAGAAGATCCAACGAAGAGCGGTGCGTTTCGTCACGGGATCGTTTAGCTGGCGAGAGAGCGATGCGGAGATGCTAAACAAACCATATTGGCGCCGAAGAGAAGATGATAAAGAGAAGATCAAAATACTGAATTCTATCTTCCAAAATTGTTTCACCGTGGAAAATCGCGACAGGGTTCCGTTTTTCAATCAGCCTCGAACGCCATAATGGCAGATATTGAATAAACGATCACAGAAAAGAAAACAAAACAGCTGAACAGTGGAAAGCAAAGTGGTCTAGCTGAGATATCTGTGAGGTTCTACAGAGTTTATTCGATAGAACTTGCCCCCTTTCTAGCTGACAGCAGTCCCTTGCAGAATTACATACGTTAGTTTATTCTGTTCACGCATCATGGGTTTTTCTCCTGCAACCCTCTAAAATTTCAAATGTTTGTCGTTTTACTGTAGAAAAATCAGCTGCAGTTGGAAACCCGTGTCTGGAACCGTCATTCACCAAGGTAACACAGCATCGTATTCATAGGAGACAAGTCTTCAGCTAGGCGTACAAAGTCGCGTTTGCTGCTGGCGTCTATAGCTTCCACACACGGTTTCTTATCCTCGATTTGTTCCTTAAAACGCCCTCTAAAACCCCTAGAATTTCGTCGCAGTATTTCTGGGACATCCTGTATTTTAAAGTTGCTCTGTATACCAGTTTCTACTATCTTAGAGAAAATACATTGTTAATGTTTCTTACATAAAAGCACTCCGTCTTCAGGCCACGAGTGGCCTACCGGGACCATCCGACCGCCGTGTCATCCTCAGTGGAGTATGCGGATAGGAGGGGCGTGGGGTCAGCACACCGCTCTCCCGGTCGTTACGATGGTATTCTTGACCGAAGCCGCTAGTATTCGGTCGAGTAGCTCCTCAATTGACATCACGAGGATAAGTGCAACCCGAAAAATGGCAACAGCGCATGGCGGCCTGGATGGTCACCCATCCAAGTGCCGACAACGCCCGACAGCGCTTAACTTCGGTGATCTCACGGGAACGGGCGCATCCACTGCGGCAAGGCCGTTGCCAATGTTTCTTACATTATTAAGTTAATTGTGTACTGTGATTTTTTGATCATAGGATGCCCTCAGGATGGTAATGCTACTGACACCCGTGTTCAACAGGTCAAATAAAAAATTGAGACTATAGAATAACTGACAGTACGTCGGGAATATACGATTTGAGGGAAGTAGCTGACAAAACACTTGTTCTAACGATTCTTGAATACTGTTTGTTAGTCTGAGACCTGTACTACGTTGGATTAACGGAAGACTCAGAGAAGGTCCAACGAAGAGAGGCACATTTCGTCACATGATCATTTGCCTAGTGCGAGATAGTTACAAACATTACAGGAGAGGCATTGTGCACCACGAGTGGTTTACTGTTGAAATACCGAGACAGTATGTTCCAAGAAGAGCCGTAAAACAAATTATTTTGTCCCACATTCGTCCTGTGAAACGAGTGTGGCCGGTAAATGTGAGAGAGCTGATATAGTTTATCGTCAGTCGTTTTTTTTTCTCGTACCATTTGTGAATGGAATAGGGAGATAAGGGGAAATGGGAAAAGATGTTGGTACGTGGAGGAGAAGTGCGGGGCTGATTGCAGGAGCCCTTGCGTACGGGCAGACGCAGCGAGATGGTTAGTGGGTGGCGCACTCGATGGTGGAGAGTAGCCACATTTCTCCGCGCGGCGCCAGAGCGCTGGAACTCCAAGGCGGGCAGATGCAGTAATTCCCTAGCGTCCGGGGCTGTGCAGAGTATGTTTATGGGCCGTATGTAATGGCGCCCTAACTCCGCCAGCTTATGCTGCAGCACGCTGCAGAGTCCCTGTACTACGTTATAAAATAATCCGACTAGAAGTGCCTTCGGGGTTCCTGCAGGCGTCCGAGACAAAGTGATCGTTTCTTACGCGCTCTGCACCGTCGGACCCCCTTACCGTGGCCAGTTTTAATAGCTCACCCAGCCGGCTCCTCCTCCGCGAGACGGCTTCGTAGCCATCCTCGGCCGCCCGCTGCGCCCTCTATTCTCAGTTTCCAGCTCCAGTGTACAATGCTTTACGTTCAGAATTAAAATTCAACTCGAGTCAGCCCGGAACGAGTAAAGGACTCGCTACAGTTTGGACGGTGCAAATTTATCTCGTCCACTGGGCCCGGGCGAGGCTCCTTTGGAAGGCCAGCTGGATAGGTGCGGGCTGAGGAGGTGACTCTAGACAAAGGAGGCGATTTCATCACGGCTCCCAGCCTCCTATTCGCCTCCCGCCGCGCCTGCCCAGTGCCCGTGATCCTCCCGTTCGTACTCATAATCCCCGCTATTAAAACCAGCGCAGAGTGATAACGATGTCAGGAGATTTCACCCCATCCCGTTCCTGGCAGGTCTCGCATGATTCAGATATAAAGCCTCCAATTTTGCAAGCAATCCGCCCTCCCCTCTGCCGCCCGCTTCCCTCTTCCCAGGCTAGCGTCAGGTTCCTCAGAAGGCGTCTGCAGAACCCTTTAAGGAAGATGTGCCGCCACCCCCCCCCCTCTCCAGTCCTTTGCAGACCCCGCCCTGGCTCCTCCACCTAGCGGGCGACCGCGTGAAAACGAACAGGAGATTACAACGTCTCGAATTAGGAGCCGGCCTGCAGGCGAGAAGAAAATGGCAGCGCGGAATGCAGATGAGGCGGACTCCCCCGCCGCAGCACCGCCCTTCTCTCTCGCCCTCACACCCCTCCCCCTCCCGCCCTTCCGCATCCCACCCTCGCGGAGAATGATTTAATGGCCCGGGATTTACGGACGCGACGCAAGCAGCTAAGAAAGAGCCAAAGCTGGTTCTCATCGCCTTCGGCAGCTCTGGCTGCTAAGTGGTCGCGACAAACAGCGTTCCACAACAATACGTACGGCATATATGCGGCGCGTCTAGAATCGTTCACTTTCCAGAAAACAGCTTATAACGTTTTAAAAATTATATTAAATAATGTAATAGAGTAGCTGTTTAGTGTAATGGGGTATCTTCAGTACTACAGAAATTTTATCATCTGATAATTGTAAACGTTTTGTATTAAAAACCGTCCGAATTTATTTAGGGAGATATCACTGTAACGACAATGACAAATAGATAGCAGAGTGTGTTAAAGCGCCCGATTCCGGGACACGGGGAGGTGCACCGCACCCGGATGGTATCCACGTGGCGCATTAACGATGGACAGCCTGGATGTGCTTTTTAGGCTGTTTCCCGCATCCTAATAAGTGAATACTGGGCTGGTCCCCAAGCCGCTCCTCGGTTACGTGATCCGAAAACATTTGGAAAACATGAATAATATTGCACGCTGATAGTTGGGGTACGCATATTCCGTCCTGGACGGTATAGGGTTGGCAACAGGCAGAGCATCTGGCCACCCCTTAAGCTATCCGCACCAAGTCCGTTAATAACCATGCATACAGGGCGCCGGTTAGGTACAAGAAAAGGAAAAACGATATTACTTACTTATTGGGTTAGCTACACACAGGACAAGTTGCATGTGGAATCAAACACAGGTCTGAGTACGGCTGTTCAACCGAAAAGAAAAATGAGAGTTCAGTATTCATGATAACAAAACTATAGGCCCAGAACCATTTTATTTACTGAAGCTTTTTCTTTCTAGGCGCTGCAGTCTGGAACTGCGTGACCGCTACGGTCGCAGGTTCGAATCCTGCCTCGGGCATGGGTGTGTGTGATGTCCTTAGGTTAGTTAGGTTTAAGTAGTTCTAAGTTCTCGGGGACTGATGACCTCAGAAGTTAAGTCCCATAGTGCTCAGAGCCATTTGAACCATTTTTTATTTCTGTCGTTGTGTAGAATGTGGGAGGCCGGTGATCTATCTGAGTTTGACTGAGGGCAGATTGTGATGGTCCAGAGGCTCGAGGTGAGTGTTTCGGAAACTTCACTATTTTTCGGCTGTTCGAGGCGTGCTGTGGTGAGTGTCTTCAACACGTGCTGAAACCAAGGTGGAACCACGTCCAGACGTCGTTGAGCTGAACGGCCAGCCCTCATTACATATGTTGGACGCCGTAGGGTGGACAGACTGGTAAAACAGGACAGGCGGCGAAATGTGTCGGAACTAATATCAGACTTTAATGCTGGGCAGAATACAACTGTGTCTGAACACAGAGTGTACTGAACACTCCTAAGGACGGGCCTGGCCGGCCGGTGTGGCCGTGCGGTTCTACGCGCTTCAGTGTGGAACCGCGTGGCCGCTACGGTCGCAGGTTCGAATCCTGCCTCTGGCATGGATGTGTGTGATGTCCTTAGGTTAGTTAGGTTTAAGTAGTTCTAAGTTCTAGGGGACTGATGACCTCAGATGTTAAGTCCCATAGTGCTCAGAGCCATTTGAACCATTTTTTAAGGACGGGCCTCCGCAATCGACGACCCATCCATGAGCCAATGTTAACACAATGACATCGGCAAGCACTGATATAGGCACATCACCATCGGCACTGCACATTCGCGCACTTTAGAGCGTTGCATGTTCTGACGAATCCTGATACCTTCTTCATCATGCCGATGGGAGGGCGTGAATCCGCCGTCTTCCAGGGTAACAGCTCCTTGACACATATACTGTGGGACGGAGAAAACCTGGCGGCAGCTCCATTATGCTCTGGGAGGACATTCACACGGACACGTGTAACCTCCCCCTCACTTACCGACCTTAATGACAGTGAAAAATGAAACCGCTTGTACCTAATGGGAGTTTTGGAAAAGCAATCGTCACCGAAGTTAACCTGTCGGTAAAGAGGGAGGAAAGGGTTACATCTAAATGAAAGGAAATGTGCTAATGAAACTGGTGGAAATTAATTTTGAAAAGGGGTAAAGTTAATAAAGAAAGTAAATGTGCAGCCGTTACGTTAACAATTAACTAGCGGTAATTAGGTATTTGAGATTTGGGGGAAATCACGGTCGCCAGTCCTAAGGACAATTACTATAGTAACTGAAAAAGAAAGGTTATTACACATATAATTAGCACTAGAAGCGTGGCAACCGAAGGTTGACACGTGTAATGTGAAAACTGAAAGTTTGTCAGAAGTAATAAATTTCGCTACACCCTGACTTAATTTAGCAAAAGAATTAATAAAACCGGAAAATCGAAAGTTAATTTAGTGACTGAAGTTAATAGTGAGCTTTCTTTCTGAAGCACATCGAAATTCAGTAAAATACGGTTAGTCTTGGACTACCTCAACAATCATTTCAAAAGCTACTTGAATCTACGCAATTTAGAAATAAGAGATTTAACTTTGAACTTGAATTAAATGATTCTGAACAATTAACAATAGTAAAATTTAGTACGTACCAAGCTGAGCTGCAGTCACAGGTAAGCTAAAATGTGGTAACAAAACTCGCACTCTTAATTTGTGCTTGTGCAATCTAAATACTGTAGAATACCTTAACTGAGCTTTGAAATTAAAGCAGTGAAATAAAATGATGCTGGCGTTTGAATCTCAACGACACTCGGGTTCATTCCGGAAAAGGAAGGGACCCTGCTTGGTAATGCAACTGGGACAATGAGCAACAAAGGTTCATGCTAAGTTGCTGTAATTTAGTTATGAAAATGGAACAGTTTGAAAAGCTGAGGTCTGCCATACAGTTCTAAAACTTTACGTGCGCCCAGTCTTCCTTGTTGGTTGATTGAAGGTTTGAAGCCGTCGATCGAGGAGGTGGCGACAGTCACTCATTGTCGGCCGTCGCTGTTGCAGAAGCTGGATGTTGGCGCGCCTTCCTCTCGACACGGCCACCAGGCGAAACGGGCTCTTGACGTGCGCCAGCTAATGCTTCCCGTCCGCGACACCGTGTCAGAAACTATCATCGCAAGTCGAGCGCAATTACATGCTGCCCAACCCCGAAAGCGCGGCAACTCGCGGGAGCTTCACACAACACACCTCCTCCACTCGCTACTTCAGCCAGACTCCCCCTGCTCAGCCCGCGCTCCACGCGGCAGAGTTAACACTACCAAAGATCCTACACACTTTGATTCTTCACACGACCTATCGACGTAATCGTTCGATAGCAGTCTTCCCTAGGCAAGACCCAGCGTAAAAATACAAATAATATTTACGAAACAAACCAATTATACATCGACATAAATGTATAAATATATATATACAAACAGTAAAACAATTACAATATACAAAGAGACAGAAATGTCATATCTTGAGGTAACAAAGCAAGAAAAAAAAAAAGTACAATAGATGGAAATAGGAGGCTATGCATATCCGGCGTTACACACCCATGGGCCCAGTGAAACTCGTGCAGGGCACCATGACCACCGAGTATCGTACACTGGCTGCAGACCACGTACACCCCTTCGTGATGATCGTGTTTCCCGACGGCAGTACCATTTTTCAAGGTAATGCACCATGTCACAAGGCCAGGAGTGTGATGGAGTGGTTCGAGGAACACTGTGGCGAGTTCCAATGGTTGTGCTCTCCCCGACCTCCCCCCCCCCCCCCCTCACCTCAATTCACCAGATCTGAACCCGATCGAACTGAACGTCGCGACAGTGCTCATCGCCCCTCTCCCCTGAATTTCATTTTGTGACTTGTGTGTGCTGATGTGGTGCCAACTCCCTCCAGCGGCCTACCGAGGCTACACTGCTACCATCCACGACTGTCCGTGCCAAAGGTGGATATATCGGCTATTAGGTAGGTGGTCACAATGTTCTGGCTCATCAGCGTATGACTGTATGAATGTGCACTTACCCATGATTGCATATATTCGCATAGGATTCGCTTAATGTTGGCGTCCACAGACGTGCTCGGTGAACCACAGTTTAACTCGCTTTGCAGTTCTGGCTAGTTTTCTAGAGGAAATCAGCTTTTGTTATTTATGAATGACATGTGAACGGTCGAAGAAACTGCTGCAGTAACACTGACGCAGTAATCAGTTCTGTAGTGGAATATATGTTTTATTAGTTCACCCATTATGTGCCTGCAACTTAGTAAACACTGGCAACAATGAGAACAGGACAGTGTTGTAAACGGCTGTATAAAATTTTGTAGCAAGTTAGTATTTTGTGCTGGACAGGGACTCTAGCTGAGATCCCGTGCCATTCGTTGGTTATGTACCGCTAATTTCGGTGTCCGTGCACTCCTTAAAGTTTAAGCTACTTATTGTTTTGCTTCGTTCACCCCAAATCTCATAGAAACGATCTGGCTTAGCTGCTGGACTAGCACTTCTGTTGGGAAGGATACACTGGAGTGTTCATTTACAGCCTTAGGGGTGCTACTGAGATGTTCTTTTTCTACTCTTTACCTAAAGAGAAAGTATACATGCATACATTTCCAAGAACAGGAATTTGTTTCTCACTTTTTAGTGTAATTTAGTAGTTCAATGTGATTCGTTCGTTCAGACCTCATTAATGAAGATTAAGTTGTACGTTTCTTTTGATCGTCACTCTTCTGACTGATTTGACGCGGTTAACACGGGATTTATCCAACACGTTACAGCTTAATTACGTCGCTCAGCAACATATTTTTCACATCGACCTAACCATATTACTTAGTTGGGAGAAATTCTTAAAAATGCGTATGGACGGCCGCTATAGGTGGACCGTTATGTTTGTACAGCTCCTCTAGTGCCATGGTAATTTTTGCTTGATGTCTTAACACCTGTCTTATCGCCCCGTCCCTTCCTCTTGTTAGTGTTCTCCGTGTGTTCTTTTCTTTGTCGATTCTGCAGAGAACCTTCTCCTTTCTTATCCGTCTATCTAATTTTCAACTTCCTTCTGTAGCACCACATCTCAAACGCTCTATTTTTTTTCGATTTTCTCATAGTCATGATTCACTTCCGTCCAAGATTCTGCATCAAACATACATTAACAGAAATATTTTTCATGAAATGAAGGCCTTTGTTGGATATTAATAAACCTCTTCTGTTCCGGCATTGTCTCTCTACTGTGCTAGTCAGCTTTTAAACACCTTATTGCTTCATCCGTCGTACATTATTTCACTTCCAAGGTAGCAGGATTCCTTAAATTTGTTTACCTCTTGGTCACTAATCTCATTTCTGCTACAGCTCATTACTTTCTTCGTCCCTCGGATTTGTCCCAGAACACATTCTGTGCCTATTAGACTATTGATTCCTTTCAACATATCCTATAATTCTTCTTCACTTTGTCGGAGGGCCGTAATGTCTTCAGCGAATTTATCTGAATTTTAAGCCTACTGCTGAAGCTTTCATTTTCGTCATTGCTTTTCCGCTGTATAGACTGAACAACAGGGGCGAAAGACTACATCCATGTCTTACACCCGTTCTCATTCCAGCACTTCGTTCCTGGCCTTGAATTCTCAGTGTTCTCTCTTGGTTCTTGTAGGTACTGTACATTACCCATGTTTCACTATAGTTTACACCTATTTTCCTGACAATTCCGAGCATCTTGCAACATTGTACATCGTCGAACGCTTTTTCTAGGTCGGCAAACCCCATGGAGATGTCTTGATTAATCTTAATTCTACACTGATGGGCAAAACTGAACTACGAAAGTAACTTTCGCATGATGTGCCACTGACAAGTAACGTAGTTCGATGAAACTTGTATCATACAGAGAAATAAACGAAGAGGGTAACTGAAAGAAAACGCAGCGAGGCAAACAGAAATGACACTTTTCTTCAAAGTCACTCTGAAGTCACCGCGATTCATGATGGTTCCCAAGTTCTTACGAAAGGCGGGACATGGATCTTAATAGGGTGGTTTGGATCGCAATTCATGCTCTGCAGCGTTGTCCCAAGCCTGCCATGATGTTGGTAGTGCGTTCCATACCTCCAACAGGACGGTTGACAACACGTCCCAGACGTGTTCGATGGGATTTTAGTTGGGGGGAACGAGGTCAGTCCTTCCGCCGAATATCCTCTCGTTCGAAGAGCTCGTCCACCTACGCTTTTCTATGCGGTCATCCATAAAAATGAAGCCAAGGGTGAATGTACTCCTCAAACGACGCACATGGGGAAAGCGTACAGTGTCTTAATAACGTTCATCGGTGAACGTACCGTGTTCAGTGATCTGGAAGTCAGTACACCCTGCATCATCGCGCTCACTCCACCACACCATAATATCTGGACAACCAAAATGATCATGTTCTGCATTGCTGGACTACCCTCGTATTCTCCAAAGACCATCCAGCAGGTGTCAACCACGCTAGTCGAGGAATGCAGTGCTCTACAACAGGAACTCTTTACCAGCTTTGTAGCCAGTGTTGCAGAGCACTTGTTGCCGTCCATGGTCTCTTTTTTTTGTAACGTCCTGGAGACCATAATGAATCGCGGTGAGATCAGTGTAATTGTTGTCTTTGAAATGTGTCATTTCTATTCGTGAAGTTGTGAATTTGTTTGAGTTACCTACAGTACTGTACTGTAGCTGCTCTATGTAAGGTCATAATTTAATCGAGCTATATAATTTTTCAGTGACACATCACGCAAAGCTACTTTTATCCTCAAGTTTTGCTCGTCCGTATATTATGAAGCACAATGTCGAGTGCTTTTACCTTTTCTAAAATCAAACTGGTCATATCAGAAATCCTCAGTTTTATTTCCTAGTCTTCTGTAATCCGTAAGGACTGTAATTACATTGCGAGGCCTGTTGATGATGACAGGAGTCAACCGGAACAAAACGTGGGAGAGAGTGTTGTCTGGTTATCATTGGCTGCGAATTACTCGTCTCATTCATTATGTTCTCCTGTACACGTTCCGAAGTAGATTTGTGTAATTATTCGTGAACCACTGTACTGAAGTAGACATGTTAAGAAATCTTCTATTTTCAGTGAAGACTGAGCACAACTGTACAATCAGTACCAGTTCGTGTCCCCATTATTTACGATCACCTTATACGTTTTCTGGCTACTTCTCGTGCGATACCTGAGTGCAGTTCTGCAGCGTTCATCCAGAACGTCAGTTAGTCACTACAGTTTTCTGCAGTAGAGGCTGGATGAATCAGCCGGCAGAGACTCAGTCGTTTCTTATTCCTGAGGACGCCAGCAGCGGCCGGCGGAGGGTGAGCCGGCAGTCGCGTCGGGGAAGCCCCGAGCCCCGTCCTGTGGCAGCGGCGGCGGCGGCGGCGGCGGCGGCGGCAGCAGGCAGCAGGAAATTACTGCCCAGCGGGCGGCTAATGAAATTTACATCAGGCCGCCGGCCCGCGCCACGGGGAGCGGCGCCACGCCCGGGATTAAGGCGCTGGCGCCGGCGTCGCCGTCGGTAGCGTCCTAAACTTCGCTTTCGTCCACCTCCAAACACCGCGCTGTCAAATATCCGAGCAACGACCCAAAAATCTGTATCACACCCACAAAATGACCGTTAAATCGCCGAAACAGACTACCTGACAAAAAAGGAAGTACGCTCCGGAAATGAAGAAGGAAACGCAATGAAACTTCATCGGTTGAGAGAGTATGTCGTGGTACTTTACGACTGCAAACTCGAGTCAAATTTACAAATAACTTGGCGATATGAGCCCATTTACCAGTACGGCGTTGCACCCCCTCTGGCCTGGATGCATGTCCTGATTCAGTTGGGAAGGGTGTTAAAGTCGTTGAACCTCTCCCGAGGCCAGGTAGCCTACAACTGTCATAACTGGTCCTCGATATTCTGGAAACTGGAACTGGGTCGGAGTTGACGTCAGAGCTGGACCAATACAAAACGAAAGCTGAAATTTTAAATTTAGCATTTGAGAAATCTTTCACGCAGAAGGATCGTACAAACATACTGCCGTTTGAGTCTCGTACAGATTCCCGTATGGAGGACATAGTGATAGACATCCCTGGGGTTGTGAAGCAGCTGAATGGGTTGAAAATAAATAAATCACCAGGTCCTGATGGGATTCCAATTCGGTTTTACCGAGAGTACTCTACTGCTTTGGCTCCCTACTTAGCTTGCATTTCTCGCGAAACTCTTTCCCAACGTAAAGTCCCGAGCGACTCGAAAAAAGCGCAGGTGACGCCTCTATATAAGAAGGGTAGAAGGACAGATCCTCAAAATTACAGACCAATATCCTTTACATCGGTTTGTTGCAGGATTGTCGAACATATTCTCAGTTCAAATATAATGAATTTCCTTGAGACAGAGAAGTTGCTGTCCATGCATCAGCACGGCTTTAAAAAGCATCGCTCCTGCGAAACGCAACTCGCCCTTTTTTCACATGATATATTGCGAACCATGGATGAAGGGTATCAGACGGATGCCATATTCCTTGACTTACGGAAAGCGTTTGACTCGGTGCCCCACTGCAGACTCCTAACTAAGGTACGAGCATATGGGATTGGTTCCCAAGTATGTGAGTGGCTCGAAGACTTCTTAAGTAATAGAAACCAGTACGTTGTCCTCGATGGTGAGTGTTCATCAGAGGAGAGGGTATCATCAGGAGTGCCCCAGGGAAGTATGGTAGGTCCGCTGTTGTTTTCTATCTACATAAATGATCTTTTGGATAGGATGGATAGCAATGTGCGGCTGTTTGCTGATGATGCCGTGGTGTACGGGAAAGTGTCGTCGTTGAGTGACTGTAGGAGGATACAAGATGACTTGGACAGGATTTGTGATTGGTGTAAAGAATGGCAGCTAACTCTAAATATAGATAAATGTAAATTAATGCAGATGAATAGGAAAAAGAATCCGGTAATGTTTGAATACTCCATTAGTAGTGTAGCGCTTGACACAGTCACGTCGATTAAATATTTGGGCGTAACATTGCAGAGCGATATTAAATGGGACAAGCATGTAATGGCAGTTGTGAGGAAGGCGGATAGTCGTCTTCGGCTCATTGGTAGAATTTTGGGAAGATGTGGTTCATCTGTAAAGGAGACCGCTTATAAAACACTAATACGGCCTATTCTTGAGTACTGCTCTGGCGTTTGGGATCCCTATCAGGTCGGATTGAGGGAGGTCATAGAAGCAATTCAGAGGCGGGCTGCTAGATTTGTTGCTAGTAGGTTTGATCATCACGCGAGTGTTACGGAAATGCTTCAGGAACTTGGGTGGGAATCTCTGGAGGAAAGGAGGCGTTCTTTTCGTGAATCGCTATTGAGGAAATTTAGAGAACCAGCATTTGAGCCTGACTGCAGTACAATTTTACTGCCGCCAACTTATATTTCGCGTAAAGACCACAAAGATAAGATAAGAGAGATTAGGACTCGTACAGAGGCATATAGGCAGTCATTTTTCCCTCGTTCTGTTTGGGACTGGAACAGGGAGAGAAGATGCTAGTTGCGGTACGAGGTACACTTCGCCACGCACCGTAGGGTGGATTGCGGAGTATGTATGTAGATGTAGATGTAGATGAATACATCTTCTTTCAAGGACAGATCTGGTGATCTTGCTGATCACGGGAGTAAACGTCGTAACAGAGGTAGAATTAAATGCCGTGTATGGAGGAACTTTATCCTGTTCAAAAATACGGCGATACTGTTGCATGAAAGGTAACAAATGAGGACGAAGGATGTCCGTGACGTGCCGTTGCGCCTTCCGAGTTCCCTGAGAAACTACTAGTCGTGGCCTGAGGTCACCCTCCATGGTTCGCCAGCGGTAGCACCGCTGTGCCTCTCCAAAACATTAGAAAAATGTGAACTCTCCACCATACTCGTCGACGGCAGTCATTTGGGGTAGGATGTGCGCGGTTCATCCCTGAAAACAGTTTGGCACCATTCACCAGCACTCCATGCTTTCGGTTACGGCACCATTCCAGACGCAGCTGTTTGTGTTAACGGCATCTTGCAGATGAGAAGGTAATTTCCTAGTCCGGCTGCTGCTAGTCTCCGAGCAATAGTGTAGAATGACACAGAATGTTGCGTGGCGTCCATTACTTCGTTAGATGGTAGGCGTACATCTGAAGGAGTTTTAGAATCTGCTTGGTGCAGAGTACGGCGATCCTACGTTCTGGTGGTCCGAAGTGGTCGATCGGACGACAAGTAGGCCTGTGGGTAACCTCACATTCCTTTGCAGACCAACATCAGGACTCTTTGACATACGAATGCCCCACAAATCTGGACGCTACACGATCCGATGAGCCCGCGAAATGGAGACACACAACTTGGTCCGTTTATACCTTTGTCACGTATTGATAACAGTGACCCACGCGAGTGCACAGCTCTTGTTCAAATGGCTCTGAGCACTATGGGACTTAACAGCTGAGGTCATCAGTTCCCTAGAACCTAGAACTACTTAAACCTAACTAACCTAAGAACATCACACACATCCATGCCCGAGGCAGGATTCGAACCTGCGACCGTAGCAGTCGCGCGGTTCCAGACTGAAGCGCTTAGAACCGCTCGGCCTCTCCGGGCGGCCGAGTGCACAGCTCTATGTCCATCACAGTGATCATTCAGCAACTGAATGTTCACGGCCGGTATACACCCTACAAGGTCTGTTTTTCTTTTCCCCAGCCAGTGCAGCTAGTGACTGACCATGTGCTCATAGCACCATCGCTGCTTCGTAAAAACCACGATACACCTTATTGTTACGTGACTCTTTTCCTTAATAACGCGAAAATCATAATTACATATTTAAATTTTTAACTGTATTATATTTATTTATATTTAGTAAGTCACAGCTGCAAAATACTAACGCGAATTCTTTACAGATGAATGGAAAAACAGGTAGAAGCCGATTTCGGGGAAGATCAGTTTGGATTCCGTAGAAATGTTGGAACACGTGAGGCAATACTGACCCTACGACTTATCTTAGAAGAAAGATTAAGGAAAGGCAAACCTACGTTTCTAGGTAGACTTAGAGAAAGCTTTTGACAATGTTGACTGGAAAGCTCTCTTTCAAATTCTGAAGGTGGCAGGGGTAAAATACAGGGAGCGAAAGGCTATTTACAATTTCTACAGAAAGTAGATGGCAGTTATAAGAGTCGAGGGACATGAAAGGGAAGCAGTGGCTGGGAAGGGAGTGGGACAGTGTTGTAGCCTCTCCCAGATGCTATTCAATCTGTATATTGAGCAAGCAGTAAAGGAAACAAAAGAAAAGTTCGGAGTAGGTATTAAAATCCATGGAGAAGAAATAAAAACTTTGACGTTCACCGATGACATTGTAATTCTGTCAAAGACAGCATGTGACTTGGAAGAGCAGTTGAAGGGAATGGACAGTGTCTTGAAAGGAGGATATAAGATGAACATCAACAAAAGCAAAACGAGGATAATGATATGTAGTCGAATTAAGTTGGGTGATGCTGAGGGAATTAGATTAGGAAATGAGACACTTAAAGTAGTAAAGGAGTTTTGCTATTTGGGGAGCAAAATAACTGATGATACTCGAAGTAGAGAGCATATAAAATGTAGACTGGCAATGGCGAGGAAAGCGTTTCTGAAGAAGAGAAATCTGTCAACATCAAGAATTGATTTAAGTGTCAGGAAGTCGTTTCTGAAAGTATTTGTATGGAGTGTAGCAATGTATGGAAGTGAAACATGGACGATAAATAGTTTGGACAAGAAGAGAATAGAAGCATTCGAAATGTGGTGCTACAGAAGAATGCTGAAGATTAGATGGGTAGATCACATAACTAATGAGGCGGTACTGAATACAATTAGGGAGAAGAGGAGTTCGTGGCACAACTTGACTAGAAGAAGGAATCGGTTGGTAGGACATGTTCTGAGGCATCAAGGGATCACCAGTTTAGTACTGGAGGGCAGCGTGGAGGGTAAAAATCGTAGAGGGAGACCAAGAGATGAATACACTAAGCAGATTCAGAAGGATGTAGGCTGCAGTAGGTACTGGGAGATGAAGAAGCTTGCACAGGATAGAGTAATATGGAGAGCTGCATCAAACCAGTCTCAGGACTGAAGACCACAACAACAACAACATATTTATTATCTCTAAAGTCCCAGCTTGTTGTCGAGAATATTTGTTATTAGTATCCAGAAATTAGTACAATTCGTTCGGTCAAGTAAGGTAATAGTACCTAATTAGTGCTGTTTTAATCTCAACCAGAGATGTATCTTTTTACTCGTTTGTTGCAAGAGCGTCTTCGATAAATTCCTTTTCGTGGCGTTTAGGTGCTTGGACATCATTATTTGCTCCGTTTAACCCAAGCTTTTAATATTTAAGAGCCTTGTAAATTATGTAGAAGGCAGATTTTTCCACATTAATAGTTCGGTAATATA
Organism: Schistocerca cancellata; assembly: GCF_023864275.1. Taxonomy (NCBI): domain Eukaryota; kingdom Metazoa; phylum Arthropoda; class Insecta; order Orthoptera; family Acrididae; genus Schistocerca; species Schistocerca cancellata. The sequence goes on along the minus strand of NC_064631.1, from coordinate 226,225,128 downwards.
TCATCTTTGACTCATTGATATTTCGTAATTGTATAAAGATTTTACTTGACTAGTCTATAGTTTAAACATTTCAGTAGGACATAGGTTTCTGTTCCGAAATACACTCTTCAGACAGCGAAACGTATTTGAACACTTCGTCAATAAAATTTTTATTTTCCTACTTTATAGTAATTTATCTTCACAGTCAACCAATGTGTTGCTATCGTGATCAACGTTATGTAGTTTTCAGTATGTTATTACACAGACAAACTTTCGGTATCAGATAAAAGACGAAAACTGATAACTACAAAAGGGGGAAATTCATGTAAGATTTACATGTAATCTTGTTTTGTTTGTAAATTACAATTTCCGTACGTTAGAAACACGAACAAAACGGCGGAATCTTCTCGCGTTCTCTAACAGTCGGCTGAATGTGTCGCTCTAACCAGCGCGGCTGTGGTCTGCTCCCGTATGGGGCATAGTTTCTCCGGTGCCCGCTCGGTCAACATGAAACATGCAAAAATAAACCTTCTGTAGTTACACTGTAAGACAAAAAATAAAAAAAAATAAAAACAAAAACAAAAAAAGACGCACAATGAAATTATTATCCGAAAGGGACAGAAATCAATACAGAGAAACAAATGATTACAATTACAGATAAAATGGATAATCTATTCACGAGAAAGAGCTTCACAAACTGAGCAACTCAATAACGCGTGGCTCTTATGCAAGCAGCTATTCGGCTTAGTATAGATTGACAAAGTTGTTGGATGTTCTCTTGAGGAAATCGTACCAAATTCTGTCCAATTGTCGAGTTATATCGTAAAATCCCGAACTGGGTGAAGAACGTTGCCCGTAACGCTCCAAACGTTATCAATTGCGGAGACTTCTTGCCTCCTTCATGACCAAGGCAGGGTTTGGAAAGCACGAAGACAAGGAGTAGAAACTCTCGACGTGTGCAGGCGGGCATTATGTTGCTGAAATGTAAGCCCAGGATGGTTTGCCACGTACGACAACAAAACGGGTCGTAGAATATCGTCGACGTACCGCAGTGCCGTAAGGGTGCCGCGGAAGACAGCCAAAGGGGTCCTTCTATGAAAAGAAATGACAGTCCAGAGCATCAATCCTGGTTGTTGGATCGTATGGCCGGCGACGGTCAGGTTGATATCCCACCGCTGTCCAGGGCTTCTCCGGACGCGTCTTCGCTGGTCGGTGGGGCTCAGTTCGAAGCGGCGCTCATCACTGAAGACTAATGAGATTCCAGGTCTAAGGCGTGTCTGGAGAGGCTCCTGACAGTAGGGGGATACCAACATGTCTGTCGCGCGTCATACTGCCCGACAACCTGGATTGATGGTCTGGAGTGCCATTTTATTTCATAGCAGGACCCCCCTTTTGTTGTCATCTGCGGCACACTTACAGCACAGAGCAGCCTATACGATATTCTACACCTCGTTGTATGCCCTTTCTGGCAAGTCGTCATGGGCACACACTGCAGCAAGACAATGCCCGCCCCAATACGACGAGAGTTTCTGCTGCGTGTCTTCGTTCTTGCGAAAACCTACCTTGGCCGGCAAGTTCGACCCAATTGAGAACGCTTGGAGCATTATTGTCAGGGTCCTCCGACCATCTCGGGATTTTGACGAGCTAAAGCGCCATTTGGACAGAATGTGGCACTATATTCCTCGGGAGGATACCCAACAACTCTCTCAATCAATGGCAAGCCGAATACTGCTTGCATAAGGACCAGACGTGGGCTAACGCATTATTGATTTTCTGAATTTATGAAGATCTTTCTCTTGTATAAATTACACAATTTTTTTGAAACTGTAATCAACTGTTTGTCATTATATGTGCATCACAGCTATATATTCCGTCCCATTCGGGTAATTTCTTCGTGGTGCTTCGTTTTTCTCTTTTTTTTTTTGTCTCTGAGTGTATTTAACACATCAAGTGGTTCAACTGGCTCTGAGCACTATGGGACTTATCTTCTAAGGTCATCAGTCACCTATAACTCAGAACTACTTAAACCTAACCAACCTAAGGACATCACAAACATCCATGCTCGAGGCAGGATTCGAACTTGCGACCGTAGCGGTCGTGCGGTTCCTGTCTGTAGCGCTTAGAACCGCTCGGCCACTCTGGCCGGCTTTAACACATCGTAATGGACAAAAATCCCTTAATTGTGTTTTAAAAATAAACATTTTAGGGTTCCCTCAGACGGCGTAGATAGCAGTGTGACTGAAAATTCTTCTACACGATAGAAGGCGGAGGTCTCATGTACAAAACCGATGCTGTTCATGAGTGAATGTTTCCTGAAAGCCTCTGGACATCAGGGGAAACTTGGTGAACACAGTATTTCATAAGGGAAGGCGGTCGAAAACTGGTATGGTTTAAAGGAGCTTCTAAATCTGCAGATTTTTTTCCCATGGAAATGATTTTGCCGTATTCCGTCTGTTAAATGATTTGTGTTATGCATCTTCGCTAACTTTTTTCACGTTCGACACATTTCTTTATACGTTACCGATTTAATCGTGACTTTTTCCTCGGTTTAGGGAAAACAGTGTCATTCAGACGTTTAGAAACTTTGGCTGGTACATCGTGCGTCAGAAATGAAGCTCTAAATTTCCATGCAGGAGCAATGAAGCGTAATACCTTAACATTGTAGAATTGTTTATTCGTCAGATTTCTTTTACATAATTTCACTTGTCACAGCTTCTTAAGAAACTAGAAACGTACCAGTCTTCCCAAGTGAAACAAATACTGAACAAATACTGCCCGTAGCAGAGTACCGTGAAAGTTTTATCCATTTATGTTTTTGCTGCACAAAAGAACAATTTCTGGTCCTTATTACACATGTGCGTGGATCTCATGAATGTGAATATTACAGAGGGGTTCCAACTTTTGTTATCTATTGTTAACGTATATCAATTGTTTTATAAATTAACTGTAAAGTGAATAAGAAAGAATAGGAAAAGAGAAGGATAGCGAAAAAAGTCGCCGGTTGTGTGATCAATAACAATAGAATGTAGAACTCTGCCATTGTGAAATGTTGTTCGTATGGTGTGACGCCTGCTGAGTGGAGAACTTTTAGTCATAATTCTTTAACCTTTACAATATCCAAAGCCACGGGCTATATTTGATGTCCATTCACTTATTTGAGGAATTCAGCAAGCATCCCGATCACTTTTCAGCTACAGTTCTCCTGTGCTAACTTTGCCGCAATACTAAAAATAATCCCCATAACTTTAATCTCTAATTAAACGGTATATATATTCATGTTGAAACGTGCAATTCTTAATATATCCTAATAGGTTATGTGGTTGGCCGATACTCCGTAACTCTTGTGCTATGGTATCCCGCTTCAGATTTGAAAACACAGTGGAATGGTGGAATGGTGTTTTAATAATTTTATCTTCTTATTTACCTCTTAGTTCTAGCCGTGAATCTTTAAGTCTATCAGCGAATGTACTTCTCCAAATCAAATACTTCTCACACTCTTTCCTGACGCCATATCAAGAATTTTGTGTTTTTCTAAGGTTTCTTCTTATTATTTTCACGTAATTTATGTCGTGGGTTCTCCATATTTGCCTGATAAAAAAGACCATAAAAATTAAAGATTTTGTCCTTTTTTAAGTCATCTGTCTTATGACTGGTTTGATACAGCCCTCCACGAACTCCTCTCCCGTGCCAACCTTCTCATCTCATAGTAGCGCTTGCAGCCTACGTCCTCAATTATTTTCTCAGTGTATTTCAATCTCTGACTTCCCATACTGTATTTATCCTCTACAGATCCCTCTAGCACTGTGGACGTTACTTACTGATGTCATAACAGATATCCTATCGTCGTATCCCTTCATCTTGTCAGTGTTTTCAATATATTCCTTTCCTCACCGATACTGCAGAGAACCTCCTCATTCCTTACATCTGATTTTCACATTCTTCTGTAGCACCACATCTCAAATGCTCGATTCTCTCCTCTTACGGTTATCCCGCACTCTTTGTTTCACTGCCATACAATTCCGTGCTCCAAACGTACCGGTAAATTGTCAGAAATTCCTTTCTCAAATTAACTATGTTTGTCCGGTACAACAAGATACTGCTTTGTCCGATACAATCCGAACGTACTGATTTGGTACCTTAACATTCTCATTATTATTATTTGGGTTAGACTGTAGAGAATAATACCAGTTATATTTAAAGATACAGTTAAAATTTAATATTACTTATTTGAAAACTAAGCACAACACTCCAGATTGAAATTAGTGCACCGAAAAACTCAAAATAAACAGATACCTTGTTGCCACTTCGAAACTCATTGTTGTTTTGATTCAGAATCACGTGAGCGGTCTTTTTTTCCATAGTCCACACTGTAGTGGGGTTTCAAGTTTTAAATTTTCCACTACCGATAGAATACAATCTTCTATCGGGTACTACCCGACCTTCCCCTATCGCAGCAATAGAAGTAAAAGTAATTTCCATCTAGACTATGTGTCTCTTGTAATCTTCTCATCTCCAGTCGACTACGTAAAAATGACTGTGATCTCATGAAAAAGGCAGTCGCTTCCTAAATAGTAACTGAATTGTGGAGGTAGTGTAGAACTTATGCTAATAACTTACTCCACTGTTTTCCTACGTAAATGTTGAATGATCGTTATACTGTAGTGCAAATCACACCCAACAAGACAGTGAAACGTACTACAAAGTTTTTAGTAACCCATAGAAAATCAGTGCAATTACTTCTGAATTACTTTTACATACGGGCGCCAGTCCAACTAGAAAAAAATCTCTTCATTTGAAGTCAGCTTCCAGGACAATAACTTACTGTTGTTGTTGTTGTGGTCTTCAGTCCTGAGGCGGGTTTGATGCAGCTCTCCATGCTACTCTATCCTGTGCAAGCTGCTTCATCTCCCAGTACCTACTACAACAAATATCCTTTTGAATCTTCTTAGTGTATTCATCTCTTGGTCTCCCTCTACGATTTTTACCCTTCACGCTGACCTCCAATGCTAAATTGATGATCCCTTGATGCCTCAGAATGTGTCCTACCAACTGATCCCTTCTTCTAGTCAAGTTGTGCCACAAATTTCTCTTCTCCCCAATTCTATTCAATACCTCCTCATTACTTATGTGATCTACCTATCTAATCTTCAGCATTATTCTGTAGCACCACATTTCTAAAGCTTCTATTCTTTTTTTGTCTACACTACTTATCGTCCACGTTTCACTTCCATACATGGCAACACTCTATACAAATACTTTCAGAAACGACTTCCTGACACTTAAATCTATACTCGATGTTAACAAATTTCTCTTCTTCAGAAACGCTTTCCGTGCCATTGCCAGTCTACGTTTTATATCCTCTCTACTTCGACCGTCATCAGTTATTTTGCTCCAAAAATGACAAAACTCGTTTACTACAAGTGTCTCATTTCCTAATCTAATTCCCTCAGCATCACTATGTAACCTATCTGACCAACGTATGCTGACAAAGTAGTTAGTACACGAAAACAACGAAAAAAAATTTACGAACTAATAAAGCTTTTGATTTAAATTACTGGTACCGAAGAAAACGAAATTTAACAATTTGGAAAATATGCATATATTACGGAAATGGTTAAATATTGAGATCTCTATTACAAACAAAATTACGTTACCTCACAGTAACGTTTCCGTGCACCGGCATAACTCATTCATTTCACAAATAAAGGTTATAGAATTTCAATATATTAAATAATGTTGAAGTCTTTGAACTAATTCAACGCAGTTGCAATGTTGAATACGAACCATCACAAAAAGACAACAAGTGTCTGGCGAAGTTACATAGATCGGTTACTGCTGCTACAATGGCAGTTTATCAAGGTTTAAGTCAGTTTGTACGTGGTGTTATAGTCGGCGCACGTGCGATGGACACGGCATCTCCAAGGTAGCGATGAAGGGGGGATTTTCCAGTGCGACCATGTACCGTGAATGTCAGGAATAAGGTAAAACATCCAGTCTCCGACATCACTGCGGCTGGAAAAGGATCCTGCAACAACGGGACCAACGGCGACTGAAGAGAATCGTTCAACGTGACAGAAGTGCAGCCTTTCCGGAAATCGCTGCAGATTTCAGTGCTGGGCCGTCAACAAGTATCAGCACGCAAACTGTAAGTAGGCTGTTTATGCTTTCTTTAATGTAAGTAGGCAGTTTATGTTTCTTATTGGCAACGTTACGTAGCGCTCTGTACGAAAATCACTGGCTGTGCTGTGTGCAGTCTGTGGCTAGTTTGCATTGTTGTCTGCCATTGTAGAGGGGCAGCTGGATGTTAACAGCGCGTAGCGTTGCGCAGTTGGAGGTGAGCCGCCAGCAGTGGTGGATGTGGGGAGAGAGATGGCGGAGTTTTGTAATTTGTCATGAACTGATATATATATTATGACTATTAAGGTAAATACAGTGTTTGTTCTCTATTAAAATCTTTCATTTGCTAACTATCCCTATCAGTAGTTAGTGCCTTCTGTAGTTTGAATCTTTTATTTAGCTGATAGTAGTGGCGCTCGCTGTATTGCAGTAGTTCGAGTAATGAAGATTTTTGTGAGGTAAGTGATTTCTGAAAGGTGTAGTTTAATGTTACTCAGGGCCATTCTTTTGCAGGGATCTTTGATAGTCAGATTGCGTTGCGCTAAAAATATTGTGTGTCACTTTAGTGAATGTTTGAGTACGTTCAGTTTTGCTCAGCTGTTTGAAAAGCAAATAGTGTAAGAGGTTTATCAGCACAGTCGTGTATAATTTGTTCTAAGGGGACGTTTCATCTTGTATAATTGTTCTAAGGGGATGTTACAAAACCATTCGACGAAATATCACTGATGGCTTTCGGAATCGAAGGCTCATTCGTGTACCCTTGATGACTGCACGAAACAAGCCTTTACGCCCGTCAACTGCGACATTGGACTGTTGATGACTGCAAATATGTTGCCTGTTCGAACGAGTCTCGTTCCAAATTATATCGAGCGGATGGACATGTACGGATATGGAGACATCCTCATGAATCCATGGACTCTGCGTGTCAGAAGGGAACTGTTGAAGCTGGTGGAGACTCTCTAACGGTATGGAGCGTGTGCAGTTGGAGTGATATGGGACCCCTGATACGTCTAGATGCGACTATGACAGATGATACACACGTAAGCATCCTGTCTGATCACCTGCATCCATTCATGTCCATTGTGCATTCCGACGGGCTTGGGCAATTTCAGCAGGACAATGCGACATCCTACACGTCCAGAATTTCTACAGAGTGGCTGCAGGAACACTCTACTCAGTTTAAACGCTTCCGCTGGCAACCAAACTCCCCAGACATGAACATTATTGAACATATCTGGTATGCCTTATAACGTGCAGTTCAGGAGAGATATCCACCCGTCCGTACTCTTATGGATTTATGGACAGCCCTGCAGAATTCATGGTGTCAGTTGCCTCCTACTTAAGACATTGGTCGAGCCCATGCCACGTCGTGTTGCGGCACCTCTGCGTGCTCGCGGGGGCCGTACACGATATTAGCCAGGTGTACCAGGTTCTTTGGCTCTTCAGTGTAAACCGGCTATAGGGAAAGCAGAATAACATCAGCAAAGTTTGATAGTGTGTGTTGAGTGACCCGACAGACGGTCATTAAAAAGAATAGTGACGGAGAATAAGGGACAACAGCTGCCAAGACAAAGCAGAACTGAATGTCGCACTCGCAAACCTTTTCGACACCATAACAACACGAAGGGAGCTCCAGAAACAAGGATTTCAGGGCGAGCTGGAATTACAAAACTAGTCATCAGTGATACAGATGCTCGTAACAGGAAAACGTCGTGCTGACTCCATAGAGCCTGGACTGTAGAGGGACAGAAGAAAGTCATGTGGTCGGATGAGTCTTGTTTCACACTGTTTCCAAGTTCTGGCCGAGGTTATGTCCTAAGAGTGAAACGTGGCGGGGGTTTGGGTGATGACTGGGTCAACAGTATCTTGGTATTGCTTGAGGCCCATTTGTACACTGCAAGGTCGTATTAATGCCACGGATTTTGTGACCATTTTGGCTGATCATGTCCAACCCATTCTGCAATGCTTGTTCTCTATGGTTACGCTGTGTTGGAATACGCCAGGGCTCCTGTTCACACAACTCGCATCGTTCATGACGGTTTTATGAGCAGAAGGATGAATTTTCTCGTCTCCCCTGGCCACCGCAGTTGCCAGATATCAATATTATTGGGCCTAAGTCCACGTTGGAGAGAAGCGTGCGAGATGGCTATCCACTTCCATCATCGATACCTGAAATTGGCACTATTTTGCAGAAAGAATGCTACAAGATTCCCTTAAACGCTATAGAGGACCGAGTCGATTGGAAACTGTTTTGTATGCGGGCGGGTTCCCTACGCCGTATTAGGCATGGTAATGTGTCGTGATTTTCGCCTTTCCGTAGTTTTCTCCACTCCCTGTATTTTTAGTTTTCCAATATTATTTCAGTTAAAATAATTTTGCTATCGCTTTCATTCAAACTACAATCATTTTTACTGCTCCTGATTGTTATACTAAATAAATTTGATAACTTACTGAGGCGTCATTACTTTAGATTATGTTCCAGCGATAACAAAACATGAATGAGATGTGAAATACAGGGTAAGCATAAAGTCTTGCCCTGATTATAAAAATTTATAACAGAATAACCGTTTGACATAATAAGTTACATTTGATGCCGTTACATAGGTTAGCGTTACTAGTTTTTTTTTAAGATCACTTACGTTAGTAAACCTGAACGTGTGCTCCGTTGGTAGCTCAGAGAATGTCGAGGCGGTATTCAGTTCCCGTCAGGTGTTTCGTATCATGCGTTCTGTCACAGTACTCACAGCAGCTTGCATCCTAGCCTTCAGTTCATCGTCGTCAGCAACTGGTGTGACGAAGACTCTGTCCTTGATATAGCCCCAGAAAAAGAAGTCAAGGGCAGTAATGTTTGGAGACCGGGGTGGCCAGGGTGTTGGACCGTTCCTTCCAATCCACCGACCCGTATATTACTCCCCTCTCCAGCGCATTAAACCCCTTGACTTTTTTTCTGGGGCTATATCAAGGACAGAGTTTTCGTAACACCAGTTGCTGACGTCGATGAACTGAAGGTTAGGATACAAGCTGCTGTGGGTACAGCGACAGAACACATGTTACGAAACACCCGGCGGGAACTGGAATGCCGCCTCGACATTCTCCGAGCCAACAAGGGAGCACACGTTGTGGTTTACTAACGTAAGTGGTCTTATAAAAAAAACAGTAACATTAACCTATGTAACGGCATCAAATGTAAATTATTATGTCGAATGGTTATTCTGTAATAAATTGTTAAGATCAAGGCAAGACTTTGTGCTCACCCTGAATGTTTTTTCTTTAGTAGATTAAAGACATTCGTTTACGTTATAATAACAAAAGTACAGAATCCCTGTCTACGTAACAATGGTTGAGGTTAATGACAAGATCGGTGAGTTAGAATTTACATAACTACCGTTATTATTCAGCTTCCATTGAAACTTACTGGGTATGTCTTACGAAAGTTTTAAGCTAATTGGTGTGAACAAGTCCTCCAGGTTGTCGAAGCTGTTGAGACGACGGAGTCGGCCCTATAACAATGTTGTATTGTTAATCACACACGATTAAGGGCAGAATCTTGATATTATTTGGAGTGCATTTCATTTGCTCACATACGTTGCTCCCACTGTGCCTCGTAAAATTCTGCTTGGCTCCATAACGACCAACTTCTCGTCTTGCACGAGACAGACACATCCACTTTGTATCGTGGCTGGTACTGAAGTGGCCAGCGAGCACATTCTGACGTAACCAAGTCAAAGGCGTTGATACCACTACACTTTACTCTCTGCCAAATATAGGAACACCTAACTTTCCCTAACATTCCCCTACTGACAGTGACACTATGTAATAATAATTTACATAAAATTACGAAAGTTCTGAATAATGGTGTTACAAAATGTATATCAAATACAAACAAACAACCTTTTTGTTATACTCACAGGTGAAATTTCGAAATTACAGAAAATAACTAGTACGAAATAATACAATATTTATGGAAAAGAAAAAAAAAACCACATATGTGTAAGGTTCTGCTAGAAAAGTCTATTAGAGGTGGCTCATAGAAGTAAAACTGGAAATTTGAAATGCTCAGTTGTTCAAAAACGAAGTTCTTACTTTGTTTTGAACACCTGAGCATTTCAAATATCTCATTAGCAGCTCTTACAATTTATCTGAACATTCAGATTCGAGAATGTGACCTCTAGTTAACTCCAATGTTCATATTAAATAGGTTTTTAATTTTTTCCGTGTCTACATAGATGGCAGTCGTCTCTGAAACCCTCAAAATTATGTGAATGCTTAGTATAGTAGATGGTAACTGTAGCTAAACAACGTACGAAGAAGGGCAGGGGAAAGCACTTAGCCTATAAAGTGTCATCACAGGAGGGCTTCTGTATGTCGAGAAACGCACCCAGCGCATAAAGTCGGCAGGGGTCGGGTTGAGTAGGAAATATTTTCGCTGTAGAGACTGTCGAGGTGACCTGATAAACTGACGATTCAATAGGACACATAGTTTTACAGTTATCGTCACATTAACCGTTGCTCATGATTATGCAAGGATGCGTTAGCAAGGAAAGTTTTTGTCACTGATGCTGTGTAGGGCAAACGGAGAAATATTAGTACCATATACAATGAGCATGTTTATGCTCAATGATTAAACAATCTAAGCAGCCCAACCTTTGGTTGTTGCTTAGTTGACGGTAAACAGTCTCGAATTTTCATAGAACATGGCAGTACTATACATTGCCAACAAAAACAAGAACGTGGATTTGATAGAGGAAACTGAAACCGACAGTAAATGTCATACACACTCATCTAGGAACTGCTACGTGAATGAAAAAATGAGTTAGCAACCAAAAACGTCACTCAGAACCTTAAAAACTTTTGCACATGCAAAGCGAAAATAATACCATTCATACACCAGTCTCATCCCTACATTCCCCTGACATTTAGATGGACAGGAGTGACACTAGCATCTAATATCTGTGGATGTTAACTGACTGACATATACAATGAAAAACATTACCGTAATATTAAAAAAGAATTAAAAATTAATCAACCTATAAATCATTTCAAAATATCGGTTAAAATGTTATACGAACTCATACGTTCAGAAAAATTATTGTCCAATGAACCTATCAGGCAATAATATAACAACTGTGAAAATTACTATTTGTTGTAGACTGTTTGAAAGAAATACCTGTACGTGGATTCTGAAGTAAGATAAATCTGTAACATCATTCAATGTGACAGATATAGTACTGAGAGGAAAATTACTAAGAGATAAAATTCGTGTGAGTCAGTAATGCGAAACAAAATCTTTTGTAGCCTTTCAGTTCCAAAAATGCAGTTGTGCTATTACTTTATTTTGCAAAGTATGTATAGAGTTCATTGAGTTACTGTCCGCCCCCGGTAGCTGAATGCCGGCACGGTAGCTCAGCCTGTTCGGTCAGAGAGCTGGCTGGCCGCTGCAATAAAAAAACTGAGTGAAATGATCAACAAAGCAATTCAACGGATGTCATGTGACGTCCGCTACAACGAGAGGGCCCGGGTTCGATTCCCGGCTGGGTCGGAGATTTTCGCCGCTAAGGGACTGGGTGTTGTCCTAATAATCATCATTTCATCCCCATCGACGCGCAAGTCGCCGACGTAGCATCAAATCGAAAGACTTGCACCAGGCGAACGGTCTACCCGGTGGGAGGTCCTAGTCACACGACATTTACATTTTTTGTTGAGTTACTATTCCCCCAGCCAATTTTCTAGAAATGAAGAATAAAATTCCAGTGTTGAGAAGAAATATTAGACCAGTTATTTAGTTTATGTAAAAACCAATCGGTAAAAGGTAATAAAATTAATTTGATAACGTAGTGTCTTTCTGTTGGAACGCGTTCCTCAGCAATAAGCAACGTGACTTAAATCCGGTCCCCTCTCTCAATCTATCAAACAGGAAAAGGTTTGCTGAAGGTACTCGTCGCCGCTAAGGAAACATTAGCCGAGTATAATGTGGCAAAAACAGGCAAATGTATTCTTTTTTAATTATTCATGAACGACAACATTATTTCCAATACAATTCGTTAATATATTTGCTTTTAAAATTGAATAAAAGCATCAATTTTGAAAGTAATGTGTGTATTAAACTATATTCCGCACACTACATAAAAAACTGGGAATTATTAAGCACACGCATGAACTAGGTAACTTCTATTTCTCTTTAAGCTATGGCCTACACGTCGGTGCCATAGGTAGTATTTTGGTGGTATCATCGACTTGCAACTTAGTAGCAGATTATAATTGAATGCCGGTTCAGGATCCAAACCCGGAACCTTTGTCTATCGCGGACAAATGCTCACCAGTTGATCTATCCATACACGACTCACCATCTATCCACACACTTCTACGTCCGCCCGTACATTCTCCTACCTCCCAAACTTTACATGCTACGTTGCAGAGCAAAAATCCATTCCTGATAATCGATCTGGTTTAACACACCAAAGACGTTTCACACAAGTTTTTAGCCACGTAGTATGCAGTTTTGTTGTTCTGAACACAATTTTTGCTGTTGTGAACTTTGGTTAATCGCTTTATATAGCGATGCTCTGTTAACACCATTTTGGGAAGCTAAATTATGTGGCACTGAATTTTTCGTGTAAACAATTTTTTTAAAATCTAGGGCGCACTATATATTAGCGAGAGTCGGTGTGCTACAGTTTACTTCACAAATCGCGACTTCTGCTGACTTTTCATGGTTTGGTTCCAACTTGACGCTTTGGAAACCAGATCCATAATCTGAAGCTGAAATAAAGGATTCTTTTAGCAACATACTTAACTTTGCAAATTATCAGTGGAAGGAAGCAAGGTAAGAAGGAAGATTGCAGCTTGACGCCCAGCGACGACAAGTTCAAGAGAGCTGTGGGTGGGGTAAGTTGGGGAGAGGGCTGGGGGGGGGGTGAGTACGTGGGAAGTCTGTCATTTGCCTTTCAAAGAAACCATCCTGGTGTTCTCTTTAACTGATCAAAGGAAATCGCAGGTTGTAGTGATAGGAGCACAGTCTTCGTGCACCTTGTGTTGTAGCTGAACTTTGGAGTGTTGACTTAGGTGGTTCTAGCGAGGTGAGAAATCTTGAAGTTACCACGGGGGTGTATAGAAAACGCGTGTTGCTTCTTCACACACGGGGTGCATCAACCCCTAGGGAGTCCACTAACACACAATGGGTGGCGGTGTAGCTGGCCGGGCGTGACAATATGCCGTCATGTGTGGGGAAGGAAGGGGCTGCGCCGACGGGTGAGATTAATACGGGCCATGGGAAAGCAAGGGTTGTGTTGACAGCTGGCGGAGCGACGGCGCGGGGCGCGAATAGCAGTGCCACATGTTGGCTGCCAAGTGATTCACTCCTCTGTTTGAGGACCGGCCCTGACACCGATACAGGCGCGCCGGCGCTATTCTGGGGGTGCAGCGCGACATGCGAGCCGGATATCGCCGGCCTTAGGCGGTGGGTGGCAGGTGGCGGCAGTATGTGAAGGGAAAGGCTAAGTGACGATCTAACCAACGAAAAACGTGACTCGTGTGTCCGCACTAATAACTTCGTACAACGTCGGTATAAAGGGAACAACTGCTTCAAAACTCGTTACTGTCAAGGAGAGGTCCCCGGCGGTGCGATAGACTCTTTGAAACTATATATGTGGTGTAGCCTAAGATCCCAGGTATCAAACACTGTAGCCTTCTTCCTCACAAGTAACTGACGAAAAAAGGAATTCGGAAGTTTGTGTGACACTCAATAGCGGTAAAAAGGTCACATTATATAGCTTGGTTCCGTATTGTAACCGGTAGGATAAGAGCCTCTTATGCAGGAGGTTGTGGGTTCAAACCTCGGCCGGTTTACGACATTTTTTGAAACTTTTATGTCATCATCGAAATTACTTCCATCATTATTTTTTATTCAGTTAATTGGTATAAATATAATTTTTTATTTCTATTCCTCTGTCACATCCTTTTAATCACTGTATGACCTTTTCATTTGTTTCTTTTTTTTATATCCTTTCTCCAATCGAAATTTTTGTAAAAATGAATTTAATTATACAGGGTATTCGGGAAAGAAAGATCAATATTTTACACAGTGATAGTTTAAGTACTGCTGAACAAAAAATGTTATATGAACATAGGTCCGCAAATGCTTCGTTAGGGAGGTATAGGTACTTGAAACGAACTTTAATTCAGCAAATTGATCTGCACAACGTGAACTTATACATATTATGTCCATTATAATTATCCGGGCTGTTATGCCGTGGTCGGTTGATGAATGCTGTGGTGATTCACAACGTTTCGTCTCCGACTGCGGGAGACATCTTCAAGGGGGTCCGTAGCTTGATGGAAGGTCCAACACACACACTGGCTCAGTAGCGAGCCAGTGTGTGTGTTGGACCTTCCATCAAGCTACGGACCCCCTTGAAGATGTCTCCCGCAGTCGGAGACGAAACGTTGGGAATCACCACAGCATTCATCAACCGACCACGGCATAACAGCCCGGATAATTATAATGGACATGATATTTCCGGCCGTGAAAGTTTACATTTTAGTATCTTATACATATTACAACTGGACAGTAACGTGATTTTCTTGAAACCAACCCACACGCCGCCTGGAAGGCGGCGTGTGGGTTGGATCAGGAAAAGGTAAAACATGTCGGTACTACTGTATGAATTTAAATCCCCTTTACTCAAACAATAAGAATACATAACTTGCAAGGTGGTGTGAAGTTGAAGCTAAGTGTTCTGGCTGGCTGCATCTGATGAAATAAAGGGCAGAATCTGTAGCGGAGCTCGTATAGCTGCACAGCACCAGCTAGAGGGCGCTGCCGTTGGTTCTCGTGGTAGTGCCAACCTTTGAAACTGTGTGGCATCGTTAATATCGATACCACAAACAATGTTACAGAGAAGTACAGTTATGTTACACATTTTACATACTGTTTATTTACTTTCAATTTAGTACACAATGCATTACAACATGCGTCTTACATATATTCAGTTGAAAAAGACGTAATACGTCTTTTACGAACGGTTTTAATACTTATCATACAGATGTTGTGCGGTTCACAGAACAGGTTCGAATATCCCACCATGAACGTCAATGCACTTTTGCGCTCTTAGCGATAACAAGCTTGTTCAATTGCCTGTGGTTGGTTCCTAATCAATTCTGCAGTGTCCTTGTTGCGACGAAGCAGTTCATCTCGTGTATTTACCTTCACTTTGTGCGCCTGTGATTTCTTCCAACCCCATAAACAGAAATCTAAATGTGTAAGGTCCAGTGATATTGGAGGCCAGTTAATAGCACCGCCACGGCCAATCCAGCGATTAGGGTCGCTGAGGTTGAGATGGTCTCTCACACGTAAGGTAACATGTGGAGGGCCACCGCCATGTTGAAAGTACATTCCAGTTCGCTTAGCTAAAGGAACGTCTTCCAATAGTTCCACAAATGAGTTTTCCAAAAAATGCAGGTGCCTCTCTCCCGCCAATCGTTGATTGATATTAAATGGACCTATCAAAATGCAGGTTCGAATCCTGCCTCGGGCATGGGTGTGTGTGATGTCCTTAGGTTAGTTAGGTCTAAGTAGTTCTAAGTTCTAGGGGACTTATGACCTAAGATGTTGAGTACCATAGTGCTCAGAGCCATTTGAACCATTTTTTTGAACCTATCAAAATGTTAGCGATCATGCCGCACCAAACATTTATGGCAAAACGAACTTGGAAATTGCCATGCACTGAAGCGTGTGTATTTTGCAGTGACCATCGATGATTATTGCGTGTGTTGTTTGTTCCATGTCGTGAAAACTGGGCTTTGTCAGTGAATAGTATGTATGGAAGCAAATGACTATTCCCAATTACCCAGTGACAGAATTGAAGTCGTTGGACATTGTCGCCAATGTGATGATTTTGGAGACGCAGTATGTGAAATATATACAGGTATTCCGCATGTAATATTTCCCATACACGTGTCTGTGGGACATTCACACGCAGGGACGTTCTTCGTATGCTCGTACGTCGCTCAAAACTTGCGATAATTATTTCCTGTTCTTGCAAAGTTTGCTGACGTGCACGCTCGTACGAAGAATGCCTACTTGGAAGAAAGCCTGTTGCACGCAAAGTGATAAACACTTTGGTAAACACCCTGCGATCAGGTAATCGTCGAGTCGGAAAGGGCCTCTGGTATTCTTCTCTTGCTGCGGTAGCACTACCGCCGCAGAAGCCATAAACATACACCATATCTGTGTTATTCCTCATTACTGTAGTCGTGTGGTATTGTCAGCAGCACTTGTAGGAACACAGTAAACACCATACACAACACAGCTAACCAATCCGTCGCCGGTACACTATACAGTGCAAACTACACGGCACAAATGCGGAAACAACGGGTGATTGTACTACGTACGTCACATGACCATAATACGTGGTAGGTTGCATAGCGTAAACATGTCATGTACGCGTGCATTGTTTGAAAGAAAATCACATTATGGTCCAGTTGCACTGCGTACACGTTCATGTTGTGCATATCAATTTTGCAGAATTAAAGTTCTTTTCAGTATCCATACCTACCTAACGATTCATTTGCGGACCTATGTTCATATTACAGTTTTCGTTCAGAATTACTTATACTATCACTGTTTAAAATATTGACCTTTACTCCCCAAACACCCTGTATTTATCTATAATAATATTCGATTATTTGAAAATTCCGATACATCAGTTAAAAAACAAGACTAAATAATCTATTTATATTTGTGCAGTGATCTGAAAAATATATTTCTGTTACTAGATGTGCAATTTTGTACATGGTGATCATCAAACAAACATTAAAAACATATTTGGGTGTAAGGTCTGCGCCGGTCGGTGTGGTCGAGCGGTTCTAGGCGCTTCAGTCTGGAACCGCGCGGCCACTACGGTCGCAGGTTCGAATACTGCCTCGGGCATGGATGTGTGTGATGTCCTTAGGTTAGTTAGGTTTAAGTAGATTAAAACTGTGTGCCCGACCGAGACTCGAACACGGGACCTTTGCCTTTCGCGGGCAAGTGCTCTACCATCTGAGCTATCGAAGCACGACTCACGCCCGCTACTCACAGCTTTACTTCTGCCAGTATCTCGCCTCCTACCTTCCAAATTTCACAGAAGCTCTCCTGCGAACCCTGCAGAACTAGCACTCCTGAAAGAAAGGATATAGCGGAGACATGGCTTAGCCACAGCCTGGGGGATGTTTCCAGAATGAGATTTTCACTCTGCAGCGGAGTGTGCGCTGATGTGAAACTTCCTGGCAGATTAAAACTGCCAGGAAGTTTCTTATCAGCGCACACTGCGCTGCAGAGTGAAAATCTCATTCTGGAAACATCCCCCAGGCTGTGGCTAAGCCATGTCTCCGCTATATCCTTTCTTTCGGGAGTGCTAGTTCTGCAAGGTTCGCAGGAGAGCTTCTGTAAAGTTTGGAAGGTAGGAGACGAGATACTGGCAGAAGCAAAGCTGTGAGTACCGGGCGTGAGTCGTGCTTCGGCAGCTCAGATGGTAGAGCACTTGCCCGCGAAAGGCAAAGGTCCCGAGTTCGAGTCTCGGTATGGCACACAATTTTAATCTGCCAGGAAGTTTCATATCAGCGCACACTCCGCTGCAGAGTGAAAATCTCATTCAGGTTTAAGTAGTTCTAAGTTCTAGGGGACTGATGACCTCAGATGTTAACTCCCATAGTGCTCAGAGCCATTTGAAACATTTTTCTAAGGTCCGCCAGTTATGGAAAACACCGTTTTCTTCAAGTTCCCAAACATGTTTCAGCACATCTGTGCCATCATCAGTGGGTTTCTGTTTTATTTAATATGTAATGTGAATATTTTTACTAAATAATTACAAAATTATGTGGATATTCAGTTCAAACTACAATTCGTTTCTTTTTGTTAGTACCTTCACAATCGGTTTGCATGGTTTTTCAGAATCACGTGTGCATTATTTATTACAGGTAGCTTGTCATCTACAACATGTACTGGGGAATATCGTCGTCCTAAAAGACTCCAAAGGGGCGTTCTCCTCGATAGGCGTCAACAAATTGCCGAAAATCGAGGGCCTCTTCCTCCCTCCCTCCAACCACTCCCACCATCCACCTATGGGCGGGACACAGGCTTCTTGAAACAGCCAGTTGTTCCGCCTACCACCTCGCGGCACGGGCAGGCTGCAGTCCACACTCGGCTTTCTACCACCTGGCTGCTGCCTTATGGCTATGATTCTAGGCAACACAAAAGGGAAATTTAGTAGCATAACCCAGCCCACCCGGAGAACGCTCCAGATGGCTATTTCAAAAGTCGGCTGCTTGCGCAACATCAAGCCCCTTCCGCCTAAAGCGAGCGCTGTCTCACGTCGGCAGAACCGTGATAAACGAATGCTGTCCCAACCGAGGGAGAGCCACGTTCTGTTAGGGAACTGCCTGCCGTTCTGCGCTGGACTATTTAACTTCAACGCGACGCCTACAATAAAGCAACTATTAAAAAAGGAAAACACATTCACGACGATAATAAGCATCCTCTTTCCACGAAAATAGGCGAAGTCTATTTCCTTTTAGTTTTATGAGCAAAATTGGTATAGTTTTTACATCCGACTGCAGTCGCATCTCATTATTTTGTGACGTCCAGCGAAGTGTACCGCCACGGGACTGTATGTGTGTGTTGTCTTCATCTCGTTTCATTACAGTCGATGCGCAAGTAGCCTAAGTTGTGTTAAATAAAAGACTTGTGACAAGTGACTGAACTTTCCAGAAGGGGACTCCAGGCCAGTAATGCCATGTGCAAAGTTCCTCCTGGCTCTCAGCTCTCAGCAGTTCAGATGGGGTCATACCGATATTACATGACATGGCGTGTAAACAGTATACGAATTTCTATAAATATTACGTTATACCACATCACGTATTTCTTACTGCAGTCTATACATTTCCGGTTCTAAGACAGCGGTTTTTTTTTCTGTGTATGATGGTTGTTACCCAAAACCAGACTGCCTGCACGTCCGAATCGTCAAAGTCTTTGCATTTGGTGCAGAAGGATCCGAGTTCGATTACCAGTATGTTCTCAGATTTCTTTCTAGATTCACGAAATGTCCTCAGATTTTTTCCGAGACAGGGAGGTCTGGAGCGAGGTCCACACAGCCTCGTGGGGCCAAATGAGGAACTGTTTCTGTAAAGAAGTGGAAGCATTTACTACCAATAACAGTTTCTTTCGGAGTGACTGTGAAATTCCTAACCCTCGTGACGAGTTACATCGTTACGATCCTTGAAGTTTCAGCAACAGGTCGAAAATGCAGCTGGCGTGCTGGCCGTGAAGAAACAGCATCTGTCTGATTCTCATCGAAAAATGGCGGTGGTGCAGCGAGGCAACATCAAGTTGCTTTCAGCCCTCTATCGTTTGAGGGCGATAATTAGCCGAATTCGATCCGAATACCGAGAGGCAGGTTCTTGGTCGTTCCTCCACGATAACAACCCAGCCCGCAAAGCAGAGATCGTGCTCGAGTTTTTGGCCAGCAAACGGATCACAGTCCTGGATTACCGGCTCTATTCGCCGGATTTGGTTAAAAAAAATGGTTGAGATGGCTCTGAGCACTATGGGACTTAAAATCTGAGGTCATCAGTCCCCTAGAGCTTAGAAATATTTAAACCTAACTAACCTAATGACGTCACACACATCCATGCCCGAGGCAAGATTCGCACCTGCGACCGTAGCGGTCACGCCGTTCCAGACTGAAGCGCCTAGAACCGCTCGGCCACTCCGGCCGGCGCCGGATTTGGTCCGAGCCGACTTCTACTTGAATAATGATAGTTAAAACCAATAGTCGTATAGTAACCGTTTACTCAAAACATGCTACCTGTTCCGACGCCAAAAGAGTGTTATATTCAGGCCCTATGAGTAATATGCCATCAACCTACGAACCAAAATGACAAAGATCGACGGAGTCTTCAAAAGGAAACAGTACAACTAATTAGGCATGTACGCCAGCATTATCAACTAACAAAGTCGAGTGCAGCACGCCAAAACCAACTGGATTCCATATCTTCCTAGCAATAATAAGGCCAGAAATGGTCAGACGACAAGTCGCATGAACTATTTGAACAATGATAATTAAAACCAACAGCTGTATAGTAATCCAACATCGTTTATTGAAAACGCCATAAAGCGTCACCTTGAACTGCCGTCTGAGAAATGGCGGCCTGCTACGAAGATACCGAACCCAGTTGCTTCTTGACCAGCTGCACTCGACTTTGTTGACTGTACATGCCGGCGTATATGCTTAATAAGTTGTAGTGTCTCCATTTGAAGATTCCGTTGGTATTTGTCATTATGGTTCGTATGTTGATGGCATATTACGCTTGGGGGCTGAATATGACCTTTTTGGCGTCGAAACTGGTAGCATATTTTGAATAAACGACACAGGATTACAATACAGATGTTGGTTTTAGTTATCATTATTCAAATACTTCATTTCCTGCTGCTGTCCCACTTTCCTCGATGGATTACCAGGGACAGCTGACTTCTGGCTGTTCCCCAAATTGAAGTTGGCACTGATAGGACACCGTTACGGTGCAATCAAAGACATCCAAGAAAATTGTACTGCATTAATGAATGTAATTTCAGAAACAACTACAGTGACTATTCAAAACTTTTTTAAAATGATTTTAGGAGTGTATTGATTCAGGGGAAACACTGTTTTCAATGTATACAGTGATTTTTTTAACGTAATTCATGACTTTTTCATAGCCGCAGCTCTAACTGCAATGCGACATTGTGTACTGGGCTGCTCTACAAGTCCCACCTTAAAAAAACGATTCGTGAACACTTAGAAAACGTTCACACGCTTTCGCATGGATAACACTACGCCGACCGCTGTGGCCAAGCGGTTCTAGGCGCTTCAGTCCAGAACCGCGCGACTGCTACGGTCGCAGGTTCGAATCTTGCCTCGTGCATGGATGTGTGTGGTGTCCTTAGGTTAGTTAGGTTTAAGTAGTTCTAAGTTATAGGGAACTGATGACCTAAGATGTTAAGTCCCACAGTTTTCAGACCCATTTGAAATTTCTGATAACAGTACATACTGACAGCGTACACGTATTCTTTCCCGGGGTAGCGATGGAGTGTGGAAGGCGGCGACAACAGGTGTCGAAAAGAAGGAGATCTTGCCAGCCCTTTAGTTATGCGTGCCAGATCAGTTCACAGCCATGTCAACCCCACACAGATGCCATAAAAGAGCAAAAGAAAATAAAAAAATATTTTAGCAAGCGGGTGCACGCGCAGGCTTCTCCAGCGAAAGGCGGCAGCGTACTAACGTACGCGTGTTGGGCGACGTGCGGTCGCTCCAGGAACTCCTGGGCGGAGCCAGGGTTCAAACAGCGCCGGCAGGCAGACAGGCAGGCAGAAGCAGCTATTTGTATTTGTGTTTGCGCCGGCAGCAAACGCGGCAAACGAGCGCCACCGCGCCAGCCACCTGCTAGCAGCGCAGGCGCCGGAATTAGCCGCCAGCGCCTGGCGACGCGTCGCAATCACCGCGCCGCGGCGCGCAAACACGCGCCTAACTACCGCGCCTCTACCTGCCTGACTGATGCCCGGGCTCGTCAGCGGTGGCGGAGCTGCCGAGGCCCCCTGTACAAGGCGCCCTACATGTGTGAACAGGCTCAGCCCGTTCCTTGTTCTGTGTGATAACCAGTGTTTGGTCAATTGTTCTCGAAGTGACCTTAATGACTACAGACTAATATGTAGGAAGAATAAGAAGGGATGGACTCCAAGCCAAGGCACGTTCCCGACTCCGTCTCCTCAAGCTCCTTCCCGGCCGCACGTGGGGTCTGGACCCCTCCACAATCCTCCACACCTATAAATCCCTCATCCGCCCTATCCTTTGTTACCCCATCCAGCCTGGATCTCCGCCCCCCCTACCTTCTATAAATCCCTCCAAATCCTTGAACGCCATGCTCTCCGCCTTGCCTATCGCATCCGTCTCCCCTCCCCCACGCGGATCCTGTATGATCTCATCCCCTTCCCCCACCTCCTCCTTTTCCTTGAAAGGATACGGATCCTGTACACCTCCCGTAAACTTGATCCTCCTCACCCGCTCGTGTCCCCGATCCTCTCCCACCCCCGACCGCTGCCGCGCCCGTATTCCCACGTCTCACCCGGTCTCCATCTCTCCACCCTCCTTACCCTCTCCCAAGGTGGCTTCCGCCAGCTCCCCCTCCCTGATGATGTCCTCCTCCCCTGCATCTACCCCTCCTATCAACTTTGATCCTCCCCCCCCACCTCCTGTGTCCTTTCCTTTCGGCACCCTTCCTCCCCCCCTTTCCCTTCCCTCTCTTTCCTTTCCCCCCTCCCTCCTACCCTCTCCTCCGGGCTTCCCCTCCCCCTTCCTCCCTCCCCCTCTCTCCTTTGCCCATGGCATCTCTGCTCTCCCCTCTCCCATTTCCCCTTCCTCCTCCTCCACCTCCTCTCTTGGCAGGTCCCCGGACTCGTACACGCTGAGTGAACATTCGCGCGCCGGAGATCATCGCCATCAGTGTCTCGTGAGTGCCGTCATGTTTAGTGTTCAGTGTTCCCGTCGTACTCCATCGTTCACCTGTGCCATCGCCATCTTCAGTGTTCGTGCGTCGTGACAACAGTTTGTAGTGAATTATCGTCGAGTGTGAACGGCTCCGTGTTTGTCTTTATGTGTCTCCTTTTTATTACCCACCGTTATGTCACATTTGTGTATTCTTTCTGTTCTTTCTTATCTCCTCTACGGCTGAAGAGCGGCGTACCATGCTGCTGACAGCCTGCCTGTTTGTACGGGTTTTAAAATAACAATAAAGAAAAAAAAAGGATGGACATGTACAGAGAATGCTAGAAACTCGAGGTGCTAAGAAAATGTTTATAGGAAAGCCCGAAGAGAGAAAGAGAAGAGGTGCATTGAAGATATGGAGAAGGATTTCAAACCAATGGGGGTCAGGAACTGGAGAAAGAAAGCGATGGACAGAGAAGAACGGATACTGGTGGTAAAATAGGCCAACGTTCAGCAAGGACTGCAGTGCCGAACGGACCATAGTAATCATTATACAATGATGAGCCAAAACATTATCACCACCTGCTTAATAGCTTGTTTGTCCGTCTTTGGAACGAAACACATCACTGATTCTGCGTATCAGGGATCTGACAGTTTGCTGATAGGTTTGTAGGCGTATGTGGTGTTAGATGTCTACTCACAGCTCATGTAATTCACGCAAATAACGGGCGACTGGTTTGCGTACGCGATGATAGCGTCAGATAGCGACCCAGTTGAGCTCTATAGGATTTAAAACAGGAGAATTTGGACGCCGAGACATCAACGTGGCTTCACGATAATGTTCCTCAAACCACTGTAGCAGACGTCCTGGCTCAGAGACACGGGCAATTATACTGACGAAAGATGACATCGCTGTCGGGGAAGGTCGGCCGGTGTGGCCGAGCGGTTCTAGGCGCTTCAGTCTAGAGCCGCGCGACTGCTTCGGTCGCAGGTTCGAATCCTGCTTCGGGCATGGATGTGTGTGATGTCCTTAGGTTTGTTAGGTTTAAGTAGTTTTAAGTTCTAGGGGACTTATGACCTCAGATGTTAAGTCCCATAGTGCTCAGAGCCATTTGAACCATTTTTTTTTGTCGGGGAAGACATAAAGCATGAAGGGATGCAGATGGCTCGTAGCTGTCAGCGTGCCTTCGGTACCGCCACTGATCCCATGCAAGTGCAAGGAAATGTCTGCCACAGCATAATACTGCTCCCATCAGCCTGGGTCCGAGGCGCACTGCACGTTTCGAGCCGCCGTTTACCTCGATGACGACGCTTGTAGAGACGACCATCCAGGCCTTCTAATGTCCTTGTCCATGTGGCGGACGTCAGCAGGGATGTCTTCCCAATGCTGGACATTCAAGTAATGAAACGGCCAGTGGTGAGTTCTGACCTAAACCCCGTCGAGCAAGTGTGGGACAAGCTCGACAGACGTGTTCGTGTTCGTCCAGTTGCATCGCATACTCTCCAAGAGCTCTCAAGGGCTATCATTGAAGGATGCGAACGGATACCACAGAATGACACCTGTAGAGTTATGCAGAGCATGCTACTTATGTGTCAGGCATTTATAAACGATCACGGATGATATAAACATCATTGAAGGTTTAAAACTCGAATGAAAAGCATGCGGGATGAAGGGATGAATGATTGTTTCCACTTTCCTTTCGACACTTGTCGGACATGTCAGTTCTTGTTGTAAATGAGCACTGTATTTGCAACAGCCTCTACGAAGAGTTCATGGGTTTAATATTTCTATAGAAAGGAGTTAGACACACGGGACCGTGTACTCAAAACCCTACCACTGTGTGTTACATCGACGATCAGATGAAGGTTAAGACTGAATTAAAGATATCTGTGTTGGGAAACTCCTTCTCCGTTGAAGACTGTCTTCAAAGAAAATCTTACAATTAATGTATTAGGTTATCTTATAGTTATCTTTAGCTATATGATTCACTAGCACCATGATTCACTTCTTTGCACTCCACTTAAATGAGATTTGCACCTCTGATATCTTTTCCAAATCCCAAAGATCTGCGAGATACAAGGAATATGAACATCGGGCTTGTCCGTTTTCATTTAAAATCGGAATAATACTCTACCTAGGGGATAGTGAGAAGGCAGGTTTGATAATAACGTTTACAAAAGTGAACTGGACTTCAAATATTAACTACATTTAAGACGGTGCGGGTCGTCTTTTGTTTTTATTTTTGAGTGTGTTTGGGAACACAGTAGAATGCTTGACCTGGGCCAGGTACACTAGTGTCAGACATATAAAAAAAAAGGAGCTTATGGCATCTGCACAGGTAACCGACCTCAGGTGTTGTCTCCGTGAAGGTCACCTCTCTGAGCGAGCTCAGAGCGGGTCAGAGCTCTTGTGAGTTTAAGAGCCGCCCCCAGCCTTGCAGCCGAGTAGAGACCAGGGAAGGAACTTCAATAGTGGGAGGCCGGCACTTTCCCGTGTTCTGAAGAGTGCATTCAGCAGCGAACATTCTCATACTATTCTAAACAAACATGGTTTGCAGAAAAATTAAAGCCCAGCCAAAAGCATTGTCTTTTTATATTCGGAGGTTCTCTGATGCAAGGCTGCTGGGCATGAAAATACATGATTGGTCAAATTGTTTGTGATGTCTGGAAGACAGAATATAAGCAGCAGCTTTTCTTTTTTTAAGAAAGAGGAGCGAATCAAGATGTCATTGGCGATTTAATGTGACGTGCTTCCAAGGCGGGAATTTTGTGCAAGAAGGGATCATCCCACCGGCTGGCTGAGTCTTCTTATTCAGCGACTGGAGGGCACATACTATTTGGCAGGAAGAAAAGAGCAGGCTGTGCGATTCAGCTAAAATATAGGGAGTTGGTTGTGGGAAAGAGATAGGGAGTTACAGATCTGGTGTGCAGATTAGCTGCACGAGCATCATCGGACAGCCCTTGGTCCGCCTTTGCTCAGATCATTGTGGATATCAGTCTCAAGTCACGCATTGCGTTAGTGGATGCACGCGTTTCTCAGTCTAACTGTGAGGTCAACAGTCACTGTCTTCGTTGAAATAAAAGCTCTGGGGCAATTTTGGAACATCAGATGCGTTTAAAGTGCACCTTCCCATTTAACTTCAAGTAACGCTGAAAACCAGCACGTTTACTTGATAAAATTGACCAATAGCAGATTTTATAATATCAGTTGAAGTTCTTTCTTAGCCAGATGCGTTTAAAGTGTGGTTTCAAAAATGGTTCAAATGGCTCTGAGCACTATGGGACTTAACATCTATGGTCATCAGTCCCCTAGAACTTAGAACTACTTAAACCTAACTAACCTAAGGACAGCACACAACACCCAGCCATCACGAGGCAGAGAAAATCTCTGACCCCGCCGGGAATCGAACCCGGGAACCCGGGCGTGGGAAGCGAGAACGCTACCGCACGACCACGAGAGTGTGGTTTCACTGAATACATTAATGCGTTCTTTTAAGACTTGTTTCTGTCAACTCCTTCCTTTAATATCAAATTTAACACTACGAGATCCGTAGCTAAGGCTATAAATTCTTCGCGTTACTTTTTACGCTGTACAGAATCATTTTAGCTTGGGTCTTAAAGGGTTGTTCAGCTCTTGATTAACTTCCCGGGTCAGAGTAAATATTTGCAGAGTAAGATAATGAAACAACACTTTCTCAAAATATTATGTGAGTTAATGAATAAATCGTACATTTTACTTTATAAAAAATAGAAAAAAAATGTAGGATACACGTTGAGGCTTTAGAAGTCTGAGACGTTGGAATACATTAGGAGGCTGTCCATGCTAATACAGGGAGGCACATCACTGCGAGAAGGGTTACCAGGAAGACCAACATGAAACGACGAGATATTTTGATTGGCTACCAACTATCTGGTGCCTACATCCAAATAAATCTACCAGGATGGACTCATCACTCCAAAAGAAACATCTTTCCAACAAAGGATAAACTCTCCAAAGAGCACCATCAGCCACAATCCACCACAATAACAAAACCATAGCTAATTGTCACGCGTGGTGGGGATGTTAAACGACATAAAAAATAAATAAATAAATAAAAAATAAAAAAAAATAAAAAAGATTCAAATGGCTCTGAGCGCTATCGGACTTAATATCGGAGGTCATCAGTTCCCTAGAACTTAGAGCTACTTAAACCTAACTAACCTAAGGACATCACACACATCCATGACTGAGGCAGGATTCGAACCTGCGACCGTAGCAGTCACGTGGTTCCGGATGGAAGCGCCTAGAACCGCTCGGTCATCGAGGCCGGCTTAAACAGCATCAGTATACTGAGTGCGAAAGTGAAGATTCTAGTTGACAAAATGTACCTATTGTCAATTCAAGGTTTTCTGCCAGTGTGGGGTTGAACATGGGAAAAGTGATACTGAACACATTTTGACTTGTGTCCAGTACATGTAACCTATCTCATTACTAGGGGAGGACTTCATCTGGTTGCCGGAAGAAGTCTGAGCCACCTCTTAAATTCAGGCACGTACGGCCGGCTGCATAATGAAGATAAAAGAAAAATTACCTTCTCAAAGTAAGCTATGTTTCCAATTTGGATAATGTAGATTTCCTACACTTTTTAATCTGTCTAAATACATCGGACAGGTTATTTCAAGCCGGGAAGGTTGTGAACACGGAAAGGTGACTCCAGAATTGGCGTGCTGTACACCGACTTCGTTCGCTCTTTGACCCACAACCGAGACAGACAAAACACTGAAGATCCACCTCGTAGAGGCCGCCCGACAAGAACACTAGCTCATGAACTCTACTCACAAGTTATGGCTTGTTGGTACCCCACTGATGCTGGAACACAACTACAGGATAACTTTTATGAAGATAAGTGTGTGTGTGTGTGTGTGTGTGTGTGTGTGTGTGTGTGTGTGTGTGTGTGTTTGTGTGACGGGGTTGAGGGAGGGGGAGACCAGTGTTGTGCCAGATTGTATGCAACCATCTCCATACGATTATCACTTGAGCCGCGAATTTTCCATTACGGGCAACAGCACAAACCCCCAATAACGGTGGTGCGTAAAGATGCTGGGCAAGAGAACATCTGGAACATTCTGGATCAATGTCGTCGGGTTCTCTTCACTCACGACTAAAATCTAAAATTAATATTATGTGTGATGATGGTCGTAGAAAAGTGTGGAGGCGGTCAGATAATAATGCACGAGTGACGCACGCAGTTCTGCAGAGTCATTAAGAAGGTTCGTCATCTTCTTTTGGGATATTACCGTGTACGTAAGACGGACATCTCAATCGATTACAAGACTAATCTGAGAGCCGTGAAGTATGAGAATAGCGTCCTCCAACCCGTTGTACATCCACATAGTCAACGTTTCGGTGATATTTTCATCTTTCAAGCGGATAACACATGACCACTCCGCATTCGTGTCGTGAACACCTTCCTCTTAGAGGCAGGAATCAACTGAATATAATAGTATATGGTACTTTGGACATGAACGTAACTGAGCACGCTTGGGACCAGTTGACTCTTGCAGTGTCTCATCTCTGGAAAATGTAAATAAGCTGACGTGGGGTTTCGTCTTCGAAATTTATTCGCAGGACGGTTCCATTTTATGCTGCTTGCCTGTAAAAATCATTATTTAAAGTGGCAGTTGTTACAGGTGTCTACTAAAAGTTATACATCTTCTCCTTAATTTGCCCCCAAGTGGAAGTAGCAACAATAACGAGCACACGGTGTGTTGTGCACCACAACAGCTTTTACATCTACATGGATACTCGGCTAACCACACTAAGTGCCTGGCAGAGGGTTCATAGACCCACCCTCACAATAATTCTGTATTATTCGGAACTCGTAAAGCGCAAGAGAAAAACGAAAACCTATATCTTTCCTTGCGAGCTCTGATTTCCCTTATTTTATTATGATGATCATTTCTCCCTATGTAGACAGGCGTCAACAAAAATATTTTTGCATTCAGAGGAGAAAGTAGTTGATTGATATTTTGTGAGAAGAGTCCGCCGCAACGAAAAACGCCTTTTTTTAATGATGTAAACCGCAAATCCTGTATCATTTCAGTGACACTCTCTCTCCTCATTCGCAATAATACAAAACGTGTTGCCCTTCTTTGGACTTTCTCGATGTACTCCTTCACTCCTATCTGGTAAAGGCCCACACAGTGCAGTAGTGTGGCCGCCGAGTGAGATCACACGCTAAACGAACATATTTAACAGGAAATAGTGTCAAATTGAAATTTTCTTTGTGTCGTATACTTGTTGTAGTGTCCGTTCTTGTCGCACAACTGAGTATTAGCGTCTCAGCAGAGCTTGTTCTTGAAATTCGTGTTATCTGAAGTAGCGATAATCGCGACATAACCCGAAATTTTGCGTGACATAAACACAAAAAATTCTATTCAAGTTTTCTTGATAGTGCAAAATTCGTAAAAAAAAACACAGCTACTAGTTACATCGGTGTCTTTTGTAGCAATAAAAGTGTAGTTAAATGTTTTTAAATCGTATTCAACTAACACATTTTGTATTGTTTACTAGTTAGACAGACGCGATCTAAGCCTAAATTTTCCCAGTTATAAACATTTAAAATCCTGACCATACACCATTCATACGTAAATTCTCTAAAAGCAATGTAATTACTAATTAATTGTTCTTTCAATGTATCTCTAGATCAGTACAAAAACAACAACCACACATAAGACCTTTGTGTCGTTTTTTGTTTACATGCAGCAAATCTCGCGTCCTTGACAAATTTAAAACATTCTTTAAACTTAATTATTCTTTCGAATGAGAAATGTGGGAGCTGTAATAGGGTAGTGGGTAGAGGGATTTGTTGCCAATGGTGTAGGAAATATTTTCCCTGGGGAGGGGGCAGGGGATGCAGTGGGGAGAATGTTGGGAGAACAGAAGAGGCTCTCTCCTGGAACTGCAGAGTATGCAGTAGGAACATTTTGACTGGGGAACAGGAAAGGAAAATCTGTGCCCTTCAGGCACAGTTGGAGGAAGCAAGGAAGGAACTGATAAGGGTCAAGGGAGATAGGGGTGAGGAGGGTGGTTGGGAACTGGCATCCGGTAGGAGGATAGGAAGAAAGAGAACGCGATCTGACAGTTTTATCATCGACACCAAAAACATGTATCTACCACTGCCAGAGTTAAGTGAAGAAGAGCCTCAGATACAACAAGGAGCAGAATATGTGCAGTTCACTTCAACCGAGGCCAAGAAGCCTAGGAATGTACAAAGTGTTAGAAGAAGAAAGTACTGCTGCTAGGTAGTAGCCGTGGGCGAGGTGTAGGCCCTCAGTTACAGTAAAGTTTAGGGGCAGTGCTCCAGGCCACCAGTATCTTCAAGCCAAATGCAGGGCTAAGTCATGTGGTAGAGGACTTGGAGGCTTTATGTAAAGACTCCATGTGGGGCGGGAAACAGTTTGGACAGGGATGGGGCGTATGACATAGGTGGTGACCTGGACAAGATAGCTTACCTAGCTCATGGCACCAACGTACACTTTGTTGAGCCGTTCTGGCGTCATGATCGGCCACACCTTGATGGAGCTGTGAGGCGAATGAATGTGGGGTTAGGGATAGCTCTGAGGGCAGCCAACTTTGCTCATGTTTCTCTTTCGCCCATCGGGACGATCAACAAATGGGGTTTAACTAGGCATGGCCTACACCTAAAGGGGACTGGGAAGGGAAGATTGGTACAGCTGATTCATGAAAGTATAGGGGATGGATCTCAGGCCACACATGGTAAAATACCTGTTGTGATGGGTAGGAAAAGTAAGTCTTTTTTAGGATAAATCCAGACAACAGGTTCCCCTGCTTGAAGAAGAACCCCATCACTTTAAAAAGTGCTGAAACAGTCACTCACAAGACAGATTTTAATACTCCAAATATCACACATACCAGATGTGTCAAAGAAAAACAAACAATTGGAAAGAGTAACATCGGGAATTTCACAGACTTAACAACCCTCCATCAAAACATGCAATCAATAAAAAATAAAATACAACCATTAGGAGTTGATCTCCAATCTTTGATCTTCACAGTAGTTTGTGTTACTGAGCACTGGTGTAGAGAGACAGAAATCCAACATGAAGCGTTATCATCATATGAAAGAGCAAACTCTTACTGCAGAACTGCTTCAAAGGATGGAGGATCATGCATTTATATCAGAAAAGGAACACAGTTCAAATCAAGACATGACCTCAGCACAGAAAGTGAAGACAAACACATTAAAACATCAGCTGTTGAATTAACAGGACTTGATATCACCAAGAAATTAATCATTTTATGTGTGTATAGATTTCCTAGTGATAATGTGGACACTTTTTTCAATAAACTAACAGAAGTTCTAGATAAAGTCTCAGGTATAAAGGTCAACATAATTCTGTTTGGTGACATTAACATCAACACCAATGTCAAAAATGAATCCAGCAGCACTTTCATAAATATCCCTCAAAGTTTTGGCATGTTCCTGTTGTTCAATAGTGCAACGAGGGTTACTACAATGACTGCATCAGTAACTGACCACGTGGCCACAAAAATGGACAGGGAAAAATGTGATGCAGCTGTAAAAGATCTCGGACTATCAGACTATCTTTATCAAATAACAACAGTAAAATCAGGCATCGAATCATTCCCTAAATTACAAGCCTACGAACGACATCTATCAGAAATCAATATAAAAGATTTTTCACAGGAACTAGCAAAACAAAGCTGGTATGAAGTGTATAAGGAAACCAATGTGAATACGCAATTTTCTAAACTCTTCACATTATTTAAATTGAACTTTGAAAAGGAATTTCCAAAAGTTATTCATGTCTGTATCAACATCTCACAAAAACTGATCGATAACAGCAGGTATTAAGAAGTCCTCCCAAACACTTAAATATCTAGCGGACTGATGACCTCAGATGTTAAGTCCCATATGCTTAGAGCCATTTGAACCATTTGAGCTTAAATACCTCAGTTCCATGAAAAAGAGTCGCAATGATCCACAATTCTTAAATTGATACAAAAACATCAATAGGAAGCTGCTGCTTGCTGCAAAAAGTCATTTAATGACAAAGTAATACATAATGCAGAGAATAAAAGCGAAATACTCTGGGATGTTGTAAAAAAGAAAACAGGGAGAGGCAAACAAACCCAGAATAATATACTGCTAAGGGAGGGGGATAAGCTAATAAATGATCCACAACAGTTAGCAAACTATGTAAATGAGCATTTTTCAAGTATTGCAGTGAAATTACAGCAAAAATTCCCCAAAACAAATAATATAACACCTGTAAATAATGTTGCACTAAATACAATGATGTTACTTCCAACCACAGAGAATTAAGTCAATTTATTAAAAAACTAAAAAATAAAAAGTCAGTAGGTTTAAATGAAGTACCAATGTGTATACTGAAACACTGCATAGAGATATACAAGTCCCCTTAACAAATATAGTAAATGAATCTTTCACATCAGGGAAAATTCCAGAGTAGTTAAAACAGGCAAGAGTTGTACTTTTGCTTAAGAAAGGTAATGCAGAAGGCATAGAAAATTATCAGCCAACTTCCCTGCTGTCACCATTCACAAAAATAATAGAAGCAATTATGAAAGACAGATTAATGAATTACCTGAATAAATCTTTTAAGTGAATCACATTTTGATTTCTGATATGGCAAAAATATGGAGTTAGCCTTAGTAGAATTCACAAAAGTTGTACTTGATGCTCTTGACAAAGATGAGTGTGTCACAGGCATATTTTTGGATCTTTCTAAGGCCTTTGATATACTTTACCACAAGATTCTGTTAAATAAATTAGAAGCATTAGGAATAAGAGGGGTTGCTAACGACTGGAGATCAAACCTAGCAGATATGGTACAAAGAGTAGAGACAACACATGCTTCAAATACATCTAAACATTTAATAACACACTCATCAGAACCAAAATTTATTAATACAGGTGTTCCACAAGGTAGCATATTGGGAGCAATCCTATTCCCAATATACATCAATGACTTTCCCAGTAGTGGTGCTCATGGTGAAAAAATTCTCTTTCCTGATGACATTAACATTATAGTCACTGAGAAAACAAGAGAACTCCTTGCAGAGAAAGCAAACGAAGATCTCAGGGAAGTTTATGATTGGTCAGTAAGCAATAAAATGACATTGAACATAAACAAAACTAATGCAATGAATTTCAGTTGGAAGAGGGAAAATTACACTGTTAAATAAGGTGTCGATGGTACCTCTATAGACTGTGTAAGAAATGCAAAATTTCTAGAAATGAATATTGATTCTCAGTTGAAATGGTGTGAGAGCACAAAGGTACTTGCAAAAAGAATGACATCAGCATGTTATGTCCTTAGAATCCTGTCATCAGTACGTAACATGCAGTGTCTTTTAGTTACATACTATTCATATGTACATTCAATTCTTAGCTATGGCATTCTTTTTTGGAGAACAAATGCACAAAATATGAACACAAGTTTCAAACTCCACAAAAGAGCCATAAGAATCATAAGCAAAAATGGTAGTCAAGCTCCTTTTACAGATCTGTTCAAAACACTGGAGATTTTAACTGCTACATTTACCAGTCAGTTGTACGCATCAAAAATATCATTGGTAATTACTGCAAAAAAAGATCTGTCCATGACTATGGAACAAGAGCTAGACTCAACTTACATTTGCCAAGAAAAAATAAATATAAAACAAAAACAGGTTTTCTACCAAGTAATAAAACTGTACAATAAATTACCAAAAGAGATAAAAATTGGTTCAAATGACTCTGAGCACTATGGGACTTAACTTCTGGGCCGGCCACGGTGGTCTAGCGGTTCTAGGCGCTCCGTCCGGAACCGCGCGGCTGCTACGGTCGCAGGTTCGAATCCTGCCTCGGGCATGGATGTGTGTGATGTCCTTAGGTTAGTTAGGTTTAATTAGTTCTAAGTTATAGGGGACTGATGACCACAGATGTTAAGTCCCATAGTGCTCAGAGCCATTTGAACCATTTGAACTTCTGAGGTCATCAGTCCCCTAGAACTTAGAACTACTTAAACCTAACTAACCTAAGGACATCACACACATCCATGCGCGAGGCAGGATTCGAACCTGCGACCGTAGCGATCGTGCGGTTCCAGACTGTAGCGCCTAGAACCGCTCGGCCACCCCGGCCGGCAGAGATAAAGAAAATGCAAAAATACAATTACTTAAAAAGGCAGCTAAAAAGTACCTGTTATGCAATACATTTTATACACAGAAGGAAGACTTAGGTAAAAAAGAGTAGGGGTTTGGTAAACAAAAATGTTTCACAAATAAATAATAATAATGGTTACAAAACATCCAACATTCTACATAACACCTTTATACTATGTTTTTTTCCTTCTTTTTACCTTTTCTAGAAAAAGTTACCCCCCAATCTATGTATTGCACAATACTAACACCTCTTCCTCTTTTTGAGCTCAACATCTCACTCATGATACAAGGATGCTGACTCAGTTTTTCAGGATAGCAAATGGGAAGTTGTGGTACATAAAATGGCCCAGTGATCACCAGTGTGTGTTGTGAGTGAAGTGTTATGAAACAATGTGTGTATAGTATGTGCAGTGACTGATAGTGAGATATGAGCGAGCAGTGTCTCATTACATTATTTAATAAATTATTTGTAAGAAAATTATTGTATACCAGGAGTAAATGATCTAACGAGAAGTCTGTAAATGTGTGTGTATACGAATTAGTTTATTTTAAATTAGTCTAAACTTGTAAATACTTTGACATGTCCTATATCCTTGTAAAAACAGATCTATGGATGAATAAAGCTACTACTACTACTACTACTACTACTACAGTACTCTAAAAGAGGACAGACAAGCATAGTGTAGGCAGTCTCTTTAGTAGATCTGTTACCTTTTCTGGAACATTTGCTATGTGTTTCTTCCAATTTAAGTTGTTCGTAATCGTAATTTCTAGGTACTTAGTCGAATTTACGGCCTTTCGATTTGACTGATTTAACGTGTAACCGAAGTTTAACGGATTCCTTTTAGCACTCACGTGGATAACCTCACACTTCTCGTTATAGAGGGTCAATTGCCAATTTTTGCACTGTACAGATGTTTTTTTTAAATCGTTTTGCAAATTTTTTTGATTTTTCTGATGGCCTTACTAGTCGATAAACGACAGTGTCATCTGCAAACAAACTCATACAGCTGCTCAGATTGTATCCTAAATCCTTTATATACATAAGGAACAGCAAAGGGCCAATAACACTACCTTGAGAAACGCCGGAAATCACTTCTGTTTTACTCGATTATTTTCCGTCAGTTACTACGAACTGTGACCTTTCTGACAGGAAATCACGAATCCAGTCACACAACAGAGACGATATTCCACAAGCACGCAATTTCACTGCAAGACGCTTGTGTGGTACAGTCTCAAAAGCATTCTGGCAATCTAGAAATACGGTATCAGTTTGAAATCCCTTGTCAATAGCACTCAACACTTCGTGTGAGTAAAGCTCTAGTTGTGTTTCACAAGAACGCTGTTCTCTAAATTCTCGTTGACTATGTGTCAATAGGCCGTTCTCTTCGAGGTGATTCATAGTGTTCGAACACAATATATGTTCCAAAATCCTGCTACATATCGACGTTAATGATATGGGCCTGTAATTTAGTGGATTACTCCTACTACCTTTCGTGAATATTGGTGTGACCCGTGCAACTTTACAGTCTTTGGGTACGGATCTTTCCTCGAGTAACTTCCGCGTTACTCATGTTGACAGCTGTTGATTATTTGAATTCTGGAATATTTACTTCGTCTTCTTCGGTGAAGAATTTCAGAAGGTTGTGTTTAGTAACTCTGCTTTACTGGCACTGTCGTCGATAGTATTTCCATTGCTATGGCGCAGAGGAGGCATTGATTGTGTCTTGCCGGTAGCACACTTCACATTACGATCAAAATTTCTTTTGATTTTCTGCCAGGTTTCGTATTGGAAACTATTATAAGCATCTCCGCTCTGAATTCCGCTCTAAATTTCGAGCTTCTGTAAAAGATCCCCGATCTTG
Source organism: Schistocerca cancellata (assembly GCF_023864275.1). Classification (NCBI taxonomy): domain Eukaryota; kingdom Metazoa; phylum Arthropoda; class Insecta; order Orthoptera; family Acrididae; genus Schistocerca; species Schistocerca cancellata. The sequence goes on along the minus strand of NC_064631.1, from coordinate 226,189,480 downwards.
GAGATTTTGCTTCTGTTTGAATTGGCGTGTTTTTTTCATTGTTTCTGTAGCAGTTTTCTGGCCAGTTTCGTGTACCAAGAAGGATCAAATCCGTCGTTTGTTAATTTTTTTGGTATAAATCTCTCAATTTCTGCCGATATTATTTCTTTGAATTCAAGCCACATCTGATCTATAGTTATATTGTTAATTTGGAAGGAGTGGAGATTGTCTCTCAGGAATGCGTCAAGTGAATTTTTATCCGCTTTTTTTAATATGTATATTTTTCTTTATTTTTGGAGGATCTGAGAGTAACAATATTCAGTATCGCTACGACAACCCTATTTCGTTAATCCCTGTATGCGTTTTGATGCTTGTTATTAGCTCAGGATTATTTGTTGCTCAGAAGTCAAGTATGTTTTCACAACTATTGGGCTCATGAACTAACTGCTCAAAATAATTTTCAGAGAATGCATTTAGCACAATTTCGGATGATGTTTTATGCGTACCACCGGATTTAAACATGTGTTTTCGCCAACATATAAATGGTAAATTAAAATCACTACCAACTATAATACTACGAGTCGAGTACGTGTTTGAAATTAAACGCAAGTTTTCTTTGACCTTTCAGCCCTTGTACCATCTGAATTGGCAGGTCGGTAAAGGGATCCAATTATTCTTTTATTCTGGTTGCCAAGAATAACCTCCATACTAACTCACATGTACTATCTAGTTCAATTTCGCGACAAGATAAAGTACTTCTAACGGCAACAAACACGCCACCCCGAACTGTGTTTAGCTTATCCTTTCGGAACACCGTTAGGTTCTTCGCAAAATTTGCGGCTGAACTTACCTCCATACTTAGCCAGCTTTCAGTGCCTATAACGATTTTAGCATCAGTGCTTTCTATTAGCGCTTGGAGCTCTGGTACTTTCTCAACATAGCTACGACAATTTACAGCTGTTATGACGATGGTTCCAGTATCTACGTTCTTCCTGTGTTCGGGCTGCACCAATTGGGACTGAAGCCCTTTTTGTGTTTCCCCGAGACCCTCTAACTAAAAAACCGCCCAGCTGACGCCACACAGCCCCGCTACCCGTGTAGCCGCCTGCTGCGTGTAGTCGACTCCTTACCAATTCAGAGGAATCCGAAATCCATCCATACTACGGCGCAAGTCGAAAAATCGACAGCCTATGCGATCGCAGAACCGACTGAGCCTCTGATTCAGACCCACCACACGGCTCTGTACCAGAGGTCCGCAGTCGGTCCTGTCGGCTATGCTGCAAATAGTGAGCTCTGCTCTCATCTCACAAGCAAGACTGGCCTTTACCACTTCTGTTAGCCGCTCGAAACCACAGAGAATCTCTTCCTATCCAAAGCGACACATGTCATTGGTACCGACGTGAGCCACTACCTGCAGTTGGCTGCACCCTGTGCTCGTCATGGCATCCGGAAGGACCCGTTTCACGGCTGGAATGACTCCACCCGGTATGCACACGGAGTGCACATTGGCTTTCTTCCCCTTCTTGGTAGCCATGTCCCTAAGGGGCTCCATAACGAGCTTAACATCGGAGCTACCAATAATCCCACCCTTTGTGATTGCCCGGATCTTGCAGGCTGAGAGGTTTCCTCTGAAACAGGAGAGGCGACTGCACCAGGCTGAACTACAGTGTCAGCCAGAGACTGCACCTGGAACCTGTTTGTCAGACTAATCGGGGAGGCGTTACGTGCGGCCCCTGCAGAGTCTTTCGCCGATGCCCGGATGCGAGATCCCATTCGATCACTCAGCAGATACCGGTACTGTGTTCAAAATGTATATTGCTTTTGTCAATATTGACTTATGATGAGTGAAGCCGCTAATATTAATGTACATTTTGCCTCTTTATGTGTCAGCTACATTGACGAACCAAAGCTGGTCCGTAGCAATAAATTGGATTCACGCTTCACAAGTCAGCGTTGTGACTCGACGGTGGTCGATGTGTGTAATGTTAAGTAATTTTAGTTGCATTCCTCGGGACAAATTAAATACTTCGTTATTAAGAGGTCTAAATATTCATATACTTTTTCTCCTGTCTGTTAACTTCAAAATTAACAGTATTTACAGCGATATTGAAACTGTCAATGTTTATTTCTGGTTCTGTTCGTTAGCTGTTAATTTATAACATGAAACAGAGGTATGTTGTAGGAAAATACAATACAGATTTATCACGCAGCGCTAGGGGACGCAATTCTCCCCCCTCCCCCCCCCACCCCCAAAAAAGAAAGGTAAAATTAAGAAAAACGAAAAATAAAACATATAAGAGATGTTTTCACAATTTAGTCGAGTTTATAGAAACACATTTCGGTTATTCATAAATAATTTTCGCGTTTATCAACAATAACAGGAAGCCTTTGAGCATGATAAAGAACGTTCTTTTAAGCACAAAATAATAACAAATTACATAGATATTTTTATATTTGTAAAGTGCACTTGTATCAGAAGTAATTACAATAAATGAAAAGCACCGATGGAAGATTCTGTTAATAAGAAGTAATTACTTTGGTTACATAAAGGCGCAGAAGTTACGCTATGAACTAATTTTTATTACTTGCAAAATGCAATTTATGTTGCTTGACGATGTAAAATACAGAACGGACTAACACCGAATGCTGTGCGGGTCTGTCTCTCTCTCACACATTCACTTATGTTTATTTCCTTACCAGCACTACCAATACTGCCGGTAATCCTAACACATACTACGTCATTTATTTACTGTGCCAAAACTAACGTATTGTAGTTTTGTTGCAGCGCAACTCTACGCGTGGACCAAACTTACTATCTGAATAAAGAACACTTTTAATGGAAATTATAAACGTGGCATCTTTCTGATGAAAATCTGGCCCTTCAGGTTATAATTAACTCTGTGCTCACAAGGTGAATTGGAAAACCACCCGCTCGACCTATTTGCCTTAATGCGCATGTGCGATGTAGCTCAGGCTCTTCTCCGCAGCTAGTGTATCCTGGGCCGCCACGCTCACAGTACTGGATGGATCACCTGCTCCGTGGTACGTGCTAACCGAGTGGGATTCCACCCGACATTGTTTTTAATATCCTTCCAATTCACTCTGCGGGCAGAGGGTTAAGAACAACCTACATGGTCTGTACCATTATACGATAGTCGTAAGATTTTAACTATCGCCTCGAAAACCTGAAGATACTATTTTTTTTTTTTTTTGATATTTGCAGATAAATTTCTGCAGTCATGATACGCATTGGATCTGCGCATCGAGTATCCTCTCACGTCCTATACTTCATCAAAGGGCTACGTCATTGGCCGGTCCTAGTAGCCGAGCGGTTCTAGGCGCTTCAGTGTGGAACCGCGCGACCGCTACGCTCGCAGGTTCGAATGCTGCCTCGGAGATTGATGTGTGTGATGTCCTTAAGGCCGCGCGGGATTAGCCGAGCGGTTTAGGGCGCTGCAGTCATGGACTGTGCGGATGGTGCCGGCCGAGGTTCGAGTCCTCCCTCGGGCATGGGTGTGTGTGTTTGTCCTTAGGATAATTTAAGTTAAGTAGTGTGTAAGCTCAGGGACTGATGACATTAGCAGTTAAGTCCCATAAGATTTCACACACATTTGAACATTTTTTTTATGTCCTTAGGTTAGTTAGGTTTAAGTAGTTCTAAGTTTTAGGGGAGTGATGACCTCAGATGTTAAGTCCCATAGGGTTCACAGCCATTTGAATCATTTTAGCTACGCCATTTTGTTTTGGTCTGCTATCGGCGTGCCATGGTACTGTGTGTTCACACCTGCAGAACTAATGGTGATAATTAAGTCTTTATGATTATTACCGCTAAAACTAAAGCTTCTACACTCCGTCTTCTGGCCACGAGTTGCCTACCGGGACCATCCGACCGCTGTTTCATCCTCAGTGGAGGATGCGCATAGGAGGGCCGTGGGGTCAGCACACCGCTCTCCCGGTCGTTATGATGGTATTCTTGACCGAAGCCGCTACTATTCGGTCGAGTAGCTCCTCAATTGGCATCACGAGGGTGAGTGCACCCCGAAAAATGGCAAGAGCGCATGGCGGCCTGGATGGTCACCCATCCAAGTGCCGACCACGCCCGATAGCGCTTAACTTCGGTGATCTCACGGGAACCGGTGCATCGACTGCGGCAAGGCCGTGGCCCAAAACTTCTACAGTCATCATTAATTTTCGAGGCACTTTCGTGTGTGAGAGTGTGTGTGTGTGTGTGTGTGTGTCTGTGTGTGTGTGTGTGTGAGAGAGAGAGAGAGATAGAGAGAGAGAGAGAGAGAGAGAGAGATCGCGTCACGGCTTAAAACGGCAAGTTTTCGAACGTTTCATCCTCCAACGAAGATCTCCATCATCAGACTGAACTTTATGTATATTGTGGTTTACTACTCGTAACTGCTGCACAGGCAAGGAAACTTACAGACTATGACCAGTGCTCCGTGCATGGATGGAAAAGTGTTGTTAAAAGTTTCACAGTTTCAGAGACTATTGGAACAGCCCATTGCAAGTGTGAACTACATACATATACCGTACACCGTCACACAGATGAAGGGCACCCACTGCAGATAATGATTCGCCGCAGCATTTTAAATTTTTCATGAAGTCAGACTCCCAGAAGAATTTTATTGAAACGGTCGGTGGAGCGTTCGCGTGGGCGTTTCGACTGAGAACAATTAGCGGCACGGCTCGCGCAGTTGCTATGCACATATATTAGCGCAGGGCGGCCTGAGGGAGCCGGTGGTGGACGGCCGGCGCAGAGCGACGCGAATTTTGTCGGCGCGGCGCGGTGCGGCGGCGCAATTGTCATAGCAGCAGCGTCCGGCTAATTGGGTTGAGCGCCTGTGCCGGCGCCGGACATATTGGATTAGCTGCCTGCTGCCTGCTGCCTGCTGCCTGCTGCCTGCTGCCTGCCGGCTCCTGGCGCCGCGATCCCGGCAGGCGCCGTGCCGCGACGCCCCCACCGCCCCTGCCACCCCCGCCGCCCCCGCCGGTTAATTTGAGCGCGTTAATATAATTTCGAGTTTCGCGGTTTTGCAGAAGCCCCGCGGGAGTGCGCGCGTGCTGCCGGATGCCGGGCCGTGACCCGCCTACGGCCAAATTGGCAACCGCGCCAGGGGCGGCCTGTGCCGCCGCTGCCGCCGCCACAGCTGCCGCCCTCGCCGCCCTCGCCGCCCTGGACAGATATTTCTGCGGCATGGGTCTGCCATCTCCCGCCCCGAGGACACTGAGGCAACAGAACTGTACCGAAGTGACCGTGCGCCCCTGGCAGAAATGTCCCTACTCCAATAAACTCCCTAAAAACTACCCTTCTTCACTATAAATCAAAAGCACAATATTGTGGCTCTTCTACAGTACCAATTTATTTTGTTGTTAACCTGTTTTCGGTTTACATGGCCATCATCGGACTTTAATGAAATGTCGCTGTCAAAGAGGGTACGTTTTTCTTCTTCACTTCATGTTTCAGGCAATATCTTAGTTACTAGTAAATAAAATTGAAAAAGATGTAAAATAGAGACCGATGTACAAATATTGAGTAATTGCCATTTTTTACAGTAAATGTAAATGTCGTGTGACTAGGGCCTCCCGTCGGGTAGACCGTTCGTCGGGTGCAAGTCTTTCGATTGGACGCCACTTCGGCGACTTGGTTGTCAGTGGGGATGAAATGATGGTGATTAGGACAACACCCAGCCTCTGAGCGGAGAAAATCTCCGACCCCGCCGGAAATCGAACCCGGGCCCTTAGGATTGACATTCTGTCGCGCTGACCACTCAGCTACCGGGGGCGGACATTTTTTACAGTGAGGTGATAACGTAACTAAAATGTTAAACAATAAATAAATATAAAGGGCATAAACGAGGAAGACATTAACAATAAACTTCGAAAAATTACACGTTTATGCAACAATGCAATTAAACTAACAATCAATAAAATAAAATTAATGCAGCACAAGAGTACTGATGAATAGCTCGGAGAGGTATGCAGGAACAGAATAAAAGATGGAACTGATAACTGAAACAGGAAATGTATAAGCAAAAATTATTTATTAGCGGTACAGAGAATTTTCGTTACTGCAGGCAATGTATCATATTACGAAACAACACAATATATGGAGTACATAGACAATCACTGTGAAATAAATAAATACCAAAAAAATAGAGGAATAGAATGGAACAAACAATTTGAGAAGATTTAAAGAAATTTATGTCGTTTATCTACTAGTCTCAGTTTCATATTGACAGTACACTGTAAAATACGCAACCGAGACTAGAAATTAAACGATATATAATTTTTTTTATCAATTTCGATACAGTTGCTGGATTCTCTCAAGACAAATACGTGAGCTGTAGTGAGTGTGAGAAGTGTGGAAGAAATGTAATGATTAAATGAAGTTTAGATAAGAGTAAGTATTGAGCTGTGTTTGGTCACTTAACCCTACAGAACTAAAGGGTGAAACCGTTAAATTGCTACCATCGTAAATTTTAGTATCCAAAATTTTATCAAGGGAAGTGATAATTTATAAGTTATCTACTAGTTAATTACAGTTATTAGACTTCCTATGGTACGTTACATAAAAAATAAGTACAAAATGGTAATTTTACTGCTGAAAATGTTGTTGGAAAAGAAGTCATAATTCATGTTACGCTCTAGGTACAAGTTACTATAATTATTAGAACTTCAAAAGTACGGCATTCGTTACACAAAACGATTAGAGTCTTCTGCTTTAGACAATATAATTACAATTTAAGCAAGATCTAGTTTTCTATTCTGCACAAATTGCTCTTGAGCAATAGTACAGATTGTCGCCAATCTTCATTCGCTCGAAGGACAAAATGAACGTACTTTTCTCTGCTGAGGTGGTTGTACGTCCTGTTATTGCTATTGCTGCTCAGGTGAAGTTCCCCTAGCAAAGCACCCAGTATGTAAATGTCAAAATCAGACTCAATGCCATCCATATTGTTCTCCTTTCAGTGACGAAAGTTGAGATTAACGCTAAAGAAGGCCAATCTGATATAAACTAACACTCTTCTAACTTTGACTGCTAGATATTTTACTCAGAATGACGCACTAAGATAAATTCTAAGCAATAAGACAAATGTGCCGACTATTACAAAGCAGGCACACCATTACCAAAAATTCGCAGTATTTACCACAAGAGCACCATTGCCAGCAAACCGCTGGATCAGGCAATAAATAATTCATCCATTGTTAACAACGATGTTTGCCATGAAGATACTCAAGACTGCATGTCGCTCATGTGTCCAGATTGGCGAGAACCACAAAGAGATGTCAACTGCAATCGTAAATTTGACAAAGGTTTAGTATTCTAGGGTTAATATTAAATCAGGACTGTCTGCCAGATTTAAAGGGCTTCAATAGATTAAGTTTTCGGCCTTTGTTTGCTAAATGGAGGACGTGGGACTATCTCTGGTAGCTGTGTCCCTCATTCGGTACATGCTCATCAAGTGTGGAGTCGTAACTGTGCAATCTCCAATTATGTTCGTGTTCAGCCGAGCTAGTTTTATGTGTAGTCCTGCTTGACCAATATAAGACTTATCACTATCGAGTAATTCTATGTGCCCCCCTGTTGGGTAATAATTATGTTTTTGTTTACTATTGAAAACACGCTGGGTCATCATGTTCCTCAAATAGTCAGCCATTTTTACTTGGCATATTTAACCAATTTCAGTTTTGAAAGCAGCGTGACGCCACCACTATTTTTCGGCGCTACAGAAAAAAAATAGCAGTGCTGTCACAACTGTTGCAAAAGCCCCAGGGAACAGACGAGTGCAGAGCGGACCAGAACACCATTACGTTAGGGATAGCGGTTGTCGCTGAGATAACCGGTTTCTGGTTAAATCGGTTTTGTCCAACGCCAGTTCAACCTGGGTATTTATTCCTGTTGTTTCCTATAACAATCGTAGAAATCGAGCAATGAAACATTTTGACTAACTCAGTTTCAAAATACACTCCTGGAAATTGAAATAAGAACACCGTGAATTCATTGTCCCAGGAAGGGGAAACTTTATTGACACATTCCTGGGGTCAGATACATCACATGATCACACTAACAGAACCACAGGCACATAGACACAGGCAACAGAGCATGCACAATGTCGGCACGTCGGCACTAGTACAGTGTATATCCACCTTTCGCAGCAATGCAGGCTGCTATTCTCCCATGGAGACGATCGTAGAGATGCTGGATGTAGTCCTGTGGAACGGCTTGCCATGCCATTTCCACCTGGCGCCTCAGTTGGACCAGCGTTCGTGCTGGACGTGCAGACCGCGTGAGACGACGCTTCATCCAGTCCCAAACATGCTCAATGGGGGACAGATCCGGAGATCTTGCTGGCCAGGGTAGTTGACTTACACCTTCTAGAGCACGTTGGGTGGCACGGGATACATGCGGACGTGCATTGTCCTGTTGGAACAGCAAGTTCCGTTGCCGGTCTAGGAATGGTAGAACGATGGGTTCGATGACGGTTTGGATGTACCGTGCACTATTCAGTGTCCCCTCGACGATCACCAGTGGTGTACGGCCAGTGTAGGAGATCGCTCCCCACACCATGATGCCGGGTGTTGGCCCTGTGTGCCTCGGTCGTATGCAGTCCTGATTGTGGCGCTCACCTGCACGGCGCCAAATACGCATACGACCATCATTGGCACCAAGGCAGAAGCGACTCTCATCGCTGAAGACGACACGTCTCCATTCGTCCCTCCATTCACGCCTGTCGCGACACCACTGGAGGCGGGCTGCACGATGTTGGGGCGTGAGCGGAAGACGGCCTAACGGTGTGCGGGACCGTAGCCCAGCTTCATGGAGACGGTTGCGAATGGTCCTCGCCGATACCCCAGGAGCAACAGTGTCCCTAATTTGCTGGGAAGTGGCGGTGCGGTCCCCTACGGCACTGCGTAGGATCCTACGGTCTTGGCGTGCATCCGTGCGTCGCTGCGGTCCGGTCCCAGGTCGACGGGCACGTGCACCTTCCGCCGACCACTGGCGACAACATCGATGTACTGTGGAGACCTCACACCCCACGTGTTGAGCAATTCGGCGGTACGTCCACCCGGCCTCCCGCATGCCCACTATACGCCCTCGCTCAAAGTCCGTCAACTGCACATACGGTTCACGTCCACGCTGTCGCGGCATGCTACCAGTGTTAAAGACTGCGATGGAGCTCCGTATGCCACGGCAAACTGGCTGACACTGACGGCGGCGGTGCACAAATGCTGCGCAGCTAGCGCCATTCGACGGCCAACACCGTGGTTCCTGGTGTGTCCGCTGTGCCGTGCGTGTGATCATTGCTTGTACAGCCCTCTCGCAGTGTCCGGAGCAAGTATGGTGGGTCTGACACACCGGTGTCAATGTGTTCTTTTTTCCATTTCCAGGAGTGTACATAGAATCAAAATACTAAAGACGAAAACTAAAGAAAACTTAGTCCGTCCACCGTTCGATGCTATTCTCGAAAAGTGGTATGTGGCTGAATACTACCAAAAAAATCACTAGTACTCCCCTATTGATTCTAGTTTTTTAAAAATCTGCTCAAAAATTATCTTGTAATCGAGGATCGCACCACTATTGGACATTAGCAACAGTAAGTGCTAAAGGGTGGAAACTGAGGCTCAAGAGCTTTAATGTTCATTCTAATTTGTCGGCTTTCAGTAGATATCGGAATATTGTGTAGACACAGGCAATAGAACAGCTACTTTCAGTTTTTGTTGTTAAGTTTATTGTTGAGTTTTTTCTCCTTATATGATGTCGTAACTTTGATGTGGCTCATCTCGTTCTTAAACTTTTAAAGTAAATGGGACATTGAGCTTCATTAATACGGCGGTTCTTATATCACCTGTAGGCGAGGAATGGTGCCATTCTGTAATATAACTGATATCCGCGACAGCTGCGAGAAACTAGCATACAGACCAGATGAGGTACGTCTTGCGGACTGCATGCACACTCGTACCATCTAATATGCCACGTCACATGGTAGTAGGTACCTTATTGTTTCAGCAATGCTATGTCAGTTCTTTTGCCATGGACTTGTTGCGCGTTTCTGTTGTCATTGTCATTAAAAGAGTAGAAATCATGTCCATTATAATTATCCGGGCTGTTATGCCGTGGTCGGTTGATGAATGCTGTGGTGATTCCCAACGTTTCGTCTCCGACTGCGGGAGACATCTTCAAGGGGGTCCGTAGCTTGATGGAAGATCCAACACACACACTGGCTCGCCAGTCAGTAGCGAGCCAGTGTGTGTGTTGGATCTTCCATCAAGCTACGGACCCCCTTGAAGATGTCTCCCGCAGTCGGAGACGAAACGTTGGGAATCACCACAGCATTCATCAACCGACCACGGCATAACAGCCCGGATAATTATAATGGACATGATATTTCCGGCCGTGAAAGTTTACATTTTAGTATCAGAGTAGAAATCGCTTTTGTCATTTTCTGTAATAAACCAATAGAAATTTTACGAATAAAAATTACTCTATTTTTTGAAAAAAGGTTTAATTGTAAACTAAGAATTTTAGCAATGCTGCTGTGGCTAACTGGTTTTTTTACTCGGTTGTTAGGGAAAAATAAGAACACCTATTATAACGGAGACCAAACAAGGAACGAAAAATACCATTTATTCAGACGTAAAATACCGGTATCGGTATTAACCGGGCGGTTTTTCCCGTCCCTACATTACGTCAGTTGCCACTAGGGGCCAGGAAGCAATAACGTTGATACAGCTGCTGGTAAACCTTTCGGGATGTGAGGTCGTGGTCCAAGTAACTTTTCTGTTCCTGACGTTTCGCCCAGGATGCGCTGGACATCCTCAGAGGCGCTACTCCCCAGTGTCTCGCCGATTGACCTGTCCGACTTCCGAGAGCGACATAAACACTGTAGGAAAGGGGGCGTGGTCAAAGTAACACGTGATGAGTAGAGACAATCCTTCTCGGAGATAAAACCTATCTATCGATTGTCGTCCTGTCAAAGGTAAAAGTGTCTAGCGATTCTGCAGAGCTACAGTCCATATGTCGCTAAGTTTCATTGCCTCCTCTTTCCTATTAGATTCTTGTAAATTTCAATGTCTTCTCTATATAGTTGATTTCTGTTTCAGAAAACTTCACTTCGTGGTTTCCTGACTGAAGAGCATGCTCTGCTACAGCTGATTTCTCTATGTTTCCTAGTCGGCAAAGACTTTTGTGTTCTTTTAGTCGTGTATTTACTCTCCTTTTTTGTAAGTCCTACATAAACTTTGCCACACGTACACGGAATTTTGTGTACACCACATGTCGACAGACGAGGGCTTTATCCTTCACAGATCGGAGTACTTGACTTATTTTCTTCGTTGGTCTAAAGACTGGCCTAATGTCATGTTTCTGTAAATTGTTACCGATCTGATCCGTTACATTTTTAATAAAAAGGAGAGAAACTGTATTTCTCCGTCTTTCTGGTTCATCCTTGTCCTTCCGTCTTCTGTTCCTTGGTCGCAAAATCCTCTTTAAATCTTTCTCTGAGTAGCCTTTTTTCTCGAAAGGCTGCTTCAGATGTCTCGGTGGAGGAGCGCCTCTGACGATGTCCAGCGCAGTCATGGACGAAATGTCAGAAACAGAAGAGTTTCTTTGACCACGACGTCACATTCGGAAAGGTTTACCAGCAGCTATGTCATCCGGTTGTGAAAGCCTTCATTCTATGAAAGTTGACACAGCAGAAAGGTACGGCATCGGAATCGGCACGGCGTCGGCAGGACGGTTGTTGCACCTCCAAGCTGCGGGCTTGTTTTGTTCTGGATTTGCTTCTGCAAAACAAGTAGGCGCAGAAACAGTATAAATACCAATCATTTTTAGCCAAAGGGATCGCAGTCTGATAGCATTGTCATCAGGGGAGGTCTACACCAGTCGACGGGGTGACGTCCTCCAAGCAGCCACTATGAAACTTGACATCCACATGCCGCAGACTCGCTGCTGACACTAAGTCCACGCTGCGGACTTAGTGCCTTCCAGAGGTGGGCAAGCTCCAGGCTGATTTCATGTGCAGCCAGCCTTCTGCAGCCACTCAGACTCCTATGCCAGCGTGGGCATGTTGACGCTGTACCCCTCCGCACACGAGGAAACACATTACTGATGAAGATGATCTTCCTCTGCAAGAACCATGGTGGGTTTCCGTGCCTGCGGCCCGCTCCGCCTTGAGCTCAAGAGCTGTACCCAGGCAGCACACATACTGCTACGGCCTACGCACTTTGCTCAGCCAGTGGCGTCATGACAGGCCGCTGGCCGGGTGTTGTATCAACGCAGCTGCATTCGCTTTCTTCAGCACGCACCCAGGGGCCGTTGCCACCACAGAGCATCTTACGAATGTTATAGTTTGTTCTCCAATAAAATAGTTGACTAATAATGTTTCTATGAGCGACCATCAATCATCATCCTGACAACTAACTTCCTCAACTCGTCCTTGTCACTGTAGAGGTCGTCCACCCCGATCGTCTACAGTAGGTTTAATAAAATTGCAGGACAGAGAAACTGATTGTTCAGCGAGATTTGATACAATGATTATAGTGATTAAACGCTTAGTAAAGTGATTATCAGAGAACATAAAGGTCTTCGATGCTTTGAAACATGCCAGAGTTTCACTCGCATCACAGTAACAGCAAAATACCTAGTAGCATTATAGCTTTCAGACTTGATGGAGAGGGCGGCCGGTGTGGCCGAGCGGTTCTAGGCGCTACAGTCTGGAACCGCGCGACCGCTACGGTCGCAGATTCGAATCCTGCCTTGGACATGGATGTGTGTGATGTCCTTAGGTTAGTTAGGTTTAAGTAGTTCTAAGTTCTAGGGGACTTATGACCTAAGATGTTGAGTCCCATAGTGCTCAGAGCCATTTGAACCAAAAGTTAAGTCCCATAGTGCTCAGAGCCACTTGATTTTTTGAACTTGATAGAGAAGTGGCGGCACAGGTCACGAAAACTGATAACGACCTAGAGAGCGGTGTGCCGACCACATGTCTCTCCATATCCGCATCCGGTGACGCTTACGGGGTATGACACGGCGGCCGGTCGGTAACGATGGGCCTTCAAGGCCTGTTCGTACGGCGTTTATTTGTTTTAGCCTAGCTTTCAGTAGTGTTAGGACACAAAATGCTTGGGCAAAGCAGCATATGACCAATAGTACAATATAAGTTTGTTTGTATGAGGATTTAACGTAGATGAACCGAAAACTGCCAGTAGCAAATGTACCAGTTGGGGGGGGGGGGGGGGGGGGGGGTAAGTAAACTGAAACGTCCCCTTAGAAAAATTAATGAATGACTGTGCTGGTAAACCCCTTAAGTTATTTGATTTTCAAAGAGCTGAGCAGAACTGAACGTACTCAGACATTTCTCTCTTTACTTATTCTGATCAACACTAAACTGACACAGCATTTTTTGCGCAACGCAATCTGAGTTTCAATAATCCCTACAAAAGAATGGCCCTGACTGACAATAACCTATACCTTTCATGAATCACGTACCTCACAAAAATCTTCGTTACTCGAACAACTGCAATACAGCGAGCGCCAATACTGCCAGCTAAGTACAAGATTCTAACTACTGAAGGCACTAACTACTGATAGACATGGTTAGCAAATGAAAGATTTTGATAGACAAGAAACAATGTGTTTACCTTAATAGTGTTCAAAAGTCATAATATGTATATCAGTTCATGACATCCAGTCTTACAAGTTTACTGTCTCTGATGGACTCACGTCCAGATCATCCGCTCTCAAAACTCCGCCATCTCTCTCCCCACATCCACCACTGCTGGCGGCTCACCTCCAACTGCCCAACGCTACGCGCTGTTTACATCCAGCTGACCAACACTACAATAGCGACTATTCCAACAATGCCACCCAGCCACAGACTGCACACAGCATAGTCAGTGATTTTCATACAGAGCGCTACGTGGCGTTACCAATATAAAAACCTAAATAGCCTACTTACAAAACTACATAATTCCCCCCCCCCCCCCTACTCACCACCTTCTTACTTGCTTGCTAAAAGACGGCATTATGCTGTTGTGGAGACATGTCGCCCCGCCTGCAAACTGAGAGCAGCAAATGTACTAGTTGGAGGAGGAAGTAAATTACATAATTCCCTCCACGTCTCACGTTTCTTGCTTGCTAAAAGACTCTATTATTCTGTCGCGGAGCCACGAAATTTATCTGTATATTCAAATTGTCTGAATGGCGCAGTCTGGATCATAGTTTTATTTATTTCCATTGACCGGTTTCATGTCTAAAAATTTATCGCAGCAACTGTTGTACGTCATCAACTTCGTTATACTGCGACTAGTTTCTACCTCGAGCTCATAATTTGGCAGAAAGTAGATAAGGGAAATTCTATTGCATTAGCAAAGAGACCCAATGCAATCTGATATTCAGTTAACTATCCGAGCACTTACTTTCAGAATTCATATACGTCCACAGTTTAAAAAAAATCGCGAATATTTATCAGTGCATTTGTATGGCCCTACGAATACAAATATGATATGCAAATTAACCATAGTACTACACATGAACAACTGCATTGCACATTCAGTCACAATGTACTTGACATATGGCATGACACTGTCAAATTACTAACACAACAGAATTATGACTCTAAATTCAGTCCAGAAAGGGTATCTTGAACTGTGAGTGTATGTGGTATGTAACGTTACAATCCATTCACTTCATATTATATTACAATTTTGGCGTACTTTCTCCCAGAATAGGAAAGAGTTTATAAATTTTTATAAATTGGAATGAACGTACTGAAATTATACATTGTAATGCTATTTACCACATAATCAGTTCGATACGCGCTGTCTGTCTATAAATAGACACAGCGTAGAGCCGTGATTCTGTTCTGTTACAAACTTGACTATTGCGTTTCATGGGCCTGACACATGGAGAGTGAGTCTGAAATTCAGAGTATTTGTTGCTATGTCAACACCATGGTTCATCTGATCATACTTATATTTATACGGTCACGTGTGTGCACTGATAAATAATCATGGATTATAATTAAACTTTTAGAAGCACACTTATAAAAGTTCAACAAAGAAGTTCAACAAAGAAGAATTTTAAAAGTAAGCACATGGTCATTTAACCGATACTTATATTGCATTATGTCTCTTCCTTAATACAGTTTAATTTCTCTTATTATGTATTGTACCAAGGTTCTGCCATGCGATGATCTCGAGATTGAAACGGGTTGCAGAGCAACAAAATCAACCTTTTTTTAGCAGCTTTTGGTATCTTTTACGACAAAACATCTGTTGTGGAAGCTGCGCAGCACCATTTTTAAAAAGATATTGTGATACCGACCAACTTAGAGAGGTTGTGGAAAGCGGTTCACTAAACAAATTGAGTATCGGAATCCACGTCCGTAAAGTCATCGAACGAGCTACAGGGCAGGAAAGTTACAAATGCAGTCTCTGGATCCTGGGCCATCCCTTTGACAGCAGACAGAAGCCTGTAATATTACTCAATGCAAGCAGAGTTGCTGTGATCTAACCAAATGCATGCTGTCAGACTCAATACGAGAAGTCCCGGGTATGATTCGTTGGCGTAAAAACTCAAGTTTACCGCCAAACGGGTGGCCTACATGAAGGTGTTTGCCGTTACAACTACTACGCTCTGTAGAGTCGATGCGTGCTGTTTCCGGACGTGGATTCGTAGCCTCAGTTTTTCCTCAAGACATCCTCTACAGTAACTTTGAGTTCTTCAGTATACACTAGTGTCCAAAATCAAAGCAACAAACTGCTATTTCCCCGCCCTATGTGTTATTCACGATATAATCATACAAACTGTCAACAGACGTTGTTACGATCGTGTTCTGCAGGCAAGATGGCATTCCGATGAACGGAAAACAACGCCACAAATAACGTCAGGGCACGTATCAAGCGGGGCAGTGTTTGCAGGATAGTCCTACATCTACAGTATGGCAGAGAGAAGACGCCTACAGACTCTCTGCTGTGGAGGGCCATAAGAAGAATGGAACCATGAGAGTAGAAAAGTAATGGGACCCAATGGCTTAATGTGAATCGCTCTGTTGTTTCTCGGATGAGGAGACAGTTTATAGAGACCGAAACTGTATCCTAGAGACCAGTACAGGACCGAGCACATGTGACATTAGAAAGAGTGGACCGTTATTTGGCTGTGAGGTCACAACGGTACCGCCCTGCTACTGCACAGCAACTGGCATCTGACCTCGCAGAATCCGATGGACGTTTTGTATCCAAGCAAACGGTGTACGGAAGACTTCAGCAGAGTTGCCTTTATTGTTGGAAACCCGCTGGCTGTTTACTTCTCTCGTGGTTCAAATGGCTCTAAGCACTATGGGACTTAACATCTGAGGTCATCAGTCCCCTAGACTTAGAACTGCTTAAACCTAACTACCATAAGGACATCACACACATCCATGCTCGAGGCAGGATTCGAACCTGCGACCATAGCAGCAGCACGGTTGCGGGCTGAAGCACCTAGAACCGCTCGGTCATATCGGCCGGCCCTCTGCCGTGTCTTCACAGAAGGGAACGTCTAGAGTGGAGCCGTCAACTGCGACCTGGACAGTCGAACGGTGAGCCAACGTTATTTTCACAGATGAGTTCCGATTTGGTCTGGAGAGTGATTATCGATGTATTCGCAATTGGAGGGTCGGTGGAACACGATATAGGGACCCAAAAATTGTGGAAAGAGACCTATATCGAGAAGGATCCCTAATGGTGTGGGCACTCTTCATGAAATGGTACGGGTGAATCAGCTAGATTTAACTTCGCGGTTGTTGTGGGCCCAGACTTCGTAGTGATGGACGATAGTGCTCTACCTCATAGAGCACAGTTGGTTGATTTTTTTTTGAAAGCGGAAGAAATTGCACGCATGGTGCTGCCTGCTCTCTCTTCCGATTTGAATCCCATAGAGCATGTGTAGGATGCACTAGGGTGACGGATGCATCACGTCAGCATCCACCAACCACGCTCCAAGGCTTGCGAACGTTATTGCCTCAACATTCACAGTATGTCCAGTCGTTGTCAGGGCTGTATTGGTGCTAGGGATGGTCACACCACATACTGAGCACATTGGCCAGTTGTCACAATGTGTGTGCAAATCCGTTAAGTTGGAAAAAGAAACGGAGAACATTCTTGTCTACCGTTATACAGTTGATTACGTTCTGCATTCTTTATATTGTTTCTACTTTAATATCACCTGTTTATATTGTTTTGTGGCAAAATAAACGCAACTTTCCAAAATTTCCGTTTGTTGCCAGTGTAGTTTTGTAACACCATGCATATCTGTAGTAGGAACTTTGACTGAAAGTGCAGTACAAATATTGCATTTCAAATTACGCTTACACAGGCTGACAAAACAGTGAAGCACCCAGAAGAAATGGTCGGATATCAACGTAACTTCGTACGCGTACACGCCATCTGCGGGTACGTAAAATGATTAGAGTTGCAATTCTCTGTGACAGGTAGAGAGGCCACCAGCGTGAACTAGTGCTGTTACAAGATCTGTCGGTCTAGACGAGTCGTAAACAACGTAAGATATTGATTGATCACTGTGAAGGACCTGAAACACCTGAAAGAGTTTGAATGGAGCCTCATTGTAGGTCTCTATTTGGTCGAGTCGTCGAATCGTGTAATATCCAGATCTGTGGAGCATTCGGATGTAACAGGGGCCTGACGTTGGACTGCACGAGGATGTGAGAGCAGGCATAATCGTCGTCAATGTTTCAGTCGACCACGTCTGACCATGATAATGGAGGTTCACCGAACCAAGCACGAAGCACATAGTAACCCCTTCACATCGACTCCTGCCTCCCGAGAACAAGTAATGGACTCCCTCCAACATTCTGTGCCATTTCGCACTATTTGACGGAGACCACCAGCAGCAGGAGTAGGGAATTACCGCCGCTTCCGTAGGCTGCTGTCATGCTACACCACAAACGTCTGTGTTTGGAGTGGTGCCGTGGTCTGGAAGCATGGACTGCTGGTGAATGGCATCACACTGCCTTCAGCAATGAATCGTGGTTCCGCACTACCCCTGATGATCGTCGTTGGTGAGTATGGTGCTGACCTGGGGAGAGTTCCCATTCTTTAGGGTTTTGGAGAGACTCAGCGGTGTTGGTCCTGGCGTCATGATGTGGAGAACCAACGGGTATGATTTCAGGTGACGGCTAGTGTTTGCTGACGGTACTCTGTTGGCACAGGGGTACCTCACGGACATGTGTCCTCGTGTGTTACCTTTCACGTCACAGTATCGTAATGACATTTTTCAACGGGGCGATACTCGTCCACAAGTGGCACATGTGGCTCTGCTCCCATGGCAAGCAAGGTCTCTAAATGTGTCCCCAATAGACCATGAATGGGTCCAGCTCGGACGTCAACACCACCGCAGTTCCAGTACCCATGACATCAGGGACCAGTTACGGAAGTTGTGGGTCAAATTGCCCCAGGTGACGCAACGATGTTGTGACATCCTTCCCAACACGCAAATAAAAGGAAGAAAGAAAAAACAAAAACGAATCAGTGCTCACCTCAAGGCCAGAGGGGGGGGGGGGGGGGGGGACTACGTCGAAGTTGGGCCATGTTGTTTAGAAGTTTCACTCGATTTTGCAGTCAATGAAATAATATCACATACCCTCTCAATCTGTGAAATTTCAATTTATTTCCTCCCATTCTTTCTGGGTGCCTCAGCTTTTTGTCAGAAAGTGTAGATACGCCTAATACCTTACGTACATTGACTTCATGATACAGATCAGTTAACGTTTCTTTGTCAAAAGACCCGTTATGAGAAAGATGAATAACCTGTCGTAGTCTCATTACTACACTGCTGCAGCTGTGACCGAGCGGTTCTAGGCGCTTCAGTCCGCTACGGTCGTAGGTTCGAATCCTGCGTCGGGCATGGATGTCTGTGATGTCCTTAGGCTAGTTAGGTGAAAGTAGTTTTAAGTCTAGGGTACTGATGGCTCAGATGGTAAGTCCCATAGTGCTTACAGCCATTTGAACCATTTGAAATACACGGCTCAAAATAAGTAGCAGATCAAGAAATCGGGGGTCTCCCATACGCCATTGAGCAGTAGTTAATGGGCTAAGTACGTTAGCACATCATACTTTTATCTTTTACAAACTAAGCACACAACAAAACATCATTACAGGCTCGATCGTTTTGCATACAAAGAAGTGATATGTTCAATAGGTGTCGAAAACAAACAGGAAACTATCATTCATACCGTCATCCTGTGTGCCTTTCATTGGACTTTGAAGCTCAATTAACGTGTACGTCCACCATGAGCGTTTATCAAAGCCTGACAATGGTGTGGTCTGTTCGGTATTAGAGAGCTCTCTACTTCCATATAAGTCTATTGAGGTCACCCTGTCGTACCCGTTCCCATTATTCGGTGACAGCCCATCAAACTTCTTTGAGAGGCTGTGATGGAAGAGGACGACCATAATCATGTCTGTCAAGCATGTCCCACATATGCATGATTGGATTTACACTGAAGAGCCAGAGAAACTGATACACCTGCCTAATATCATTCAGGAACCTCGCAAGTACACAGAAGTGTCGCAACACGGCTTTCCTTGGACTCGATTAATGTCTGAAGTAGTGCTGGAGGGAACTGACACCATGAATCCTGCAAGGCTGTCCACAAATCCGCAAGAGTACGACGGGGTGGAGATCTCTTCTGAACAGCACGTTGCAAGGCATCCCAGATATGCTCAATAATGTTCATGTTTGCTGGCCAGTCGAAGTGTTTAAACTCAGAAGGGTGTTCCTGAAGCCACTCTGTATCAATTCTGGGAGTGTGGGGTGTCGCATTTCTGATGGAATTGCCCAAGTCCATCGGAATGCGCAATGGACATGAATGGCTGCAGGTGATCAGACAGGATGCTTACATTCGTGTCACATATCAGAGTCGTATCTACATGCATCAGGTGTCCCATATCACTCCAACTTCACACGTCCCACACAATTACAGGGCCTCCACCAGTTTGAACAATCCTCTGCTGACATGCAGGATTCATGGATTCATGAGGTAGTCTCCATACCCGTACACGTCCATCTGCTCGATACAATTTGAAACGAGACTCGACCGACCAGTTATCAACAGTCCAATATCAGCGTTGACGGTCTCAAATAAGGCATAAAGTTTTGTATCGTGCAGTCATCAAGGGTACACGAGTGGACCTTCGGCCCCGAAACCCCCCATCGATGATGTTTCGTTGAATGGTTCGCACGCTGACACTTGTTGATGGACCAGCATTGAAATCTGCAGCGATTTGCGGAAGAGTTGCCTTTCTGTCGCGTTGAACGATTCTCTTCAGTCGTTGGTTGTCCTGTTCTTGCAGGAACTTTTTCCAGCCGCAGCAACGTAGGAGATTTGATGTTTTATCGGATTCCTGATATTTACGGTACACTCGTCAAATGGTCGTACTGGAAAATCCCCACTTCGTCGCTACCTCGGAGATGCTGAGTCCCATCGCTCGTGCGCTGACTACAACACCACGTTCTAACTCACTTAAATCTTGATAATCTGCCTTTGTAGCACAGTAACCCATCTAACGACTGCGCCATATTCTTGTTGTCTTATATAGGCGTTGCCGACCGCAGCGCCGTATTCTGCCTGTTTACGTATCTCTGTATTTGAATATGCATGCATACATCAGTTTCTTCAGTGTACGTTGGGACTCACCACTGGCCATTTCATTACTTCAGTACCCAGCATTCGCATGACATTCCTGCTGACGCTTGCCACATAGGTCCTGGTATTAGAAGGCAATCAGGAGTACGGCCATAATGTCCAACAGGACCTGTTCGACGTAGTCCCTGGCGGTAAGGCGATTATGGATAGCGACAAGATCCGTATGGCTGTCTATACCGAAGCCTCCCAACAACATCACAGAACCGATCTGTGAATTTCCTGGAGAACATTTGGCAGGTAACATTCGCCAAGAGTCTCTGCACACGAACACGGCCATCACCTTGCGGCAGAGGATATCTGGACTCACCTGTGAATAATACGTTTATTTGAAAGCTGGTATGGGAATGGGAGAACCGAAGGCGAGCTAGAAAATGTCGTGTGCAGCGAGGTACTCGAACAGGACGTCTGGGTCGTAAGTCCTTCCTCGTAATCTATTCACTACTGTCTGATCGAAAACGTCTGCTACATTGCCACTTTAGAGATCGCCTTTGAGTGCTCTGGCGGGATCCTTAGATATCGCAACGCAGAGCTAGCGAGATATCGGTCTTTACGTAGGGTTGCAATGCGTGGCGACCTTGTTCGACTTGCCTTGTCTACTGACCTGTCTTCGTGCGGTGTATCCACAACCTATGGTTTACAGACGGAGAGGCATTGGCATCTGCAGCAACACGACCGAAACTCCATTTTTTCTGTGTCAAATAGAGCACTCTTGCAACATGCAACGCATTAAGCTGTCCCATTGCATGTGCTTGGTTGAATATAACGTCCACAAATGACACTTGCCATCTGTGTACCTCACTGGAAACAATGGGACACCGGTACTCACTTCATTTTGAAGGGTTAGCTGACACTATAATGCATAACACTGCTAATAGATGGCGAATGATTTAAACCATTTCCTAGATTTTAAGCGAAGACCTCAAGCCATGCAATAAAAGCGCAAGAATCGCTTGTACGAAAAGAGATTTTACATGCTGGACGTTCCAGTAATTCCTTTGAGTAATGTATAAGATACACTCCTGGAAATGGAAAAAAGAACACATTGACACCGGTGTGTCAGACCCCCCATACTTGCTCCGGACACTGCGAGAGGGCTGTACAAGCAATGATCACACGCACGGCACAGCGGACACACCAGGAACCGCGGTGTTGGCCGTCGAATGGCGCTAGCTGCGCAGCATTTGTGCACCGCCGCCGTCAGTGTCAGCCAGTTTGCCGTGGCATACGGAGCTCCATCGCAGTCTTTAACACTGGTAGCATGCCGCGACAGCGTGGACGTGAACCGTATGTGCAGTTGACGGACTTTGAGCGAGGGCGTATAGTGGGCATGCGGGAGGCCGGGTGGACGTACCGCCGAATTGCTCAACACGTGGGGCGTGAGGTCTCCACAGTACATCGATGTTGTCGCCAGTGGTGGGCGGAAGGTGCACGTGCACGTCGACCTGGGACCGGACCGCAGCGACGCACGGATGCACGCCAAGACCGTAGGATCCTACGCAGTGCCGTAGGGGACCGCACCGCCACTTCCCAGCAAATTAGGGACACTGTTGCTCCTGGGGTATCGGCGAGGACCATTCGCAACCGTCTCCATGAAGCCGGGCTACGGTCCCGCACACCGTTAGGCCGTCTTCCGCTCACGCCCCAACATCGTGCAGCCCGCCTCCAGTGGTGTCGCGACAGGCGTGAATGGAGGGACGAATGGAGACGTGTCGTCTTCAGCGATGAGAGTCGCTTCTGCCTTGGTGCCAATGATGGTCGTATGCGTGTTTGGCGCCGTGCAGGTGAGCGCCACAATCAGGACTGCATACGACCGAGGCACACAGGGCCAACACCCGGCATCATGATGTGGGGAGCGATCTCCTACACTGGCCGTACACTACTGGTGATCGTCGAGGGGACACTGAATAGTGCACGGTACATCCAAACCGTCATCGAACCCATCGTTCTACCATTCCTAGACCGGCAAGGGAACTTGCTGTTCCAACAGGACAATGCACGTCCGCATGTATCCCGTGCCACCCAACGTGCTCTAGAAGGTGTAAGTCAACTACCCTGGCCAGCAAGATCTCCGGATCTGTCCCCCATTGAGCACGTTTGGGACTGGATGAAGCGTCGTCTCACGCGGTCTGCACGTCCAGCACGAACGCTGGTCCAACTGAGGCGCCAGGTGGAAATGGCATGGCAAGCCGTTCCGCAGGACTACATCCAGCATCTCTACGATCGTCTCCATGGGAGAATAGCAGCCTGCATTGCTGCGAAAGGTGGATATACACTGTACTAGTGCCGACATTGTGCATGCTCTGTTGCCTGTGTCTATGTGCCTGTGGTTCTGTCAGTGTGATCATGTGATGTATCTGACCCCAGGAATGTGTCAATAAAGTTTCCCCTTCCTGGGACAATGAATTCACGGTGTTCTTATTTCAATTTCCAGGAGTGTAGTTCAACATCGACACTAAGTGACAGGACATTAGAAATGGTAGTATGACGCACATAATCATCAAAATTGAGCACCACTGTCTCGATTAATTTGCAAATTTTGGAGCAGTATCCTTGCGATGTACTTGGTAACTTAAATGTTAGATATGTCGTCCTCCAACACTTTTCAGAGATAGGAATCTTCATAGCGGTATAATTTTTCAGTCTCTCCTTTCGTTTTGGGTGTCAATCACGACTATGTTGAAAGAGAGAATAAGTAACCAAATGCTGACTACTTTACAATATGTATGAAGACTGTATATCTATTTAATAAAGCAATCCAATAATTTTTAACACTATTCGTTAGACAATCAATAGGCTTTCGCATCTCGCTTCGCACGAAAAAATTTTAACCAAACCATCTTCGCTGGCTTAAGCTCTGCTGCTGACACAGACGATAAAGATAACATACAGAAGTGAACATGATGGATCATAAACAGTTTCCAATTAATTTTTCAAGAGAGCAGTGATTACTGCGATCGGACATATAAGATCACTCAGGAAGACCACGGCCTTACAAAAGGATCTCCAGTGCTAGCAGCGTATAGTAGGCCTCAGTTGAAGAGAAAACATCTCGCGCTTGTGATGGCAGTCGTACTTGCCAGTATCGTCTCTCAAGAATGTATGGTAGTCAAAGACAACATTTTTCATTCTCTTCGTTGGAATTTTGGTATTTTAATGCATGACAATAGATCACAGTACATTCTGCAACCTATTATCCATCTAGCCATGAGGAATGTATGTTACGTCTCTGGTACAGATCTGATTGAAAACTGAATGTTTCTTCACAGTTGATACTTATGTGACTTTGATAAAAATGAAATGTATAGTAATGTATAATTTTCTTTCTTTTTACTATGAACAAAATCTCCAGTGAATATACCAATAACAAATTAAAACCGCGCTCACATTGAAACCTAACTATGCAATAGCACAAACATTAAACAATAATGAAATACGTATTTGGGAGCAAGGAATAACCCCTCAAAGAACATCTTACATACTTAAGAAGACTACTACACTGGCTAAAAAAAAGTTGAAAACAGATTGAAATACTAAACAGCAGGGACAAATATACCCATAGTATTTGTGAGCCCTTTCTTGGAATACGGCATGCAGGCTGTAAGGTGGTAGATTAAATGAATATCAATTTTGCACCATACATGAGAATTTTTAAACATCATAACAGTAAGGTGAATATGTCACCTATGAACAGAATGCCTATTAAAATGAACAGTATGCAATGCAATCGACAGTATTAACACACCAAACCTAAATCCTGCATGTAAATGAGCAATAACTGAAACAAGCTGCTGGCACTTAACTCCTTCCTGGTTCGTGTCAGACATTTTGTGTCCGCTGCAGATGCCTAAAAGTTACATGCGTACATCATGTGCGTACCACGCGCAGTTCACGTGATAGACAGTGCCACCGGTTTGTTCACATCCATCTGGAAACGCCCCAATGCAGTTTTCTAAAGATTCTTTCCGTACCACTCCGGTGACCCGCTACTTGCCCTCCTGGATGAATCACCTGGCCTGTTCACTGTCCCGCACAGCGGGTCGCTTTAAGAAATGTCCATTGTACTCGGCCCATGATGTCACCTCTTGCATCTGCTCCCAAACGAAATGTTTCCTCCAGCAGACTGTTGCACCTCTTGTTCATTGACATGCAGGATTTAGGTTCAGTGTGTTAATACTGTCGATTGTTTGTCATCGCTTTCACCTTCCTGTTACGATGTGCAAAAACTTTTCTTGCAAGGTGTGAAATTGACATTCATTTAATCTGCCATCTTACAATTGTAAATGTCCATCTTTTCAATACAAGTAACAGTGATAGTATTTTTTCCTGTTGATAACTGTACAGGTCTCTAACAAATTGTAGAACCATTCATATGGGGAATACAGCATAATTATTACGACTTCAGTAATATTTTATGTGAAGGAAAAAACATAGAACAAGTTGTGGGAGAGAAACCTATTACCAGAGCACAGGTTTTGGCCTGCTAACCTTTGCTTAAGCATCTTGGTTATGTCATCGAGCCATGTGCTCCGTAATTCTGGTTTCTGTCATGTAGTACACCGATTCATGCGGTATTGCAGATGTACTGTCATTGATGTTGTTGACAGCGCGTGATTTCAGGGGAATCTGTGACTGTACAGAATTAGACTGGTTGTATACTAAGTCTGCAATCTGCAATTAGATCACTCCAGGGGAGATTAAAAACAGCAGAAAATCCTAAACTTATTTTTCAGTCTGTTAAATCTGTCTTTTAAATGGTGCGAATTAAAAAATTTACTCTCTCTGTCTCTGTCAGACCCCGAGGTAGACTTCTGATTACTGAAGCCTTACATATTTTGGAAGGTCTCCGTGACATAAAATTTATAAGTGAAATGGTTACAAAAGACCTGAAATTACTCCGTACTTGTATATTACACCCTGGTGCTACTGAAGACAGCGGTTGAGGGTGCTGCATGTTTTTCCAGTGGGGTATACCCTGAAGTGATAAAAGGCATGGGATACCTCCTTAAATTGTTTATGATCCACTTTTGTGCAGCGTAGTGCAGCAACTCGAAGTGACATGGACTCAACAAGTCGGAAGTCCCCTCAGAAATATTGAGCCATGCTGCCTCTGTAGTCGTCCATAATTGCGAAAGTGTTCCCGATTCAAATGGTTCAAATGGCTCTGAGCACTATGGGACTTAACAGCTATGGTCATCAGTCCCCTAGAACTTAGAACTACTTAAACCTAACTAACCTAAGGACAGCACACAACACCCAGCCATCACGAGGCAGAGAAAATCCCTGACTCCGCCGGGAATCGAACCCGGGAACCCGGGCGTGGGAAGCGAGAACGCTACCGCACGACCACGAGATGCGGGCGAAAGTGTTCCCGGTCCAGGATTTTGTGCACGAGCTAGCTTCTCATGCCTCAAATTTTCGGTGGGAGATCTGGGTGGCCAATTCATTTGCTCGAATTGTCCATAATGTTCTGGCACATCCTATCATCTTACGTAAAAATTCCATCGTGGTTTGGGAACATGAAGTCCAGGAATGGCTGTAAATGTTGTCCACGTAACCAAAAACTACCGTTTCCAGTCAAGGATCTGTTCAGTTACACCACAGAAACTAGTCCATTCCATGTACACACAGCTCACACCATTATGGAGCACCACCAGCTTGCACAGTGCCTTGTTGACAACTGGGTCCATGGCTCGTGGGTTCTGCGCCACACTCGATACCTACCATTAGTTCTTACCAACTGAAATTGGAACTGATTTGACCAGGCCTCAGTTTTCCAGTCGTCTAGTGTCCAACCAAAACGGTCACGAACCCAGGAGAGGAGCTGCAGGTGATATCATGTTACTAGCAAAGGCACTCGCATTGGTCGTCTGCTGCCATAGCCCACTAATGTCGAATTTCACTGCACTGTCCTAACTGATACATTCTTCGTACGTAACACATTGATTTCTGCGGCTACTTCATGCTGTGTTGCTTGTCTGCTAGCACTGACTATTCTACAGAAACGCCGGTGCTCTCGGTCGTTAAGTGAAGACCGTCGGCTACTGCGTGGCCCATGGTGAGAGGTAATGCACGAAATTTAGTATTCTTAGGCTTATTCCTGAAGTTCCGTAATGACGGACGCCACATAAATGACGTTCCTGACATGGAGCTAACAAATTATACTTAAAAAGTGTCTGCAGTTTTTAATCCATTACACAGCACTCGTTAAAGCCTGTGCTATGGTAAGTGAGCGGGATTCACCTTATGAGAAAGGATTTTCGTATAGATATCGACCGCGTGTACCTGAATGGTGGCAAATCAGACTTACATCCACTCTGTAATAACCATGATCCGTCAAGTAAGTTCGAAATGCAATTACACGTCAGGATGGATCAAAAGCAACCCAGAAGATGCTACCAATTTGATAATAATACGGTCGCCAACCTAATTAGGCATTAACTGAGTTTCTTCGCTGTACAAGTTGGTATATATTCATGCAAAACAACAAGTTGTAACACTGCATTATATAGTGGAATTTTAGAACCAGAGAATCTATCGAACTGATAGTTTCACGTTCTGTACTGATATGGAAAATCATGTATACATAACACTACACTGTAATGTATACTACAAAACTTTATACTGTCTATTAATCTGGTTAAAGTCGGGCATAGGTTACCCTAGAAATTGCACTTTCGTGCCACACACAAAATGTCAATTTTGATAAAGATAAAACACTGATAAATTTTGTCTTTTATATTGACTTTAACTTTTGCTGGTCAAACCAATTTAGAACATTTCAGAATTCAAATGAATGAGGGGGGACCCCGAAACTGTTATGATCACTGTATTTAAAAAAAAATGGTTACTGAATTTATTATGCGTTAAAGATTTCCAGTATATAAGTTACTAATCTTTTCATCTTATTTACTGCACATTTAAATCCCTTTAAATCTGTGTCGAAATAATAAACTTTAATACTATATCAATACTAAAGTTATCTTTCAACTTCGTTAGACCTTCGTTATTCATTTACTGGTTCATTAACAAAACATTTCTTTCAACACCATTGTAATATAAGCTAGTGCTGCGAATAATTATTATTAACACAAATTTTAATTTTCATTTCGGGACACTCGGATTGCGCAACATTTGGAAAGGACCCTGTCTAGGTTAGTTGTGAGGATAATTAAATGATGGAAAGTTCTGGTAAAATTTAGGGTATTATTGCACCAAACAAACACAGTGCACTCTCTGATCCACACGAATACAGTACTAAAAGTTTCAACCTGCTAGTATCGATGCTGCGTTTGGCGGGCGGCGAGATAGCGAGGCACAGAGCACACATACGACCACAGCTATGGCTCTTGATGTATCGGCACTTTAATTCTTCTTAGCGTCGCAATACTTTTCCATTTAGTGCCTATGGAATTTTGCCATGCTGTGTGGGCGTTGGAACGGCATACCTGAGGCTCAGTGAAGCTATGTCTTCCAGGAGAACCTCCTCGCTCCAGAAGGTGTTGCTCAAACCAGTGCCAAACTCCAACAACAACTGTGCCCGTTGTGCCGCGCAGTGCCCGTGCGCATTTTCCCACGCTCGCCTGCAATCCACCTTTTACCGCTCCCTGACAGACCGGGTATTCACCCGAGGTTTTGCATTCTACATATCCTAACACATTGCCTACGTATGGACCGGACGCACAGTTACAATTTTAAACATCTTACAACAGTTTCAACATTTGTTCCATTTCATTTCTATTACAATACTACTTGACATTTGACATAAACATTAATATTCACATTGAAACTTATTTACAGTTTTCTTAACATAATGGCATGAAATCAGAACATCAATGACACAGGTTTATCGTGAAATCAGATGAACAGAATTACTTATACACTCCTGGAAATGGAAAAAAGAATACATTGACACCGGTGTGTCAGACCCACCATACTTGCTCAGGACACTGCGAGAGGGCTGTACAAGCAATGATCACACGCACGGCACAGCGGACACACCAGGAACCGCGGTGTTGGCCGTCGAATGGCGCTAGCTGCGCAGCATTTGTGCACCGCCGCCGTCAGTGTCAGCCAGTTTGCCGTGGCATACGGAGCTCCATCGCAGTCTTTAACACTGGTAGCATGCCGCGACAGCGTGGACGTGAACCGTATGTGCAGTTGACGGATGTTGAGCGAGGACGTATAGTGGGCATGCGGGAGGCCGGGTGGACGTACCGCCGAATTGCTCAACACGTGGGGCGTGAGGCCTCCACAGTACATCGATGTTGTCGCCAGTGGCCGGCGGAAGGTGCACGTGCCCGTCGACCTGGGACCGGACCGCAGCGACGCACGGATGCACGCCAAGACCGTAGGATCCTACGCAGTGCCGTAGGGGACCGCACCGCTACTTCCCAGCAAATTAGGGACACTGTTGCTCCTGGGGTTTCGGCGAGGACCATTCGCAACCGACTCCATGAAGCTGGGCTACGGTCCCGCACACCGTTAGGCCGTCTTCCGCTCACGCCCCAACATCGTGCAGCCCGCCTGCAGTGGTGTCGCGACAGGCGTGAATGGAGGGACGAATGTAGACGTGTCGTCTTCAGCGATGAGAGTCGCTTCTGCCTTGGTGCCAATGATGGTCGTATGCGTGTTTGGCGCCGTGCAGGTGAGCGCCACAATCAGGACTGCATACGACCGAGGCACACAGGGCCAACACCCGGCATCATGGTGTGGGGAGCGATCTCCTACACTGGCCGTACACCACTGGTGATCGTCGAGGGGACACTGAATAGTGCACGGTACATCCAAACCGTCATCGAACCCATCGTTCTACCATTCCTAGACCGGCAAGGGAACTTGCTGTTCCAACAGGGCAATGCACGTCCGCATGTATCCCGTGCCACCCAACGTGCTCTAGAAGGTGTAAGTCAACTACCCTGGCCAGCAAGATCTCCGGATCTGTCCCCCATTGAGCATGTTTGGGACTGGATGAAGCGTCGTCTCACGCGGTCTGCACGTCCAGCACGAACGCTGGTCCAACTGAGGCGCCAGGTGGAAATGGCATGGCAAGCCGTTCCACAGGACTACATCCAGCATCTCCACGATCGTCTCCATGGGAGAATAGCAGCGTGGATTGCTGCGAAAGGTGGATATACACTGTACTAGTGCCGACATTGTGCATGCTCTGTTGCCTGTGTCTATGTGCCTGTGGTTCTGTCAGTGTGATCATGTGATGTATCTGACCCCAGGAATGTGTCAATAAAGTTTCCCCTTCCTGGGACAATGAATTCACGGTGTTCTTATTTCAATTTCCAGGAGTGTATTAAATCATCCGTCGTAGGCCGTCCTGTAACTGCGCGCTCGGTTTATCTGCAGCCAAAGACAGCTGTCTCGAAGTGTTGGGGACATTTAGAAGTTGGCGAGGGGCTGCTGGGTGAAGTTGCTGGCCGGCAGGTTTGCGCCGTGGCAAGTGGCTGCGGCGCGGCGCGGCGCGGCGGTCGCCGCCAGTGGGCTGGAAGCGGCTCGCCGTTTGAGGCGGTGTTTGCGCGTGCCGAGGCGCGGCCGCGACCGCAGCCGCCGCCGCCGCTCCCCCTCGCCCCCGGCAGGGCCCGCTAATTTGATAACGGCGGCTCTTCTGCCGCAGCCGCCTGTTTACCTTCTGCTCTCCTCCAGGAAGGGACGCGTCTTGCAGCCCAGCAAGGGACCGCCCTTTGAGCGGTTGCGAGAGACCGCCAGAATCCTGCAGTCGCGCTCCCTCAGATATCTCGCACAGATGCGGAAAGCTAAATTTCGCAAAAGCTTTGAGCAATGCCCTCCCGCCGACGCGCAAGTGTAGCCACTTAAAGGAGCAGTTGAGACGGCGGGTCGAATGTCGGCCAGCTGTTCGTAGGAGTGGCATTCAGATTACGCACAAGGTACGTCTGAAACAGTATGCGAATGGATCAACTGTCATTAAAAATGCATCCATCCGCATGGAGAGGAGCGTCTTGTGAAGTAGAACATACTGTGCTGAAGCAGATTTGTCTGCAACCACAAATCGACTGTACTAAGTGAGAACACGTGCATCGGCGTCTCTAACACACAGCATGATTCTTATGAAAGTTTAAAGAACCCCGTAGTGAAGCTGAGACAAGTAATTTAACATAAGACACAAGGGGACGCAAATGTCGGGAAATACAACAAAAGTGGATGACAGATGTTGAACATGTGACACCACATCAAAAGCACAGAGGGTATTTTCGAACCCGTTTGTCAAGAGATGACTGAGCAATGCAATACTCGCATTCAAACAAACGGTGCAAATTTCCAACACCTTTTGTAAATGTGATCTGCTGTAACCGTGGAAGTTACAAAAGTTCGCTGTAATCAAGCAAAAGCTGTTCTCGCTTCGTGTTTCTTTTCTTTTCTCCCTTCTTTTTTTGTTTACAGGAAGTATGTAGTATAGAAAACGTAGGTCAGTTACTGGTGACGCAGTTCAGAAGTTTATACAAAAATGTTCAAATGTGTGCGAAACCTTATGGGACTTAACCGCTAAGGTCATCAGTCCCTAAGCTTAAACACTACTTAACCTAAATTATCGTAAGGACAAACACACACACCCATGCCCGAGGGAGGACTCGAACCTCCGCCGGGACCAGCCGCACAGTCCATGACTGCAGCTCCTAAGACCGCTCGGCTAATCCCACGCGTCGAAGTTTATACTCACGTACGCAATACGGTAGTATTTGTTGTACTGTACTTTGCAATAAATCAGTAGATATCGCGATACCATAAATTAATTAATTAATTAATACCTCAATATAAACATATAACTGTACCACACAGCGAAAAATATACTGCCTGCTAGGTGCATGTCTCGAAACTTAGCCCCACACGCTGAAGTCGCTCTAATAGGCAAAGAGACAACAGACGTGGTCACTTGGGTTGGGTGATCAGCTGTGACAGACCGATAGGCTCATACGCTGCACGTGTGGCGAGGTACGTCTTCCGGCGACGTCACATGTGTAATATTTGTAATCTATTTTTCGGTATTTCCCTACATTTGCAGCCCTATCTGTCTTATATTAAATTTCTAGCCTCAGTTTCATCTATGTCCCTTCCGAGGTTTATACAATTTGGAAATATGTGATAAGGTCTTACGGGACCAAACTGCTGAGGTCATCAGTCCTTAAGCTTACACACTATTTAACCTAATTTGAACTAACCTACGTTAAGGATAACATACACACCCATGCCCGAGGGAGGACTCGGACCTCCGATGGGGGGAGCCGCGTGGAAGGTTTTTAAACTTTAATGAGAATCAGACTGTGTATCGGGAAGGAAGGGCGGGATTTGGGAGATAACACTCAGTTTAGCCCTTGCTTCTTATCATCCAAGTCCCAGATATCTCCAGCTCCAGATTTGGAATATTTGGCAGGAAATAATCGTGTCGTATTTTTTCCCCTCTGCCTAGACGCATAGAGTGGCCAGTCCTTCATCCGACCGATTATGGAATCTATTTCAAATCAGCCAAGAAAAACCGATGAAAACCTCCAAAAACCGTGACTGGATCTGGGTAATTGGAGCTAATTTCAATTTAGTACTGGAACTTTGAAACTCCATAACAGCGGATTCCATGCAATTCTCATTTGTACGTACACACCTAGTTACGAGTTAACACGTGTAGCAACGTAGTTTGTCTGCTGCGTTGAGCGAGCGAGCGAGCGAGCACTGCCGTACCTGTCTTCCTCGGAAGCCTCGATGCGCGAGTGGTGTGACGTCAGAACGCACGCACTGCACGGGCACTTGGCCGCGGACCCTGATGTGATCGGACGCGACTGTTACGCGCTATGTCAGTGTGAGGAGAAGTTTTAATTAGTGGCACGATAGCAACTGACGAGTGTGGGCAGATGAAAAGGCAGCTCCATCACATCAAGACCCTGCTCCGTCAATGGTCATTGATAAGT
Source organism: Schistocerca cancellata (assembly GCF_023864275.1). Lineage (NCBI taxonomy): Eukaryota > Metazoa > Arthropoda > Insecta > Orthoptera > Acrididae > Schistocerca > Schistocerca cancellata. The sequence goes on along the minus strand of NC_064631.1, from coordinate 226,156,863 downwards.
TCATCTGTGCTCTCAAATTTTGTCCGGAGCTACTGCAGCATTGTCAACGACGGTTCCGGATTCATCTCTTCAACAACGAACGACTGTAAGACTATTCCACTTAGTTCACGTTTTCTTTAGGACTGTAACAGCATCAAGCACTGATATTGGCGAACTTTTACCTTTAATAATAATTACTGCAAAAGTTTAGAAACTTTAATCTAATAATAATCCAAAGTCATTATTACTTGGCAGATCTCATGATCATTCGTGTTACTGAAACAACGCGAGTGTCGTTTATTTGAAAAGAAAGAAATATATAAAAATTAATTTCGTTTTTATATTTTTTTATAATTTTGAAACCAGAGGTAAAAGCATTTTTTAATGTGCTGATTAACTTCATTTTTGGGATAAATATTGTTTAAAGCAAAGTTATTCTTGCATATAAATAGTAAATTCAATTATCTGAAAGTAAATTAACTCCTGAAACTTAGAACTAAAGATTTTATTTAAAAGAAAACAATTATGCACACTTGCTAATTTCATGTAAACTTGTGATGCTGTTTTGTGTGTTGCCCTTGTTCGTATTTCGTCGTTGCAACTATGTTGGTATTCGTGGTAGTTCTTTTACTTAAATAATTTATTCAAATGAAGTCAACTGAAGTTTTCTTTCGTTTTTCATTGCCAATTCCCAAGTTAGTAAAAGCGAGTAAACGCTGCAGAGAGGTTACGCAACTATTCAGCATAAAAGTGGGCAGCCTCCAGTTAATCAGTGTGAGATTTATTTATTCCAAATTCATTCCATTGTGTTTAATAACGAGTGCAGTAAAACATATTCTTTCTCGTTATTATTTTTATTATTTCGTGACTTTTTTGTCGCTGCAAACGTGTGTGTAGCCTTCTGTTGCCTCGCTTATTCTAGTTATTCCTTACTAACTGCTGTACGCAATTTTAATTACTTAGTGAGCAGACAGTGTCCAGTTGGGCTGGCGACCGCTTTTTTTATTTATTCCCAAAGTATTAGTAAAGTTTATTGTTTTGAATCCCGAGTCCCGTGGTATCTCTTTTCGCTGGGATAATACGTGAGCAATAGCACACAGTTTTTGATAATTGGCCTAAATTTATCTGAAAGCAGAGTAGGCGGAATATCGTGAGATAACGTGTTGTAAACCTATCACTCACTAATCGGTGCTACATTTTCCTTCGGAAGCGGTAGCCTTGCCAAATTTTACTTTGTGTTAGGCACATGCGAGCACAGTCAAACATGTTTTCGCAAAAGCCTGTTGTGTAAATGGGAACGTTACAATATCACTCGGACAAAAAATTAAGACATACGACATCGTCATATGAACACGGTAGGCACATCAGAGTACTTTTGCATCTCTCTAAGGGTTGTTGCGTTACTGTGATTTTGGTTCTACATTACAGACTTTTTCACTGTTGTGGAGATATTTTCACTGAAACGGAGGTAATCATAATTAGTGAGCCACCGGAAACAACGCGTCCTTACACCGAAATACTTAGAAAATATACCTGAATAACTTCCGGAATTTTTTCAGTTGAATTCGAGGAGGTGGAGAGTAATGTTTAACCTCCCGTCGACAACGAGTCATTAGAAACGGAGCATAAGCTCGAATTAGCTGAAGATGAAGAAGCAAAGCGGCCGTGCCCTTTCGAAGGAGCCATCTCGGCATTTGCCTTAAACGATTTAGGTAAATCACGGAAAACCTAAACCGTCGTCCTCCCGAAAGCGAGTCAAGTGTGCGGTGGAGTTCGAACTTACCCTGTATGTGTAATGTTATTTTTATACGTGGACCTCGTGAAGGAGGTTACAAAAGATAAAAACTAGAATCTGAAGATAAAAATAACAAACAACAACAGCTTTAATGAGTGAAAATCAAGTCGTTCCTGGAATATGTTCAAGTGCAGAGTACAAAGCACAAGGAGCTTTGCTGTGTATTGCCGAAAGCCTGTGTACCAAAATTCCAAAAACTCACATTAAAGTACTAATTTAGATACAAACTGCTTCCGCCAAGATTCACATCTCATAATGACCACAACGGTTAAATTATAGAAATTCGGATTGGTACTCCATAGCGTGCAGGTTATTTCTTCCCATATACCATTCGCGAATGGTATAGGAAGGGAGGGAAAAGAATTATGCTACACCACATACTCTCCAATATGTGGCAAAATGTGGCCAACTGAGTAAAACTATTTATGATTAGAGAAATTAAATAAGGTTTAATTGTGTAACGCATAAAACTTTTTATTGTAATGTCTGGATCATTACAGTTTATATAAAAAAATGTGTAAAAATATAGCCGGTACAGATGTTTTAAAAAAGTGTCATATTTGTCTACAGAAGGTAGTGCTGAACTAAAAGAAAAGTTCGGATAACGATGTGTCCGGAAACCAATACCTGTTGAGATATGGACATATCTATTATTATCATTTGTCTGTTACGTAGAAGTAGGTGCTATTGGTGGTCCTGCACGTGGTTACCACGAATTCCAACACATCATCCAGCTCTTCTTCGCAATGAATCACGCTCTCTTTCCCATACAACTGGCTCCATTCGGACTGCGTCACATGCATGGGCCACTCGCTCCAATATCTACATCTACATCTACATTTATACTCCTCAAGCCACCCAACGGTGTGTGGCGGAGGGCACTTTATGTGCCAATGTCATTACCTCCCTTTCCTGTTCCAGTCGCGTATGGTTCGCGGGAAGAACGACTGCCGGAAAGCTTCCGTAAGCGCTCGAATCTCTCTAATTTTACATTCGTGATCTCCTCGGGAGGTATAAGTAGGGGGAAGCAATATATTCGATATCTCATCCAGAAAAGCACCCTCTCGAAACCTGGACAGCAAGCTACACCGCGATGCAGAGCACCTCTCTTGCACAGTCTGCCACCTGAGTTTGCTGAACATCTCCGTAACGCTATCACGCTTACCAAATAACCCTGTGACGAAACACGCCGCTCTTCTTTGGATCTCCTCTATCTCCTCCGTCAACCCGACCTGGTACGGATCCCACACTGATGAGCAATACTCAAGTATAGGTCGAACGAGTGTTTTGTAAGCCACCTTCTTTGTTGATGGACTATATTTTCTAAGGACTATCCCAATGAATCTCAACCTGGCACCCGCCTTACCAACAATTAATTTTATATGATCACTCCATTTCAGATCGTTCCGTACGCATACTCCCAGATATTTTACAGAAGTAACTACTACCAGTGTTTGTTCCGCTATCATATAATCATACAATAAAGGATCATGCTTTCTATGTATTCGCAGTAAATTACATTTGTCTATGTTAAGGGTCAGTTGCTACTCCCTGTACCAAGTGCCTATCCGCTGCAGATCTTCCTGCATTTCGCTACAATTTTCTAATGCTGCAACTTCTCTGTATACTACAGCATCATCCGCGAAAAGCCGCATGGAACTTCCGACAATATCTACTAGGTCATTTATATATATTGTGAAAAGCAATGGTCCCGTAACACTCACCTGTGGCACGCCAGAGGTTACTTTAATGTCTCTAGACGTCTCTCCATTGAGAACAACATGCTGTGTTCTGTTTGCTAAAAACTCTTCAATCCAGCCAGACAGCTAGTCTGATATTCCGTTGGCTCTTACTTTGTTTATCAGGCGACAGTGCGGAACTGTATCGAACGCCTTTCGGATGTCTGCACATTGCCAAAGAGCTGGGCAGGAACCTGTGAATCCAATGGATTCATTTCCGGTGAAAGTGGACGCCATGTAACCGGACCTCTGCGACTAATCTTCCGAGCATGAAACGTTACGATGAGGTTCTGTAACACGATCCGTACAAAATGAGGTGATGCTCCCTAGTGCATAAAACACACTCGTCTTTCAACTAATGCAACGGTCTCCAATACTTCTGGTCATTCATTGCAGAAATCGGTGATAGCATTTGTTAATGTGTGTCTGTTAGTGTTAATCCTGCCCACACTCTTATAATGAAGCAATTCTGATGTTCGTATGTGGTAATTTACTATTCCATTTTGTTCCGATTGGCCACACCTCCTAGTTGTCATGAGGATCTTCGGCTCGATGCTGTGGCGCCACCGGTAAGTGTTTATTGGGAACAGTGGCCGCAGCAGCCGGGTGGGTATTCTACTGTAAGTATACCACGAGGAAGATATCAGCGGTAGTTGCAAACAGCCGGGTGCGGTCAGCTGGTGGAACCACAGTATACATCTGATTGTTGGATGCGTTTTCTGCAGCATGTTGTTGGTCTACATTTGTACAGGAATCCGGATTAGCGTCCAGCACTGTATGAACTGTAATTATCTACGATACCTAGGAGTATCATTCGAGTAGAGCTTAACTTCCAGGACGGTAAAAATTTTTGTAAGTGGATACACGGCATTCCAAGGAAAATTAAATATAATCAGTACTTTTTTCTGTTACCCAAAGTGGTCTGTTTGATTTAGAATGTGTCCGAGATGGGCTTCATACTGGCTGCTTTCGGTATATCGTTCCTGAACTCGTGTGTTCGGCTTATATAAGAAAATTTGTTCAGAGCTCGCCTCCGGTTCGGTATTGACTGTTGCTATAATAACCAAATAGGCACAGAGGCTTTTATCTTTGAATTTGTTACCGCCGTGGGGGTTTTGCTCTCGTGCTTGCAGTATTTAACTGATTCGGTATTCTGGACCACAGTGATGATCGGGGAGTGTTATGTAAAAAGTTTATGTAAGGCACTTTAAGAAGTGGTTGGTGTTAGCAGTTCGATCTTTTAAGTTATTTTATTTTTGCTGGGTTGTCTATGGGCTTTTAGAATGTAAGTGGGCTTCCTTATAACAACAGTCTAATGCGGTATAATTTTAAGTTATTTCCTTGATATGCACATTTTTAAGAAAGGGAATAATAATAAAAAAATATACTACGCTGAAATCAAAAATGTGTAATGCGTAATATTTCTTGCCATTATAGCTCTATAATGTGTCGGCACGCTGGTGCGTCGGTGATTCTTGAGTCTAGTTATCTTTGTAGTTCTGAAGGTGTAAGAAATAATCGACTCTCTAATATAAACATGTATTGTCGCCGCATTGTCACTTTCAGGATATGTCCACACGACGCTGCTTTGGGTCAAATGTCACGCGGTAACAGAGCAGTACATTACAGGATCAAATCTGTTACATTTGGGTGTATTTGTTTTTGTAATGGTATGTTGACGCGGATTAAGTAGCACGCATTAAATGTAATTTTTTTGTGACAAAACCGGAATCTAGAAATTTGGTCTTTTCCGGGAACGCAAAACTGACAGCCCAATAATTTTTGCCAAGCATGTGAAACAAAAAAGTAAGTGAAATCAGCTTATTTTTGTCACCTATTTTATCCATCAGTCTTCGGGGTAGACTTCTTCCTTTCGATTTTTAAATCGAAATTGAAAATTAACTCACTGTCATTCATATGCTACTTAACTTAAGTTGAGATTTTACATGATCACGTTCTTATTGTTTTGGTAGTACCATCTTCTTAGTTTTAATTTTAGTTAAGCCGTGATAAAAATTACAGTTCCTTTAACCCATAGACCCCGCAGCTCGCATTACGAGCGTCACTAGGGAGATGAACGAACAACAGACTCAACCATTAATTTCCTCTATGACAGGTAGTGGAGTGCAGGGCTTTACTTTAGACTTATGCGAGGTTTTAGTGCCGGCTTCCTGGAGAGTATCAGCGGCTGCAGTACAGTGTTCCAGATGAGTTGACATTGCGCAAAAATTTTTTGAAACGTGTGTATGAAAAGGCTATTGCTGATATTGAGACAGACTATGGATTTCGTTCGACGACATCACTGACCGTTGTGGCAGATTTACTGTTAATGTCATAGTGGGGAAATTAGATTCCACAGCACTGGGGATACCCCAACCACTCCTGTGTAAAGAGTTGGAGAAGATGAACGACAGCACTGTAGTCCGCACTGTCATCCACACCCTGCGCGTCGTATGGCGAGGAGAAGGTGGGGATGAGAAATTTTTGTGGTGGTGGCAGACTGTGCTGCCTATATGTTGAAATTTTGAGCAACTCTGAAAGAAATCTATCCCAGGATGACGCTATGCACCTGACTTACCCACCTCCAATACCGTCTTGCATAGGAAGTCAGAAACAATTTTCCTGAGATTAACAGATAATAAATACATTCGACTCTTTGTGAACCAGCCTTTATTGAAAAAGCCAAGACTACCCATAGGAATACCAAGAATGTGGCATCCTGAGAATTTTAAGAGCTCACTTCCAGCACCTAACTGCTGAAATTCAACTCCTGAAGTCCCTATCTCTACCACTAAATGGGTTGTAGAAGTAATCTCTGAGGTGCAGATTTCTCTGGAGCAAATAGCCGGTTTAGTGGGTACAGCAGCCGACACTAACTTGAGAAATATTTCACGGAGGAACCCCGGATATGAAGATGCGATGAAAGTGTCCGCCATTAGTCAGAAAAAAGAATTTCGAAGGTGGAGTGTACTGGGCCCACAAGCAAGCAGTTGTGTTTATGAAATATGCACCAGTGACCACTCGAGCTGTAGAGAGCTCTTTCTCAGCGTAGAAAAATGTACTGGCACCAGAAAAACTTTCACTCCACAAAACTTAGGAATGTGGTTACTTTTGTACTGAAACATCAAATTGTAATATAAAATTTGTCTTTTAACTGTAACGTTACGCTACTGAATGTCGTCGTACAAAGATACATATCTCAAGTGTGTGTTTATATGAGTAGTACATGAAAACAATTTTTTATTAAAAGACTTTTCATTAAAATATTATAAGAAGAGGCAATAACTGTAGCATGGCCAAATATCTCAATACTTGAAACTTTCCTGGCAGATTAAAACTGTGTGCCGGGCCGAGAGTCGAACTCGGGACCTTTGCCTTTCACGGGAGTTCTAGTCCTGCAAGATTCGCAGGAGAGCTTCTGTGAAGTATGGAAGGTAGGAGACGAGGTACTGGCGGAAGTAAAGCTGTGAGGAGGGGGCGTGCTTGGGTAGCTCAGTTGGTAGAGCACTTTGCCGCGAAAGCCAAAGGTCCGGAGTTCGAGTCTCGGCCCAGCACACAGTTTTAATCTGCCAGGAAAGTTTCGTATCAGCACCCACTTCGCTGCAGAGTGAAAATCTCATTTTGATCTCAATAGTTCTTGCATTTTTTCGAGTGTCGATATAAGCAGTAGTTAACTTTATTTTTCACATATACGTAGAGTAACTGTGTCAAAATTACAATAAAATCTTCTATGTTAATATTACTCTTCACTACATTTTTCATTAAAAGACTCAAGACGAAAATAGTTTGTTTAAACCTGAGAAGGTCTATTCCAAAAAATTAAAGGGCAAAAATTAATTTCATAAAATAAAATTTGGGCTCTAGTCATAATTTTATCCATAACAAGGGACAGTTTGTTGAAGTCAGGGCATATTAGGATTAACTAGCAATAGTAATGCGAACTTTAAAACAGAAGAGACCATCAAACAACTTTCAAAAATGGTTCAAATGGCTCTGAGCACTATGGGACTTAACTGCTGAGGTCATCAGTCCCCTAGAACTTAGAACTACTTAAACCTAACCAACCTAAGGACATCACACACATCCATGCCCGAGGCAGCATTCGAACCTGCGACCGTAGCGGTCGCGCAGTTCCGGACTGTAGCGCCTAGAACCGTTCGGCCACACCCCCCGGCTAAACAACTTTAAATGAGTATTTATTGCAGGAGGTTACAGCATCCACCAAAGCTGCTGCTTTGTAATTTTTGTCCTCTTACTAGTTTCTGTCTTTGGCCACTACCAGGCACAGCAAATATGAAATAACGTTAGGGTACAAATGAAGTTGTATTTTGCGTTAACGTGCTGCCTACATTTACAAACCAGAGTGAAAGAGATTGTGCAGACCCGTAGACGTGTGCAGTTCAACAAACACTGCACGTGCGACAACTGCGCTGCGATGTACTTGTGGAAGCCGTGACAGACGGCTGGCGGCTGGCGGCTGGTGGCTGGCGGCCGCTCCTGAGGTGATCTGGAACCGTGTCGTGACGTACAAGCGGGCATGAAAACTGTCGCGTTATCGGCACGGGGGCGCAGGCAGCGAGGCGCGCGCGGGGTTAACTTGACTGATTCATTCTCCCCCGCGCGCCGGCGCGACCTCTCACTCAATCCGAGGGCAGCGAGTGGAAAATTGGCGGCTCTGATGGATCCTCGTGTCCCGTTTAGCCCCTCTCCCCCTCACCTTCACCCCTCCCCTTCCCCTACCCACGTCACACGCCCAACCACCCTCCCACAGCTCTTCTCTCATATCCTCCGTTATTTTAACACGTCCGTCTCACCCCTTTATCCTCGTCCATCTGGCCGACTCACATGATAAATTATGCTCCCCAGCCGGGGCGCCGGACTCTTTGATTCCCGCTCCTGGAGACTGGCTAGCGTTAGTCACGCACGTCAGACTTCACTTTGACGTCCTCGTACATGAGAAGTCCGCCGTTGTTCTTCCTAATCTTCAGGGAGGTGGAGCATTATTAAAGACACTGCACTCTTGATCAAATCTCCGTTCGGCAAGCTTGGTTTAGGCACTCTGTATCTTCTTGAGACGGATTCCACGATGACTTTTACGACAAGGAGAAAGTGGCCACTACATTAAAACGTAAGTAGTAGTACATAGCATTTTATGACTACAACACTAATGCCCAGAAAACATTTCTCTTTGTATGAAATTTGACCCATAAATCACGCGATCTGATTACATTTAATGAAATGTGATCTTACGAGGGGAAGGCCTCAGACACGGCCAACCGATTCGGCTCAAATTTGGCAGGTCGATTGTGTACAACTTAAAACGAATGAATCTAACATATTTTGGGTCAACACTCCCGAATTTCTGAGAAAATCCCCCCTAAAGGTTATGTCGAGCAATCGACTCAAAATTGGCGGGATCGATAGATAATTGTAAATAGAGCATTTTTGATCATCGGGTATGGGGTCCGAAAACGCATACTTTTCCAGAAATCGAGATAAGAAACTTTTACAACTGCCACTTCTGTGGAACATGGTAAACGCTTTTCGCCGACAGCACCGATAGTATTAGTTCCATTCTCCTAAGGGGCTTAAAAGAGCGCTAACGTAAAAAAAAGTAACGTTCTTGCATGTCAGGTGCACGCTGCCGTTGTTCGCCTTTCGAGACCCCCTGAAAGCTAAATATTTAATACTTTTGTAGTAGGGCTACAAGCAAAAAAAAAAAAAAAAAAAAAAAAAAAAAAGTAGGCAAATAAATTTCTCAAACCCCTTGGGATAGTAAACAACTAAAATGTTACTACAAGTCACTTTACAATGGCTCTTCCAGTCACTGTATGAAACGTCATGAAACGTCCCCTTAGAAAAATTATACATGACTGTGCTTAAACTGACATACAATATTTTTAGCGCAACGCAATCTGACTTTCAAAAATCCCTACAAAAGAATGGCCCTCAGTAACATTAACCTATACGTTTCACAAATCACTTACCTCACAAAAATCTTGGTTACTCGAACTACTGCAATACAGCGAGCGCCACTAAAGATTCAAACTACGGAAGGCACCAACTACTGATAGGCATAGCTAGCAAATGAAAGATTTTAATAGAGAACAAACAATGTATTTACCTTAATAGTCATCAAAAGTCATAATATATATAGCAGTTCATGACATCCAGTCTTACAACTTTCAAAACTCCGCCATTTCTCTCACCACATCCACCACTGCTGGCGGCTCACCTCCAACTGCGCAACGCTACGCGCTGTTAACATCCAGCTGCCCAACACTACAATGGCAGACAACAATGCAAACTAGTCACAGACTGCACACAGCACAGCTAGTGATTTTCATACAGAACGCTACGTGGCGTTACCAATAAGAAAACCTAAACAGCCTACTTACAACTGTTACGTGTCCTCACTTTTCTCCGAACAACTAGATGGATGGTACTTGTCATATAAACATTCGAAACTAATATACTGACGGCACCAAGAACATCTAATGTATGCAATCTTTCGACAGCTACACTGTTCCTTCCGAAGAATCGGCGGAAAACAAACTTGGCTTACTTTTAAAAATATGTCTTTTTCGGGAATTAATTTTGATGCGTACCACGCATACGATATCATTGCCTGAAAAATCGGTGCTGAAAGTTGGTTATGAATTATGCTGTGAATAGTTATTGCATCCGTGCGTTTGTGCAATTCCCTCTGGGTTTCCAGAAGCACACTGCAATTCTGAAGCTTGGAAATGAAGTTTTTAACCTGGCGATAGAAATAAACATCACACGGCTGGCACACAGGTGTGCAGTTTGGCGGTATTACTTTTTACTGTGCACGTAGGGTGACCCTCACGATCTATAAACATTGTGTCATATATTGTAGTATTAATTTGTCCAATCCAGGAATCCAATATTAGACAAACCTTGTTATCAGGAACGTATGGTTTTAAAACATTCTCAAGAAATGTTATGTAAACCGCATTCGTCAGTTTCCCGGATTTGGACCAGGTAATGTAAGCATTTTTCAACAAGTCGGTTAAACGATTGACCTCTTCTATAACCCGAGGACCAAATGTAACATTCGTTTCTTTTAAACACAGGAAAACCTTAGGCAACACTTTTTCAGAGGCTGTGATGGCATATTGTGCCGTGTACGAATGTGTTAAGTTTGTTTTTACTACTATGTCAAGGGTTCGTTTTTCTCCCTTATGCGATAACGTGCGTCGAATTTTCCCTCAGTACTCGCATCCTGTTTGATCGGTGTTGATCACGTAATCACGATTAAAACCGGTCATAAGTGACGCTGTTTGCGTGCTGAAAAGAGCCGCCACTTTCTGTATATCTTCTATGTTTTGTACCTCCTTATGAGATACGTACTTAGTGACGTCCCGTTGACAAATTTTATACTCCGATTTGAAATTCCTTGCCCAAGATAATGATGCAGCAAACGCAAAATCCTTGTTGGCCGTATATCGAAGAGCTGCACCTGCAGCCCACTCCTGAAGTAGTCTCGTTGTTACATTCTCCTTACGACAAAGAGATTCCACAAATCGGTCGTACATCCACTTATTTATCGCCTGGTATTTGTAGTATCTTGTTCCTCCTTTAACGATATCACTTTCCCACAATTTCAAGTCCTTCTTCCTTTTCAGGGCTGTTGTTGCTCCATTCTTTTGCAGTGTTTGTAAGTTCCAATTTGGATGATTCCTGGCTAGCGCTACCGCCTTTACTTTTACTTCAAGAGCTATAGCGCCGTAGTCAATCGTTTAGTAACCGGTTCGTAATACTTATCGGGAACAGATGAAGTACATATTCCCAGTGACGTGGAGATTTCCAAAGTACTATGACCATTTTGCGACTGACTAGTCGAGATATCTTCCACTGAATCACCTTCTGCTTCGTCTTCATGGTACAGTACTTCAGTATCAACAAAAGTCATTTCGTTCGTCAGCTCCAAAAATCGCTCGACGATAGCCGCTCCTATCAATCTGGAACGCCGAGATTTGCCCAACTATATATTACAGCGCTAATCGAAGAGTGTACATCCTCCATTATTCAGATTATGCACCTGAAAGATATGACACAACAAACAATAACTAGTTACTACGATTAAAACAGACGATCTGATTACTACAAACGACATACAGTACTCGTCATATGTTACTTACGGAAGAATACTGTATTTATTCACAAAACGTATTTCATTTGGCGCATTAACGATGGAAAAATCACTACATGTAACCGCGAGGTTCGCGGCAGCCTCATGACGGAAAACAACTCTTTCCGATTGACTTCTGTAAGGCTCGTGCTGGACACCTTCACTCTTCCAGGTTCATAACTATGATATGACGAAGAGGCAACCGGGACAACGTAACTCTCCCCGCTGTCGTTCTGTCCCGTGCCTCGCTGGAAACAAGCGTCGCGGAGTTTGCTATCTGTGATCCCTCGTGAGAAATCCTCAGCACTCTTACTCGGAGTTGTTTTCATGTGACAAAGCTTAAAAGTTTAATAATTTACTAACTCACGGCGTTTGAGAAATTAGTTTCCCTACCTTATTATTATCATTCCTTTTTTATTTACTTACCTTATTAACCCTTCTATCCCTGTCAATTGAGATATGGAAAAATACAAACGAAAAGAATAACATCCGCTAGGGATCTTCGAGATTCCAACCCGGGTTCTCCAATTCTCAGCCAGTTGCCTTGGCCGTTGCGCTACCGGCGCTTTACCATGTGGATACACAACTGGCAGTTGTAAAAGTTTCTTTCCTCGATTTCTGAAAAAGTTTGCGTTTGTGGACCCCATACCTGATGATGAAAAATGCTCTATTTACAATTATCTATCGATCCCGCCAATTTTGAGTCGATTGCTCGTCATAACCTTTAGGGGTGGTTTTCTCAAAAACGCGGGGGTGTTGATCCAAAATATTTTAGATTCCTTCGTTTTAGGTTGCACACAAGCGACCTGCCAAATTTGAGCCGAATCGGTTGGCCGTGTCTGAGGCCTTCCCCTTGTTAGTGCCATGGTTTTCAACTTTTTCGAGATTTTGGGTCCCCTGTCTATCCATGTTTTTTCCGTGGCTCCCCTATAGGATATCTTGTAAAAACAGAAATAATTAATAAAAAAAGTTGCAAATTAAATAATACTCCCCACATTGCTCCACTTGAGCTTGCTTCTTCCTAAGCAATTTGTGAAATCTTGGCACCAAGTGAGATACACCTACACTCATTTCCTTCTGCACACTAAGTCTTGATCTGTACTTTGTTTCAGTGAGAGCATTGCCAAACACCCACTCTCTCAAAGATAGTAGGTTGCCTAAGGAATAAATACCTTTAATGCTTTCTTCCTCATATGGAAATACTTTTATTACTGAATACCAAAATGTTGACAATGTCATTGATGAAAACTCCACTTTTAGTGAAGAATTGCCGGCCGGTGTGGCCGGGCGGTTCTAGGCGCTTCAGTCTGGAACCGCGCGACCGCTACGGTCGCAGGTTCGAATCCTGCTTGGGGCATGGATGTGTGTGATGTCCTTAGGTTGGTTAGGTTTAAGTAGTTCTAAGTTCTAGGGGACTGATGTCCTCAGATGTTAAGTCCCATAGAGCTCAGGGCCACTTGAACCATTTTTTTGAAGAATTTGGTGAAAGTTCTATCAACTCTTCCTCTTCTGCAGTATTGAACTCAGAAGGAGATCATTGGTGAAGAGATTTTGCATCCATTGAAAAAATGGCTCTGAGCTCTATGGGACTTAACAGCTGAGGTCATCAGTCCCCTAGAACTTAGAACTAGTTAAACCTAACTAACCTAAGGACATCACACACATCCATGCCCGAGGCAGGATTCGAACCTGCGACCGTAGCGGTCTCGCGGTTCCAGACTGACGCGCCTAGAACCGCACGGCCACACCGGCCGGCCATCCATTGAAACCTATCCGTTTTCAGGGAAGTATTTTTCAAAATGAACGTAAAATTCAGGTAAATGTCCTTCAATTATAGAAAAAAATATCTGCAGTGAGGCCTATCTCATTGTCGTTTATAAAATGCCAACATGGAAAATAGTCCCTTTCTTCACCATTGGTCATTTTTTCATTCCTAAGAAGAAGATTATTTTTGATAACCGAAACTGTTAATCTGGATGAAATGAGTTTCACTTCCTTGCAGTGACTTACTCAGTGAATTTAACTTCTCAAATAGCTCACATATGTATGCGATCTGTAATGGAAAATTAGTGTCTGGAAAGCACTTAGAACTGACATGATGTCACCATTTCAATTAAGAACAAATTTCTTGTGTTCAAAAATGCGTGATAATATACATCCCCTGGACAGCCAACGAGTGTTGCTATAAAATAAGAGAGACACATTTGTCCAACTTATCTATCTTTCTGAGCACGTGTTTTAATAAAATTCACAGGTCTGAAATACTTGATTCATTCAAATATTGCGAATCATGTGCTTCTCTATGGATAATTTACTGGGACCACATAACAGCAGGAGCTTTGCCGCGAATAAATGATCACAGACCTCTGTAACGCGCCTACATGGATCGCACACCATAAGTGCACACTCAAACACAGCGAGGCCAGTTGATTTTTTTTTTGGTCATGAACTTTTCCACAATTTCGAAAAAATCTTTATCTGTGTTGCCTCCATTACTTCCTTACCGAAAAGAAGATCTTCCATCATTTCTTTACTTTTTCCATCAGCAAATCGCCCACAGCAATGATCTCATCGACATGCAAACCAAAATCCTTCCATTTAAAGGTTCCTATAATTTGTTCATGAGGATTATCTCCTAAAACTTGATTTCGATAAATAATTACAGCATCAGAAAAAGGAATGGGGAAAAGCTGTGACCGAGTGAGGTGGCGCAGTGGTTAGCACACTGGACTCGCATTCGGGATGACGACGGTTCAAACTCGCGTCCGACCATCCTGATTTAGGTTTCCCGTGATTTCCCTCAATCATTTAAGGCAAATTCCGCGATGGTTCCTTTGAAACAGCACTGCCGACAACGTTCCCCATCCTTCTCTAGTCCGATGGGACTGATGACCTCACTGTTTGGTCCAATACCTCCAAATCAACCAACCAGCAAAAGCTGTTTTGCGATCTGCAAGCGTAACGGTCATCATGTCTATGGTACACGTTACAAGTATTTGTTCTGCAACCGTATAGGTTCGCTTACAATTTGCTACTAAGCAAGCTATACTGCAGGACGCAAAAAGTGCTTTATTAGAGATTTTCACATTCTTAGAAAACGATGATTTTTGTTCTTTCATTTGAGTCAGTATTCTAGATAAATACCGGGTGACCAAAAAGTAAGTATAAATTTGAAAACTTAATAAACCACGGAATAATGTGAATAGGGACGTAAAAATTGACACACATGCTTGGAATGACATGGGGTTTTATTAGAACCGAAAAGAAGTTCAAAAAATATCCGACAGATCTCGCTGGACAGCAAAACGTCAGTGACTGCGCATGACAATCGTGTATAAAAGGAGCTGTAATGAGAGAGAGAATCAGATGCGCCAGCAGTCGCAACATGTTGACGTTACCTGAAAAGGCGCTTTTGGTGAAGCTGTATTATCAGAATGGGGAACGTGCTAGTTCAGCGTTACGATTCTATCGCCATAGGAAGGCGATTCGAACGGGTAAAGGTCCGTTGACGAATGCAGCTGTGGCGAGAATGATTTCGAAGTTCGAAGTCACAGGTTGTTTAGACGATAGACCCCGTAGTGGCAGACCGAGCACAAGGCGTAATACTGCCGAGACAGTTCAGGAAGAAATGGAGACTGTAGCGGGTTCGTCTATGCACGGGGAAGTCAACGCTCGTGCAATCGCACGTCGCACCGGCATTCCATACACTACTGTTTGGTTGGCACTTAGGCGTACCCTCCGATGCTATCCGTCCAAAATCCATCGGCATCATGAACTGATACCTGGCGATTTAGTGAAGCGGAGGGCATTAGTGGTTTGGCTTTTCAAAAGATGGCGGAAGATGACGATTGGTTGAGTAACGTGTTGTGGACCGACGAAGCTCGTTTCACGCTCCGAGGGTCTGTCAACGCCCACAACTGCAGAATTTGGGATCAAAAATGGTTCAAATGGCTCTGAGCACTATGGGACTCAACATCTTAGGTCATAAGTCCCCTAGAACTTAGAACTACTTAAACCTAACTAACCTAAGGACATCACACACACCCATGCCCGAGGCAGGATTCGAACCTGCGACCGTAGCAGTCCCGCGGTTCCGGACTGCAGCGCCAGAACCGCACGGCCACCGCGGCCGCCGAATTTGGGCTACCGAGAATCCTAGAACTGTCGTGGAAACTCCATTGCACGACGAGAAAGTCACGGTATGGGTTGGATTTACCGCATCTACCGTTATCGGGCCTTTCGTCTTCGAGGAAATGCGTGATTCTGGTTTTGTAACTGCTACCGTGACTGGTGAGAGGTACGAAGATATGTTACAGAATCACATCATCCTCAGCCTGGCTGATAAACACCTGCTGGAACGTTCGATGTTTATGCAGGATGGCGCTCCACCCCATATTGCTAGACGCGTGAGAGATCTCTTGCGCTCGTCGTTTGGTGATGATCGTGTGCTCGGTCGCCACTTTCGTCATGCTTGGCCTCCCAGGTCCCCAGACCTCAGTCCGTGCGATTATAGGCTTTGGGGGACCTGAAGTCGCAAGTGTTTCGTGATCGACCGACATCTCTCGGGATGCTGAAAGACAACATCCGACCCCAATGCCTCACCATAACTCCGGACATACTTTACAGTGCTGTTCACAACATTATTCCTCGACTACAGCTATTGTTGAGGAATGATGGTGGTCATATTGAGCATTTCCTGTAAAGTACATCATCTTTGCTTTGTCTTTGTTATGCTAATTATTGCTATTCTGATCAGATGAAGCGCCATCTGTCGGACATTTTTTGAACTTTTGTATTATTTTGGTTCTAATAAAACCCCATGTCATTGCAAGCATGTGTGTCAATTTTTACCTCTCTATCTGCATTATTCCGTCATTTATTCAGTTTTCAAATTTATACTGAGTTTTTGATCACCTGGTATTCACTTGGCTTGACCACAGCAGCTTATGAACTCTTTCCAAACAACGTTTTAATTTGCTAGTTGGCATACATAGAACAGAAAGTGCTCTCAAACACAAAATACACTGTCGACGCTCTTCACTGTTTGCAACAGTGCACATGAAACCAAAGTCTAAGTAGCTATCATCATATTCTCTATATTTGCTTCCCTACCGCAGTACCACTTTCCTTGTTGTTGTTAGCCAGTTTTTGCTTTTTCTCGTATTCACAGTTAGAAAATTTTAAAACTTTTCCAAAGTTTATCGCCTTTATAAACTATATAACAAAGTCGCAATACAATAAAAACTGATTTCAAACACATCACTGCTGGTGCTTAGTGCAATGTGCGATAGTTCGGCTAAGAGGTTAAGATTGTATACGCAGGTTGACGAACAGGTAAAGGGGAATTCCTCCAAGGTCACACAGAGTTGTATTTAAACTGTTGTATTATTTAAAAAAGTGGATACATAAGCTCATGGGAAATGTAGACAAATATCAGCCTACAGACTACGTGCCCTCACAGAACCACAAATTTACAAAAGACAGGATAACATCCCCATATTCATAATAATCCATGCAATATTATTTCCTGAGTCGGAGAGCAGTGTGATAAGCGACTGGTGTAATCACACGACCCCATGAAGAGTAGATACTGATCACCACGTTTTCTAGGAAAAGACGGGAATCAAACAAAGAGATAGTACTACTGGTTCAAACGGCTCTGAGCAGTATGGAATTTAACTTCTGAGGTCATCAATCCCCTAGAACGTAGAACTACTTAAACCTAACTAACCTAAGGACGTCACACACATCCATGCCCGAGGCAGGATACGAACCTGCGACCGTAGTGGTCGCGCGGTTCCAGACTGTAGCGCCTAGAACCGCTCGGCCACCCCGACCGGCGAGCTAGCACTGCTCACATGAAAGACAATTACTAGAAAGCATGTTTCGTGAATGAACCTGAAAAATTACGTAATATGCATTTACGCGAGTGCAGTGTGTAAAAGCAAGCATTCCACCAATAATCCACTACAATGTAACTTCAATGTACCCATCTCAAAATTAGTTTACAAGTAGGCAGCAGGCAGAAGCAGTCCACATCTCCAAGCGGAAATCAAGAGCGAATGTCTGGCATACTACGTTGTCATACCGGACTCAGGTTACCATGCCAAGCAGTACGACTGACTAGGTGGATGCAGCATTCAAGGTATTGGGTAGAAACACGCTTTGATGTTCAGAACCAGAGATAAAGCTACTATAGTAGACGGAAATATTCCCTATAGGATCTTTGAGTCACATAAGTACTTAACATCTCATATACGAATACATGACATGAAAGTCATTTACAGTAGCCGGCTTTCAAAGGTAACGGGAGACTTCCAGCCACAAATAAGTTTTTATTTCCTCTTTTTCTTTTTCTCTACTCAGCCATAGTGATTTATGACAAAGGCATGTACTGCCAGTTCAGGGTCAAAATTGATTCAAATGGCTCTGAGCACTATGGGACTCAACTGCTGTGGTCATAAGTCCCCTAGAACTTAGAACTACTTAAACCTAACTAACCTAAAGACATCACACACATCCATGCCCGAGGCAGGATTCGAACCTGCGACCGTAGCGGTCGCGCGGTTCCAGACTGGAGCGCCCAGAACCGCTCGGCCACTCCGGCCGGCAGTTCAGGGTCAAATACCTGTAAATTCATCTTCAGGTATCTTGCAAGTTTGTAGGAATCGGTCTAAAACCTCATTCCAATTCATTTCCTGATAGGCAAAGATATCTTACTGTTCGGTTAGCTACTGACGATAAACCACTGGAAATAGTTGAAATTAAACCTATGCCGCCTAACTTTCCTTGTATCTCTTGGACATGCCTTTAAAGCAACTAAGAAGAGCTCAGTACAATGCTCGTAAATTACAAATCAGAATCACAGATAAAAATAATTTCATATTCAATTTTTTAAACATTAGAATTGGCACCTGCTTTGCAATGGAGCACCGTCACGATGAGATGAACAAATTAAGAACGCAGGGGCTATATTTATTTTTAGATGGTTGGCTAACCAGTATCACATGCAAATCAATATTATGGTTCTGATATTTAAAACAAGTCTAAATTTAATAATACACTTATTTACTCACTAACTCGACGTGTATTACATTCAAATGACAGAAAATAACTTTCCAATGTTGACAGAAACTGCCCCACCGCAACGAGCGCATAGTAGTGTAAAATACTCAAAGCTCTTTAGAAGCACAGTTTAATCAAGAATGTCCCGCTAAAACAGTTGGGAGGTACCTCTTTTACATGGAACACTGCTTGGGAAACGTTACACTCTCTCTAATCTGTGCAGCTAGCAGGATCGGTCAAATTACGCCCCTAGGAATTTCTAGGACAAACACCTACATGGATGGGTTTGACCCCCAGTTTGTTCAACAGAATTCACGGTATATTTTCACACATAACGTTTATTTTTATAACCATTCAGAAAACAAGTAACTTAGTGGAAAATTTAATCAATTACAGAAGGTTACCTTAAACCATAAGCTAATCCAGAATTTATTTTACCACTCTCAAAACGATTTAATGTGACGTATTGATAACATCAAAATCAAGATTCACATGTTGGTTAATTCTTAGCATAAAAGTGTACGCTAGAATTACTTTCTTAAAAATAAAAAATAAAAAAAATTCAGTTACCCCGGGGGACCAGCCCCTGAGGCACAAGTAGACAAAAAAGCCAAGTATCCTTCAAGAATTTTGGCTGGATCAAATTCATGAAAATAGCTAACTTTTGACCAACATTATTGCCTAAGAGAACTTATTGTCAAGGTACAAGAAAAAACTTGAGTTAACTACATAGAGGAGTAGACCAAATTTGAAGTACAGTATAAATATTAAATTTTCATTAGCAAAACCTTGCACCAAGCCACTGTGCTTGGGAGTGACACAAATTTAAGCAATTGCCCGATATACTTGGAGCGTACTATCTTGAAACATCAATAACATGAATGAAATCACATACATAATGTTGTTGTTGTTGTGGTCTTCAGTCCTGAGACTGGTTTGATGCAGCTCTCCATTCTACTCTATCCTGTGCAAGCTTCTTCATCTCCCAGTACCTACTGCAACCTACATCCTTCTGAATCTGCTTAGTGTATTCATCTCTTGGTCTCCCCCTACGATTTTTACCCTCCACTCTGCCCTCCAATACTAAATTGGTGATCCCTTGATGCCTCAGAACATGTCCTACCAACCGATCCCTTCTTCTGGTCAAGTTGTGCCACAAACTTCTCTTCTCCCCAATCCTATTCAATACTTCCTCATTAGTTATGTGATCTACCCATCTAATCTTCAGCATTCTTCTGTAGCACCACATTTCGAAAGCTTCTATTCTCTTCTTGTCCAAACTATTTACCGTCCATGTATCACTTCCATACATGGCTACACTCCATACAAATACTTTCAGAAATGACTTCCTGACACTTAAATCTATACTCGATGTTAACAAATTTCTCTTCTTCAGAAACGCTTTCCTTGCCATTGCCAGTCTACATTTTATATCCTCTCTACTTCGACTATCATCAGTTATTTTGCTCCCCAAATAGCAAAACTCCTTTACTACTTTAAGTGTCTCATTTCCTAATCTAATTCCCTCAGCATCACCCGACTTAATTCGACTACATTCCATTATCCTTGTTTTGCTTTTGTTGATGTTCATCTTATATCCTCCTTTCAAGACACTGTCCATTCCATTCAACTGTTCTTCCAAGTGCTTTGCTGTCTCTGACAGAATTACAATGTCATCGGCGAACCCCAAAGTTTTTATTTCTTCTCCATGGATTTTAATACCTACTCCGAAATTTTCTTTTGTTTCCTTTACCGCTTGCTCAATGCACAGATTGAATAACATCGGGGAGAGGCTACAACCCTGTCTTACTCCCTTCCCAACCACTGCTTCCCTTTCATGTCCCTCGACTCTTACAACTGCCATCTGGTTTCTGTACAAATTGTAAATAGCCTTTCGCTCCCTGTATTTTACCCCTGCCACCCTTAGAATTTGAAAGAGAGTATTCCAGTCAACATTGTCAAAAGCTTTCTCTAAGTCTACAAATGCTAGAAACGTAGGTTTGCCTTTCCTTAATCTTTCTTCTAAGATAAGTCGTAAGGTCAGTATTGCCTCACGTGTTCCAGTATTTCTACGGAATCCAAACTGATCTTCCCCGAGATCGACTTCTACTAGTTTTTTCATTCGTCTGTAAAGAATTCAAAAGTCTCTTAACCTGCTGATTCGACAGCACAATAAATTTACAGAAATTTTAAATATATAATTTGCAATAACACGTTAACTAGGTTGCCAGTTTACGCGACCAAGACCTTCAATGCTGCGCGGCGTGCTACGCATACATTTCCAGAACTTAAACCAAGGTAAATTAAGCTTCAGTATCTTATACACTGAAGCGCCAAAGGAACTGTTATAGGCATGCATATTCAAATACAGAGATATGTAAATAGGCAGAATACAGCGGTGCGGTCGGCAACTTCCAAGTAAGACAGCAAGCGTCTGTCCCAGTTGTAAGATCGGTTACTGCTGCTACAATGACAGGTTATCATGATTTAAGTGAGTTTGAGCGTGGTGTTATAGTCGTCGGCGCACGAGCTGTGGGACACAGCATCTCCGAGGTAGCGATGAAGTGGGGATTTTCCTGCACGACCCCTTCACGAATGTACCGTGAATATCAGGATTCCGGTAACACATCAAATCTCCGTCATCGCTGTGGTCGGATGAAGATCCTGCAAGAGCGGGAACAACGACGACTAAAGAGAATCGTTCAGCGTAATAGAAGTGCAACCCTTCCGCAAACTGCTGCAGATTTCAATGCTGGGCCATCAACAAGTGTCAGCGTGCGAACCATTCAACGAAACATAATCGATGTAGGGTTTCTGGGCCGGAGGTCCACTCGTTCACCCTTCATGACTGCACGACACGAAGCTTTATGCCTTGCGTGAGCCGGTCAACACCGACATTGGACTGTTGATGACTGGAAACATGTTGCCTGGTCGGACTAGTCTTGTTTCAAATTGTATGGAGCGGATGTAAGTGTACATGGAGACGAGACAACCTCATGAATCCATGGAGCTTGCATGTCAGCAGTGGACTGTTGAAGCTGGTGGAGGATCTGTAATGGTGTGGGACATGTGTAATTGGAGTGATATGGGACCACTGATATGTCTAGATACGACTCTGATGGGTGACACATACGTATGCATCCTGTCTGATCACCTGCATCCATTCATGTCCATTGTACATTCCGACGACTTGGGCGATTCCGGCAGGACACCCCACACGTCCAGAATTGCTACAAAGTGGCTCCAGGAAAACTCTTCTGAGTTAAAATACTTCCACCAGACTCCCCAGACATGAACATTACTGAGCATATCTGGGACTCCTTGCAACGTGCTGTTCAGAGATCTCCACCCCGTCTTACTCTAATGGATTTATGGACAGGCCTTCAGGATTCATGGTGTCAGTTCCCTCCAGCACTACTTCGGACATTAGTCGAATCCGTGCCACGTTGTGCTGCGGCACTTCTACATTCTCGCGAGGGCCCTACACGATATTAGGCAGGTGTACCAGTCTCTTTGGCTCTTCAGTGTAACTTACAACGGGGATCCTCGGCCTACTCCATTGGCTGACACTACAAGACAGGCGTATGTACCACGGACAGGTTTACTGTTATAATCACTTAAGCGTACATTCCAACCACAGTCGGGCAACATATCGTTTACTCCCACGTATGTGTCAGATGAGAATGTCAACTAAATCAGAGCTCATACAGAGGTTTAGTGGTAAGCTTTCTTCCCTCGCGCCATTCGTGCGAATGAAACAAGGAATGGGGAACAGATAGTGGTAGCAGAAGTACCCTCACCAACACACTGTTTGGTGATTTGTGGAGTATAAGTGTAGATGTAAGTACGGAGCGATATAAAACTGTTTCTTATGCGTCAGTACAGGCCAGAAGACACGTCAGTTTCAACCTGTTGCTAGATTCTTTTAAAGCCACAGAAGATGGAGCCATTTGACTGCGAAATCTATAGATCGTAAATCTAACATCCAGAAGTACAGCTGAGTGGACAAGGAAAAGACGTATAAGGATATGAAAATATTTTTCCTCTTTCTCCACAAATTCATCATCAACTGAGGTTACCTTCGTCTTTCATCTCCACAGAAGATGTCAGACGTAGCAGTGTCCTTATCACTCTTAACTAACGCTGCCTCTGGCATCGTACGTATCTAAGTAGTATACACTTAACAAGAATGTGGCCGCTAGCCGGGTGGGTAATGTAGAGTATTTTACTAGATACCGTTCTAAAAACACCGTTAAACTTGTATTCTTCAGATCTTTATCGCTTTTTACCAAGAGTACAGACAGAAGTTTCATTAGAAGATATTCTCTCTTTTTGGATTTTTTAATAGTTCTCATAGACACGCCAGCATAATAACAGCGCACATTTTGTATCACCACATATTTAAAATTTGCTGGAGTAAATTCCTGATCATATGATGTTATAACAGTCCTTATTACTTCCCTACTCACACTACGAATTGTATGTTTCTATATGTGCTCTGAAGACATATAGAGGCAGAGAAAATGAAGAATGAAAAAGTCAAACATTCTAAGCGACATTTTTTCACAAAAGCTTTTCAGTACTGTCGTATTCTCGGTATTCTGTTGCACGTCCTAAAATTTGTTCCAACTGCAAAGTCACGGGAGAAAATGGTTCATTCATTAATAGATAGCACTTGGCAGAAGAAAAGTAAGCAAGTCCTTCGTTCCGCAAGATTTACACAAGACTGTTGACTCAACTAAAGCTATGAAGCATTTCCATGTAATTCCAATGCATATAACTGAGTTTTTTGATTTGAAGCATACATTGGAACATTGTTATCATTGTGTGTATGTAATATCTCCAGGTTCAGTATGATCAAAGTGTTTCGTACTCATTCATCTGAAAGAGCTATTAAAAATTGTTACTTTGAAACAGAAGAACGGAAAAATGTGAAAGTCGTGAAAAGGGCAAAGACCATTGCTGATGTATGCCATGCCGTACTTCACCTGAAAGACCAGCCATATACATCAGCTTCAATACAGTATAACCTTAACAGCACAGGAGGTTCCGTGATAAACTTTCCAAAACTGGTCCCAATAATGAAATTGCGTAAGAAACAAAACTTCAATTTAATGCAATTATCCTTTTTTAAACAATTTAAAAGAGATGAGAAATGGTTTTAGTTGGTTAGAGTTCGCAGCTGTGTTTCTGCATTTATATTATTTCCAATAAATCATACTGCATAAGTGCTAATGCCAGTTAAAACAAAAAGTTTCTTATTAGCACTTAGAACTAGTCTGTTATACGATATGCCACTTAAAACGATTTTAGTAAATTATTTATTTTTTAATTTCACGTTATTTTTTGTTGTGACGAGGTGAGCACCATAATTCTGTGATATCACAACACCTCTCAGTTTTTTGGATACAAATAAGTTACGTACGAAAAAAAATATATTGTGTTTTTATTGTCCCACCAAATGCGAGATATTTCACTTAGAACGTTTGATGTTTCCTCTTTTCAAATAATTTACCAGTTACTTAATCAAGCACTTGTTTTCGCAAATGAATAACAATAACGAACAAAACAGCAAAACAACACAGATATAAGTCAACAGAAAATATAACGCACGACTGAAAGAAAACGGGAGACCTTACATCCCGAATGGTGAAACATACAACAGAGAGACAGATTGGTTGATTGGTTGGTTGATTTGGGGGAGGAGACCAAACAACGAGGTCATCGGTCCCATCGGATTGGGGAAGAATGGGGAAGTAAGTAGGCCCTGCCCTTGCAAAGGAGCCATTCCGGCATTTCCCTTAATCACGGTAAACCTAAATCAGGAAGGCCGGACGCTGGTTTCCTCCCGAACGCGAGTTCAGTGTGCAAGCCACTGCACCATCTCGATCGACGGAAAGGCAAACAATGAAGTCTGCACTAGGCAAATATTTTTCGGACAGCTAGTACCACTGATTAGATGCAACTATGGGGTAAAAACCTGCCCGGTTGGCCGTGTGGTCTAACGCACGTCTTTCCGGGCGGGAAGGAGCGCCTGGTCCCCGGCACGAATCCGCCCGGCGGATTTGTGTCGAGGTTCGGTGAAACGGCCAGTCTGTGGATAGTTTTCAGGCGGTTTTCCATCTGCCTCGGCGAATGCAGGCTGGTTTCCCTTATTCCGCCTCAGTTACACTATGTCGGCGATTGCTGCGCAAACAAGTTCTCCAGGTACGCGTACACCACCATTACTCTGCCACGCAAACATAGGGGTTACACTCGTCTGGTGTGAGACGTTCCCTGGAGGGTCCACCCGGGGTCGAACCGCACAATAACCCTGGGTTCGGTGCGGGGCGGCGGAGGGGTGAGTGGGCTGCGGTAGTCGTCGTGGGGTTGTGGACCACTGCAGCTGCGGCGGGGACGGAGCCTCTCCGTCATTTCTAGGTCCCCGGCTAACATACAATACTATACAATACAATGGCGTAGAAAGAGGCGAGGGGAGGAGCTGTTTCCCCGCACCCCGCCTCTCCCATCGCAGACAATCTCCTGAGCTTCGTACTACAATGACTTCGATGCCAAGAGTACGATCAGTTCACTAGCAATCTCTTAAACCTCAAGGCAAAATTACGAAAAGGGGAGCAATACTGCTTTCAGTTCATAAAAGTCTAAACATTAAATATTCAAGCAAGTGTTGTCTGAGAGCATAACTTAAAGACAACAAGTACAAGAAAAACGATCTATAGAAACACTTGGAACAAAATCAGATACAGTTATCTGAAAGTGTAGACGGTAAATACAGTAGAAACAACTGTAGCTAATATAGGCGATTGGTTGACAGATGATGCCAACATAGGAATGATCGGCAAGACGAGAGCTGCGTAACAAACGACAAACGGTAATATGGCAGTATACTGATCGTGACTTTACACTATGGGTCCACTGTGTTTATAACAGTATTATTATGTCTTTACGTCTTCTGGAGGCATCTATCTCGGGTGCAAGTTTTTTCATGTTTTAGATAACTGTTTAGAATGAAAAACGTATCTTCTAATGTACGTAAAGATCGAAACTGGTAAGAAATACAAAAAAATGAGTGATCAAATACTGTTTACTGTTTTACAAGTACATTATTATACAACGGATCACATTGTCCTTTATTGTGATAATACCAAGTTTCATTAATTTCCAATACTTGCTCTACGTTTCCGTGACCCTGAGTGATATCATCTGCCAGCGACATGCATTGGAGGATCACCTGAAGTTCAAAATGGTTCAAATGGCTCTGAGCACTATGGGACTTAACTTCTGAGGTCATCAGTCCCCTAGAACTTAGAACTACTTAAACCTAACTAACCTAAGGACATCACACACATTCATGCCCGAGGCAGGATTCGAACCTGCGACAGTAGCGGTCGCGCGGTTCCAGACTGTAGCGCCTAGAACCGCTCGGCCACCCCGCCCGGCTCACCTGAAGTTGGAGTTAACGTGGCATGCGAACAGGGAATTCACGCTTAGTACATAACAGCTGGCATCAGTTTCGTGTGGAGGTATTATTCTCAGACAAAAAGCAGCAGTACAATACTTTATGGTAATGAATAAGGCTGCGAGTTTTGTATTTGAAGTATTTAAGTCTTTTCCTTTATATAGACCCTTTATATTTTTCTTTCACCTTTCTACTTTCCCTTCTGTTTCGAAAGACGTCGACTGTGCGAATGTCACCGTACCCTCTCCCTGGAACGGTTAGTTCTATGTTATCATCACAGGCGTGTGTTTCACGCCGGACAAAAGTAATCAGACATCGCCCCGCTCGCTTGACAAGGTAAACGCAGTCTGAAGGCACAACTCAGCGGCAGCAAGCAGTCATTGTACGCAAGGCAGCTGCCTCGTACTATAGGAAATCACAGGTCTCATCAAAAAAGACCAACGTAGCCCCATTACTCGTAAAGGTAGAGAAACGACAGTGGAAGAGCGAAGGCTTATTGTGCTGCTGCATAGTGAGGGAAAATCATATGAAGAAATAGGTGAGGTCGTCAACCGAAGCCGAAAAACTATATATAATATCGTCCAGAAATGGAAAGAAGAAAAAACTCTCGTCGATTGCCCACGACAGGGACGTCCTCAGAAACTCACGAACAGAGACAAGAGAAAGATAATTCGAATGGAGAAAAACGACCAGTGGACAACAGCCCCTGCTATAGCAGCACAACTGGCGTTGGTATCGAAGTTAGTGTTAGAACAGTGCGCAGATGCCTAAACATTTCTGGGAACAATGCCAAAATGCCAAGGAACAAACCGTTCGTCAGTCAGCGTAACGCAAAAAAGCGGATGGTTTTTGCAGAAGAATTTGTCGGCAAGGATGTGACCTTCTGGGACAAGATTCTGCGCAGCAACGTTACTTTGAGCCACGTCTATGGCCGCAGTTTAGTGTGGCGTCAGGCAAGCACAGAGTGGGAGCCCAAAAACATGCAAGCAACCATCAAACATGGAGGCGGCAGTGCGTAGTGTGGGGATGCATGCCTACCAGAGGTATTGGCGAGCTTGTCTTTATTGAAGGCACCATGGGAAAATTTGTCTATCCCGATATACTGGTTCAAATGGCTCTAAGCACTATGGGCCTTAACATCTGAGGTCATCAGTCCCCTAGACTTAAACCTTACTAACCTAAGGACATCACACACATCCAGGCCCGAGGCAGGATTCGAACCTGCGACCGTATCTCGATGTACTCAAACAAAATCTGACGAAAAGTGCTGCGAAGTTGGATCTTGGAGGTGACTTTTATTCCCAACAAGACAATGATCCTAAGCATACGGCGGAAATTGTCAAACTGTGGGTACTACACAACACCGCTCATCGCCTCATTACCCCACCGCAGTCTCCGGACGTCAGTCCAATCGAAAACATCTGGAATGAACTGAAAACGAGACTACACAAACTACATGTGGGTTGTTTGACACATTTGTGTGCGTTGATGGAAGAACAGTGAGTGAATATCGGTTCGGATATAACGAAAAAGGTTGTTTATTCCATACCACAAAGACTGAAGGCTGTAATACAGAGAAAGGGACGCATTACCAAACAGTGACTGCTGAGTGTCTGAATACTTTTGCCCATTGTATATTTCGATTTTCTTTCTTTTTTTTTACACAAGGTATGTTTTGTTACTTGTTGTTCTGCTTATGTTCAGACTGACATATGTATTACACATTTGTAACGAATAAAATATATGTTTTGAATTAAAAACACATTTACGGTTTACTTCTCTGATTACTCCCAGTGTCTGAACACTTTTGTCCGCCTCTAAAACCAGTCTTTAATGATAGGAGTCTTCTATTTTACTTGATAATGAGTTTCAATTAGTGATTATCATCTTAAGATCAGCCTTTCTTCATGAAACTGAAAAAAAAATTATTCTTGCACAACGTTTGCCAACATTAAAAAAAGAAATGAGTGATACAACTAAAGGGTAAATATTCTCCATGGCTGGAACAGTAGGGTTAATATAGGCAGTGTCCGTATTAGTTTTCAAATAAAATGAAAATCTGTTGTTACGACAGACCCAGTTTAGTACAGAATAAAAAAATATGAAATTGAAATTAAAGAACAAATAGACCTAATTTGTTGCATCCTGAAAGAAACTTTTTTCTAATTTTAAGATCAAGGTCACAAACTACGTTATTATTATGAACTCTGAAAATACGCCCATATTCAGAAAAAAAACAGAGCACCTTGAACGATTAGAGATAGGACATGTACATTAGTCTGTTCTGCAGAAATCATTAGCTTTTGAACCACGTCGGCCCGCGGGTTCAACGTCAACACCGATGTCGCGGTGCAACACCACCACCGATAAAATGTGTCTGCGGCCTTCGTTGACGCTATAAACCGAAGGTAATGGGCCAATGTGACTTGAGCAGACGTGCAGAATGCCTCGGAGACGTATGCGCGAACACTACCCTCAAATCAGTGAGTTTGAAAGAGGGTGCGTTATTGGAGTGAGAGAATTGTGTAGGACAAAGCATTTCGGCTGTGCAACGGGTGTGTGAAGAATGGTTCGCCGAAGGCCGTAGAACACGACTGGATGAGTCAGGTCGCACCACCCAGACCTCCCACCCAGAAGATCGACACCTCATCCGAATGGCGTTGCAGGACACATCGGCGTCCTCCTCGGCTCTGGCGTAGCCGTGGAACAGTGTAACACATCCTGTACTATCAGTGTGACAGTCCGTCGCCTTTTATTACGGCACGGGCTACGTGCGAGTCGTCCACTTCTCCGCCTACCTTTGACGAATGTGCAGAAACATGCTACACGGCAATGGTGTATGGAATGACGTCACTGTGGATAAGAATGGCAAGAGACGGTGTTTTTGAACGAATCAAGGTTCTGTTTGTTTGAAAATGATGGTCGTATTTTGATTCGCCGCAGACAGGGGGAGTGGCACCAGAGTGACAGCAATCGCACAAGACCTACAGTGCCAGCTCAAGGCCTTAGGGTGTGGGGTACTATTAAGTACAAACACAAATCACAGTTGATGCGTGTCCCGGGCGTTGTGACCAGTGTGACCTACGTGAACGACATCCGGCGGCGTATAGCCGAACCCTTTCTGCACAACACCCCAGACGCCATTCTTCAACAAGCCAATGTACGATCACATGTTGCTCCACGAATACGTACCTTCTTGGTGTCAGGAGATATCAGCCTTTTCCCCTGGGCCGCCAGATCACCAGATCTGTTGCCACTCAATAATGTGTGGGATATGGTGAAACGAGGGGTGCGGCGCTGTGACCCATTGCCCACCACCGCAATGCAGTTTGGAACCAGATGAATGCTGCATGGACGACTATACCACAGGACGCCATTCAAGCCTTATACGCGTCGATGCCGTCACACACGGAACAAGTTATTAGGGCTCATGACGGACTCTGTGCCTACTAGGCAGCAGGACACATGCTGAACCGAGGTGACTGAAATACGAATCGTTTGTGCAGAACATATTAACGTACATGTCATGTGAATATGAATGTCCCATCTCTAGTTGTGAAGCTGTTCTGTTTTTTCTGAACGTGGGAGTATTTATACTGTTATACCTAACGTATGATTATGCACTAAAATAAAACATAAATTAATGAGTTAATAATGAAAGATTGTTTTATCCCCAGAAGAATTAAATAGACAAATACCATGAAAACTATATAAATAAAGAAATATCAAGTTCTACATTTTTTCTCAGCGTGAAGAAAAATTTAGCCATTTAACTTGCAATTTAAATTACAATGTTCACTGTGGGAGAGTTAGTTTCTCATCAAGTCATTCATTCCAACCATTACATAAGAATCTATTTATTATGCTAACGTCGCATAGTTAGAATCTAGCAAAACCTAAAAATATTATCAACAAGACATGTTTTTGATAAATAGGTAGAAATCGAATACGACTTCTTTTTGCCTGGTGCCTTAACACATGTGTTATCCTCCTAATCCTGTTTCTTGTCTGTATTTTCCATCAGTTACTTCCTTCGTCAATCCTGCAGAGATCCTTCTCACTCCTTATCTTACCAGTCCACCTAACTTTCAACGCCGTTCCGTAGCACCACATCTCAAACACTTCGATTCTCTTCCACTGTTCATGGTTCACTACTATACAAGGCTGTGCTCCAAAAACATTCTCATAAATTTCTTCCTCAAATGAGGGCCAATGTTCGATACCAATAGACGTCTTTTGACCAGGAATGGCCTCTTGGTCTGTGCTGGTCTGCATTTTATGTCCTCCTTGCTTCGTCGCTTGGATAATTTTGGTTCAAAGGTGGCAGAATTAATTATCTTCGTATACTTCGTGATCCCCAATTGCAATATTAGATTTAGCGCTATTGTGCTAGATCTCATTACCTTTGTCTTTCTCCGGTTTAATTTCAATCCATATTCTTTACTCATTAGACTGATCAGTCCACCCAACAGATCCTGTAATTCTTCTTCACATTCAATGAGCATAGCAATGTCACCAGCGAATCTTATCATTGGTATCTTTTCACCCTGAATTTTAATTCCACACTTCAAATTTTCTTTTATTTCCATCATCGCTTCTTCTACGTACAGATCCAACAGTAGGCGGGAACATCTACACTCCTGCGTTACAACCTTTTTAATTCCCATTTTCCCTATAGCTTACTGCTATTTTTCTCAGAATTTCCAATATCTTGCACCATTTTACATTGTCTAACGCATTTTCTGGGTCGAAGAACGCTTTGAATTGTCTTGATTTTTCTTCATCCTTGGTTCCATTATCAAGTGCAACGTGAGAAGTGCTTCTCTCTTGTGACTTTACCTTTCCTGAAGCCAAACTGATTGTTATCGCACAGATCCTCAATTTTCTTTTTCGTTCTTCGGCATATTATTATTGTCAGCAACCTGGATGCATGAGCTGTTAAGCTGGCTGTGTGGTAATTCTCACACTTCTCGGCTTTTGCTGTCTTCTGAATTGTGTGGATGATATTTTTCTGAAATTCTGATGAGCACGTTGTCAGTGTCATGAGTTCCATGCATCAACTCGAAGAATATTTAGAAATTCCAGTGGAGTGTTATCTATCTCTTCCGCCTTATTTGATCTCAAGTCTTCCAGAACTCTATTAAATTCTGAATCTAATAGTGGATTCTCTATATCATGCCTATCGACTCCAATTTCCTCTGCTAGAAAGGTATCAAACAAGTCCTCCCCTCATATACTTCTTCAGTGTACCCTTTCCACCTCCACACTCTCTCTTCTGCTTTTAACAGTGGAATTTCCATTGTATGCATAATGTTACCACCGTTGCTTTTAATTTCACTGAAGGTTTTTTTGACTTTTCTGTAGCCTGAATCAGTCAACCTGAAGACAATTTCTACTTCTATTTCTTCACATCTTCCATATAGCCATTTAGCCTTAGGCGCTCTGCATTTATTGTTTACTTCATTACTAATGGATTTCTTTCGTCAGTCAGTTGAAGTATTTCATTCGTTACCCAAGGTTTCTTTACAGTTACATTCATTGTACCCTGTCAAACATCTGTGAATGCTCTTCTTACAGAAGTCCACTCCTTTTCAACTGAACTGCCTGCTCTGGTGTTCCTTATCACAGTATCCATGTCCTTAGTGAACTTCACACGCCTCTAGTCATCCCTCAGTAATTCAGTATCCCACCTCCTTCCACATTGGTTCTTTTGGACGATTCACTTAAATTCAGTCTACATTTAATCATTACTAAATTGTGATCTGAGTTATATCTGCATCTGGGTATGCCTTGCAAAACAGTATCTGATTCCTGAATTGTGTATCTCTCGGTCTTTTCGAAGTATATCTCCTCCTCTTGTGATTCCTCAAGACAGTATTAGCTATCACTATCTTAAACTAATTCAAGAACTGAATTAGCCTTTCTCCCCTCCTGTAACCACTGCAAAGACCACATTCCCCTGTGACCCTTTCTTCTGTTCCTTACCTCACAACTGCGTTCCAACCCTCCATGACTATTAGATTTTCATTTTCCTTTACCTTCTGAATTACTCATTCAGTATCCTCATATACTTTCTCTGTCTCTTCATCTGCTACTTGCGACTTTGGCATGCATACCTGAACTAAGCTGTCGGCGTTGTTTTGATGTCAAACGTGACAGGAACCACTCTATCACAGAACTGTTCACAGGAGCCCACTCCCTGTCGTACCATCTTATTCATATAGAATCCTATCCCTTTATAAAATTTTACGCTGTCGTTGATATTACTCTACATTTAACTGAGCAGAAATCCTTATCTTCTTCTCCATATCACTTCATAGACGCCCATGTAGACTAAGCCTTTGTATTTCCCTTTCCAGATCTGCTAGCTTACCTTTTATGTTCAAATTTATGACATTCCATCCTCTGATATGGAGGATGTTATCTCATCGTTGACTATTTTGTCTTTCTATCGTTGCCACCTCCCTAGTGACACTCACAGAGATCCAAATGGGAAACTAATCCGAAATCTTTTACCAATGGATAGATTCTCATGACAGTTTTCAATTACAGGTCACAAGCCCAGTGGATACACATTACATGTCTTTAAAGCAGTAGCCATTGATCATTGCTGATTCTTCTTCCATTTAGGGGCATTTTCCCATCAAAAGAACAAGAGAGTGCCCTGAGTGTCTGCCCACTCCACTGCTCACTTTGGCAAGGCCACTGGCAGAATATGGGTGACTTCTTCTGCTGGAAGTCTTTGGTCAACATTTATGATGACTTTTATTCATAATTAAAGTAGTGGCCGGATATGAACCAGGACCTGGGACGTTTAAATTAGTAGTGAAAGATGCTACTCCTAGATATCAGTGAATGTGCCTAGTTCTTTATAATAAATTAACAAATATGATTATTATAAACAACATATCCTAATTCAGCCTTTGTCCCAATTTTAAATTTAACTTCATATACTGCAAATAAATAAAATGAAGTTAAATTACATTTATATAATATAATTTTAAAATCACAACAATAAATAATGAACTATAATGTAATTTAAAATGTCAGCTAGCATAAAGCAAGCTGTTGTATTCAATGTTTAATAAATTATGTGTTAAAGAAAAGCTAGCTTAATATTTTTAATTTAAAAAAATTAGATATGAAAGACTTAATTTTTTTCCAAAGAAATGAGATATCTCAAGAGAGAGTGCCATTGCATTGCCACAACTGCCTCCATCATTTTAAGAATATGGTGCCACATATCTGAAAATATTTGTAAAGTCATAATTCACCATCGTGAACTACTGACAAAAATTTCGTTATTATACATACAGTTTCAGTTCACAGAACTTCATAGATATGAAATAATATTTACACCAGCTTACAAGACAATATAAAAGCAATGATATCAAATACTATAAAATATATGCCTCATCATAGTTTAATATCAATAGTAACACTTCTGTAATGATTATGATACATTAACTATAAATATGTTGTACATAAAACATGATTGAGATTAATGGGCAAATGCAAAAAATATTTTAGTCTTTGATACAAAAGGAAAAATAACGAAAATCCAATTCATTGAACTTAGAGAAATTCCTTTATAATATTTTCTTTTACACCTAATAAACTATAGTCAAATGAATTGATTATACAAAATATAGTAAGACAATAAAGTCATTACAAAAGCTATTATATGAAATTTAAGATAAACAAAAGGTATACCTTCTGCAAGATTTAATCTTGGTATCTTGAGCTACACAAAACAATTTTCAGGTACCTATAAGTTATATCTGCAACTGCTTCCTAGATATATTTTATATTTGAGCTGTTGCTAGGACTTATATTGATTAATCTGAAACTGTTATGAATAAAATTTAAATATATTATTCTTAATGAGAGCCATGATGCACATGCACACACAGAGCTAGCATAATTTATGTAAGCCAACCTCATTAAAAGTTTTGTAGCATTAAACCCACTGTAAATAAATTCTATTGTAACCCACTTCCTCTTAATTATAAGTTACAGCTTGACCAGAAGTCAAGAAAACCAAGAAAACCAAGAAAATAATAAACTTAAAAGAGATTTCCTTGTAAGTGATATACACAATACATATACACAAACAAAGAGAAATCATGTCATTGATGTATTATGAATGACAGGCCATATTTCTTTGAATATAAGGAGATGCATCCAAATTCGTTGCATAAAGGCATATACTAATACTACATAGCCACATATAGTCATCACTTTAAATAGTAAGATACCTAATACTAGTTTACTATTTAACTTATTCAGATTCATAAAAATACCAAACTTTTAATTTTCATCAAAAATTATAATTTAATACTTAAATTAAAATAAGTGTTTAAACCAACTACTTTTACTTGTACCAGTCATATATAACTGCAGCTGCTGGCATGAATTACACTAAAACTAATTCACTGCTGCTTCCAAAATCATTTGCTAATTAAAGTAAATTACCAATTAGTATCATTTATCCCAATAAAGCACTCATACAATACAAATCCACAAAGATAAACACTTCAAGAAAATTAATTTGTAAGTTACTCAGTTAATAAAATTACTAAGTAATAAAGAAAACAAAATACAGAAAAAATAAAAGTAGTGAGTAATGTATCTGAAACTGCCACTGCAATGAATCTTTTGAGTTCGAAAATGACAATTATAAATGTAAAATTGAATTTGTATTATTATTTTAATAGAGATTACCATATTTAGTATTTATTTTTATTTTTGATAAATATACATTAAATTGTGCACATTATTTATCTCCAAACAAATATTTTGTTAATATGAAATATTTGTCCTAGCCAAATGTCAGTTTAGAAACTAAGAGTACTTTGCATGCATTTGGTTACATACCAAACTTTTCATTAAGGTCTTTTTTTTATTTTAGATATTGGAGTTTGAAGCGACCAACGTGTACACATTCTGAAAAATGGATAAACAGACCACTGTGAAAATCTGGGTGGCGGAATGCACAAGAGCAACACTTCTGTCCAAGATGCACCTCACACTGGAAGAGTGGTAATGGACAGCATGGAAGATGCAATTCAGGATATCATCATGACAGACTGGCATGTGACAAAGTGGGCATATCTCAGAAATGTTTTGGACACATCATAAGAATAGCAATTGACATGCACAAGGTGTCATGTCGATACGTCCCAAGAATGTTGACAGCAGCAAATAAACGCCACGGACACGTCATGTCTGCTGAAAACTCGACCCTTTCTGAGAGAGATCCTTTGACATGTTTTGTGACAGTGAATGAAGCAGAGGCTCACGACTTTCAGCTCGAATCCAAAGTTCAATGGGAGCAGTGGAAATATCCCTCCTCTCTCAACCAAAAGAACTTTAATTCATCCACAGCAGCTGGCTATCTGATGGTCTCTGCTTTTTTGGGACTCGAGGTGTGTTATCCTGGATGAATACCTCAGACAAGATGACACAATCAACGAAGAGCATTATGCTGCTTAACTAATGTGTTTAAGCGATATCATCAAAGTGAAACACATTGCGATGTTCACAAACTGATTGCTCTTTTATCCGGAACATGTGTCTGCACACATGTCAATCATAGTTATGTCTGCCATCAAGATTCATATAAGTCTATGGTTCAGTACCGCTTTATTCAGCAGACTTGGCCGCTTACGACTTTCATCTCTTCCATAAGCTAAAAAAACAGCTATCCAGAACCCATTTTCGATCAGATGTTGTCATGGCTTCAGTGCAGGCCTTTTTGCCATGTAGGAAGAAACATTCTACGAGGAGTGTATAATAGACCTGCATCACCTGTGGCAATATTCCATGGCCCTAAAAGGCAACTACGTTGAAAAATAGCCTTGAACATTTGGATCACTCGCCACCTGTATTGAGAGGGCCGAGTTCAGTCACTCTTCGTATAATAGATAATGATACACAATTAAATTACTTGATTGTAGTCTTATAAGGTATTGAACTGACTGCTTTACACAAATTTATTGTTACAGAGTAGCTAATTAAATTAGTATAAATATTGTATTGTGTAATAACTTGTGAACTCTGCAGTTTCCAGTACCTGCATATTCAACGTGCAGATGTAAAACTACATTACATATTCAGCGTAATGTACTTAAGAGTGGCCACTCCAGCTGTACCTCGAGCTTCACCGTTTCCGTTAAGTTATAAATAAGAATTTCGCAAAATTTTTAACAAATGCAAGTAATTTTAAATGTTTATAGCTACTGGCTTATGATACCAACTTTGTCTTGTTGATGGTACACTGTACATCCTTTTTCCTGTGACACTGGGAACAGACTAGCAGAAGGGAACTCGATCATATAGTAACAAGCTAACAGTGGCCAAAACCGCTGTCTGGTCATCAGGAAAAGAGTTCGTACGAAGATCAGCCCTACCGTAATATATATATGCTGACCTGTATTCTAGAGTCCCATCAGTCTGTGCGTTACTGACAAAGCAATCAGACAACTTTTTTACATATCTACGACTTTCACAACGATAACAGAGTCGAAAAAGTTGATATGGTTATCGTTTGTGGCGAATGTATAGAGTATTGGTACAGTTGTATGCTGACAGGTTTCCTGATTATGCCAAGACCTCAGGATGTGTCTTTGCAAACTTTATGAAAAACAGTCAGTGACAAGAACAACAAGTGTGGAAAGAAACGCAACCAGCATTTTAGCAGTGGTAATATACAATATACATTTTACCACAAGGCATTTTTTAATGTGGAAGTGGACTCACCCAAAGGAGAGTTCTGCGAATTCTACATTACAACACATTTCGTCCTTTCCAGATATTGTGTTGTCAATAGCTAAATGGAAAAGATTTTCAAAATTGTTTATAGTTTAAAAAATAACGTTTACAAAATAACAAAGTGTTGCTCCATTTCAGTGTAGCATTTTGTTACAACAGGTGAAGCATCGTTTACAAACGATAAGAAGATCAATCTTTACAATCATCACACATCATGTGAAGATCCACGACGGCTGAGAGAAAATTCATAAAGGAGTAGTACATACTTTTCAAGAACCGTAACATCGGTTCCTGTTTTATTGGGGGAATATTAAATAGCGTCAAGTTTCTAAAGTTCCTTGCAGATATGCTGCTGTGCGTATTTGAAGACATCCCACTCTACATAAAGCATGTCGCACAAACCTTAGCTGATCAGGTTTTGCACTGCGTTTTGTCATTCACGTGGCATACCGGACGTTCCCTGGACAGTAGGAAACGTGAAAAGCGGTATTAGATGCGTTTTCGGCATCTTGCATGACATTTTCAACATTATGAAGTTCGCAGCCAGGTGGTTTCCGCTACTGCTTTCAAAAACTGAATCAAAAACGCTCTGAACCGAGGCAGCAGAGAAAACCAACCAGCTGTGTCAGGCCAATTGTGATTCCTTCTTCAGCCATCTAAAAAGCATGGACGATCGCTGGGTGTGTCACAATGATGCCGAGACAAAATAGCAAAGCAAGCAGTGGAAACACGTGAATTTACTACCGCCGAAAGAGGCAAGACGCAATGATTCTCGGACAAGCTGATGCGGAGTTTTATTTTTTGGGTCTGCCAAGGTATGGCGCTATCAGATAATACTCATAAGGGAGAAACTTTCACAGGAACATACTAATTCTCTTCATAATGTTATAGGAGGCTGTCCAAAGAGATGTTCTTGTTCCATAACAATCCCTCAGCTCGTTCTGAGCAGGACACCATTACACACATGTCACGCTTCTTCGGGCTATGAGATTTTGCCTCAACCTACATATTCTCGTGACATGGTAGTCTTTCTTCAGATGAAGAATCATAGCGTGGCAGGAATTTCCAGAATGGCAAGTCGAAAATGGGATGTTTGCTGAATGTCTTGAAGGAAGTCATTTTCATGCGTAGGTAGTTTTTATTACTGAAGTAAACAAAATTTCAGACTTTTATTGTTACTTAATATCGTCCTCTTAGGCATTTTCAAGTTACTTCTGTTACTTGTGTCACAGTGAAAAACTCCTGTCATATAGAAGACTATGTTCCATGCATTTGCATGGAGAGAGCTCCATCTAAAGCGTTCGTATGGTCATTGCGGTAAAGAGAACAACTTTCATAGATGTGGATTCCGTATGTAAAACGAAAACAAAATCACATTTTTTTTTACTCAGTGTCAGCGTAAATCATAATTATACGCTCTGTATTAAAATACAGGGCGTATCAAAAATAATCATCCGATTTGGCACGTCTATATTTCTGAAACTAAAAAAGATATACAATAAATTTTGTTTTTTGATAAACGAGAAACACAGACTTCTTTCATACCTTTTCATAGGTGTTCAATATGCCCCCCCTCCCTTGAGCTGCATGGCATATGTCAGTGCAGTATTCAAATTATTCCCACACTGAAGCAAGCATGTCTTGAGTTACAGCTTCCACAGCTGCTGTTATGCCATGTCTCAGTTCATTCATTGTTGTTGGTAACGGAGGCACATAAACACCCACAAGAAATAATCACATACAGTCAGATCCGGTGAATTTGGAGGCCAGTAATGTACGACTGAATCATTTGGTCCAGTGCGTTCGACTTCTGTGTCAGACACTCGGGGACGGACGGGCTATTTGCCTTAACAGAAACAAGCTCTTTCTCGGAATTGTTCAGGCCATCGTCTAATGCTCAGTGCTGTAGGTGGATACACACCGTACCTAGAACGGAAGTCACGCAGAACAATTATTACTGACCCACACTGCGCAAAACATCGAACACAAAACGCTTTCTGTTGTCCCGACGCCATTTTTACTAGAACTGAAGTGGGTGCACGCTGTTGTTGCCTATCGGGAACCACGTAAAACTCGTGAGTTTGCTCTTTCCAATAGTTCGTTGTTCATGAACATATGTCAGATAACATAATAGTTATGATTTTTTAAATCGGATGATTCTTTTCGATCCACTCTGTATTTTGAAGACATGATACCCAGGAATCAGTACTTATCAATTACAACTCAGACAAAACAGCCAAAACGGATTCTGCAGTCTACAGTCACGTCATCCATCATTGGGAAGAAAATGTCACGCTGAAAGATGAATCTACTCTATGTTGCTAAGCAGTATCCTGGGGCACGGAATCCTTAAACCAGTTGCAGGTTGCCTGTCTAACGACTTCTGGGACAACAGAATTTTTTTTTCAACATCTCGTATAAATAGTGGCCGTGCGGGATTAGCCGAGCGGTCTGGGGCGCTGCAGTCATTGACTGTGCAGCTGGTCCCGGCGGAGGTTGGAGTCCTCCCTCGGGCATGGGTGTGTGTGTTTGCCCTTAGGATAATTTAGGTTAAGTAGTGTGTAAGCTTAGGGACTGATGACCTTCGCAGTTAAGTCCAATAAGATTTCACACACATTTGAATATTTGAACATTTTGAACGTATAAATAGTGGTCGAATTTAAAAATTTAAAATGCTGACATAATCCGCTTATTTAGAGGTATAATCCTACTTGAAAGTTTCGACACTTAAGAAAGTATTACAATTATAAACTGTGCGTATGTCTAGCATAACTCACTGCACGCAAATATCCAGACTATACGCGTCCAGTATTGGAGAAAAAGTGCAGTAACTCACAACAAACTTACCACATAATTTCAAACTTTTGCAAAAGTTTTTCTGCCTAAAATTGCCCGAAAAATAATGAAAGGGAAAAAAAAATCGCTACACTATGTTTGCCTTTCCCATCCGATAAAACAGTCGCATCAGGTATGGCGTTTTAATTTATTACTTCTTTATTACAAACTATATTGCAACGAATTTTGCAAACAGTAACCACATATACTAATGAATGTACCTCAAAAATTACATCACCGTACGATACATATTTTAGGATGTATGACGTCACAAACACTAAAATGTGAGAAAAACTAGTTTTTACAATTAGAAACTGTGTATATATCTTGCGGCCAATACCCAAACTATATTCATCCAGTATTTGAGAATGACAGCACGCATTAAATTGCAACAAACTGTACACTTACTTTTAAATCTTTAAGAAACATTTTCTCGTTGACTACACCCACAAGTTGATGAAAGCCAAAAGAAATTATGGCTTACTACATTTCGATTTCACGCATTAAAACTGCTACATGAGGTACGACGTTTTAATATATATAATTTTTTACTACAAACTACATTCTTCACACACGTTTTGCAGACAGTGTCAACAGTAGCACTGATTGTTCCTGCAAAATTATGTCATGTAGGACACGATTTAGCAGATACGGCATCATAAACAATGAAATGCATGAAAACCGACCTTTTGTTTAAAGCTGAGCGCAAATTACCCAGAATATACTTATCCTGTGTTTGATAATGACAACACTTGTCGACTTACAACGAATCTTAAACATAATTTCAAACGCTTTTTTTAAAAAAAATTTCTCGATTAATGCTTTTTCGTCAAATACGAAACATATAAATTATTTGTAAACTAATGAGTTTGAAGCTATTTTACACGTGGGAGCTACGTTCTTAAAAGAATCGGGGGTTTACCAGTGTTTAAAGAAGGAGTGATACCATGCCCAAGGTTGTGATTGTAGCTTGCTTTTCCGAGTTGATAAAATAGTACTTTATGACTGTTCGTCGTAAACTGTATGTAATCATAGATTTACTGATTCATGTTCCGTTTCTGTGGACATGCACAATAAATGATAACAGAAGAATAGATTTGTGATAATTTACTTTTATACTTAGAGTACCTGTGATCTCTTGTAAGTAACTGTTGGGTAGTGCAAGAACGAAAAGTAAATTTTTGCACTCTTGGGAACGCTATATGTATACAAGAGAGGTGACGAGGAATCACCAGATGCCAAACATCTAAGTGCTCCTTGCCGTTCCACTCGGTCTGGCATAGCATGCCTCGTGTGATTAACTATTTTTTGAATGGAACTCGATAAGATGGTGAGATATTATTCGAATTTTGTTCGTCACCCGCCGGTTGAATCTTCGTTTTATGCTGTTTCTGTTTCCAGTGTGTCTCGCATTCCCATGTTATTTATCTGCGAAACCCACATCTTAGAGCCTTTGTCTCATTTGCAGTGTCACTGTCACTACTTGCAAGGGAACATTACTGTCAATCCGAATCAGTTGACGATCTATTGGAAACTAGAAATGAGACAGCAGCGTCTGCGAGCAATCGGTTTCGCCACAGCCCAGCGTGCCGTCCCGCCAGAAGTGGCTTGTTTCATTGCTTGGGGAGAGATCCGTATCACTTGTCAAGCACTGTCATTTATTGGGCGAGTATCATCAGATACTAGACAAACTACTCATGCCTTCCGGGATACGGTCCACCTATATCTCTCCTTCGTTTAAGTCGGTACTGAAACAATTTACGTATTTGGTATCTTATTTCCTGGCATTTCAAAATCTTGATTGTGTCACTTAACTGCTACTTTAGACCATTTCTTCTAAACACCTTAATTCTCTCTGAATCTTATTTTTCTTTTCGTTGTCAGATTTACGGCAATCAGGGTGCTGTTTATCTTTTATTTCCACTATGACGAACCACGCTTTCAAGTGGTTCAAATTGCTCTAAGCACTGTGGGACTTAACATCTGAGGTCATCAGTTCCCTAGACTTAGAACTACTTAAACCTTACTAACCTAAGGGCATCACACACATCCATGCCCGAGGCAGGATTCTAACCTGCGACCGTAGCAGCAGCACGGTTCCGGACTGAAACGCCTAGAACCGCTCTGTCACAACGGCCGCCACCAAGCTTTCGCCTTCATACAGAAAAACCGGTTTTCAAATGGTGATGTTTTAAATGAGAACGCTGTTTGGCTTCACAGAGACTCTAATGCGCCTCCGTAACTGACGATCCCATAGTCTAACTACTCCTGGTAGTGGTAAGAATTTTTTCTTGGGACGGGGTGCTCTCGGCCTCGTGGTACCCACTGAGGTTCTGTTTGAATAAGAAGTAGCGGCTGCAAGGTCTGGAAAGTCGGGAGAGCGACGAGTTGACCCAACGCCCTTCTCTACTGCGTGGAATTCGATGACATGGGCGCCACCGCGTCTTGTGTGCTTGCTCACGGGGATTAGTTTCTTACATTAACTGTAACTGTTAAGAATAACAATTAAATATTGTAAACATTAACATTTATTGCGCTTCATGCTACGCGTTGTTCTTCATTTGTTAAGTGGCTTTATTCCCACCAATATAG
This sequence comes from Schistocerca cancellata, assembly GCF_023864275.1. Classification (NCBI taxonomy): domain Eukaryota; kingdom Metazoa; phylum Arthropoda; class Insecta; order Orthoptera; family Acrididae; genus Schistocerca; species Schistocerca cancellata. The sequence goes on along the minus strand of NC_064631.1, from coordinate 226,114,471 downwards.
CACAAATGATTAGAGTGTACGACTTGTGTGAACGATCTGTGGCACGTCCTCGCAGAAGAACACAAAATATTAGTTTAAAGCAGGGCTGAAATTCATGTGGGTGCTTTGATTGCATAGGTGAAAACTTATATAAATGTAAATTTCTTTCAGAGATCAAAAGATGTTTTTCGATAAAATGAAGTAAACAAAGATAATAGCTAAAAAGTGAAAAAAACGTATAAAGTAATAATGTAATAAGGATGGGGTTCCACTGCGACCTATTGTCAGCAATATTGACGCAGCAACTTACCCTACTGCGAAATACCTGAAGTTGATGTTGTCACCACATGTGGGTAAATGTTCACATAACATCCGGAACTCAGAGGATTTCCTGCAACGACTGGGCCAGCAACACATCACAGACACAGACATCATGGTTAGTTTTGATGTGGTGTCTCTCTCCACACGGGTACCACTGAAGGAGTCACTGGAGCTTATTGGAGAGAAGTTCGATGGGGCTGTCCTTGATCTATTCAGGCATGTACTCACCTCGACGTACTTCCTATATGGGGGTCAAATTTACGAACAAACAGAAGGGGTGGCTATGGGCAGCCCTCTATCACGATTGGTGGCCAACCTATTTGTGGAAAGGTTTGAAGAGGAGGCACTCTCTTCAGCCACATATCAGCCCAAGTGCTTTTCTCGGTATGTGGATGATACCTTTGTCATCCGGTCCCATGGTAGAGAGAAGTTAGATGAGTTCCTGCTACATCTGAACTCTTGCCATCCGAACATTCAGTTCACAATGGAAATGGAGAAGGATGGACTACTTCCGTTCTTGGATGTTCTGGTGAAGAGAAAGGCAGATGGCACATTTGGACACAGTGTGTACCGCAAACCTACGCACACTGACTTATACCTACAAGCCAGCAGTTGCCACCATCCGGCACAGAAGAATGGAGTGCTCAAAACACTGGTCCACAGAGCACAAACTCTGTCAGATACTGATAGTCTGGCCACAGAAATAGAACACTTACAATCAGTGTTCAGCAGGAATGGGAACTCCTTTAGAGATATCCAGAAGGCACTTCAACCTGCTAAACGGCCAAAGGATCAAGAAGAAGAACCAGAAGAGGCAAAGAAGATGGCATACTTGCAATATGCCGGACCTATCTCTGCCAAGATCAGCAGGATTCTCCAGAAATATGACATCAAGAGCATATTTTGCCCACCCACCAAAATTGGGGCTATGCTAGGGAATGTAAAAGATGACCTGGGGCTACGCAGGCCAGGTATTTACAACATACCATGTCAGTGTGGGATGTCATACATTGGCCAGACCACCAGAACTGTGAACATCAGGTGTAAAGAACACCAAAGACATACCAGACTCAGGCAGGCAACTAAATCATCCATAGCAGAGCATTGTCTGGAACTTGGTCATTCAATGGATTACAATGACACCAAGATTGTGACACAGACCTCAAGATTTTGGGACAGTGTCATTAAAGAAGCCATTGAGATTAAGGTCACAGACAATCCAATCAACCGTGACTCGGGATACCAAATCAGCACTGCCTGGAATCCAGCGCTTGAGCTTGTGAAAACTCAACGCAGGACACTCAGGGATTCTACAAGAAATAGAAGTGGAGACCGAGAGAACAGCCGTGAGACAAGGTGTCTGACATTGGAGACCAGATCTGACACACCCCAGATCATGAACTCGACTTCAGAAGACGGCCAGGCCGGGCGCGGACGGCGGAGGGAACACCAGCGACCAGAGAGGGACAATGTAGCCGCGTCTGGCGGGCGCGGACTTCAGACGGAACACACGACGCGGCGCGGACCGATTAGGGAGCGTCCAGCACGAAACAGAAGTGGAAATCATAGTAACAGTCAGGAGATAGAGTACCCAACATCTCAGACCAGGTCTGACACACCTCAGATGATAACCACATCCGTTGAGGACGGCCAGAACGGGCGCCGACGGCAGTCGGAACATCTGCGACTGGAGGGGTCCATTAAAGCCGAGTCTGGCGGGCGCGGACCACAGATGGAACACTCGACCCGGCGCGGACCGATTAGGGAACGCCCAGCTCCTCCCAGGCATAAATACTGGACTCGATCGACCCAAGGACCAGTCCCAGGTAGCACCTGAAGAAGACAGCGAGGCACGCTGTTGAAATATCGTGCGAGAACGACGCGAACATCCGGCTGGATTCCCGAATATCCAAGATGTTAAAGTAATAATGCTGCCAACTGTGGCAAATTTGATAAAATGTTTTTACATATTAATATTTTTTATCATATTGATACTTATGTGTGTGTGTGTGTGTGTGTGTGTGTGTTTGTGTGGATGTGTGTGTGTGTGTGTGTGTGAGAGAGAGAGAGAGAGAGAGAGAGATAAAGAGACATGTATATGTCACTTTTTCATGAACATGTCATGAGCCTAGTCACAATATGAAGCCATTGGCAATCACATTCTCAACAAACCACAGGTCTCTCACTGGCAGCGTGTGCTCTTTCTCTGTTGCTGTGTCTCCTTCTCGCTAACTCCATCTCTCTCGTGTCACTCTTCTCTCTCTCTCTCTCTCTCTCTCTCTCTCTCTCCCTCTATCTCTCTCCCAAGCACAAACACACACACACACACACACACACACACACATACACACACACACACACTCGTAGACATACAGTATCACCAGAATATAATAACAATATTCCAAAATTGTTCATAAAACTTGACACTTTTGACGGTTTTTTTATTTTATATTATCTTTTCACATTTTTTGCTCCTCTAACATCACCTTTCTTTGCTTCAATATCTTGAAAGTGTTTGTAATATAAATACGACTCGAAAAACAGCCTTTCAGTACTGAAACTATTTACATTTACTTAATTGCTCACTTACGTGATGAAAGCATTCATATAACTTGGAATCCTGCCTAAAATGATCCTTCGTGTTCTTCTGCCATTCATAGCCATACATACATGAACGAATTTGCATAGTACTATAGAGACTGTGTAAAATACAGATATTGCATCAACTGTTGTGCAAGACCAAAAGGACGATATTAATAATGTCTCTCTCTGTGCAGTTAAAGTTACATGAAAAAATCGGTTTCGAATCCTGGTGCGCCACAAAGTTTCATGAGTCTCTAATACATTGTGCAGCTGACGCCTAATTGTATTTGCAGTAAACGAGTACATCTCTTCTAAATGAAAAAAAGCGTTCGTACAGGCCACTAGTTTCTAGGCACTGTCTAAACTTTAAATACTCTTCATCCTCAATACATTTTGGTACATACTGTCGTATACGAAGTGTCGTATTCATAATCTATGGAACAAGTATGAATCTAATCTAATCTTTAAATTAGTTCAACCGTTAATGAGAAATACGTTTTCGCAATATTATATATTAAGCGCTCACCGAACGCTGAACTCGTTACTCTCGGTCTTCATGAGATAATAAATTCTTTCATGTACATATACTTTTAATTACCTATCTTTCACTATAACATTGTACATTTTTCCGACATTTTTGTTTAAAATTTATAGGGCTCACATATTTGACCCCTGGAATGTCATAAAAAAGCACAAAATATCATTAATGATTACCACATTCTTCTCGTCAAACAATGGAAATCAAATACCTTTAAACCGGTGCCTAAATTTAGTTGTTAGGTATTACCTTAATGAATTCATATACGTAAATTTGGACTCAAAAATGGATAGAAAATTTGGGTGCACTAGGATTTGAGGCACAAAGAATGGAGAACATCAACGGACGGCAAAAGTGGACACAAAAAATGGATAGAAAATTTGAGCGCACTAGAACTTGGCAAATAAAAAAATGGACAACAAAAATGTACACCATGCAGTCAAACTATGGTTAACAAAGGCAAACGTAGGTCAAACTGAGGGTAAACGAGGATAAAACGTAGATCAAAGAAGGCCAAACGAAGCTCAAATGAATGGCAAACGAAGGACCAACATGCCAACTTTTCGGGCACGTTGAACATACTTGTCCCAATGGTTTCCTCGTTTGCCCCGCGTTTGAGCTTTATTTGTCCTTCTTTTACCTTCGCTACCCATTGTTCGTCTCCGAGATGTCCATTTTTGCTGTTCATTTTTTGCACCCCATATTCTAGGGCAGTCAAATTTTCTATACATTTGTGTTGCCCAGTTTTATGTGTCCTAGCCTCAAGTGCGTTCAAATTTTCTATCAATTTTTGCTGTCCATTTTGTGTTTCTGTTTTTGCTGTCCATTCTTTGTGCCCCAAATTCTAGTGCCCTGAAACTTTCTCTCCATTTTTTTCTATCCATTTTTTCGTGTCACACATTCTAGTGCGCTCAAATTTACCTACATGAATTCATTAACCATAACAACTATACTAAATTTAGGTACTTGGTTAAGAGATTTTTGTTTCCATTGTTTAAAAAAAAGAATGTGTTAATAACTAACAATGTTTTGTGGTTTTGTACGATATTCCAAGAGTCGAATACTTGACGCATGAAAATTCGAAACAAAACAAGAAACATTTCGTTAAATTTCTTAAAGACAACGAGATTGCTAATATTAAAGGAGTCCCAGATTCAAGGACCCCTTACATTTATTGCACAGTGCCTTTTTTCCTAGATGATCTTTTGCTACTCAGTTATAGCGAAGAGCTATCGACTTGATGGTGCTTTTCTGCTGTTCGTTTATAGTGCGGTTCTTTTTTTCGCTATGTGAGTTTTTGCTGTTCATAATTGTTATCCATTTCACGTTCATTTTTTTCTGTTCATTCATAGTGCAGAGCCATCGATTTGATACTCACTTTTTTATTCATTTACAGTGTAGTGCTTTCTCTGCTGTATGGTTTTTCGCTGTTCATTTATTGTGCAGAGCTATAGATTTGATGCTCTTCTTTATCTATTTATTTTAGTGCTGTGCCTTTCCTCCTAGATGACTTTTTGCTGTTCATTTATAGTGCAGAACTATCGATTTGATGCTGTTTTTATGCTGTTCATTTATAGTGCTGTTCATTTTTTCTTATATGACTTGTTGCTGTTCATTTTTGTTATACTTTAGATGCTAATTTTTTTCATTTATATTGCAAGCTACCGCTGTGCCGCTGCCTGGTTCACAAAAAGTAGAGACATTATTTTGCACCCCCCGCCCCGAGTGCGTCCAGGGTTCGCACTTTGTTAGTAATATCCATCTACATAGGGAGGAATGATCATCATAATAAAATCAAATAAATCAGAGCTTGCATGGAAACTTATAATCCCCACGCGGAGTGTCCGCGCGGTTTGAGGCGCCATGTCACGGATTGCGAGGTCCCTGCCGCCGTAGGTTCGCGTCCTCCCTAGGGTATGTGTGGGTGTGCTGTTCTTAGCATAAGTTAGTTAAGTTAGTTTATGTAGTGTGTAAGTCTGGGGACCGATGACCTCAGCAGTTTGGTCCCTTAGGAATTCACACAAATTTGAACATTTTTAAATCTTACAATGGTTCGTTTTTTCACGCTCCGCGCTCGAGAGTGGAACGGTGGAGGATAACTTGAAGGTCGTTCGATAAAGCCTATGCCAGGTACTTAATTGTGAACTGCGAGTCAATCATGTAGATGTAGATTGTCGATAAACCTGTGTGTTAGCTCTAATACCTTGTATTTTCCCGTCGTGGTTATTTCGTAAGATTCATAAGGGACGAAGTAATATGTCATGCGTCTCTTCCCAGAAAGCAGTCTCTCGAAGTTTATAGTGAACCTCTTCGTGATGCACAACGCCTCATGATTAGAGTTTAATGTCTCGTAGACAACTGATTAGGGACAGAGCACCCAGTCAGACTGAGGAAGGATGGAGCAGGAAATCTGCCGTGTCCTTTTCATAGGAACCATTCTGGCATTAGCCTTAACCGACTTAGGGAGCCATGAAAATATTAAATCTGGATGGCCAGAAGAGGATTTGAGCCACCGTCCTTCAGAATGCGAGTCCAGTGTCTTACCACCGCGCCATCTCACGCGTACGAACAGACAGAAAAAACAGAGGAAGATAAACGAAGAAATCAACGATACGGATTTTGCTGCAGTCGTTCATTTGTGTTACGGAAATCAGAAAATACACTCCTGGAAATTGAAATAAGAACACCGTGAATTCATTGTCCCAGGAAGGGGAAACTTTATTGACACATTCCTGGGGTCAGATACATCACATGATCACACTGACAGAACCACAGGCACATAGACACAGGCAACAGAGCATGCACAATGTCGGCACTAGTACAGTGTATATCCACCTTTCGCAGCAATGCAGGCTGCTATTCTCCCATGGAGACGATCGTAGAGATGATGGATGTAGTCCTGTGGAACGGCTTGCCATGCCATTTCCACCTGGCGCCTCAGTTGGACCAGCGTTCGTGCTGGACGTGCAGACCGCGTGAGACGACGCTTCATCCAGTCCCAAACATGCTCAATGGGGGACAGATCCGGAGATCTTGCTGGCCAGGGTAGTTGACTTACACCTTCTAGAGCACGTTGGGTGGCACGGGATACATGCGGACGTGCATTGTCCTGTTGGAACAGCAAGTTCCCTTGCCGGTCTAGGAATGGTAGAACGATGGGTTCGATGACGGTTTGGATGTACCGTGCACTATTCAGTGTCCCCTCGACGATCACCAGTGGTGTACGGCCAGTGTAGGAGATCGCTCCCCACACCATGATGCCGGGTGTTGGCCCTGTGTGCCTCGGTCGTATGCAGTCCTGATTGTGGCGCTCACCTGCACGGCGCCAAACACGCATACGACCATCATTGGCACCAAGGCAGAAGTGACTCTCATCGCTGAAGACGACACGTCTCCATTCGTCCCTCCATTCACGCCTGTCGCGACACCACTGGAGGCGGGCTGCACGATGTTGGGGCGTGAGCGGAAGACGGCCTAACGGTGTGCGGGACCGTAGCCCAGCTTCATGGAGACGGTTGCGAATGGTCCTCGCCGATACCCCAGGAGCAACAGTGTCCCTAATTTGCTGGGAAGTGGCGGTGCGGTCCCCTACGGCACTGCGTAGGATCCTACGGTCTTGGCGTGCATCCGTGCGTCGCTGCGGTCCGGTCCCAGGTCGACGGGCACGTGCAACATCGATGTACTGTGGAGACCTCACGCCCCACGTGTTGAGCAATTCGGCGATACGTCCACCCGGCCTCCCGCATGCCCACTATACGCCCTCGCTCAAAGTCCGTCAACTGCACATACGGTTCACGTCCACGCTGACGCGGCATGCTACCAGTGTTAAAGACTGCGATGGAGCTCCGTATGCCACGGCAAACTGGCTGACACTGACGGCGGCGGTGCACAAATGCTGCGCAGCTAGCGCCATTCGACGGCCAACACCGCGGTTCCTGGTGTGTCCGCTGTGCCGTGCGTGTGATCATTGCTTGTACAGCCCTCTCGCAGTGTCCGGAGCAAGTATGGTGGGTCTGACACACCGGTGTCAATGTGTTCTTTTTTCCATTTCCAGGAGTGTATATCAGCTTGACACTTTCTTGTGTTGATATATGTTAGCGACACTGTAAGTCAGTTGCCAATTGCATCTGTGCTATCGTTCTACAATTAGCTAAATTTTCATGTCATCGTCTGACGAGTACTCTTGGAAAATATTAAGCTACATGACAACCGCCCACTCCTGTTCCTGCAGACTGCTGAATCTAAAGGGGTCCCCGATTCAAGGACCTCTCACATTTATAGCATAGTGCTTTTTTTCCTATACGCTTCTTTCCTACTCAGTTATAGTGCAGAGCTGTCGATTTGATAGTTTTTACCTGTTCATTTACAGAGCAGTGGCATATTTCCTTCATGGCATTTTACTGTAAATTTCTTTATGCATATGGAGCTCATTTTTTTCTGCTTATTTATAGTGCAGGGCTATCTATTTGATGCTCTTATTTTTGCCGTTCATTTATGGTGTAGTGCTTTTTTCCTATATAATATTTTGTTGTTCATTTTTGTTATCCATTTGATGCTGATTTTTTTCTATTCATTTATAGTGCAGACTCATAGCTGTGCCACAGCCTGGATCTCAAAAAACAGGGACATTATTTTGCTCCCTGAGTGCGCCCAACGAGCCCTCGTAATAGTGTGGATGCCAACATAGTATTTTCACACTCTGAGGTGAACATTGGTGATCGAAATTTCGTGAGAAGATCCTGCTGCAACAAAAAAGGCCGTTGTTTTAATGATTACCACCCCATTTCGCGTATCGTATCCGTGGCACTCAATCCCCTGTTTCGCGATAATACAAAACGAGGTGCCCTTCTTTGAAATTTTTCGATGTCCTCCGTCAGTCCTATCTGATGTGGATCCGAATGTGTATCCAATACCGCGCAGCTGTACTCCAGAAGCGGGCGGACAAGTGTAGTGTAAGCAGTCTCTTTAGTAGACCTGTTGCACTTGTTAAGTGTACTGCCAACAAATCGCAATCTTTGGTTCGCTTTACCCACAAGATCATGTATGTGATCGTTCCATTTTAAGTTATTCGCAATTGCAATCCCTAAGCATTTCACTGAAATTACAACATTTAGATTTGTGAGAGATAGCGTGTAGCCGAAATTTAGCAGGTTCCGTTTAGTAGTCATGTGGATGACTTCACACTCTCCATTATTTAAAATCAATTGAGACTTTTTGCACCACACAAATAACTTGTCTAAATCGATTTGAACTTTTTTTATTATCTGTTGATTTTACAAGACGGTAAATAGCAGCATTACCCGCAAACAATCGTAAAGGACTGCTCAGACTGCCTCCTAAATCGTTTATATAGGTCAGGAAAGCAGAGGGCCTATAAAACTTCCTTGGGGAACGTCAGGTATTACTTCTGTCTTACGTGATGACTTTCCGTCAATCTCTACAAACTGTGACCTTTCTGATCGGAAATCATGAATCCAGTCGCACAACTGAGACGGTACTCCATAGGCAAGTATTTTGATTAAAGGTTGCTGGTGAGGAACGGTGTCGAAAGCCTTACGGAAATATACAAATATGGAATCAATTTGACATCCTTCGTCGATAGCACTCATTCTTTCCAAGCTCCATTCGCGAGTGGAGCAGGGAAGGAGAAATCAGTTAACAGTACCAGAAGTATCCTCCGGCACACACCGTCAGTTGGCTTCCGGAGTAATGATGTAGATGTAGACACAGAATCTTCTTGCACTTCTCATATTGCGTTTGTGAACAGGATATGTGGCTTTGCGAAGGGGTGAAGGGGCGTGTGTTGGTGAAAGTGAATGCTGTTTGGATTGCACGCATGTCAGCAGCTCAGAAATTTCCGACCAATCATCGTAGTTCCGCTTCGAAATACGGTTCCTTCTTTCCAGTGAATCCGGTCAATGTTCGGAAGAACTGTGTGCTGACCACATGCCTCTCTATACTTATGGGCTGAGGATGATATTATGGTCGGCCGCTCCTGTTCGGCCTCCGAGACGTGTTCGGACGGAGCTTAGAGCTCTAATGGGATCTATTACGACTGTTGCATTGCAAATGTACCGTTGACTTTCGACAAGTTGTATGTGATTACCGGAGCTCTCGGCCAGGGAAGCAGAGACAGTGCCGCACTGAAGCTTCGAGCACCCTTGGAACTGCTGGGAAGAAGCGGTGGGCGCCGATGATGTGAGGATGGTGCGGAGGCGGAGACAGAGTCCGCCTATCGATTGATCCGGCGTCCGGTCCAGCACGCGCTGCCCAAACACGAGCCGGCCACGTGGCACCCAGCGGCCAAGGCGAGCGCGGGGGCGGCGCGGCCCACGTGCGCAACAGCAGAACACGACAACGTCTGCCACCGGCCGACCACACGGATCAGTTAGTAGGCGGAAGGCATCCGTGCCCCAGGAATTCAATTCCGTTGCAAAACCTTTAGCAATTTTATTATCATTACACCCCTCAAAAGAATCAAAGGAACATGAGTTTGGACGTCTGCCATACCTCAATGTGCAGTAATTGTGGACTGCTTATGTTACCAAATTATACATTTATCTTTCACAAATTAAGTACTGAATAAAACATCGTTACATTCTCGATCGTTTACATAAAAAGATCACATTCGGGAGGACGATGGTTCCATCGAGCGTCCGGCCATCCCGATTTAGGTTTCCCGTGATTTCCCTAAATCGCTCCAGGCAAATGCCTTTGAAAGGGCACGGCCGACTTCCCCATCCTTCCCTAATCCTATGAGACCGATGACCTAGCTGTTTGGTCTCTTCCCCCAAACAACCCAACCCAACACAAAAAGAAATGAAGCGTCCAACAGTTGTCGAAAACAAGGTGGAAACACTCATCTCGTCATCCTGGATGTTTCTCATTGGACTTTGAGAGCTTCAGTAAAGTGTATACCGTACGTGGGCGTCTATTTCTGCCTGACACCTACGTGGCACGCTCCGCATAAGTCCACAGAGTTCACCCTGTGGCATCCGTTCCCATTCTTCAATGAGAGTCTATGACAATTGTTGGAGAATGTGTGTTAGATCACGAACACTTCTGTCAAGCAAGTCCCACGTATGCACGATGGAGTTTAGGTCGGGACTCACCTCCGGCCATTTCACTGCTTCAGTGTCCAGGCTTCACAAGACATCCCTGCTGACGCCCGCCACATGGGCCTTGGCATTAGAAGGAATTCAGGGCCACCACCGATGCAGCAGCCATCACATGGTACAACAGGATCTGTTCAGTGTACTTCCTCGCAGTAAGGCGATCATGGACAACGACAAGTTCCGTATGGCTGTCAATACTGAAGCCTCTCCACAACATCACGGAAAATGAAGACGTCGAAAACCGCTGGTACTGCCTGCATCAAGAGAGATTTAACATACTAGACGTTGATACATGTGTTTCCCTAATGCTTTAGAACATCTTTTTTTGCATCTACTTAGTCGCCCGGAATTTCTGCTTCTAATACTGGACTACTTATCACGATAACAGGTTACGCATCTGAGTGAACAGGAGAGCACACACAGTGCGTCAGTATTTTAGATATGCCACTACGAATCAAAGAAGACAACAAAGTTCAAACGGTACAGTTTTCTAGGGTTCACAGTTTCGGACTGCATAAGAATGATTTCATAGGAGTTACGCGTGGTTGCGTGTCCATTATTTTTTCTCGGTCATCTTACAGGCTGAGAAACCTGTTCACCAGAGGAAGAAAGAATCGTATGAGATTATTGATGGCTAGACCCTGAACGGTATGCCCAGCTGCCTAGCCGGAAAGCGTTACCTTTCTCCGCGCACAAAGGCCCCTTTCCTCTAGGCGTGTCAATGCTATAAGTAGATATGTTCAATGTAGGGGTCAAATATCTCACGAAATATGCATGAAACGAAAAAACTACAAAGAACGAAACTCGTATAGCGTGAAGGGGATAACCAGCTGGCGCTATGGTTGGCCCGCTAGATGGCGCTGCCATGGTCAAACGGATATCAACTGCGTTTTTTAAAATAGGAACCCCAATTTTTATTACATATTCGTGTAGTACGTAAAGAAATATGAATATTATAGTTGGACCACTTTTCTTAATTTCTGATAGATGGCGCTGTAATAGTCACAAACGTATAAGTACGTGGTTTCACGTAACATTCCTCCAGTGCAGACGGTATTTGCTTCGTAATACATTACCCGTGCTAAAATGGGCCGTTTACCAATTGCGGATAAGGTCGATATCGTGTTGATTTATGACTATTGTGGTTAAAATGCCCAACGGGCGTGTGCTATGTATGCTGCTCGGTATCCTGGACATCATCCAAGTGTCCGGACCGTTCGCCGGATAGTTACGTTATTTAAGGAAACGGGAAGTGTTCAGCCACATGTGAAGCGTCAACAACGATCTACAACAAATGATGATGCCCAGGTAGGTATTTAGCTGCTGTCGCGGCTAATCCGCGCATCAGTAGCAGACACATTGCGCGAGAATCGGGAATCTCAAAAACGTCGGTATTGATAATGCTACATCAACAAAGACTGCACCCGTACCATATTTCTATGCACCAGGAATTGCATGGCTACGAGTGTTTGAACGTCGTGTTCAGTTCTGCCACTGGGCACAAGAGAAATTACGGGACGATGACAGATTTTTTGCACGCGTTCTATTTAGCGACGACGCGCCATTCACCAACAGCGGTAACGTAAACCGGCATAATATGCACTATTGGGCAACGGACAATCCTCGATGGCTGCGACCTTGGCGGGTTAATGTATGGTGCGGCATTATGGGAGGAAGGATAATTGCCCCCCCCCCATTTTATCGATGGCAATCTAATTTGTGCAATGTATGCAGATTTCCTACGTAATGTTCTACTGATGTTACTACAAGATGTTTCACTTCATGACAGAATGGCGATGTACTTCCAACATGATGGATGTCCGGCACATAGCTCGCGTGCGGTTGAAGCGCTTTTGAATAGCATATTTCGTGACAGGTGGATTGGCCCGCACGTTTACCGGATCTGACACTCCCGGATTTCTTTCTGTGCGGAAAGTTGAAGGATATTTGCTATCGTGATCCACCGACAACGCCTGACAAGATGCGTCAGGGCGTCGTCAATGCATGTGCGAACATTACGGAAGGCGAACTACTCGCTGTTGAGAGGAATGTCGTTACACGTATTGCCAAATGCATTGAGGTTGACGGACATCATTTTGAGCATTTATTGCATTAATGTGGTATTTACAGGTAATTACGGTGTAATGGCATGCGTTCTCAGAAATGGTAAGTTTACAAAGGTACATGTATCACATTGGAACAACCGAAATAAAATTTTCTAACGTATCTACGTTCGGTATTTTAATTTAAAAAACCTACCTGTTACCAACTGTTCGTCTAAAATTGCGAGCCGTATGTTTGTGACTATTATAGCGCCACCTATCACAAAGCGAAAAAAGTCGACCAACTAAAACATTCATATTTCTTTACGTACAACACGAATATGTAATAAAAATGGGGGTTCCTATTTTAAAAACGCAGTTCATATCCGTTTGACCTATGGCAGCGCCATCTAGCGGGCCAACCACAGCGCCATCTGGTTTCCCCCTTCAAGCTAGACGAGTTTCGTTCTTTGTTGTTTTTTCGTTTGACGCGTATTTCGTAAGATATTTGGCCCGATCACTATCAATGGACCACCCTGTATGTATATACTGCAGTATCATGTTTGTGTTGTATAATGATGAGAAAAGGGAGAGGGTGGGAGCTGGTGAAGAGTACCAAGGGGGCCGCCAAGCTTAACGTCCCCATCCAACGAACGGATCACCAACAGTATCAAATGCACTCACTCCGTGGAACAATGCGAATAAGTCTGGAATTAATCGCGGACATTATATAACTGAAAACTGAACATTTCTTCCACCACCAGGATACGAGCTAACTAACTACGAGCTGAGTGACACTGCACAGATGTACGTCAGCCCCTTCGAATACTGCCATCTGTTCAACTTGGCTGTACTGTTGTAGGAAAGGAAACATTTCAGCTCGCGTTAAAGAGCATAAAATTTCGTTCTTAGCTGTAGTGTTGTTTAGTTCTAGTTAGTAATAGAACTGAGCGATAGCAGACCATATAAGTGTAGACAATACTATGAACATCAGAATAGCACAGATATCTAATTAGACTCAGTAAATCGCAAAAAAAAAAAAAAAAATGTTCAAATGTGTGTCAGGTCTTAAGGGACAAAACTGCTGAGGTCATCGGTCCCTAAGCCTTCACACTACTTAATCTAACATAAACTAACTTACACTAAGAACAACACACACACCCATGCCCGAGGGAGGACTCGAACCTCCGACGGGGGGAGCCGAAGGACCGTGACAAGACGCCCCAGACCGCGGGGCTACCCCTCGCGGCAGTAAACTGCAATATACAAAGTGAACATTAATAAAACCGACAAACAGCAGGGACGGATTCCCAATTGGAAATAGAGGAAAAAAGGTCCTATGAATGATCCGGAAATGGACAGTGCGCGTGCAACGATAGTACAGGGTTATTACAAATGATTGAAGCGATTTCACAGCTCTACAATAACTTTATTATTTGAGATATTTTCAAAATGCTTTGCACACACATACAAAAACTCAAAAAGTTTTTTTAGGCGTTCACAAATGTTCGATATGTGCCCCTTTAGTGATTCGGCAGACATCAAGCCGATAATCAAGTTCCTCCCACAATCGGCGCAGCATGTCCCCATCAATGAGTTCGAAAGCAAAGTTGATGCGAGCTCGCAGTTCTAGCACGTTTCTTGGTAGAGGAGGTTTAAACACTGAATCTTTCACATAACCCCACAGAAAGAAATCGCATGGGGTTAAGTCGGGAGAGCGTGGAGGCCATGACATGAATTGCTGATCATGATATCCACCACGACCGATCCATCGGTTTTCCTATCTCCTGTTTAAAAAATGCCGAACATCATGATGGGGGTGCGGTGGAGCACCATCCTGTTGAAAGATGAAGTCGGCGCTGTCGGTCTCCAGTTGTGGCATGAGCCAGTTTTCCGCGGGCTACGCATGAATCTTGCCCGCACGCGTTAAACCGTTTCTTCGCTCACTGCAGGCCGACCCGTTGATTTCCCCTTACAGAGGCATCCAGAAGCTTTAAACTGCGCATACCATCGCCGAATGGAGTTAGCAGTTGGTGGATCTTTGTTGAACTTCGTCCTGAAGTGTCGTTGCACTGTTATGACTGACTGATGTGAGTGCATTTCAAGCACGACACCATTTTGTCTCACTGCGCTCTCGAGCGCTCTGACGGCAGAAACCTGAAGTGCGGCTTCAGCCGAACAAAACTTTATGAGTTTTTCTACGTATCTGTTGTGTGTCGTGACCATATGTCAATGAATGGAGCTACAGTGAATTTATGAAATCGCTTCAATCATTTGTAATAGCCCTGTATATCGTCCCGGAACACAGTACAGAGCTGGATCACATCCACGTGGCAACAGATGTTCAAAGTGGCGTCCATGGGATGCAATTCACGTGTTCGCACGTCACATATTGGATTGTCGCACTATTTCGCCCGTTCTGGCCTCCCTTCGAATAGCGTAACAGGTGTCGTTAGAACGCTGTGAAAGGATATGCACACCAGGAATTGGTTCAGCATACACAAAGTTTTTCAGGTACCCCCAGACGTAAAAATCCAGCGAGTTTAAGTCCAGTGATATAGAAGGCCATGCTAAAGAGCATCCGCGTCCTACCCAACGTCGGAGGAAGATGTCGTTGAGGTGTCGGCGAAATGTAATGCGGAAGTGGGGTGGTGTTCCGTCATGAAGAAACCATATGACCTGTCGCACTACCAAAGACACAATCTCAAGCAGCCCAGGCAGAGTATTCCGCATGAAGTCCACGTACTTTCTTCCGTCGAGCCTCTGTGGAATAATACTCGGTCCAAGTATGTAGTCGCCAACAAAGGGGTTCAAATGGTTCAAATGGCTCTGAGCACTATGTGACTTAACTTCTGAGGTCATCAGTCGCCTAGAACTTAGAACTAATTAAACCTAACTAACCTAAGGACATCACACACATCCATGCCCGAGGCAGGATTCGAACCTGCGACCGTAGCGGTCGCTCGGTTCCAGACTGTAGCGCCTAGAACCGCACGGCCACTCCGGCCGGCCCAACATAAGGGTAGTAGTGGTTCTCATGCAGGGTACTTTAGCTTGCATCATGTTGGCGGCCACTTGCCTGGAGCTTGTCCTAGTGTTCGTCTCAATATCCTATAGAACCCTGTCCTACAAATTTTGGTATACGCGCATCCGCCACCTCCCTTCACGTTAGTCTGTCTGAAAGGACCCATGATCACACAAACGCCCAAAAAGGGCTTGAAATGTTGTATTGCCGGCCGGTGTGGCCGTGCGGTTCTAGGCGCTTCAGTTTGGAAGCGCGTGACCGCTACGCTCGCAGGTTCGAATCCTGCCTCGGGCATGGATGTGTGCGATGTCCTTAGGTTAGTTAGGTTTAGGTAGTTCTATGTCTAGGGTACTGATGGCCTCAGATGTTAAGTCCCATAGTGCTCAGAGCCATTTGAACCAAATGTTGTATGACGTGGTTGGTGTCTGCGAGGGTACGTGTTTTGGTATAACCTTGATATCTGTCGACCGTTTCCATCTACTTGGTGTCCGCCCCAGTAGCTGAGTGGTCAGCGTGACGGATTGCCGTCCTCCGGGCCCGGGTTCGATTCCCGGCTGGGTCGGAGATTTTCTCCGCTCAGGGACTGGGTGTTGTGTTGTGTTCATCATCATTTCATCCCCATCCGGCGTGCAGGTCGCCCAATGTGGCGCCGAATGTAATAAGACCTGCGCCAAGGCGGCCGGACCTGCCCCGCGAGGGGCCTCCCGGCCAATGACGCCAAACGCTCATCATCATCATCATCTACTTGGTATTACACAAACACCATCTGAGCTTGTTCCCGACGTGAATACCGGACCGTTAAGCTGTTTACAATGTGCTGCGTCAATCACACAGCTTGAAACACACAAGGAACACGCGGAATGTAGCTACAGGAACTTTCATTCGTCAGAGCCATCTACTGTGGCAACGATGCATTTCCAGACAGATGTTCATAGGACCTCTTTTCCCTCCATTTCCAGTTAGGAATCTATCCCTCCAGTTTGTCGGTTTTATTAATGTTCACACTGTATTTCCACCATTACAATCCGCAATTGTACAGCAAATTTAAAAATTCAGTTGGCGTGAAAAATACAGAACAATATTACATTGTACCATAGATTTGACTAATTGGTTCCTTAATACTAAAAACGGTTCAAATGGCTCTGAGCAATATGGGACTTAACATCTGAGGTCATCAGTCCCCTAGAACTTAGAACTACTTAAACCTAACTAACCTAAGGACATCACACACATCCATGCCCGACACGGGATTCGAACCTGCGACCGTAGCGGTCATGCGGTTCCAGCCTGTAGCGCCTAGAACCGCTCGGCCACCCCGGCCGTCCCTTAATACTCGGCCGGTTTGTTGGTGGATCACAAAAGAATTTAGGCAATGACCAATATTTACATATCAATAACACTGGAATATCATAGGAGCTTGTAACGGGACGAGAATGGTGGATAAGCTAAACTACCCGTTGGAGAGGCCAGTTGGCCACGCGGTGAGATTCTATGGCAGCACAAGCGACACGTGACTTTTGAGTCACCTTGAGAGTGCACCTGAGAGCATGGACACTGTCCTGGCTTGTTGGATAAGCAGGCACCGGACGTTAACATAGCGCCACTTTATAGTACCAAGGGAAAGCAAGTCTCTAGGCTACCCATCAAGTTATCATCCTACGTATACTCAACGAAATTAATATTTCTGTATTCTGAGTGATTTGAGTCATCAGTTGTCTGACTGGTTTGATGCTGCCTGCTACGAATTCTTCTCCTGCGCAAACATTTTCATCTCAGAGCAACACTTGCAACCTAAGTCCCCAATTTTTAGCTCACTATATTTCAGTCTCCGTCATTCTCAACGGTTTTTACTCTCTGCAGTTTTTACCCACTACAGCCCCCTGTAGTACCATGGAGGTTAGTCTCTGATGTCTTAACAAATTTCCTGTCACTCTGTACCTTATTCCTATCAGTGCTTACCATATATTATTTTTTTCGCCGATTCTGCGGGGAACCTCCTTATTTCTTACCTTACCGGTCCACCTAATTCTCAACATTCATATCTCAAATAATTTGATTCTCTTCTGGTCCGGTTTTCACACGGTCCATGTTTCACTACCATATAATGCTGTGCTCCAAACGTACATTCTCAGAAATTTCTTCCTCAATTTAAGGCCTGTGTTTGCCACTAACAGACTTCGTTTGGCTGGGAATGCCGTTTTTGCCCATGCTAGTCTGCTATTGATATCCTTCTTGCTTCTTCCATCATGGGTTTTTTTGCTGTGCAGGTAGCAGAATTGCTTAACTTCATCTATTTAGTGACCATCAATCCTAATGTTAAGTTTTTCACTGTTCTCAATTCTGCCAATTCTCATTACTTTCGCCTTCCGTCGGTTTACTCTCAGTCCATGTTCTGTATTCAGACAGACCGTTTAACTTTTTGGAACATTGTTATATGAAAAAGCTATCTTTATCATACACACATCAAAAAACAATTTGCATCAACCCGGTTCCCAGAACTCATGAAGGTAGACGTTGACTGTGGATATTGTATCACACACACAGTCCGTTTGAATGTTCAGATATGTCCCTAAACCAGCCCAAAGATGTAAACAACCATCCATGAAAAAAAATGGTTCAAATGGCTCTGAGCACTATGGGACTTAACTGCTGAGGTCATCAGTCCCCTAGATCTTAGAACTACTTAAACCTAACTAACCTAAGGACATCACACACATCCATGCCCGAGGCAGGATTCGAACCTGAGACCGTAGCGGTCGCGCGGTACCAGACTGTAGCGCCTAGAACCGCTCGGCCACCCTGGCCGGCAACCATCCATGAGCAGCGCCTATTAGACGTAGGGGGTCCGACAGCCGATCACTTCCAGACCTCTACCTACGGATTATGGCTCGGAGGAACCCTGAGAGCAACGCCACCATGTTGAATAATGCTTTTCGTGCAGCCACAGGACGTCGTGTTAGCACTCAAACTGTGCGCAATAGGCTGCATGATGCGCAGTTTCACTCCCGACGTCCATGGCGAGGTCCATCTTTGTAACCACGACACCACGCAGCGTGGTACAGACGGGCCCTACAACATGGCGAATGGACCGCTCAGGATTGGCATCAACTCCTCTTCGCCGATGAGTGTCGCATATGCCTTCAACCAGAGACAGCCCAATCAGGCTGAACGCCTTAGATACACTGTCCAGCGAGCGCGGCAAGGTGGAGGTTCTCTGCGGTTTTGGAGTGGCATTACATGAGGCTGACGAATGCCGCTGCTGGTCATGGAAGGCGCTGTAACGGCTGTACTATACGTGAATGAGATCCTCCGAAAGATAGTGCAACCATATCGGCGGCATATTGGTAAGGCATTCATTTTTATGGACGACAATTCGCTCCCCCATCGTGCACATCTTGTGAATGACTTCTTCTAGGATAACGATATCGCTCGACTAGAGTGGCCAGCATGTTCTTCAGACATGAACCTAACGAACATGCCTGGGACTGATTGAAAAGGGTTGTTTTTGGAAGACGTGACCCACCAACCACTCTGAGGGATTTACGCCGAGTGGGACAATCTGGACCAACAGTGCCTTGATGAACATGTGGATAGTATGCCACGACGAATACAGGCATGCATCAGTGCAAATGGACCTGCTACTAGGTATGAGAGGTACCGGTGTGTACAGCAGTCTGGACCACCGCCTCTGAAGGTGTCGCTGTATGGTGGTACAACATCCAATGTGTGGTTTTCATAAGCAATAAAATGGGCGGAAATGATGTTTATGTTGATCTCTAATCCAATTTTCTGTATAGGTACCGGATCTCTCGACACCGAGGTGACGCAAACCTTTTTTTGATGTGTATATTATAAACTTATTTCAGTATACAAAGTCATGATAGCATTTAAGTTGTTTATTTTTATTTTCAGATGACCTGTTTCGATCTCCTAAGAGATAATCATCAGTTCTTACATTCCTTGGTGACCGTAGTAACTTTTGGCGTGGAGCAGGCCTGAACACTGCTCAGATGAACCTGCTCCACGCCAACGGTTAATACCAGGTCGACAGATCCTATGAACGTGTCTTGATTTTTCTTCAGTTTAGCTTCCGTTATCAACCGCAGTATCAGAACTGCTTGTCTGGTGCTTTTACCTTTCGTAAAGCCAAACTGATCGTTATCTAACAAACTCTCAGTTTTTTTTCCACTCTTCAGTATGTAAATCTTTCCGAAACTTGAATACATGAGCTGCTAGGCTGATTGTGCGATAAGTCCAAGTCAGCGCTTGTTGAAAAATGGTGTTTTGGAAGCAAGTCCTGTGTTCCGTAGTGGCTCCTAGGCAAGGTACTATGAGCAGTGGTTTGAAGTGCCTTCTTCCAGTGTGACAATGAGATGTGAAGTGTGCATCTGGGAGAGTGTTTGCGATATGATGTGGTGTTTCACGTTTCTTATGGAAAAGTATGAAAGCATTTGACAAAGCGAGCTCGGTGCCGGTGGTATATTACATTACTGTGAATAATAGAAAGAGGCGCGGAGTTTTGAGCACTGCCTCTCGCGCTGAAAATGGGACAGAGCCAAAAGACCTTGCATCTCCGGCTTTCGCAATGGTCTTTCCTTTACTTGCCGGCTGTACGTGACAAAATCTCTCAGCTATCATACATACCATCAACAGTCTCACCTATGCAAATTCTTCATGTATCTCCGACCTTTGTTTTAACCACTCGTTTCATGTCGTTGTGTGTCACACTGCCCGCGTCGCTTTCCACACCCGTATCCGTAGTCCCTCCACCATCGGTATCTTGTATCAGCTTTTGAAGTTCCCACATCTCCTCAAACACCTTGAAAATCTACGCAAGTGCTACGTCTCCCACAAAATTGAGTCCTAACAGTCCATTGTATCGCCTGTCCTTCTGATGCAATGGCTTTCCCGCGCCTCTATCATCACGTCCCATCTACTTTCGTTCTTCACACGCTACATCGTCTCCGAGGATAATTAAAACCGCGTTTCCCTTCTTGACCATGAAATTATTCCTTAGACCAATCCGTCCTACCAGTTATAGGCTGAGTCTGTGTCGCCTGGCCAGCAAGAACTGTTGCATAACGATTTGATTCACGGATCCAGTTATATGGCTCCTTCCGTGCATAGCGTTTTACGACTATGACGTGTGGGTCCTGAAGATAGCATGAATGTAATGCTGAAACTGGTAGCACATATGAAGTTCATAAAATAAATTTCTACAATACATACGGCTGTTGGTATATTATTGCATCAAGAAGAACTCCCGATTTCAGTTGGTAAGAACTGATTTGAGTGCGGTGCAGATCCCATGGAGCCAAGTTGTAAACAAGGCACTGTACAAGCTGGCGGTGGGTCCAAAATGGTGTGGGCTGTGTTTACATAGAACGAACTTGGTCCTCTGGTCCAAATGAACCGATCATTTACTGAAAAATGTTATGTTCGACTACTTGGAGACCATTTGCAGCCATTCCTCGACTTCATGTTCCCAATCAATGACGGAATTTTTATGGATGACAATGTACCATGCCACCGGGCCACAGTTGTTCGTGACCGGATTCAAGAACTTTCTGAACAATTCGTGCGAATGATTTGGCCACTCACATCGCCCTACATGATTCCCATCGAACATTTATTGGACATAGTCGAGAGGTCAGTTGGTGCACAAAATCCAAGACCAGCAACACTTTCGCAGTTATGGACGGCTGTAGAGGCATCACGGCTCAATATTTCTGTAGAGGATTTCCAACGACTTGTTGGGTCCATGTCACGTCGAGCTGCTGCACTACGCCGGATAAAAGGAGGTCCGCCACGATATAGGAGGTATCCCATGACTTTTTTCGCCTGAATGTCTAGTATAACACTTCCGATTTCTATCAGTTAATTAACTGGGATTGCCTCACTTTATTGCGAATGTCATGTTCCAGTAATTTACTCCATAATAAATTAGTGTTGTAATCCGGAGCGCATTTCGTGTTTTTGATCCATTTTGTTTTCGTTGCTTGGGTGTCCGTACTCTGCGCACAGAGTTTATCGAGGCGCTCATGGTTCACCCCGCATTTCCCCCCATCCTTCCCGCCTCGCAGCACAGTGTCAGCGGCACAGCGGTGCGCGCGCCTCCAGTGTAGACCAGCAGCCTCATCCCGGCTCCCTGACTGCTGCTCCTTGGCGCCGCCTCCGCGCTCGCCCCCGCCGCCCCCACAAATTGCGCGGGCTGATTGTGCGCGCCCAGGAATTGAGGCGGGCCGCATCCATCACCTGCTAACAGCCGGCGGCGCCGGGGCACGTTAAAAATGGCGCGCGCGCCGCCGGCCACTCGTCATGTGCCGCAATAATCTAATTTCCTCCCTCGACCGCCCCCGCACCGCATCCCGCTCCGCTGCCGAAGTTGTAGCGGCAGGGAAGGGCGCCGAAATTCCCTGCCGAACAGGGAAACTGCTGACCGGTCGCAGCTACCGACGCCGGAGCGGCGCCGACACCGTGTCCACGGCTGGCGCGAGAAACGCAGGAGCGAGGCGTTGGCTCCATCGCTCCGCTACCGCTCCTTCATTCACTGGACATACACATCGATCTAAGACCTCTTAGACATTGAATGATGCACAATTGAAGTTTGTCTATGAACAAAGGCAATCTACGTCGACTTATGCACGCACTCTAAAAAATCACTGTAATATGAATGTTAGAGCGTAATTTTTACTATGTGTTGTAACATCTTTCTTCAACGATACTCCATTGCAAGAGTACTCCGAGAAAGACATTGGTCACCCCCAAATGACATCATGCTATTAACAAATTCAAGCATCTTCTCAGTTACCCTCTCGTTGAGCGTTATTTTGTCCCTCGTCCTGTCGTGCACGCTGCATAGGGAGCGAACTCGGAAACTTTATTGGTAGAATCCCATCTTGTCACATTCGGGAAAGGCCTGTGACGGTCGCAGGTTAACATGGAAGTCGTCAAATACGGACACAAAGACTACTTTTATTTTATACGCCTCCACAAATCATCCATCGTGACTTCTTGTTGTGTACATAGTTCCGTGTAGTCAGCGCGTACACAAGTTTCCCGCTAGAGCACGCCACACTAAGCACAACAGCGCAGGCGCAGCGCTCGTCCGTCTCCGCACTACGTGATGGTGCTGCCTAAGGGACGGACCAAATTCTGCTTCCGCCGATCTGCATATTAATATGTAACGCAGCCAATGAGATTGCTGCTAACGTAGAACCTTTTCTCCTCGCAGATCACACTCGCGCAGTGATACCTGAACGCGCGAGGTATTATAACGAGTGTACAGACCTCCGATTAGTCAGTCTGCATTTGTCTGCACCAGTCTGCATTACTCTGCACCAGTCTATAGTCAAGTTTCAGTCTGCACCTAATAAGATTACCATAATCCTGTGCATAGCTATGAAGATAAATGTATAGATATGTGAGAATAAGATTAACGTACCAAGACCAAAGGAACTTCACATTGTCTATTGTAAATAGCATCCAGAATCAAGTTACGTAATGTCTATGCTTTTTATTATTTTAATAAATGTGTGTAAAAATTAATCAAGTTCTGTTTAAAGTTGGTCACCGTCAATCTGCTACTCTAAGCATGCAAGTGGCATTTCTAACGTCTGACCTAACAGCAGAAGATAAACACGCCACGATAAGACCAAGAGACATATTGCTGACACTCGCCTACTTCGTTAGAGCGACAAGTCAAATAATCTGATGGTGTGTGTACAGAAGGTCTTACAGTACGCACACCACACTTCTCATTGTTGTTGGTGTTGTGGTATTCAGTCCTGAGACTGGTTTGATGCAGCTCTCCATGTTACTCTATCCTGTGCAAGATTCATCATCTTCCAGTGCCTACTGCAGCCTACATCCTTCTGAATCTGCTTAGTGTATTCATCTCTTGGTCTCCCTCTACGATTTTTACCCTCCACGCTGCCCTCCAATAATAAACTGGTGATCCCTTGATGCCTCAGAACATGTGCTACCAACCGATCCCTTCTTCTAGTCAAGTTGTGCCGCAAACTCCTCTTCTCCCCCATCCTATTCAATACCTCCTCATTAGTTATGTGATATACCCATCTAATCTTCAGCATTCTTCTGTAGCACCACATTTCGAAAGCTTCTATTCTCTTCTTGTCCAGACTATTTATCGTCCATGTTTCACTTCCATACATGGCTACACTCCATACAAATACTTTTAGAAACGACTTCTTGACACTTAAATCTATATTCAATGTTAACAAATTTCTCTTCTCCAGGAACGCTTTCCTCGCCATTGCCAGTCTACATTTTATATCCTCTCTACTTCGACCATCATCAGTTAATTTGCTCCCCAAATAGCAAAACTCCTTTACTACTTTAAATGTCTCATTTCCTAATCTAATTGCCAGCCGCGGTGGTCTCGCGGTTCTAGGCGCTCAGTCCGGAACCGGGCGACTGCTGCGGTTGCAGGTTCGAATCCTGCCTCAGTCATGGATGTGTGTGATGTCCTTAGGTTAGTTAGGTTTAAGTAGTTCTAATTTCTAGGGGACTGATGACCACAGCAGTTGTCCCATAGTGCTCAGAGCCATTTGAACCATTTGAACCATTTGAATCCTAATCCAATTCCCTTAGAACGCCCCTCTTAATTCGACTACATTCCAATGTCTTCGTTTTGCTTTTGTTGATGTTCATCTTATACCCTCCTTTCAAGACACTGTCCATTCCGTTCAACTGTTCTTCCAAGTCCTTTGCTGTCTCTGACAGAATTACAATGTCATCGGCGAACCCGCAAAGTTTTTGTTTCTTGTCCATGGATTTTAATCCCTACTCCGAATTTTTCTTTTGTTTCCTTTACTGCTTGCTCAATGCACAGATTGAATAACATCGGGGAGAGGCTACAACTCTGTCTCATTCCCTTCCCAACCACTGCTTCCCTTTCATGTCCCTCGACATTAATATTTCTAATTACCAAGCGCTACTATCACTTAGACAGTACTAAATGTAATACGACCAACACTACTCAATAAGCGCCCCAGACCGTAACCACCTGCTAGTCGCGCGTCCACACAGCGAACCACTCTCATATGTACTACATCGCTGTACGTTGGCTTCCGCCACACCAAGCCCATCGTTGGCACCAGAAGCAAAGAATATGCACTCTCAAATGCACACAGTAGTACATAATTCAGAAAAATTGATAGTAAACCCACACAAACAAGTGACTCCTGAGGTACTTATAAAAAAGGTGTAGAGAAATATGGAAGCACCGAAAAACATTACCATGCCCAATACGGTATGGGAAAACCACTGGCATTAAAAACAGCTTCCGCTCGTCTGGGAACGAATAAACTCAGGTCCTGTGTGATTTTCAGGAGAATGTTTTGCCATTTTTCCAGCATCCGTACCATTTTTGGTACTGATGATGGAGGTGGATAGTGATCGCGTCGCTTTCTCTCCAAAGTAGTCGAGTAAAGCTCAATAACATTCAGATCTTGCAGCCTTGGCTGATGCAGGCAGTGTGAACAGGGGCCTTGTCATCTTGGAATACATCATCACCACTGGGGAACAGACATCGTACCACTGGATGGACCTGATCAGCTAAACTGGTCACATAAACATTGGCAGTAACGCGACTTTGCAGAGTACCAGGGGCCAATGGAATACCACGATATGGCTGGCCAAACCATCACCGAAACCCCCTCGCCCCCATGTTTCGCTTTTGGGATGTAAACTCGGCCAGAAGTTGAAGACAGTGTGCAACAAGAATCATCCTACCAAATGAATTTTCCTGTTGCTCCATAGTCCAGGTTTTATGGTTCTGACATCATGTTTTCCTCTTACTGTCATATTCATAAATGATGAGTGGATTCGAAATTCCAGCTCGCTCTGTAATTTCTTGCATATGTAGCTCCCTTCGTGGTTTCGGTGCTGACAGGATTCTCGAGCAGTGACTTTTGCAGCTGACATCCTCTTATTTTTCGTCCCAATTCTCTTCAATGATTGTCTGTCACGACCACTGAACACAAACTTTCGTCGGCTTTGTGATTTAGCGGCTGCTGCTTTTCCGCTTTCCCTGTAAGCGATATAAATCTTCGATACGGTACCTCTTTAAACACCAAACTCTTTGTCTGTATTGCTTATAGAAGTACCCACCATACAAGCACCAACAGTTGGCCCACGTAAGAATTTACTTAGCTCCGACATAATGTACTCACAACTACAGAGAATATTCTTTTGACAACGACTTACATTTGCAACTTATTCAGGACACAGCACATCGACATCTACATCTACAGGGTAAAGTTAATCTTTCAAACTGCTGTAGAGATAACACCACTGGCCAGAATGACGACAAATTGCAACGGAATATTGTCGGAGAAGGGGAAAAATGTATGACACAAGAAGAAATAGCTACAAAATGTAGCAATAGATGCGCTGTAAGCATCATAATTTAATAGTGGTCGACTACAAATAACAAATGAATCACACAACAGTGCCTAAGGTGTACGTTTGACGTTAAGCAAATTGCACTACTCAGTGTGCATGGATGTACAGGTGTGATACTGTTAGTTACGTAAGCCCATCCACCACGGCAAGGTCATATCACATCGGATGGGAAAAATCGGTTTTTAATTGTCCTGAGACCAAAATCCGCATAAAATGCATCAATCACATCGGTTTTTAATTATCCTGAGGCAAAAAACCGCCTAAAATGCATAAATCAAAATCAAATCGAATTATTAATTTCCGTGTGACTACCGCAAAACATGTTCAACATGCTGTCCACCGTTTCCTGCAACAAGCTGAAATAGAGAAACAGCATTTTCCACAACTGATCGAATTGTTTCTGCGGTCACGTTCAGAATGTATTGCGCGATGTGTGTCTTCAGTGCAGCTAAGTTTTGCAGTCGAAACACTGAACACAATATCTTTCAGATAGCCTCACAGCCAGAAGTCACACGGATTAAGAGCGGGTGGTTGGGACGGCCAGGCTGTAGGGAAATGGCGACTGATAATTCTAGCATTTCCGAAATGGCGCTTCAGCAGCTGCTTAACTGGATTAACAATGTGCGTAAGTGCGCCATCTTGCATAAAAGTGATCTCATCCGCACATACACGCTGTTGGAGAGCTGGGATGACGTGGTTGCGCAAAAGACACTCATAGCGCTTACCAGTGACGGCACAGGTAACAGGATCGGAAGCGCTTGTCTCTTCGAAAAAATATGACCCATGATAAATGATGCCGTAAACCCGCACCACACAGTGACTTTTTCAGGATGAAGTGGTACTGGTTGATTTGCGTGTGGATTTTCCGTTGCCGATATTCGACAATTCTGTGTATTGACATATCCTATGAGGTGGAAGTGGGCTTCGTCTGTCCACAAAATCTTCCACAGCCAATCATTGCACAGTTCCATGCGAGCAAGAAATTCTAAAGCAAAAGTCTCTCTTACTGGCAGGTCAACAGGAAGCAACTCGTGCACTTGGGTAATTTTGAATAGATAGCAAAGAATGATGTTTCGTAGGATTTTACGCACAGTGAGCACGGTTATATCCAATGTTCGGGCAATTCTCCGTGCACTACACGTTTGCACACCACCACTCGTCTCCTCCTGCACTGCTGTGGCCAGTGCTTCCACTGACGCCGAATCAATTCGTTTCCTGCCGGCCGCGGTGACCGAGCGGTTCTAGGCGCTTCAGTCCGGAACCGCGCGACTGCTACGGTCGCAGGTTCGAATCCTGCCTCGGGCGTGGATGTGTGTGACGTCCTTGGGTTAGTTAGGTTTAATTAGTTCTAAGTTCTAGGGGACTGATGACCTCAGATGTTAAGTCCCATAGTGCTCAGAGCCAATTCGTTTCCTCCCTCTACCACGTTGCACACCAAAAGAACCCGTGTTTTCCGAATTTCCATATCATTTTCTCCAGACTTTCTTCAAACCCTTTAGTTTCCGAAATTTCTGCGGAGCGACGTGTGCACAGTCATCATTTTTGTAACACAGCTTTACAAGCAGCGCTCGAGCTTTCATTGAGACAGTCATGGCGAACGTCGCACACGCGAAAGGAGGAAAAGCCGTATACCCCTCCGAGTTTATGCCAACTTCAATGGGTCGTGCGCATGACAGGTATTTTCATTTACGTATTCTGACACAAAATTTTCACACAATTTTTTTCCTTCTGCCATACGTTTTCCCCCTTCTCCGATAGTATTACGTTGAAATTTGTCGTCATTCTGACCAGTGGTGTTATTCCTACAGCGTTTTGAAAGTTTAACTATAATTATAATCACCCTTACATCTACATACATACTCTTCACCGTAGGTGCGTGGGCGGAGGGTACCCTGTACCACCACTAGGCGTTTCCTTTCCTGTTTCTCTAGCAGATGGAGGGAAAAATTACTAGCTGTATACCTTCACATGAACAGTAATTTCCCGTACCTTATCTTCGTGGTCCTTACGCGAAATGTATGTGGGCGGCAGTAGTTCCGTTCTGAAGTCAGCCTCAGATTCCTCGAAAATCCAAGGAAACCCAGGTGAGGTCCCCCATAGACGATGAGCTTCGTCTCACCTACCTGGGTCAGCGGCGCGGTGGATGCTTCGAGCAGCCATTCGCCTCGACTATGGCGTATCCGGGCACGACCGTTCCACTTGATGCAACAAGACACGTGATTCATCAGGTGACACGTTTTTATTGATCGACTATCCAACCTCGATTATGTTGTTCACTTTGTAGTCGTACTTGATGACGTCGTTATATCAACATGAGAACAGAGGGGGGTGCGTCTGTTGCAGAGCAAGCAGTGCGCGCTGAACGGGATGCGCCGAAACACGTGTGTGTCTACCAGCATTGCTCTCAATGGTCCGATATGCCACCGATAGCCGCACATCATCCATTACAGAGTGGACAAACCTCCGACTTCCACATTCTGTGATGAGGCATGGACATCAAAAACCTTGTCACCTATTCGTTTATCATCGCTTTCAACTACTTTCCGTAGATGGTCACGACATACCGCGCGAACAGCTTGCTAGCTTCGCCCTTTCAGAGGCGTTTGCTCCAACGCGCAGGCCGTAGCAATCTGCCCTTTATGAAAGTCGCTTATGTCAGCAGGTTTTCCGTATTCGGCCCTTTTCATCATTAAAGCATTCGCCATTCGCCTGTGTTCCGATTCTCTACATTGCTAACCATGTCACGTGCTCGCAACGTCACCTCGCGGTCTTCAGTTTCGCAGTGAGCAATGTCTTAATGTTTTGGATCGAGCCACAAGGGGTAGCCGCGTGGCCTTAGGCGCCTAACCACGGTTCGCGCGGCTCCCCCGTCGGAGGTTCGAGTCCTCCCTCGGGCATGGGTGTATGTGTTGTCTTCAGCGCAAGTTAGTTTAAGTTAGATTAAGTAGTGTGTAAGCATAGGGACCGATGACCTCAGCAGATGCTCCCTTAGGAACTTACCACAAAAATTTTGGCTCGTTTGTGAATGTGGTAAAAGGAGATTACCTTGAGAGCAAGGAAAGTCAATATATGGCTGAAGTCCGTGATTTCTTCTACGACAACAAAGGCAAGCCCTGTAGATACGACCCCACAGTGAAATATGTCACACAACTAAAGAAACATCTGAAGTCCACAACTATTTTTCCAAGTCCCTATCAAAACGTTCGAATGTGCGTGAATTCCTAAGGGAGCAAACTGCTGAGGTTATCGATCCCTAGACTTACACACTACTTAAATTAATTTATACTAAAAACAACACACACACCCTTGCTCGAGGGAGGACTCGAACCTCCGGCGGGAGGGGCCGTGCATTCTGTGACCTGGCGCCTCAAACCGAGCGGCCACTCCGCGTGGCCAAGTCCCTATCAAAGAAAGTCGTCGATACCTATGAAACCGAAGGTACCAAGACTCATGGCTACCATAAAGATCCATAAGGATAATTTCACGGCACGTCCCTTACTGAATGCTAGGAATGGTGTAAGCTAAAGCTCAGAGAAATTGATTGCGGAATATTTAAACAAATATTTCGTTCAAGCTTCTGATTTATTGTTATATAATAGTATCCATCTCGTTTCTGTGCTCATCTCGTTTTCATACGTCAGCTACAGAAAAGAAGCGATAGCTCTTGAATTGTGCCATGAGGAATGGTACATAGTTTTTTACATTCCTTTGAGCACTATGCACCGGCCGGTGTGGCCGAGCGGTTCCAGGCGCTTCAGTCTGGAACCCCACGACCGCTACGGTCGCAGGTTCAAATCCTGCCTCGGGCATGGATGTGTGTGATGTGCTTATGTTTTTTAGGTTTGAGTAGTTCTAAGTCTAGGAAACTGATGACCTCAGATGTTAAGTCCCATAGTGCTCAGAGCCATTTTGAACAAAGTTTTGAGCACTATACATACGTCATGGATATCATGTACGCATGGAAAAGTCATCCTGTAAATAGACCTCTTAGCATCCGCTAAATAAAACTTAATTTGCTCCTCTTCATCCTGCGTGGATAACTGCTCAGAAAGAACGGAGCGGGTACAGGAGATTACAGCTGCCGTGGCCCGACAACACGCGGCGCGCAGATGCACGCACACTGCGTGTTCCGCCCCCGCGCCACGCATTGCATTCCTGGCGGCCGGTCCGCGCCTCGCCTCGCCAGGCACGCGGCACGCGCTATCGATTATCAGCTGTCATTCGCGGCATGAGCCGCCAATTGTCATTCCTCGCATGATCCGTGTGCGGCCGCGTACCACCCACCTAATGGCCGCCTGCACACCGCTGCGTCAATTAAACGCCGCCGCAGCCACGTCTGTCAGCGCCACCGTCTCCGGCCCCTGGTCTGTCGCCCCGTGGGTTGCCTACCACGCCAATCAAGGAGTTCCTTGACCTGCATCTAATGGGCAAATATCCAGGAACTGGAGCTATCGGCTTACGAAAGTGGATGGATTGTGTCAGCAAGGTGGGGTACTCAGCCTTGTCTTTTCAACCATGTTTCCACGACCTGCAGACGAATACACGTGGAGATGTTTCACGGTAACGGGATCCAGAAGAGTGAGAAACGACTGCGTTAGTCGAGAACTTTTAATACCTAGGGAGTCTGCCCCCGGTAGCTGAATGGTCAGCGTGACAGATTGTCAATCCTGTGGGCCCGGTTCGATTTCAAGCTGGGTCAGGGAATTTTCTCCGCCCAGGGACTGGGTGTTGTACTGTCATCATCATCATCCTGTCATCCTCGTCTACTGCAGGTCTCCGAAGTGGCGTCAAATTGAAAGACCGGCCGGCATCCGGCAAACGGCCTGCCCGAAGGGGGGCCCTAACCATACGGTTAAATAAATACCTAGGGCGATGGTAAGGTTCAATAAGCAATGGAACGCATCTTTTTCTCAGCAAATTTCGGCTGAAAAAATGCGCAGTTTGCTGTGGGACATATTCCTGCTTTAGTATTACCGAGAAATGGAGGAGAAAGTATCACAGGTACGAGTAAGATACGCGAGTTGTTGTGGCAGTAATTAAAGCATGGCGTTTTAGTTTACGGCGACATATTTTCACGAAATTTCCATCTACAAACTTCTCCTCTGACTGCGAAAGTATTTTGTTACGTCAACCTACATAGGGAGAAGTGATCATCATAATAAGATATGAGAAATTAGAGCTCGCAGGGAAAGGTATCAGTGTTCGTTCTTCCCGTTCCCTATTCGAATGCAGCAGTAGAAAAACAGTCAGAAAGTGGTTCGAAAAACCCCCCTGCCAGGCACATAAGTGTGAATTACAGAGTAGTCATGTAGATAAGATGTGAATGCTTGCGGCAGATGCACTGAGGCGTTGTTCTAGTGTCTCAACTGGAACCCGTTGGACTACATCAACACTGTCGTCTTCCTGGTGCATCTCTTTCCTGGTGATTTCTCTTAAACGAACCAAACAGTCTGCCAGCCATATTTCGTTAATCTGCTGCTATGTCCACCTAGTGGTCCCAAACCGGGACCACCGAGGTAGTCTCCCCGCCTTCCTCTACAGCAACAGCTGCCAAATTCCTTGACCACTGATGCTACTTACTAGATTTGGAACTGCACGATGAGTACTGTATAAAGCAGTCATATTCCAATTTTTATATACATTTCGAGACTGTGGAATGAAACGTAGCGAACTGCACCCCTGAAAGAAACCTGCTTGGAACTATAGCGCTTTTTTTTGGATAGAACAAAAAGTTATAACGTCACTTGAAAACATTTTTCTAGTAAGATTTCCTTCATTACAGCATACAAGTATAAAGATTCAGGGACCGAGAAAAAACGTATTGCTATGTTTCAGTGAGAAGGGTGGCACTTACTTACAGCCATTATCTGTTTTATGTCGGAGTCTTAGTCACCGCTATTCGAATACAGTTGACCATATGTTAGTCTGTGTGTTTACTTCTGTGTTTGTTTTAAATTACATTCGTATAAGAAACAAAGAAGTCTCGCACTAGCAGGTATAGCTGAACAATGCATCATTCGTAGTGCAATACAACTGAGACAAAGTATTTCTCTTTGGACACATTCGCTGAAATTCATTCAGAAATAAAGAGCATGAACTTCAGTGACAAAGTCGAAAATTCTTCATCGTCAAGTTCGATGAATGGTGATACAACAGAATTGCGCTAGAAGCTCGATTTTTTGAATTTCTGAATACGTTTCTGAAACTGTATCCTTACAGTAGAAATAATTTCGGCGTTTTCGCCAGTTTAGGGTTGTAATGAGAACTGATTTTGCAGGCTTATCTTTCAAAGAAAGGAAGTGTTTGGTATCACTTCAGCTAAACATTTTTTCTCACAATTCAAGCTTTACAGAAAATACCTGAACATCAAAAATAATTTCTCCCTATAATTTCTCTCTCCAGTTACGCCTACTTTCAGAAAACCGAAATATGCAAGAAGGATGAGTTTTTCCGTTCACAATGTGCTCTGAAAAATTCTGCTGGTACAGGCTGTAGTTAAACGGTGCAGGAATCTTCCATTTCACAATCAATGCACTTAATTATGAATGAGTTATACACTCCTGGAAATGGAAAAAAGAACACATTGACACCGGTGTGTCAGACCCACCATACTTGCTCCGGACACTGCGAGAGGGCTGTACAAGCAATGATCACACGCACGGCACAGCGGACACACCAGGAACCGCGGTGTTGGCCGTCGAATGGCGCTAGCTGCGCAGCATTTGTGCACCGCCGCCGTCAGTGTCAGCCAGTTTGCCGTGGCATACGGAGCTCCATCGCAGTCTTTAACACTGGTAGCATGCCGCGACAGCGTGGACGTGAACCGTATGTGCAGTTGACGGACTTTGAGCGAGGGCGTATAGTGGGCATGCGGGAGGCCAGGTGGACGTACCGCCGAATTGCTCAACACGTGGGGCGTGAGGTCTCCACAGTACATCGATGTTGTCGCCAGTGGTCGGCGGAAGGTGCACGTGCCCGTCGACCTGGGACCGGACCGCAGCGACGCACGGATGCACGCCAAGTCCGTAGGATCCTAAGCAGTGCCGTAGGGGACCGCACCGCCACTTCCCAGCAAATTAGGGACACTGTTGCTCCTGGGGTATCGGCGAGGACCATTCGCAACCGTCTCCATGAAGCTGGGCTACGGTCCCGCACACCGTTAGGCCGTCTTCCGCTCACGCCCCAACATCGTGCAGCCCGCCTCCAGTGGTGTCGCGACAGGCGTGAATGGAGGGACGAATGGAGACGTGTCGTCTTCAGCGATGAGAGTCGCTTCTGCCTTGGTGCCAATGATGGTCGTATGCGTGTTTGGCGCCGTGCAGGTGAGCGCCACAATCAGGACTGCATACGACCGAGGCACACAGGGCCAACACCCGGCATCATGGTGTGGGGAGCGATCTCCTACACTGGCCGTACACCACTGGTGATCGTCGAGGGGACACTGAATAGTGCACGGTACATCCAAACCGTCATCGAACCCATCGTTCTACCATTCCTAGACCGGCAAGGGAACTCGCTGTTCCAACAGGACAATGCACGTCCGCATGTATCCCGTGCCACCCAACGTGCTCTAGAAGGTGTAAGTCAACTACCCTGGCCAGCAAGATCTCCGGATCTGTCCCCCATTGAGCATGTTTGGGACTGGATGAAGCGTCGTCTCACGCGGTCTGCACGTCCAGCACGAACGCTGGTCCA
This sequence comes from Schistocerca cancellata, assembly GCF_023864275.1. Lineage (NCBI taxonomy): Eukaryota > Metazoa > Arthropoda > Insecta > Orthoptera > Acrididae > Schistocerca > Schistocerca cancellata. The sequence goes on along the minus strand of NC_064631.1, from coordinate 226,080,745 downwards.
ACTGAGGCGCCAGGTGGAAATGGCATGGCAAGCCGTTCCACAGGACTACATCCAGCATCTCTACGATCGTCTCCATGGGAGAATAGCAGCCTGCATTGCTGCGAAAGGTGGATATACACTGTACTAGTGCCGACATTGTGCATGCTCTGTTGCCTGTGTCTATGTGCCTGTGGTTCTGTCAGTGTGATCATGTGATGTATCTGACCCCAGGAATGTGTCAATAAAGTTTCCCCTTCCTGGGACAATGAATTCACGGTGTTCTTATTTCAATTTCCAGGAGTGTAGATCCCACTCTACAGGCTGTTACCCTTACTTTTTTTACAAGTTTAACGCGAGCACTGCAATTTCTTTGATTTTGTATTACGTTATGAGTCTTTTAGGTAAACAGTTGTCATATGAAACGAACTGGTGAAAGCTTTCACCTTGATACACAATGGTATGAGTCCTTTCTTGTACTCAAACTTACCTGTAGGGCCCTCTGTTATCAAACCCACCGTCTTACACATAGGCATTTTGTACGAAATAATAAACGTTTTTATTTATGGAAGTACGTCTTATACAGAAGGGCGTCCCCTAAGAGGAATGACATTGACAACTTCTCAAGTTCTTCAATTGTTTAATCGTCAAAAATCATCTTTTCAACAGGGGTTAATTAAGCAGTATAGACGACGTCTGTAGGTATGTCGAGTTGAGGAGATAACTAACACTACCTATCAAAACAGTTTTAATAGTAAAAGAAGTACTCATAACATCAAATTGTGTCATCACTGTATAGGTAGAACGCTGCGTAGCATTTTCACTAGCAACTCCATTTAAAAAAATTTTAATCAGTGTTTCACTAGCTTCTGAAAACACCTCTTTAGTCATTTCACCGATCTCGTATGAGTTCTTCTTTCTAGCGATACACGACATTGTGCTTCAGTTGTAAAATTATATTGTTCCGCAGCTCGTGGTCGTGCGGTAGCATTCTAGCTTCCCGCGCCCGGGTTCCCGGGTTTGATTCCCGGCGGGGTCAGGGATTTTCTCTGCCTCGTGATGACTGGGTGTTGTGTGATGTCCTTAGATTAGTTAGGTTTAAGTAGTTAAGTTCTAGGGGACTGATGACCATTGATGTTAAGTCCCATAGTGCTCAGAGCCATTTGAACTATTTTTTGTAAATTTATTCATGTTTGCTGTTTTATGATAGCCTTTAAGGATTTTTGAGTTACTAAATTGGTTTTTAGCTGCCTAAATTATTTTCTGAGGCCTGAATGTAGAGAGAAACTATTGAATTCTTCAATGAATAGCCTTATAGTGACCTACATTTCCTTCATACCCCACGACTGCTCTTGCATTGCACAAAGAACACTCACTTTTTCTCTTATCCTCTGTGAAGAAATGGTCTTTCTAAGCGCCGAATGAAAATGATCAGTCTCTTGGTTTTTAATTGCGCTCTCCGTTCTTGAACAATACACACGTGAATACTTGTGAAGACAGTGCAAGAGCTTTCAACTAGAGTCCGGAGTATATTGCGATACGTTACAGGCAAACTGCACGATTCACTGAAAATATCCCACCGAAATAAAGATAGCTTGCGATCGACAGTTCCCAGTCAATGCTCTACAGTAGTGAAAGAATTTTTACCACTCAGAATCATGGAATTAGCAGCCTACAAATACAGGGAGATGAAAGTTTTAGGGTCTAATTTGTACAGTCATTATACTGTCCTCTATTGAGTATTTTGAGATAAGAATCCAGAAACGAATATTCAGGCAATACCAGCTCTTTGAATGACCAGTGTATATGAGGCACCTGTTTGATAATTACGTTTCATGGGACACCACGGCCTGTCTCACCGAAGTTGATGGAGGTACGTTGAGAAATAATGAACAATACGTTGACAAATAATGAACAATAGCCTGTGATGTGTCCACGGAAGTGTTTTCCACTGCTTACAGCCAATGACTTGTTGTCGAAGATGGATCACTGACCATTACAGGAACTTGCACTTGTACTTAGTGCACATGTACATCCAAATTCTGCAAACCACTGTGAAGTGAATGGCAGAGAATAATTCCCATTGCAACAGCTAACAGGGGTTCTTCACGTTCCAGTCATGTGTGGAGCGAGGAAGGAATATTTGTTGAAACGTCTCTGTGTGCCCTGTAATTATTCTAATTTTGTCTCCACGATCACTACGTAAGCGATACGAAGGGAGGTGTGGTACATTCATAGATTCATCACTTGAAGCTGGTTGCTGAAACTTCGTAAGTAGTATTTGATACGACAAAAAATGGTTCAAATCGCTCTGAGCACTATGGGACGTAACTTCTGAGGTCATCAGTCCTCTAGAACTTAGAACTAATTAAACCTAACTAATCTAAGAACATCACACACATCCATGCCCGAGGTAGGACTCGAACATGAGACCGTAGCGGTCGCGCGGTTCCAGACTGTAGCGCCTAGAACCGCTCGGCCAATCCGGCCGGCTTGACACGATAGTATTCGTCTATCTTCACTCGTCTGTCAGTTCAGTTTCTTAGTATCCCCGTGATGCTCTACTAAACGGTTGATGGACTGCTGCTGATCACTCGGTAAGCAAGAACGAAAGTTCAGCATAAGGACATCGGCTTTTTTTCTACAGTCTATGAGATTTATAATGATGCTTACCTGACACCCCTATGATAACCCGATGACAGTGAAAGTCATATAACGGATGTAACTAGTTAGAAATCAGTATTAATTACTCATATTGTCACTATAGACACATCATTTTAATACTATTTGTCATATTAAAATTGTTATTTCTTAGGTAACTATGACGTTATAACGGTAATGTATGTGTAAAACCTTGGTCAGATGGAAGAAAGGCCCTGCCGGCCCTAGTCAGATCAGATTAAATAAATAAGTGAATTAAAATAAATAAATAAATAAATAATGTAACACCGTAATTTAATGCAAATAAAATAGGTTATATACAATGGTTGGACAAAAGTTTGGAAACTTCGTCACAAATGCTTGCTTGAAGATAAACGAAAATGTTAGGTAAGCGTGCAGGTTACGCTGTTGTATTTGACGACGAAGGGCACTTGTGCAACGTCCTCAATGCGTTGGAAGTTCAGTCGGGGTCAGAGCAGTGTTCTGCGTAGTTGTGAGTGAATTATGTCGGAGCTAAAGCGCTCCGAACGTCAACATATTGTTGGTGCTCGAATGGTGGGTCTTCCGTACCAATGTAGCCAAAGTGTTCGGTACTTCGAGAGGCACAATATCGAACATTTACACCACGTAAAGAGAAGGTGGAAAAATATCATTAGCTAATTTACAATGCAGACGAAAGTGTACGTTTAGTGATCCTGAAGAACGGACATGAAGAGAATCATTAGGAAAAATAAGAAGACGACATAAAACTCCTTGGCAGATTAAAACTGTGTGCTGGACCGAAACTCGAACTCGGGATGAGTTCGAGTTTCGGTCCGGCGCACAGTTTTAATCTGCCAGGAAGTTTCATATCAGCGCACACTCCGCTGCAGAGTGAAAATGTCATTCTGGAAACAACCTCCTTCTTCTTCATGTGCCGTCTCCTCTAAGAAGGTTGGCTGTCATCATGGCAATTTCTGATCTTGATTTGGCTGATCTAAGGAGTTCTGACGTTGAGCAGTTGTACCAATTTTTTAAATTGTCAATCCAGGATGTCCGTCTTCTACCCCTCGTTCTCTTCCCACAAATTTTCCCTTCTAGTATTATTTGCAATATTTTGTAATTTACTCTCCTAATAACATGGCCTAAATATTGTAGCTTCCTTACTTTAATAGTTTTAATTAATTCTTTTTCCTTTCCCATTCTTCTTAGGACATCTCGATTAGTAATCCTCGACACCCAACTAATTCTAAGTATTCTTCTATATGCCCACATTTCAAAAGCTTCTAAACTGTTCATGTCCTTCTTTTTCAATGTCCACGCTTCCATTCCGTATAGTAATTTTGAGAATACATAGCATCTTAGCAACCTCATTTTTGTGTTTAAACAAATGTCTCTCGAACAGAATACATTTTTCATCTTATTAAAGATACTTCTGGCCTGTCCTATTCTCGATTTAATTTCTTCTGAGCTTTCAATCTCCTCATTTACAATTGTTCCGAGATATTTAAATTTACGTACTTGATCGACTCTTTCCCTATTGATTGTAAGATTTTCTTGTTGGTGTGTTTTAGATATCACCATGAACTTAGTCTTGCTTACGTTAAGAGTCAAGCCAAATTCTTCACTTTTTTCTGCGACTTTGTCAAGAAGTAATTGTAGATCTTTGAGGTTTCCAGCTAGTAGTGCAGTGTCATCAGCAAACCTAACATTGTTAATGTTTAGCCCATTCACTTTAATGCCAGCTATTTCATCTGATAGAGCTGCCTGGAATATGTCTTCTGAATACATATTAAACAATAAGGGTGAGAGAACGCAACCTTGTCTCACACCCCTCTTTAATTCTATATCATTCGATAACTCATTTTCTACCTTCACGGTTGCGGTTTGATTGTAGTAGAGGTTATATATAATGCGGATGTCTTTCTTATCAAGTGTTTTCTTTTCTAACAATTCTATGAGATGATCATGACGAACTTTGTCAAATGCTTTATTATAATCCAGGAAGCACACATATAGTGGCTGATTAACCTCCATACATCGTTGCGCTAATATGTTAAAAGCAAGCAATGCTTCTCTTGTACCGAGGGAACTTCTAAAACCGAATTGTGTTTCACTTATACCTTCTTCTACTTTTTTGTATATTCGTTGGTGTATAACTTTTAGAAATATCTTTAAGGTGTGACTCATTAAGCTTATTGTACGGTGATCATTACAAGTTTTGGCATTAGCCTTTTTGGGTAATGTAACAAAGGTAGATGTCAACCAATCCCTAGGAATAATTCCCGAATTATAAATATCATTAAACAGTTGTACAAATATATCTATATGGTCTATTCCTATGAGTTTCAGGATGTCATTTGGTATCTTATCCGGTCCAGGGGCTTTTCCTGTCTTTGATTTGCTGATAACATGTAATATTTCTTCTTTCGATATGCTTGGTCCTCGTTCTCCGATCATGTTATCATAAAATTTTTGATCTTTTCTTGTATCTTCAAATAGTTCTTTGACATATTCTGTCCACCTGTCCAGTTTACCTTTAACATCAGGAATTATTTTGTCATTTTTATCTAACAATAAACTTGTACTTTTCTTTTTATTAAGTCCAGCTAAATCTTTAACTTTTTTGTGTAAGTTGAAACTATCATGTCTTGTTTCATAACTCTCAATTTCAGAGCATTGTTCCTTGTACCATTCTTCTTTTGCTCGCCGTGTTTCTTTTCGTATTTCTGCATGTAATCTTTTATACTCACTTTCATCTCTATTTTTAAGTATTCTTCTTTGTTCCATCAATTGTATAACTTCTCTGTCATCCACTTCTTTTTCATGTTGTCGTGTTTGTCGCCATTGTGTTTTTACATGCTTTATTTAATGTGTCTTTTATAAGTTCCCATTTGCCATCAATGTCTTCTGTTTGATTATTCTTTATCCTAACTAATTCCTTATTAATCTCTTCAGAAGTCTTTTGTTTAGTCAAGGGGTCTCTTAGAATAGTTGTATTTATATAGTCCTTCTTTTGTTTCTTTTGTATGGCTTTCAGTTTCACATGGAACTTTGCTACTAAAGGGTTATGATCAGAAAATATATCAGCTCCTGGATATGTTTTCACACCATGAATAGAATTTTTGTACCTCTTGTTTATAAGTATGAAATTGATTTGATTTCTGCAAACTTCTTCATTACAGTCTCTTGGTGATTTCCAAGTATAAAGTCTTCGTTTAGGGAGTTTAAAAAATGTGTTTGTAATAGACAGATTGTTTTCCTGGCAAAATTGTGACAGCAAATCTCCTCTTTCATTTCTTGTTCCTAAACCAAAAGGTCCAATAAGATCACCTTCACTTCCTTCACCTATTTTGGCATTAAAATCTCCCATGATGATAATAATGTCTCTGCTTTTTGAGGTTCCTATTGCTTGTGTTAATTCTTCATAAAATTTTCCTATTTCTTCTTGGTCTTTGTCGGCTGTTGGAGCATAGATTTGGATTAAATTAATATTTGTTTGTTTCGTTTGTAAATGTAGACTGATTACTCTATCTGAGATTGGTAAAATGCTTTTGACAGATTTACTAGCATACTCATCTAAAATTATTCCTACCCCATTCCTGTGCTGGCTATCAGAATTTCCCGAGTAATATACTTTCATGTTGTCAATGGTCATTTCTCCTGAGTCAGGCCATCTTGTTTCACTTACACCCAAAATGTTAATTTTTAGGCGTTTCATTTCTTGTATAACATTATTTACTTTGCCTGGTTGGTATAATGATCTTACATTCCAAGTTGCTATTGTTGCATTATTTTTGTATTTACTTGTGGCATTGTTCAAGGCTCTCCCCCCCGGAGATCCGAGTGGGGGAGTTGAAACTCCGGATAATTTGACATTGAACCCTGCCATGATGAGTTTTCTTGGGGATATCCATTGGATCTTTAATGCTGTGGTTTCCCGTTGCCTTCAGCATCCTATGCCGTTGACCACCCTTGGTGATTCTTCCGTCTTTAGGAGTGATTTCTCACTCCAAGGACAAGAGGGTGCCCTTGCTCTACCAGCTCATCCGCCCTTCTAGAAGGTCGTTGACTTAGTAGAGGGTTCTCCTTATCCCGGGAGAAACTCGGGATAACAACCTCCAGGCTGTGGCTAAGCCGTGTCTCCGCATATCTTTTCTTCTAGGAGGGTTAGTTATGCAAGGTTCGCAGAAGAGCATCAGTGAAGTCTGGAAGGTAGGAGACGAGGTACTGGCAGAAGTAAAGCTGTGAGATTCAAATGGTGCAAATGGCTCTAAACACTGTTTGATTTAACATCTGAGGTCATGAGTCTCTTAGACTTAGAACTACTTGAACCTAACTAATCTAAGGACATCTCAGACATCCATGCCCGAGACAGGATTCGAAACTGCGACCGTAGCAGCAGCTAAAGCTGTGAGGACGGGGCGTGAGTCGTGCTTGGGTACCTCAGGTGGTAACGCCGGCACGGTAACTCAGCGTGTTCGGTCAGAGGGTTAGCCGCCCTCTGTAATAGAAAACACTGAGCGTATGCGTCAAAAATGAACTTGAACGAGTCTCATAGAACGTTCGCAACGAACCAGTGCAGGGAACAAGAGCGAACAAAATGAGATTAACTAAAATAAAAAAGTGCTCTACTATTGCCCGCGAAAGGCAAAGGTCCCGAGTTCGAGTCTCGGTGCGGCACACGGTTTTAATCTGCCAGGAAGTTTCATATCAGCGCACACTCAATTGCAGAGTGAAAATCTCGTTCTAAGAGGACGAGAGCTGAAAAAGTCCTTGCAGAACTGGATGTCGCACTCGCGAACCCTCTCACCAAAACAAAGCAAAGGGAGCTCCATAAGTTTGGAATTGCGGGCGAGCTGGAACTGCTAAACCACACATCAGTGATGCAAATGCCCGTAACAGGAAAACGTGGCACCGAAGCCATAAAACCTGGACTATGGACAAACGAGAGGAAGTCATGTGGTCGTATGAGTCTTGTTTACACTGCTTCCAACTTCTGACCGAAATTACGTCCCAATATTGAAACATGACAGGGGTTCGGTGTTAATTGAGTCAGCCATATCGCGGTATCCAATGGGCCCAATAGTTACTCTTCAAGATCACATTACTGCCAAGTATTATGTGACCATTGTGGCTCGTCAGGTCCATCCCTAGTTGTGGTGCTACATTTCAAGAAGACATAGTCTCTTCCCACACAGCACTCATCGTCCAGTACGTTTTTTTTTTGTTGTTGTTTTTGTTTTTGAGCGCAAGAGTGAACTGTCACATCTCCCCTGGCCACAACAGTCTCCAGATCTAAATATTAATGAGCCCTCGTGGTCTAATTTGAAGAGGAGAGCGCTTGCTCGCTTTCCACCTCCATCACCGTTACCTAAACTTGCCACTACTTTGCAGGAAGAATGATGTAAAATTCCCTTGAAAACCATACTCGACCTGTGTTTATAAATTCCGAGACGACGGGAAACTTTTTTGAATGCCGAAGGTATCCCTACAACGTATAAGGCACGGTAATGTGTGATGTTTTTGGAGTTTTCATCTGTTTGTTCACCCGCTGTAAATACAGCTCAAGGTGTCACCCAATTACACAGAGGTATGAAACTTCCTGGCAGATTAAAACTATGTGCCCGACCGAGACTCGAACTCGGGACCTTTGCCTTTCGCGGGCAAGTGCTCTACCATCTGAGCTACCGAAGCACGACTCACGCCCGGGCCTCACAGCTCTACTTCTGCCGGTATCTCGTCTCCTACCTTCCAAACTTTAGAGAAGCTCTCCTGCGAACGTTGCAGAACTAGCACTCCTGAAAGAAAGGATACTGCGGAGACATGGCTTAGCCATAGCCTGGTGGATGTTTCATAAGTTTCATAACAGCGCACACTCCGCTGCAGAGTGAAAATCTCATTCTGGAAACATCCCTGAGGCTGTGGCTAAGCCATGTCTCCGCAGTATCCTTTCTTCCAGGAGTGCTAGTTCTGCAAGTTTCGCAGGAGATCTTCTGTAAAGTTTGGAAGATAGGAGACGAGATACTGGCAGAAGTAGAGCTGTGAGACCGGGCGTGAGTCGTGCTTCGGTAGCTCAGATGGTAGAGCACTTGCCCACGAAAGGCAAAGGTCCCGAGTTCGAGTCTCGGTCGGGCACACAGTTTTAATCTGCCAGGAAGTTTCATATCAGCGCACACTCCGCTGCAGAGTGAAAATCTCATTCTGTACACAGAGGTATAGTAGCAGCTGTCGTCCCGAGATCTATCGGAAGATGAATATACTGACACTGGACTTAGATGTGTTCGGTGTCTAAAAAAGAATCCATTTGTGACCTGCTACTCGTAAAACCTTTCACCCTTAGTTGGCGTCATATTTCCGTCATACAACCAACGAATTTCGTGATAGAGGTTGAAATTTTTTTTGAGTTACCCAACGTTAGTACGAACAGTTACCTTTTCTCGTGCAAAACATTGTAGGTGGGTTACTTCGTCTAAGCAGTTTTTCGATTATCTGTCCTTGACAGCCATAGTGTGAGTGAGACCTCTAGACTATTAGTAACGGGTGATTAGTGGCTGTTGTGAGAGCCAGCAGAGTGCGTAATGAAACGTCATGTGAGAGGCCGTGCGAGCCGAGACGTGGCTCTGACGTCGCGGCCGATGAAATATCCGCCAACGCCGGCTGACCACCGCGGCTCCCCTCGCCGGACAGCTGTGAAGTATGCCCTCCCCCGCAGCAGCCAAATGGCCAGCAGCTCCCCCCAACCACCTTGCATTACCCTCCGCCTGCCCGTCCCAGCCCCACAGCAATGACTACCGCCATCTTCCGGACACCCTCGGCGTGGTCTACTACGCTGCTGCCTGCTCTCCCGTCGCTTCACCGAATGGAGAGTGCGATCGCTTGCGCTAAGTGTTAAGACCACTTAACCCTGCGTCTGCTAAACAGTCTCACACAATTTAAAAGCATATAAACCGAAGCGCCATAAAAACTAGTACAGGCATGTGTATTCAAATACAGGCATATGTAAACAGGCTGCTGCGGTCGGCAACGCCTATATAGCACAAAAAAGGTCTGGCGCATTTGTAAGATCGGTTACTGTTGCTACAATGGCAGGTTATCAAGATTTAAGTGCGTCTAAAGGTGGTGTTGTAGTCGGCCCACGAGCGATGAGACACAATATCTCCGAGGCCGCGATGAAATGAGGATTTTCCCGTACGACCATTTCACAAGTGTACCGTAAGTATCAGGAATCCGGTAAAACATCAAATCTCCGACATAGCTGCCGCCGGAAAAAGAACGGAACCAACGACTACTGAAGAGAATCGTTCAACGGGACAAAAGTGTAACCCTTCTGTAAATTGCTGCAGATTTCAGTGCTGGACCATCAACAGGTGTCAGCATGCGAACCATTCAACGAAACATAATCGATATGGCCTTTCTCAGCCGAAGGTCTACTGTCGTACCCTTGATGAGTGCACGACATAAAGCTTTACGCCTCGCCTGGGCCCATTAGCACCGACATTGGACTGTTGATGACTGGAAACATGTTGCCTGGTCGGACGAGTCTCGTTTCAAATTGTACTGAGCGGATGGACGTGTACGGGTATAGAGACAACCTCATGATTCCATGGAAACTGTCCAAGCTGGTGGAGGCTCTGTAATGGTGTACGGCGTATGCAGTTGGAGTGATATGGAACCCCTTATGCGTCTAGATACGACTCTGACAGGTGACACGTACGTATGCATCCCGTCTGATCACTTGCATCCATTCAGGTCCATTGTGCATTCCGTCGGACTTGGACAATTCCAGCAGGACAGTACGACACCCTAAATGTCCAGAATTGCTACACAGCGGCTCCAGGAATACTCTTCTGAGTTTAAAAACTTCTGCTGGTCTTTAGACTCCCCATAAATCAACATTATTGAGCATATCTTGGATGCTTTGCAAAGTGCTGTTCACAAGAGATCTCCACTCCCTCGTACTCTTAAGGATTTATGGACAGGATTCATGGTGTCAGTCTCCTCCAGCACTACTTTAGACATTGTCGAGTCCATGCCACGTCGTGTTGCTGCACAACTGCGTGCTCGCGGGGGCCCTATACGATATTAGGCAGATGTACCAATTTATTTAGCTCTTCAGTGTATATTACACTGTGAGCAGACAGCATAAAACAAGTTTTGCGTCAAACTGGCTGCATTTCTTCTTCTTCAGTACGTGTACCCCCTGTGCTCAGCTACTGAGGAATCCACCATCCGTAACTTGCCGAAAATTTTATTTTCTTTCTGAACAGCCACAATTTAATTTCACCGATTATGAGTAGTGGATTGAAGCCTCATCTTTAGCTAACTCCGCATCTCGTGGTCGTGCGGTCGCGTTCTCGCTTCCCACGCCCGGGTTCCCGGGTTCGATTCCCGGCGGGGTCAGGGATTTTCTCTGCCTCGTGATGGCTGGGTGTTGCGTGCTGTCCTTAGGTTAGTTAGGTTTAAGTAGTTCTAAGTTCTAGGGGACTTATGACCACAGCAGTTGAGTCCCATAGTGCTCAGAGCCATTTGAACCATTTTTTAGCTAACTTACATGTTCACAACATTTTGACGCTTTTTCAGGCTAAGAGAACACTGTCGATATGTAAAACTAGGCACAGACGTTTCGTCGCCATCTATGAGACACATCTTCAGAGATGAGTCGCAGTTTTACACAGTTCATTGATTTTGTTCCTAAATGAACATTTTCCGATCCTTTCCGTTAAATAAAAGTCGAGATACATTCTATCGCACTTACCAAATCTGAAACACATACACGATAAATAAAATAATATATCAGATACTCAAAGAAGCTGCAGGGCAACCAGTCGGTTGAAATCAAAGTTAGCATTCTGCAAATATCTAGTTGTTCGGATAATCAGTGTAAAAATAAATGATATAAACGTATTATGCTAAAAGACGCCAGAATTTACAATGTCATTACACAAACATCAAACCAAACGGTGTAATACGGCCCTGAATGGATTGTACTAAATTGCAGAGTTACGTTGTTACTCGCTACGGGTACAATTTGTTGTCTTTATACCAATCAGCATGGTCTTCTGCAGCTCTGTTTTTCTCATCCTTCAGAGCTAATACGTAAATGTTAACGACAGGTCTTCCTTCCTGTAAAATCTAAATTTTCGTTGTTCAATGCTCAGATGTGTATGGATACCGTAATACAGTTATTAGCCAGGGTTTCCTTCCCTGAAAATGACACATACACTCTTAGGTGCCGCCTGTGTTGCTCAACACTGTATCCATTAGCTTGATATGTGTGAGGGAAAGACTTTTATTTCATGTACTAAAATTGATATGGGTTACTACAACAAATAATCACTTCGTGTGCCACTAATTGCTTCCCGAGAATGTAACAATACCTGCGGGATTGAAACTATGCATCTCTTCGATAATGTACTAATCACTAGTAAGTGGAAGGCTTCTTATCTGGAGCTACACTGGGAGGGAATTACACATCCCCCATATTTTCCAGAAGTTGTGCTCCGACTGTCAGTTTCCCGCACCTTTAACATTCTTTGTCTATCAGTCTCTGTCAGTGTTTCTCTGACAACATAACTTGATTTGCGGACTGTTCAGCTGACTGCAAGAGCGCAGAATGGAGAAACAAGCGTCATCGTAGCTAACGTGGACAAATGCATTACTAATTTATTTTATACAGCATCCATTTCAGTTCAAAATTTTCACAGCCAAATGTCTTACTAAATGCAACGAAATTTTCTATCAGTTCATCTGAACGACCAGGCACTAACAGCCAATTGCAGAATGCGAAGACAATAGAACATATACACCACGGACAGATCACAGAACACCTCAAGCGAAACAATCTTCGATTTATGTGCACTCTGAAATTCGCTGTCCATTTCAGTATAAATACTGTTGGGGTTCAAATATTTGTGGTTACTAATACAACAATTAATTCAGCTGTTGTAGCTCATTTATTAAAGACTATAAGCGAAATAAGGAAACTTAAAAACTGAAAAATGAACAACTTTGAACTTCCTGACTTCCAGGAAAACGTTTTTGAAGTGAGAGTGGACAACCGTGCAAAATTCTGCACTATAACGGATTTATTATGTGCGTTACAGCGTCTTGTAGTTTCACATTGCTGAAGAGGACCGATGCTATTCAAGCAGCCTTTGGGAAACTACGAGAAAAAATATCTGACAGCATGCTCAAAACTCAAAGTGCACTAGTTGTTTTCCAATTAAGTGCTATCGCTTAAAAGAATGGATGATAATGATTAGAAGTCCCGTCGACGAGGTGATCATTAGAAACATAGCACAGGCTATCTTTGTGCATTCAAAGGAAAGAAATCAAGGCGTGTTCTTTTCAGAGCATCCCAGGAATTTATTCTGACCAGTTTACGGAAGTCTTAGATCTAACTGAATGGAGTTTGAAGCTCGCTTTTCTCTCATGCGAGTTCGGTATCTTAATATCTGCGTTACCTGCCGTGGTAGCTCCATATACACTATCTGATCAAAAGTATTTGGACACCTACTGATGAACATTAATTTAGGATGTGTAGACACTTCGCTTTTACGATGGCTTGAAGTGTGTTGGGGACACTTTCAGTGAAATACCTGAATGTCTGTGGATAAATGGTACCCCATATACCTGAAGAGCCGAAAGCAGAGAATTCAAATGGGAATCCCTGGAGGGAACCCTATTGAGAAAATTTAGAAAGCCGGCATCTGAAGCTGACTGCAGAACGATTCACCTCCCGCCAACCAACATTTCCCTTAAAGGCCACGAAGATAAGAGACTTGGCTCTATTTGTGAGTGGAAGGGGAAAGGGAATGAGTAGTAGTGTTACAAGGTCCCTCCACCATACAATATAAAGTGGCTCGCGGTGTATGTTTGTAGATGTAGAACGTAGATGTCGTGATGGAAGACATGGAGACCTGGAACCAACTCAACGTTGTAATGCATCGAAAAGGTGTTCCACCGAGTTCAGGTCGAGACTCTGGGCTGGCCAGTCCATTTCAGAAATATTACTGTCCACGAACCATTGTCTCAAAGATGCTGATTTGTGAAAGGGTGCAATGTCATGATCATACAGACAGTCATCGTCTCCGAATTGTTCCTCTACAATGTGCTTTACATGGTGCTGTAAAATGTGTTCGTATCCTTCAGTATTTAGCGTTTTCTTCAGTGCGAGAGGGCGACCACACCCTAACCACGAAAGGCACCCCCACGCCGTAGCACCATGTAATTCGTACTTCACTATTGGGACTACTCCTGATCGCAGTTAAATTTTTCCCAAACCCATTCATCGGATTGCTGCAGGACATAGCGTGATTCATCAATCAAAATCAATTTTTCCAGTCATCCATTGTCCATTGGTACCGTTTTTCAAACCACCTCAAGCATCACTTAATACTGACTACACAAACGTGCGGCTTATGAGGAGCTGCTCGACCATTGCACCCCAATGTTTCCAACTCTCTACCCACAGTAACTGTGCTAGCTGGGCTGCTCGTAGTACTTAAGAAGTCTGGAGTGATTCCTTCCCTGATCTCAGGCGATTTTTTACAACGATTCTCCGCGATGCTTGACTGTCACTGTACGTCCATACAAGAGGTCCGCGTAATTTTGGTTCAAAATGGCTCTGAGTACTGTGGGACTTAACATCTGAGGTCATCAGTTCCCTAGACTGAAAACTACTTAAACCTAACGACATCACACACACACCCATGCCCGAGGCAGGATTAGAACCTACTACCGTAGCAGCAGCGCAGTTCCGGACTGAAGCGCCTAGAACCGCTAGGTCACACCGGCCGGCTGTAATTTTGGTTTAGCTGTGTTTGTTCCTCCGCGCTTCCACTTCACGATCACAATAGTCGACTTGGGGCACTTTAGAAATATCCCTGATAGACTTATTACTCGGTGACATCCAACGACTGGTACACGTTCGAAGTCACTTAGCTCCCCTGCCCGGTTCTTTCTGCTGTTTATGCGTCTCTACTTACGTCACAGAATCCCCCGCCTTTTTTTATACTGGTGAGTTCTTCTCTCGTGATTTCTAGTGGTCAATTCTGCATTCCATAGGATTATATACATACTTTTGATCAGGTAATATGCAGCTGCGAAACGTGGGTGGTCAAAGGATATTTAGATTCGTTAATATGAGCAATTGTAATTGATGACTGTGTTACCAACATTCACGATCGAGACAGAGATCATACGAAAGGTATGGAACCGGCTATTGATGAACATAAATGATTCTAGACTTCTTCGTCAGTGCTTTACGGTGAATTTTGCTCCTGTTCAAACCTCCGTGGAGATACTACGGGTCTTAAATGTACCAGGATGAACATGAAATAAAGATGATCATCTGAAACCAGATTTACTGGAAAGGACACGGAAAAAGATCGACAGTGCTGGCAATGAGTCGTCCATACTGTTGTCGGAACATTTCGTACACATGGAGAGAGAACGAACAACGGACGCCGTAAATTCGTTAAGATGCGTAACACCCATCCCCTACTATATTTTTAGCAGGTGGTGCCCCACACCTATTAAAGATGTCAAAAATGTCATGTTGTAAAACATCCAATTCCTTATTTGCTACCAGTTTCGATATTTTGGTAATGAACTGTGTAGTCAGTATATAAAACGCCTTCACACAAAAAGGTGAAACCTAACTGTCAGTATATAAAAACTGTTTAACTATGCCAGTAAATTTTAGTGTTGCTTGTACTATGTTTTGAATTACTAACCGCAGTGACGTAGGAGGGCTTTTAATTTATTTCACGCCATACCACAAATATTACCACATAGGTTGCTGTAAATAATTTTGTGATACCTGTAAATCATAGGGCATGTGTTGGGACGTCAGAGAACAACATACGTGATAGTAGAGGGAGCTGTAGAGAGTAGAAGATTGGGATACTCGTATATACTACAAATAACTGAGGACATAGGTAGCAACAGCTACTCTGAGAGGGAGAGGTTAGCACAGGAGAGGAAGACGCGGAGGGTGGCTCTCGGCTCTGAGCACTATGGGACTTAACATCTATGGTTATCAGTCCCCTAGAAATTAGAACTACTTAAACCTAACTAACCTAAGGACATCACACACATCCATGCCCGAGGCAGGATTCGAACCTGCGACCGTAGCAGTCGCGCGGCTCCGGACTGAGGCGCCTAGAACCGCTAGACCACTGCGGCCGGCGCGGAGGGTGGCATCAAATCAAAGGACTGATGTCCCAAAAAAGGAAGCGCGTGAAGGTGATAACAAGATTGAAACCTGTAGTAAGTAAAATAACTATTTTAGCACAACTACTGGAGATTTTAAAATATGAATTTATTTCCATCCCATATCACTGAGATCCCTGTATGCCAGGGTAAGACAGTCATATAAAACATGTAGATAAGGAAATTTGAACTAAAACTGTAGAAAAGATGTACACTCCGAAACAAATAACTGATGATCATGAAGGTGATGACTGATTGAAATACAAAGAAGTTATAGTATCTCAGCATGTTAAATACGAGGGTGAGTCAAATGAAAACCTTAAATATTCTTTTAAATATTATTTATTGTGAAGAAGTGGTACAAAGCTGTATCACTTTTCAGTATAATCTCCTCCACAATCAATGCAAGTCCTCCAGATCTTACAAAGTGCATAAATTCCGTTAGAAAAAAATTCTTTTGGTAGTCCGCGCAACCACTCATGCACCGCGTGGCGTACCTCTTCATCAGAACGGAATTTCTTTCCTTCCTTTGCGTCTTTGAGTGGTCCAAACATATGGAAATCACTTGGGGCAAGGTCTGGTGAGTATGGTGGATGAGGAAGACACTCAAAATGCAGGTCTATGATTGTTGCAACTGTTGTACGGATAGTGTGGAACCTTGCATTGTCATGTTGCAAAAGTACACCTGCTGACAGAAATCCACGTCGCTTTGATTTGATTGCAGGCCGCAGATGATTTTTTAGGAGATCTGTGTATGGTGCACTGCTCCAAAATGACGCCTTTTTCGTCCCAGAAGAGAGTCAGCCTAACCTTCCCTGCTGATGGTTCTGTTAGAAACTTATTTGGTTTTGGTGATAAGGAATGGCGCCATTCCTTGCTACCTCCCTTTGTTTCCGGTTGGTGAAGGTGAACCCAGGTTTCGTCCCCAGTAACGATTCTTGTAAGGAGGCCATCACCTTCTGGTTCAAAGTACCGAAGAAGTTCTTCACAAGCATCAACACGTCGTTCTCTCATTTCAGGAGTCAGCTGCTGTGACACCCATCTTGCAGACACTTTGTGAAACTGGAGCACATCATGCACAATGAGGTGTGCTGACTCGTGACTAATCTGTAAACATGCTGCAATGTCATTCAGTGTCACTCGGCGGCTTTCCTTCACTATGGCTTCAACTGCTGCGATGTTCTGTGGAGTCACAACTCGTTGTGCCTGACCTGGACGAGGAGCATCTTCCACTGAAGTCACACCATTTGCGAACTTCCTACTCCATTCGTAAAATTTCTGCTGTGACAAACATGCATCACCGTACTGAACCTTCATTCGTCGATGAATTTCAATAGGTTTCCACCCTCATTACGCAAAAATTGAATAACAGAACGCTGTTCTTCCCTGGTGCAAGTCGCAAGTGGGGCGGTCATATTTATACTGATACTGCGACGGTATGCGTGCATCTGCACTATGCTGCCACCTTTAGGCCATTCTGCACGCTGTTTGTAGCACGCTTACCAACTTACAGGATAACGGCGCGAAATTTCTATTTGTTATTACAAATTTAAGGTTTTCAATTGACTCACCCTTTTATGTGTCGAACTGATGAACTTTTTTTTAGTATCTCTTGACTACGGCCATATGTGAGAACAGAGGGTTCAGAAGTGCAACATACCCTTTGTTGGAGCAGCTGTCGCATCAGGCGGTCCACAGTGCGCAGCCAGCGACTGTACGCAGTGACCAGTGGTCAGCGAGCGGGGGCGGTCGTGGGGGTGCTGGCGGCGTGTGTCACTCCGTCTTAGGGGTTATTACCGGCCAGCCGGCCCCAGCTGCCCGGAATCCCATCTGTAATAATGGACGGAGCCGCTAGTTAGGGTCATTCCCATTACCGGACGGCAGTTTTATAGGCTCTGGGCTTTGTGCGGCCGGCAGGCGCCTATTATGAAATTGGCTGACGACCTTGATTTACGCCTGTCGGCTCGCATTCAGTGGGCGGCTGCGAGTTTCACGCTGTTGAGATATTCCCAAATGGCTCACACATCTTGTACACGACACCACATCCTCACATCCCATGCCGTCTGTGTAGCATCAGTTGACACAATATAAACGAGGCAATGCGATATATTTCGGAAAATTTTCACTTATTCGTACATACTGACAGACAGTTGTGACTGAAAGTTACGATTCACTATAGTCTTAAATAAAACTACAATACCTACTGCAACTACGACGTCAGTTGTACCTGCTGTCTAATATAACTGACGTTATCTATCTCTAGTTACATATACGCTAATGAAAAGAATCCGAGCAATCCCACATTAAATGGGGAATATCTATATTTCGCCTTTATGACGGCTTGCGCTGCGCTGAGGACAGTTTCAGTGAGGTATCTGAATGTCTATGGAGGAATTTCAATCCATTCTTTTTCAAGAGGTGAAACCAAAGAAGGCAGTGGTGCTGGACAATGGGGTATGGGGCAAAGTCCATGCATCAGCACGGTTTTAGAAAGCATCGCTCCTGCGAAACACAACTCGCCCTTTTTTCACATTATGTCTTGCGAACCATGGATGAAGGGTATCAGACGGATGCCATATTCCCTGACTTCCGGAAAGCGTTTGACTCGGTGCCCCACTGCAGACTCCTAACTAAGGTACGAGCATATGGGATTGGTTCCAAAATATGTGAGTGGCTCGAAGACGTCTTAAGTAATAGAACCCAGTTGGTTGTCCTCGATGGTGAGTGTTCATCGGAGGTGAGGGTATCATCTGGAGTGCCCCAGGGAAGTGTGGTAGGTCTGCTGTTGTTTTCTATCTACATAAGTGATCTTTTGGATAGGGTGGATAGCAATGTGCGGCTGTTTGCTGATGATGCTGTGGTGTAGGGGCAGGTGTCGTCGTTGAGTGACTGTAGGAGGATACAAGATGACTTGGACAGGATTTGTGATTGGTGTAAAGAATGGCAGCTAACTCTATATATGGATAAATGTAAATTAATGCAGATGAACAGGTAAAAGAATCTCGTAATGTCTGAATACTCCATTAGTAGTGTAGCGCTTGACACAGTCACGTCGGTTAAATATTTGGGCGTAACATTGCAGAGCGATATGAAGTGGGACAAGCATGTAATGGCAGTTGTGGGGAAGGCGGATAGTCGTCTTCGGTTCATTGGTAGAATTTTGGGAAGATGTGGTTCATCTGTAAAGGAGACTGCTTATAAAACCCTAGTGCAACCTAGTCTTGAGTACTGCTCGAGCGTTTGGGATCCCTATCAGGTCGGATTGAGGGAGGACATAGAAGCAATTCAGAGGCGGGCTGCTAGATTTGTTACTGGTAGGTTTGATCATCACGCGAGTGTTACGGAAATGCTTCAGGAACTCGGGTGGGAGTCTCTGGAGGAAAGGAGGCGTTCTTTTCGTGAATCGCTACTGAGGAAATTTAGAGAACCAGCATTTGAGGCTGACTGCAGTACAATTTTACTGCCACCAACTTATATTTCGCGGAAAGACCACAAAGATAAGATAAGAGAGATTAGGGCTCGTACAGAGGCATATAGGCAATCATTTTCCCCCCGTTCTGTTTGGGAGTGGAACAGGGAGAGAAGATGCTAGTTGTGGTACGAGGTAACCTCCGCCACGCACCGTATGGTGGATTGCGGAGTATGTATGTGATGTAGAAAGTCGATGTTCCAGCTCAACCTGAAGGTCTTCCACTGGGTCCAGGTCGGGGCTTTCGGCAGGTCAGTCCATTTCAGGAATTTTCCTGTCCACAGATCACCGTCTCACAGATGCTACTTTATGACAGTGTGCAGGGCCATGGTGAACAGTTCCTCTTCTGTATGCAGTACACAATGCTGTCAAATGTGTGCACATCCTTCCACATTTAGCGTTTTTTAAGCACAGTAAAGGAACCGTACGCTAATAACGAACAACACATTCATACCGTAACATCATTTTACGATTCTTCACTGTTGGCACTACACATGATGGGAGGTAACGTTCTCCAGGAATTCACAAAAACCAAACCCTGCCATAGGATTGCAACAGGGTATGGCGTGATTCGTGACTCGGATGCCCAACTGTTCTTGTGCGTCAGTATATGAGGTCTGCCTGGTCTTGTTTAATTGTGTTTGTTCCTTCCTGATTCCATTTCACAGTCACATCACCAACAGTCGATTTGGGCCGCTTTAGAAGTGTTGAAATGTCCTTGATGGATTTGTTACTCATGTGACAGACAACGGCTAGTCCATACTCAAAGTCACTGAGCTCTCGTAACCAGCCTATTCTGCTGTTTCTACTCCTCTACTGACAACACAATACTCTCTGCCTCCTTTTATATTGGTGGTTCTGCCTCTCGTGACACCTAGTGGTCAATTCTGCATTACACAAGGGTTTCCAGATGCTTATGACGCGACCGCTGCGGTCGCAGATTCGAATCCTGCCTAGGGCATGGATGTGTGTGATGTCCTTAGGTTAGTTAGGTTTATGTAGTTCTAAGTTCCAGGGGACTGATGAGCTCAGATGTTTAGTCCCGTAGTGCTCAGAGCCATTTGAACCATTTTTTGATGCTTATGAGCAGATAGTGTACACACAGCTTATGACGTTTTTCCTTCATGGTAAAATATTTGATAATGTATGACAGGCACTTCATATGTCATTATACAATATTATATAGTTTACACCAACTCCCCTTCATTGCTCGTAACCCCATTGTCGGTTAGACTGATGACCATAGATGTTAAGTCCCATAGTGCTCAGAGCCTTTTGAACCATTTGAAGCCCATTGTCGGTTAACTGTACATCTGCGCATTCGACTGTCGTTTGCCGTGTATCATACAATGGAGGACACTGTAAATACATTGTTTTCAGTTCGAAAAATAGAGGTCTGGATTTTTTATTGCTCCTTAGCGTTTACTCGACCTGGGTGTCAGCAAGTTTCCTGTATAGATATAGAAATTAAGACTTGGAATAAGAGAGGTAGACGCAGCTGATGACTAGGGGAGTAAATTAACACAAGATACAGTTGAGGTACAGTGGTGTACAACCTTGGGGCTCAGTTGTCGATGAATGTGTGCGTCTCGTTTGTATGTAGACATTCCAGTGCGTCGACTGTAGATATTGGAATTCGTTAAAGCTTCTGGTCAGTTCCTGATTATTGTTGCATCGGTAGCCCAGACAATCTTCTCCTGCTGCTGCAACGTTCTGGTGCTGTCTTCCAATAATTCTCGTCGAATCCACAGCAAAAGCCAAATATGGCAAACTCTGTCAAAAAGTAAAGGTAGAGTTTGTTGAAACAAAAGTGCTGCATATTAGCAGTCACTCGTCTCATTTTATGAATATGAATCGTCAATCTCATTATAATGATATGCATGCTAAAGAGACTCATATCAAAGAGAAAGTGATTGATATGTATGTATTAACTTATATCAGCAAGGTGGTCTAAGAATTTATTAACGAAATAGATAGATGCAGTCACAGAAAAACGGGAAATCATCAGACGATATGAGTCCCATATGGTCATGTGGAGGTAATGCTTTACGAAGATTATTGCCATACCACTTATTGTCTCTGGTCCAAAAGATAGGTAGTCACTACAGAAATATGTAAGATGTCATTATGAAAAGTAGTAGAACCATCGTTATCATCATATAGTAGTCCATTATACACACATCAAAAAAACGTTTTGCATCACCTCGGTTCCAAGATCCGGAACATGTATAGAAAATTGGAATATAGATCAACATAAACATCAGTTCCACCCCTTTTATTGATTATGAAAACCACACATTCCTTGTTGTATCACCATACAGCGAGACCTTCAGAGTTGGTGATGCAGATTACTGCACATACCGGTACCTCTAATACCCAGTAAGACGTCCTATTGAACTGATGCATGCCCGTATTCGTCGTGGCATATCGTGGCATACTATCCACAAGCTCATCAAGGCACTGTTGGTCGAGATTGTCCTACTCCTCAACGACGATTCGGCGTAGATCCTGCAGATTGGTTGATGGGCCACGTCGTCCACAAACAGCCCTTTTCAATCTACCCCCGGCATGTTCGGTAGGGTTCATGTCTGAAGAACATAGTGGCCACTCCAGCCAAGCGATGTTGTTATCCTGAAGGAAGTCATTCACAAGATGTGCATGAGGGGGGCGCGAATTGTCGTCCATGAAGACCAGTGCCTCGCCAGTATGCTGCCGATATGATTGCACTATCGGTCGGAGGATGGCACTGATTTATCGTACAGTCGTTAAGGCGCCTTCCATGACCACCAACGAAGTACGTCGGCCCCACCTAATGGTACCCCAAAGCAGCTGGCAACCTCCACCTTGCTGCACTCGTTGTACAGTGTGTCTAAGGCGTTCACCCTGACCAGGTTGCCTTCAAACGATTGTCTGGTTGGAGGCATATGCGACACTCATCGGTGAAGAGAACCTGATCCCAGTCCTGAGCGGTCCATTCGGCATGTTGTTGGGCCCATCTGCACCGCGCTGCATGGTGTCGTGGTTGCAAACATGGACCTCGCCGGGACCACGTCGGGAGTGAAGTTGCGCATCATGCAGCCTAATGCGCACAGTTTGAATCGTAACACGATGTCCTGTGGCTGCACGAAAAGCGTTATTCAACATGGTGGCGTTGGTCTCAGGGTTCCTCCGAGCCATAATCCGTAGGTACCGGTCATCCGCTACAGTAGTAGCCCTTGCGCGGCCTGAGCGAGCCTTGTCATTGACAGCTCCAATCTCTCTGTATCTCCTCCATGTCCGAACAACATCGCTCTGGTTCACTCCAAGACAACTGGACACTTCCCTTGTCGAAAGCCATTCCTGGGCCAAAGGAACAATGCGGACGCGATCGAACCGTGGTATTGACCGTCTAGGCATGGTTGGTTGAACTACAGACTACACGAGCCGTGTACCTCCTTCCTTCCGGGTGGAATGACTGGAACTGATCGGCTGTCGGACCCCCCTCAAACAGGCGCTGCTCATGCATGGTTGTTTGCATCTTTGGGTGGGTTTAGTGACATCTCCCAACAGTCAGTGACTGTGTTTGTGATAAAATACCCATAGTCAACGTCTATCTTCAGGAGTTATCGGTAACTGGGGCGACGCAAAACTTCTTTTGATTTGTGTAGATAGCAGCTAAGTCTGGCAGAAATGTTCATCTTGTGCTAGATGTTATAATGTTAAACAAAATTATTTTTCCTGCTCATCTAGACCAGAGAACCTGGAGCAACAGATATAGAAGTTCTACAATGTGAAATTTTTAACCTGTATTGATTTGAGAGGCTCATATTCGCAGATCACACTCACAGAAGGTCCTCATAAGTACATTACATCTTTATTTTCTGGGAGAAGTTATCAATTTCGTGTATTGCCCTTCGTGTATAATGTAACAGCAGGTGTTTTCATTACTGTCTTAGGAAAAGCACTGGGACCTGAACTGTGAAACAGAGTACTTTTATAACTAATAATTTGCTTATAGCAAAATCTACTTGGGAAGAGAATCTTAATTTAATAGAGTATTGGAAAAATTTCTGGAGGCGCAGAAACTGCAAATCTTCCGAAATCAAAATTTGTTATTTAATAGATCAAATTTCTGGGTCATGTACTCTCAATGAGAGGAATGTTGGCAGATCCTAAAAAATTCGTGCTATATAAAATTTTGCGCCACCCAGTACAAAAAAGCAACTCAAAACATTTATAGGCTTACTAAACAGTGAAGAACCCTTAAGTTTATTAAGGAGGAATACACCTAGGTTTTCTTCAGCGGACTGCGAGGTAGCCTTTCACACTAATAAACATGCTTTAGTAACTCCCAAAATCCTACACCATCAATATATGTCGAAAGACTTCTACGTAGGAATAAATTCCTCCTGCACAGCTTTAGGCTCTCGACTGTTAGAAACTGATGAACTGGTGGCAAATTTAACATTTATGTAATACAGTTTGAAAGTCACGTACTATTACAATGTGAAAGAACGTATTCTGCCAACTGACATCGAGGCTTTAGCAGCATGGGCTTTTAAAAAATTTCATTACTATGTCTGTGGTAATCATACTTTGTGACTATCAAGCTCAGAGCTTTCTCTTAAGTTGTAAATTATTAGATGTCCACCTTTTACATTGGTCCTTATTTTTACAAGAGTTGACTTTGAAATAATTCGCATTAGTGGACAGTATAACATAGTTTCAGATGTCTTGTATCTCCTTCCTAGAGGCTGCCGGAATTTTCACAATTATTAAAGCAAACAACAGATTTCAAAGTTATGTTTATAAAGGACCCCACCTACAGGCAATATTACCTGGACATGTGCAGAAGTATGGACATTCTAAAGGACATTGACTAGAGTTGGCACAAAGTTAAACAATTGTTAATAGAGAATACTACTGATAAACAATTGTGACATTATATAATAATAACAGCACGAGTGTGGGCTGTATAACGAAAAGAGATAAATGTTGATGTTGTATGTGTAGAAAACTAGGGTGTATAGTTTTATGTTTTTTAGAACAAAGATTCTTTTATTACCAATGTATCTAATAGATCATACATGTAATCAATGAGTATTTAAATACTGTAAGAATATCCTTTTGTCTGTAATGTTGCGAGACCCACGGAAGGGTCTGACTGATTGGGTGTCGTAGTGCTGAGGGCTACACCGAACACGCCCGTACCACATAAGCCAAGCAGACGTCGGCAACAGAACCGCGGCACTCCCCACTCCACTGCCGGTCGGGGTACGCTCCACGCGCCCGCTACAGCAGGTCAACGGCCGGGAGCGACACGCACGTACCACTGGCCATTCATAAGTTCCGCCACCCTTACGACTGGGGAAAGTATCCCAAGGAGGCAACAGCGGGTGGTTTCTGCTGCTCAACGGGTCGCGCGGCGGCGCCACGGCAGAATGAACGACGCGGCGCAGAGTCCGGCGGGCATTTGTTACCAGCAACTATTAACTAATACTGGACTGTGGAGCAGTAAAACAAGATGACTGCTCGTTACCTCTCCATAAGGTGGAAAGTGAAGGACTGGTGTTTCCACGTTGTGAGTGGTGGAAAATATTTTGTCTTTAGCAGACAGGACGATTGTTTTGTTTTTTCTTGACCACTGAACGGTGGGATCCATAAACTTTTGGCAGTGACTTGTTAGGTGTGCTTTGCGAATTGCATGTGGGACGCTTGGTATACTTAAAGAGGACAGTTGTCGTTTGGTGAGTAATTATTGTATGAGTGCAAGAAACTAAAGTGGGACATTGACATTTGCGTCTGTAGTAGCAGACATTTCTTTAATTGGTGCGGGAATAAGTGCTGTTTGTTGGAACTTACGACTTTTAATTACACCATGAACTGTAAGGACAGAACCGTGGGTAATAGTAGTTGTAGGGCCATTTTTTGGACGACCAGATTCGTGTGGATGGTACTCTGAGAGTGACTATGACATTTGTGTTTAATGTGAGATACAGTTTACTGTTCAGTGCGTGTTAAAAATGCCGATTTGAGTGACTTAAAGACTTTCGTCCGGGTAACCTTGGGAGAGCTTTGACACCGAGACAGTGTTTCTAGGGAACCTGTCAGCAACTTTTTTGACCCCAAGAAAATCACAGAATGAAATGATTCCGTGTGACTCGCAAGATAGGGAATAATGTATTTGTACTTGTAAATGTGTAAATTTTTTTATATGTTTCATTCCTGAAGAGACAGCAAGTGTAATTGTATTTCATTAACATTTGTGTTTAGAATAGTTAGTGTTTGTTTTTTGTTTGTTCTGGGTTATCAAGTTCCTGTAGCATGTTTATTAGAATATTTGGTACAATGATGCTTTAATTATTAGCCAGTGGCGTAATAGTAACGTAGCGGCTCTTGTTGCATTGGTCAGTAAGGTTGACACAGGGGACAAGAATTTGCATTGCACAACAAATATCGGAATTAACTGATGCATTTTGATGCCGTGGACAGTATTGATCTTCTACATCTACATTTATACTCCGCAAGCCACCCAACGGTGTGTGGCGGAGGGCACTTTACGTGCCACTGTCATTATCTCCCTTTCCTGTTCCAGTCGCGTATGGTTCGCGGGAAGAACGACTGTCTGAAAGCCTCTGTGCGCGCTCTAATCTCTCTAATTTTACATTCGTGATCTCCTCGGGAGGTATAAGTAGGGGGAAGCAATATATTCGATACCTCATCCAGAAACGCACCCTCTCGAAACCTGGCGAGCAAGCTACACCGCGATGCAGAGCGCCTCTCTTGCAGAGTCTGCCACTTGAGTTTGTTAAACATCTCCGTAACGCTATCACGGTTACCAAATAACCCTGTGACGAAACGCGCCGCTCTTCTTTGGATCTTCTCTATCTCCTCCGTCAACCCGATCTGGTACGGATCCCACACTGATGAGCAATACTCAAGTATAGGTCGAACGAGTGTTTTGTAAGCCACCTCCTTTGTTGATGGACTACATTTTCTAAGGACTCTCCCAATGAATCTCAACCTGGTACCCGCCTTACCAACAATTAATTTTATATGATCATTCCACTTCAAATCGCTCCGCACGCATACTCCCAGATATTTTACAGAAGTAACTGCTACCAGTGTTTGTTCCGCTATCATATAATCATACAATAAAGGATCCTTCTTTCTATGTATTCGCAATACATTACATTTGTCTATGTTAAGGGTCAGTTGCCACTCCCTGCACCAAGTGCCTATCCGCTGCAGATCTTCCTGCATTTCGCTACAATTTTCTAATGCTGCAACTTCTCTGTATACTACAGCATCATCCGCGAAAAGCCGCATGGAACTTCCGACACTATCTACTAGGTCATTTATATATATTGTGAAAAGCAATGGTCCCATAACACTCCCCTGTGGCACGCCAGAGGTTACTTTAACGTCTGTAGATGTCTCTCCATTGAGAACAACATGCTGTGTTCTGTTTGCTAAAAACTCTTCAATCCAGCCACACAGCTGGTCTGATATTCCGTAGGCTCTTACTTTGTTTATCAGACCACAGTGCGGAACTGTATCGAACGCCTTCCGGAAGTCAAGGAAAATGGCATCTACCTGGGAGCCTGTATCTAATATTTTCTGGGTTTCATGAACAAATAATGCGAGTTGGGTTTCACACGATCGCTGTTTCCGGAATCCATGTTGATTCCTACATAGTAGATTCTGAGTTTCCAAAAACGACATGATACTCGAGCAAAAGACATGTTCTAAAATTCTACAACAGATCGACGTCAGAGAGATAGGTCTATAGTTTTGCGCATCTGCTCGACGACCCTTCTTGAAGACTGGGACTACCTGTGCTCTTTTCCAATCATTTGGAACCTTCTGTTCCTCTAGAGACTTGCGGTACACGGCTGTTAGAAGGGGGGCAAGTTCTTTCGCGTACTCTGTGTAGAATCGAATTGGTATCCCGTCAGGTCCAGTGGACTTTCCTCTGTTGAGTGATTCCAGTTGCTTTTCTATTCCTTGGACACTTATTTCAATGTCAGCCATTTTTTCGTTGGTGCGAGGATTTAGAGAAGGAACTGCAGTGCGGTCTTCCTCTGTGAAACAGCTTTGGAAAAAGGTGTTTAGTATTTCAGCTTTACGCTTGTCATCCTCTGTTTCAATGCCATCATCATCCCAGAGTGTCTGGACATGATGTTTCGAGCCACTTACTGATTTAACGTAAGACCAGAACTTCCTAGGATTTTCTGTCAAGTCGGTACCTAGTATTTTACTTTCGAATTCACTGAACGCTTCACGCATAGCCCTCCTTACGCTAACTTTGACATCGTTTAGCTTCTGTTTGTCTGAGAGGTTTTGGCTGCGTTTAAACTTGGAGTGAAGCTCTCTTTGCTTTCGCAGTAGTTTCCTAACTTTGTTGTTGTACCACGGTGGGTTTTTCCCGTCCCTCACAGTTTTACTCGGCACGTACCTGTCTAAAACGCATTTAACGGTTGCCTTGAACTTTTTCCATAAACACTCAACATTGTCAGTGTCGGAACAGAAATTTTCGTTTTGATCTGTTAGGTAGTCTGAAATCTGCCTTCTATTACTCTTGCTAAACAGATAAACCTTCCTCCCTTTTTTTATATTCCTATTAATGTTGGGTGTGTGTTGACTGAAGCCACTTATTTTCATTATCACAGTGGTGATATTTCACATTAAAGTGTAACGAGGGCTAGTCGAAATGCAAGTTCTTGTCGTCTAAATGTGTAACAACAGAGAAATGAGCAGTAGAGTAAGATACGAGAGCTACTGGTGGATTCAAGCACTTATTGCTAAACTATTTACTGCGTGTATTGATCAAAGTTGATGGACTGACTGGCTCAGCAGCAGGTATTTGTACTGGTGGATAAGGATAAGGTTAAACTCACTGTCGAGTAGTTGTGGCAATTGCGTAAGTGACGATAGTTAACGAGGTATGACATGATGTCTTAGGTTGACTATATTACGTAACCAGTATGTAACTTGTGGTATATTTCATTGGTTTTCTTCTCAGTTTTATTTCTCTGTACGTTTGATGTATATTTTAGAGTAATGGTATGGAGCCTGACATTCTACATGTAACTAGTGTACGCAATGTTTTTCTTTTGTTGATTTTGTTTTGTATTTAGACTTTGCTGTGTAAAGGTTTTTACCCCGCAATTTATGAATGTCAGATTACTTGCTCTGTGTTTGGACGGTGAGCTATTTAAAATTTCATGAGTAGAATTAGTATCTTTTTTATTTGTCATAGAATTAGTGAAGTTTGGATTACTCATAAAAATAACGAAGATCCCAGTAACTAAGCAAATTTTTATCTCACCATTATTTTTTATTTGTACTATGTAATGTTTTATTTGTCATGTGGATTGTTGTAAATTTGTATGTGTACGTTACTCCGGATTGTGGAGAGTACAATAATGCAACAACTGTGTCAATAATTTGGTAAAGTAACGACATTTTGTCGTCAATTTGAGGTCACCAGGGGCTAAGATCTCCTCCTGGTTATTTTGATGGCTTGCTATGTTTGTTCTAATACAGTTTTCTTAAAAAAAATGCTCGGAACTACCCTCGCATTGCAAGGATAGTACCGTGCCATTTTTTTCTGCATGGGTAGCCAGTGGTCAAAGGGTACAGTACCGCCAGACATTGAAAATAGGTACAACATAATTCATTATTTTTGTCAGAACAACACATTTTTTTTGTAAAATAACTCAATTTCAATTAATACAGTGAAGCCGGATACCAGTGTGGGAAAGAATAACAATTTATTTATTTAATTGATCACATGTGCACTCCCACAAAGTAAATCCCTACATCCAGTTTGGTGAGATCTGTGAAATGAATGAATGTATGGTCGTCTGCTAACCGCAGATAGTGAATGTGAATATATGATCATCTTTGAGTCGATCCTTTGGCCACCTTTGGTGGGACCAAAGAGATGAAATTTACCTGAGCTTTGAGCGCCTGAAATGTGGCTGACCAATACGGTAGCATGGTCTTCCCCCATCTCGAGATAGGTGCGAGATGACCTAGAGAACGGCCATGTTTCAGCACTCTGCCGCTGGATCTTGTGCTGTTAAGACCTGTTTTAGTTGTGCTCCGTAATGACGAAAGAGTGGAGACATGGTATGCATGTGGAATATTTAAGAGCAGTTTGAAATAATGATTTCTCTATTTCAGGAACTTTTGTGGGGAGAATTAAATGTCAGGCAGGTAATATTAATGGGATTGTAGTAATCTTCAGAAGTGACCAACGGTCACAATGAAACCACGTGTAGCAATAAGTTGAAATACTTCCGTGTGCTTAAGTTAAGCTGAATTACTAGCGTGTGTACAATAAGTTG
Source organism: Schistocerca cancellata (assembly GCF_023864275.1). Lineage (NCBI taxonomy): Eukaryota > Metazoa > Arthropoda > Insecta > Orthoptera > Acrididae > Schistocerca > Schistocerca cancellata. The sequence continues at coordinate 226,051,108 of NC_064631.1, read as the reverse complement.
AAATATTTAAGAAATAGCGTGTGTACCATAAGCTGAAACATTTAAGTAATGGCGTGTGCAGGACTTGAAATTAGAGACGAGTACTTCCACGTGGTGAGTACTGTGTGAGTCTCAATCTGTGTATGAGACAAAGGATAAAGAGAAGTACTCGTCCATTGTATCAGTTGAGGACTCGCGTGTGTGATGAATATGTTCTTAATATTACTTTGCGTGATATGATTCGATGTGACGCTAGATTTAAACTCTGAGAGAGAATCAAGGTGAGTCGGCCGTCTATGCAGCAACGCCACTTGGCTTGCATTGCACAGGAAGACGTGCCTATATCTCCAGAGTTCACAGTAGGAAAGTAGAATTACGAAGTGGGGCAGTGTCGTGTGAAACTGGGATAAATATTAATTGAAGTGGGAAAGCTGAAAGTGATAATGTTGTGACCATTCTCTGTGTAGCATTTCATGTCGTAGTGTGGTGCATGTCATGTAATTTGGGTATGTGTGGGTTGCATGAGAGAGTAGCAAGGTAGCTTCAAAAGATTAGTGGGTTATGCTTGTTCCTTCTGTACCGCTCGGTCTGGAGGAAAGTTTCGTGATGATGATTGTGAGAGCCGAAGTGTGAGACACAATAAAAGATCCACCATCCTATCCAGAAAGTGCACTGTAGCGTTAAATAATTACGAGACCATAATATAGAGATTCACCAATGTAAATCCATGCCCACTGGGTGGAATTTCTCATGTGTTCTTGTTGTAGGTTATAGAATTTGTGTGTTTGGGTTAGAGAATTTATCGGAATAAATAAGATAGTGAAAAGAAAAAGATTGGTGGACTTTTCCATTGAATTGTATGTTGCCATAATGTCCCGAATTTATAATGTGTGCGCCATTCATATTCAGTGCGGTGGCCACGTGTTGACAAAAGCCGTTAAATAAAAGACAAAAAGAAAATGTGGTATTGCCAGTGCGTAGTGTACAGTCAGAGTTCTGTAAATTACAGATAGTCAGATGCGTGTTTCCGTTGCGTATTAATCATACAGGAGGATAATTTGTTACTTAATTGTGAGTACGAGAGTTCATGTTACTCGATAAATAAGAATGAATCCACTCGCTTGGCAGACCACTCATCTTGCAGGCCTGACTGCTTGATGCCACAGTATGAGCAAGGCATGTGGGTGCCTCTCACTGTACGCAGATGACATTGTTCTGTTTACATGGAAAGTATTCACTAAACTGTTGCTGTGGAGACGATGACTGGTTTGCAGTGTGCTCGGCGCATAGTACATAATTCACCAAATGGGCGTTGGAGTTGAATGCCACCAAATTCTTCACAACAGCGAGAAAGACTACAAACCAGCAGTCATTTCGCATCCTGTGTGGCAGGACTGGAAAGTACAGGGGTTTCACAGAAATGTGGGAACACCAAAAACACAACCCATTAGCACGCCTAATACGATGTAGGAAACCTACTGTATTCAAAACAGCTTGCAATAATCTCGGAATGAATAGAACGGGTCCTGTAAAGTTTTCAAGGGACACTTATATCATTCTTCTTACAAGATAGTGGCAAGTTCATAACGATGGTGGAGGTGGATAGGGGTCACGCGCCTTTCTCTCCAAAGTAGACCACATTGGCTCATAAATATTGAGAACTGGTGACAACAGCGGACACAGGAGATACGATAGTTCATCGCTGTGCGCACAAAACCAGTTTTGAGCAATACGAACTGTGTGGAAATGGGCTCAGCCGTCTTGAAACACAGATACGTATTGGGGAACAAAAGTTGTACCGTGGGATGGACCTGATCATTATGTTCACATAATCCTTAGTACTAATGCGACTTGATAGGGTAACCATGGTTCCATGGAATACCCCACCCAGTATCGAGCGACTTCCATATTTCACTCTTGGAACATAAACTCGGCCAGAAGTTGGAAAAAGTGTGAAATTATTCTAATCCTACCACATGAGATTCTTCTATAGCTCCACAGTCTAGGTTTTATGGCCTCAGAACCACTTTTTCCTGTTACGGGTATTTACATTAATGGTATGTAGTTTTGGAATTACAGACTTTCCAGCAGTTCCTTGCCTGTGGAGCTCCGTACGTGTTTTCTTGATGCTGACGAATTTGTGAGAAAGAGGCATTATGATCTGCAATGAATTTTTCAGCTGGTCCTACTCTTATTTTGCATCACAATACTCCTGAAGGACCGTCTGTTACGATCATTCAACGCATACTTTTGTTCGAGTTTTACGGGATGATGTTCTTCCCGCTTTCCCATTACAAATCTTCTATACGATGCTCCTTGAAACACCAGACACTTCTATAGCACGCATCATACGAGCATCAGCACCATTTTCTGGCTGCGACTGTCGCTTGAAACATATGGAACACATTGCACAGGTGCCGTTCGTGGTCAAATACGAGAGTGTAAACCGCAGGCAAGCTGCAGGCTTCGCTTGTATCTGAATGTAAGTTCAAGCTTGCATTTCTCGTAGTGTTTCCTTGTTTTTGTTGAGCCTCTGTATTTGGGTGTGAAGCTGAACAGGCTTTTTGCATAGAACAACCAATGCGATTTCAATTTCCAAAGCACTGGGACGACTCCTTAAGTGTCTACTTCATGCTGTCCGCAGACAAACTTGCTTTCAAACCTTGGCGTCACGCAGTACTCAGCAGTGCTCTTCACGACGGTCGAGTAGACATCCGTGATTGGAAGCAAATATACTGTAGATGGTCCCGTCATATTAATGTGTCTATGTTCGACGTCAACGTGCAATAGCCTCTCACCGACGGTTGGTGCCAGCACTAACAGTGGAGTGTACATAAGTGTGTCTGGTGGGCGTGGAAAACAGTGCAGTCGTTGTTGTAATGCGGAAACCGACCGATTTATCTGACGTCCAAAATGGCACAATAAATGGCTTTTGGAAAATGGTGGAAACATTTTCGTAACGGCTAAGCTTCGAAACTGTCCGTGTGCCGCCGTGATTGAAGTACACTCCTGGAAATTGAAATAAGAACACCGTGAATTCATTGTCCCAGGAAGGGGAAACTTTATTGACACATTCCTGGGGTCAGATACATCACATGATCACACTGACAGAACCACAGGCACATAGACACAGGCAACAGAGCATGCATAATGTCGGCACTAGTACAGTGTATATCCACCTTTCGCAGCAATGCAGGCTGCTATTCTCCCATGGAGACGATCGTAGAGATGCTGGATGTAGTCCTGTGGAACGGCTTGCCATGCCATTTCCACCTAGCGCCTCAGTTGGACCAGCGTTCGTGCTGGACGTGCAGACCGCGTGAGACGACGCTTCATCCAGTCCCAAACATGCTCAATGGGGGACAGATCCGGAGATCTTGCTGGCCAGGGTAGTTGACTTACACCTTCTAGAGCACGTTGGGTGGCACGGGATACATGCGGACGTGCATTGTCCTGTTGGAACAGCAAGTTCCCTTGCCGGTCTAGGAGTGGTAGAACGATGGGTTCGATGACGCTTTGGATGTACCGTGCACTATTCAGTGTCCCCTCGACGATCACCAGTGGTGTACGGCCAGTGTAGGAGATCGCTCCCAACACCATGATGCCGGGTGTTAGCCCTGTGTGCCTCGGTCGTATGCAGTCCTGATTGTGGCGCTCACCTGCACGGCGCCAAACACGCATACGACCATCATTGGCACCAAGGCAGAAGCGACTCTCATCGCTGAAGACGACACGTCTCCATTCGTCCCTCCATTCACGCCTGTCGCGACACCACTGGAGGCGGGCTGCCCGATGTTGGGGCGTGAGCGGAAGACGGCCTAACGGTGTGCGGGACCGTAGCCCAGCAGATCATAGGGATGGACGACGGCTGTGGAGATGAGCACAGACGAATAGACGCGCAATTGTTGAGCAAATGATCGCCCAGATGAACCAAGCGGCTACCAACAGTGTCTCCTCAACGTCCGTTCACTGAGTGTAGCTGCTTAAGGGCGTCCATAGCAGACACTATGTTCATGCACCCATCCTGACTGCTGTTCACCGCCGACGAAGGCTATAATTAGCACGTCAATATCGCAACTGGATGGCCACTGAGTAGTGACAGGTTATCTTTCCAGATTAATCACATTTTATGCTTCATCGAACAGATGCCAGTTAATGTGAAATATTTAGGTTGGAGGAGGGAGAGTTATGGTCTGTGGAACGTTTTCGTGGCTTTCTCGTAACTTCGTAATTATGGAAGGCGCAATGGTTCAAAAATGGTTCAAATGGCTCTGAGCACTATGGGACATAACTGCTGAGGTCATCAGTGCCCTAGAACTTAGATCTACTTAAACCTAACTAACCTAAGGACATTACACACATCCATGCCCGAGGCAGGATTCGAACCTGCGACCGTAACGGTCACGCGGTTCCAGACTGTAGCGCCTAGAACTGCTCGGCCACTCCGACTGGCGAAGGCGCAATGGATCAACAGAAACATTCATCTATCCTTGGGGACCACGTCTACCCCAACATGCAGTTCGTTTATCCTACGCACAATGGCGTTTACCAGTAGTATAATGCAACGTGCCACACAGCTCACAGTGCACGTGTGTCTTTCGAAGAGCGCCGGAATGAATTAATCGTACTCACCTGCACACCAAACTCCCTGGATTTAAACTTAATAGAGAACCTGTGGGACTACCTAGAACGGGCCATTCGCGCCAATGATCCTCAAGCGAGAAACCTATTGCACATGGCAACTGCACTGGTGTCGGTGTGGCTCCACATTCTTGGCGATATCATCCAGAACCTCGCTGCCTCGCTTCCTCCACGTTTCGCAGCAGTTCGCGCTGCAAAGTTAGTTATTGACGCTTTTGACAGTATACAGGGTGACTCACCTAACATTACCGCTGGATATATTTCGTAAACCACATCAAATACTGACGAACCGATTCCACAGACCGAACCTGAGGAGAGGGGCTAGTGTAATTGTTTAATACAAACCATAAAAAAATGCACGGAAGTATGTTTTTTAACACAAACCTCGGTTTTTTTAAATGGAACCCCGTTAGTTTTGTTATCACATCTGAACATATAAACAAATACGTAATCAGTGCCGTTTGTTGCATTGTAAAATGTTAATTACATCCGGAGATATTGTAACCTAAAGTTGACGCTTGAGTACCACTCCCCCGCTGTTCGATCGTGTGTATCGGAGAGCACCGAATTACGTAGGGATCCGAAGGGAACGGTGATGGACCTTAGGTACAGAAGAGACTGGAACAGCACATTACATCCACATGCTAACATCTTTTTATTCGTCTTTTTCACTAACGCACATGTACATTACCATGAGGGGTGAGGTACACGTACACACGTGGTTTCCGTTTTCAATCACGGAGCGGTATAGAGTGTGTCTCGAAATGTCAGGCCAATAGATGTTCAATGTTGTGGCCATCATTTGCTGCACACAATAGCAATCTCTGGCGTAATGAATGTCGTACACGCCGCAGTACATCTGGTGTAATGTCGCCGCAGGCTGCCACAATACTTTGTTTCATATCGTCTGGGGTTGTAGGCACATCACGGTACACATTCTCCTTTAACGAACCCCACAGAAAGAAGTCCAGAGGTGTGAGATTAGGAGAACGGGCTGGCCAATTTATGCGTCCTCCACATCCTATGAAACGCCCGTCGAAAATCCTGTCAAGGGTCTGCCTAGTGTTAATTGCGGAATGTGCAGGTGCACCATCATGCTGATACCACATACGTCGACGCGTTTCCAGTGGGACATTTTCGAGCAACGTTGGCAGATCATTCTGTAGAAACGCGATGTATGTTGCAGCTGTTTGTTACAACACGCAACTGAATGTCGGAATTTTCAAGCGTCAACTTTATGTTACAATATCTCCGGATGTAATTAACATTTTACAATGCAACAAACGGCACTGATTACGTATTTGTTTATATGTTCAGATGTGCTAACAAAACTAACGTGGTTCCATTTAAAAAAACGTAGGTTTGTGTTAAAAAACATACTTCCGTGCATTTTTGTATGGTTTGTACTAAACAATTACACTAGCCCCTCTCCTCACGTTCGGTCTGTGGAATCGGTTCGTCAGTATTTGATGTGGTTTACGAAATATATCCAGCGGTAACGTTAGGTGACTCACCCTATATAGCGTCATTGAGAGCTGTCAAATATGCGTCAAATCAAATGCATCAATGATGAATCCTTTTGTCAGTTTCCGCTTTATAAGGATGGAAAATAAAGTCACATAGTGATTTGACAGCTAGCTGACAGCTCTCAATGACGCTATGTGTTTACAAAGTTGACAGCCTGAATTAGCTTATTCTAGTATTCTGCTTCTTCCAGAGTGGACTTTTTATGTTTCGGTTTTTGGTAATTCTGAATGCTAGTTTTATGGCTACATTTTTTTCGTATACACGCATAAAACTAGCATTCAGAACTACCAACAATCTAAATACGAAAATCCACTCTGGAAGAAACAAAATACCAGAATACGCTAATCCAGGCTTCTACGAAATTACATGTGACAACCATAGCAAATTATACGTTGGATAAACGGGAGGAAATTTTAACATCAGTGTTAGAGAACGTACTAGAGATAGTGATAGCAATGAATCGAGCCTCTTCATGCATTTAAAAAAAAATCATAAAGTACACAAAATCGAGAACGCACTTCAAACCTTACACATAATAGTAAACGGTCACGCCATTAACATACTGGAATAACTGTAAATTACACAAACATGAAAAATTATTCGCACGACATATTCAACGAACAGACCGACTTCGATCGTAAATATTACCTAGAAAATTTTATTCACATTCTGGAAAATGACAACGGATAAAAATAAACAACCAGAAGTTACACAAACAACTAAATTATTCATAATTCAGACAATACCACTGATTGGTTATAGCCGCTTTGTAAGTAGTATAGCATCATTGAGAACTGTCAACTAGCTGTCATATTACCATGTGACTTTATTTTATCATAAAAACAGAGACAATTGACAAAAGAATTCATAAAAGATGCTGTGGTGTCACCGCCAGACACCACACTTGCTAGGTGGTAGCCTTTAAGTCGGCCGCGGTCCGCTAGTATACGTCGGACCCGCGTGTCGCCACTGTCAGTGATTGCAGACCGAGCGCCACCACACGGCAGGTCTAGAGAGACATCCTAGCACTCGTCCCATTTGTACAGCCGACTTTGCTAGCGAAGCTACACTGACAAATACGCTCTCATTTGCCGAGACGATAGTTAGCATAGCCTTCAGCTACGTCATTCGCTACGACCTAGCAAGGCGCCGGTATCATTTAATATTTATCTATGGATGCCTGTACCGTCAGACCTATGTTCTCCAATTGTGGATTAAAGTTAAGTACTCCAAGAGCTTCGTACTTTGTTTATTAGACTCAATTCCTTTAACTGTTCCAGACCTCACGCCCGTCTGCGTGAGCTTAACGCGTGGATTTCGGCCTCCTCTATCTACACGGTGTTGGCTCTTCTGCCAACACAATAGATGCAACATGTACGACTCGCCCAATTAAATCCATATACAATAACGCAAAAAATGAAATTTATCAACTGTAATGTTTACAGTAGTACTTGACAATGGCAACAATCTACCACCGAAATAGGCTTATTGTACGAAACAGAATAAAACTAGCACACCTAACTTGGAAGATTATATTTGAAATGTCATGTTACGACCTTTTTCATGCTGCGAGCCCAACTAAAAAATATTAAGAAAAATGAAAAATGTTTGTATAGTACTTCATTTCGCCGCGATATTTTATTAGTATGTAATATTCACACTACCGGGTTTTGCACGACAATACCAAATTCATATATGATTAACCCACTAAGAGCACTGTCAATATGGTTCAAATGGTTCAAATGGCTCTGAGAACTATGGAACTTAACTTATTAGCTCATCATTCCCCTAGAACTTAGAACTACTTAAACCTAACTAACCTAAGGACATCACACACATCCATGCCCGAGGCATGATTCGAACCTGCGACCGTAGCGGTCGCGCGGAACCAGACTAAAGGCCTAGAACCGCTCGGCCAAACCGGCCGGCTGTCAATATGTAGCTATAAAAGTTCCAGCTAGACACTGTGAACCTAATGAAGTCTAACATGCGTCAATGGATGTAAATCACATGGAATAAAAGAGAACATTTATTCACATACTGACCGACAAATCCAGCATTACCCGCGTACGCATTTTGCCAATTTCCTGTTACAAACGAAAACAAAAAAATGAACTGTGTTTGTAGTATAATATCCTGGATGGTTTTTGTACGCTGGGCTCAACTGCTTCACAGGCCTGCAACGCGATATTATAAGCATCTGTATGGCAACGCCTTTTCATAGGTCTATAGTATGCGCCTCGCAGTTGAATCCTGTCAAAAGCGCTACCAGGTGTCAGGGATTTCCTTACGTTGACTCGACTGTAGGAGTATCGTACAACACATGTATTAAAACTTCCTTCATGATGACGCATTTTTTCACGCTTCTCAGCGTTTATGGCGTCATATCTCTCGAAGTATGTGTCGTACTATCGAGGTCCGGTGAGCCGGCCAGTCTGTGGATGGTTTTTAGGCGGTTTTCCATCTGCATCCGCGAATGCGGGCTGGTTCCCCTTATTCCGCCTCAGCTACACTGTGTCAACGAGCCGGCCGGAGTGGACGAGTGGTTCTAGGAGCTACAGTCTGGAACCGCGCAACCGCTACGGTCGCCGGTTCGAATCCTGCCTCGGGCATGGATGTGTGTGACGTCCGTAGGTTAGTTAGGTTTAAGTAGTTCTAAGTTCTAGGGTACTGATGACCTCAGATGTTAAGTCCCATAGTGATCAGAGCCATTTGAACCATTTTGATTGCTGCCTAATCAAGTTCTCCACGTACACGTACACCACCATTACTCTACCACGCAAACATAGGGGTTACACTCGTCTGGTGTGAGACGTTCTCTGGGCGGTCCACCGGGGGGCGAACCGCACAATAATCCTGAAAGAGTGGCTCTGGGTGGGGCACCAGAGGGGTGAAGTGGACTGTGGTGGTCGTCGTGGGGTTGTGGACCATTGCGGCTGCAGCGGGGACGGAACCTCTCCGTCGTTTCTAAGCCTCCGGTTAACATACAATGCAATACAATACAATACAATGTGTCGTACAATGACATAGCTGTTTATGTACATTCAGCGGCATATGTGGATACTGTCTGCAAAATGTGCTGCGAATGGAGTTAGCAGCACAGAAATAACAAATTTAAAGGTCATTCATGATGCGGCAGTTTTTCACGCATCTCATTGTTTATGATGTTGTATTTCCTGAACTATGATAGGTAGGTGGTTTTTACCATGAAAGCGGTTGTTGTCTGACAGTGAGGGAAATGTGTACCTAGTTTGGCTAAAATCGGTCCAGCGGTTTAGGATGAGATATGGAACACATACACCCACAGGCACGCACGCACAAATACATACAGGATGAATAAGCTGCCCCTCCTTATGGATTTTGTGTAACCCGCAACACCTTGAAAAGCCGCGCACGAGAATTCCATGAACTTTCTCTCGCTACATCCAAACTGTTAGTCCTACAGAAAGAATGAACGGGATCTTCTAGTAGGAATTTTTTTTTCTGGGGTTCATTTCCGCTGGATCCCACAGTTTTCGAGTTATTGAAGAAAAACGAACTTGAAAAAAACTTTTTTTCGTTTTTCACGCGTAATTAAAAAATTATGGAGTCTAGTGGAAAAATATCTCAGTGCAAGATATAACTACATTAAAATTCCTACAGAAAGATCTTGTTTATTTCTTCTGTAGGACTAATAGTGTGCAAGTTGCGAGCAAGAGAATGTGAAAATCTTGGGCCTGGTATTTGAAAGCGTTGTCGGTTGCGCAACACCCATAAGTTGGAGCAGCTGATTCACTCTGTACGTCCACTTTTATAACATATGTGCATTCTTGGCTTCATTATGTTCAAAGTGCCTAACTGTAACTGTAACTTTGGCTTACTCATTGCTGGAAGGCGACAACAGAACTCTTTATTTCACAGCCGGTTTACCAACAACCAGCAGCAGCCCAGACTGCTCACATAAAAGCCGGAATATGGATCAGAAGATTTTGTGAGTTGTGCAGTGATAAATCCCTATAATCTCTCTACAGTGCTTCATCGTGGACGAAAGTCTTTTCGACTTGCCCCTCTAATGAAATAACGGCCTTTTGTGTTTCGACTTTAGCTGAGACCACACATACGGCAACACAAGGAATAGTGTTTATCATCAGTGTCATTAACGTTGGTAAATGTACATTAATTAGGTACTAACCAATACCATGTAATATAAAAAGTAATTTCTAGTTCCAATTGCTTTACTGCAGATCACCGTTTATTTCCGGACATACGTTGATATGAACTTTGCACCTACACTGCTCTGTTTAAAGTTGGATTGCAAACGCCAGTAATGCCTAATACTATTAAATACTGGTTCGCTGATTCATGCCACAGATCGAATGGAAGAATTCCTAATTCTTAATAGTTCCTGCTTTGGAAAGCTATCTCTTTTCATATACAAAGCTGACGCATGCAATTAATTTAGGAACGCAGTCTGGCTACAACATAATAAAGGTGGGTTATCTGAGCATTTAAAACTTTCTTTAACAGCAAAACGGTTAATAACATGCTTAACAAAAGTAGATTGAATTTAAGTGAACATTAAGAACCATCTCTAGTATTTGAGCAGTAATTAATGTGTTACAGAAACTCGTAGTCAGTTACTAACCTATGGAAACGTGAACCGAGATCTGTAATTATAGCAATAAAATATGACGCACTGAACATACACACTTCTGTAGCACTAAGTACAGGGTCTTTGCAAGTAGCACCAACGTCACGACATACCTTATTTACTGAAATTTCGTGTAATGAATGGAAAATATAGTGTTCAGAATAGCGACTGCTAGTTTTGATGTATAATACCAGACGAAAACGTCAGATAAAGACATAAGTTGCATTAAGCAACAGGCAGTCTTATAGTGGCTGTAGAGTCCGAGTCCCACAAATGCATTTAAATAGCAAATAAGGGACCAGGAAGACTGATATGAGAGAAAATATTTGGATGCCACTCAATATTACTGTCTTTAGAGAACCAAATCAACATTGCAATACACGTACTACCAGTGCCCAAGAATCATGTGGCAGATGAAGTTCAAATTCATAGTCACCATATAAACAGAGTTCCCATAGAAACCATACAGCATATTGACAGTTAAACTAAAAGGAAGAGCGACTGATTGACTGTAATAATTTCCGAACCGTCTGACTGCAAGTAGATCCCGTACCAAGCCTCGTAATTACTGTCCCAAAAAAGAAAAAGCGAAGCAAGCAACGACAAGTGTAGTACCATTCCACACGCGCTTGCCGTAGCAACTTCATTACGGAATCACTAAAATGTTTAGCCATGAAATGCGAGTACGTAATTACTTTGTAACTAAATACCATTGCAGATCTACACTGCCTACACACAACCTAGCTACAGAAATTATGTAGGCAATAGCAACTCACCTACCAGCCGCACTGAACACCAAAACTCATCTTGTCTTCGCCACGGAACACACGAGAGTAGCGTGAAACTCCCTGGCAGATTAAAACTGTGTGCCGGACCGAGACTCGAACTCGGGACTTTTGCCTTTCGCGGGCAAGTGCTCTACCTTATTTTTTCCCATTTTGTTCTATATTGTTCGTTGAATTTGTTCGAGGCGGATGTCCGATGACACACATTGAGGTTCTTCGTTGATCCATTCACTCAGTTTTTTTGTTACAGCGGGCAGCTAACCCTCTGACCGAACACGCTGAGCTACTGTACCGGAAACCATCTGAGCTACCCAAGCACGACTCACGCCCCGTCCTCACAGCTTCACTTCTGCCAGTATCTCGTCTCCTATCTTCCAAACTTCACAGAAGATCTCCTGCGAGACGAGTATTAGGAATCCGGTAAATACATCAAATATCCGACATCGCAGCGGCCGGGAAAAAATCCAGCAAGAATGGGACAAACGACGATTGAAGAGAATCATTCATCGTGACAGAAGTACAACCCTTCCGAAAATTGCTGCAGATTTCAATGCTGGGCTACCAACCAATGTCAGCGTGCGAACAATTCAACAAACATCATCAATATGGGCTTTCGGAGACGAAGGCCCAGTCATGTACAAAGCTTTACGCCGCGCTTGGGCCCGTCAATACAGACATTGGAATGTTGACGACTAACAACATGTTGCCTGGTCGGACGAGTTTCGTTTCAAATTGTTTAGAGCGGATGGACATGTACGGGTTGGAGACAACCTCATGAATCCAAGAACCCCACATGTCAGAAAGAGACTGTTCACGCTGTTGGAGGCTCTGTAGTGGTGTGGGGCGTGTGCAGCTGGAATGATATGGGACCCGTGATGCGTCTGGATGCGACTCTGACAGGTGCCAAGTACGTAAGCATCCTGTCTGATCACCTACAGCCTTTAATGTTCATTGTGCATTCCGACGGACTTGGGGAATTCCAGCAGGACAATGCGAAACCCCACAAATCCAGAATTGCTACGGAGTGGCTCCAGTAACACTCTTCTGAGTTTAAGTACTTCCGCTAGCAACCAAACTCCCCAGAACTGAACGTTATTGAGCATATCTGGTGTGCCTTGCAACGTGCTGTTCAGAATAGATCTTCATCCCCTCGCACTCATACGGATTTATGGACAGCGCTGCAGGATTCATGGTATGAATGCCATCCAGCACTACTTCTGACCTTGGTCTAATCCATGCCAGATCGTGTTGCGGCTCTTCTGCGTGCTCACGGGGCCCCTACACAGTATTAGGCAGGTGCATCATTTTCTTTGGCTCTTCAACTTATATTGTTCCTCCAATAACCCGAAGCAGTGCCCATGTTAGAGGGCACATGTAGAGCACACAGCGCACAGCTCAGATGTGAAAGTGATCCGATTTTAAAATTTTTTTTTACACCCAAGTGGAGTGTGAAGCACTAGTTTGGGAAGCATCGGTTCACACCAGGCATGTCGACCTGGTCTTAGTCAGTCAGCTTAGTTTCGAGATACCTAAGACCAAACCCTGTCCCAAAGACCTACCATTTGACCAGTATTGCACCTCCATCCACAAGACGCAGAGTGGCGGGAGGAATAGAACGGAAGAAGCAGACTTATAACTCAAAACAATTGCTTTACAAATATACACTTGTAGCACGTTGCCTTAAGTCTATGAAAAGCTTTTTACTGTGAACGTTATCATTAGACATGAAGCCAGATAACACACGAGATTTCATCTGGCAAAAAAGTGCTCTTAAGCAAGAGGGCTTCATTCTAAGAGAACAATTAACTGTGGTTTCTATCTATCCCATGCTACTTGGAGAAACTTTTATAGATTAAGGACATATCCGGAAATGAGTTCCTCATCAAAACTTTATCTAATAAGACTCCTATACTAACTCCTTCCTAGAAACCAGTAATAGGAATTGTAAAACACCTTGTATAAAATGTGATACTGTACAAAAAATTTTATCTGATGTACCAAGTGTCCTTACGTGTGTGTGTGTGTGTGTGTTGCTCGACGAAGCCTCCACTTGTGTAGCGAGTCACAGCGGTCCACGACCGACCTAAGTATTTCTGTGCGTGCCGCGGAGAACTGGAACGCAGTACAGAGCGCACGGCAGCGTAAATATTTAGAGGGGACATCAAACACTCTGATTCATTAACGTCGTTAAACGTGTGGCCTGTAAATACTCTATTTTTAATTGCTCAATGTAATTTTCAGTGGAGAGTGAGCAGCGTTTAACTTTCAGGCCAAACGATCGGAGTTCAAAAATATATAAAGCCATTCAGTCATGACATTCCGAGAATAAACAGCGACGGGGCCCCTGTGAAACACTTCTGCAGCTCGTGCCGACGGATGTGTTCAGAAGCGTAAACAATGTAGTTTGATACAAAGGAATAATGTCTCCTACAAATCTCGGTGTGTCTCTTTGTACATAACGACGGGAAAGATGTAGGAGTCGCTACCGGCTGCCGCGCCGGACAGATGTGGCGTGTGAAGGCGTGTTAGCTTGCTCACTGTCTTCCTGTATTTTATGCGACACTCATCACTCAAGCTGCCTCGAAATAACACGGCCGCTGTTTTGTAGTTGGCTCTTTATGCGTCTGGCCCAGCCAAGAAGGGAAATATTATTGGGTAATGCCGATATTGCATCACAGTGTGTATGAGATGGAATTTTTTCATGCCACATGAAGCATAACAAAGAATATCTTTGGTGTATTGAAGACGGCCGTATGATTAGTGTAGCCGGAACACAGGTTAGGTTTGCCACGCGGGATTAGCCGAGCGGTCTAGGACGCTTCAGTCATGGACCGTGCGGCTGATCCCGGCGGAGGTTCGAGTCCTCCCTCGGGCATGGGTGCGTGTGTGTTTGTCCTTCGGATAATTTTGGTTAAGTAGTGTGTAAGCTTAGGGACTGATGACCTTAGCAGTTAAGTCCCATACGATTTCACACACATTTGCACATTTTTGAATAGGTTAGGGCGTACCGATAGTTTTCAAAGAGCAGTAAGCTTTTTGCTGATAATGACATTAACATCAGTTGTGGCGAGATCGATTTCCACATGGAACTCGACCCTGTCGTCTGGTCCTGTATTCAGTATGGAGGGGGTAGAAGCACCTGCGAGAGTGGGGCATATGGCTCCTCGGGAACGCAATTTTCAAACGTGTGGGATATACCGCTGTCAGTCAACTATACACGTAACAGATATACAGGGTCCTCAGAAACAATTGAAAAGCTTATGGAGGTGTTGCAGGGTAGGTTGCATTGAGAAGTAATTCATAAAAAAATTCAATCCGTTGCAACGTTTCCGACTTAATTAGTATCGAAGTTATGACAGTTAAACCGACACCCTAGCTGCAAACAGGCATTGATATACATCATTGAGGACATGTTGAAAATGTGTGCCCCGACCGGGACTCGAACCCGGGATCTCCTGCTTACATGGCAGATGCTCTATCCATCTGAGCTACCGAGGGCAGAGAGAATAGTACGCCTGCAAGGACTTATCCCTTGCACGCTCCCTGTGCGTCTCACATTCCCAACATGTCCACACCACTACATTCGTAGTGCGCCTAATAGATGTTTGCCCATCACACTCATTACTCGTGGCAGATTAATGTACCAAGCCCCGTACGAGTTGTGTGCGTTCGCACAAGAAGGTTAATGGCCGCGTAGTCATATTTTAACTAGATATGAAGGTAGTAACTATTCCCGAAAGAACAGATACCATTGATGACCGTGCACTACGAATGTAGTGGTGTTGACTTGTTGGGAATGTCGGTTTCACAGGGAGCGTGCAAGGGATAAGTCCCGCAGGCGCACTATCCTCTCTGCCCTCGGTGACTCAGATGGATAGAGCGTCTGCCATAGAGATCCCGGATTCGAGTCTCGGTCGGGGCACACATTGTCAGCATATCCTAGATGATGTATATCAACACCTGTTTGCAGCTAGGGTGTCGATTTAATCATCATTTCATTCGAGAGAAGCTGCACAGTCATCAATGGTATCTGTTCTTCCGGGAACAGATACTACTTTCATATATAGTATCAAAGTTAGCCGATCAGGCTGCAGCCCGCGCGAATTCAAGCGCCTCCTCCCCCTCCCCCTCTCCTCACCACCACTCCCGCCGATACAATTTTTCTCGTAGCGTAGATCATAGCGCACGAGACCAGATAGCATTTGGCTCGGGTTCGATTCTTACTACCGTCCTATGTGGCTCTCTTGTCCGGTTTTAGACCGCGTTTGGGGACACCGTCTCTGGCGTGCCGCTTTACTTTGCGCTTGACAAGGCTAACTTCAAAGCTAAGTAACTCGGAAATGTTGTAACGTATCGAATTTCTTTCTTAACAATTATTTTTCAGCTCAGCCTACCCTGTAAAGCCCTTACAAGCTTTTCAGACTGTTTCTGACCATACTGTAGATTGTGTTTCTGGAAGATGATGTGGCGGACATATTTCAGCCGTCCCTTTTTGTATTCTTGTGACAACGTCTCACTAAGTCGATATCTCGTAGGGAGCAATATGAAACTATACATATTTTCTTTATTTTAATTGGCTTCTATTATCTTGTGATTAATGTCTACTGACATGCAATGCAGAAGTGCTGTGTAATAAATTGATCTTATTATTTTCAATTGTAACATTATTCGCAATGTACCTGTGTATGTTGTCTGTATACTCGTATTGCTAGAAGCTTAGGTCACACGTTAATAAATTCAGTCACGATACTCTCTGGTGTGAGTTCAAATTCAAATGGCTCTGAGCACTATGGGGCGTACATCTGAGGTCATCAGTTCCCTAGAACTTAGAACTACTTAAACCTAACTAAATCTAAGGACATCACACACATCCATGCCCGAGGCAGGACTCGAACCTGCGACCGTAGCGGTCGCGCGGTTCCAGACTGTAGCGCCTAGAACCGCTCGGCCACCCCGGTCAGCTTCCAAGGGGTCGTTTTTCACAGTCGCTTAACTCATTCATTTCTTCATCTGCAGCTGCTATTGTTCCTATAATACCCCCCATTGCCCTCTACTCCGCTGTCTTGGCTCATGAGTGACAGAAAGTTTCACTTTCTTTGAGTACACTCTTCACACCCAATCTCGGCGCTCGGGTATCCTAAAGTTGATTGTAGACATCTCATTTCCGCTGCCCTGAATTTTCGTTAGTAGTTTTCTGTCAGTGTCCAATACACTGCTCCGTGAAATATAGTAGGGACTGTCATGGGTCTATGAAATTCTATACTGGCTTCACCATCTAAGGTTTAATTGTGCAGCATAAGTTAGAGAATTACGAGGGTCGTTCAATAAGTAGTGTCCCACATTTTTTCTCAGAACATATTTATTGTTAAGAGTCAGACTTTGGTGATAGTATACATCAACATGTCTTGTCCATGTCCTATTTTTCTACGCAGTCTGCATCACGTTCTATGGCAGTAACCAAACGTGGAAGAGCATGTATTCCCTGCTGGTGAAAGCTCTTGTTGTGTAGGTGTAGCAATGCTTTCACTGCATGACTGATACTCTGTCCATCGTCAAAGTGTGTTCCCCGTAGAGAATCTTTAGGCGGTCCAAAGAGATGGAGGTTCAAATGGTTCAAATGGCTCTGAGCACTATGGGACTCAACACCTGAGGTCATCAGTCCCCTAGAACTTAGAACTACTTAAACCTAACTAACCTAAGGACATCACACACACATCCATGCCCGAGGCAGGATTCGAACCTGCGACAGTAGCAGTCGCGCGGTTCTGGACTGAAGCGCCTAGAACCGCTTGGCCACTGCGGCCGGCCAGAGATTGAAGTCTGAGGGTCTGGACTGTAGGGTCGATGAGGCAATGATGTCCAACCCAGTTTGGCGATGAGTTCCAGGGTTCTCAGACTTGTTCGTGGGCGTGCATTATCGTGTTGGAGCAAGATTTCTGCAGGATTCTTGTTCGATCGAACACGTCGGAAACTGTTCTTGAGTACTCCTATCACCTACAAAATAGCCATACGCTACACACAAACGTTTATGGATGTTCACCACGGTTTCTTTTTCTGCACACAAGAATTCAATAACAGCACGCTGCTTGTAACGTGCGTCGTATGTAGACGCCATTTTGACACTGTACTACGGCTCTGCCATCTGCCCGAACGGTTCGGATCTTCACCAGCGTACTGAACAAACATCAAATGTGAAGCACCAACAAGGACTTTTGTCTATGTATGTTAATGGCTTTTTAAAAAAATGTGGGGCATTACTTATTAAACGACCCTCGCATTTGACTTTGGAGCCAATGTCAATGTAATTGCCTAACACAAACTTAGCCAATGTCCTTAAAGCCGTTGACCTCTAGTGCAGATCTGTTCCCTATTCAAGATTTTTGCTCTTGTCAGTTTTTTTCCCGATGATTACGTATAATTTAAAATTTTGCTACTAAACCCAGTGGGAAGACTGACTTTTCTAAATAATCTTCTGAAGCTGTTATAATTACTTGGTCGTTTGCAAAGAGTCAGATCTTCATTAATAGTTCTATATTACATCACAGAGCAATTTTTTTTTCATTTTATGAATGACATCATTAATAAAATAGTCAAATAACGCAGGTAACAAAGGGCAGCCTTGTTTGATGCTTGGGTTAACATTTATTTGCTTTGTTTCTTTCCCAATTACCTTCACATCAAAATTACTAACCTATATAGGCTTTTAACAGCGTTTAGCAGTTAACGTGGCCTTTTCTATAATTTTCGATACAAAGAAGTAGTTTTTCCCTCTGTTCTAAACCGTTAGCCAGCTACAGTTTCTGTGTTCTTTTTTTGTCGATGGGACTGTATTAATCAGTGTACACACCCAGACGAATGGGTAAGTTTGCAGACTCCTAGACTGGGAATCGTTGATAGCAACTAACCCTTCCACAGGGGTAGAAGTAAAACGTTTTGCGGTACTATCTTGTCGAAAGTGGACATTATGAGAACAGTGGCTATGGTATTTAAATCAGGTACCAATCACAGAGCGGTTTAAAATAGTTTATTTAAATCAAACAATTACCGGTTTCGGATCTAATACAAATCAATATTCAAATGGCTCTTTCCCGATGGCGCCTCGTTTTGTAATCGCTGTAGGTTTTGTGCACTAAGCTGAACAAAACGTATTTCGTTCAAAGTTGGGTAAACGTAAGAGGGACCTTTTTCCTTTTAACCTTAGTACAAACATAGATTAAATGATTTGAAAGTTAATAAAGCATGACAGATGGTGTTTATTTCTGTGCTACGAATTTGTAGTTTACTTGTTTTATACATATTAATGCTTGCACATTTTGGCAACTTCTCGATGCAGATGCTGTTAAATTTTCAGGAAACTGCTTTAACAAGCACCATTCTATGTTTTATGGCTCCACACAAGCTCAACATTTGAAAACGTTACGCAACTTCAGATAAGTAACGAAAATTTTAATTTCAAATATAGTAGAACAGTAAAGTTGTTAATTTACAAACGCTGCTTATAGGATATGGGCACACTAAAGCATGAATATTTCTTCCACAAGGGACGACATTATGAGGCTGCGACTGTAGATAAATACAAATAAAACACTTACTGCGTCAGTTACTTCCTTATTTTGCCACTATGCGTTTCGATGGTTCACATCCTTATCGTCAGGTGAAAACTTGTTTACTTACGTAGCTGGTGTTGGTGAAGAATACAGACGTCTTCTTACAGTAGTAGACCAAGGGCAGTGTATGTTATGTTGCGTCTTTTGCTAATAATAAAAATTGTTTATATAGAAAATGCACATCTGAGGTTAAAAACATGAATTTCTGACAGTGAATTGTACTTACAGGAGCTGTGGAGTACAATTCACTGTGAGAAATTCATGTTCTTAACCTCAGAAGTACCTTTTCTAAATAAACAATATTTATCATTAGCAAAAGACGTAACAAAAACTACACTGCACTTAGTCTGCTATTTTGAAAATACGTTGTATTCTTCGCTAACACGAACTATGTAAATAAACAAGTCTCCACCTAAAGATAATGGTATGAACCATCGAAACGCGTATTGGCAAAATAAACACGTGACTGACGCAGAAACAGTTTTAAACAATTCTCCACCTAAAGATAATGGTATGAACCATCGAAACGCATATTGGCAAAATAAACACGTGACTGACGCAGAAACAGTTTTTCTTTTCAGTAAAATACGTATTTTCTTGAGCGATGAAATTAATTTAAAGATTGAAACGTAGAGTACATTCTAGTTTCGCATTCTGTTGAATGGCTAAGACCAGACAAACAAACGGAACGTATAAACGCTGAATGCTTTATAGTTGTGAACTATCTAATAAGATCTTATGTGTGTTACACTGTGATGACCAGCATTGAACTACGGTCGCAGGTTCGAATCCTGCCTCGGGAATGGGTGTGTGAGATGTCCTTAGGTTAGTTAGGTTTAAGTAGTTCTAAGTTCTAGGGGACTTATGACCTAAGATGTTGAGTCCCATAGTGCTCAGAGCCATTTGAACCATTTGAACCAGCATAGCATTGAACACGGGCATTATATGACCAGTATTGTGTAAGCGCAAATAACTTCATCTCGTCCAAATCTCTTCCTTTCTGCGTAACTACTCCACTCCACACCTATCTAAAACTTCCTCATCTATTCAATCAAGATATGTGTCTCTTTCTAGAATTGTACTATGTATATTTTCCTCCATTATCAAATTAGTTATTACTTAAAGCCTCACTATGTGTCTTATCAATGTACGGTATCCATTCCTTCAGTCAAGTTGTGCAGTGAACACCTTTTCTCCCCAGCTCGATTCAATGCCGGTTCGTTCATTAGTAGCTTGTCCCATGTACTCTTTACCGAGCGAGGTGGCGCAGTGGTTGCCACAATGGACTCGCATTCGGGAGTACGACGGTTCGAACACGTGTCCGGCCATCCTGATTTAAGTTTTCCGCGATTTCCTTAAATAGCTCGAGGAAAATGCCGGGATGGTTCCTTTGTAACGGCCTGACCGACTTCCTTCCCCATCCTTCCCTAACCAGATGGGAGCGATGATCTCGCTGTTTGGTCCCCTACCCCAAATCAACCAACCAACCAACCGACCACCTACTCTTTAAAATTCTTTTGGAGCGTCACATTTCAAAAACTGTTCTCTCCTTGTCTGAACTGTTTGTCATCCACGTTTCTCGTCTGTACAAGACTCCACTCTAGGTTTTGAAATCTACAAGTGCTATAAATGTAAGTTACTCTTTTTTCAAACTCTGTGCTAAGATAGCGCCAGTATCGTCTCGCGTTTTCTTACAATTTTACGGGACCCTAACTGAATTTCTACGAGGCTGCTATCCATCAGTTTCTCAATTTTTCTGCAGGTAATGTTTGTCAGTGTTCTGTCAACACGACTAATTAAACTGATGGCTCTATAATGCTGACACCTGCCAGGAGCTGCCTTTTTTTGGAATGGACATAATTACATCATTCTTGAAGTCTGGGGATTTTATGACTAGCCCATATATCTTGCATACCGATTGAAATAATTTCGTCAAGGCACGCTCTCCGAAAGATCTCTACAATTCTAAGGCAATGTCGTGTACTCCAGGGACCTTGTTTCGACTCAGTCATACGTGAAACCGCTTTTCAGACAGATAATCTCAATAAAAAAAAGGGGTCGCTGTCAAGAATTGTGATACATAATTCGTAATCCGGGTCTGGAATAGGAAAAGGGGAGTGGTGATGTTGGTACATACGCACCCTCCGCCATACACAATTTGCGGTGAACAGACGCAGCCGCGCGGGTTTAGTCGAGCAGTCGAGGGCGCTGCAGTCATGGACTGTGCGGCTGGTCCCGGCGGAGGTTCGAGTTCTCCTTCGGGCATGGGTGTGTATGTTGGTCCTTAGGATAATTTAGGTTATATAGTGTGTAAGCTTAGGGACTGATGACCTTAGCAGTTAAGTCCCATAATATTTCACACTCATTTGAGCAATTTTTTTTTTTTTTTTTGAACAGACGCATATGTAGGTGCATCGGCTGAATACGGTACAAGGTAATCAAAGGAAAACTGTTTAATTGTTATGCCTTGTATGTGTCTGTGAAGGTCCAAGCTGTCGGGGTAACCATTTCACGAGCAGGGCCGAGTAGGATAGCGTGCGGGAAGAGAGTTGCGAGGCGCCTGCCGCAGCAGTTTTAATTGGCGCGCTAAGTGCAGTGTCTGCGCGCAGCGCCACTGTGGTGGCAGCGGCGGCGGCTGCAGCGGCGCGCGGGGGCGGCGGCGGCGGCGGCCAGAGAGCTCCGCCGGGAAGACAGCACAGTCGACGCGCCGCCGCCGCCTCCGCCAGCGCTGCCGGCCAGCCCCGGCACGCAAATTAAGGGGGATCAGCCGGGCCGGCGCCCGTTTTTCCGTCGCGGCCGCCGCCAGTCGCCGAGCGGACGCCGCCGCCGCCGAAGCCACAGCGGCGCCGCTCTCCGCCGCAGAACGCAGCGCCCGTCCGCAAGGTAAGCCCGCTGCAGAGCGTCTGAGCGCTGCACGCGTGCGTACGCATCTGCCGCGCCGGCGGCGGCGGCGTTATGATAACTGCAGCACGCCCGATATTACCCCTCCAGTGTTCCGTGCGGCCCCTCCCGCGCCTCTGCGTTTTGCTTCCCCCCCTACGCGGCCGGCAGACAGCGGGCGCCGCGACGCTGCAGCGTCCGTGCCTCCCCTTGCTCCCCTCTCCCGCCGTGCCTTTCCCCGCGGCCAATCGCGTTATAGAATATGAAACGTCACGGCCGCGGCGCGCCCCTGGCGGCACCTGCGGCCAAAACGCCGAACTACATAACTGCTCCGGCGCCGGCCGCTGCCCGCGAAGGGTAGGAAGAAGAGGGAGAGAGAGTGAGAGAGAAACGGCAAGGGAGTGGAGAGGAGAGGGGTGAGGGGAGCAGGGCGGTGAGGGAGAGTGGACGAGCGTGGAGAGAGAGACAGAGAGAGAAAATGGAAAACGGAGAGGGAATGATGTAGAGACAGAGCGAGAGAGAGAGGGAGAGAGACTGAGAGACAGAGAAGCTGGCCGGCGGACACGGAAAGGGAAAGAAAAGGAGAGATGACGGCGCTGTATTGTGCTGTGTATAGCGGTGAGGGCAGCGGGCAGGCTGGCGCGAATGGGGTGGGGGATATTGAGGCCGGGGCTACTCTAAAAAAGAAACTAAGGCCTCGTGGCGTATTGATCCGGGGTCTGAGACGGAACGAAGCGGGGAAGGCGGAGCGCGAGGGTAGCCGTCGCACGGACAAGGGAGAGACGGATGCCGCCGCGGCGCTCGGCTAGCAACACACACACACACACACACACACACACACGTGCTCTCTCTCTCACACAAGCATATTGTGTGGCGCCCAGCCTGCTCGGCCAATAACAGCGGCTTATGATATGATACAGCGGGAGGGGCCGTGGGCGCCCGGCCGACCAATAAGAGCGCGCTTATGATATTGATATCCCGAGCCCGTTATGATTGGTGAGAACGCCGCCGAAAGGCGGACGCGGCCCGCTGCCAACCTGCCGGCAGTCCGGCTAATGGCGGGCCGCCTTGCAATTCTTTATGCTTCACTAGCCACAATTCTTGCTTTATTTGTTTTTTTCTTCTTGGCTCCAGGTGCGCCATACCGCCCAGGCGCGATATAAATAGCACGTGGTCACCGGTCGCGGGTAGGCCTGTGTACGCTCCCTGCGCAGTTGTTGCTTCAGCGCAACAGCCTTTTCCTTCATTCCGTGCCGATAAATTCCGTACTTTTCATAAGTAATGTCTTTACGTGGAGTTGAGCATCATTTAATACTAAATGAAGGCTCATTCTTTACAATCAACATTCATTTTCATTTGCCTGTAATTGTGGCACTTAGCACACACATTTCTACCTAAACGCGAAAGTTTTTTTTTTTTTTTTTCGTTACTGACAAAAAAAAAGGCTCTGAGCACTATGGGACTTAACTTCTGAGGTCATCAGTCCCCTAGAACTTAGAACTAATTAAACCTAACTAACCTAAGCACAGCACACACGTCCATGCCCGAAGCAGGATTCGAACCTGCGACCGTAGCGGTCGCGCGGCTCCAGACTGTAGCGCCTAGAACCGCTCGGCCTCTTCGGCCGGCCGTTACTGACATTTTTCACCGTCACACATCTCAATATTATCATCTTAACAATCATTATAATGCACAATTAACTGCTGTTTATGAACGATATAAATTGAAGCAACTGTTTCAACCCGGACACAACTAAATAAGGAAGTAAGAAAATGTAACTCATTTATCTTAACATACATGTATAAACGTTTGTAACATTGTGTCTTTAATAGACGAATTGTATAGGTTTGCCTTAAAGTAATTAAATTATAACATTTTTCAACCCCCACTATCGAGAGGTGATAAAGATAGCAAGCAATGATCTAAGAGGACTCGTGCATTATAACAATGTTCGGATATATTTTTATGTTCTGTCTTATGTTTGGTACACGAAAATAAATGATTCTCTTCACTTTCACGATTTAATTAATGTCATATTGGAAGTTCCGAATCATAGTTTTTATGTCATCCTTCTGTTCTACAGTAAACTTTCAACTTGGACGAATCCCATTGTGCCTCCCTCTCTTGTCTAAACTGACCAGTACTACATTACAGAAAATATCTATGTCGCTCGCAGATTTAAACAAATTCCGTGTTTATCTGTTCGCTTATTTATTGCGATGAACGTCTATAATTACAGACCAAAACTTTTTTTTGTTTTTAATGTCTTGAGACTTCCGTTAATGTCACCACAATATGTAATACACAAATAAATAAAGATTGTACCAGATCAGCAGTGTTGTGTTTCTAGAATGGCACGCCTTCCACATCGCTACTCTAAAAGATACCATGCGAGGCATGAAGTAATCTGTTGTTCGTCTCGTTCACCCACTGAATTTCGATCAACAGGACGTGACAACCTAATCTTACTTCCTTTTAGAAATTTTTACCGGTGCAACTTTTACATAACTCCTAAAACTTCTCCTGTGTGTGTCCCAGGTTTCCGTGACGCTCATTACCTGATCACAACAAACGAATAAAAAGAAAGAAAAGATGAAAAATAAAAAAAAACTTGACAAATCCAAAAACTCTTCTTAGAAACTTCTTTCTCCTTATCGTTAATCAGAGCTGGTGAGGAATCCCAGAGGGACGAATAATTCTCAGTAATCGACAACACGAATGCTTTGTAGGCGATCTTCTTAGTCGATTAACTCCAGTTGCTTAGGAATGTTCCAAAGAATTTTATCCGCTATCTGTGTTCACCACAATTACACCTATGTTCTACACTGATTCGTTACGGCCTAAACGTCCGAAATGGATTGGCGGTTGTGATAAAATATAGCGGTGCTATGGTATGATAAGGCCGCATGTGAGTTCGAGCCAATATAATCTCTTCCTGCGGTCACATTCGTTCAACTTCTATGTACATTTACATTTACTCACAGACACAAACGTTCGCTCTGTTGTAGTGACTGTTGTAATTTTCCATATTCATATGTCTTATTAAGCTTTAGTTTCAAATTGTATTGCGCCAGTAAGTGTTGACCGATTACGGGCACATACTACGGGCTGACGGGTTAGATGATAAATAACCCTCCGAAGGCAACGAATTATAAAAAGCTTTTGTAAGCTCTGATTTACCATGAGGCGACTTGTTGCAACTAAGTGAGCTCTATGCTTCCCGCTACTGCGCATCGCAAAACTTGTTCGAACTTTTTCTTTTTGTAGTGTCCACAAGCAGATGCTAAGGAACGTGCTTTGGTCCCCCAATACGGGCTTCAGATGTTATTATTGTGTCATATCGATTATCTAATCTCAAAAACTCTTCTGCTAAAAGTGCGTGTTTTATTGAAATTATTCAGTCTTTATGTGTCCCGAATATTTTTCCAGAACACTGTGCTCTTGAAGAGTACCTTCAAAGGTTTTATGTGTGTATCTCTGACTCACACAAATACACCTTTGGCAGGTTGGAAAAGACTCTTCAGTTATTAAATTCCATAAGATTATATTATATGAAGTGAAATATTGACCATTCAGGTATATCGGTTACAGTGGTCTTTAACGAACTGTCGTAATCACAACAGCTTTGGTAGAGTGTGGTTCAATCCAGCTATAGGATGATGTAAACAGTAAGAGAGTATGAACGAAAGTTCCAGATTTTTTAGATTTGTCTGGAAATTCTTCATCAATGTAAACTATCAAAGTTGGTAGACATAGCTAAGTCATTCTGAATTTATCTAATCATTTTTGCCAATTTTGAATTCGTCGTAGTACGACAGCGCTTTAGCGTGATACATCGAAATAACTCGATATTTTAATGACGAATCTAGTGTTTTACGTCTTCAGATTTCTCCTGCAGTTTCAAATTAAATTTTAGTGTTTCGTTGTTTGCATATCTTCCATGGTGGCTGAGATAAAGTTTTGATTTTCCCTCTCCAATTGTGTAGCATAAAATTAATCTTCTTGAAAATTCTCAGTTATTTATCGAATGCGTAGGGGGAAGAGATATTTCAAATTTCTTATCATGTCATCATCAAGTAGATTCAACTAGTAACTATCGACGACCAATAAAACAGGCATCTTTAAGCAAGCGGTACACAAATTTTCTCCTTTGACAAAAATAAATGACATCGAACCTGAAAATATATGCGAACTCTTATCTACCATATTTTTTAAAGTTGATGACAGGCTTGCGCCAAGGATTAATTTTTTAAAAATTATTTTGACGTTATTTGAATAAGGAATACTCATTTGTCTAGAGACTGCAATACTTTATCTCTATCACATGTATATATATATGTATTACACAAAACTATTTCGTCAGAGTTCAAATAATAACTGATCCCCGCCACATATGATAATACAGTGTTAGATGTTATAGTGGTACAGAATACTTCCTTTCCACTTTCCAATCTCGCAACAATGCTCTGGAATCTTTCCTTTGCTATAGACTGACGTCGAGCGTTGTACAACGGTAGCTCCGCTAGAGTTTAATTTTCTTAGGATATTTACGGTTGTAATGCGCACGCTGTTTTCCACCATCTTCTGCACAGACACAAAAAGAACTGGTGTAAGATAAATTAGTCCAGCACTGATTCAGAGATTTCTTTGTTTCGTTATGCTAAAAATTATAGCGGAAAACATTTCTGCTGAATCGTCAGTTCTGTCACGTTATTCAGGTATTTGCCCCTTTCAACTGACACTCGTCGACTTGCACCGTAGAAGTGTAAACACCCCTTTTAATGCTCAAAATAATGTGCGAGATTTTAGTTTTACCTTATGTATGTTTGCGCGATGTCAGTAGCGAGATCAGCGGATACCAAACGGCGTATTTTTTTTATTTTTTTTTTTTAAGGGGGTAGCCGTAGGATATCTGTTTGCGAAAATATGGCACTACGTCAATGGTTTACGTATAGAAATGATGTTAAATGAAAATAAAAAAAATCGCTTACACCATAATAACTGGAAAATCTGTTCAGATAGTTGTTCTGAACTCCTCTGGTAGTCTGACAGCGACAACAATGACTTTTGTGAACAGTCTTAATATTGGTGAGAAGGGTGAAGTACAAAGTTTCCATCTACAGTAAATAAGTGGGAAAGGAATGAAGTTACGGGTTTAATGTCCTGTCGAATACGAAGTCGTTAAAAAAGGAGCAAAAGCCCGTGTGGACAGATTTGTGGTTCGAAATCAGTCGTGTTATTTTCAGGGAGATCATCCCGGCATTCGTCGTAAGCGGTTTAGGGAAATCACGGAGAAAAAGAATGTCGGTTGCTGGGGGGGGGGGGGATTTGAACTTTGCGCCCCAATGAAGTTTATTCCACTGCGCCACATAGCTTTCAGCGTGAATGCGACCAAAGCAATTATCGTGTCGTCACTGTGGGACTGTGGAAGACAGAAACTTTATGAAAAAGATAGTTGCCTGCACTACCTTATTCTACTGCAATTAGAAGCTAATTTCCACTTGTTGAAATGACATTATCGGTGGTCCTATTCCCTTATCACTAAGTTATGAAATGAGACGCATTTAAAGTGTTTGCCTCCTTTGCGTGTAACAGTACTTCGAAAAATAAAACAATTCGCTTCGTCTGTAGCATCTACTGTAACGTAGTATTTTCCTCCAAGGACGTAAACCATGACACAAACCGTGGTTTAGACCATCGCACTTCTGCTCGTCGTTTATCGATATTCTTTGCCCTTGTCAGAGATTTCATTTGAGACATTGATTTCGCTATCGGCTTAACATTCAGATGCCACCGGAACGCGAAGAAACGTGAAAGGATAGAGGGGTTTTGTTTCACACTAATAGGAACAGTGTGAGCACGGGTGGGAGCATGACTGACAACATTAATTTGTACTGACATATTATTATTATATGTGGACGTGCAGGCGTAAAAAAAAAAATGGTTGAAATGGCTCTGAGCACTTGGGACTTAACATTTGAGGTCATCAGCCCCCTAAAACTTAGAACTACTTAAACCTAACTAACCTAAGGACATCACACACATCTATGCCCGAGGCAGGATTCGAAGCTGCGGTCGTAACGGTCGTGCGGTTCAGACTGAAGTGCCTAGAACTGCTCGGCCACAGCATCCGGCATGCAGGCGTAAGCCACGTGGTGTTCGTGTCTATTTACTTTCCGCATGTTTCATTTCCGTTGTTAATTTTAATCCTCTTGATTCATTGCAGGTCTAGTTGTGTCACATTAACTTGGCACGACTGAAATAACAACGTTTCCTTAATCTAAAAAAAAGTAAAAATAACACCGGGACACGTGTATACTATGAAACTTGAAAATATGATTTTGGAAGACTGGTACACGTACAGAGCAATCTGGTGCAATAAGCTAAGACAATGGGGTCCCACTCGGGATGAACTCATCCAGATATAGATTTACCGTTGTTTCCACAAATTAGTGTAAACTACAAGGCGATTTCTTTGGACATACTGCAGTCGGTTACTCTGATATTTTTAGAGGTTTTGGAACTCGTGTTAACTGTGCAGTCTAAGCATGCAGTCGATTCTATCAGACTTGTGGGTATTAACGCCAGGTAAGCTATGGGTATGTTTTAATTTCTTTGTCTGTGATTTCTGTGGTATAAGTTCCTTACATTTCGGAGTTTAGCCTTTTTTTACGTTGGCAAAAGATAAGTATAAACCAGTAGCAGCATGTGTGTATCATATTCCTTTTTCCGTCTAGAATGACAAAACTAAACTATCGGTTCGCTCTAAACTCGAGCAACACTAGAGAAATCGTCTACTAGGACAAATGTAAAAGGTCAGCTGTGGCTGAACTCTTTTTCAGTTATACTGTGCACACGGTAAACTTCGATGAAACTAAAGTCTTACGTACGCAGAAGGACATTATACACGTCACGCGCAGGAAGACATTGAGATACACAAACATAACTGCTGTCGCAACAGGATAGAGGGAACACCATGTGTTAACGATGAATGGATTCCTTCAGGGTGTGAAAAAAATCGTGACTAAATTGAAATGTAGGGCTGTGACGGACATCCCTGAAGACAACTAATAAATCAGGTTGAAATATAGCAGATCAAGAATTACTAAACTTGCCAA
Organism: Schistocerca cancellata; assembly: GCF_023864275.1. Classification (NCBI taxonomy): domain Eukaryota; kingdom Metazoa; phylum Arthropoda; class Insecta; order Orthoptera; family Acrididae; genus Schistocerca; species Schistocerca cancellata. The sequence goes on along the minus strand of NC_064631.1, from coordinate 226,021,941 downwards.
ACATTTCTTTAAATTTATTGGCTTTCGGGATATGCAAATACAGCCATCTTGATAGTGCAATGTCAATTATGACGATATGAACTTGAGGACAACACAACACCCAGTTCATGAGAGGAGAAAAATCTCCGATCCGGTCGGGAATCGAACCCGGCCTCCTTCAGTTAGCAATCAGTGGCGATGATCACGCCACTTGACAAACAGGTTATAGTGCGAAAATGTACACATACGTTAGAGCAAAATCTACCAAAGTAGTTGAAGCTACGAAACCTCTACAAATGCAAGCTTTCCATGCTGGTGAAACATCGGGAGGAAGAAATATTACTGAACGTCAAATACGGCCATGAAATAATCGCCACTTGAACTCTACTCTCTAATTGTTTTAACCCTTCTTGTCCTTGTAGTTTCACTTACTATGCGAAGTCACTGTGGATAATGCACCGATTCGTATTAGGCGTATGTAATTAATATATTCTATTTGGGTGCGCTCGGGAACTTTTGCGAGATATTGACAGCAGAGAATTGTTCCAGTTCTCAACACCTGCAACAGTTGTAAGTCTTGGCCTTTTAACAGCTGTTACTGCCTTCTACTTCAGTGGTTAAAAACTGCTGTTCGTTTCAACACCACAAGCTGATACCGGTGATCAAAAGTATCCGGACACCCACAAAAACATACGTTTTTCATATTAAGTGCTTTGTGCTGCCACCTACTTTCAGGTACTCCATATCAGCGACCTCAATAGTCATTGGACATCGTGAGAGAGCAGAATGGGGCGCTCTACAGAACTCACGGACTTCGAACGTGGTCAGGTGATTCGGTGTCACTTGTGTCAAACGTCTATACGCGACATTTCCACCCTCCTAAACATCCCTAAGTCCTCTGTTTGCGATGTCATGGTGAAGTGGAAACGTGAAGGGACACGTACAGCACAAAAGCGTACAGGCCGACCTAGTCTGTTGACTGACAGAGACCGCTGATAGTTGAAGAGGGTCGTAATGTGTAATAGGCAGACATCTATCTAGACCGTCACATAGGAATTCCAGACTGCATCGAGTCAACTGCAAGTACTATGACATTTATGCGAGAGCTGAGAAAACTTGGATTTCATGGCCGAGCGGCTACTCATAAGCCATACATCACGCTGTTTATTGTTGGTTGGTTTGGGGAAGGAGACCAGACAGCGTGGTCATCGGTCTCATCGGATTAGGGAAGGATTGGGAAGGAAGTCGGCCGTGTCCTTTCAGAGGAACCATCCCGGCATTTGCCTGGAGTGATTTAGGGAAATCACGGAAAACCTAAATCAGGATGGCCGGACGCGGGATTGAACCGTCGTCCTCCCGAATGCGAGTCCAGTGTCTAACCACTGCGCCACCCCGTTACGCTGTTTATGCCAAACGGCGCTTCACTTGGTGTAATGAGCGCAAACATTGGACGATTGAACAGTGGAAAAACGTTGTGTGAAGTGTCGAATCACGATACAAAAAGTGGCGATCCGATGACAGGGTGTGGGTATGGCGAATGCCCGGTGAACGTCACCTGCCAGAGTGTGTGGCGCCAACAGTAAAATTCGGAGGCTGTGGCATTATGGTGTGGTCATGCTTTTCATGGAGAGGGTTTGCACCCTTTGTTGCTTTGCGTGGCACTATCGCAGCAGAGGCCTACTTATAAGCACCTTCTTGCTTCCCACTGTCGAAGAGCAATTCGGGGATGGCGATTGCATCTTTCAAAACGATCGAGCACCTGTTCATAATGCACGGCCTGTGGCGGTGTGGTTGCACGACAATAACATCCTGTAATGGACTGGCCTTCACAGAGTCCTGACCTGAATCCTATAGAACACCTTTGGGATGTTTTGGAACGCCGACTTCGTGCCACGCCTCACCGACCGACATCGATACCTCTCCTCAGCGCAGCGCTCCATGAAGAAAGGGCTGCCATTCCACCAGAAAACCTTCCAGCACCTGATTGTACGTGTGCCTGCGCGAGTGGAAGCTGTAATCAAGGCTAAGAATGGACCAGCAACATACTGAATTCCAGCATTACCGATGGAGGGCGCCACGAATTTGTAAGTCATTTTCAGCCAGGTGTCAGGATGCTTTTGATCGCATAGTGTAGCTGCCGATAGCCGGATACATGTAACTCAATCGAAAACAGAAGAGATTTCATGTATTCTGTTGGTGTTTGATGGAATCGACAGGAACGTACAAAAAAAAAAAAAAAATGGTTCAAATGGCTCTGAGCACTATGGGACTCAACTTCTGAGGTCATTAGTCCCCTAGAACTTAGAACTAGTTAAACCTAACTAACCTAAGGACATCACACACATCCATGCCCGAGGCAGGATTCGAACCTGCGACCGTAGCGGCCTCGCGGTTCCAGACTGCAGCGCCCAGACCGCACGGCCACTTCGGCCGGCTACGTACAACAAATCACCATACAAAAAATGTCACTGTCTCTACTGTATAGAGGGTGAACCAGAAGTCCACCACAAACTTTCAGAGGTTTTACAGCGGCTCGTTACAGAGTAATAAATGTAATTATGATTTTTCCGGCTTTTTACCACAATCACCCTTGTTCCGCAACAGTGAAAAGCCTGTAACATGTGACCAGCAAAAAGTGCAACAAATAGAAGAATGCAACAACCCGCTGGTAGTTACAAAAGCATACTATGTGGTAGCCATCGCTGCGGGAATAGCACACGTAGTGTCGGTGTACCGCACTTCGAATGCATTCAGTGAACTCATGCACCATCTGCATATTAGCCAACTCTTCATCAGTAAACCTATTCATACTGCCGTGTGTATCTGTAAACGTACAATTACTGCCGGAAAAACGAAGCCGATGCAGAACCGAGCGATACTAAATGCAAGCTTCAAGGCGATAAGTAAAGAGGGCATTACTATTGTCAACAGCAGGGCCGTGTTTGAATGTAACGAGTTTGTCTCCAAACAAGAAACACAGCGCGTACCGTCGATATTTGCACTGTTGCACACTACTTTCAGTGCAGTACAGATACAAAGCTAACCGTGGCAAGAAACCACAGGAAATGCAAAATTCTGAAACGAGTGGCCGGAGACAGTGTGTCCGTCGTACCAAAATAGAAGGTATACCTGACCAACTTCCGAACGTTCTCTGTCGAACTGTGATTCACTCTGTATCTTTCCTCTCTTTCAGTGTAGCTCGTGAAATCACGAGCCCCAGTTCTATGGGCAATAATCGAAGCGTTACCACTGTAGCAACTTTTACATGATGAAAGTATCGTAATAACTCAGATTTCGTCCAATGTATGTGTATGATTAAGAGGTTACAAGCAAAGGCTATTTATGAGCTTAAGGAGTATTACACCGAAAGCTGTTACTTATGACATGTTGGAAAGGTATAACAGAAACGACAAAAATAAATCAAAATAAAAAATACTTGATTGAGACTTAAACTAGGATGTCATGGAAGTGCCGTGAAAATAATATCGTCCCTCCACATTTGTTGAGAAGTTTTTGATGGATGAAAAACTCATGGCGAAAAGTTACTAGAATGATTAAAAACGGATAACTAGTTACGTGTTTTGTGGCTCGAAGGGAAAGGAAGATAGATATTTCTGTACTCCTTTTATATCTGTGTGAACGGCCTTGCCACAGTGGCTACACCGGTTCCAGGTAGATCACCAAAGTTAAGCGCTGTTGGGCGTGGCTGGCACTTGGACGGGAGACCATCCGGGCCGCCGTGCGCTGTTGACATTTCTCGGGCTGCACTCAGCCTCGTGATTCCAACTGAGGAGCTTCTCGACCGAATAGTAGCGACTCCAGTCAAAGATAACCGGCATAACGACCGGGGGAGTGGTGTGCAGACCACAAACCCCTCCTAGCCACATTCTCAGTTGAGGATGACACGACGGTCGGATGGTCCCGATGGGCCACTTGTGGCCTCAAGACGGAGTGCTGCTTTTATATTTGTGAAATAATGCGTTTAAGGTCTGTTTCGATCTACGCTTATGGCATGCATTCTTCCTTACATCGTACTTGCTGTGTCCGGGTACCCCTTCAAAATCTTCTCACCCCGCATGGATCTTAAAACTGCAAACTCTACGTGGCAGAGGCATGGTGGAAATGTGGATATTTTCAGCGATGGTTTTAGGTGTCCGTAATAGAGTACAGCATATGAATACAGTCGTGGGACGATCGAAGGAAATTTTCCTCGCAAATGAAGTTTAACTGTTAATTGCAGAAAGATGCGTATTCCGTGAACATCTTTTCGTGATATTGGCGTAATCTCATTTCGCTAGTCAGGCACCTCCGTGCAGTTCCGCTGTGCTTGTACCTAGGTGGCTGGCGTCCTGCGTAAGCAGGTGTGCCGTACAACTCGACGCGTACACACAGCAATTTAACATTATCAGACACATCGATGAGTTTCGGTGGGAGAAGAGGGGATGGAGAGAGCATAGGATGAGATTTAAACATTCCGTCAACGACCAGGTTATTAGAGCCGCAATACTATCACGGATAGAGGAAATGATGTGCAAGGAAACCGTGGGTTTTCTGTTCTAAAGAACCAACTCAGGATTTGCTTTAAGGGACTTCGGGAAACCACAGAAAATCTAAACCTGTGTGACCGGCCAGGGTTTTGAACGGCTTCCTGAATGCGAGTCTGCTGTGCTAAACGCTTGCTATCTCGCTCGGATACTTGTTTCTAAATTCTTGTCATCAGTCACTAGCAAGTGACGAGTGGGTCGAATACGTAACGATTCGACAGGGTCGCCTGTCTTCTGACATATCTGCTGACATATAGTTTCCTTCATTCAGAACATCCATATGTTATACTGTGTTACGGAGCGTAATCGAATTAAATCAGTCGAAGCGGAGCGGATTAGGCTAGGAAGTGAGAAACTGAAGGCAGTGGATGAGTTTTTCCATTTGAGTAGTAAAATAACTGATGATGGCCAAAGTAGAGACGATATAAAATTCAGGCTGGCAAAAGCAGGAAAAGCTTTTCTTGTAAAGAGGTACCTGTTAACGTCTAATATCAAGCTAAGTCTTAGGAAGTCTTTTTCTGAAGGTGTTAGTCTAGAATGTAGCCTTGAACAGAAGTGAAACATGGACGAGAAGTCGATCAGACAAGAAGAGAACAGAAGCTTTTGAATTTTGCTGCTATAGAAGAATGCTGAAGATTAGATGGGTAGATCGAATAACAACTGGGGAGGTACTGAATCGATGTGTGGAGATAAGAAGTGTGGAGAAAGAAGTTCGTGGTACAATTTAACTAAAAGAAGGGATGAGCTGATAGGACACATTCTGAGGAGTCAAGGAATAGTCACTTTGGTAACAGAGAGAAGCGAGAAGGGGCTAATAACTGTAGAGGGTGATAGAAGCATAAATATATAAGCAGGTTGAAATGGATGTAGCATGGTTACTCAGAAACGAAGAAGCTTGCATGGCATACACTAGCATGGACAGAAGCATCCAACCGCTATTCGGACTGGAGACCGCAGAAAGAAGAGTGTCATCGATTATCGCATTGTTGATACTCAAATCATTAGGGGTGCAGCATTAGTTCATCCGTATTTTGATGGGAAAGGAAATTAGATTTGCTAGCTAGGAACTGGATTCACATCTAGGACAAGCCGATTTCGCATCTCTATATGGTCATCCAAGTTTGAAGTTTTCGGCAGCATCCCAAAATCGATTAAAGTGAAGGTAGAGGGTTATCTTTGTAAAGGATAGGATCACTTTCCCTCCAGACATGGCCCTGTCAGAGCTGGTACTCTGCCCATATAAGCCGGCCGCGGTGGCCGTGCGGTTCTGGCGCTGCAGTCCGGAACCGCGGGACTGCTACGGTCGCAGGTTCGAATCCTGCCTCGGGCATGGGTGTGTGTGATGTCCTTAGGTTAGTTAGGTTTAAGTAGTTCTAAGTTCTTGGGGACTTATGACCTAAGATGTTGAGTCCCATAGTGCTCAGAGCCATTTGAACCATTTTTTTTGCCCATATAACATAAAAAAACTGCTCAAATATTCGGTCAGATATTGATAAGATTACAAAGTGGTGCAGAGTCTGGCAATTAGCTTTACATGTTCAAAAATGTAAAACTTTACATTTCACTAAATGCAAAATATGGTATGTTATGACCGCAATGTCATCGAGTCACAAGTGGAATCGATCAAATTACACAAATATCCGGGTGTCGCAGTTTTTTCGGACCTGGAATGAAAGATCACATAGGCTCAATCGCAGGTAATTAAAATTGCACGCTTTTCCTTGGTGGGAATACTGGAACTAAATGCACTCAGATTTGAAGGTCAACTGAGGAGTTGCTTGGCCGAGTGTAGCGATTCCAAGGTCAAGAAACCCAACAGCGACCGGAAGAGCGGTTTGTTGACCACACGCCCCTCCATACCACGTCCAACGCAGCCGTTAGAAGACGACACGGCTGTCGGTCGGGCCCGATTGACCCGTCTAGGGAGGCAAGCGATACTTTAGGTTTTTCTTTTTTTACTTCACCTTGTTGGTCGGGTTCTAGTTAAATGCAGTTTTCAAAGGAGGATGGTTACAAAACACTTGTACGACTCTCTCTGAATATTGCTCAAGTGTGTGGAAACCATACCCAGTAACAGTAACAATGGTCGCAGGTGTGTTTGATCCTTGGACTGATTTTTTCAGTCGGCCGGCGTGGCCGTGCGGTTCTGGGCGCTACAGTCTGGAGCCGAGCGACTGCTACGGTCGCAGGTTCGAATCCTGCCTCGGGCATGGATGTGTGTGATGTCCTTAGGTTAGTTAGGTTTAATTAGTTCTAAGTTCTAGGCGACTAATGACCTCAGAAGCTAAGTCGCATAGTGCTCAGAGCCATTTGAGCCATTTTGATTTTTTCAGTTTAATAATTACAACTTAATGAGCTTCTCTTGTACAATGAGGAACTAGCACTGACATGAGAAACAATATATTATTAAATTTTCAGAAGCGACAATAGAGAAGCAAGGGCGACGTCTGCGATTTTGCAGATGGGCAGGAATACACGCGGAGAATAAAATAATGGTCTCGGAGAGCATTTTGGTAGAAACGCGACAGGACTGAGTGGATGTGGTGGCGGGTAACTGGGGCCAGGCTGTGTTGGCCGCCCCTTCCGCCGTTGCTCACCGCCGGGGAATGCTCGCCCGCTTGTCGTGGAGAAATTTCCAAGTGTTTGTCATGCAGTCCCCGCCTGCGCAGAACAATGCGCGATTTGGACCGATTTCAAACAACAGCTGCTGATTGCTCATGGCGACCGGAGAAAAAAGTCCGGAACGGCACGCATAGCTGAACGCCACTTCTGAAATCGGTTGTTGTAGCGCCGAAAGCGATGAGTCACGGTTTGGAGAAAAAGAGACTGTCAGCAGTGAAGGATCGCAGGAAATTCCTTGCTCTGCTAGTCGATCGTAACACGTAATTCCAGGCTAACGGCTTCTGTCATCGCGTTAATGAAACAGTATAACAGAGAAGTGACACATACGTACCGTAAAACCTACGGAGATTTGTAAAGGAAGATTTGTAAAGGATTGTAAAGGATTTGTAAAGGAAGATGTAAAGGATTTGTAAAGGAAGATGTAAAGGAGATTTGTAAAGGAACTGAAATGGTCTTAGTGAAGATAAACTTCTTTGCTAAGATCCCTAATAATAACCTTTATTCTCGGTAATCGGTTTCGGTAATCAAAGTTACCATCTTCACATCTCGACAGAAAGGTTACTACATATGTCTTAAAATAGCAATAAAAGTATTCTTTCTCATGAACTGCCAGGCACGTCACAGTCTAGAAGACTGACGCCTCGGCATGTCAAAATTAAATCAGTTATATACAAATCTGTTCATCACATACATCTGTCTTTGTCACTCATAACAGAGTATATCACTGCAGCCGGGGCCCCGCTAGGCAGATTTGATCTTTAAAGTAGCTGTTGAGTACGAATCTGCCTTTTAAGTGATAGTAATCATTGCCATGAGTCACGAATAATTACAAAGAATGTCCAAAGTTAAAATTCTGAACTAATATAAAGATGCAGTTATCGATCTTTAAGGCCGATTGAAAGAATTATAGAGCTATATAATCTGTCTGTATAGATATACCTCTTGTTCTCTCACACTACACACACACGGTTTCCACTTACCTGACGAACTTCATTCAACTTTTAAGTTGATCTCAGGAAGTTGCTGCGCCCCCTGCGCCGGCCGCTGTGGCCGAGCGGTTCTAGGCGCTTCAGTCTAGAATATCTCAATCGTTACAGTCGCAGGTTTGAATCCTGCCTCGTGCATGGATTGTGTGATGTCCTTAGTTAGGCAATAAGTAGTTCTAGAGGACTGATGACCCCAGATGTTAAGTCCCATAGTGCTCACAGCCATTTTTCGCCCCGTGAAATTCTTCAGCACGACACATACACAGGAATAAAATCTACGCCGTGCAGGTAGATCACGGGCTCATCTGGCCATTTCACTTCAAATACGAAATTTCTCTTACATGCCTAACATGGCGCACGACAATCAACAAGAAATACTCCAGTGTAGAACACGTCTACCTTCATGTACACTTAAGGCCAGAGTCGCTCCTTATAAGTCTTATTACGCTTAGCAATTACATAAAAACTAATAATAATTAAGTAGTCAGCGACAGTGTTGGACCGAGCGGCGTCTGCAGAAATATGTTGTCTCTGGTGTTTGCGTTACACCTTTCGCAGCACTATTTGCACTTTCCATGAATTTACATATGAAATAAAAGGTGACTGCACACCGTCGTAAATGTGCAACAGAAAAAAAACGACAAAAAGTATCTTTCTTCTTAAGCTTATATTAAAAAGAGGTAGCGCAAGGAGACATCTGTTTATAACAGATTCGAGATACTGTACATAACTACTATGTTTTCATCTCAAATGATGTAAGATAGAAAAACAAGAGCTATATTGCAGTAATTAAGAGAAATTAAGGGCTAACAGAGAAATTATACCACATACCGTTGAGGTCAGAAGTTGATGAGCATATCGAACGACTTCTTCAGCAATACTATTTCCACGCAAGGTGTACCAGCCGAACGCTTGCTACCAGTGGTCTTCAAATGTTTCTCAATCACCAGGCAAGCGACAGACCGCTCTAAAACCTTCAGAGAGAATGCACCGTGAATCAACGATGACAGATCGAGGGCCATTCCTTCACACTTTATCTTTTTTCCAACAGTCAGATATTTGATTTACAGCGTATAGTCGAATAAAATTGTTCATCAGACTTCTTGCTGTCTTTTATTATTTGTTCCATTTTCATTTGATGACACCGCAGCTTTTCTCGTAAATTTCACTGAAGGAAACACTGCAACAAGTCCCAAGTTTTTATGAAATAATGTTATCGCACCATTACTGGCTTCGGACCTGAGGTCATCGTCAGAGGTTGTATTTAACTCAGTTCATTGATCAGTATGGATTGTAAAAGAAAATCAAACCTCTGTCTTACAATATGTGAAGGAGGGATTTCAGAAAGACACAAATCTAAAACTTGCAAATAAGTCAGCGCTACCATCTGACGATGTGCTCAAGCCAGAAACTAGTTGTTGTTGTTGTGGTCTTCAGTCCTGAGACTGGTTTGATGCAGCTCTCCATGCTACTCTATCCTGTGCAAGCTTCTTCATCTCCCAATATCTACTGCAACCTACATCCTTCTGAATCTGCTTAGTGTATTCATCTCTTGGTCTCCCTCTACGATTTTTACCCTCCACACTGCCCTCCAATGCTAGATTTGTGATCCCTTGATGCCTCAAAACATGTCCTACCAACCGATCCCTTCTTCTAGTCAAGTTGTGCCACAAACTTCTCTTCTCCCCAATCCTATTCAATATCTCCTCATTAGTTACGTGATCTACCCATCTAATCTTCAGCATTCTTCTGTAGCACCACATTTCGAAAGCTTCTATTCTCTTCTTATCCAAACTAGTTATCGTCCATGTTTCACTTCCATACATGGCTACACTCCATACAAATACTTTCAGAAACGACTTCCTGACACTTAAATCTATACTCGATGTTAACAAATTCCTCTTCTTGAGAAACGCTTTCCTTGCCATTGCCAGTCTACATTTTATATCCTCTCTACTTCGACCATCATCGGTTATTTTACTCCCTAAATAGCAAAACTCCTTTACTACTTTAAGTGTCTCATTTCCTAATCTAATACACTCAGCATCACCCGACTTAATTCGACTACATTCCATTATCCTCGTTTTGCTTTTGTTGATGTTCATCTTATATCCTCCTTTCAAGACACTGTCCATTCCATTCAACTGCTCTTCCAAGTCCTTTGCTGTCTCTGACAGAATTACAATGTCATCGGCGAACCTCAACGTTTTTACTTCTTCTCCATGAATATTAATACCTACTCCGAATTTTTCTTTTGTTTCCTTTACTGCTTGCTCAATATACAGATTGAATAACATCGGGGAGAGGCTACAACCCTGTCTTACTCCTTTCCCAACCACTGCTTCCCTTTCATGCCCCTCGACTCTTATAACTGCCATCTGGTTTCTGTACAAACTGTAAATAGCCTTTCGCTCCCTGTATTTTACCCCTGCCACCTTCAGAATTTGAAAGAGAGTATTCCAGTTAACGTTGTCAAAAGCTTTCTCTAAGTCTACAAATGCAAGAAACGTAGGTTTGCCTTTTCTTAATCTTTCTTCTAAGATAAGTCGTAAGGTCAGTATTGCCTTACGTGTTCCAACATTTCTACGGAATCCAAACTGATCTTCCCCGAGGTCGGCTTCTACCAGTTTTTCCATTCGTCTATAAAGAATTCGCGTTAGTATTTTGCAGCTGTGACTTATTAAACTGATAGTTCGGTAATTTTCACATCTGTCAACACCTGCTTTCTTTGGGATTGGAATTATTATATTCTTCTTGAAGTCTGAGGGTATTTCGCCTGTCTCATACATCGTGCTCACCAGATGGTAGAGTTTTGTCATGACTGGCTCTCCCGAGGCCATCAGTAGTTCAAATGGAATGTTGTCTACTCCCGGGGCCTTGTTTCGACTCAGTAACGGTACAATGAAACCATAAAAAAAAGCTTGTGGCTGGTTGCAACATTTCCTCCTACAGTGTAATTCATGTTTTCCATCTTTAAATGTGGTGTGAATTGGTGTCGGTTTGACTTACAACTCAATGCATTCGCGGATCATTTAGTAACTTCTCAAGTAAGAATTAAATCGGCATTTTAAGTCATAAAGTACATCGAATCGTACATAGATTGTTCCTTAACATTTTTACATCCACTATCATGGGTGCTCCAAAGAGTCATTATATGTTACCAACAAATCAAAGCATATAACACAAAATTTATTCAAAATAGTTATCATTCAGTCACGAACGAAAATACTGTAGATTAAAACTGATTGCTAGTATTTTGTAGTTCTAATTAAAATTAGTTTTATTCACACTGGTGTTCGGCACGGAACACGATATCTGCCGTCATGTAACCTTGTAACGTGTTTGTTTTCACTCTGCTTTTATCCAGAATCACGCCCAAAACCACTAGTAGCTCTTCTGAAGTTACTTCTTTCCACTGATTGGTTTGTGGTTTCGCGAATGTTTCCACAACCATTACAATCTTCTCGGAAATTAGTGGCTATTCTGAAATACACATACTTCTAATAAATTGGTTTATAATAGAAGAGGAAATTATTACATTAGCAGGTTGTCGCTGTGAAGAATGAGAAGACCCTTCTTTCAAGTAAAAAACTCATTCCTACTGCCGCTTTACCAGTTTATTCTGCCTTTAGGTTTAGGTAATGGTTCAAAGTTTCCGTTATCGTGGTAATTTTCATTCAGAAAATCATAGTGACTCACTTTCACAATCTCTCCCCCCCCCCCCCCCCCTCCGCTCGCAGTTTTCGACGTATGACAATGATTCATATTCGCCGTACGAATATTTTTTTATAATGATATTCTTCTATCTAACTTGTCTACAGATGTAATTGCCCCGAGATGAACCAGGATCAAGCATACTTTCTTCCGTGTTGAAATATTATTTAATAATTGCATAATACTGTAACCATTCACAGATAAAATAAAGCTAAATCTACCTGATCATAAAAGTCAATGTACAGTTAAACATCGTTTAACATTCGTAACGCTTCTAAGCGACCAAAACTGCATATCGTCACAATTTTCTAACTCCATAACCATATTGTATAGAAATGTAACAGAGTGACTCGTGACCACAACAAACGTTATTTGTCAGATCATTTATCTATTTTTCGAGAACAGTAACGTTCTCGTGACACTTCCTTGTAGTGTGGGTATTGGAGGTATTTTGGACGTGGTAGGGATAGATGCAGACGGTGCTCCAGGAGTAGAGTCTCAGTTAAGGGAGACAGGTAATTGTTCTACATCAGAAGCTATAATGGCAAGGAGAGGAGATAGAACAACAGAGCTACTAAAACGGTGGTATATGCGCGGCAGGCTGACGGAGTGTAACTATCGTAGGCCCTAAACATCTAACGACTACTCGATTGAAAAACGTAGTTTTCTCTGCTACACTCTGAATTTCAGTGTAATTAACTTGGCTTGCAATCACTCGGCGGAGAAGGGGTTAAGAAAAAAGGGGCTTGTATTCGGGAGAAGCGTTGTTTGAACATTGAAACTTACGTTTTAGTGGTTTACCTAAATCACTTTGGAGGAACGCCAGAACTATTCCCTTTGCGAATCCACAGCCAGTTGCCTCTCACGTCGTACACCAATCTGGGGGTCCTTGAGGTAGGACGTGTAGGAATGTGTTGCTGCAATGGTGGCACCAGGGCAGCGTTGCCCACTCGTCATCCTGTCGACTGCGTAGGATGATGGGTGGCAAACTTGAGCCTGTTGCTTAAACCTTCTGGTGTCTTCAGGCCCGCCATATATACAGCGTATAACGCGTATAAGTGCAGACATTTCTATTGATGACTGAGGACTGTGTACTGAACAACATTAAATCAGTATTTACGCCATATACAGACTAATAATTACACCTATTGCAAGTCGCATGTTTTTACGTTGGGCAGTACCTCCGAGTACTAGTACATTAGCAAGAGCGAGCCATTTATGCTTATTTTCCCATGGGCAGCAGGTCGGGTGTTGAGGTATGGACGCATGGACGCAAAACGGTTAGTGTATACTGACAGGTGTAGTCCACTTACTGGTACAGTTACGACTGCGCAGAAAACAACAGATAGTAAATTATGCGACTTGTTTGTGGGAAGATGGTATGATGCAGAGGAAAAATAACCAACACACTAATGGGTGTACATATTAAGTTACCACATATATAAATAGTTGTGCATATACCCGTTACAGCCTATATGTAAGGTGAATCAGCTGTCCCTACCTATGGTTTTATGCAACCCGCAACACCTTGATATACCCCATGTAAGATTCTCATATTCTCTCAGTCGGTACGCGCAAACTATTATTCGTATTAAAAACAATGAACAGGACTGTTTTGTAGGAAATTTAATGTATTTAAATTTTGTACTGAGATACATTTTCACTGAAGGTCAAGGTTTTTGAGTTAGTTGAGGAAAACGCTTTTTAAGGTCTTTTCTGTACGTTTTTCTTTAATAGTTCGAAAACTACAGCCTCTTGCTAAAACTTATCGCAGTGCAAAAATTACCTGCATTACATTTCCTACAAAACAGTCCTGTTTATTTTTTCTGTAAGAAGAGCAGATTGCTAATAGCGAAAGAGAAAATATGAAAATCTTACTCGTGCTATATGGAGCAACGGGTTGCATAAAACCCATGGGTAGTGACGGTTAAATCACCCAGTATTGTGTGTGTGTGTGTACACTGAAGTGACGAAAGTAATGGGGTAGCGATATTCACATATACAGACGGCGGCCGGCTGGAGTGACCGTGCGGTTCTAGGCGCTACAGTCTGGAGCCGAGCGACCGCTCCGGTCGCAGGTTCGAAACCTGCCTCGGGCATGGATGTGTGTGATGTCCTTAGGTTTAATTAGTTCTAAGTTCTAGGCGACTGATGACCTCAGAAGTTAAGTCGCATAGTGCTCAGAGCCATTTGAACCATTTACAGGACGCCGGCAGTATCGCGTACACAAGGTATAAACGGGCAGAGCATTGGCAGAGGTGTCATTTATACTCTGGTGATTCACGTGAAAAGGTTTCCGACGTGATTGTGGCCGCACAGCGGGAGTTAACAGACCTGGAACGCGGAATGGTGATTGGAGCTAGACGAATGGGATATTCCACTTCGAAAATCGTTAGAGAATTCAATATTCTGAGCTCCACAGTGTCAAGAGCGTGCCGAAAATATCAAATTTCAGGCATTACCTCTTACCACAGACAATGCAGTAGCCGATGGACTTCACTTAACGAGTGAGAGCAGAAGCGTTTGGGTAGAGTTGTCAGTGCTAAAAGACAAGCAACACTGGGCGAGATAATTTCAGAAATCAATGTGGGGACGTACGACGAACTTATCCGTTAGGACACTGCGGCAAAATATGGCGTTAATGGGCTATGGCAGCATGCGATCGACGAGAGTGCCTTTGCTAACAGAACGACAAGGCGTGAAGCGCCTTTCCTGAGCTCGTGACCATATCGGTTGGACCTTAGACGACTGTCAGATGAGCCCTGATTTCATTTGGTAAGAGCTGATGGTAGGGTTTGAGTATCGGGCAGACTCCACGAAGTTGTCGGTCCAAGTTGCCAGCAATGCACTGTGCAAGATGGTGATAGCTCCATAATGGTGCGCGCTGTCTTTACATGGATTCGACTGGGTCCACTGGTACAACTAAACCGATCCTTGACTGGTAATGGTTATGTTCGATCACTTATAGACCAGAATGAGATTTTCACTCTGCGGCGGAGTGTGCGCTGTTACGGAATTTCCTGGAAGATTAAAACTGTGTGACGTACCGAGACTCGAACTCGGGACCTTTTCCTTTCGCGGGAATGTGCTCTACCGACTGAGCTACCCAAGCACGACTCACGACCCGTCCTCACAGCTTCAGTTCTGCCAGTAGCTCGTCTTCTACCTTCACAGAAGCTCTCCTGCGAACCTTGCAGAACTAGCAGTCATGCGGAGACATGGCTTAGCCACAGTCTGGGGGATGTTTCCATAATGAGTTTTACTTCCAGACCATTTGCTCCCGTTATTTTTATGGATGACAATGCGCCATGTCACCGGGCCCAAATCGCTCACAAATGGTTTGAAGAACATTCTGGAATATTCGAGCGAATGATTTGGCTATTCAGATAGCTCGACATGAATACCATCGAACATTTATAGGACTTACTCGAGAGATCAGTTAGTGCACAAAATCCTGCGCCGGCAACACTGGTAATTATGGACGGCTATAGAGGCAGCATGGTTCAATATTCTGCAGGGGACTTCCAGCGACTTGCCAAGGGCCACGTCGAGTTGCTGCACTACGCTGAACAAAGTAAGTCTGATACGATATTAGGAGGATCCCTTGACATTTATCACCTTAGTGCACACCACCAGATGATGGCCTTGGGAACCGAAAGTGGTCGTGGTTTCTAAAATAAAAAAAAGGACAGTGCAACTACGCTGGGATTCTTTAGTATCTCTCTTGGTTATGATAATCGGTTCGCTCGGCTCTGCGTAGTAGCTCATCAGTGTTCCCATTTTCTTGTTCATTATTATACGTAATACTGCAACAGCTCTTTTTATTTTCTGTCTAAATCTTGTTCATCCTTATATCGCTCTACACTAACACTCACTACACCCAACTTCAGTGTATCCACTTCTCATTTCAAGTTTTCTGTCCGCCACCGTTAGCTGAGTGGATGCCGGCACGGTAGCTCAGCGTGTCCGGTCAGAGAGGCGATAGCCCTCTGTAATAATAATAATAATAATAATAATAATAATAAAACTGAGTAAAGCAAACAACGATCAACTTCAATGGATGTCCTCTGACGTCCGACCAGACCAAACGCGACGAACGATATCGAACAAAATGGGGAAAAAAGGCGGCCAGCGTAGCCACGCCAAGGGGCCCGGGTTCGATTCCCGGCTGGGGCAGGAGATTTTCTCTGCTCAGGGACTGGGTGTTGTGTTGTTCTCATCATCATTTCATCCCCAGCTCCGACGCGCAAGTCGCCCAATGTGGCGTCGAATGCAATAAGTACTTGCCTTCGGCGGCCGAAGTTCCCCCAATGAAGGACTCCCGGCCCACAATGCCGTACTGTAACTTTTTTTTTCAAAGTCTCTAACTTACCTACCCGATTAAGGGATCTAACTTTCCAGGCTCCAATCCGTAAAAATGAGGTTTATAATTTACTGATGATAGCATCCTCCGTAATAGTCTCCGCCTGGAGATCCAAATTCGGGACGATTAAAAAACCACAATCAGGAGGATGCTAAGACCAGCAAATCATGCAATGGAGCTCCATGCCTTTCAGGCATGTCGCAATGCCAAAACAGCAAGCCTATGTTGTTGAACACTGAGAGAGAAGATGCAGTGGTAAGAGACTGAACTCGTATCCGAGAAGATGGTGGATCACTTTTTTGAGTGATTCCCAAAATCGCTCATGGCTCTTAACGGGATGCCCGATTTCCTTCCCCATCCTTCTCTCACTGGAGTTTGTGCTCCATCTCTAATAGCTTCATCATGGACGGTATGTTAACTTCAGGGTTCCAGATGTTCTCCCCTGCAGCTACTTAAAAGATTGCTACCTCTCCTCAGGAACCATATATTATATTTAAACTTTCTAAGACGCATTTTTTGCTAAGTTGCGAAATTAAAACTATAGTGAAACTCCGATGAAGCTGTCCGCAGACGTGTTGCACGTTGTCTCTAGAACACCTGTCGATCGTCCCACGTCGCACTGATGTCAGAATATATGATTCTGTTTATATGTTATCAGGTATACCCAACGATGAATCTATACTGAAGCGCCAAAGCAACTGGTGTAGGCGTGCGTATTCAAATACAGACATAATAAACAGGCAGAGTACGGCGCTGCGGTCGGGAACGCATAGCATATAAGTCAAAAAGTTTCTGGCGCAGTTGTTAGGTCGGTCACTGCAGCTATAGCGGCAGGTTATCAAGATTTAAGTGAGTTTGAACGTGGTGTTACAGTTGGCGCACAAGCGATGGGACACAGCATCTCCGAGGTAGCGATGAAGTGGGGATTTTCCCGTACGATAATATCTCGAGTATACCGTGAATCCGCTCAAACATCAAACCTCCGCCGTCGCTGCGGCAGGCAAAGATCCTGGAAGAACGGGACCAACGACTGAAATGCAACTGCTGCAGATTACACTGCTGGGCTATCAACAAGTGTCATCGTGCGTACCATTCAACGAAATATCATCGATATGGTCTTTCGGAGACAAGTACGCACTCGTGTACCCTTGATGACTGGACGAGATGAAGTTTTACGGCTCGCTTGGGTCGGTCAACACCGACATTCGACTGTTGGTGACTGGAAACATGTTGTGTGGTCGGACGAGTCTCGTTTCAAATTGCATCGAGCGGATGGACGTGCACGGGTATGGAGACAACCGCATGAATCCATGGACCCTGCATGTAAGCGAGGGATTGTTCAAGTTGGTGTAAGCTCTGTAATGGTGTGGGGCGTGTGCAGTTGGAGTAATATGAGACCACTGATACGTCTAGATACGACTCTCACAGGTGACACGTACGTAAGTATCCTGTCTGATCGCTTGCATCCATTCACGTCCATTGTGCATCCCGATGGATTTGAGCAGTTCCAGCAGTACAATGCCAACACTCCACACATCCAGAATTGCTACGGAATGGCTCCAGGAACACTCTTCTGAATTTAAACATTCCGCTGGCCACCACGCTCCCGAGACATGAAGATTATTGAGCATATCTGGTATGTCTTGAAACGTGCTGTTCAGAAGTCGTACTCTCACGGATTTATGGTCAACCCCGCAGGAAGGATCCTTTATTGTATGATTATATGATAGCGGAACAAACACTGGTAGCAGTTACTTCTGTAAAACAGCTGGGAGTATGCGTGCGGAACGATCTGAAGTGGAACGATGATATAAAATTAATTGTTGGTAAGGCGGCTGACAGGCTGAGATTCATTGGGAGAGTCCTTAGAAAATGTAGTCCATCAACAGAGGAGGTGGCTTACAAAACACTCATTCGACCTATACTTGAGTATTGGTCATCAGTGGGGGATCCGTAACAGGTCGGGTTGACAGAGGAGATAGAGAAGATCCAAAGAAGAGCGGCGCGTTTCGTCACGGGGTTATTTGGTAACCGTGATAGCGTTACGGAGATGTTTAGCAAACTCAAGTGGCAGACTCTGAAAGAGAGGCACTCTGCATCGCGGTGTAGCTAGCTGTCCAGGTTTCGAGAGGGTGCGTTTCTGGATGAGGTATCGAATATATTGCTTACCCCTACTTATACCTCCCGAGGAGATCACGAACGTAAAATTAGAGAGATTCGAGCCCGCACGGAGGGTTTCCGGCAGTCGTTCTTCCAGCGAACCATACGCGACTGGAACAGGAAAGGGAGGTAATGACAGTGGCACGTAAAGTGCCCTCCGCCACACACGGTTGGGTGGCTTGGGGAGTATAAACGTAGATGTAGATTCATGGTGTCAGTTCCCTCCAGCACTACTTCAGACATTAGTCGAGTTTATGCCACGCCGTGCTGCGGCACTTCTGTGCGCTCGCGGGGTCCCTACACGATATTTGGCAGGTATACCAATTTCTTTGGCTCTTCAGTATAGAAATCTCGAAATCGAGCGTAGTATAAAATCGACAGCCTATAACAGCTGTCTCAAACAATTTTTGTCTCGTAATTAACCGTATTTTAGTGTTGCCTGTTCACAGGTAGTCTTCGGACACGGGTGCATGTACTCATATGTTTCAGCTATTCGCAGTTAACTGAGTCACGGGCGGCGATTCGTGATTGGCAGAGGGGGGTGGGGAGGGGGGCGGCGGGGCGGGGAAGCTTGAGGTACCGTCTGTGATACGAGGGTTTCGCCGTGCTGTAGGATGTAATATTTGCACTGTACTCCGGACAGTTCTGCGGCCAGTAAGGGCGCAGCTTGCGGGTTGGAGTCGCAGATGAGGTCTGCGATTGGCCGGCGACTTCCGGTTGGCGCTTCCTGTGTTTGTTGCCGCGGCCGGCGCGCCGCCTGACGGGCTAATGAGCGGCCCCGCTCCAGAGCGGCCGGCCGCTTTGTTCTAATTTTACATCACTCGCTGATATAAGCCCGCCACGCTATTTGTGGGCCGGCCGTCGCATTCCGATGCGACCCGTCTTCCCGCGTGCTTCTCGTATCGTTTAGAGGCGGCTGCGCCGCGCCAGACAAAGAAAGACACCGCATCGAACGAGCCAGCGCGGCCTGGAGGGGGAGCCGACTTCATATGTAAAGCTAAATGCCGCTGGCCGGCTGCCACGGCGGGTGTGTACCACTGCGTCGCGGCCGCGGGGGGAGGCGCCCCGCTCCTCACTGTCACCGTCTCCTCTTCCAACTCCAGTCTCTTGCACCAACATCTCAACACTCACCGTCTGCATCCAAGTCCGGAGGTACATCGAATAAGGAAA
The DNA here is from genome assembly GCF_023864275.1 of Schistocerca cancellata. Classification (NCBI taxonomy): domain Eukaryota; kingdom Metazoa; phylum Arthropoda; class Insecta; order Orthoptera; family Acrididae; genus Schistocerca; species Schistocerca cancellata. Next base: position 226,002,403 of record NC_064631.1, on the reverse strand, counting down.
GTGTTAATGTTCTGTCAATAGATCCGTCATTCAACATTCACCCTTAGAGTTCTGTCCAAAGCAAGTTTTCACACGGTAGCTCTCCATGCTCTCCTATCTTCCGTCATCATCTTCAGGACCGCTTCCTTTTATGTCGTCTCTCATCTACATCTACATCTACATCTACATCTACATCTACATCGATACTCCCATATCCGTCTTACAGTGCATGGTGGAGGATGCCCGTTTCACTACTAGTCGTTCCCTTTCCTCTATTTTTAACAAATTAACCTGGTTTCGACACTGCTAGGAGTGTCTTCCTCAGAATTTAAAACAAAGATTGGTCTATACTCTACAACATGGTCACAGAATTATGACTAAAAATGTACGATAGAGTGTAAGTACGGAATCGTCGTGAAAGACTGGCAGTACTTATATGTCATCATCATCATCATCATCATTTAAGACTGATTATGCCTTTCAGCGTTCAGTCTGGAGCATAGCCCCCCTTATACAGTTCCTCCATGATCCCCTATTCAGTGCTAACATTGATGCCTCTTCTGATGTTAAACCTATTACTTCAAAATCATTCTTAACCGAATCCAGGTACCTTCTCCTCGGTCTTCCCCGACTCCTCCTACCCGCTACTGCTGAATCCATGAGTCTCTTGGGTAACCTTGCTTCTCCCATGCGTGTAACATGACCCCACCATCTAAGCCTGTTCGCCCTGACTGCTACATCTATAGAGTTCATTCCCAGTTTTTCTTTGATTTCCTCATTGTGGACACCCTCCTGCCATTGTTCCCATCTGCTAGTACTTGCAATCATCCTACCTACTTTCATATCCGTAACCTCAACCTTGTTGATAAGGTAACCTGAATCCACCCAGCTTTCGCTCCCATACAACAAAGTTGGTCGAAAGATTGAACGGTGCACAGATAACTTAGTCTTGGTACTGACTTCCTTCTTGCAGAAGAGAGTAGATCGTAGCTGAGCGCTCACTACATTAGCTTTGCTACACCTCGCTTCCAGTTCTTTCACTATGTTGCCATCCTGTGAGAATATGCATCCTAAGTACTTGAAACCGTCCACCTGTTCTAACTTTGATTCTCCTATTTGGCACTCAATCCGTTTATATTTCTTTCCCACTGAAATTACTTTCGTTTTGGAGATGCTAATCTTCATACCATAGTCCTTAAATTTCTGATCTAGCTCTGAAATATTACTTTGCAAACTTTCAATCGAATCTGCCATCACAACTAAGTCATCCGCATATGAAAGACTGCTTATTTTGTGTTCACATATCTTAATCTCACCCAGCCAGTCTATTGTTTTCAACATATGATCCATGAATAATATGAACAACAGTGGAGACAGGTTGCAACCTTGTCTTACCCCTGAAACTACTCTGAACCATGAACTGAGTTTACCCTCAACTCTAACTGCTGCCTGACTATCCATGTAAAGACATTTAATTGCTTGCAAAAGTTTGACTCATATTCCATAATCTTGTAGAACAGACAATAACTTCCTCCTAGGAACCCGGTCATATGCCTTTTCTAGATCTATAAAGCATAGATACAATTCCCTGTTCCACTCATAACACTTCTCCATTATTTGCCGTAAGCTAAAGATCTGGTCCTGACAACCTCTAAGAGGCCTAAACCCACACTGATTTTCATCCAATTGGTACTCAACTAATACTCGCACTTTCCTTTCAACAATACCTGAGAAGATTTTACCCACAACGCTGATTAAAGAGATACCTCTGTAGTTGTTACAATCTTTTCTGTTTCCATGTTTAAAAATTGGTGTGATCACTGCTTTTGTCCAGTCTGATGGAACCTGTCCCGACTCCCAGGCCATTTCAATTATCCTGTGTAGCCATTTAAGACCTGACATTCCACTGTATTTGATGAGTTCCGACTTAATTTCATCCACCCCAGCCGATTTATTGCACTGCAATCTATTGACCATTTTTTCCACTTCCTCAAATGTGATCCTATTTCCATCATCATTCCTATCCCATTCTACCTCGAATGTCATTTATAAAATAATAAATATGCCAAAAGGGCATTAGTCACAAAGATATTTAAGATAAAGAATACTGTGATGGCGAGCCACTAAGGGCTGCTCGTTACTTTCGTGGTGCAGGTTGCGAAATGGAAGAGTCCGCAGATGAACAGGAAAAAAAAAAAACCGTAATGTTTGGATACAGTATCATTAGTTTCCTGCTGGACCTAGTCATGTCGTTTAAATATCTGGGCGTAACGTTGTAAAGCGATATGAAATGGAACAAGCATGGAGGATTGTGGGAGGAAGGGTCCGTTTCGCAATCTGTACCACGCAAGTAACGAGCAGCCCTTAATGGCTCGCCATCACAGTTTTCTTTATCTTAAATATGTTTGTGACTAATGCCCTTTTGGCATATTTATTATTTTATAAATGACGTATAAGTACTGCCACTCTTTCACGACGATTCCGTACTTATACTCTATCATACATTTTTAGTCATAATTCTGTAACCATGTTGTACAATATAGACCATTCTTTGTCTTAAATTCTGAGGAAGACACTCCTAGCAGTGTCGAAACCAGGTTAATTTGTTAAAAATAGTGACCGAGGGCTGATTTTCTTTCAATTGTAACTATTCACGGCCTCTGAACGTGCAGCCATGTACAAGATTTTGCGTTTCCTTTCCTGTTGCACCTGCAAACAGAACGAGGGAGAAACGACTACCTGCATGCTTCCGTACGAGTCATACTTTCTCGTGTCTTATCTTCGCGGTCCATACGCATAATGTATGTCGGAGCCAACAGAATCGTTCTGCAGTCAGCTTCAAATGCCTGTTCTCTCAATTTCCTCAATGGTATTCCTCGTGAAGTACGTCGCCTTCCGTCCAGGGATTCCCATTCGAGTTTCCAAAGCATCTCCGTAACACTTTCATGTTCTTAGAACCCACCAGTAAAATATCTAGTAGTCCGCCTCTGAAATGCTTCTATTTCTTCCTTTAACTCTACCTGACACGGACTCCAAACACTCGCACTAGCGTCCCATATGCGGTCTCCTTTACAGAACAATCACACTTTCCTAGAATTCTCTCAATAAAACGGAAGTCGACCATTCGACTTTCCTCCCACGATCCTCCATGCTTGTTCCATTTCATATCGCTTTACGACGTTACGCCCAGATATTTAAACGACATGACTGTGTCTAGCAGGAAACTACTGATGCTGTATCCAAACAATATGGGTTTGTTTTTCCTATTCATCTGCATTAACTTACATTTTTCTACATCACATCAAGTAGTAATTTAGTCTGAATCATCTTGTATCCTCCTACAGTCACTCAAGCCCGCCCGGTTGGCCGTGCGGTCTAACGCGCGACTTTCCGGGCGGGAAGGAGCGCCTGGTCCCCGGCACGAATCCGCCCGGCGGATTTGTGTCGAGGTCCGGTGACCCGGCCAGTCTATGGATGGTTTTTAGGCGGTTTTCCGTCTGCCTCGGCCAATGCGGGCTGGTTCCCCTTATCCCGCTTTAGTCACACTATGTCGGCGATTGCAGCGCAAACATGTTCTCCAGGTATGCGTACACCACCATTACTCTAGCACGTAAACATAGGGGTTACACTCGTCTGGTGTGAGACGTTCCCTGGGGGGTCCACCGGGGGCCGAACCGCACAGTAACCCCGGGTTTGGTGTGGGGCGGTGGAGGGGTGAAGTGGACTGCGGTAGTCATCGTGGGGTTGTGGACCACTGCGGCTGCGGCGGGGACGGAGCCTCTCCGTCGTTTCTAGGTCCCCGGTTAACATACAATACAATACAAATACAGTCACTCAACTTCGGCAGCTTACCGTACATCGCAGCGTCATCAGCAAACAGCAGTAGATTGCTGCCCACTATGTCCGCCAAATCATTTATGCGCACGGGAGATAACATCAGTCCTGTCTCACAACCCTGGAGCACTTCCGACGATAGCCTTGTCTCTGATGAACATTCGCCGTCGAGGACAACACATTGGGTTCTATTAACTTCAGAAGCCTTCGAGTCCATCGCCTATCTGTCTACCTATTCCATATGCTCGTACCTCCTTTAACACCCTGCATGGAACACCGTGTCAAACGCCTCCGGAAATCCAGAAATATGGAATCTGCCTGTTACCCTTCATCCATTGTTCGCAGTATATTATGTGAGAAAACAAGAAGCTGAGCTTTGCACACGCGGTTACCGTACTCATTCGTAGACGTAAGCTTTTCGGGCTCAAGAAAATTTATCTTATTCGAAATGAGCATATGTCCAAGGATTCTGTAGCAAAACGATGTTAGGGATATTGGTGTCTAATTTTCGGGTCCGTTCTTTTGCCTTTCTTTTACACGGGAATCACCTGCGCTCTTTTCCAGTGCTTGCGACTTTGCGATGGGTGAGAGATTCGCGGCAAATGCAAGCTACGTAAGGGGCCACTGTCGTAGAGTATTCTATCATCTTGTATCTTCTCCTTCCTCTCAATCTCCTCCCACAAACTAGTCCCTCCAATTCGTTGGTTAGCAAACACTCCAGTCTCAGATATGACCTATCCAATTCTTCTTCCTTTCTCATATAACCTGCAGCACTCTGCTTCCCTCACGAACCCTTTCCAACATTCTTTCGCTGCTCACACTTTCCATCGAACTAATCCTCTACATTCTGTCCCCCGTCCACACCTCAAACGTTTCTAGGCTTTTTCCACCGTCTCGTCGCATTATCCACGTTTATGTCCCATAGAATTCCACACTCGAGACAAAGCACTTGGCGAACCTTTCCCTCAGACTTAAACCAGTTTGCCACCTAATAATCTCCTCTTTCTACAGACTGCCTGCTTCGCTATCGCTATACGACTTTTCGCTTCCTGATGGCAGTTTAGGTCTTCAGTAATCGTACTTTCAAGATACTTAAATCCTCTTACTTGGCTAACAATAGCTTGTGATATCTTAGTATTTGCGTCTCCTTCACGTGCCGGTCACCACAGTCTTTGTTTTTGCCCTATTGATACTCATCCCATATTCTACACAAGCTTCATTCAGAGCTTTTAGCATTTTATTTAGAGTTCGTTCACTTTGAGCCACTAATACCATGTCATCAGAAAATCTACATCTACTTCTACAAGGCTACTCTGAAAATCATACTTAAGTGCTTGGCAAAGGGTACATCGAACCGCTTTCACAATATTTCTCCATCACTCCACTCTCGAATAGTGTGCGGAAAAAGGAACTGTTACATCTTTCCGTGCGAGCTCTCATTTCCCTTATTTTATTATGGTGATCGTTTTTCCCTGTGTAGATCGGCGTCAACAAAATACTGTCGCATTCGGAGGGGAAAGCTGGTGACTGATATTTCCTGAGAAGATCCCGCCGGTACGAGGAACACCTTTGTTTTAATGATGTCCATCCCAAATCACGTATAATTTCCATGACACTCTCTCCCATATTTCTCGATAATACAAAACGTGCCCCTCTTCTCTCAACTTTCTCGATGTACGCTGTTAGTCCTGTCTGATAAGGATCCCACACCGCGCAGCAGTACTCCAAAAGGGGAAGGACAAGCGTAGTGTACGTAGTCTCTTTGGTAGATCTGTTGCATATTCTAAGCGTTCTGCCAGTAAATCGCAGTCTTTCGTTCGCCTTCCCTGCAACATGTGTTGTTCCCAATTTAATTTGTTGGTAATTGTAATTACGATGTATTTGGTTGAAATTATGACCTTTAGATTTGATTGATTTATCGTGTAACCAAAGTTTAACGGATTCCTTTTAGCACTCATGTGGATTACCTCACACTTTTCATAACTGGGGGTCGACTGTCAATTTTCCCACCATACAGATATCTTTCCTAAATCGTTTTGCTATTTGTTTTGATCTTATGTCGACACCACTAGGGTACACGACAGTATCATCTGCAAACCACCTAAGGCGGCTGCTCAGATGGTCTCCTAAATCGTTTATATAGATAATGAAATCTTATACATTCTGTTCTCTTTCCACAATTATAAACTTTTCATACATCTAAGCCTTTTGCAATAATCTCTTGCAGATATAAGTTGAACAACAAGGAAAAGAAGCAACAACCTTGTCTAACGTCCCTTCCAATCCTGATTCCTTTCGACATTTCATTTACAACCCTTATTCTTACTTTGTGTGGTAAATATAAATTGTGTATCGGTAGTCTTCACTTCTAGTCTACTCCTCTCCTCGTCAGCAATTTGTTCCTTTGAATTCTGTCGAAAGCTTCTTTGAAATCAATAAAAACAGCATAAATCTCTCTACCTTTCTCAGTATGTCTGTTCCCCGTGATTCGTAACTGACAAATAGTATCTTATGTTCCTTCTCCTCTTTGACTTGTCATGTAGCATTTAATTCAGCACTCTGAGCAATACTTTAGCTGCATGAGAAATCAGACTGACAGTCCCCTGGTCTTTACATCTTTCGTATTTCTCTTTTTCTCAACTGATATTATTTCCGTTGCAAGAAAGTCATCAGGACATTCCCCTTTTCCGAACATCTCCTTAAGAGGATAGTCTATTATCTTTCTTCCATTTCGCAAACTCCGCAACATTTATCCTGGCAACTTTTCAATTGAACATACCTTCCGACTTTTCATCTCCTTCAGCGGCTTATCTACTACTGCTTCCAATGTACTGTATTCATCTCATCTTCCAGCACATATTCCTCCACTTCAGCATTGATTTCACTTCGTATTTTGTCTCATACAGACATTCTACATGTTACTGCTGTCTGCTGAAAACTCCTGTAATTCTTCATCATTAGAAACGCATTATTCGCTTAGATGGGACAAGAATGCAGGGAAGAAACGGCTATGAGCACGTTGTACGAAGGTTACCAGGAGATTGGTAAAAAGCACACATCATTCACGTTTCCAAGAAGGGTCATCGAACTGAAGCACGTACTAATAATAATTTCGTGCGGTTCAATGACCTGGTGCTAATCTTCCAAGTAGACGCTGCGTCGATAACTTGTGTGTCCCTAACCTACTCTATTTATTCAGTCCGGAAAAATGGCCCTAGCGGATCGGTTTTGAGAATCTCCATACCACCACATCACTGAAATGTGAATGCTAGGTTATAGGCAGACGTAAAAATCAGCTATCCGCGTGATTATAACCCTATATTGTAAGACACCTATCTGTTGTAGAATTAGGGAACATTCCTGTGCCCGCACGTTATGATATTTCTGGAGAACGAAAATTTCCGCTATAAAAGCTACATGGATTCCGTAAACAGAGATCTTGTGAAATACTGCTCCCTCTGCTCGGCCATGAAATCCAGAGTGCTGTAGAAAAAGGTGCCAAGGTGTTCCTTGACTTACGGAAGTGATTCGATACGGTCCCGCACTGTCGTTTAGTGAACAAAATTCGAGTTTACTAAGTACCGAAGCAGAGTTGTGATCGCAAACAAAACTTCCTTGCAAATAGAACCCAATACGTCGTTCTCAATGGAACTAAATCGACAAATGTAAAGGCAGTTTCGGGAGTACCCCAAGGGCCGTTACTACACTCCTGGAAATTGAAATAAGAACACCGTGAATTCATTGTCCCAGGAAGGGGACATTTTATTGACACATTCCTGGGGTCAGATACATCACATGATCACACTGACAGAACCACAGGCACATGGACACAGGCAACAGAGCATGCACAATGTCGGCACTAGTACAGTGTATATCCACCTTTCGCAGCAATGCAGGCCGCTAT